>NC_135338.1:58962341-60212341 GCF_023851605.1 Tamandua tetradactyla | reverse complement strand
ACTGTTCTTCTGCCTTTTCTCCTGCTTCTCCCTCTTCTACTTCTCATTTCTACCAACTGCACTTTTTTACATTGTTAACGTTGATAACATTTATTTGTGTGGGATGTGGGGGTGTGGGATGTGGGGGTGTGTTTACACCAGCACTCCTAGTGCTTTCTTTAAGGAAAAATTCTCCAAATTTTTATGGGGGTAGATATTTGGTCATTTCTTTTCTCTATTAGTGTAGGAATGGGCAAATAAAGAGTTCAATTCATCTTCTGTTTTCAAATCCTTTTCTCACTGCTGCATTTCATGTACGATGTTTCTGATCTTAAGCATGTCTGGGTTTCCCAAACCACGCTTCCCTCTCCTTTGCTGTGTTCCTGGATTGTGGTTTCTCCTGCTCTGATTCTCTCCTCACTATCCTCTCCCTGTTTCCTTCTTGCAGGAATCTGTTAAACTCCCTTATCTGCTGGTGCTCCTCCCTTAATCGTTCGTGGTTTTGTTAATTATTTAATTATTTTATCTTTGATTTAACAAAATCAGAATGGGGAGGTAATAAGTACCTCTGGTCACATTAACCTTTAAATGCCTCTTTTTTTTTTTTTTTACATGGGCAGACACCGGGAATTGAACCCAGGTCCACGGCATGGCAGGTAAGTGTTCTTGCCTACTGAGCTACCGTGGCCTGCCTTGGTCACATTAACTTTTAATTTGTAGGGTAGAGTGACGCCAGCCTCTCTCTTGCCTGGTAAAAGGACTCCTGCCTTTTTAAAGTCTTCCTAAAACTCACATAAAAGGCTTCCACATTCCCCAACACTGTCCCAGAGGTCTCTGGGCATTTCAGCTGTCTGTCTCACAGCCCTGTTTGCTTTGTGTCGAGCTTCCTGCTGACCCAATCCTAAGCAAGCAGAGGCAGAATAGAGACTGGACCTGGCGTTCCCCAGTTCAGGGATGATGGGAGGGAAGGATGGCTTGGGAATAAAGTACAGATGCATATAGGCCCCTTACAGGGTCTTTTCTCCTGCTGCCATGGGAGAGCCCTTCTCTGCCCCACTCAGCGGCCAGCGTCTGTTCCTGTCCTACCATACCAAGGCCCAGAGAGAAAAACAGTTTCTTTCCCCTCCAGCCTAAGGCCAGTTCCCCTATCCTTTCCCCTCTTAGAACAGAATTCTTTCCAGAGTGGTTGAGAGGGGAAATGTCCACACCCTCCAAGGAAACCCCACTCTTCTCATGAAAGGACTCAACTTTTTGGGAACCCAATCCTCCCAAATGAGGGCAATCCCATAAATACTTATTGTCTTCAAGCATTTTCCCAAATGTCTTCATTACTCAGTCTTGACTAAATATGAAGCACACAGCACCCATTCTCTGGCTTTCCATGGCCCACTAAAGGTGATTGTCAAACCTGCATACACTTTCTGATAACTTCTGGGTCTAAACCCTTATTCTGTTATATTATAGATTTCCCCCTTTTAAATTACTGAATTTTTCCCCAAGCCTTTTCTCTAAAATTCATCTCTTAGTTCTCTCTTTCCTTCACTTGCCTCAGGGCCTTTGCACTTGCTATTCTAGATACCTGGAATGCTTTTTATCTGCAGGGCTTCAACCTCATCTTCGTTAATTCTTTGTTCAAATGACTCCATTTTAACAGGCCTTCCCTGATCACTTTATTTAAATTCACATCCCTGCTTGACATTTTCTGACCCCCTTCCTTGACTGATTTCTCCATAGCATTTAACACCTAATACATGCCATAAAACCTACTTTCTTACTTTTATTATCTGACTTCTCTGTGAGAGCAAGAATTTTTGTCTGCTTTCTTTTCTGCTGTATTCCAGAATCTAGAACTGTGTCTGGCACATAGTAGGCATTCAATAAATATTTGTTGAATGGAATCTAGAAGAGTGTGCTTCACAGATATTACTCTTTCAGCTACAAAACTATGTTCTAGACTGATGAGCATTGTTTTTTCACAAAACAAAAGTGCTCTCTCTCCCCAAGGGTAAGTTCACTTCTAAATACAATAACCCATCAGTTTGCAGCTTTGAAATCACAGCACCTCCATATTCTGATCCTAATTGAGATTCCATAATCTCAGGACTGATTTTCAGTCCAGCCTGAAGCATAAAGTGTTTCTACTCATCCCTCACTCCATCCTTCCCTTTCACCCCCTTTTCCACCTTCACCAGGTCAGTGACAAGGAGGCAATGGTGTTTTCCCATTGTGAAAACCTAGTTCTGTGTTGAGCCCATGGCCCACTTGGTCCTGACCCTGAGTGGGCTTAAGTATGGGAAGCCATACTTAATTTAAAGAGTCTTTTAATTTTTTCTTGCATTTAAGTTCATCTGAGGAGAAAGCATCTGTGAACTCCAAGCACACCATCTCATATCCCCTTTCCTCTCTCCAATTTTCTTATGCCTTGGCTGGATGACTTTCTTGCTAGCAGTAACTTCTTCATCTTTTAGTGGACATGGCCAAGATTGCTTGTCCATCCTCTGGGATTGCAGTGAGTAGCAAAGAAGCTATTGCGAGCATAAGAGCATGAAGACTTGGGCTGAGCTGAGGTGTGGGATCTCACCTGGGCTTTGTCCCTACCTGTGCACTCTGTGGCCTCAGGCCTGGTCCAGATGCTCTGGGTAGCAACATGGGGTAGGGGTTTGGGCCAAGCCATCCCTCCTTTTTCTGCATCTGAAGCCCTGGTCTCTCTGAGAGGTAAGGGCTTATGGTGGGTCTGACACTGGGCACACCTGTGACGTGGGTCAGTGATGAAAGGGGCTCCTTACTGGCATCCAGCCCTGCTCCCCTATGGAGCAGCTGGGTCCATGCAAATGCAGGAGAAACTGTTTCCAGAAGACGTGCCTGTGACTGTCTTCATATTTCTTATTATTAGAGTACAATATTATCACATGGCTTACGTCTTCTAAGGCTGACCTTTCAGGGGTCTGATTAGGAGGGATGAACCTGATGTAGGGAGTTGTTGGTATGGAGTGAAGCTGGGGGTTGCTCAGGGAGGTGCAGTAAAGGGGGACAATCAGTGAAAGCACTAACCAGTGGGGGCTATAGCAATTAAGGGGTGGATAGGAGATGGACAGCTGAGTGAAGTCAAAGAAGCCTAGGGGGCAAAGATGAAGCAGATAGCTTGGACTCTGGGCAGAGAAGGGGGATGAGCCCAGAGAAGAAGACTGGGACTGATGGTGGGTCCAAAGTTGATGATAATGTCTTCTCTGCTCAGCACCAGGTCAGTGTTCCTTGCTGTCCTCCGTGTACAAATATTTGTGTGCGTGTATGTATATGTGTGTGAGTTCATCTGGTTTGCCTTTATACTCTTGGACTTTGACTTTTTTAAAGGAGGGTCTTCTCTTGGATTCTCTACCTTGAACAGGGTCTGAGTTTTGTCATATGTCCTCTGACCCTCTGAGGCTGTGAAAACCCAAGTTTAAGTTCTCCAAGGTTAGTGGATATCTTCAGGGCAAAAGTGGCTTCACAGCTCTTCTTTCTTTAAGTTCTAGCCTCCACTTTGACTTCAGCCTAGTAATTTCTTTTATCTTGCCTTCAAGCTTTTAAGAAGATGCTTTGTGTATTACACAAAGGGCTCTTCATTGTTTTCAGCAAGAGTTTGCAAGAATACCTGGCTGGAACTTTCCTAGTGACTTGTGTATTTTATGATTGCTGACAAGGTGCTCTGGTGCCTCAGTTTCCTTGCTCCAAAGTGGACAGAAGTCATCCTTTTTCTACTACTGTATTGGGAAGATCAAATAAGATTAATTATTAGGAAGATCAAATAAGATTAATGGGTATGATCTTCTTGAAATGATGTGAATTCTCATTTGTTTGATGGTTTGGGATTTAAACAATCCCTTTGCATCCACTCTCATTGAGTGCACGTGGTGGGGAGGCATCACTGCCCTCATTTTACCTCTGAGAAGTTGGAACCACATGGAGGAGAAAGATGTAGAGTGTAGCCCAAGGTCACCCAGGCAGGGCCAGCGTCAGGATTGGAAATTAGATTTTTGGATTCCCTGTACCATTTCCATTTCTCTTCAACAGTACCTTCTCCCACCACAGACCACTATAAAATTGAGGCCATTCATTCACTTGCCCCCACCAAACAATTGAACGGGGGTGCTCAGAGATACCCATCAGTTTCACTGGGATCCCACAGGTTAACTCTGATCCCGGGGCTCAAAGATCAGTTTTGCATGGATGATGGCAGGGGAGCTGTGTGGGTGGGCTGTGGTCTTCTCTCTCCGTCAGCCCTGGGTGGTATCCTGAGGAAGAAGCTTACATCCTGGCCTGGTCACAGAGGTCAACTAACAGGCCCAGATCCTTGGACTTTCTCACTCTCTTTAGAAAGGGAGATTGTGGGATTGTGATACTTTAATAGGGGAAAGGAAGCAGACTCCATACAAAGAAACACTTTGCTAAGCAAAATTTTTAGGATTGAAGTAGGAGCAGTTTGCATCTTCATCTATTTGGGCGAAACTAATTTTATTGCAGATATATGGGCAAGTTCGCAACTCATTTAAGACTAACTTTCTCTACTCATTTTTAAGCAGAAACAGGATGCAATGGCCTATCCACTACTGCTAAGAAATTATTTGTGAAAGGATGCTTTCCCCACAATGCCATCCAGAGAAGGGGGTTGGGATACAGGGAGAGAAAAAAAGGAAGAAAAAAAGGAAAGGAGTAAAATAAGACAACCAACAGAACTGGCACTTGACACTAAAGGCTTAACATCAAATGCAGCCAGAAATCCATTTCCACAGTTTTATTGGCCATTCCGGATGCCTCATTTCAAAGGGAAAGATTTGAATTCAGAGATATATAGCGTTCCCTTTGTTCTCTTGCCCTCCAGCCTTTGGGCCAGTGTGGACTGTACTACAGGGAAAGGGTGGGATCAAAATCCCTCTCAGCTCAGCTACCTGCCCCCAATGCTGGCCCTTGGCATGCTTATTGAAATCTGCTTTCCTGTAGATTGACACTGCTCTGTCAATTATAATCATTTATCTTGGCAAGCAGAACACTTGAACACTTAAAAGAGCAGGGGTTCAGCAGGCCCAGAAAAACCAGAATAAAATTATATTGAATGGTAATCAGAGCAAGAGTATATTGCTCACATAAAATTTTACTTTAACTGTCAGAAGGACTGATATGATCTTGCATCTCATTTTGTTTGCAATTCTATTTGGGTCACTTTCTGCTAACTTCAGTATCATAGGGGTCTGCAGAGTGGGAGAATGGCCCAATGGCCTCCTGGTGGCCCTAGGGTCTGGAAGGTAGATGGTGTCCAGTGATGGTTTGATGGGTATTTTGTCATTGCTATTTGTTGGAGATACCGGGATGGATGTGCAATGGCCCATGACAGGGAGGAAGTACAGAATTGAGGGTCCTCCTGGGTCTCCCTCCTCTTGGCTGTGTGAACAGGGAGAAATTGCTCCACCTTGCAGATCTCATGTCATCTAGGTAATGGAGGAAAGAGTGTCTCCCTTAGGAGGCCACTGTGGAAGATACACATTTCCTCCTTTTTACATATTGTTGCTAACCCTTATTTTTAGCTGAACAGATATCCACCCAAAGTAAAGACTACACTTCTCAGCCTCTCTTGCATCAAAGGACTGTCATGTGGCTACGTTCTGGCCAATGGGTGAAAGTGGACATCTCCTGTTGACAGCTTACTGGAAGTCTCCTTAAACATTAGCTGGTGTATTGTCCCTTGTTATTCTTTGTGCGTTCTCCCTAACAGCTGGAAAGCAGCTGGGATGGCTTGGGCCTGAGTTTGAAGTCCATATACTATAGGTAGAACTGTAGGGAGCTGGAAGGAGCTGGTGCTCCGCTATCTCCATGGGGTGGCCCTGCCGTACCTGTTTTGGACTGCCTATAGCCACTTAGGCCACTATTAGTTGGGTCCCTTCTACTTGGAGCCAAACTTAATCCTAGCTGATACAGCTATTGTAGAAATTAAATATCAGAAAGCATGCCAACAGCAGGCTGGTTCTTGCCATTTTTATACCTCCAGAGACTCCTCAAACTCCACGTGTCCGAAGTGAAACTCTTCAGCTAAGCCACCAACCTACTTTTGTGAATCTCACTTCAGTGCTCATGGCCTGTGGGGTGACAGTGAGAGTGGAAACTCCAGGTCTGAGCTGTCCTAAATGGTGGCCAGTAGCACACGTGGCTAGTGAGGATTCAAAATGTGGCTACTTCAAATTAAGTATAAATTTCAGATTTCAAAGACTAAAAATAAAATATATAGGTAAAATAGTCCATTAATAATTTTTATATTGATTATATGATGAGATGACAATATTTTGGATCCATTGGGTTAATAGAATATATTAAAATTAATTTGACCTCCTCCCATTTGCTCTTTTAAATATGGGTGCTTTTATAATTTAAAGTTCAGATGACATTTGTGGCTTACGTTGGTGGCTTGTTTTTTATTTCTATTGGACAATGCTAGTCGAGGTCCAAGAAAGTGTCATCCCATGCACGGGACAATTGAGAACTTAGACCTGTGCATTTTGTTTTAAGAAGGATGCTAGGGGAGAGGGGTGTTTGGCAGGGAGTGGAAGAAGCTGCATCCCACTGAATGAATGTTGGTTAAGAGAACAAGGCCTATTGGTGCTATTGAAAAGAAATCTTAGGGGGGTGATGAGATGACTGTGTTCAAATCTTTGAAGGGTAGAGTGGGAACAGACTTGATTTTTTTGTCCCAGAATGCAGGCTTGCCTCATTTAGCAGTGAAAGTTACAGGTAAAAAACCTTTAGTTTGCTTATTCATTCAACAAATATATGCTGGTCTAGGTAGCTACTGTTCTAAGCGTGGTGGATCCAACAGTGAGGTCAAGTTCCTTGCCCTTCTGGAGCTGAAAGACAATAAAAAAATAAGACTAACTGGACACAAAGAGTGTTAGACAAAGTAAAAAAAATGATAATTTGGACCATGTTAAAAGTTAGAACTTTTGTTCATAAGAAGACATATCATTAAAGGAGAAGAAATGCACCCCACAGAGTGGGAGAAGTCATTAATAATGCATATATCCAACAAGGACCTTAAATCTACAATATATAAAGAACTACCACAAATCAATAAGAAAGAAACAGACAACCAAATAGAAAAATATCAAAAGACATTATTAGACACTCATAAAAGTAGATGCCTAACTGTCCAATATAAATGGGAATATGCTCAACCTCACTACTCAGTTAATTTACTTGTCATGTAAATTAAACCACAGTGTGAGACCTCCACAGGATATCATGATACGCCCACCAGAATGGCTAACATGAAAAAGGCAGACAATATCAATTTTTCTACATTGTTGGTGGGAGTGTAAATTGGTACAGACATTTTGGAAAATTATTTGGTCCTATCTACTAAAGCTGAGTGTATGTGCCAGCAATCAATTCTATCAACCAATCAGCCAATGAATATTATGAATATACCTAGAATAATATACCAATATTCTCTAGGTATATTCCCAAGAGAAATATGTGCAGATGTACTAGAAAGTTCCTAGAAGCATTATTTGTAATAGTTACCAACTGGAAACAACCCAAATTTCCATCAACAGGGTGAATAAACTGGTGTGTTCATACAATTAGAATGCTTACAGCCATAAGAGAGAGAGCTCTACCACACACAACATGATAAACAAGAGATGGAGATTGCATGATCTATTTACATAAAGCCCACGACCAGGTGAGGCTGACCTGTGTTGCTGGTGCGGGACAGCCTCACTCTGCGGAGAGGTGGCGGCTGGGGGAGGAGGGCACCCGGGGGCATCTGGGAGCTGGGGCGGCTCCGTTCTTCGGCTGGGCTTGGGTTACACAGAACATTTGGTTTGGGAAAAACATTGAGATGATATGTACACTTTTCTATATGCAGGTTATACTTGAATAAAATCTACAAAAAATCAACTTGTATACTCCACAGAGCATGCCAGATTGTGATCAACGTTATGAAGAAAAAGAAAGTAAGGGAGAGAGGAAGGGAATGCAGGTAAGGGGCTGCATGGTGGCTTTCAGAGAAGACCTCCTTGCAGCTGAATACAGACCTGAAGGAGATGAGGGGCACAGCTGTGCTGTCCTCTGGGGGAAGGACAGGTGGGAGTAGCAAGGGCAGAGTTTATATGCAAAGCACTTTCTACCTTCTTGAAGGCAATACGAGACTGTAAGGACTGGAGGGCAGTGATCAAATTTAACTGACATTATTACTCATCTATATATCTATCCAGATATTTACACTGTTAATATTATTTATTAATATGTAACTATTTGGAGATTTATTATGGGACTTGCTTCACATAACCATGAGGATTGGCCATGAGCTGGGAATTATGATGAAGGTTTTGATAAAATCCCTAGGAGAAACTGGCTGCCTCAAGTAGAGATGAAATTCTCCCTTCTGAAATCCTCAGCTCTCTCTTTAAAGCCTTCAACGATTGGGTGAGACATCTCTCATAGCTGAAGGCAATCTCTTCTGAATGACCTCATGGTGACCATCAGGCCAGGTGTTGCTTGACCCAACAACTGGATACCATGATCTAATCAAGGGGACATATGAAATTAGCCATCACAGTGAGTCTGCCTTTGAAGATATTGCATATCTCATAAGTACCTTGTCAGGTTTCAGCTTAGCTCTTTAGTATAGTTTTTCTCCCTAGCATGGGTCTGGCAAACTCAGAACACAGAACTGATGACAATACTCAGATTGGGGCAGACCACAGAAAAATGCAAGAGTCAATTTTCTACCATCAGCAAAGGAGGTCAAAGTTTCCCTGGTGAATGGGCAGGGGGTTATCAGAGAGACTGTGAACTCAGTCCAGGGGTTGAGGGGTTCCTGCAAGAGGACCCTGTCCCCTCATGTGATCACCTTTGGGTGGGAACAGACAATAACAACCATGGATAATTGGGTGGGTGGGGGGGCTACAGCAGAGAGACTCTGCACCTTGACCTCTGCATGTGATCTAGGTGGGAGTGAGAGGCCTGCCTGGCTGCAGAGCATGGAGCATCCGAGGCTGACAGGTTTCTCAGTGGACTGGCAGGGGGTGGCCTCCCGGTCCCCTATGCTTTTGCATGGCACCCGTCTGGGAAGGCTCTGGGATGACCCAAATCTCCTGAAGCGGGTTGCTGAGAAAAGACTCGGGGGCCCAGGAGAGCCCTGACTCAGGACAGGGAAGACCTTGGGAGGCCCCTGCCATCCAGGCCCTCAGATGCCTGGATATGGAAACAAGGACCCAAGGGGGTGGGAACAGCCAGGCCAAGTCCTGCAGGCACTGAGGTTAACAGTGGGCTCTGCCCCTGCTCCCTTGCTACTCTCTCTCCCTCCCATTTAGCCTTTCCTGAATGGCCGGGGTGTTTCCCCAAAGGTGGTTCTTTAAATCAGAAGAGACTGGGTTATCACAAACCAACAGTTTTCTGCCATTGGCAGAAATGAATTCTGCAAACCAAGTTCATTCCCTTTGAGTCTGGGACATGGCATATATTGGGCTATTGAGCTACACTCTCCTTCTAGTTTATCCTTCTTGTTTTTCAGCTGCAACTTGGTGGGGAAATTTCTGTAAATGAAATGCAAATAATACTCAGTTTTTTGAATGGCCAGTGCCATGTGTGATTTTGGAGCCGCTAGGGACCTGGCACTGAGCTAGGCCAGGCTGCGTGGAAGCCCTGGAATTTGTACTTGGTGCACGTGAGAGGGGAGAGAGGAGTAAGAGATGGCAGCTGGCATGTTCCCGGGGCCTAGGGGCTGCGTGGGGCTGGGGTGGGCTATGCAATCACAGAGGCTGGGCTTTGGAGTAAAATTAATGCCCCATGAGAATCTATTCCATGTGTGGACTGGTATCATGATCCCGGCATGTTCTTTTGGTCACTGAGCTCCATGAGGATTAACTGCGCTTCAGAGTCAGGGAAACCGAAGTTTGGAGAAGGCAAGAGCCACAAATCTGGGATATCTGCTTCCTGGCCAGTCTTTTTCTGTTCCACCAGAAATGCCTTTTGTTCCTTCTCCTCTCTCTGGCCCCCAGGCCCCAGCCCCTCAGTTTCCAGGGCTGTGGGCCAATTTACTGCAGGACTTAGCTCTGGGCAGCTGTGGCCAGCTGTTTTGGAAAAGGGATTTATGAGGCCAAAGACGATGGCATTCCCCAGCTTTACTGGGGTTTTCAGTGATGCTTCTGCCCACGAGGGGCCCTGGCAGCTGGACACAAAGCTGGACACCAAGAGGGGGGAGGAGAAGCTCAGCCTTGCTCTTCTCCCAGTTGGAGGCCCCATGAAACAGGGAGTGGTCTGGGTTGGGTCTCCTACAGAGCAAACCCTCATATTTATTACTGCACGACCATACCTAACTCTCAGGTTGGTTGTTGGAATAGTTAATGGACGCACCATCTGATGAGAGTAGGAAGTTGCCCCTTAGAGAATAATGAGACCCAGAGAGGTGAAGTTCCTTGCCCAAAACCCTGCCACACATTAGGGGACCGTTCAGGCTAGAACCCAGCTGTCCTGGCCCCCAGCCCACTCCTCTTTCTTTTACACTGACTTTCCCCATCCTGAGATGGGAGACAGCTCACTGCCCAGGATGTTTCTAATAACATTTCTTTTCTCTAATTCATACATCACAAATGTACTCTATAAATTAAAAAAAAAAATCATGCAGCCTGTAGGAATGAATGAAGCTATTGTAAAATGACATGAATAGGAGGGGCCCTAAATCTCGTGGTATTGAGTCGGCTACTTCATGTCCGCTATGGGGCGCAAAGCAGACGCCAGAGTGGGAGCAGGGCTCTTTGAAAGGGTAAATGGGAGTGTTGAGGTTTCCCATCATCTACCCCGGAGAGCCTGTGGGACAAGGGCCCTCTGTGAGGGCTTGGGTGGTGGCGAGATGGTGTCCTCAGCTTCCTGACCACAGATGGGGGCTTTGGGAAAAGGGCTGGTCCCAAACATTTCCCATACTCCATTCTCTTATTTGTCCCTTCCCCTCCCCTGATCCCTCCCTCCCACCACCTGCCAAGTTCCAGGCATGTGCTGCAAGCTCTCTTAGCAATGTACCATTTGAGGACTCCCCAAGGCTTTGGGTCATTACTCAAGCTGTCTCCTCTGCTTGGAAGGCCCCACACCCTGTCTGACTGTGCACAGCCTCCTCTTCCTTCAATGTCATCTAAAATCCCTTCTTCAGGGATCTCTTTCCTCTTTGTGTCTTTCATACGCAAAAGAGGAAACTGGCAACTAGGATGCAGATGCCAGAGGTATATCCTCTCACGTAACCTTTCCCACAGCCGTGTGTGGCTTCCTGAGCTTCCTCTGATACGTGAGGATTGCCGATGGCCGATGGAAACGTCTCCAGGAGCCTCATCCTGCTGGCAAGAAGATCGAGGTGTGGAGGGCTTCAGTAGGAAGATTACATCATTCTTAAGTAGTCATGGCAGAATTTGAGCCTAAGTCTACCAAATTCCAGTGCTCCTGCCCCTCCACCCCACCCCCCAGGCCTTCCTCTGCATCCCAGAGGGCATGTGGAGTCCTATTTGACCTTCTATTTTAGCCTTTCCTATGGAGTCTTGTTTCAGAGTTATTTGTGGACATCTGGCCAAGCGGTTGATGGAAATATGGTGTGATTGGAAGTCAGACGGTCTTATCTCAGCTGCCTCTGACTTATATTAATAGAAAGCACTGGTGTGACACTCACTTCAGGTTAGGCTTCTTTCTAAGAGCTTTACAGACCAAGGGGGCCCACAAATGCCATACAAAGAGGGCAATGTGATCTTTCCTTTCCAGAAGGGAAAATTGAGGCACAGGGAGATCATAGCACATGCTCAGGCTCATGAGCTGGTACCTGGCAAAGCCAGGCTCTGCTCCTGGGCAGCCTGGCTGCGGCATCTGTGCCCTGAACCTCCAAGCTACCTCTAGTATCAACATCCAGGGTGGGACCTAGAATCAGGCAGGGAGGCGCAGGGCATAAAGAAAAGATACTCTTGAGAACTGGTGACCCCTGCACACATACGCCCCCACCTCTTCCTCATCAGGGCTGTTCCCAGTCTTCCCCCTTGTCCGCAGAACCTAGCCTGAGACCAGGGGCACAGCCACAGCTCTGGGGAGGCGGGGAGGGCCCCGGGACATCACACAGGTCTGAAGCTTTGGGCACCACCGTGAAGTGCAGGCGACGTGCATGTGATGGTAGTCGCGTGGCCCTTGAGTGTTGAGTTCACTTTGGGGTTGATGGAGGAAGTGGTCCCAAGGTGTTCTACTCTGACGCTTTCTCAGCAAGCAAACAAAGAAGCAAAAACTAAACTCACAGAAGAAAATAACCCAAAAGTAAAACTGATTATGAGTTTTGTTTGAAGCTACCCAATTAACAATAGGGCAGAAGAATGTCCCTGTGTTATTAAATCCCCGGCCCTCGTACTCTTCCAGTCTGCACAATATTCTTATTATGAGTGGTTTTCTGTCTCCATAAACATCCACATGTCACTTATATTCTTTTCTAGATATGTGAAGGATTTTTTCTTTATCATTTATCATTTGAAAATTTTCTGCTATTCTGAATCTTCTTTTAAAAATTTAAATTTCATTAATTTTATTTATTATTTTGTTTTACAAGCATAGACTTCCCTTCATCCTCTTCCACCATTCCCTGGTAACTTCAAATCTGCTTTTGATCTCTGTGGATTTGTTATTTCTAAACAGCCAAGTGACATCATGCAATATCTGCCCTTGTATCTGGCTTATTTCACTGAGCCTGATGTTTGCAGGGTTCTTCCATGTTGCTACAGGTCTCAGAACTTCATTCCTTCTTATGGCGGAATAATACCCATTGTGGGCATGTACCACATTTTGTTTATCCATTTGTCTGTGAATGGATACAGGTTATTACCTCCATCATTTTAAATATTATAATAGCTCTATGATGGAAACGCTCAGGTATTGGTCTTTGCTTTTTGGATCATCGAAAGGTGGAGCCCCTTGATGGAAATACTGGTTTAAAGGAAATTCCATCATTTTTATTTATTTTTATTTTATTTTATTTTTTTTGCATGGGCAGGCACCGGGAATCGAACCCGGGTCTCCAGCACAGCAGGTGAGAACTCTACCTACCGAGCCACTGTGGCCCACCCTCCATCTGTTTTAAATACACGTCATCTCTGAGGTGTGGAGATGGATTCCTGAACTTAGCCGAGCCACAATGAAGTCCAAATGGACAATAATGGAACATTCTGGGGAAAGAGAGACCTGTAGTAAGTGCCGTTAAAGTCGATGAATGAGTTCTGAGAGCGGAGATTTATATTCCCATTGTTTGGATGAGAAAACTGAGGTCCAGAGGTTTGTCAGAGGTTATACACTAAGGTGAAGGAATGTCCGGTGCTAAAGCCAGGACATTCCTGACTGCAGATGGGAGGGATATCACTGGCACGGACACGTGTGTTATCAGTGCATTTTGGGATCCCCTCCCAGGGGACACGGAACTTGAATATGTGATCCTCCGTTTGTCCAATGCTCAAGGGAAGCTGTGAGCAAAATAATTAATTTATCAATGACACACACACACCAGAGTGCAAAGACTAACTTTTCCTGAGATAATGTAACATATCTTATTTTCTTGTTGCTTCTGTGAAAATATTTACTTTGTGATTTCATATCAAATGATGAGCATGTTGGTGTGGCAACCATCAAATCATGATTTCCCTGAACACTAAATTAATGACTTCCAGTATCTTCTTTTTTTTAAAATCTCATTTGCTGGGCACGAGATTGACTGGAGAGCACTGCCTTCATTTCTTCTGTACCTTATCCCTGCCTAGCAAACTGAGTCCTTAAGTCCCATTTCTAGGGCCACCTTCTCTAAGAAGGTGCTTCAGCTAGCACCTAGGTCCCTTGATTGGTGGTCCAGTATCCTTCCCATTGACACCAGCTAAGACCCTTTTAGTTAGGTGGAACTCGTTTGTTCAGTTATTCCTCTAACAAGCATCCACTCATCATCTACTCTGTACCATGCCTATGTTGGGCGTTGAGAACACTGAAAAAATAAGACCCAGTCCATGTTTTCAAAATCATAATCTAGGTAGGGAGGTAGTGCCCCTAACATGCAATTTTGGATTTGGGAGAGGCAGGACTCTGATAGGAAATTGCATCCAGGAGGAAATGGTGGATTCCATTAGTGGGGATTTAAGGGAAGATTTTCCAGGGAAGAGGTAACGCAGTTGGCACTGATGGATGAGTAGGAGCTTCCTGGGCAGCCTGGGTGAATGCTGCTCTCTAGGACTGCCACTGGCCCATATGGTGCTTTTGTGTGAATTAGAAAAATTAACCTTCTTTGAGTACCCTTGTGCAGTCAACAATCTTCACAACTGGACTTGGCCACTCTGCAAGTCATCTCCATCCTCTGTAGTCTCTGAGCACACTGTCCCAAAGTTCTTCATGACCCTGACCACAGAGGCCCACTTGAGCCATGTGCTTAGTTTATATGTCAGTCTTGACCAGTTAGTCTTGACCAGTTGATTGGAGAACAGAGAGAGTACCTTTCCAATCTGGTACCACTCAGTGCCAGACAGGACCCTGCACAGAGTGTACTCGAAACATTGGGTAGAATATCCCTAATATCAGAGAATGCCAACTTATAGTAGTTCATGCATGCAAGACCAAGGACCCAGTACTTCAGGATCATTTGAGCAGATTTAAAAACATGTCCACACGATTCCTACCCATTCAAGATCAAATTCAGGGGACCTGTGGGTGGTAGGGACTGAGGTCCATGTGCTTTTACATACTCCTTGGGTGTTTCTGATAATACTAAGTCATTCTTATAGGCTATGAAAAGTGTCAGTTAATGCTCAAGACCGCCACGGGCAACTATGATGATCCTTGTTTGACAGATGAGGAGGCAGACACACAGAGAGGTTAAGTGTCCTGTTTAAGGCTACCCAGCCACTATGTGCTGGGACCATGGTCAGAGCCCAGATGGACACACCCTAGAGCCTATGCGCTTCTGTGCTCTGGGATAACACGGATCCCAAAGTGGTGGGATCTGGGAATGCTACACCTGCAGAAATTTTGGGTTGTCACAACTTGGGGGACAGACTGCAACTGTATTTAGTGGATACGGCCATGGATGCTGCTAAACATCCTACGATACACAAGACAATCCACCCCGCCCTCCCATCCAAAACAAAGCATTATCCGGCCCCAAATGTCAACAGTCCCAGGATGAGAAACACGTCTGTGAGGCAAGTTGGATTTTATCCTTGGCTGGGTCTCTAAAGGAAGAGGAAGAGAGGAGCCACAAGGTCACTAAGGTCCAAGCCCTGCTTCTGTTGCTTAGTCCCTTGCTGGGGTTCTCAAGCAAGTTACTAGACTTGTTTTCCCACAGGTGAGGTGGGCTGAAGGTATGATACCTACCTAGGCAGGTCATGAAAAGATCAAAATAACTAGAAGAACATTCCAAAATGCAGCCGCTCTCACTCTAGGTAGAATTAGAATTCCTGAGTGTGAATTCCACTCCACCACTTGCTGGGCTATTTGTTACCTTAGGTCATGACCGACTTGAGCTATAATTTCCTCATCTTTTAAATGGGTGTAACGGGACATCTCTCTCTCAGGGTGGGTGAAGAAATGGTATGACATAACTGGCAAAGGAGAGATTGAATAATGAATTAGCTCCATAATGTAACTGCCCGCTTACTGCTCTCCTGGGGTTAAGGCTGGAGAGGCTGGAGGGGAAGGCATCACCTACTCCCTCCACCCCATGCCAAAGTGGACAGATCCCACAGGTGGAAAAGAAGCAAGGAGGCGATGGTGACTGAGAGAGCCAGCGGGGTGGGGGAGGGTAGGACCCAGCAAAAGGGCGATGCAACAGGACAGTTGGGGAAGCCAACTCTGAGCAGATGGGGGTGCCCATCATGGTGAGAGCACGTGGGAGGGGAAAGGGGGGGTGCTGTGGGGGCAGGAGGGGGGTAGGGATCAGACCTGCCACATTTTAATTTGGAACCAGTGCCCCAGGGAAGGATTTAGAAATAGCCAGGCTACTTTGTACAAATAACCCCCCTTCCTGGGCAGCTGTCAGAGTGACGTGCTGCATGAAGCTTCCTCTGTCTCTCCGGAGAAGGAGAAGGAAGAGGAGGAGGAGGATGGGGGAATGAGGGGTGGGGAGCTGGGCAGAGGGTGGGTGCAGTAGGGGGCTCAATGGCCTTGAACTTCCTTTCATACAACAACCGGGAGGGGTCAGGGCTTTTATCTCCGTCTTGCAGAGGCAGAAACTGAACTGAGGGAGTAGAAAGACTTGCTTGAATCCCATGGCCAAGTGTGCCGAGCAGCTTTTGATTTCAGGACTAAGTGGCAAGCTCATATCTCTTCTATTGCCTCGGTTCTTGGGTGAAGGGATAAGCATCTAGCAAGGGTCTTGTGTATAGCAGATGCTCAATAAAACAGTTTAATGAAGATTAAGAAAGAAATTGAGGAGGAGCAGACCAGCCTAGGAAGAACAGAGAAGGAGAATGAAAAGGAATGAGTTTAAAACAAAACATTCTAACTGTTGCTTCACTCTGTCTCACATTGGGCCAGAGTTGGCCTCTGGTCTCTTGTTTGTCACCTATGACCTGAGGAGGACAATAGCCATCACCCCTCCTGTTTGGGATGGTGGAGAACAGCCTCTGGCTCCCACTGGGGCTATGAACCCCAGGCCAGCCCATCCTACTTCGTGCTCTTGCAGTGAGATCAGAACTGAGGGTAAAATGGTCACCCCAGATCTTGGGCAGGGAATAAAGTGAATTTCTTCTTGTTTCCCAGGCAGGATTTGTTTTTCTACAATGGACATGTGGACGTAGCCCTTGATCGTTTTCCAAGCTCTGTCCCCAGGCCGCCTGCCAGCAGGGTCGGGTGGTGGGAGCAGGCATCTGATAAACCTAACCGAGAGGAACCCCCAAATAATTCTGGAGTATAGTTTCTTGCCCTTCCCACCCCTGGACCGAATCAGTCTTTGAAATAATCAAGGACTCTCGTTTGAGTCAGCAGACGGTGGTGGGAAAACATTGACTTTTGAGTTAGCGTTGGAGTTAAGGCTTAGGCCATGCTTGTGAGGATGAGACCTCAAATCATTTATTTAATCCATGACTCAGTTTCCTCATCTATAAAGTGGCCAATATGTATTAGAAATGAAGCTTCTAAAACACTCAGCACCGGGGAAACAGTCTGTCAATTGCAGCTGCCATAGGAGGCTTTGTTAGAGAAAATGCTTCCTTTTCCTGGGAAGAGCGAGGCCCCTCTCCCCGACGTTGCTGGGGCGTGTTTCGTCGTGGTCATTTGGATTTGTGGAGGTGGGTGTGGGGTTATGAGTGGGGGGAAATCACACTCTTTGCCTTAGGCTTTTGAATAAACAGTTGCCTCTGATCTGAGCTGCCCTAGCTCCCCGGGAGCCCAATTTCAAAGGATTTCTCCATGGAGCTAAAGCAAACCTCAATCATCTTTGTGCACAAAACACCCACCCAGGCTATTTGTCTCCGTCCTGAGCGCTTGGCGCGGGGCCCACGACAGTCTTCAGAAGGAGAGCTTAGCCAAGAATGCTGGCATTCAGGGGCGCTGACTGTCAGCCACTGGCCAGCCCCACCCTCTGTTCTCTGCTCCGAGTTCTTGGCAGCCCGAGTTAACCACAAGACAAGTTGTATCATCTGTTAAACCTGTCGTTGGGGGAAAAAAAATGACTTCAATAAAATATTTCAACAATTATAGTCCATTTTAATTAGGTGTGTACCACATAATTATAGATTTAAAAAAATGTATCACGATTCAAAACCCAACACCGTGGCGGTGTGGATGTAGCTGTGCTCCCCACGGAATTTCCAGAAGAACTTTACACCTGCGGGGCCCCATGGCCGTGGCTGGGCCTCCCTTCTGTTGGTGACTGGGCCTGAGTCCCTCCTGTTCACCGGTTCTTTGCACTGGCATCTGGAATCACAGCGGCCCGGAGGCAACCCCTCGTAAACCCACAGGAGGGGAATGATGGCAGGTGGGCCCCGAAAGTCAGAGGTCCATTTTGGGACAGAGGGAGGGGAATATCAGAGGAGCACTGGGTGGTGAGTCTGGAGGTCTGGGACTCTGAAGCAGCTTTAAAACAGCAGTGTTTGAAAACTACTGCACAATTGCCAAGATCCTTCTCCAGCTCATTCATTCATTAACTCGTTCATTCAATAACTATGTGCTGAGCACCCACGTGTGTGCCAGCCCTATCCCAGGCCCTGGATAAACAGCCGGGAGCAAGGCAGTCACAAACCATGGCTCGGGCTGTCAAGTGCTCTTCCAGTCCAGTGGGACACGGACAATGATTGAACTCACCAGTTGCTGTACTACATCCTCTATACACTCAACGGAGCCCCCAGAATAATGCTGAGAGGGGGACTCATTGCTCACTTTTATGTGTGAGGCTCATCCAGGTTAGGTGAGTGACCCAAAGCCATGCAATCTTAGAATCGCATCTGGGACTCTCACACTCCTGAGCTCACATGTCCACTTCCTCAGTTGTGACACCCAGCAAACACATCTTTATTTATTAATTGAGTAGGTGCCAGTTGAGTTGGGATTCCCCTTTCTTGGCCCAGGTGCCCAATCGACATGTTGATTGAACTGTTTTCGCTACACTACCTCTGGCTTTTGGGGTCCTCCACACCCTATAGGACGTTGCTCTTAGAATGGAAGCTCCCTGGTTGCCTCCACATGGTGGACCTCTGCCCTTGTACCCCAACATATACCACCTTTGCCTTCTCTATCGTCACTGTGCCACAAATCACTTTCTTCCTGGTGGATGGTTACTTGAGTTCATAATGAAGGTTCTGCGTGAGATTGAGAGATGTTGGAGGGTGGAGCCCATGTCCTAATATTTTCAACCTACTCTGTCCTCTCAGGTGGAGCACAATGCCTTGTACACAGTGGGAAGAGGACTCTATCTTGAGTCAATATGTGCATGAGTTACTGAGTGGAGGGAGTGACCAAGTGAGTGGATATGTGGATGGATGGATGAGTCACTCAATCAACAAACAATGAATGATGTATAGATAAATGAGAAATAAATGGGTGGGTAAATGAATAAATTGGTGAGTGGATGGGTAGATGAGTTAATGAATGTGCAAATGAACAATGAAAAATTTATATAAATTAGTGCAGCTCTGAGTAAATGAATGAGTAAGGAAGAAAACACATAAAATAGTTTGAACCAGAATAAATGAAGGAATAAATGAATGGATGAATGGATGTGTGTTAGTTTGCTAGATGCTGGAATGTGATATACCAGAACTAGAACAGCTTTTGAAAAGATAATTTAATAAAGTTACAAGTTTACAGTTCTAAGCCTATAAAATTATCCTAATTAATGCATCCAGGGAAAGATGCCTTAATTCAAGGAAGTCTCATGGGTCAGGAACACCTCTGTCAGCTGGGTGGTCATGTGGCTGGCATCTGCTTGTCCTTTGCTCCTGGGTTCCATTGCTTTCAGCCTCTGTTTTTGTGGGGTTCCTCACTTTGTTTCTCTGGGGCTGGTTTTCATTTCTTGGCTTTCTTTGGCTCTCTCCAGGTTCTGGCTTGGTTAACATCTCATGATAATGTCTGCTAGGCTCCAAGCATCTCCAAATGTTCGTGTCTCTGTTCTCTGCCTGTCAGCTCTGCTCTGAAGTTTGTCAGCTGTGTCATTTCTGACTCTCTTTAAACTGTCTCCTCTTTTAAAGGACTCCAGAAAACTAATCAAGACCACCTGAAACGGGTGGAGTCACATCTCCATCTAATCAAAAGTCACATCCAAAATTGGGTGCACCACATCTCAGTGGAGATAATCTAATCAAAAGTTTCTAACCTAAAGTATTGAATCAGGATTAAAAGAAACAGCTGCCTCCACAAGACTGAATCAGAACTAAAACATGGGTTTTCTGGGGTACATAATACTTTCAAACTAGCGCAGGATGGATGGAGAAGTGAGCAAGTGAACGAGTAGAAGAGTGAATAGACAGCTCCTCTCTGCCTCTTTTTTCCTGGTTATCTTATAAATACCTTACGACGAGTGGTGACTGATTTAACTATTGGATCACCCACGTCTCCCAGCACCGGGTGCCTCAGAGTGAAGTTCAATGATTGTCAGTTGATTGATTGGCCTTGCTGGCTTTGTGAGATGAGGAGATGACAGGTGCTTTGCCAGTGCAATCCAGGCACATAGAGTTGGCTTTTGGCTTAGAAGGCAGATACCTGTCATTTTGTCTGTACCTATGCCCTGAGCAGACATGACCAATCAATCACTTATGCAAAACCTAATTGCCACTCCAGTCTATGTGCTGGGGCAAAATGATGTGTTGCTGAGTGTTGAAAAGTAAACTTGACCATGAATGAGATCAATGAAGAAAGTCGTCTTGCCTCCTTGCCCTGGAGGCCACCGAGAGGATCAGAATGTGGATCAATGGATGATCAGCTTGGTCTTGGGGCCATTTTTTTCCTGTGCCAAATGACTCTTGCATAAGGCTAAGTTAAAATACAATGAGGAGATAGAGATGGTAGTCCTAGCTGTGTAGCCTTGGGCTAGTTCCCTTGCTCTCTGTGCTTCAGAGTCCCCATTTGTACCATCATGATGCTGGACTGGGAGCCTGGACAATCCTACTGCAATGGACTCCTCTGGCTCAGGATGCCAGGGCATGAGAGGGACCAGATTAAGCATCATGGGCTTTATGGGGTGGAACAGGGTCTCAGGGGTGGCTGTGTAGGGCCTAGGAAAACAGCAGTAGGAGTGGCTTGGGGAGCATGACCATTTGTAACCCCTTCATGCCCATGTATCCTTTGCAGGTGGGAAATGGACCTTCCTATGAGAGGTAAGAGAATCCTTTGTCAGTGCCCTCTTCAGAGGGTGGAGTGGAACAGGAGACCCCTTCGGAATTAGTCCTAAAATCGAACTTACTGTGGGTAAGTTTCTTAACCATTCTCTGCCTTGGTTTCCCATGTATGAGACAGAGTTATACTTCTTAACCTATTAAGCTGTTGTGAAGATTAGAAAAAAATCTAAGTAAAGCCCCAAGTTCAAGTCTGGCTCATAAGTGCACAGTAAATGTCAGCTGTTACTAATGATAAGAAAATAAATATGGGTGCAAAGCCATACATATGTTTTAAGGGCCTCAATATCTTAGTCACTTAAAAAATATCCTAATTACTCACAAGGAACTGGGTGAGGTGCAGGTACTTAAAAATTGCTATTCTTTCAGAGAATTAGGAATATTATTTGCAGAAAACATTTTCAAATATGGTGCTTTCCAAATGGACCATTAGCTTAATTGGGCTGTTGTGGTTCCTTCTGGGGAGTCTGTGGAATCTGACTCTGCTTGGCCCTTAGTTCTGTAATTGCTGAATGGAAGCAGGAGAGATTAGAGACCAGTGGGTATGTGGATAGATGAATGGATGAGAATAAATGAATGAAGACATGGCCGGATGGAAGACTGTCCTGAATAAATGGGCAGATGAATGAATGAATGAATGAATGAAGATTTATTACAGTTTTTCTCATCTCTGGTCAGAATCACTGCATGTCCCGGCAAGGAGTGTCATTCAATTTGAGTGTGGTATGTGGTAGACAGCCTTTGTGGGGAGGTAGATGGGGAACCTTGTTGTGAGGGTCTGAGTAAATGCCACACAGGGGCAGTTGATGGGAGGGGGTGAAGTTAAGGCCATCAAGCATGGAAGTGTGGAAGGGAGACCAGAGGTGTGGTAAGAGGGCAGGCCTAAGAGATATTTTTGATGGATGGCACTCCTGGCTGAGCATCACTTACTATCTGTTTGACTCTTGGCCTCTCCACTTCTCTGACCCTCAGTTTCTGCTGGCCGTTCAAATTCCATATGTTGTGACACCCATGCCCAACCATATGAGGCAGTGAGTTGAGCTTAATAGGTTTTGTATAAATACATAAGTAATGGAGAAGTCATCAGCTGAGTTGTCCATCTAAGCTTTTGGAGGTGGCTGAGATTCCATTCAGATATTCCACAAGTATTTATTGAGTACCTATTTTGTACGAGGCATGACTTTAAGTGCTAGACTCCATTTCAAATATTCGACAAGGTAATGGAAATGGTATCAGATTATAGAATCTATGGGAGTGAACTGCAGTCTCTTAAAACATATATCTTGCTAACTTTTGCAAGATAATTATAATAGAAAATAATGGCAATAGCGTCCTCAAGCATATGGGGGTTATGATTTAGAAATATCTCCTTAACCCTGCCCTATTGGTATAGTTGCTTTTGCTTTATGAGAGGAGAACTTGAGGTATGAAAAGGAGAGGTGACTTATCCTGTGTCTTGCTGCTACAAGTGGCAGGTCCAGATTTGCACTGGGTCTTTCTGCCTCTCTCAGTGCTGCTGGGTTTTCTGGAACCAAGCTCTGCCAAAGCATGGCTTGCCATGGGGATGCTTTCTAATGATGGCATGCAAAGTCCACTTAAAACTCAAAGAAGTTTTGCAGATGAGCACTGGCCCAGCAAAGGGCATTAGGGGATAGAGTGGGCAGTCCGTGTTTTATGCAGGCCGGGCTTGGCTCCATCCAGCCAGGGCCAATTACTCACTGACTCTGAAGCTTTCCAGGAGTTTGCGGAATTGCATATCTAGAGAAGCTACTTGTGTCTGGCCCAGGGAAATTCCAAGAGCCTCCTGTTTGCCAAATTTCCTGATTGGGGGTGGGGTGGCAGTTGTGTAGGAAGGGCACAGAAGGGGTTGCTCTTTGGTTTTGCCATCGCTCAGCTAAAGAGAGACCAAATGGTTTCCAACAATTTCTAGAACAAATATTTGCCTTAAGGCTCAAGACTCTGGTGCCAAGTTTCAATGCAACCCAATATTTCTGTGTTTGGGAGTTGTGAAATAAGAGTGAGAGGGAGAGAGAGAGAAGAAGAGACAAGTGAAATGAAAGTGAGTTAACCTGAAATGGGGTGGGGGGGTGATGTGGGGGATGGAGATGAAGCTAAAGGTGGAAAGGAGAAATGTCCTTTAAAGACGGTGGCCCTGGTAGGTGTACCTGATTAAAGGGTTATTAAGCTCTGCCCATGTTAAGTGTCTGGAGGAGGACTGGGGCTCAGAGAGAGTGAGATGACTTCAGATCCCCCATGGGCTAGGAGTCAAGTGCAGGTCGGCCTGGCTGTGTTTGAGGTGTGAATGCAAATGGTGTAAGGTACCAAGTCCTAACCTCAGGGGTTAGCAGGGAGTCTAGTGGAGGAAGACAAGGACTTCCATCAGAGGGGAGCTTGGGATTGTGTTCATCAAAATGCCTTCAGGCTATCTGATGATGGTGTGAGCTGTGCGCTTTGGATGAATTATATGGTTTGTGACTATATTTCCATAAAATTGCAAAAAAAAGAAAAAAGCCTTCAGGGCCAGACAGGTGCCACCAATGCATGAGGTTGGCCAGGGGACACTGATGATGCAATGGTGGATGGTGACAGGAGGTCCAACTTGGTGGGGTCACAACTGGAAATGCTGAGGGCTGTGGTGAACTGGAGGAGGCAGGCCTCATCCGAGGGGCCGGGAGGGAGGTGGGGGAGCCCAGTGTGGCCGGATATATCGACTTTTTGAGAGAAGCTAGGAAATCTGATTTTAGTATGAAATTCCCAATAACCAAATGTGAGTATTGGATGCAAAAATATATATATATATCTTCCAAGCACTGTGCTGGTCAAAAAATTGGGCTCCCAGTCTATGACCTCTGGTCTTAAGGCTTGAGAAGAAGAGGCAGCACTTAACCTTCAAGACTATCTACAGCCTCCTTCAACTGGCTTCACTTTTGTCTCCCCAAAATCCCACTGGAGGAGTACAGCTGGGGTGTTCATTTCACTCATGCAGAACTGTCTGCTGGGGACCCTCTTCGCCCAGATCTGTTTAATTCCTTCTTGCTTTTTGAAGCTCTGATGAAAGTGATTCTCCCCAAGCCCCCTTGAATGAGATGTCATCTTCTGCACATCATTTCTGTTTTGGTTTTTTTTTTTTGGGGGGGGGTGCATGGTCTGGAAATTGAACCCAAGTCTGCTTCATGGAAAGCGAGCATTCTACCACTGAACCACCTGTGCACTCTGCTTGTCACTTCTATTTAAGCTGCCAGATTTCTTGAGCAATGACAATGTGGCAATTTCAGGGAAAGACCCCAAGGCACTCCCAGGATTGGTGGGAGGGGTGGTGGTGGGGTGCAGGAAGCAGAGGTGCCTTCCAGGTGTGCACTGAGGGCCCGATGCAGAGGCATCTGCTCCAGCTTGGAGGGAAATTCAGGGAAGACGTCCAGGTGGAGCAGACTGAACTAATCCTTCAAGAAAGGGAGAACCAGCCGGACAGACAAAGGATTAATGGCACCCACTTTGCTCCTGAGATGGAATGTTAGGGCAGCTTTGTAGGCAGAAGACCCGACTTGTGTTCTGGGCCCTTTTTTTACAAACCATCGACTCAAGGGGAGCCACTGGACCTCTCTGAACTTCAGTTTCCTTGTCTATAACAGGGTCTATGGATACCACCTTTGGTGGGCCGTTTGGGGGCTTTGTTGAGTGGGGCTATGAGAAGTCACCGCCTGTGGTTGACATTCAGTTGCTGCTGCTGCTGCTCTGATTGCTTTCTTTCTCAGATTTGGGCAACCTCCACGTGGGGAGGGAGAAATGTGGGGAGCTAAGAGACGGAGGTGGGAGCTCCCTGGCTCTCTCAGGGAAACTTGCATTGGTGGCCCAGACTAGAGAGGAAACTTTGTGCAGTGGAAGTTGAGGCTAGAGCCTCTGCACAACACAAAGCTTGGTGTGGGGGCTCATATCCAGGCTAAGGAAGGTGGGCTCCACCCTGCCAAGGCTTGTGGATGGGGCTCAGGTAGGTGACATTCCTAAGGTGAGGTGTCACAGGATGTGATGCCTGAGGGGTCATCAGGGCACTGCAGAGGGAGGGGTCTATACTGGCCTTGGCTTTCTGAGTCAAGGAAGTAAGGAGGAGGCTGGTGGCCCTAATAAGAGTTTGGACCTGGGGAGACGTATGTGAACCTCTGAGCAGGGAGCTGTGGGTTAATCTCACTTGATTAATCATGGGAGTATAGGGTATCATGATGCACAGGCGATACCTCTTCTGTGAAGCCTTTCTGGAGCCCCTGTCTGCCCCGGGGCATTCCCCTCTTCCCTGCTCTTTACCAGTTCCTTCCAGTTCTTGCAGCCATGGCAGCTCTCTCTCCACTTGACTCTGAGCACCTAGAGGGCAGGGGTGGTCCCCAGTTCTTAGTGTGCCCCCGCTACCAGGACCTAGCCCAGCACCAGCCCAGACCCAGGACACAGTAACTCTCTGCTGAATGAATGAGTGAATGAGTGAAGGAGAAAGAAAATGCCAGAGGGGAGGAGGAAAGGAGGCAGGAGGGAAAGAAGAATGTGAAGAAGTGAAGGAAGAAAAGAAGAAAGAAGGAAAAAAGGGATGAAAGAAGGAAAGAAGGGAAGACAAGAAGGAAGGAAAGAAGATCAGGTTCAGGGGTCCAGGGTTGGCACAAGTTGCTCTGTTTGCCAAGGTCATTAGATCAGGAGCCACCCAGCCTCCTGGATGGGGAGGTGATGCAACTGGAGGCAAGGCCGTTTCCCCCGGGCAATGAAGGGTGACCCTCCAGGGTGCCCCTAGAGTAGGAACTCTTCTCCTGCTGCTATCTGGTTTGCTAATAAATGAGGTATCTAGGGGTCCCTATTATTGCAAAACAACAACCAATAATCTCCATTCTCCTGAGAGGGCTGCAATTTCTGGGTTAGAAACATACGCTTGTGTTCTGTTCTTCTGAGATAAAACCATGTCTGGATGGCTTCATTCATTCATTTATTCACTCACCCTGGCTTTGTTCAGAGATGTAGCCAACCCTCCCTCAGCTCCTATGAGGTACCAGGTGCCATGCTAAGGGCTGGGGATGGAGAGGTGATGGAGACAGACTGTGGATGGAGTTTAGGACCTCAAAGTTAAGTCCTGCCACTGTCTTAAGGGCTACTTAATCCTCAACTTGAGTCTTCTATGGAAATCTGGCTAAAAGGCCTGTATCAAGAGGGTGGAGCAAATGCTACCAATCACCCAGTGTGGGGCCTGGGGGAGTTGGCAGTGCATACTTATCTGGAGGTAGGTGTTGATCATCATTATTATTATTGTAACTTCAGTGGAGAGCAGAGCTTATGCAGAACACTTACCCTATACTGTACCAGGGGTGTGAAACGGACAAGCCTGGTAGAAGCTTAGAAAACGGAGACTCTTAGGCTGCCTGGGAGAGCTAGGGAGAGCTTCTGAAAGGAAGTGGTGATGGCTGCTCTGGGACATGGAGACAGGAAAGAGAGAGAACCTTCTAGAATGAGGGGACAGCAGAAACAAATGGAGGGTTTTGCCAGCTTGGAATGGAGGCCATTGAAGGCTCTGGAAAGGTCAGGACTCTCCTTCCATGCTGATCTCAAACACGTCTCAGGTGGGACGAGCCCCCTCCCGCCAGATCCTGAGTGCAAAATTCCCAGGGCCTTGGTATTCACCAAGAAAACTGCCTACTACATTTTTAAATCAAAATGTGTAGTGTTGTACAATCAAAACCAGCCTCATCTGACAGGTGAGGATATGCCTACTAGATATGTGGTCAAAAAAAAGGTGGGGCAGCTGGCTAGTGTTGGGGTTCAGTGGGTTCAGTGTTGGGGTTCAAGATGGAAGTACCATTATCTACCACCTGTAGAAAAGCCACCCTGTGACAAGCATTGTTCTTGACTCTGCTTTGCATGTCCTGCCTCTAATTTTGCCATCTACCCTCTGAAATGGACATCCAGCATCCCACCTTGTGGGTGACATCAGCCCTACGAGAGAGGCTGAGAGATGGGAGGTTGCCCAGGGCGACAACTGCACTCCACACTCACATTCAAAGCCAGCTGCCAACAGGCATGGTCAGGGAAGACTGAGCCTGCTCCTCAAGGTTGCTGAGACGACCCTGGGTTAGGACAGTTGGGGAAGTCAGGATTGCAGAGATGCCTTGCGGTGGCAAAGGCCATTGCTACCATGGGCAGAGGCAAGCAGGCACAGTCCGGGCTGCCTAGAGAACATTGCCGAGGACAGATTTCCCCAATCCACGTAGGAGATGCTTGGCTAGGCCAAGGTGGGGTCATCCCCATCCAGAAAAGGATTTATCAGAGTTGGATCTTTGGAGGGAGACCCCTGCACTGGTGGGAGGCCAGCCGGAGTGGGCACTCTGGCTTCTCCGCATTTTACTTTCTGCACATGGATTCCACTTTTAAAGTATGGAGGGTGACAGAGCTGACAGTCATGGGTTGGAGGGATACTGGGGACCCAGGGAAGGTCCCTTACCTGGCCACCCCAGCTCATTGAAGCCTACACCTGACAGCCCTCTTTTGGGTTAAGCATTGTGTCTCCTAGGAGAGGAGAGGGCCTGGCTACCTGATCTGGATGAGTCTAGTAGGTGCTTCTTCTGCAGCTGTGAGGAAAGAATGAAGACAACCCAGGGGCTGTGGCATGAGGTCCCTGCGTGGGTGGCGTGGATGTGGGGATGGGTGCCGGCAGGGAGCTGGCTCTGGGATTCAAAGTTCTGGGCAACGGCCCAGAACGGCTGCTTTCTAGATGAAAACCTGAATAAGTCACTTTGCCTCTCAGAGCCTTGGTTCCCTCATCTGTAGCCCAGAGGCCGCTCTCACTGGCCATTGGGAGGTGCGGTGACATTTAACACGGGACAATGCTTTGTCAGCTTGTTAGATGCTACTCTAAGGTGAAAACGTGTGTATAAAGCACTTAGCACACTGTTTCCCTAAGTGCCTTATAAATGTGAACTATCATTATAAGCATTATTACTACCCACAGCAACGTTACAATTGTGTCCTTGGGGCAGTTCCACTTTCTACAAATCCATCCGCACACACCCTGTGCAGCCAGCGCTAATTATATAGGGACTTTTCAGTGCACTGCATTCTTTGCTTTCCCTGGTGAGATATTAAATAATATGCAGATAGGAAACAAATTCTATTCCCTTGAGGGTGGGGGCTATGGAGCAGCAGCTGTCATTTACCGAGAAACTCATTTGTGCAGGCCCTGTTGGTAAGCGAAGTTCTGATATTTGTGTGTTTAATTGTCACAACCGACCTATGACTCAACGACCAGGCACCTATTTACTGCCCCCATTTCACAGATGAGAACAGCGAGGCTCAGAGAGGTTCAGTCAGGGTGAAGGTGTAGCTTATACCAGGTATTGGTGCCTGTGCTTGGCTTCTATACCATACCCTGTGAGTCCAGGCCAGGAGAAATGTGCTGGTTGTTGAACTGTGCGAAGCAGATAGCCAAGTCAATCGTGAGCAGTAATGGAGGAAAAAGAATAATGCATGCCACAAATTGAAGAGCGCATCCTGAAGTTTGTGCAGAAGGTGGCTGTGTACCAAGCAGAGAGCAGGGAGTAGCATAAGCCACTAAAAGCCAGGTCGACCTGGATGCAAATTCTCACTGTTTACTGGAGTAACGGTGGATAACATCGGGGCAAACTGCAGCCTGTGGGCCGAATGGGGCCTGCTGCCTGTTTTAACAAATAAAGTTTTATTGGAACACATCCCCGTCCATTGGTTTATGCATTGTCAGCAGCCGTTTTCCTGCAGCAAGGGTGGAGTTAGGTATTTGGAACAACTGTCTGTCCTGCCAAGCCTGGGGTGTTTCCTTTCCAGGTCTTTGGGGAAAAGGTTTGTGGCTCTAGATAGATGGGTGGACCTCCTGAATCTCAGTTTTCTCAGTAAAAGAGTAGCTGTGAGGTTTAAGAGAGTGAAAGCCTAGAGTGTGAATTCCAAGGACCATTTAGTGCTAGCCCACTGCAGGTGCTGGTTAATGAATGGGTGGCATTAAAGGGCTGGCATAGCACTCAGGATCATGGAAGCAGAGAGAAGGGTGGCCAGGCAGACCGGCCTTGGTGAGAGGCAGACCTGGACTTCTGGGTCCAGCTTCAGTGTGGCCCTTCATTGGACTTCAGTCTTCCCATCTGCCAAATGAGGTTAATGGTAGGCTCTGTCTCTGGGGTATCTGCCAAGGTTCTATAAGTCAATTCATAAAAACAAGTCTGTTGACTATAATCAATACTAAGTGTTGGCAAGAAAAGGAGGATCTGATAGCCTCCTGCATTGCTAGTGGAAATATAAAATGATACAGCCACTCTGGGGAGACACTTTAGCAGTTTCTAAAAAAAGTTAAATATAAATTTACCATATAAGCCAGTGATTCTGTTCCTAAGCCTACCACACAGGGGAAATAAAACATATGTTCACACGAAGACTTGCACGTTCATAAGAGCTCCAAAGTGGAAACAACCCAAATGCCCATCAACTGATTAAAAGGTAAACAATATGTGGTACTTACATACATTGGAATAATATTTCCTCATGAAAAAGGATGAAGTTCTGATACATGCTCCAAAATGGACAGTCCTCAAAAACGTTAAACTAAGTGAAAGATGTCAGACACAAAAGCCCATATACTGTATGATATCATTTACATGAAATTTCCAGAACAGTCAAATCCATAGAACCAGAAAATAAATTAGTGGTTACCAGGAGCTGGGCAGAAGGGACAGTGACTGCCAATAGGCCCAAGGGATCTTTTTGGGGTGATGAAAATATGCTAAAATTGGATCTTGATGGATGCACAACTCTGCATATTTACTAAATATCACTGAATTATCTATGTAACATGAATAGATTTTATGGTATGTAAATCATAAATGAAATTCATGATCTTTTCCTTTTTTTTTCTTAAACAAAACCCTTGGTGTTATCCCTAGTATAGAAAAAGGCACATGTACCTTGCTCAGTCAGTGGTGGTAATTTCTCCTCTCCTCTCTCTCCTGGCTGCAGCTGAAATACCCATAGATTTGAAGTGTTGATATAAGTTCTGAAAACTCAGATGCAGAATATCCAGGCAGATCTGAACTTCCACACCCAGCCACTTTGCTGCTGTCACCTGTGTGATTTTGAGACTCTGCATCCTCCTCTGTAAATTGGAAATTGTAACGTACCTGAGTCTGAAGGATTGGTTTTTGTTTTTCAGATTTAAAATATGGAGAGTGCCTGGTGTAATGATAAACACTAGAAATATTCGTTCTTAGATGAACAATGGCTACAATCTTGCATGTTTTGTCATTTCCAGCTGACACAAATTTTTGCTCTATTTTGGGAGTTGGAGACCAGAATGAACATTGAGTTTAAAAGCTAAAGGGCATAGGTGGAATCCCAGCTCTGCTGCTAACCAGTGAACTTGGCTGAAGGCTTTTCCCACTGAAACTTCATGGCAGAAGAGAGGCTCTTGGGTAATGATACCTTCGTCATCTCAGGGCTTTGGGGTGGGCCAAATGAGACACTAGCTCTGAAACTTTTATGACTTTTATGACTTGTGTGAGGTGTTAAGGGGCTGCTGTTCTCAGTTCTAGGAGTCATGAATATCCACCTGGAATGGGTCCCAGGAACTCATGGTGGGAACAGTTGGACACCTAACAGGGGCTTCCATAGACCCTCCGGCTTATGCATTGAGTTAGGGAACCAGACACTCCTGCTTGGCAGTGGGTCTATCCTGAATGGGGAGCTCAGATTCCTGCAAGGTCCTAATCCTGGCTGGGCCTCCAGGATGTCTCCATGAGCAGCCAGGGAAAAGCTCCTCCATGTTGGAAGTTCTGTAAGCTTCTGAGCCTGCAGCTTGGTGTTGACTGAAGGTTGCCCAGCACAGGAATTGCCAGTGGGGAGAAAGATTGGGATGCGGTGAGGAGGTCTGGAACACATCTGAGCTGCACTGAGTCTGAGGAGTAGCTGGTGGGTTCTGACCTTCCCTGGAGCTTTGCTTCTTTCTCTGTAAAGAAGAGAAGAGGTTCCAGGGATCAGAGTCCCTGACTAGTGGCCTGGAAGTTTTTTGTTGTTATGGTTCTATAGTACGGCCAGCACTGTTTAAAAGGTTGAATTAATTGCTAATATTAGGACATAAGGAAATTTTACTGAAAAACTCAGATTTTTGACTTCTCTCAAAAATAAAATGTTAACAGGTCTGCCACCCCTGGACCTGCAACCCATCACGGGAAAAATGAAATGAGAGGGAAGCAGCTGTTCCTTCCAGGGCACCGTCCCACTGTCCCTGACATATTCCCACGTGAGGCTGAGTGCTGGTTGTCATCCATAGAAGAGTCAAGAGGGAAGCAAGTGATTTCTTGTGTTCACATCTCTATGAGAAGCAGGAAAATGAAAGCTCCAACTAAGCAATGTTTCAATAAAGATGAGAGTAAACTCTTGATGGAAGGAAGCCTTTTCCCCAGCAGTTGCTGGGTAAAGTGTGTCTGTGTCTGCGGGGACTCGGGGGGCTCACCCACAACCTCCTGCCTCTCCTGGGCTCATTGGAGGATTACCATATCCTACCCTCATGTCATTAGGTAGTGTCATGTGATGGGTTTGGATGGGGTTATTGGTGGTAGTGAAGTGTACTGCTTCTGGGTCAGAGCTTACAATTTCTGGTCCATGATTCAGCAGCATTCTCTTTCCTGCCAGGGTGAGTGAAAAGGTTGCATGCCCCAGGAGATACAGACACAGTGTGGGGACACCTCTGTCGGCCTGGGACTCTGGGGGACTGTGTGAGGCAGAGCCTCCCCTGTCGCCTGTGTGGAGCATGTGGGACAGCCACTGTGTTTGTTACTGCAGCACAACTTATCCTGTCCTGACTAATACAGCACCAGGAGAGCACATCTTGTCAGCTTCCCTATGTGCTTTTGAGTTCGGGACCTCTGGAGCTGATTTTGGTGATTCCATTCCCCTATTTTAGTCCTCTGAGGGCCACTCCCTAATGACTATGAGTATCCTGATGGACTTAGTCTTATTCACATCTGCCTAGCAGGGGACCCAGCACAGACAACATGCTCCTTAAGAGTTGGGTGAGTGTATTAGTCAGTATTCTCCAGAGAAATAAAACTGATAGGATATGTGTGTGTGTATGCGTATTATCTCTCTCTCTCCCTATCTATATGTGTATATATATATATAAAATATACATATCTACATATGCCCACATGTATATAAACAATAAACAATAAAGAGATTTATTATCTCTTTAATTATTCAGTAACTCTGAATTTCTTAGAGCAGTCCACAGGTTGGAAACTCTGATAAACTTGAAGTTGCATTCCCCAGAAGAAGCTGGCTGGCTGAAGCAGAGGCAGAAATCCTTCTTTCTGACTTCTGAAATCCTCAGTTCTGGCTTTAAGATTTCTACCTGATTGGGTGAGGGGACTCTCCATGTTGCTGAAGCTCATCTCTTTTGCTGATTTTGGAAGCGTGAGCATAGATGCAATCAGCTGTTCATAGGTGCAAATCCATCAATGAAATATGCTCACAGTAACAATCAGGTCAGTATTTGGTTTTTCAAACAACTGGACCTCAGAGCCCAGACAAGCTGACACCTGAAATCAACCGTAACAGTGAACGAGGGTTTGTTCTGAGATCAGGGTGGGTAACTTCCCCTTTAGGTCTGTGTTTACCTGTAAAATAAACAGAAGCCAAAGACATGGTCTCTAATGTCCTTCCCAGCCCTGGGAGCCCATGTTCTGGGATCTGGCTTGTTTTAGCATGAGCTCAGAGTCAGGTAATCCCCTGACCTAGCTCTGAGAGAAAGCACCTGCCAAAGGGTCTGGCCATGTCTTGAGGAAGTGACCAAGTGCTCTAGGCATCTAGATGATTCAAACTTGAAAATGCCCCTGCTTGATTCTCACCCCCAATGCCTGGACAAGAGAGGTGTTTCTGACAACCAGAAGACCTCCCTTCCAGGGACATTTCATCTAATGGCTTTTCTGTCTTGCCCACATTATAATTCTGCCACTCTCAGGACATAGGAGTCCCCTCTATCATAAAACACCTCCTACCCAGAATGAAGGCTGAGCTGTGCTGCCAGGAAGCCCCACCTGATGGAAATGAATTGGTATCAAGTCCAGAAATCCCAGAGTGTCTTTGGTAAGGCCAGTGCTCTCACTTCACCCCCTTGGGGTCTTCCTGGTCCATGGCCCCTGGTTAGTTGGGAGTATCTCCTCTCCCCACCTAAACAAAGGGGCTGTGTGATGAAGTGAAAAAGAGCACAGAGCCAGGAGTCAAGAGACTCAGGTCTCATTCAGGATCCCCCATTCACTAACCACATATACAAGGCAATGCCTGTCATTTTTCCGCATCACATTGGGAGAGAACCAGCTGCTCTTAAATGTCTTAGCGATCTGAGAGTCTGGAGTCCCAACCCTGGCTCGGCCACTTACTGTGTGATCTTGGCTATCGTCACACCTCTCTGGACCTCATTTTTTTTCTCGCCAATGTCAAGTTATCATTTACTGGGCGTGTAATATGTGCCATGCATCTGACGAAGGACTCCCATGCATTAGCTAGGTGAATCCTTAAAACAACCCTACTGTCCATTAGTATCATTGACCACATTTTCCCATCATCATCCTATTTCCCAGTTGAGGACATAGAGGCACAGACAATTAATAAGATACTTGCCCAGATCCCACAGGTCACATGTGGTGGAGCTGGGATTCGAACCTTGGCAAACCGCCTCGCTAAGTGGTCCAGGTCAGCTGTCCTTGCTGCTCTCTGGGATGCTCAGAGGATCAGCTGGTTAAATTCATGTTCTTATTGTGTGGGCAATCACTCCATGTGTGGGCAGATCACTGAGCCTTGGCTTCTGCAATTCCCAGGCTTAAGAGGAATCACCCTCTGCTACCCCCGCGGCTGGGGTGGGTCCTGTGAAGCCATGGGTCAGGAAATGCCTCTTGATGGGCAGGGCCTGGTGGGTGAATCCACAGTGTTCTTGCTCTAAAATTCTTGCATGTGCCAGGATCTCCTGGTCTGTCCACATCTTGTTTTCCCAGGGGGCCTGGGCTTTGGGCTGAGCTGCTCACCCTGGCTCCTGGGAGGATTTCCCTCTTCCCATCACTCATCAAGATGCCCAGCAAACAATCTGAGCTGATTCCTCCATCAGTGAGGGAGGTTGTGAATCCAAGGACATGATATGGGCACATGCTTCAGAGAGAAAGAAGGCTTTGGTTAGAGGGGAGCTCATGAGCCGGGGCTAAGGGGAGGGAAACCACAGGCAGGGGAGGGAATACCAGGCTGTTTACTTCGGCCTGCTCCTAGGATGCCTGCAGAAGGGGAGCAGAATGAAGCTGAGCCTGCCCTGCCAGCCTGTTTGGGGTATGTGGTGTGATCCCACAGCCACTTTGTATATTACTGCAGCACAACCTAGCCTGTCCTGACTAATACAGCATCTACAGGAGAGAGCTTTGGACAGGACAGTCAGGCTTGAGCACAGCTGACCTTGCATGCTGGTATAGCTAATACATCAAGGATTGGTCCCACCCAGTGCTTAGGGTGGTGCTGGCACCCACTAGGGCTGCGACAAAGGATTTGGAAGACCCTTGCAGGGTGTTGGCTGGGTCTCATGTTCTCAGTTCTTTGTAGTTCTGCCTGACCTCAGTTACCCTGTGAGATCTTAGGGAAACCAGAAGAAAGCCACAGAAAACATGGTTGTTCTGCTGCCTATGTACCTGTGTTGTTTTAATTTGAACAAATACTGATGGCTGTATTGCTTTCTTCCTCAGAAAACATACTCTGTAAATAGGAGCCTGCATTATGATTTCAGAATGGGCAAGGTTCGTCTAAATATAGACGCTTGATAATTACCCCTGGAAGTATCCATTCTGGTGCACAAACAGATCAGCAAAGTGCTCGCGTTCTTTCCCTGGGTGAAGGAGCAGATCTGCCCGCTCACAAGCATAGCAGTCTTAGATGGCTGTGTGGCATCTAAGGAATAAGCTTCTCCCTACACTGGACATTTTTCCTTTGAAAGGAGAATTGGGCAAATCAGTTACATGTTTCCAAATGGCTTTAAAACAGAGCAGAGGGTTCTCTCCTCTGCGTCAGTTTTTCTCCTATGTTGAAGTGAAAACTGGTACTGCCAGCCTGGTTAAACATGGTAAATCCAGTTGCACACTGAATTCTGGTCTGTACTTCCCCCTCTCCCCACCCAATAAAGGCTACTTAGGGCCAAGAGAAATTCTGACTCTATGAAGCATGTAAAAAGTGAGTCACTGTTAATAGGGTGAGCTCTTTGCTTTGGGCTTAGGCCTAAGCAATGGCTCCTGGTCCCTTTATTCATTGAGATTGTGCCAGGGGAATGCTTGGTGCCTGCTCTAAGAAAGATAGAATTAAACGTTCCATTTATTCTGTTGATCTTAATAACCTCGTCTCATAAATACCTACTTTATGACATCAATAAAAGGGGAATCGTGGCAATTCAGAACAATAGAAATTGTTACTTTGCAACTGGAGTTATCCACCATGCGCCTGAGTGAGATTCCTGGGAGCTGTGCTCTTGGGAGATTTCCGGGCTGCGTTTCTTAAGTATGTGCAGGAGAAGAGATATCCACCCTTCTCCCCTGAAAATGCAAACAAGCTGAGTGCTTAAAATTGGACACTATAGCCTCTTGTTTCTCAGTATTGTCATATTTTCTTTCTCATGTGGCCTAGATTTAAGCTTCCATTTTGCAGAGTTGCACAGGTCTGATTTTAGCTTCTGTATCGGAAAGACCAAAAACGATCCTATGAACAAAATACTGTGGTAGTCTTCCCTTAAATGCTTTCAATTGTACACTGTCAAGTGGATCCAGCAGGCCCACCTTCTTTGTTTCATGCTCTCATTTTACAGATGAGAAGCCTGAGGTTCAGAGTGGTGCCCTGAAATCTAATCAAGCCCCTCACACTGTTCTGCCTAGTGTCTCCTTAAACAATGTCCCTTGTGCCCCACACCTCTTCCCCTCTTCCACCCCACTCTGAGCAGCTTACTGCAGGCTGGATGCACAGTCACCTAGAAAGACCTTATGTGGGGCCAATCTCAAGGCCAGAAAGCATCAGGGCTGCCAGATATTGGTACCCAAGGAGCATGCTGCATCCTGACCTCCAGCCCTGCTACAATGAGAGGAAGCTGTCAGCTTTCTAGACCGTCGAGGCCAGCAATTTGGCCTTGGTTTAGTTGTGGCAAGACTTCTGTGGAGCTGTGCCTCATTACAGGGCTCACAGACTCAAGCCAAAGGGACAGAGTGGTCAGAGGGTGGAACTTGAAAGACCATCCCTAGTGTTCCTGAAATCCCTGCACATTTACATGTTTGCTTCAGGCCTTTACTAGAGAGAGCTTCAGGGGCAGAAGAACTGGACAAAAAGGAGGAGGGCAGGCAATAGAGGTTTACTGAGTGCAAAGATGTGCCAGGTAGAGCTAACGGAGGCACCCAAGCCAACAGCCAAATCCAACTGCTAGACAGTTCATGGCGCCATCTTGGATCTGTCGGCCCAGCATGCCCTCCAGCAGAATGTGCTTTGGCAGATGACAAGGAGCAAGAGAGTGGGAGGCAAGAAATGACACTGCCACAGGCGGCTTGGGCAGCTGCATTATTTGCCACGGGAAGGACAGTGAGAGACAAGACTGCAGGGGCATTCTCTCTCTCTCTCTCTCTCTCTCTCTCTCTCTCTGTCCTTCCCGTGGCAAATAATGCAGCTGCCCAAGCCGCCTGTGGCAGTGTCATTTCTTGCCTCCCACTCTCTTGCTCCTGGCCACGTCTTCCAGATGACCATCTTTCAGATGGAATTACAAAAAAAGAAAAAAAGAAACCCCATTGGCTGCCCCTAACCCTCGCCAGTTCTTTGCTGAGTTTCCATTTCTCTGTAGGATTTTCAAAAGGGGTTCTGAGTGGGGCGCAGAATGAGGGGCTCCTGGCCCCGCGGGCCTTGAACGCATCCTCCCTGGCTCAGTCCTATGGAGGGTGGGGTTCCTCGGCTGTGGAATGGTGCGACGGTAATGCATACACTCACCCCATGCTTTTTTCTGAACTTTGGGCATACTCATTCGTCTTCACCATAACCATACCCCATTCTGTAGCATAGGGAAACGGAGGCACAGGGAAGGTAATCAAGCTGCCCCAGGTCACCAGATTAGGCAGAGTGACGATTTTAAACCAAACCGTGCAGCCTCTGGGTGCAAACATGAAGGACGATGCCACTTGCCTCCAGACGAGGCATTCACATCTCCTTGTTTGATCCTGAGGCTTCGGGGCTGTCACAGATGAGATGACATCTGTGAACTGGTGTGGGAAATTTTAAACAGTGGTTTTCAAACTTTTTTTAACGGCCGAGTTTTTTCCCTTTTCTTTTACCTGAGTCTAGCCTAGAGGACAGAAAGGCTCAGGAGGCTCAGTGGAGCCCTGGCCTCGGCCTCCCCTTCAGGCATCCCTCCCACTCCTTAGACACCAGCCACTGAGTTAGCTGCCTTCCCCTTTCTCCCGGGTGGTGGCTGCTGTTGTCTTCCCCCTTTCCATCACCTCCTCTCCCTCTCACCTCCAGGTCAGGCCGTTCCCCTCTCCAGCTGCACTGGGACCCCTGCCTACGTCCCCTCCTCAGCAGCCTGGCCAAGGAGCCACAGCTGACAGTGTGCCTTGCCCCTCGCATACGCCTGGAGACTCCTGCTTACTTGAAGTCTCCTCTCCAAGGTCAGCCTGCCATCCACTCCCCCAAACCAGAGGCATTTCTCTAGCCTGAGACTTCTGCGTCTTTCTGGAACATTCCATGGCTGGGCTTTCCCCATTTCACTCTGTCCTCTCCCCAGGGTCCTCTCTCCTTCCTCTCAGGCATCTTTTCATCTCCTCAAGGGACAAAAGTTCACTCATGCTTGTTCCTCAGCCGCTTCTTTCCCCTGTGGGTCTGCTCTGTCCGGTGCTTCCAACCCTCTCCTATGGCTGGGGAGAGCCCTCTGGCCTCCAGGTCGCCACCCGGGCTGGGCTCTCACCAGGATTCTCATACCCACGTGTCTCTCTGCCAGCTATGTAAGATTTCCCCACCTCACTCAGGGTCTCCGACTGCTCCTACAGTGTCATTTTACTTAAAGAGCTCCTTCCCTGCCTTCCCCCAACTCTCCAGTCGGACCAGGACATCTTAGAAGAATAACGAGCATAATGGCATGGAAGTAAAAGCTCCTCCCTAAATTCGCGGTCCTAGCAATGGCCCATGTACCGAGCATGGGGCTCAGGCCAGGCTGTGTGTTGCAGTCCGCAGGCCGCTGCCTAGGAGGCAGCATTTTAGCAAGTCCTTCCTGCAGACCAGGAGACCTGCTTCTGAGCAGTTACCTATGCTCCCCAATAAATTAGAATTTGAACCCGGACAACCTGTTTCCATAGAACGCATTTTTAAAAACACCTTTGATTATGTAAAATTTCAAACCCTAGATGAATTTCCTCAGGCCCTGGTCTCCGCGTCCCCCTCCCCCACCTTCCCACCAACTTGGATTTACTGACACCAAATAATTCCATCAGTAATTACTTCAGAGTGTATTTCCAACAGATAAGAGTTTAATGCAAAACAGAGCTTCATTCCATGCTCACACTCAAAAATGGACACTGATTCCTTAATAGTATCAATTTCTAGTGTTCAAATTTCCCCAGTTGTGTCAACATTTCTTTTTTTCTTTTTTTCTTTTGCATGGGTAGGTACCAGGAATTGAACCCGGGTCTCTGGCATGTCAGGTGAGACCTCTGCCTGCTGAGCCACTGTGGCCCACCCTCAATGTATTTTTAAAATAATTTTTCATCTTGGAATACTTTTGAGTTTACAGAAAAGTTGCAAAGACAGTACAGAGAGTTCCTGCCTTGCCCTCAACCAGTTTGTTTCCCCTAAGGTTTCCAGCTCACATTACCCTGGTGCATTTGTCTAAACTAAGAAGGCAGCATTGGGGCATCGCTCTTCATTAAACGCCACACTTAATTCAAATGTCTCTGCTTTCCCATTCATGGCCTTTTTCTGCTCCAGGATGCAGCCCAGGGCACCACACTGCATATTTTCATAAATCTCGCCCCCTCCTCACTGTAAGTTCCTTGGTGGACAGGGATGCTGGTTGAGCCTCATCCTGCACATCTCTGAGGACAGAAGTCACGTCCCAAACATTGTCACGCACTTTCCCAATAAACTGTGATCATGCACTCATGATTTGTTAGGCACTCGTCTAGGTTGTGGAAACCCAAAACAAAGAAGGAGGGCCCTTTTTGCTCTCTATCCCCAAAACACACAGGGAGTTTGCATCGGAGGGGAGACAGATGGACAAACCCATTGTTGCCTCACCACGTAACTGTGAACGACTCCCACGAGCTGGAAGCGTAGGATGCAGGTGAAGGAGCTGGTTGTTTTATTTAATTGGATCATTATTCAATTCTTACATCATCCTAGTACTCCCATCTGCCTTGGCACCTGCCGCTGGCCTTTGGTCCTGCTCTCCCTCTGCTTGGAAGCCCCCACTTCCTACTGCAAGGCCCCCAGTTTCTGTCTAGTTAACTTCCACTCATCCTTCAATTCTCTTCTCAAATGTTCATCCTTTCTGGGAAAGGATGTGCCTCCATTTCAAAATGGGGAAGGAAGGAAAAGCAGGCAAGGGGGAGGAGATGAGGGGACAGAAGAGGGTGGGAGGAAAGAAGGGAGGACAAGGTTTTGTGTCCTGCTCTCATTTCTCACATGGCCTGGAACACAGCGGGTGCCACTTGGCTGGACTGATACAGGGTACATATTGCATGTTCCCTGGCCTGGGAGGCCACTTCCTCTGCAGCCGTGGTCCTGTGACACTGTGGGGTTTACAGACAGCGCTGCAGCCTGTGGTTGCCCCCCTGGTGTGTAAGTGCTACAGGGAGGCCTGCTCAGTCCCCCCACAGTGCAGCCTATGGGTCTGCAAGACTAGCCTTTGGCTGGACGTGGTGTGAGCTGGGTCCGGTTTGGTCAGCCCAGCGTTAGCCATCCCTGAGAGCAAGCGATGGTTTCTAGTCTCACATTTAACAAGAGACTGAATCATTTCCTTTCGCAGTACCAAAATAGCACAGAAGAGGTGACCAGTGAATATTTGATCTTCCGTCCTCTGAGCAGAAAGAGATGAGGTCCGTTTAGCAGGCCCTTCCTCAGCAAGGAAAGCAGACAAACAAAGCTAGGATAAAGGGACAGATATTATCTCTTTCATTTTGTAGGACAGGCCTTAGGCTAGAGACTGGGATCCAGGCATAAGAAGATTTGACTCCTGCAATTGATAAGAGGAGGGTGGAGTCATCCAGAATTGTTATATCATGATTTTCCAAGTGCAATACTAGCTATGGCACAAGGATGGGGGAGCCCAGATAGGGGCTTCCTGCAGGAGACAAAGCCGAGATGGCTCTTCAAGGGTGAAGAAGAGTAGGAGGGTGTAACAGTTAATTTCGTTTGTCAACCTGGCTAAGTAGGTTATAGTCTCCAGTTGTTTGGCTAAGCAAGCACTGGCTTGATGGTTACTGTGAGGGTATTTCATAGATGGATTTGCATCTGCATCTTGTTGATTGTATCTACATCTGACAGCATCTACAATCGACACAAGAGATTGCCCTCAGCAATGTGGAGAGTCTCCTCAGCCAATTAGCTGGAAATCCCGAACTGAGGATTTCAGAAGTCAGAAAGAAGAGTTTCTACTTCTACTTCAGCCAGCCAGCTTCTTCTGGGGAGTGAAAATTCACCTCCATCAGAGTTTCCAGCTTGGGTCCTGCCCAACAGAGTTTGGTTGTGTGTACCAATTCCTATAATAAATCTCTCCCTATTTGCTTATAATAATACATTTATAATATATATACTTATAATAGTCAAATATATATTGTCAGTTCTGTTTCTCTGGAGATCCCTAATATTGAGCGAAAACGAGAGAATGAAATCATCCAGACAGAGGGGAGAGGGTAGGTGAGATGCATGGAGGGGTAAAAGTGTCAAGGGAGCACACAAGGGTCAGAGAAGCCAGAACAAGGGGAAGGAGGCTTCAGGAGATGAGCTGGAGAGGTCTGAGGGCTGGGGCAGGAGGACCACAGTTCCAGGCCAAGGCATGGACACCTGACCCAGCAAAACCATCAAAGAGAGTGAAACAAAGTGCTGATTGGAAAGAGATCTGACTTGGAAAGATTTCTCACTATGAGGTGGAGAGAGGGAAGAACAGAGGCCAGGAGGCTGGTCAGGGGTATCAGATATGGAAAGAGGATGGAGACAAAGAAATGAACTGGGACCACAAGGAGGAGGTTGAAGGAACATGTCTTGGAGCAGGCTGGATGTGGAGGGTGAGGAGAAGCTTGACAAACCTAGGGAGACTCCCTGGTCTGCGATGAAGAGTTAGGTTCTGTAAGTAATTGTTTTTTATTCTTAATTAATTATTTATTCATTTACATTTCGCCACCTTTTCTCTGGTCTTCAAGCATCTTTGGTCTCATGAATTTGAAGGTGGAGAATCTACCCCTAATGTGATGTATTAAAAATCAGCCAGCTCAGGGGGTGCAAGGATAGCTCAGACAGACTTCTTGCCTGCCATGCAGGAGACCCAGGTTAGATTCCCAGTCCATTCACTTCCCCCAAAACAAACAAGCAAAAAACCCCACACACAACAAACAAACAAACAAAATTCAACAAATGGTGCTGCAATAATGGGATACTCATGTGGAAAAAATAATGAAATGCGACCCTGCCATACAGTGTACCAAAAAAAAAAGCTCAATCAACTCTAGTCTGACCATGGCTGGAGTGGAAGACGTGGATGGCTCCAAACAAGACAATAATTGGGAGGCAGCACACTCTTTCATTGTAAAGAAGAAGTTGGCATCCCACCCACCTCTACCAATGAGGGCAGAAGTTGGTGTCCAAATACCCCTGGTGGGGTAGCTCCGAGGTGTGTGTTCTTTGGTGGCTCCTGGAACTCCTCACCCAGACTGAGCTCCAGTTGTCCACCATGGTCATTGACCTGAAGACAAACCTCCTGAAGGATGGATGTCTTTCTTTCTCTATCTCATTTCCCTTCCCTACTGGGTCCACGTCTGGGTGACCCAACTTACGGCGCTTGTACTGTTCAAGCTGTCCCCTCTGCGACAGCCTTCCAAAGTCATTGCTGGACTGGTCCTTTCCTCTCAGTCTCTTTCATTGAAGGAAATGAAAATAAACATCAGAATCCCTAGAATTTGGTCTTAAAATATTTCTTTTTGAAATTCTGAGCAGGGAAGAGAAGCAAGTAGTTTCGTAAACTGAATCTTCCCAGTTGAAAAAAAAAAATTTGTTTTCATAGAGAAACTTCTGTGGCTCTGCCTCTGTGACCCATGATAACAGCCAATATCTTTACACGGCATTCAAGGCTCATTACCACTCACTATGAGCCTAGAAACGGCTCCATCTCGGCAGCAGTAGCAGCTCCCAGGCGATTCTTCTGCTTTTCGAATTTTTAAAAATATGTTTTTCTTTTTCTCCTCAGGGAGTCCTTTACTTTTTAGTTATTGCTAATTTTAGGTCCAGAAATAAAAATAAATAGCATTTATTGAGTGTCTACCAAGTGGTGAGTTCTTAGCCCATATTTTGATAAAATAAATGACAGCATGATCTGGCATAGTAGGTTTTATTACCTGATTTAAGACAGCACATGGTCTAAAAGAGTCATTTTATAGATGGGAAAATGGAGGTCAGAAAGGCTAACTCTTTGACCAAATGCACACAGCGACTGAACAGTGGTTTCTGAATGCAAGCCATGGTTAGCCTGATGCCCAGTCTGTGTTCTCATCACCCAGCCACACCATGAAATGCACCAGCTCTACTCTGATGATGGCTGGAGTCACTGATGTGGATGGTTCTAGGTAGTAATTTTACTCAACTGTGGAGTTGACTTCCTGATTCAATGGATTGGAATATCCCAGGGCAGAAGAAACTTTAGCAATGAACAGCTGGGGGCCTCACTCCCCTGAAACACTCTCAACCTCTCTGGGTTATCTGCTATTTGATTCCTTTTTTGGTCCCAAGACTATCAAGGGTTGGCAAATTACAGCCCCCAGGCCAATTCTGGCACATCCCCTGTTTTTTATAAATAAAGATTTGTTGAACCAGGGCTCCTTTTATACTATAATGAGGGAGTTGAGTGGTTGCCACTTAGAGACCATAGGCATGACCTCAAGGCCAAAAATATTTACTTCCCGGCCCTTTATTAAAAAGTCTGCCAGCTCCTGAATCAAGGGAACCAAGGCCTGGATCTGATTTCACCAGGGCCTCTGGGCTAGGCATTGCTTTTCCCTGGGTTTTAGTTGTCCCATTTATATAATGAAAGGGCAGGTTTCAATTGTGGTTTCCAAATTGCACTTTCTGAAGCCTGGGGTCCCCATTAGGCCCCAGAAGTAGTTGGAAAGACCAATACAAGGGCGGGAGGGGGTTTATACTCCCCACTCTCCCACTTACACAGAGAATTTCTACTTTTATCTGTTTTATACACCAGGTCCATTCTGCCTAAGGCTTCCTGTGAGCAAAGGATTCCTTAGCTTTAGCAAATATTTTGGATCTGAAGGGCAAGAAGGAGGTGGACAAGTCTTTAATGGCTTGATTCCCAGGTGGACCAGAGTTGTTAGGAGATTTGTGCAAGACAAGTGGGGAGGTGGACACTTGGTCATCTAGATTGAGGAGACTTTTGAATGATGAAACAGCCACTCTGTACCAGCATATGGGGAGGCCCTGGGAGGTGGAAAGTGCAGCTGTTCCAGACCGCTGGGATTGATGACCATTTTTGAAAGGGGAAGCATCTCTAGGGACCATGGCAACCAAAGATCCCCCACCCCCACCCTGCCCCGTGAGGTCCTAGGGTTCCAAGTTATCAGACAGGAGGTAAATGCTTCTTGTTCATTGACCTATGCAAACGCCAAACCATGGGTTTCCCATGCTGTGGTACCATCCATTCTATTTGGGCCACACAGGCTTTCTCATATGAGTTCATATTACATGAATAGAAAGGAAAACTCCAACCATACCACACAATAAAACAAGGTTCCTGATGTGTTTCCAGAATATTCTAGGCATCCAAGCCAACCTTGCAAATAAATGCAGAGAGCTCAGTGTGTCCTTTAGTGTGTTATTTTATTTTATTTTTGGAAGCTTGCAGATGTGAAGTGCTGATATTTGTGCTCTTCTTATCCTGGATTAGTCAGTAAAGTGTTCCTGTGCCTTTGCTTGGGGTGTTTATTTGTTGATTGAGCTTGTGGCCCTCCAGAAAGAATTGACCTTCAAGATTGTAAACTCAGCCAGATACCTGTGATGATCTCTCAGTCCGGTCACCTTCAGCTTTGACAGGATAAACCAAGAAGCCAGCCATGCTCAGTCTCAAGGCAGATAATTGCACATATTGATGGACATTATCCTTCATAGCAAAGGAAGTGGACAAGGCTGGGAAGGTGGCTCTAAGGTAATAAGGAAATAACGGGGACTTAGAAGTCCAGTCACTGCATCACACAGCAAGTAAAGGACAAAGTCACATTTATAACTTAGGTCTTCCCTGGACATTGCCACCCTCACACCCTGGTACCCCTTATGGACTCTGTGACTGGAGCTGGTGGTACTGATGAGCTCAGTGTTTCTTTGTTAAAGCAGAGCTTTATCTAATCCACTTCTCCTCAATGAATTTGGAGATTATTTAGTTAAGAGTCTCTCCCATCTGGAGATGAAATGGATTCTGGTGTCTGCTTTCCTAATGTTTTATGAAATTACTTTCATGATCTGTGGGTTTGGGGTTCGGACTTGCCCCTCTGGGAACTGATGTCCCCTTTTGTGATTCTCCCTCGCTAATTTGGATCTTGGGAGACAGTCCTGCTAGCTGGCTCCTAGTGCTGCATTTTCTGCTCCCTCTTCCAAGATCTCTTTTCAACCACTTGGTTGTTTGATTTGCTCTATCACCTCATGGGGTCTCTATTCAGAAGGGCCTTCTCTGTCCACCTACCTAAAATAGCAGCTCTCTTCACTCACTATCCTCTTAACCCTGTTTTATTTTAATTCATAGCATTACCATTACCTAATGATCTATAACTGGAATCAATAAGAGGCCCGCTAGTAAATATTTTCAGCTTTATAGACCATTTGGTCACTGATGCAACAACTCATCTCTGTGATTGTGGTATGAAAACATCCATAGGCAATATGTAAATGAATGGGCATGGCTGTGCTTCAATAAAACTTTATATACAAAAGCAAGGACAAACTGGATTTGGCCTGTAGAGCTGTAGTTTGTTTACTTGTTTAACATCCCTACTGCCCAGTAAGAATGTAAGCTGTGTGAGGGTAGAGGCTTTGTTATTTAAATCCATCACTGTATCCCTAGAACCCAGAACATAATAAACTTCTATGAAGGTTGAATCATGAATGAATGAATGCTTATTAAGTTTATCCCCTGCCCTTAAAAAAAACAGATTTATTGAGATGTAATTCACCTTTCATACAGTTCATCCATTCAAAGTACAATTCAGTGATCTTTAGTATATTTGAAGAATTATGCCATAGTCAACACAATCTAACTTCAGAACCCTTTTTTCCACTCCAAAACAAAATCTGGTGCCCATTAGCATCGCTCTTTATTTCCTCTAACCCTCTCAGCCCTAAGCAACCACTAACTTATTTTCTATCCTCATAGATTTAACTGTTTGGGTCATTTCAAATAAATGGACTCATATAATATGTGGCCTCTTATGACTGGCTTCTTTCACTTAGCATAATGTTTTCAAGGTTTGTCCATTTGGTAGCATATATCAGAACTCCATTCCTCTTTAATGCCAAATAACCCTCCATTGTATGCATATACTCCATTTTACTCATCCATTCATTAGTCGATGGACATTTGTCTATTATGCATGATGCTCCCTGGATATTCAGTTTTTGTGGGTATGTATGCTGTCATTTCTTTTGGATATATACTGAAGGGTGGAATTGTTGGGTCATATGGTAACTTTCTTTAAAACTTTGAGGAACTACCAAACTGGTTTTCAAAGAAGAATGTACTATTTTACATTCTCAACAGGGATGTACAAGGCTTCCAATTTCTTTAGATCCTCATCAAGGAGTGTTACTGTCCATCTTTTTTTATTATAGTGATCCTAATGGATGTGATGTGGTATCTCGTAATTTTGATTTGCATTTCCCTGATGACTAATGCATTGAGAATATTTTCATGTGCTTATTGGCCATTTGTCTACCTTTTTGGAGAATGTCTATTCAAATCCTTTGCTCATTTTAAAATTGCTATGCATGTTTTATTATTGAATTGTAAGAGTTCTCTATATGTTCTTGATACAAGTTCTTTATCAAATACATACAAATCCCTTCCATCCGGTGGGTTGTCTTTTCACTTTCTTGATGATTTCCATTGATGGGCAAATGTTTTTAATTTTGATGAAGTCCAATTTATCTATCTTTTTTCTCTTGTTGCTTGTGCTTTTGGTGACATATCTAAACATCCTTCACCAAAGCCAAGGTCACAAATATTTCTTCTATGTTTTTTTCTCAGAGTTTTTTAGTTTAGCTCATACATTTAGGTCTATGATACATTTTGTGTTAATTTTTGTAAATGTTGTGAGGTAGGGGGTCCAAATTCATTCTTTTCTATGTGGATATCCTTTTGCCCTGACACCTCTTTGTTGAAATGACTGTTATCTTCCATTGTACTGACTCAGCAGAAATCAATTGCACCTTGTCAAAAATTGGTGTTTTTTTCTTCTTTTTCTTCTGGATCCTCAAGTCTATTCCATGGATTTATATGTCTATTCTTATGCTAGGACCATACTTTCTTGATTACTGTAGCTTTAGTCAGAAATCAAGAAGCGAGTCCTTCAACTTTGTTCTTCATTTTCAAGATGGTGCAGCCTCCCCCTTCCTGCTGATTCACAGGTGAAAGCCACAGGCCATTAAAGAACTGAGTGCCTTGCCTAGAAAGACTCTGAATTTCTTTGAAGGAGCTTTCAACCCTGAGCCTAATTAGGTCACTGCCTCTTCAAACTATAAGAGACCTGCTGCAGCATGTCTCCATGGGGTCTTGTCCAGGCTTTGTGGCTGTGCAGCCATGGGCTGTTTCCTTTGCTTCTCTGCATCCGAGGTTCTCCATCTTGAAGTGAGGCATGCAGAACAGATACCATCCATCACCCTCACTGGCACTGAGGTTCTGTCGTGGCTTTTGAGACACCATCCAAGTGGGGAAAAATATCACTGGGTCCAGTGAGCTACTTTACCTTTTAGGAGACATGTTGAAAATGGCAAATTCAAGGTGAGGTAAAAGCACATGATATTCACTTAATTGCCTGGAGAATTATTACATGGTTTAACCTCATTAGAAAGTTGTTGTTTTTAATATTGACCTTAAAAATTAACGTGGGTCTGTCAGACTCTACAATATGGGATTTGTTTGACAATTTGATTGTAAAATAGAGTTAAACAATCCTGTCATTTTTGTCTAAATTTATCCGCTGTTTCCTTTTTCCTATCTGAATTCTAACCCAATTATTAAGGGGATTGAAAAAATATTGGCCTCAAGAAAGGATTTAAAAATCAGAGTAAGAGAGCACACGACACAGAGAGACATAGGAAATGACACTGTTATCACAACCCGATGTGCACAAGATAGCATTTCAGAGTTTTCAAAACATCATTCGCAAACAATTATCTCCTCTTAGCCTCATAAAGGCCCTGGGAAGAAGACACGATTAATATTACCCTCACTTTATGGATGGACATTTCAGTGCTCAGAGATGGTAAATGATGTGCCTTCCCTTCAAGCATCTAGCTCATGTCACTGTTGAAATTCCACAGTGCAACTAGTTTGGGTTAGTGCTGAGATTCCATTGTCTCTGGTCTTCCAGCAGTCCATTCCACCTTGGAAAGAGTTTGCTGCTTCTTAAGGGCTCTCATTCCTCTGCCATGCTTCCATGAAAAGTGTTATGGTAAGTAATGTCTTTATCTTACAGCTCACAATAGATATATAGTTCTTTTATGGATTCCTCATGTTTCCTTTGTGGAATGTTTCGGGGCTGACTTCAGTTTCTCTCCTGGGTGCCTGACCTTGGACCAGCTGTGACCAGATTCAGGTTCTGACTCACATAGAGCACGTTTCTTCTGAATTGGCTGGAAAAACAAGAATTTCATACCTCAAGCTAAGATGTAAATAGTGGAGAAAATAAATAGAAGAAGGGTCAAGTGCCATGCCATGCAAATAGTAGATGTTCAATAAAAGGTAGTGGAACCTGAGTCAGATTTGCAGATGGGATGAAGGTACGAGTGATAAAGAATATGTCAGATGACAGAAAAGATGTCCTGTATTATGTTGACTTGCTAGACAGAAGCACGGAAAGTTTAAAAATTCAAGGATAAACATGTAGTTCTGTACTTGTTGTCAGAAATGAAAAAGGTTCAAGAACAAAATGAAGAGATAGAGCTTAGGAGGACAATGCTTGAGAACAGGCTTTAGTAGACAATGTGTACATATGTGAGTTGGGTGTGGCCTCTGGTGGATCCAGTGGGCTCTCTGTCCACATCCCCTTAGATGTGCCTGCCCCTCCCTTGGCTTCCAATCTGCTGCACCTGTGCCTGAGGACTGGCTCAGACTACTGGGGCTGCTTTGCCCTTCCAGGAAGCGAAGAGGAACTTCCTGGGAAGTTACAACCCATTGGGGTATCCTTAGCCATAATTGACAAGTGAGGGAGAATAAAAGCCCTGCTTCCTGACTGCAGAGTGAACAAACTCTCAAGTGTGACCTCACTCCAGATCTCTCCTTAAGGCTGGTCTTTCATGGGGCTTTGCCTGTGATAAGGCTTTCCTTGACTTCTTCGCCTTCCATATCCTCCTCTCCCAGCTCTCTTACTAATTTCCCAAGGAGAATTTCTGCAGTGAAGCCCTAGCTTGTGAATCTTCACCTCAGGGTCCACTTCTGGGAAACATGACCTCAGACATCTCCCAAAACAGAGTACCCTTCAATTGCACTAACAAGAGCATGGTATCTGGAGGGAGGTGAAAATTCTCCTCTGTGCTGCTTAGCCCATGACTAGAGTGTGGAGGTTGGTTCTAATGAGGACATGTCAAGGACCTATAAGCAGTTCCATAGGAAGGTGGCCAGGGTGATACAAGAATTCCCAAACACACTGCCTGAGAAGGAGTTAGAGGACCTAAGATTGTTATCCTTGAGAAAGCTCAGGAGGAGCCAAATCCCTGTCTTCTCAGGAGAGGGAACTGCTTCTGGGAAGCTCAAAGGGACAGAATGAGGATCACGAAGCAGAAGCTCCAGGGAGGCAAATTTTGGCTTCTTATTGATCAGAGTTATTCAAGGATGGGCTAGGCTTCCTAGGAGAAAGATAGCTCCCTTTTACTGGTATCAGCCAAGCAGATGACAGATGGCTACTTCTGAAGAGCAAAAAAGGGGGTTCAAGAACCTTATGCGTCTTAGACTAAGGGACTCTTGCAAGTTCTCTCCTGATTTAAAGACTCTTTGACTATTACCATTATAAAACACCCTGAAATGCAAAGATACACCTCATTCCTGCCCTCAAGGGACTTCTAGCTTAGTGGGGATGACACACATGCATACACATACACACAAATAAATTAATGAACCAAAAAAAATCTGTGTTAAGATCCTGAATAAATAAACACAGTGCTTTGATAACGATTCACTTCAAGTAGGTTGGACAGGGAAGGCTTCTCTGAGGAGCAGACAATGAACTAAGGCTTGTAGATTGAGGGGCCAGGACTTTTGGAGAGCCCTGGAAAAGAGGCAGAGGGAATGGCAAAGGAAAGGGCTGCGTGGGAAGAGGAGCTTGGGTGGTTGAGGGATGTGGGTGGCTGGAGCCTAGTTGGGGAGGAGTGTGTGCATGTACAATCAGTTGACATGGGGAGTGCAGTGGCCAGATCACCAATGCGGTGGTTGGGGTTGGTTCTATTTTATTCTAAGAGCAATAGGAAGTCACAGGAGGGTTTGAAGGTGGAAAGAGACTTGACTTTAGCCTCCGTATGATTTCTGTCTCTCAGAGTGATGTGGAGAACAGAAACAGAGAGACCAGAGAGGGGCCACAGCATCAGTCCCTGCAAGAGATGGTGGCCACCTGGACAAAGGTGCAGACTTGCAGGTAGAGAAGGTGAGAGTGGGAATAGAAACCCATTCTGGAAACTGGTCAGATGGGTGCATTCTGGCTGAGATGTGAGAGGTGCAAGAGACAGAAGACTAATACTTGACTATCTGGGTGGATGGTGGGTCCATTTAATGAGATGGGCAAGACTGGGGGAGGAAAACATTTTGCATGGGCTACTTATTACAGCATCCTTCAGTCTTATTCAATCCTTCATTTCGGTGTCTTTTTTCCCCACTAGACTTGGAGTTCCTGGAGAGAAGAGGGGTACCTCTTTGCCATCTTACAAGTCTTGAACCAACCTAAAGGCCTTTCTGAAGAAATGTCTGTGAATGAATGACTTCCTGATTCTATGATTGTCCCAGAGAGAAGAGGTATTATTGAGATATGAGATAATTATGCATGGTCAGAATTTCCCTCTCTGATATATTTTCTTCTTTCCACTATGGAAGAGTGCCTACAGATGCTCATGTCTTCAGGTGCCCAGTATCTGGTCTCTGATGACTGTTGACTGGGAGATTCTGTTTAAAGATTTTGGTTTTTCATGTGAAGAAATTATCCCTCCTTATCTTTGATCTAGACCTGTTTGACTTAATAAGAAACAAAAATCCCTTTGGTGGCCCAGGGCTGTTGCTTACTTCACCCTCTCCCAGCTGTCGGGGACTGGCAAGGCTCATGTATGTTCCAAAGAACAAACAGGAGATTTTGTTTGTGTATGTGTGTTTGTGAGTATCACAGAGAAATTTTTACCATGTACTTTAAGCTTTTGGGGTTTCAGAGAAATGTTTGTGGAACAGATGAAAGCCATTTGAGCATCAGCTGACCAGTCTGCTGTTGACAGTTGGGTAACATCGGACCCTCGTGGTTTTGGGCCTCCCTGGGTCTCCAACTCCCTGTTGACTTGCATAGTCTTTGCTATGTGGGAAACACACTTTGCGGTGTGATGAGAAAAGTGTTGGATGTGGAGTTAGAATTCCTGAGTCCAGTCCAAGCTCTTCCTCTTAATAGCTGGGTGACCTTGGGCAAATCTCCCAACTTCTCAAATCTTGCTTTGCCAAACATAAAATGAAGAGGCCAACACCCACTTCGTAGAGTTGTGCAACTAAATGAAATGAGAATTGAATGTGGAAAGCAGGCCGTGTCTCCTTGTCTTGACTTTCTGGCCACTGTATTTCCTTCTCTGCAATGAAAGTGGGATTCAGTGACTCCTAGAATGTCCTTCAGCTGAATACTCATGTTGTGACATTTTTGATAAGGCAGATTTCCATAATTTTTTAAAAGAAAAAAAACAACCAAAACAAAATCAAGGAATGATTGTTCAGTGGCTTGCTTGAAGGCTATGGTCCCAGAGGCTGCAAACTGAAATGACCACTGCAGCCATGCAGGTGGAATAAAGCTGGCAGGGACAGCATGAAGTGAGGACCCTGGTATATTGATGAGAACCTGCCTTGTCTGAAGTAGGGGTGTGTTACTGTTTAATTCCACTTGATTGAGGCCATGCAGCCATGCCAGTCCCGGGTTGGCAGGTCTTATATGAAATGTAATTTTTAAACATTGTTAGACCAAATCGAGTCTATCTGTAGGCTTGGTATGGCCCATTGACTGAAATATTACTTCTTGTTAAGTATCCTTTTCCATCCAGACCTATATCAAGGTAACCTACTCAAGCAGGGCCTATTGTCTGTACTTCTATTCTAATGGTGAGGCACCCTCCATAGTTTCTACCATCTTGTTTTGTCGTGTTTGGTTGTTGGATGTGTTCCCCATCAGACTGGAACTCCCCGAGGGCAGGGCTTGCCTTCCATTCATCTTATTCCCCTCTGTAGCCTGGGAACCAGCCCAGGACTCTGAACACACTAGGTTCTCAATAATTGTTTGGTGAAGGGAAATCTATCTCTAGAGACATATAATCAGCCATGTCTGGCCCTCAAATTTCTATTCTGTTTTCTCATGGTCCCCTCTACCCTTGGATAACATGGTGTCTTGAATTTCATACAATGAAATATTCTGTGAGGACAGGCTGGTTTAGGAATCAGGAAGACCTGGATCCAAGCCAGCCTACATCTCATTCTCTCTGAGCTCCATTTTGCACCTGAAAAATGAGGTAACAATCCCTACATAGCAAGATATTTGGGCACATAATAGGTTCTTTTCCTTTTCCATGTTGGTTTCTGCTCTGTTTGAGGAATGGAATTGCAGGGAATCTGTGCATGACCCCGTGTTGGAGAGACAACTCCATTTGGCATGATTGTAGTGTTTATATGTTTTTTCCTTCTGGTCTCAGGGTTCCCACTCTCTGATGCCAGCAGGTGTGTGGCTCCTTGTCCACTTCTCTTCTATCAGAACACTGACCTCCAAGGCTTATCTCATCCACCCACAGGCCCAACAATCCAACCAGTGAGGGTTTTAAAGGGTGAATCTGCTCTGTGGGTTTAGACAAGGAATCAATGCCACACATATAGTTACCACTAGGGATATTTTTATGGGGGAATGTGCCAGAGCACCAGAATGCCATAAGGTGTAATAGACTGTTCCAGAATCTGATTGTGTCCAGATAGTCATCACCTAACAGTGAGACCTAAGCAAACAGTTGATTAATGAGCTGTTATCTTTAAGCCTACTGATAAAATGTTTATTCATGAATTTATTTATAGCTCATTCAATCCTCACAATTATAAGGTGGCCACAGAGTGTGCTAATGTTGTCCCAGAGAAGGTCACCTCACCCAAGCGTGGATGGCTTTTCTGCAGGAGGCGGTTTTTAAAGGTGGTTTGAAGTAAAACCTACTCCAAGGTGGTTTTTTAAGGTGGTTTGAAGTAAAAGAACAAAAGAGGGAGGGGAAGTTGAGGTGAAGGGAATGACGTGAGCAATGCGTGTACTGGAGTGAATCAGCAGGGTTTGTGACACCAGGAACTTATGGAATAGCCATAGAGAGTTGCATCAGGTATACCCTTAGATGGTTTCAAAGACCAGGTAAGACGTTCTCCCACTTTCTGCATCTGGTGTAAGGCCAGCCTGCTCTAGAGGTGACATCCCTTGAAGATTCCGGAAGAGGCCAATGAGAAGTAGGAGAGTGGATGGATGGAGTATTCATTAGTTGTAATACCAAATATACCACATCTTGTTCAGTGATCCTGCTTACCTCTGAGGGGTATCCAGATGGGACTCAGCTGGGCACAGGTAGCTGTGGATCACATGTCAGGTACAGATCAGTGAACATAACTACTGTGACCTGCCACTCCCAGTCCTTCTACCAGAGCTCCCCTTGCTTCTCTGGTTCTCTGGAAAACTCTTGCTTGTCTTTGGCACTTTGTTCAAGTGTCTTCTCTTCTGGTGGTGGAGCAACGACACTTTGAACTTCCTACTCGCCCTGACCCTCCTTCGCTCTGCAATATGCCTTACCCTGGGTTTCCCACACATGAGCACATGTCTCATTCTGCATAAAGTAGGAAGGGCTGAATGAGGGTCTCCCACCAAGTGGTCACCGAGGATCTGAGGAGGAGGTGGCTTTTCCAAAGGCATAGGATGTATTAGTGGAGGGCACTGGGCTTGAACATAGGATGGCAGGGTCCTCTGCTATGGCCCTCTCCCTTCTCATGCTCTGATTCAAGCTGGGGGTGGGGAGGGTGGGCCCTGAGCTACCCTCCTGGGCCCTCTCTTTCTCAGCACTCAAATGTTGAAGATTTACTAAAAACATTTCCAGGTAACATATGCTTGGCCTTTTCCTTCTTTGATCCCCAGGCATTTTAAAACCCCCTGCATTGCAATAATTATTATTGCGTAGTATGATAGGTAATTTTTCCATCACAACAATGGTGATACAAGCAACAATAATAGATGCTTTATCAGGATACTCCCTTTCCTTTGGGCCTTCAGTAAGCACTGACCTTCTCTTGAGACAAGGATGTGGCGACCCTGGAGCTTGCAGGGGTAAGGGAGTATAGGTGGGTCAGCTCTGCTTGGCTGCCCAGATCTTGAACCTCCCACATTAGTGACTGAGTAGCCCCTCACTTTTGTGGACCAGTGGAAGGAAAGAGTGACACATGGTCATCTAGCCCCTGGCCTGAGATGGGAGGGGCCTTTGTGACTGGGCTCCCATTGACCCTGGCTGGGAGACCCCAACCCTCTTCAGCTCTTGCTCAGCAATGGAACAGTGGCAGCAGCAGCTGCACAAACAGTCCCTTACCTTCTCCTTCTAGAACCTTCTACTTTACGAGCAGGTATGTGCCCAAGGTCAGGGGACCCTACCTGGATCCCAGTGTGTGTGCAGCCTCACTTTCCAGGGGAGGAAACCCCAGCTGAAGGACCCAGGGGTGACACAGCTGGCAGGGGCCAGAGTGGGCCTGGGACCCGACCCCAGTGGATCCCAAACTCTCTGTTCCCTGCACCCAGAGGCAGAGCTGTTTCAAGAGCAAGGGCTCCCATGCTCTGGACATCCTGTCCAGTGCTCTTTGGAAGTGAGGATGACAATAATAGCAGTAATGGTAACAGTAGGAATAGTAATAGGACTGCAGAGAACATTGCCTGAGTCGCTCCACCTACCCACTTCTAAGTGCTTTGCGTGCATCAATGCATTTAAACTCCACAGCAACTAAGTGAAGGAGACACAATTATTTATCACTTAATTTATTTTTAATTTTTTTATTACAGAAGTAGTAGGTTTACAGAAAAGTCATGCATGAAGTACAGAGCTCCCAAATACTACCCTCTTATTAACACCTTGCCGTGGGGCAGTGCATTTGTTATCATTTGTGAAAGAACCTTCTTATAATTGTACTATTAACAATAGGTCCAGCATTTACAATAAGGTTTAGTGTTTGCATTGTACAGCCCCTTTTTTTTTTAAGTTTTATTCTAGTAAGATACATACAACCTGAAATTTCCCCTTTCAACCACAGTCATATCTATAATTCAGTGTTATTGTGTTCATGGTATCGTGCTACCATCACCACGATCCGTTACCAAAACTGCTATTATCCCCATTTTACAGGCAGAAAGGGCTGTGTAGCCACCTTAACTGTGCTGCCAGGATGTGGCTTGGCCGGGTTTCCAACCCTGACATGGTGCTCCGGGTCTTGAGCATGCAGAGGCCCAGGTAAATTCCCTGCTGCTGTAAACCCTTCATCATTCCACGGTGTCCTTTCAAATATGTCAGCAGTGATGGGCCTTGGGCAAGGCAGTTCCCTTCTTTAGGTGAATTGCTCTTTCTTCGTTCCTAGAACGGAGTTGGCATTGGACCTATGACGGCATATTAATGGAAGGATTCAACAAGGCAAGAGACTATTTCAGGCATGTGGTTCCCCGCCTCTCCAGGCAGAGGTGTGCTGTTACTTGTTTTATTGTGCATCTCCCAACCACTCTTCTTTCTTTCCACTTCACTGATGGAGAAATGAAGGCACAGAGAGGAAAGTGACATTCCCAAGGTCACAGAGCAGGAAGACAGCCCAGCTAGGAGTCCCACCCAAGTCTTCCCAGGATTTTTGCTGTCCCTTCAGCACAAGGAGTTTCGGCTGCAGGGAGGAGGAGAGAACAGAACACTACTGTGAGAAGGGAAAGATCAGGGCCCAAAGACCAAGCATCTATTGGGGGCAACTGTGTATGAGCAGGCAGGGAACAGGCGAGGGGCCAGCTGTGCAGTGCCTACCACCCTGGAGTCAGCCTCCCACCACGAAAATGCTGGGTGCTGGCTGTGGAGCTCAATCTTGGGTGTCCAGGGACCATGGCAGATGAAGACACCATCAATCCTTTTGGGAGTTGGGGAAGGAATGTGGTTGGGTCTGGGTGCAAGGTGCCAGGGTTCCACTGTGGGCCTCCAGCTTCATGTGCAAGAGGCTATCGTCAATGATGGATTCATCCCAGATCCTTTCCAGGGCACATGTGGGAAAAGAAAGAGGAAGAGAAAGAAACTTTCCAGGGAAAGACCAGGTCCACAGGGAAATGAAGCTGCCCTGTGTGGGGGACACAGATCTTGGTGGGTCAGGAGTCTGGCCAGGGGTTGGGGGTCTGCAGTTGACCCATGAGGTCTGGGGTAAAGTCACCCAATAAACAGCTCAGAATGTCTTCCTCTGTGCCCCTGAGGTGGGCAAGGCTGGGAGAAAGGAGAGAGGAGGCCAGCCCAGGTTCTTTCTTTTGGTTTCACTAAAAAAAATACCAAAGAGGAGCACATGGGGCCAGATGTGAGAAATTGGGTTTAGAGTATCGCTTCCTGTTCCTGGCTGAGGGTTTCAGAGGTCCTGACCAAGGGTGCCCTACAATCCACAGCCCTGGTCGAAGCTCAGCAGGATGCTGGCCTTGTGATGATTGCTGTGGTGAGAGCTGGCGTCTGCAAAGTGCATGCTCTGAAACTGGGCTAAGGACTTGATGCAGTATTCATTTAATTCTCACCACCACCTGGTGAGGCCCATGCTGTTCTTACCCCCTATTCCACAGTGAGGAAACTGAGCCCAGAGCAATAGGGGATTTTCCTGGAGCAAGTGTGAGAGCTGGCTTGAACCCAGGGGCAGGTTCCCATGCCCTCCCTGCCATGTGCTGCAGCACCCACCTGCCTACTACTGCTGGGGCAGCATCAAACTCACACCGGACCCTCAGACCGACAGCAGGTCGCTTGTATAAGGTCATGCTGTTCAGCAGAAGCAGGGACACTAAACACATGAGTCCCAAGCCAACACCCATTCCAGCAAACGGACGGCCTTCAGTTTCCTCTGAAGCTTGGCAGGTGCGTCTGCAGAGAGGGCTGGGTGTGTTCTAGATGAGGTGGGGGAGTGTCAGAGCAGACACACGTGACGAGTGAGATGAGAGGCCCTCTAAAGGGACGGTCCCGTGTGGGCAATGGACAGGGCAAGGGCGGCAGAGAGCCTGCAAATCTTCAAGCTTCCTGCACTGAGAGGGCACCATGTGCTGCACATTTATTATTTTTTTAAGTCAGGTTTATTGAGATATAATTTTGGTTATACTGTTTGATAAGGTTTGGCAAATGTATTCTGCATGTAACCACCACCACAATCAAAGTGTACTGTATTTCTATCATCCCCAAAGTTCTCTGGTATGCCTTGTGGCTGATCCTTCACCCATACATCTTCTTTGGTGAAGTGTCTGTCCAAATTCTGGACACAAGTCCCTTGTCAGATAAATGTTTTGCAAATATTTTCTCCCAACCCATGGCTTTTTGTTCTCTTAACAGTGTCTTTCAAAAAGCCCAAGTACTAAATTTTGATGAAGTTCAAATTATCAATATATTTCATTTATGATTTGTATTTTTTTCTGTCCTAATCCAAGGTCACAAAGACTTTCTCCTATGTTTTCTTCTAGACAGTTTATCATTTTTTGTGTGTTTCATTTTAAATTTAGGCTTTGGGACACATTCTTCAAATATACTCTCTTAGTTGAGTCTCTCACCGAGCTTGCAAGTTAGCTCTTTCTACATTCATTTTACAGGTGAGGAAACTGAGGTCTAGAGAGAGCCTAATGGGCTTGTCCAGTGGCCAAGTAGGAGGTGCTGGTGAGGATGAGGATGGAAGGCACTCAGGCTCCAGAACACATCCTTGCCTCTGCTCTGGGCTGGCAGGCCAGCATGGCCTTCCCCCAAGCCCCTCGAGCTCTCATTTGCAGAGGGGCTGGTCATTTCTCCATGTTCCCAGGCTTTGTTCAGTGCATCCTCTGAAACAGACTCTGGTGACACCGGGAGGCAGAAGCAAGGGGGTGAGGATGGTGAGACAGGGAAAGAGAAAATGATTGCAGATTGTGGAGGAGCTGGGAACGTTCCCCTGGGCACCGTCGAGGGACGAAGTAGGATGTACCCCAGAATGGTGGCAGAGCAGGCTGCGCTCTGCATGCAGTGATTCTCCTCCCTCCTGTTCAGGGCTGTCCCTGAGGAAGTTGACGCCCCTGCACTTCCTGGGGCTGTCTGCATTAGGCCAAGTAGCTTTCAGTGGATTTTGAGAAAACAGAGAGATATGCCCTCTCCAGACGCTTGCATGGGACTGTTCACTCTGCTGAGCTGAAATCAGGTGCAGCAAGAGAACTTGGGGGTAGAGGGATACACCAGCATCTTCTGCTAAAGCCTCACTCAGGGGCAGATCCTTCTCAGGCACTACTTAAGGTTTCTTAGCCTCATTCTTTCCTGTCCCAAGATGTGATCAGCTCTTGGCGGGAAAAATCTGATTTCCATGGGGATGCCTGTGGCTTCCTACCTTGGCATAGATCCTCAACTGGTAGGATATGACACTGGTGGACTTTTCCCTGCCTTGAGATAAGTTTATGTTCCTTCTTAAAGCAACTTGAGAATCTTTACAATATTCAAAACTCTTCCAGATGGGGAGATGAGTTTCTGCTCATCATTGAAACCCTTTAGTTTCAAGATACCACATATCTGCTCAAGCCCAGTTGCATTTATTAATCTGCATCCCACGATCAGTGATGGTTGTTCCTTAACAAACTTCAGTGTGGCATTGTGTAACTGTGTGTGTACACACACATGTGTTTAATTCTTATCTCTCAACAATTACAGAGCAATGCCTATGGCTGTAACCTCCTTTTCCCTTTAAGGTAAATTGCTATGAACTTTATGTCAGGAGTATTTTGAGACTGTCTCATTGGGATGCTTGGAAGCACCTTGAGACAACTTCAGTCATTGTCACAAAACCAGAGATCCATGTGTAACCGAAATCTAAGAGACAAAATATTTCTGGACCAAACTAAAACCAAACAGACCCATTTACAAACACCTCTCCTCAACCTAAACAAAACAAAGCAAAAAGAAGTGACAAAGTGCTTGAGTGGTGACCAGGAGAAATAAGGCTGTGACCCATGAGCCTCACCATGCTGCCTTAACATCTTCAGCAAAACAGAGATGACTCTGCTGCCTCCACCCAAAATGTTGTAAGACTCATGTGGGGTGTTAGGCAGAAAGACCTTTCTAGGATGCATGGTGGGTGAGCAGGGAGGAAAGTGAGGCTAGGACACCCCACTTGTGTGTATTTTTCATATACTGGAAAAAAGAATGAAGACATTAGTGCCTCTGCTCACTCATAGCTGAAGACTCATGAGGGCTTATTGGATGGGGGCATTAAGCTGAGGCAGGGTATTGTTTTCTGGGGCTGCAGAAACAAATGACCACACACTTGGCAGCTTAACCCAACAGGAGTGTTCTCTCTCATGGTGTTGGAGGCCAGAAGTCCAAAATCAAGGTGTTGGCAGAGTTGGTTCCCTGGAGGTTCTGAGGGGAAACTGACCCAGGCTTCTCTTCCAGCTTCTGGTGGTTGTCAGTCACCCTTGGTGCTCCTTGGCTTGTGGCTACATCAGTCCAGCTTCTACCTCTGTGTTCACATGGCCATGCTCTCTGCGTCTGTGAGCACTTTTCTGGTTTTCTTCTGTAAGGATGCTCATCATTACACTTAGGGCCCACCCGGATACTTTATATGCTCTCATCCCATTACTCTTAATTTAATTACATCTACAAAAACCCTTTATACAAATAAGGTCACACATCTGGCAGACATATCTTTTTTTTCAGGTTTGTGGAGGTGGGCAGCCATCATTCAACAAACTTCATTTAACAGGTGAAGCACCTGAGACCAAGAAAAGTGAAACCGAAGGTTCTAGACCTCATACTTAGTGACTGACAGAGCCAGGACTCAAATTCAGGTCTGTCTGACTTCCAAACGCACCCTCTTACCCCATAAACATGTTGTTTTCCCTTGTTCCATATCCCTAATGGTAACAGCAACTGTTTATGCTATCAGACATTTCCTGCACATTTCCCCTCCCTCCCCTCACATCAACCCTGCATGGCAGAATTACCGTCCCCTTTTGCAATTGGTGTCACTGAGCCTGGGAAGGGTTAAATGACTTGCCCAGTGTTACCCACCTGGTAAGGGGCACAGTGAGGGTTTGGATTCAGCACAGGCTGATCAACATCTGAACGATTTCTTTGATCCTCTACGTAGTGTGCTGAAAAAAACATAAAAACAAAAACCAACATTGGGTTTCAAGTTGGGGGCCTCAGTGTTTGTATCTGCCCAACAAGGGAGTTCAGCTTCTGGCTGACCCCAAGGATAGGCCATCCTGCCTCCCAGGTCTGTTTCTTTTCCGTTATACCCCCTGGTCTACCAGCTCCTGTTGTTACGTGATGAATGAGGACACGGGGTACACACTTCATCACCTCCATCTTTATAACTGTATGCAGTAACTGGGCCTGATTATTCTATCTGGGCCTCCTCCTGCAGCCATGCACTCCAGGCTATGTTCTTTGGCCAAGTCATCTGGGAAGGCCATAAACCAGATGTGAGCTTCAACATTTTCAGGACTGGAGTTTGCTACTTGGTTTGGATCACAGGAATGATTTCAGTCTGTAGTCTTTGATGCTGGCTGTTGGGTTTCATAAAAATTATATGGAAAGTTATAAAAAAGTGATAAGGCCTCCCAGTTTTACCACCAAATGGAAAAGTTGTCCACACAAAGACTTTATAACCATCTTGGAGCAATTTCGAGGCCCTGCCATCATTTTAGCTGATCAGGCATTAAAGACGTCTTTGAAAGACTCTAGCCTTTGGTCTCAGATGGGTTGGACAGAAAAGGCAAGGCTGGGCATTTGGGTTTAAAAGTTTGGGGTTGGAAACTGGATGTGCTCAGGATGGGTGGACATTTATAATGGTTGATTAGACTTATATTCTCTGAATCAAATGCTGCCTGCCTCAGAAATATTATCTTTTAGAAATATAAGCTATTTACAATTACTATAAAAGTCAGCACTGGTAGGAGGCACCTCTTGCAAAGAGGAAATAGGCTTTTGAGTCAGAAGGCCTGATACTATTACATCATGGATTTCCCTTTCTGATGATTATCCATGCCAACTGTCAAACTAAAACTCCTGAGCCTTTATTCTGGGAATGGGTATACTTAGATTAAGAATTGTTTTTATTTAAATCCCTCACTTGTTTGACTGGCCTAAAATTCACACTACCTAAGTATGGGAAAAATCAGAAGCTCCTTTGAATGAATGGTAAGTTACCACTAAAGGACAGCCTCAACATTACATTATTATATTAACACTGATGTTAACATTATATTATATATCTTTCTACCCTCTGTCATTTCAAGTGGATGCAAGGCATGAGGCATTCACTTCTCTTCTTTGTTATTTCTCATGACTGAGATTTGTGTTGGACGATATGCCCACTGGAGCGGGAATTTAACGAATAATATCAATGCACAGACATGCTAGTGGCGCTGTGTATCCAGGGGCCATGCAAGTTCTGCCGAGCCACCATGGGCCCTGAAATGAACCCTGTTGTGTGTCTCTGAGAGTGAGTGTGCGCTCCCAGCAATTGGTGTCTGCTGGGGTCTGTGCAAGGACCTACGGGCTTGGAGGCAATGCTTCTGCGAGGAATGCCTGGGATGGGGGACGGGAGGTGGAAGACCCCCAGTGTCCAGGTTCCCAGAAGCTGCCTTTGGGTCAGGTGCACCACTACGTGTGGCCCTGACCTCAGGCTGTACTGGGCTCTCACAACACACTGGCTAAAGGAAGGCTAATGGCCACCTTCCTGAGACTTGGACACGTATCTCCAATAGCCAGTTGGTTACCCCAGTCCAGACCCCACTTTGTGCACCCCACCCACCATGTGGCTTTCCCTCCTCTGGGTGGTGGGGATGGGTGGTGGGGTCCACTCCTCCACCCTTCTGGCTGGCCCTCCTGCATCTCTCACCATGAGGCCAGCTGCTCTCCCAGCCTGGGCCAAGTTTCTCACTTGGTCTCTAACCTGCCTCTGCTTAACTGTGTCTCACCCTGGTTCAGCTCTTCCCTGTGAATCTCCTCAGCTTCCAGCCTCCATCCCTCCCTCTCTAACCCACCTTGCCTTCTGTGCAAAGTCATGTCTCTAGAAGGCACCCAGGACCATGCTTCTGCTCTGCCTAATGCCCCTTGCTGGGTCCCTAACTCAGCAGACCTTGGGTCTCCCTCCCCCTCTAACCAGCATCCTCCAACCTGATTTGGAATGTCTCTCTAAACCACAGTGGTCTTTGCCACCTGTCTGCACACCCTGTTTGGTTTCCCTATGCTCACCTGGCACGCATCTCTTCCAGGCAGCCTTTCCTGGGGTGTGCTGACCTTCACCATAGCACCTTTTCCTGTGTGGCCCCCTCACCCCCATTCTACTGGATAATAGTTTGCTCTTCCACTAAGCCACAGGTGAGCTCTCCCTGGCTCAAAGGCCACCGCTGTTCATCTCTGGGTCCCTGGCACATGGCAGGGAAGTGGCACATAGTAGGTGCTGAACACATGTTTGCTTGGCAGTTGGAAGATGGCCTCTCTCCTGTTCCCAGAGCTCCCTGCACTCTGGGCACTTGGCCCAGCACGTTGGGGCTGTGCCTGGACTTCAGCTGCTTGTTCCTCCCTAATTCCCCTCTAATTCTTTGGCCCAGGTGTGGCCCAGTCACCCTCTCTGTCTAATCCTCAGCACAGCTGAGGGCAGCCTGTTTGGGTTCCAGCAGATTTATGGAGGCCTGGAGAGAGGGTATGGAAATCCTGCCAGGGGTGCCACTGGCAGCCCGCAGCCCACATGAGGGGTGCATGCTCTCTGCCCACCTCCTCACCCCAGTGGACAGCCTTACCCAGGAGACTCCACTCTCAGGCCTGGTGCCTGCCAGGTCTGGATTGAAAGGCAAGAGCAGGGCTGGGGTGGGGGGCGAGGGGGGTCTATTGGAGTTCCCTGGGCCCTCCCCACCCCCTTCCTGATAGAGTGGGGGGATTCACCCCTTTCCCCTCTTAGTGTCACCCCCCACCTCCCCCAAAGGCGTCATAACTTCCCATCACAGCTGAGACCCAGCTACAGTGCTTCCTTGCAATTGGAAGCCAAAGTCCTATCATGCATTTCTAAGGACAAAGTGGAGGAAGCAGGGAAAGGGGTGAGTCAGCTGGAGTCTCAGCCAGGGAGCCCAAACACACGGGGGCCATTTCCTCCTTAGACGGAGAAGTTAACATTTCTTCAGTGCCTGGCCTCGTGGGACAGAGTAAGGGACAGAGTGAGTGGCTGAGAGGGGTGTGCTGTGGCCTGGGGGTGCAGCGGGGGGGGTGGGTGGGCTCAGTTATGTGAGGGGCGGATTCATCAGAGGAAAGCCCTGCTAGCACAGGGCATGGCCTGCGAGGAGAGCCAAAGGGGCCCAGAGGCTGGGACTGGGGGTACCTGCGAGTCCTGGGTTGGGCACAGCCACCGCGCCAGGTGGCCCTCCGTGTTGGCGATCTGCACAGTGTCCGATCTCCTGACGCATGGCTGTGGACGAGGCCCGAGTTCAAGAGTCCGGCCATCACATCCGCCCAGTTCCAGGGCTACGTTACCTCTGCCCACCCCTCTGCCCACTGCCCTCTCCATGGTCTTCTCTCTGTCCCCTGAGACTTTCCGCCAACCTGCCTCGGGGCCTTTGCTACTGTCTTTTGCGTGACCTGAGGACCCTTCCCTCCCTCTTGGCATTCTGGATCCCACCCCATTCTCTAGATCTCTGTTCACCGCGCCCACCAAGTCCCCATGTCTCGGCTCTCACAGCCCTCTGTGCTTTTCTTTCACAGGTTCTGCTTATATGGTTGTCAGATGAAGATCATTATTACAAGGTGCTTATTTGATTATCTGGCACATCAAACATGTTTTGGTGAGTGCCAATGACGTGTCAGTGAAAGGGCTGGGCACTGAGGCAATGCCGTGTGCCCGACTCTGCCTCACCCCCCATAGGTCAGTGCCAGGCACACGGGGGCTCAGTAATGCTTGCTGACTCGCTAAGTGAGTGGTTGAGCACCTCAACTGTCTCAGCCCATGGGGAGGCCCCTGCGGGCACCAGCAGCAAAGACAATTTCTGGGATAGAGGCTGAGGGTTCCCTCTGCCTGCCATCACACACACCTCAGGAGCCCATATCTGGGCTTCCTGATTCCAGGTCTGTGATCAAACCCCCTCCTCAGGTTTTGATCTTCCACCATCCTCACCTCCCAGGTGGACTGCCAGGGAAGGGAGCAGATTGATATCTTCATGCCAATTTTAAGCCAGCACTCAGTTCTCCATTTGAAATCTCACGCTGCGTGGTGAGCAGGTGATGCCTTCCCTGCTTTGTGCAGAGTGAGCCAGAGGTTCAGTGTGGTCAGAGGCCACCAGAGTGAGCTCACAGTGAAGCCAGTATCACACTTGAACTTTGCAAACACAGCCATTATTGATCACACGAGCCATCACCAATCCTCGGCTCACTGGTTCCCATAATTAGTTCTCTCTCTCTCTCTTTATCACCATGTTCCCTTAACATTTAATCCAGTGGTTGAAGGGGGCCAGCCCTGGGGTCAGAGAGTCATGGGGTCACAAATGCATATCAGTCTGTCGCCGCTTTGCTCTGAGCTCTGGGTACCTGTTCTTGGCAGGCACTCTTCAGGGTAGCCATGCATGGACCCCCTGTTCCCCTGGCCAGATGAAGCTGTAGGAGCTAATGTATTCTGAGTCAGACCAACTGCCGCTCATGAAGGAGGAAAAAAAAAGACTTGCTTGAGTAACCGTAATAATTGGAAAATTATTTTGATAGCCTGAAACAATCTAATATATTACAGAATTTTATTAAAATAATATCAAATCAAATTAACTGCTATTCCATAATGAATTAGGTAACAAGGTAGGCAGATATTAATCGGCCTTGGCTTCTAGGCAGGGGAGCAGGAATTTATTAGTTCTTGCGGCTGGCATGAGGGTGAAAGGCAGAAACCACTATCACCGCCGAGAGGGAAACCCCTGAGACAAGCGAGATTTTACTTTTCCCTTCCCCCCCGACTTTCACTTTCTAATCCATCATTAAACACTTGTATTTCTTTTATGTAGGGTCTTATGAAATTTTTAATTTTTTAATTGCTTTGTGATTTAATAATGAGGACTTTTCATTTTGCCCGAATAAGAACGAGATTGTGATATTGAAATCATTTCACCTTATCCGGCCAGCTAACTCTCTTCCTCTCTCCCGGTCTCTTTCATTTCCCAAGTCCAAATAGAAGGCGTCTAATTACCAAGGGGTTGGATTGCCAAGCAAACAGATGTTGGCAGCCTGGACATTTGCTGCTTTGGAAAACAGGTGAGAGCCAGGCTGTCCAAAGAGGATGCCCGGGTGAACGAAGCGGGCAGGTTTGCTGATGACTCAATGAATTGGGGCCTCTAAATAATTCAACCCCCATTGTTCCCCTTTGGGATTTTCTCTGCTCTTCGATTCAGTGCTTTCCAACCTTTAACATATCTTGATGTGCTTAGAAAGTGACACTGCTAACAGTTTTCTGGTGCACTGAGATAAAGGCAGGACGCCTAGCTGGGGGCTCCACCATCTCCAGGACCTCTTGCTGCAGGAAGCAATATTGATAGTCTTTCTGGGCCCATTTGTGTCCATCATTGGGAAAGTTCACATTAGCTAATGCTATTGTCTATTGCATAGGGCCCCCTAGACTTAGAGACTCGGGAAGGTGGCAGCATTTCTCTGAGCCTTGGTTTTCTCATCCGTAAATTAGGACTTAACAACCTTGTGGACTTATTGCAAGCATAGAAATATTATGTCTAAAGCTCCTAATACATAACATACAAACAGTAGATGGCATCTGGCACCACGCAAGCGGGGGATGGCGACTGATGACGATAATGGGTTATCACATTGAATCTCCACCCAACCTCAGACCATGCAGGTACTGTTTTATACAGATAAGGAAACTGAGGCTTGGTGAGATTAAATAGTCAAATAATTGCTAATACCATGCGACTAGTAAATGGTGGAGCTGAGTAAGAAACCAGTTCTGTCTGAGAGCAAAGCTTTTCTGCTACCTTAAGAATTCAGCGTTTCACATTTTTGGTCTGCATTCTCTTTCATTTGGGCACACTAGTTGAACAGAGCTTGGTTCTAGATCAAAGTTTAAACAGAAGATGAAACATTGGAGAACCTCAAAAATTTTATGTAACAAGGAAAAGAATATTTCCCTATAAGGGCAAACCACTGAGTGGATAGAGTGACATATGTGTCATCACTCTTTTTTTTTCCCTAACACAGTGTGGTCACATGTTTTGAATTTTTTTGTCTTTATTGACAAGGACCTGTCAAAGCTTTTTGACAAATATCCTGATTTAAGGAAACAGCATCTGCTCACCTGCAATATTTCACAGCAAGGGATTGTCCTGTTTTTGATGAGAAAAGTTGTGAGGAGAGAAGAGAATAGAATGTTCTCCTTGCAGCAGGGGGAAGGTTGGCCGGCACAAACACAGCTCAAACATCCATGGCGACAGCCAATGTTTGGGCAATCTGTCTCCCTCTCATTTGTGTCCATTTACTTTGGTGCCAGCACTCTGATTTCTTTTGGGGGTAAGGATGCTGTTGGGTGCATTATCAGAGGGTCCCCCAACTAAACACACCTTCTCATCTTAGCCAAGGGCAGGTATGTGGCCTAGGACAGGACATTCAGATTATTTCTCCCCACCCTTGAGTCATGAGATGAAGCAAAGTAACGTGAGAAAAATGATGACGACATGACCAACCAACTAACTTTAAAACAAGCAATGGAGTCAATACATCCCCTTCAGTTCCTTAACGATGCCTTGAGGAGGACATGGCTTAGTTCCAGGTGTGGACCATTATTTAGAAAAGGTTTAGCAGGTTAGACGCATATACGAATGTTGATAGTACTCTTTCCATGTAAGAAAGTGGGAAAACCTATATGCAGAGAAAAGTCTAGGACCGTGAATGAGGTCTTTTGCAACTAACCACGTCTTCTTCCCTCCCTTCAATGTATATAAGCTAGACTTGTACTAAGCATGTGCACTTGCTTGTGTACACACACAAACTTACACACACACACAAAGCTGGAGAGCAAGAGTACAAACAGCATACAGAACAAGGCAAACTTGCCCTCGGGGAGACCCTGCCTCTAAGTGGGAGGTGATTTCAGATGATTCAAGGTAGAAGGGGTTAGTGTCTAAGAGACAGGGATGATCAAGAGTTCTGAAATTTAGATGGGTGGGATGGAGGTGCTCCCTCCTCCAGCCCCCTTTTTTGCCTAGTGGATGGATATTTTTGGAATCGGTAGGAGAATGGAGTATATTCTGAAGGAGGGAAGAGAGTGAGTGAAGGCCCATAGGCAGGGATGCCAGAGGCACTGGGAAACCCTTGAAGATTTGCTTGCAGAGGCAGAGGGGCAGGTCCCAAGCTGAGGCCGAGACCACACCTGATCCCCGCAGGCACCTGCAACCTTGCCCCCTCCCAGAGGTGGCTGCTGCGCTGGGGACAACAAAGACGTTTGTGCTGTAAAACCCAGTGACCTGCGAGCTCATCTTTCTGTTGGGGATGACATGGAAAGTGCTTCTGAAACACACACCGTGCGGGTGGACTTCGAGGGCAGAAGTACGACCCGAGTTTGTCAACTTGAGGTCGCATTGTTATTTTCCTTCATTGGGGGAAAAAGCCAAGACTTCAGGAAAATAAAAGGTAAAAACCGAAATAAAATAGATAATGAATTCTTGTTCCCATTAGTCACAAATACAGCTGATGAAGTTGATTTGTCGAGAAGCTATTTTCTTCCAAGTCTGAATGTTCTCACCGAACAATACAGAGTAAAACTCCATTTCCTTTTATTTCAAAAGGCTTGTGCTAAGAATGCTTCATTGTTGGGGACGCTCGAGGGTTGGTGGAGGGGAGTATGTGTGTGTGGGCAGAAGGCATCCCAAGAGAATAGTTCACTTACACGGGATGAGATTATAGTGTCAATGGCAAAGTAAAGCATGCCATCAGCCACTTTCTTATTGAAAAAGGCCATTGACAAATATTGTCCAGAGGCTGTAAAATATTTTGACCAATCACAGGTACCATTCAGTCAGTAGATAGAATAATCATCACTAAGTGCTATCTGCAGGGCTATTCTGTGTCCCCCCTTTGGCTGCATTTGGAGTCAATCTGTGGACAGAGTATAAGAATCAGAGAAAAAGCCAACGGTATTCTCTTCGTGCATGCATGTGGGTTGCTGCTTTCAAATATTGGGAGATGGAAGAAGAGGAAAGAGGAATTGATTTACCTAGATGTTGATACTGATGTACAACTTGATGTAAAAGACCTTGAGTTCAGCTGCTTTTTGTAAAATTAATAAAAGTCAATGCAGTTCTCTCTTGCTTAATAGTGATAGGATGGGGAGGAGATGTTTCTGTAGTTTGTTACCCATGGTAATTAATCTAAAATGTCATTAGTATATTAAAATGTAATGCAAACATATGATTCAGTAGAATGCAAAATTCATGTAATGTTTTAAAACGTATGAAACTTCACATGGAAATTTTATGCTTGCAATGGATTTCTTAGGGCTGGGACTCCAAATCACCCCTTTGCCACGCCCGCCTCAGGGGCTCATTCATGAAAACACTTAAAGGCATGGATGTTGGAGGATTTTGCAAGTCTAGGCAAGAGAAGTTCTTTTATAGATCACACAAGAATAACTATCCTTTCAAATTTTCAGACAGCTTGGGGTCTAAAATGTCTGAATTAATGGGCAATTCGATAAATTTCTTTTTTATTTGCCCTATTAGGCAGCAAAGAGGTAATCTTAGGGCTACAAGGAAGAACGTGGTCTAAGCAATTGCGGCTCATCTTGCCTTCCAAAGAGGGCTCATTCAACGGGCAGCTGACTCACAATTCAGAGGGAAGGACTTTGCACAGGCACAGTCAATTTTGCACAATTTTATCATGGTTTGGATATAAAATGCAGCCTAAATGAAGTGAACGCCTCTCTTGTGGATAATTGCTTCCAAAAGAATGAGTACCAAACAACCCCCTTGGTGCTTACATGGGAAAAAATAATAATAAAAAAGGATTTAAAATTAAGGACAAAAAGAATAAAAGGGTAGATAAAATCTGAGATGCATCGGAGGGAAGATAAAGTGACTTTTTGGCAGCAACTTTAATAGAAGCTTTGTTTCAAAAGTCATCTGACTGTGTTGTTAATCCGTGCCTGCTTTGCTAAACCTCATGAATGCACACTTCTCTGTTATTATCTCAGGGAAAAAGGAGATATCTCTCAAATCAGAATCAGCTGAAACTAGTTATTGCATATTATTCCGCATTTCCCATTTCCGTCAAGGAGCAATGAGAGATCATGCTGTTTAACCCATTTTGGAAAAGATCATGGAATAGCCTTTCATTTTCCAAACCCAGTGCCAGGCCACCCCTGTGCCATAGAGGCTATTAGCCAGGGGCGGCAGAGTCAGAATTCCCAAGCAGTTGTGTGTGTCCCCTGTCTAGCCCTGGGAATGTGTAAGGAGACCAAGCCAGGTGCCCATGATGCTGGCTCACCAATCTGGCTCCTTCCCATTTGAACCAGTAACTATGCAGCTATGGGGAGTGGCTGTGTGGAAAACCAGAAAGAGATGATTTGACATCCAGCTATGGAGCAAGAGCTGCACTTGCTAGGTAACTGCCCTCTGATGGGAGCCTTGTTTTCTCATCTGTAAAATGGGAACCATGATATTTGTTTTCTAGATTTTGCAGGCAAAATGGGAAGATTCATTGGAGCATCATCTGGTCATGCTGGACATAGGTCAGGGAATGTTATCTGTTTTGTGTTTTTCTATTCAGGTGACTGCAACTGCTCCTTTCACACCAGGTGCTGTGGTGGTTTGGAGTTATGTACCCCAGGAAATCATGTTCCTAAAATTCATCCAGTTCTGTGGGTGTGGACCCTTCAGATGAGGTTATTTCACTTAAGGTGTGACCTGACTCAATCAGGATGAGTCTTAATCCTATTACTGGGTTTCTTTAGACGCAGAATGAAATTCAGACAGATAGAAAGCCACAGGGAACAAGAAGCTGAAGGTCAATGGAAACTGAAGGGAAAAGAAATGACTCACCATGTGCATAGTCATGTGACAGAGGAGCCCAGGACTAAGGGTCACCAGCAGCCAGCCCAGAACACCAGCCGCGAAGAAAGCACTTCCCTTGATGGCACTTTCCTCACCTCAAAACCATGAGCCAATAAATCCCCATTGTTTAAGCCAACCCACTGCATGATGTTTGCTTTAGCAGCCAGGAAACTCAAACAGGTGCCAATTATTGTTGAATTATTTTGTATGGGCAGGCACTGGGAATTGAACCCAGGTCTCTAGCATGGCAGGTGAGAATTCTGCCTGCTGAGCCACTGTAGACTGCCCTTATTTATTCACATTATTGTTATCATCATTATTATTGAAAAAGAAACATGAATGTCTGAGTTATTCCTTAAAACAAGGGGCATTAGCTAGAATCTGGTAGTTTCCAGAAGATACACCAAGAGAAATAAAAGGGTCTGTGACTAAAAATAAATTTGAAAAACCTTGCAAACTTTGTCTCACACATAGAGATTTATGGTGTGCCTTAGCTTATCTAAAATGTCATGTAATAACATGTAAGAAGAAAGCAAATTATTTTTAAAGCATCTTTAGCATCCATTTTATTTTAAATTTTTTTTGAGGCAGATCTTGATAAATTTTATAGGTACACAACTTGTGTAATCTATATATCCCTTTAAGATACAGAAATTTCTGTCACCCCAGAAGGTTCCTACATGCCCCCTCCTAGTCATCCTTCCCACCCACTGGTGGGAAACAACCACTGCTTAAAAAATTCCTCTTACCACGGAGTAACTGTGCCCATTCTAGTTTTTCCTATAAAAAGAATTATACAGTAGGCACTCTGTAGTCTTCATTTTCTTTTACTCAGCATAATATTTTTGAGATTCATCCATGTCGTTTCACTTACAAATAGTTTGTTGCTTTCTATTGCTGGGTGAAATGCCATTCTGTGGTTGTCCCAGACTTGCTTATATCCATTCACCTGTTGAAGGACACGCGGGCTGTTGTAGGTTTGGTTATTGTAAGGGAGGCTGCTCTGAATATTCTTGTGTAAGTCTTTAGGGGAACATGTTTTCACTTTTCTTGGGTAAACACCTAGAAATGGAATTGCTGGATGGTGGGGCAGGTATAACTTTAAATTTATATGAAACTGCCAAAAAAATTTTCCAAAGTGATACCATTTTATATTCCCACGAGCAATGAATATAGGTTCTGGTTCCTCAACATCCTTGGCGACATTTGGTATGGCCAATCTTTTAAAATTTTAGCCATTCTGCTAGGTGTGGTAGTGTTGTATCTCACTTTGGTTTTAAATTTTATTTATTTCTTGATGACTAATAAAAGTTACAGTAATCAAAACAGTGTGGTATAGATATAAAGACAGATATGGATATTGATGAAAATAGAGAGCCTAGAAATAGACCTACACGTATATAGTCAATTGATTTTCAACAAAAGCAATAAAGCAATTCAGCAGATAAATAAGTCTTTTCAAAAATGGTACTGGAATAACTGGATAACTGTATAGAAAAAAATGTACCTTACACCATATGTGAAAAATAATTCTAGGGGGAATATAGCTCTAAATGTAAAAGGTAAAGCCATAAAGAAAACATAGGAGAATATCTTTGTGATCTTGGAGTAGGCAACGATATTTTTAAAAACAGAACCGCAAGCATTAACTACAAAAGGAAACATCGATAAAATGGACTTCGCCAATGTGATGAGCTTATACTCATCAGAAGACACCACTAAGTAAATGAATAGGCCAGCCACAGACTAGGAGGAAATATTTGCAATCTGTATATCTGGAAAAGGACTGGTTATCATGTTTTATAAAGATCTGCAAGTCAATAATAAAAAGACAGGTGATTCAAAAAAAAAATGGGCAAAATATTTGAGCAGATACTTTACAAAAGAAGACAATTGAATGGCCAATGAGCATAAGAAAACGTGCCTAACAGGGGCCTGTTTGAGTCTTACTTGTTTTTAAACCCAGAATTTTCCAAGCTTGCTTGACCATCACAGATGCAGTGACGCGTGTAGTGGGACAGGCTTGGACTCTGCGTGCTGGGTGCCTGGGTTTGAATATCAGCTCCGTCACTTATTAGCTCTGTAGCAGCATAGCTCTTCTATGCCTCAGTCTTCCCATCTGTAAACATGAATCATAGGGTGGGCCACGGTGACTCAGTGACAGAGTTCTCGCCTACCATGCCAGAGACCTGGGTTCGATTCCCGGTGCCTGCCCATGCAAACAAAACAAAACACGAATCATAATAATTGGCAGGTTAGCATGAGTTAATATTAGTAAAGTGCTGAGAACTGTGACCGGCACACCTGTTCCTCATTATCTCTGAGATTCCTTTCTGAAAGTGTGACCTTTATTGACACCCCACCAAATAGGTGCCACAGGACTAGCTTTGGAAAATGCAACTGTAGCGGGAAAGGCAGTTTGGAGGGGTTGGAGCCTATGTGAGGCCAGGAAGGCAGTTTTCCACCCCTATCCCTCGCCCATCCTCACGCCTTGTTGCTTGGTGACCTCGATGGTTCTCACGGAAGAGACCTGCACCTCCAAATGAGGACACCTCTGTCTCGTTCATCGTGTGCCCACCCCCCCACCCCCCAACAGCCTGGAATGGCTCTGGGCCTTGAGTTTGTGCTCAGCGAAGTTTGCTGAAAGAGTGGGCTCCTGAGCCCAAGGCCTTGCTTTCAGAGCATGCAGAAGCAGCGTCTGGGGACCTGCCATCCAGATGAGCAGCTCCCTGAATCAGAGCCTCCCATCCGAGCCGCGCCCCTTGAACCTGTCCTGAGCCCACAGCCTGTGGGCCCGACGTGGCAGGACAGCTGGCGCCCACCAGCAGGGATGGCCGCGGTGAGCAGTGTTCCCCGTCAGTGGTCTCTGTGTGGAGAGGATTGCACGTCCTGGAAATTCAGCCTGGACACTTGGCCGTTCTAGTGCAGGGACAGCCAGAATCAACAAGCAGAGCTCCAGAGGCCCTGTCAGCCGTCAGCAGAAGACAGAGCTTGAAAAACTCACCCGCAGAAACGGAGCTCACCATCTCCCTGAATAGCCAGTTCCTTCCATCTCCCTCCCCCCTTCCTCCTCCCTCCCTCCCTCCCTCCCTCCCTCCCTCCCTCCCTCCTTCCTTCCTTCCTTCCTCCCTCCCTCCCTTCTTTCCTTTCTTTCCTTTCTTTCTTTCTGTCCCTCCTTCTTTCCCTCCCTTCCTTCCTTTCAGTTCTTGACCAGCTCTTTGCCTGCCTATGTCTGAGTCATCAGTGCTTTTGCCCAGGCAGATTCCTCCCTCCATCTGGCACATAGTTTTCTCCCTTCCGACCACTGTTCCCCAGTTTGGGTGTCTTTGTGGTGTCGTCCTCTAGGTCGCTTGCTGGTCTGTACTCTCCAGTCCATCTTTCCGCATCCTCCAGATTGCTTCTGGGTTCAGCCTGCTGAAAACAAGCAGTTTTACAGCACTCTTGGACTGAAAGAATTTGTTTGTTTGTTTTTTGGATGAGCTTAGGGGAAGAAGAGGCTGTGAAGTTCCTGCGATGGTGTGCAATTTTGCATGTAAATTTTTCTAGGGGAAAATTCTATAGCTTTTGTCAGCATCTCAAAGCAATCAAGATATAAAAGGTCAAGAATCACTTCCACCATACTACTTTATCTTACTGTAAGGTGGACAGTGAAAGGAGTGATACTTCAATCTTACTTTCATGGTGGAGAAGGCAGAAGCAGAGAGATTTCACCTAAAGTAACAAGGCTGAAGACATTTTGTGGATGTCTGATGCAGTCGCCGGGCCCAACCTTAACTGGGCATAGGCTGTGTCGGATCACGGGGGGACTTGCTAGAAGGACAGATGGCTCTGCCCCCTGCCCGTGGGTGGCAACAAGGGTGCTGATTGACACCGTTTCCTGCTGTCTCCAGAATTCCGGGGGTGGCTAGAGTCACCTGTGACGTGGGCTCTGGCAGGGAGTGGACTGTTTCAGACAATGAACGGGTGACGAAACCACAGATGCAGCTGCCTGTGCGCGTCAGAGTCCGGGTCAAGGAACCTTGCCGGCTCCGCCCCCTTCGCCTCGCTCTGCCCCCTTCACATCTCCTGAAGGCTGTCTTCCTTTCTTCAAGCATTTCTTAATAATCTATAATTTTGTGAACAGGATAAAGGATGAGAGGAACCTAGAACGTAACTGGATTTACATATGAATGTTGGCGTCTTCATTTTAATTTTGACAAAGTGTAAAGGTGGCTAATAAAAGCATCGGTGCTGCCTCGCCATTCTTTGATGGACTCCGAAACAGATAACTGAGATATGGAGACAAACCCAGAGGTCACCCATTTTACCAGGAGCTATCGCTCATCCTTTAACAAAAACACAAAACACCCTGGCAATTTTAAGAAAAAAAAAAAGGATTAAAAAAGAAAAGGAGTGACATTATTTTCAAGGAAGTTCCCGCCATTGTGGGCATCTCAAAGTGGGAATGAACTGCCTCTGCCCCAGGGCAGCTTTGTGTTTACTGAGATTCCCGGATGTTATGTGTCTGTCTGTCTGACAGAGACCACAAGCGTCTGTGGCTCCTTCTACTGCACAGATCTTGGGTCAACCCTTGAGGTGGGCAGAGCAGCTGCAGCGATGCAGGGGAGACAAGCTGTCTTGGGGTACCACCTTAAATTCTCGGCTTCACCCCAGAGCTAATATTGATTAAGAAGTTAGAATCACGTAGACAATGTGGCCACCAATTAGACACCAGGCATGAGGGAGAAGGCAGGATGTGGGATGACTTCTAGGTGTACCTGGTTTGGTGGTGCTGCTTCCCGGGAACGAAAGGTGAGAGGGAATCTAAAATCACTCGCCTGCTAGGTGAGCCCACTGTGGTGGCCTGTGTTCAGATCCCCTTGGCCATGTTTGGAGGCAGCAAGATGCATGGAAGGAGCCTGGACCAGTACCTGACCAACTCCCAGCTTGCTGTGTGACCTAAGCAAGTCATTGTACCTCTCTGGGCCCCCCATTTCTAAACTGGTAGTTTTCAAGGTATGCTCTGTAGAGCACCTGACATTCCATGGGGAGACTTGTAGGTGACTCCTGTGGGTGTCACATGGCAGGTTGCTATGTAAGATTTCATTTGAATGAAAGGTTTTGTTGATAAAACAAGCACAAATTGAAAAGCAGTGGCTGGGTGATCTCTGAAGACCCATCCGGTGCTGTGATTTTTCTACTACTATTTAATAAGTAGCTGCTTTGTGTCAATAGGTGAAGCTTCTTGAGGCATATTTGAGTGGTATGTGTGTGTGCGTTTTGCCTTTTTGCAAACACAAAGCTGTTTTTCTGCTACTCTTATTAACATTTCAGAGCTGTTTTGTCTTTGTTCTTATCTGATATTCTTGGGGAAATGGCTCTTAAATGTTGGTACTGTGCTTGCCAATTTCAATTTTCATGAATATTCTTTTTCTTTTTTTGGTTTGTTTCATTTTTCTTTTTCTTTTTATTACGTTCTGTTTGGTTAGGCCCTTTTGCGTCTGCTGATGAGGATTCCTAAGGGTGGGGGCGGGGGTCCAGTCATCAATAGCTTTCACTGTTTCAATGTTTGGATGCCAAGATTTCTTTCTTTCCTGTTGTCCCCCTAAAGGAGTTGATAGTTTTCTGAGAAATCATGTGGTCTAACTTCTCTTCACAGGTGGGAAACTGAGGCACCGAATGGTGACGTGATCAGCCTCCAGGGTCACACACTCTGACACTGCTTCATTCGTCCTCTTGGTCCTTCCTTTTACAGATTTGCAACTGACTCTGGGTGGCAGCTTGGTGTGCTTCTGGTGAGTCCTTCCATGGAGTAAAGATGCTCTTCATGTGTGAGGGTCACCCCTTAATTAGGTGTTGGAGCTCACAGTTAACTGTACAGTAGCCACCCTGGTAGAACGTGGCCAATTCATGGATGCTTCCATCTGCATCGCTGCTTTAATTGGCAAGAGTGTGGGGCTGATTATCAAGGAACCTGGGTTTTAGAATGATAAATCTCTCTTGGATGTAAGCAATAGTCTCTTTTTTACTATATATATGTATATATATATTTATTATATACATATTTTTACTATACATATATATGTATTTTGTTAGGTCTACAGAAAAATCATGCAGAAAATACAGAGTTCTCATCAGCACTCCCTCACACAGACACACAGTTTTCTCTATCATTAATGCTTTTCTTAGTGTGGTAACTTTGTTACAGCTGATGAAATAATATTATTATAATTATTCTATAATGTGTATACATATACATTTAATTCACTATTTTTGTTGTATAACCCCATGGTTTTTAAAATTTTTATTCTAGTAAAATACATATTTTATATTTTTATTCTAATAAAGCATATATACAATATATATATAATAAAAATATATATATAAAACCTAAAACTCGCCCCTTCAACCACATGCAACTATATAATTCAGTGCTGTTAATTTTGTTACCATCACCAATTAAGCATTAATTCTCCATTCCCTACCCTCACCCCAGCCCCTCCTGTATTCTAGTTTCTGACTCTATGATAGTTGCTTATCTTAATTATTTCCTATCATGAGATCATACAATATTTGTTCTTTTATGTCTGGCTCATTTCATTCAACATGATGTCTTCAAGGTTCATCTGCATTGTCACGTGCATCAGAACTTCATTTCCTTTTATGATAGAATAATGTTCCATTGTATGTATATACCACATCTTATTTATCCATTCATTTGTTGAAGGACCCTTGGGTTACTTCCATCTCTTGGCAATTGTGATGCTATGAACACCATTGTGCAGATATCTGTTTGAGTCCCTGCTTCCAATTCTTTTGGGTATATATTCAGAAGTGAGATTGCTGGGTCGTATGGTAATGGTATACTTAACTTCTGAGAAACTGCCAAATTCTTTTTTGTAGTGGTTGCATCATTACATATTCCTACCAACAATGAACAAGAGTTCCTATTATTCTACATCCTGTCCAACACTTGGAATTTTCCTTTTGTTTTTAACAGTAGCTATTCTAGTGGATGTGAATTGGGACCTCATTGTGGTTTTGCTTTGCATTTCCCTAATGGCTAATGGCGCCGAGCATCTTTTCCTAGGCCTTTTGATCATTTGTATGTCTTCTTTGAAGAAATGTCCATTCAAGACTTCTGCCATTCTAAAAATTTGGTTGTTTGTCTTTTTGTTGTTGAGTTGTTGGATTTCTTTATATATTCTGGATATTGAACCCTTATCAGATATGTGGTTCCAAATATTTTCTCCTAGTCTGAAGATTGTCTTTTTATTTTCATGATGAAGCCTTTTGATGTACAAAATATTTTTAGTTTGATGAACTTCTTTTGAATAATGCTTAACTTTTTCTTAGTTATAAAAGTAAATAGATGTTTTTTATGAAAAGTTGAATAATATGGCAAAGATTAAAATGCTTGCAATTATGCCCCTCCTGTCTTCTACTGATTAATGACTGACCATTTTAGTATATCCGTATGGTTGTTTTTATGCATATAAGCTCTAATTACACTAATAATAGTCTTATTTTTATATTTTATTTTATGCGATTTTTACTTGTGTACCAGTCCATCTCAAGCATTTGCTCCTGTCTTTCCCAAATCAATCCCAGCTTTCTAACAATATCGTGGCCCCAGGATGAAGTAGATTCACTGAGACACCTTGGGCCCCACCTTCAGAGCCCACGTTGCTTCTGGATTGGGATATCAGGGGCTTCGTGCAGCAGAAGGAGGGTTGGAACAGGTCCCACTAAGGGCTCTGCTGGCCACGCATTCCCCAAGGCTCACCAGCCTTTATCTTCTGCAAGAAACTCACACCAAGTCCCCACAAGTTTCTGGGTCTCACCCATGGGGGTGGCAGGAAATAATGGTTCTTTTTCCCATTTCCCAGAGGTGATGTGAGAATCAAATAGGATCTTACTGGCCTGTCATGGAAAGATCCAAAGTCTCTCAAGAGGTACGTCCAGCTTTCTTAGAGTAGGGCATGTGAACCCAGCCCTCCAAACTCGAAAGCATGTATTTAATGTCATTTTCATCCCCATCATGGAGACCCCCCTCCCTAGGACAGTGAGAGACTTTGAGACTGATTAAAAAAAAGAGAAGGGGGTTGGTGTTGACTGCAGTGTGCCAAAGCGACGTGCCCCTTTGTCCCTTTGTTTCCTTCCCCGCTGGTGCCTCTGCAAGGTAGAAGGGCCACCCTGTGGCCGAGGCTGAAAGCTGAAGGCACATCCCTGCGTTGCTCATCTGGATCCAGGCAGAGCTGAGATTTGAACTCACATCTACATAGTTCTAAATCCTGGCCCCTTTTGAATTAATCATATGGCCTCTGGACTGACAGGACCTGGGCTGAAGGGACAAATCCCCAGCTTAGATTTCCCTGGCTGTGTCCCCTGTGGGCTTTCATTGAAATGAAGGGTGATAGTTTATTCTTCCTTCAACTTTGCTTTCAGGAAGGCAGATCAAGTATCTCAACTGAGTTGGGCGCATGGGGGTCAGGGTAGGGGAGTCTGTTGGAGTCTGTAGTGTTTTTTCTGGGTGGGGGGAGGTAGTGGTGTCCTCTTTAGTCTGCATTTAACTTTGAATCCTATCTACTACCCCAGCAACACTGTAGCTTGACAGTTTGGGGCACAGATACTCAACATTTGGTGGACATGACACAGAAGCTATGAGGTTTGGATAATTCATGTTCGGTTGACAGTGGAAGACCACAGTTCTGATTCCCATCTCCCTTCCCTGGTCACCATGTAGCCAGAGACGTTTTCACGAGGCAAGCACCTTCTGGCAACGTGAGGTCTGAACCTTGCTCTGAGATCCTTCTGGAATTCTCCCATGGTGGAGAGCCCACCAGCCTTGGTCACTCCCTTCTTGGACAAGGGCTTTTTCCAGCCTTTCCACTCTCTAAGGCCTCTGGGGGTGGAGAGGACTCTCTATTTGGACTCAGCAGGCCAAGGTCACATTTTTGCTCTGTGACTCTCCATGTCTGTGGCTCTGGACAATTTATTTAATTTCCCTGAACAAACATAGGGTTTCTCGATCTACACGGGGGCTAAAACCTGCCCATGAGATTTCCCTGTGATATGGTACGAACTGCTTTATAAACCCCACAGTTTACCATACAAATGTGGTTAATATTATCCCTCCCAATCCTTTTTGCTTCTTCCAGAAGGAAAACACACACACACCTCACCTTTTCTGCATCCATGCCTCCTCCTTCCCTGCTCTCAGATCTCTGCCTTACTCATCCTTCTGTTGTAAAACCCTCTGTCCTTACTTACAACAGTGCCTATGTTTCTATGCCGCTTTCTCCGCGAAGCCTGCCTGGGTTGCAGGCTGTGCACATTGGGATCTATGGTGATGTGGCCTGAGCTCTGGAATGGACACCAGGTCCCCTGGCTGGCCTTACTACCTCTGCTCCTTCTGTGGTCCTGAATGAGCTGCTAAAGCAAACCGTGCTTCATTCACACTCACTCATCCGCTCATTACCTCACTTACCCATTCCCTTGTTCACGCCCTCATCCATTCATTCATCCCCAGGCCCACTCATTCATTCACCCATGGTTTGAACAAGATGCCTATAACCAACCAGAACTTCTTACAGAGCTCCTGAGAAAGCAGGCACAGGAGAGCCTGGATACCTCATGTCTCGTGAGCAGCTCTTAACGTACTTCTGGGAAGTACTGGAGCCCCATTTACTCTGGGAATTCTGTCTCCTCTGTGGTGCATCTCAATCCCTGGGGCCAGTCTCGAACATTCCAGAATCCCTGGATTTGATCATAACAACAAACTTGGAGACATTTGGCCACCAGGACTGCTTGGTGTGTTGGGTCCGAAGCAATTGAAGGATTAGGTCTGCACATTTCCTTGGAGGGGATGTGCCCGGGTGTGTTTACTCTTCTCACTACAAGTAACAAGTTCAATATTAACCTTCATTTCCAGGGAAATAATTAGTGTTAAGTGAACTGTGATTTTATCTCTAGTTATTTCTCATGTGCTAATTTAAGCAGCAAGGAAAATGTTCTGTGTTGGCTGAATCCAGAGTGCACGATATATTCAAATATAGGAAGAAAGGCACGGTGGGGGGTGTGGGGGACAGTTATGAAGGAAGAGGCAGACCACCCATTCAACAGGGGATTGAATTCCAGCAAGCCAAGAGTCTCCAGCTGTGGAGAAAATTGTCCTTCCTGTCACAGGCCCCTCTAAGTGGGACCAGCCCACCCATGCACTTGTGTGCTGGAACTCAGAAAAAAATAAAAGGAAGGAAGAGAAAAAGAAAAAGCCTAGTCTTGGGCATGACCTCTTGTGTGTGGAATCCATGGAGTCTTTGCTCACACCCTCCAGCTTTGACATTCTCTCCCAGCACTCGAGCCGCAATTGCCTCCAAACCTTGGAACTGGGTTCTTGCTGCATGCTTCCCAGGCTGGAAATACGTCTTGGACCTGCTCACCCGCCTTGCTTTTCTGCTCTCCTCCCAGCATCTTAGTTCATCATCCTTTGCCATTGGTCTCCTGGCCATTGGCCTGCCAGCTTCCTGCATGGGCTTCCTGGCCTGGCTGTCACATGGTTAGCAATAAGTATGAGCCATTTAGTGACCGTTTTCCATGTGCCAAGGGTTCTTGCATGTGGTGTCTTATAATTTTCTTCATCCCTATTTTGCAGATTATAAAACTGAGTCTCCAGAGGTTTGACTTGCCTAAGCAAATGGGACGACCAGCTTTGGGATTTCAATCTGACTCGGACTCTGTTGTTCTCAACCATTGTTTTGAATGGCCTGAGAACAAAGACCATTTCTGTGGGAGGTCGCCACAGCTCGGAGGGCCTCAGGGTAAGAGAAAAGTGTTTCCAAACCTTGAAATTGAATCTGGAAAACAAGGCAGGACCAGTTACTGGGTGTGCATTGCTCATTTTTCCATGCAAAGTGCACCAACCTTTCTGGCTGGGTGGCCACAGACAAGTTATGGAACTTCTCTAGATCTCACCTTTCCTATCTGTAAATTGACAATAGCAACAAGGCTGATTTCACGGAGTTGCTGTGAAAACTAGGCAACCATTTATAAGTGAAGCACAGAGCCCAGCATCTTGCACAGAGGAAGCAGTACTCAAATGATGGCTGCTATCGGTACAATTAATTCACTCACTCTCATTCATTCATTCATCCACAAACTATTAGTGAATATCTGCTAAGTGTCAGGGAACATGTGGGTGCTTGCTGTACGACATGAATAACATGGGGTCCTCAACCTTAAGAGAGTCTCGCTTCATCAGGAGAGCCTGATGAAGACATGGTTAGGTATAATTTGGTGTGGTGAGTAAAGCTGGGTGGAGATGAGAACTGAATGGGGTGGGAGCAAGGGGTGGGACTCAACAACTCAAGACATCTGGGGGCCTTCCTGGAAGAGTTAACGTTCAAGCAGTGTCTGGGAGAAATTGTTCTGAAGAAGAAAATGAGGGTGAAGAAGAAATCACACAGGTGAGTGTGTGGAGGAGGAAAATGTCATGGTGGCTTTGAATTCAGATGGAATGAAGGCTCATGCGAGGGAGTGGCAGGAATGCAGGTGGGCCTTCAGGCTCAGTTTCCACACTTGGCTGGTCTCTCTGGTTTAAAGATCAGGGCATTGGCTGGGCGTGGCTGGATGGAGGAAGAAGAGTCCATACTCCTGGCTCTCACCTCTCTGCGGAGGATGCGTCTGTTTTGTGACTGCCTCTTGCTTGCCCCTTACTCTCTCCTTCCCCATGGAGGAAGTCACCGTCTGACGGGTCTGTGCTTTACCGGTTGGTGGGACCACTGCATTTTAATGGCTGTCACCTCTTGCCTGCCCTGTCACTTTGTGGTCATGCAGTGTCATGGGCTCTGCCTTTTCAGGCCACCTGTCCCTCCCCTCTCTCCCATCTGGCATGGAGTGGGCCAGACAGGCCCAGCTCAGCTGCACAGACCCAGGTAGCACAGGTGTGGGGGAGTAGGAGGTTTGACTGAGACCCTCAGACACCACTTGGAGCGTGGCCTGCAAGCTGGGTAGCACCAAAATGAAACTTTGATCTCTCACTGACCTCGTGAGAGGAGAGAGCAGGGAGAAAGGGGCGTCTGAAAACTTGGCCCATGCTACATACATGGCCAGACAGATTCTGAGCATCCCCAGGGTCAGTGTCATGAGGCAGTTCCTCCTTGATGGCACGCGGCATGGTGCCCATCCAGCCCTGCGCATGTCTTCCCTCAGGGCTCCCATCCTAATCTCCAGAGGGCTGCATCGCGACACAGGGAGTGTGCCTCCCTTTCCGAGCCTCAGCACCTCATCTGACCCCTAGATGTCGGGTGCTGGACTGTGCTCACACAGGAACTGCCACATGGAGAATACTCAATAAAGCATCAGCAAAAAGTGGCATGCTGTGTTTGGTACCTGTACCCATATCCCTGTTCTTTAGTAATACACCTTTAGGTCCTTTAGATACATAGGTGTGTAAAAGCTTGACATCTCCAATAAACTATCAGGATGTCTTGAAAAATACAAACTGCAGAGAGAGAGAGAGAAAGACAGAGAGAGATAGTGAGACAGAGAGAGAAAGAAAGCAAATGAGTGCCATGTAGACCTTGGTTCAGTCTGGGTGAAGGCTTTATGGGAAGCCCATCTCTTAACCTTGCAGGGTTTCTCTAAGATTGCAATGATATCAAAAGCAAAAGTTACCCAACTTAATAAACTGGTTGTTATTCTTGTCTCCCGGTCTTGACCCGATCTTGATGTTCTGCATCCTGTTCCATCTCCTGCTTTCTGTTGGACACCGGGTCCTAAGTCTCTTCCTGTACAGGTGCAGTGGCCCCACATTGGAGGCAGAGTGACTATCCAGTGCCATGGTCAGCTCACTTCCCTTCTGCTCGGAAGCCTGTGACTTGTTGCCATCACTGCAGGGCAAAAAGTCAGTCCCCACCAAGGCACGTAGACTCTTGCCTGAGCTGACCCTGCCCCCTGAGCTGGTACCTTATCTTGCTCTCTGCCTGCCCCCCACTCTCCTAATGGTTCAATAGTGGCTCTATTTGTTCTTGAAAAGCACCGTGCCCTTTCTTGCCTCTTGCGTTTTGCCAAGGTCCTCTAAATATGCATCTCCTCTCTTTGGCCTGGCAAATTCCCACCACTCCCTGAAGTCACCTTCTCCAGGGAAATAAATGTGACAGCAATAGGGAAACCACTGAGCGACCTCATTTAATGAGCACTCACCATGGGCCAGGAGCTGTGCCTAGAATTTAATGTATGTTAAGTTCACAATAACCCTGCAAAGCAGGTGCCGCTAGGGGCCCTGTTTTCATGGTGAAGAAACAGAGAGTCAGAGAGAGTCAGTAGCTTGCTCAAGGTCACACAGCTAGTAAGTGACGAGGCTGATATTTCAGTGCAGGCTTTCTAGACCCCTATCCTTCTTTAGCTCTGCCCCATTCTCAGCCTTACCCCCTATATCCCCTTCTGCCTCATGGTGGGACAATGAAACTGCAGGGTGGGTGGTCTACACTCCCTTATCCATCCCTGAGGCTTTCTCTGTGGGTCTGCAGTGAACGTGCCAGTGCAAGCTGAAATGGTCCATGGAGGCCTATATAATATCGGCCTGAGAAATGAAGTTCCTGCTTATCTGACTTCCGGGATTTGAGGTCTCAGGAAAAAGAGAATGAGCGGAACATGAACAGAGAACTGGCTCCTGCGGGCTCTGGAAACACTGAGTTCTAGCGCTGCCCCTGCTGCTTGTTGTGTGGGCTGGCGGGAGCGGCTTCTTCCCACGTCTCGGTGCTGCCAACCGCAGATGGGGGGCTTGGACTGTCTCAGAGCCCTTCTGGTCCTCATGAGGTGTCCCCAGCCCCTGCTGGAGACAGTCTCCTCACCCTTGGTCCCCGTTCCCCCTCTCTGGTGCCCACTTCCCCACGCTGCAGTGAAGTCCCTCGGCATCCCCACCCCTGGCCCGGAAGAGCTAAGCTGGCATCTGGCCATCTGGGAGTCTGTGTTTGCCCAGGGCGGGCACTGAGTCCTCAGGCCCTGGGCCAACCACCTTTCAGCCTGATTGGATTTTGTATGCTTCCTCAGGTTTCCTCTGGCCCCCATTCCCCAAGCACCAAGTCAAGCCCTCTAATGCGCCAGAATCTGGCTTTTTGATACTCCCTCATACCAGCTCCTCCAGATACCCTCCCTGCTGATTCTAGCCCATTCGGTGGCACCCTCTACACCTCCTGCTCAGCTTTCCGGAACCAGATGCGAGGGACTCGCCAGAGAGTACACATGACAAGAGCATGTTTTTCTCCCTGTTGTTTTTGTTTGTGTCCCTGTTAAGAGAGAGAATGATTGAGGCTGGAGGGTGGTGGCGATGGGTGGGTCAGACGTTACCATTTATTGTCAGATGCTTTGGGTTTAGCAAACACCCAAAGTAACTGCACCCAGGCCTTTTGCTTTAAGGTTTTAAAAGGGTATGTGAGTGTGTATGTGTGTGAGTGTGCATGTGTGAGTATGCTTATTTGAGTGTGCATGTGTGTATATGTATGTGTGTGCATGCATGCATGTGTGTGTATGTGGTGAATGTGCATGTATGTGTGAGTGTGTATGAATGTCGATGGATGTGAGCGAGAGTTCACGGCAGAGAAACAATCCCTGAAGGTGTCATGTCCTGATCCCGGCCCTGTGACTGTGTTAGGCGGCATGGAGGAGGGAATGAAGCTCACAGAGGGTGTCAGGTGATGCAGCAGCTGGAGGGTAAAGGCCTGGCCCTGTGGGGTGTCTCCTGGGCCCTGTTTCAGCTTTCTGCCTCCTTCTGCCTGATTAGTTGGATGTCCACCTCACCTATATTTTGGAATTTATCTCTAATTGCCAGAACATTTTTACCAAGTCACAAATACTACGTTTCCCAGCGGGCAGGCATAGTGGAATGAAGAGAACATAGGCTCTTTTGTCCCATGAAATTTTCCTTAAGCCAAACTGCCTCTCTGAGCCTCGGTTTACGTATCTGCAAAATGAGCATCATAATAATGATATGACTGATAGATGCAGACTGGCCGACACTACAGAGATCTCTGGCCAGTGATTGGCGATTCGCTTATAAGGCTCCCAGGTCCTATTTTCATCCTTGCTTATATGGGTCTAACATGAATAGGTTTCTGATGTGACACAGATATTTTTGTATGAACACTCAACAGTTTCTCCTTGGAATTTCCCCAGCTGCCTCTGGTTTCTTGCTGTGTCCTTATGTTCAGGCCGAGGGTGCTCTCCATAGCCTGTGATCGACATTCTGTGGGTCCCAATGGTCGTTGGCTAAAACGTCCCAGGCTCAGGTTATCAGCTCTGCTCGCCTCCAGGCTCCCAAAGAACACCCGCTCCTCAAGAGCCTTTTCCTGATTCCTTCACCTGGCAGTGTACAGGAAGGGAATTTGTCCGCAGCTGCCAGGTTAGGTATTAGCCTCCCAGGTTTCTGCTTCCAACTAATTTCTTTATTTCATGTCCTATCACCCCAAAAGACATGTCTCAATTGCCCCTCATCAAACTTGGTTGGCCACTTCCCATCCTGCTTCTGTAACTGCGGATTCTGGTTTCTGTCCTCAAAATGCTGTCTTAGTCTCTTCCTCACTTCTTTGCCCATGTATGAATGATAGACATTCTCTGGGACCATAAGCAGAAGAGCTCAGGCTGAACCTGCAGGGACACAGATTTCTGGTCCACTGAAAGAAGGATTTTCAGCAGTGACTGGGAACCTCCGAAATTGGGATGGGCTACCTACCAACTAGGATTTAACCCCTGGCTCCTGGAAGGGTGAGGGGCAGAAGAAATCCTGGGCCCAGAGATGCCGAAGAGAAGTTCTAGGAGCAGAAAGGAGGCACCCAGGGGAGCTGCTGGAGGAGGGTGGAGTCAGGGCTGGGCCAGGGGGTGAGGGAGGAGGAGAGGCAGAGCCCATGAGCCTTGATGATCATCTCAGCTCAGTCTATTGAGGTTTCTAGGATGGCAGTGAAAAGAACATCAGCTCCCAGGTACTGAGAGCCTCTGGTGTGCCCTGTACTGGATAAGGTGGGTTTTATTTATTCATTTACGCATCATTTCTATGAAGGGCTTACTCTGCGCCAGGCATATCATGAGACCCCAAGGACATAGTGTTGTACAAAGCAGACCCTTCCTTGCCTTCTTGAACCTGATCTTCATCTCCTCAACCTTCCCAACAACTTTTCTAGTTTGGAAAGCACTGGTTTTTTTTTTTTTTTTTTTTTTTTTTTGGCATTTTGCTTGTTAAGAGAGTGACTCCATGGAGAAGTTAAATAGTTTATCTAAGTTGACAATGCTTGTCTGTGCTACAACCCAAATGTTAATCCAGGTTCTGTTTGAATGCAAAGGATTTTCTGTGATGTCACAGTAGCTCCACACTCTGAAGAGAAACTTGCTCTCCGTGGGTAGAAAATGATACTGTTTTTCTCTCCTTTAAAAGTGATTTGAGAAGAATGCCCAGGGAGGGCATGGTTTACTGTTACATGCTTTTGGGACTGATGTTTACCAAGGGGCCAACTTTTAGGATAAACCACAGAGTTTCAATGGCCCAAACCTCTCTGGAGAAATGGACCACTTCACAGATGATTTAAGAAACAAACAAACAAAGAAACAAAAAACAGATGGTGTTGATACTTATTATTTGCAGGCTTCTGAAACACAGACACACACAGGGAAATACTAGCTTTCTGGAGAAATCATGCCCTCCTGGCCTAGGGACGCTGGGCACTGGGCTGGTGAGTCTAATGCACTTGCTCACTCAACACCGTCCACCCCTGGTCCCGCGGAGACCACCGCTGCCCTCAGTGGGAGCGCCAGTCGTGAGGGCTCTCACGCCAGGGCTGCAGAACTGGCCTTTGCCTTTCTAATAGTCCTGGCTCCCTACTGGCTTTGCCTTCACACCTGAACCACGAGCGTGAGTGTGCATCTGCACGTATGTGTGAGCAGACAGCTATGTGCACATGTATTGTCTGTGGCTCTGCCACCAGACCATATGGCCTCAACAGATGAGCATCAAAGGCCAACATCCCTCTTGGGAATTCGAGGGATGGAGGAAAAGTCCCCACCTCTAAATGTCTCCTCTGCAAGAGATGCCAGAGGAAGGGGAGGCAAGCTCTGCCTTCCAGGCTGAGTTTACCTGGTTGTCCAGGACAACAGACTTGCAGGCAGCCAAAGAGATCGTCAAGCAGCGGAGTGTGACAGGAGACATCAAAGTGGGAATGCCACTCCTTGATCCGGACTTGGCCATACCTGCCAGGGCAGAGCCAAGGATATGAGCACCCCAGGAATTCAAAGCCATCCTTAGAACGGGCAGACAGCACACACACACACACACACACACACACACACACACACACATGCACGCGCAGGCGCATGTACAGACCCCAATGCAAAACCCTCCTCCTACTTTCAAACAAAAATAAAAGTCTAGACACCCTTTCTTCACAAGACTTCACTGACCTAATTATTCAGATCAGAGGTTTTATTTTTGCTTCTTTTCAAAGAACAAGAAGAGTAGTTAATTTCACTTAATGGAATAATTGAATGTCATAATTATTTTTTTTACATTTCGGCACGAATGTTTGAGTTAAGCTGCTCTCTTTCTCCTTGTTTAGAGCTCTTAATAGCCGGGCTGCTCAAAGAGACCTTTCTGTTCCATCTTTTTGTTTCCCAACTGGACTGTCTGGGCCGGCTTCTGGCAGCCGGCCTGTGCTGGGAAGGGTCTGGGGGAGTGGCAGCTAATGACTGTTTTGCTCACGGATGTTCTGATCTCTCTCTAATTCATTGTTTGTCTGTCATGAGAGGCATCCCAAACAGATAGGGAGAAGGCCTTTTTATTCTCTCTCTGCTTCTCTCTCCTTCTCTCCTTTCCTTTCCTTCTGCCACTTCCTTTCCTTTGGGTTGGAGAATGGAATCCTAACACAACGCCAGGCCCAGGACGTCTTTGTCTTCAGTTTTGTTTGTTGTCATCTCATTTTATTCTACCAACAGCTAAAGTTATGCTAATTAAGTTATGCTAATCGTCCCATTATTCCGTCACCCACTGAATGCATATGAAGAGAACACCAGGCCCCAGCGGTGAAGTGGCTGGACCCAGTCCTTCCTGGACCTATGTCCCCACCCCCTTGGGCACAACACTCCAGTGGAGCTAGGCAGACAATAATCAAGGAAACAGGGAAATCCACTCCAGAGCTGGTGCAGCCGTCCAGGTTGGAGCTGATAGTGGACCGAAGAGGGTGGCTGGAGTGGAGCGGGTTTTGGTGGTAGCTTGGGAAATATTTTGGAGGTAGATTTGACAGGGCTCTCTCCAATGACTTCCATCCTCCATCCCTCGGCCCTCCCTGTACCGCTGCCAGATAAATACCCCTTCCCACTCATATCCCAAGAAGTTCATGCCCAATCTGGTCTCTCGTCTGTGGTATGCTCCTTACACTGCAGCCAGCTGAGACTGTCCTGCTGAACTGGTTCACAGGGCTGGACTCACGTATTTGCAGCAGATTTGGAAAAGTCAACCACATGTAATTACCTGGACATCTGCACGTTCATTTCCTTGTTTTCACTCATGCAGAGGACAAAATAATTTGGGGAGGTTTAACCTGGGAAGATCGTAGGAAACGTTGTCCATGTCAGGGGTGGCTGGATTGAATATGGGACATGCTGAAAAGAATGACGTAAGGTTTTGCTGTCCTCTGGGGCTGAAGATGAGCATGCTCTCACCCCGTGACTTTGCAGTGATCCTGAGCTCTGCATGGAACATTCTGGTCAAATTCCAACATTAGAAGGGCCAAAGAATGTCAGAAATCCTTCATGTATCTCAGAATTTGTTTTGGAACTTGTTATGGGGATTGAAAAGAATAGTTGATGAAAATGAGCTTTGTAAATGAGAACATGTCTTTTCAATAAACATGTTGGAGAAATATGTTCAATCAACATTTCATAATGCCTATGGTGTGCAAGGTACTAAACAGGCCTTTGGGGAGACAGATCTTAGAAAAACCTGATCCCCACCCTTATTGCCCTGCTGGCCTACAAGTGAATTAAAAAAAGGGCATCTTCTTGGTAGAAGTGGACTTGTGCCAGGACAAACAGGCTGGCAGAGGGGGAGCCTGGGATGGATTTCTCTCTTTGTTTGGTCCCTTAGCTGGATGTGCAGTCAACGACCTGTACAACCTACACGGCGTTCCTGCCAGCAGTGAACAGTGGCCGGTGTTGATCGGAAGAGCATCTCAGATGTCATGGGATGGGCGGGAAGATGTGGCCTCGGCTTTGGCTCTGTTGCCCACTGGACATGTCCACACTTCACTTTCCTCATCTGTAAAACTGAACTGATAAGACAGACTTCTCCAGGTTGTTTCAAAGATTAAATGGGATAATTATAATGAGGGTATTTTGATATGTAAATATTATGTATGTAAATAGTATTATCAACCCACATTATTGTAATCATCCATGCTATTGTGTAAATCATACTATAAACAAGCTGGCTGTCTGGTCCAGCTAGACGTCTGTCAGCTGGAGTGCTAGGCTTTGATGGCAGACTTTACCATCACAGGTAAAGAATGGGGTTTGCTGTGGACTCTAAACCTGTTATTCGAGCTGATATTTGAGCTCCATTTTGCATCCCTTCATGCCTTCAGGCACATTGACATAAAGTGAATAATTTCCTAAGCACATTTTTTTATTTAAAAAAGTTTCCTAAGAGTTTCGTTGCTATCTAATTCACATACCATACAGTTTACCAATTTAAGTTGTACAATTCAGTTTTTTAGTATACTCACACATGTGTGCAGCCATTACCACAATCAATTTTAGAGCATTTTTATCACTTAAGAAGAAACCCCATACCATTATCATCTCCCCATGCCCTCATTCTCTCCTTACCCCTCAGCTTTGAGCAACGCTAAGCTACTTTTCATTTCCATAGATTTTCCTGTTCTGGACATATGATTGGAATTATATAAATATGTGATCCATTGTAACTGGCATCTTTCTTATAGCATAATGTTTATAAGGTCTGTCCATGCTATCACATCTGTCAGAACTTCAATCCTATACATGGTTGAATAATTTTCTGTTGTATGGATATACCACATTTTGTTTATCCATTCATCAGCTGATGGGCATTTGAGTTCTTTCAACTTTTTGACTTTTATAAATAATACTGCTGTAAGCATTTATATGCAAACTTTTTTGACAAATAATTTCATTTCTCTTGGATATATTCTCACGTGTGAAATTGCTGGATGAAATGGTAATTCTTGCATTTAATTGTTTGAGGATCTGCTAATCTAATTTTGAAGTGGCTATACGATTTTACATTCACACCAGCTGTGTGTGAGGTTTCCAATTTCTCTAAGTCATTGGCAACACTTGTTATTATCTGACGTTTTGTGTCTAGCTATCCTGGTGGGTCTGAAATAGCACTTCATTATGATTTTGATTTACAAATCCCTGATGACTAAAGATGTCAAGCATCTTCTTGGGTGATTATTGGTCACTTGGCCATTTGTGCATTTTCCTTGGAGAAATATCTATTCATATCCCTTTTTCATTTTTAATTGGGTTATTTTTCTTTTTATTATTGAGTCATATGAGTTCTTTATATATTCTTGACACAAGACCCTTGTAAAATATATGATTTGCAAATATTTTGTCCCATTTCATGGTTGGTCTTTTCATTTTTTTGATGATGTCCTTTGAAGCAAAGTATTTTTTTCTTTAATTTTTATGAAGTCCAATTTATCTGCTTTTCCTCTTGCTGCTCATACTTTTGGGGTCTTATCTAAGAATCTTTTCCCCAAGCCATTATCATGGAGATTTACTCCTATATTTACTTCTACAAGTTTTGTAATTTTGGCCCTTATATTTAGGTATTTGATCCACTTTCAGTTAATTTTCTATGATGTGAGGTACAGGCCTAATTTCATTCTTTTATATGTGGCTATACAGTTGTCTCAGTATTATTTGTTGAAAAAACTAATCTTCTTTCCCCATTGGGTCATCTTGCCATCCTTGTTGAAACTGTCAACCATAGATGTATGGGTTTATTTCTGGACTTTCAACTCTTTTCCATTGATCCGTGTGCTGGTTTGAAAGTGTTGTGTACCCCAGAAAAGCCATGTTCTTTAATCCTCATTCAATATTGCTGAGTGGGATCTTTCTTACTGTTTCCATGGAGATGTGACCCATTCAGTTGTGGGTGATAACTTTTGATTAAGTAGTTTCCATGGAGATGTGTCTCCACACATTTAAGGTGGGGTTGCTCACTGGAGTCCTTTAAGAAGGAATCATTTTAGAAAAGGCTTCAGTGCAGACCGAGCCCACTCAGCCAGAGACCTTTGGAGATGCAGAAGGAAAACGCCCCCCAGGGAATCCTTATAAAAATGAGAAGCCAGGAGGGAATGCTAGCAGACATCTCCATGTGCCGGTACAGAGGTGTACCGGACCCATTGACTTTTCTTGAATCAAGGTATGTTTCTCTTGGTGCTTTAGTTTAGACATTTTAAGGGACTTAGAACTGTAAACTTGCAACTTAATACATTCCTTTCTGAAAAGCTGTTCCATTTCTGGTATATTGCATTCTGGCAACTCTAGCAAACTGAAACAATCTATGTCTATTTTTGTGCTACTACCACTGTCTTGATTATAGCCACTTTGCAGTAAGTTTTGAAATTGGAAAGTGTGAGTTCTTTTACTTTGTTCTTCCTTTTCAGAATAGTTTTCCTATTCTGAGTGGCTTGCTGTTCCTTATGGATTTTTGAATTAGCTTGTCAATTTCTACAAAGAAATCATCTTGGATTCTGATGGTGATCGTGTAGGGTTTGGGAGTATCGCCATCTGTGCCTGTTTGAATCTCATGTGGCCCCCAGAAAAGCCATGTCCTCTCATCCTTATTCAGTATTGCTGGGTGGGAACTTTTTGATTGTTCCCATAGAGATGGGTGGTAGCTTTTGATTGGATGGCTTCCATGGCTATATCTCCACCATTCAAGGTAGGGTTGCTTACTGGGGCCCTTTAAGAGGGAACCATTTTGGAAAAAACCTTACAGCCATGAGAGCCCACACAGCCAGAGAACTTTGGAGATGAAGAAGGAAAACTCCCCTAGGGGAGCTTCATGAAACAAGAAGCCTGGAGAAAAAGCCAGCAGACGTCACCATGCTCGCCATGTGCCTTTCCAGTTGAGAGAAAAACCCTGAATGTCATTGGCCTTCTTGAACCAAGGTATCTTTCCCTGGATGCCTTAGATTGGGCATTTCTATAGCCTTGCTTTAATTTGGATATTTTCACAGCCTTAGAACTATAAACTTGCAACTTACTGAATTTCTTTCTCTAAAAGCTGTTTCTTTTCTGGTATATCGTATTCCAGCAGCTTTCAAACTAGAACACCATCTAACAATTTTAATCTTCTGATCCATGAACATTGGATGTCTTCCAATTATCTCAATCTTTGTATCTTTCTTTCAACAATGCTTTGTAGCTTTCGCACTGTATGTTTTATGCTTTTGTATTAAATTTATTTTTAAGCATTTTACTATTTTTTGACAATTATAATCGGAATTGTTATCTTAATTTCATTTTTAGACTGATCATTGCACGTGTCTTGATTTTTGTGTATTGATTTTGTATCCTGCAGTCTTGCTGAACTTGTTTATCAGTTTTATTAGTTTTTAGTGTATCTTAGGGTTTTCTATGTACAAGATAATTTCATCTGCCAATAAAGATAGTTTTGCTTCTTTCTCTACAATTTGGATCCCTCTTTTTTCCCTTTCTTGCCTGATTTGCCCAACTAGAACCTCCAGTACATTGTTGAATATAAGTGGCAAGACAGACATCTTTGACTTGTTCCTGCTCTTAGGGGGAAAGCATTCAGTCTTTTGTATGATGCTAGCTGTGAGATTTTTCAATAGGTGTCTTTGATCAGGAAATTCCTCTGAGCACAATTTTAATTCAACAATCTTTAACTGAGCCTCTACTCCATTCTAGATTCATTACGTATAAAGGAGATAAATACAAATAACATACAGATCTTACCCTCACAGAGACTGCAGTCTAGTGAAAGAAACAAACGTGAGTGCAAACAAATTTAGTAGAAGGTAGAAAGTGGCAGATGGTATAAGAATGGAACATGGTGCAAATTCAAAGGAGGGAAGCCATCTCTTTTTTTTGTGGAGGAAATAAGGGAAACTTCATATAAGAGTGCCATTTGATCTAGATCTTAATGGGGAATTAGGATTTGTGTATTTGGAGATGGGAGGAAGCTATTTCTGACAAAAGATCTATTGTAGGAAAATACATAGAGGGAATGAATAGTATACTCCAGTATCCTGAAGTCTGGGATTAAGAAAGTGAGGAAACATCTGATTAAATATGAAGGGTTGGAAATGGATGACAAAATCTTCCTTCTGTAGTCCTTAACAAAATGAATACAAATGAACAAAACCAACCAAAAGCAACAATTGTAACAAAGCAATGAAAGGGACACAACCTTGTGCTATTCACATGGAGACATAGAAGCCAAAAAAGGAACATCAGAATCTGAACTGATTATCTAGATCTTATCTCAAGCCCCAGAGGAAGAAAAAGTGAGTTGATAAGATTCTCAAATTTTTTGGTCAATAATTCCTCCCTAATTTTGAGAGAGGTGGACTGAGGAGATGAATAGGCAACCTTGGGGAAAGTTAAGGAAAATCCATTGAGTTGTCCCTGTGTACCAGCAGTCTGATACCAGCCAAGGGAGTTATGGAGTGGAGTGCGAATTGACTTTGCTGTTTCCTAAACTCTTTGTGGAATTATGTGATGATCAAAAGTGGTGAGTCTTGCTATTCAAATGGAATCCAACTTTTTGTGGAGTGGAGTGACCAATGTGCAAGACAAATTTATTTTTGATATTCTTGCAAGCAGTGGGGACAATGAAAGCCCTTGATCTTGGGGTTTGCCCCCAGCCCTCAGAGCAAAAGCACCACACAAACCCTTTAATCTATCCTGTCCTCCATTTGAATTTGGATAACAAAAAAGAAAAGGTGAGAACAGGTTTCAGACTACAGATAAGAGGGAAAAGCAAGCATTCTTAGGAAAGATGAGGTAAATGCCACAGAAATTTTACCCATTCTCTACACAAGGAAATAGAAGGCTTAGTTTGGACTGTAATGCCCATAGGGTGAATTAGTAAAAAGAATAGTTTGGCAACTATGAACATGTAGTGCATCAAAAGTCAAGTGTAATAAAAAACTAAAGATAGCATTATAAAATACAGGTGAAGAACCTAATCTGAAGAAGAGAATAAAATCTCAGCAACTGCTTTGTGCTGTAGAAAAATGTAATATGATCATAAGTTTAGTGAAATGGGAACTTAGAGATGAGTTAATAAAATAGAAAGATGAAAAGAAAAGTGATATTATAGGACTAAGAGAACAATTTGGGGACTGTAAAAACAGCATGCCAGAAATGTAAATTAGCAACAATAGAGGACAGAAAACTATGGTTGAAATGTTGAATTACTGACCTTAGAGAAATGCTTGTGATAGTCTAAATGAATGCAGAGGGGACAAGTAAAGAGACTAAATCAATCAGAGACAAGGAAGTAGGTATGGAGGGTAGACTGAGATAATGCATTATAAGACTAATCTGTGGCCCTAATGGACAGAAACCAACAAATAGGGCAAATGGATATTGATACAATTAAAGGAAAATCTCTCCAATAAGAAGGAAAAAACTAATTTGATTTAAAAGGGCACACTATTTTTACAAATAATTGATAAGAATATTTGACACCAAGATACATACTTTTGGATTTATTGAACATCAAATGCAAGACTCCTTAAGGGAGAAATATCAATCTTTGATATTTCCGCCTAGTAATATGTCAGACCCAAGACAGGGAACAGTGATTAGGGAATTTTTAAGTATATGAGGCATGAATCAAGAATACTATACCCAGATAGACCTTGCCATTCTTGGAAACTTCGGGTATTTATGTGACATCTGCGATTCAGACTTAGGTGAATAATATACTTATATTATATAATAATATAATAATATACTTTCTGAAGCTATGAAAGTCAGTAGTACCCCATACAGGAACTCTAAAAAAGTTGAAAAAGTGATCAGACTTCAAATAGAGATATGAATGAAGCTGCTCTGGATAGGACCAAGGTAAATCAGAATACAGGGTAAAGAATGATAACATCCATATTTTAAAACTTCAACTTCTATGTGAGACCAAAGGAAAAGATGTTTATTTGGTACAAAATTCATATTTTGAGTAGTGCATTTACTAATTTAACTTGTATGGTCAGTTTAGTTGAACACCAAAAGCACATGGAATCTTGAATAAGACATGAGATTTTTTTGGCTTGTCCAGGTTAGGGTGATGCCTCAATATATCCCAGAGTATTTTGGAAAGTGAATAAAGAAGTATTTGCAAAGTTCCCTTGGGGACCTGGAGAGAAAGGAGGAAATATTCAATTTCCTCATTTGGAGAATTTTTGATATTCTTGCAAGCAGTGGGAACAACAAAACCCTTTGATCTTGGGGTTTGCCCCCATGAAACTTATTCCTGCAAAGCAGAAGCTAAGCTTATTTTAAATTAGGCCTAAGGGTCACCCCCAAAGAACCTCTTTTGTTGCTCAGATGTGGCCTCTCTCTCCCAGCAGGTGTGTGATATGACTCCCAAGAGTGTAAATCTTCCTGACAACATGGGACAGAAATCCCGGGATGAGCTGGGACCCAGCATCAAGGGATTGAGAAAGTCTTCTTAAGCAAAAGGGCTAAGAGAGAAATGAGACAAAATAAAGTGTCAGTGGCTGAGAGATTTTAAACAGAATTGAGAGGCTAACCTAGAGGTTAAAGTTATGTATTATATAGGTATTCCTTTTTAGCTTGTAGTATATTGAAGTGGCTGAAGGGAAGTTCCTGAAACTGTATTGGTATGAATACAAGAATGAAAATATCCCATTAAGGATTTTTTGTATTGATTATATGTAAAATGATGATATTTTGGATATGTTGGGTCATGTAAAATATATTACTAAAATTCAATTTACCTGTTCTTTCTCACTTTTTTTAGGGTGGCTACTAGAAAATGTAAAATTCCGCCATCCATCTGTTGGACAGTGTTGATCTAGAGTGGAATCAAAAGCACATTGACAGGAAGATAAAATCAATTTTCCATAAAGATAGTCTCTATCTGGCCTCAGGAAGGACACTTTATCATTTTAAGGCTTACTTTCTCACTGAAAAATGGGACGGATATCCTCTCTCTGAAGTTTGTGGTGAAGATTTAATATGAATCTCTATGCTGTAATACCTCGTAAATTGTGCAAATGAAAGAGATCAGTAATCTACCTCCCCCAGAGATGGGCTCCTTTAATGAATGCTGAGATTTAGAACTCAGCAGAAGGATGACTCTCTTTGAGGGGTATATCTCCAAATGAACCTTCTCCCCCTTGGTTCTGCCTTCCTCCACCCCACCATCTGCTCCCCTTCCCCAGGACGAACCCTACCCTACCCCACCTAGCCATACAACTCACCAGGCCCCCAAATGCATCCTACCCTTCATTGATGTCATTTTCATACTGTATCTTTGGCTTAAATAATTCTTCTACCCCATCTCCATCTTATACTCATCCCAGCTTCTACCTCTCTCAGGCAAAGGGATGTACAAGTCGGGCTGGTGTGCACTTATCATGAGTGGTTATCACGAGGCTCCCATGCAGCCAATGCTCAGGCTCCCACACCTTTTTCTTTTTTTTCTAATTTTGCGTGATATTGTTTGCAATAGCAATGTGTCAAGACCCAGGCAGTGGCTCATTTTTGGCTTAAGAAAACTGTGATAATCCTGTTCCATTAATTCCCCGCCTCCCTTGATGATAAGGGGTGGTGTGTGACCCAATTCTGGACAATGACACCAAAAGGAAAGATTGCTTGGATGCTTCTGGGAAAACGCTTGCTTTTCTGATAAAAAGGACAGAATCACCTGGCACCATGCCCACCCCCTTCTCCTAGGACTGAGTATAAATATGTTATCTAGAGTCACAGCAGCTTCCTTGTCAGGCTTGACATCTGGTTGTGTAGCAAAAATAAGGTATTACTTGAATGAACATGGTTAGTTGGATGTTACATGCAAAGATGCCATTTGGAAAAAAATACCAAGGCCTGGAGATGGTGGATGAGTGCGATGTTTGTAGAAGGCCAGATATTCCATAAGATGACATTACAGTATGGCTCTCCAAATTTCAGAGATGTATTAGATTCCTACTGATGCTGTAATGAGTTCTCATAAATCTAGCAACTTAAAACAATGAAATTTATTCTTTTACAGTTTTGGAGGTCAGAGGTTTAAAATCAAGGTGTTGCAAGGCTGTATTCATTCTGGAACCTTCAGGATAGGAACTGTTTCCTTGTCTTTTCCAACTTTTAGAGCCTGCCTGTGTTCCTTATATCACTCCAATCTCTTGCTTCTGTGGTCACATCTCCTACAGTCTGCTTGCATCCTCTCTTACATCCTCCCTATAAGGACCTTGGGATTGCTTTGGACCCGCAGATAATCCAGGAACATCTCCCATCTTAAGATCTTTAACTTGATCACATCAGCAAAGTCTCTTTTGTCACTAAGGTAAGGCATACAGATTCCAAGGATTAACATATGGATAACCTTTTTTTTTTTTAGGGGGGGAACATTACTGAGCCTGTTGCTGGACACATGAGTAGATTTTTTAAATAATAGGGAAGAGTGGAATTTCATGCCTGAATATAGGGACTGGGCTGGGTTCAGAGCCAAGTGGTGTTTAGACACAGGAGCTCAAGGGAAGAGGGAACCCTGAAGTGAGCTGCAGAAAGAAGAAGAGATCACATTCAAGTTTCCACTTTCAGAGGGCTGGAATTGGAGTTTGGGCTAAGTTTATGATGATGGTGGGGGAGGGACACAGTTGACACCCGGGTTACAGAGGTTGAGGAAATGAATGAATGAACAAATGAACAGTCGCACCAGACTCACCTCTCCTTCCCACTGAGCAGAACAGCAGGTTGTCTCTCTGCTTCCCCTCCCCCCACCCCTAGGGCTGCAGGGTCTGGGGTTTTCCTCTCCATCTCTATGAGTTAGACAAGACACCCAAAACTGTAGAGGGAGGTAACAGGCAGGGAGACTTCCCACCCCCAGAGGGCCTGGGGATTTGGGTCTGGAACAAAGCCTCCCTCCCTGCCCTCAGTACACACAGGCTGCCAAGAATGTCGCTTCATTGGTTCTCATTCCTGCCCCTTGGAGCCCTGCTCAAGGCCAAGTGGAGAGTATCAATAGAAGGAGAAAATAAATCAAGCTCACGAAAGCCCAACCAGCTGTCCCACCCATCCATCCCCCTCCAGCTTCCTCCACCTCTTCCTGGACACTCAGCTACTCTGCCCTATTAGTTTCAGGCCTTTATTCATTTCTGTTTGGTTTCTAGAAAGGGGTGGACATTCTACCGAAGGAAAGGAATGCAGATTGGAATATGACACTGCCAAGTAACTCTCATGGCTCTTGTTTTTGGAAAGAGGCTCAGAGTTACTAGATCGCCCCCCCAGGGTCCTACAGGGAGAAGGCAGAGGAAATAGGGTTCCATTCTCTGTCTGGTCTCCCCCAAATTCTGCGCTCTTCTCAGCTGTCAGCCCCTTCCACCTCTCAACCTGTGAGTGGATGTGAACTTGGGGAACAGCTCTGTTTTCTCCACCACTAGTAATGGAAACTCCAAGGTCTTAGCTGAAAATAGGGTGGGGGCAGGGGGAGTGAAGCCATGCCAAGACATTTCAAGTCGGACTCTGTGATAAACAGAGATTTGATATTTCTGGATAATTACCAATGAGCACCCTTCCCCTTTAATTATCTTGTGGTCACCCTTTCAAAGGTGATTAAAGCTATTCTTCAGTAGATGCGGTTATAGATTGAGTGGGAACCTGGTCTTTCTTGTGGTTTTTATCGCAGCAATTAAATCTGGCCGGCTCGTAGACACAGTGTGTGTGTGTGTGGGGGGGGAGTTGGGGGTCGGGTGAGGAGGGTTACCAAGCAAAATGACTTTCCCCTTTGGGCAATGTTAAATTTAGGAAAAATATAATTAATTGTACCAGACGGGTATTTATTTTACAGCACTCACACATTGGAGGCCCATGGATTTTTTCGCCCAGGCAATGAGCCTGGCTCGGCCTGGCCCATTTGGGTCTGGGAAGCTGGGTGTGTCCTCACAAGAAGTCCCCTCCACAAGCTTCCATGGCCCCTCCCTCTACCCTTCCTCCCCCATTCAATGCCCAGCCACACTCTCTGGAAGTAAAACGGAAAGAATTGGTGCTTACAGGAACTTTCTCTAATGCTCTCAAACTGCTTAGGTGTTTGTGGTGAGATACGGGTTGCTCTGAAAAAGTACAACAAAAGCCACTTGCATTGCCTCTGCCCCTCATTTATGGTGTGATCCAGGCCAAATCCCCACCCTCCCTGAGGCTCTTTTCTTCCAACTGCAAGCGGAGATGATTCAGGTGGTTCAGTGGTAGGATGCTCACCTTTCATGCTGGAGACCCGGGTTTGATTCCCAGACCATGTATCCCCCCACTCCCCCAAAAAGGGAGAAGGTTCAGCTAGAGATCCCATCCATATTCCATTCAGCTCCAAGTTAACAATGTAAACACAGCTCAGTGGATTGAGTGTCCCAATTCCTCATTAAAAGATGTAATTCTTATCATTTTCTCAGCTTCTTGCTTTGTGCTTCTGGTGTTGAAAGTGGCTTTGGGATTCATATATGATTATACTCTTTCCTTTTTGCTGGAAGCTTCATGAGCCCTTGGATAAATTTGGGAAGAAGGATTCACAAACATTATTGATAAGCTGTATTTAGTGGTATCTCAATGGGAGGTGGTAGTGAGTAGATGGCTCCAGGAATATTTGGTGAAAAACAAAAAGGTGACCACGGTCGGCATATCCATCACTCACCCAGGAGATCTGGATACTTTTTAATAGAATGTGCACTTGTGACTCCAGCACTGGGTGGCTTTACATCCTGTTGGCTCAGGCACGAGGTCGGTAGCCTTGGCTGCAACTTCTGTGTCTTCGTTTGATTCCTGGCCTTTCTCTGAATATCCTCTTTCTGTCTCAGTTCCCTTTCTTGATAAACTGGGGTAGATTTACCTGCCAGCTGTCTCACGAGGTGTTGTGAGGATTAATGAGATTATGTTTTTTTAAGTCCTCAGAGACGTTCTGATGAAAGAGCCTATAAAAGCACAAAGTGTCACTGCTATTACTGGCATTTCTGAGCGTATACATTGGGTTATACAGAAGGCAAAGGAGATCCCTCTTTAGGAGGCAATTGCCTTTTGGGAAAGCCAGATGGAGGAAGCCTGTGTGTGGCCAAGGTGGCCTCCAGGGGCTGGCTTCGATCTGGCAGTGGGAGGGAATTGGGAATCAGACTCTAAGACAGGAGGCGCCAATGGGGAATCACATGCTGGGAGATAGAGGTCTGTAGAATGGCTTTTCTTCCTGAAAATGAGGCCAAGTAGAGGTAAATTTGGGTCTGAATTCTTAGTTTGGGCACCCAGCAAAGCATCCCGGGTGGCTCTTTTTCCTGTTATTGCAGATACTCTAGTCCTGTCCAGGAGTTTCACTCACTCTTACTCCACAGACAATGAGGGGTCCTCTGCCAGGTACCAGGGTTCAAACAGGAAAAGACACAGTCCCTGTCTGCAAAGAGCTCAGAATCTGATGGGGAAGACAAGCACACACTGAGCATGACAGCAGGAGAAGGCGGAGCTGCACAGAGGGAAAAGCAAGACAGTGGTGGGAGAACAGGTAAGGGATGTTGACCAGATGGTGGAAGCAAGGGAAGCTTCTTAGAGGAGTTGCTCACTGAACTAACTCCTGAAGGTCAGTAAAAGGCAGCTAGCTGGAGAGAGGGAAAGTGAGTGAATGTATGTGTGTGTGTATGTATGTGTGTGTATGTTTAATTAATCCAAGTGGTGGGAAAATCATGTTCAAAGTCCAGGTGCAGAGACAGTACATGCCTGATTGGGGTAACTATAACTAGGTGAGCTGGGGAAATAAAGCTGAGTGTAGAAAAGTGGGCGAGGCCACCCTAGCTGGATGAGATCTGAACAGAGCCCTGGTCATGAAGAGGGGATGAGAAGGGACATCAAAGAAGTAGCATTGGCAGGACCTATGGACCAATAGAGGTAGAGAAGGGGCTTCATTGTGGGAAACCACTATGCTTAGTCTATCTTTGGGGAATGAGCACCAAGTATTGTGCCAGGCACAAGACCAGCTATGTAATTCGTGGATCCCAGAGCAAAATGAAAGTGGAGGAACCTTCGTTAAAAAAAATTAAGAATTTCAAGATGACAACAACATAGGATGGAAGCAAGCATAGGTCCACAGGTGCCCTGACCAGCCATGTTGAAGGCACCCAACTCCTTCCACCGAACAGCCATGGCACATTGGATGGAATCATCAGGCAGCATATTTTGATAAAGTCATGCTAAAACATCAACCAGGTAAGCTCCTTGGCCTTCCTTTCTTTCCACATGGGCAGAAGTCTGATTGCCAAGTTGTCAACAGGTATTAACATGGAAGAACAAGAAAAAGAGAAACACGGATGTCTTTTCAATATTCATTGGACAGAAAATGCAAAAATGATTCTTCTATTTTTAAGTGGAGGGATAATATGAGTCAGCTCTTGCCTTGGCACCTTGAGTGGCTTTTCTTGCCAGATGAATCAGTTTAATGGAAATATTCATTTGTTTGAGTTAATTTGTCAACCACAGTGTCAGCACATTGGACCAGCATAAAGTTCCACAGAGAGAACTCTATGAGACATGTGTTTGTGTGTGTGTATCTTCCTAGGAGGAGAATTCAAAGTTGATGAATAGTATATGTATAACAATTCACAATTTTTCTGAGCACTGACTTTGTGAGGTTCTCTACTAGGAACTCACAAAGTGTACGCCTGTGCCCAAGATAAAGTCTCTACTGCCCTCACGGGGCTTTCGGTCAATGAAAATTAATAGCAAAGTAGCAACTATTATCAATTTAATATTTCTTTGTTATTTTATTTACTTGATGTTTTGTTTGTCCATCTATAAAATGCATTATATTTTAGAAATATTTTTATATTTCTCATGGGTCATCTTTGACTTCATGCCCACTAACTATTGTTTAAAAAAAAAAAACTGTTGTTTTCCCCGATAAAATCTTGAGCCTTTCAACTGACTTCTACCAGAAGGATATTCAGGGCTGCAGAATCCTCAGAGGGGAGGGGTACTGCACTTCATTTACTAGGTACATTGTTATATAATTTTAATCAGATAAATTAGGCCTCATTATTGTTGTTGGATACAATTGTGTTTGATTTGCCTGCGTATTTTCTAAACTCTTCGTTCACCAATCTGTCTTGCTTCTCAGATTTTATTGCTGTATTATTTTCCTTTTCAATTAATATGTTTCTTTAGTGAGGGTATATTGGTGGGAAACTTGCACGCTTGTTTTCCAAATAAAATGTTGATGATGTTATTACATTCTTTATCACAAATATCTTGAAAGTTTAAATAATTATTGTGTGTGTGTGTGTATATATGTGTGTGCTCCCTATCACCAGACTACTCAGTTTTTCACATTATTTGGATAATGCAGCACTCACAATGGCCAGTGAAAATTTCACAGGCTTTGGTATCAGGCAAATGTAATTTTAACACTACTTATTAACTGTGCGAACTTGGGCAAGCTATTTGATCTCTCCACTAGATCTTACTTCTCACGTCTTAAAACTAAGGCTAGCAGTGCCTTCTTCAGAGGGTTTTCATAGGGTTTTTGTGGAGGCTGACAGTGCCAGGACATTGAAGCCCTTCAACACAGTGCGGTTTTTATTAATTAATGCACCCAGTGTCATCCTTTGAGAAAGTCATGCTTGCAAGTAGCTTTTGGAAAAAACAATCACTCAGGTCATATATCAACCTCTCCCATAGTCCCTTCCTTGACTTTGTTTCTCCTCCCTGAGCTTTGCATATTTAAACCCATCATGTTTTTGAACACATCTAGGATATAATTCAGCAGTCAGGCTAGTGACTCTGTAAATCGCAGGGTGTGAATCAGCACCAGACTAAGTGCAGCATGGCTTTCTCTATCTGTCATATTTAACAACTAGACTAGCACGACACTGGTGTCTTTAGTGCCAGATCCCAAGCTCAGCCTGCTGCCAGTAAAGACCTACCAGCGGGGTCAATCACATGATGCTCTTGATTGTGGTCTTCAAGCCAAGCAGAGCCAATGGCTCTAGACAGTATCAAGGCACTCCTCTTCTCAGGATAGTTACTTTTTCATTGTTAGAAAGAAACCATGATGGGGTCAGTGGACATGGTAGATATGACACCCATTGCTGTTAACTTCAGAATCAAACCAGTTTTCAAAGAAAGCATTCAGCTGTACAATGCCTGTCTATACAGGTAATATAGCATTAAAATTAGATACAACAACTGTGCAGTGGAAGGAGTTCTATGAACATTTTCATGAACCTACATCAACTCAGACCATGCTGTGTTCATTCAAGCTGTGAAAACTACAAGGCACTTGCCAACCTCTGAGTCAATGGGTTTGGTGGTTCCCAACACATAAAAGAGCCCTGGAGGGCCAGATGGGGTGACATTAGGAATGACCCAGCTTGGTGCTAGTGCTGTGCTCTTGCTCTTTCTCTTTCTCTTCTCTCCTTCCTCAAATCCTTTCAACTTAGAATACCAGTGCTAAAAAAAATACCAAACTAAAAAAATAGTTCAAGCTAATCCTTGTTTAGTCCACCATGCCATCTTTATGTTTTATAGACATGGGAACATAAGACCAAGTGATCAGAAGAGAGTTGCAGTGGTTTACTAGGGAAATGCTGGTGGCAGAGAAGCTGCACCCAGACTCCCTCCACCTAAGCCATCCCTGTTCAATCACATGAGTTGAAGGTCACCTCTTCCTCCTTGCAGACAAGATATTTCTGATTCTAAGTTGAGCAATGCATTTTTTTGAAAAAGAGTGCAAATTTGACCTGGAGTGGTTATTCTGTAAATGCTTGTGGGGTGAATGGAATTCTTCAAAACTAGAAACTCAGAATGAAATTAACTCAAAACACTAATGCTGAGATATGTAATTTCAGGCATGTGTGGATAATTATACAGCTCTGTCTCTAACCCTCATTACTAATGGCTTAGGGTGGATTATACCATTTTTGGCAGCCAATGCAGAAGATGGCGTATGGAAGGTATATTCCTTTCCTAGCTAATCCCCTGGCTATTAAATTTATTAGCCCTAAACCAAGTTCTAGGTAGTTTTTTGAGTTCATAACTCAGCCCTCATCCCTACCTTGTTCAATGATTTTATCACCAATGTGAACAAGGTCAAGAGATAAATTTGGGAAGGTCTAGACTTGGAGAGAAAATTAAAATACTGTCTGACAAAACCCAGGGAGGTATAGATTGGCCAGAGCATCATGGTCGACTAAACAAGGTGAAAATTCATTACACAGGGAAAGTATACATTATTTTATTTATTAAAAGCAAACACATAAAAAAACAAGAAGCAAGGACAAAGGACAGGAAGCGGGTATTGAGGTTTAATAGGCCTAGTTAGAATAAAAAACAATACTGAAGGATTATTATTAGTTGAAGAGGAACCTCAGATTCAATATTGGAATGTATTTGTTAAAGCAGAAATGAAATAAAGATATATTTTTGGTTGTTTTAATAGATATTTGCACTCATACAAGAAGAAACAGATAGAAAACTATTTCTGTTGTTGCAATAAGATGATGTTTGTGTATATCATGCATCCTCTAATGTGGTGTGATGAGAAGGGCACTCCACCTCTGTGGTCTTCTTTCCCAAAACTCACTGCTCCAGTCCAATCTGAGAAAAATATCAAACAAGCCCAAATTTGGGGACATTTGACAGGACACCTGGCCAATAATTGTCAAGTATATCAAGGTCTTGAAGAACAAGGAAAGACTGAGAAACTATCACAAACCAGAAGACACTAGAGACAGGACAACCAAATGTAATGTAGAACCTTGGGTTAGAAAGAGGACATTAATGTAAAAACTAGTGAAATACAGACAAGATCTAGAGTTCAGTTAAGAGTAATGCACCCATGTTGGTTACTTAGCGTGATAATTGTGCCATGGCAATGTAAGATGTTAAAAATCAGGGAAACTGAGTGAATGACCTATGGAAACTCTGTACTATCTTTGAAAACTTTCTGTAAATCTAAAATTATTATAAAGTTAAGGGTTTTATTTAAAAATATGTTGAAGGCACATTGTCTCATTATTCAAAGCCTCTACTTCAGAAATATTTTTTGTGATTTAGTGTCTGGAACTTTTTGCTCAACCCCCACCCCCCACCCCATACAGAAGTTTCTTTCTCTAGTCTGATAACCTTAAATATTTTGTTTTCCTGTATGTCTTGACTACCAGGAAACTCTGGGTTCAACTTTGAAACTAATCAACCAAATGAGCCCTCATGATTTCCCTTTCCATTTTCCTTGGATTTGGTTTTCTCATTCCTACCCCCAATTTTCTTTCTGTAGAGATAAATTTTGTTGGAAACCACTCTTTTGCTTTCCCAAATTCTATATTGTAAGTAGGGTGGATGCAAACTGGTGCTTCTTTCAAGAGAGAGATAAGGCTGGAGAGGAGTCTTGATACTATGTTCTATAAGGAATGAGGGCAACATCTGGATTATCTTCGAGATATTCTGTTTTTATGGGGGCAGGTATGGCATATTCTCATGATGAAGACATCATGCTTCATAAAAAAGATTAGGTTCTCTCTGTGAATTTGTTGAGTATAGGACTGAAGCTAGAGTGTGGGAATTATGAAGAAGCATTACCTTTAATAATCAAAGATGTGAGTCAATGAGATGCAACATTAGAGATTTAAAGCCTGCCTCGCCATTTCCTGCTAACATCTGCTAAGGGCCTCCCTTTTACTTCATGCTCTTTAGCTTGCTATTTGGGACCCTTCCCAACCTATCCCTGTCCTCCATCTATCTTTTGCTGCATCCTCTGTCTCAAGCATTACATCATCTTTCACTAACATCAAAGTCTGTTGGTTCTCATGACCTACATGCAATTTTGTCTCTCCTTGCCTTGTTATCTTCCCACTACCCAGAACTTGTATTCACCATCTAGTTATTCATTTATGTATGCTAGACATTATTGTAAGGGCTTTACCAGGACTCAGTCAGTGACTCCTTAAAACAACCCCATTATTTATCTACATTTTATATATTGGGAAATTTAATAACAGAGAGAATAAGGCAATACTGCTATGAAATGGCAGAGGCAGGATTCAAACTCAGGTAGGTAGTTTCTAGTACCACATTCTGAACCTCAATACCTCCTTAAGACATTTTTTCTGGTCCTTTTCCACAACAAAACTGTTATTAAACTATCAAGATCATCTGGGATGCCTTCCCTGAAACTTTCCAGACAATCAGTAGCATAAGGTAAACGTGGTGGTTCCCAGAGATGCTGCTGGCCAACTTCCCCTGAGAGGGGCAGGATGGGAGGCGATAAAGACTATGGGAGTCATAAACAGCAGAATTCAAATCTATCACTAGACATGTGATTTTTGAAAAGTTTGTTGACCTCTCTGCCTCATTTTTCTGATCTGTGAAAGGAGGATGAAGTCATACTTGGCAGGGTTATTATGAGGATCAAAATGATAACACATATCAAAGACTTAGCACAATGCTTGGCTCACAACCGACCATCAGTAATGGGCAGCAGTTATTATTATATATTATTGTGGTGTCTGGCACATAATGAGTATTTAGTAGAAGGTAGGTCCTATCCCTAAAATTCAATGAATTATTGCGATGGTTTTTCTGTTTGCCATTGAAACTTAACATTTTAGAACTGGAAGCACTTTAGAAGTGAACCAACATATTTCTTCTGTAGATGAGGAAACTGAAGCCAAGACTGAACAGAAAGCAGATGACTGGGTATAAGTATAGAAGTAACTTTTGAAAACTTATCCTGGAGTTCTGAGCACCCATACTAGGGGCAGCATGACTGAGAACACACATTGTCCTCTTTCAGGTGTGGGGAAAGCATGTCTCCTCCTGCAGTTTACTGACAAGTGGTCCCAGCCTGTCCGTGACCTTACATTTGGTGTGGTGGTTAGTGTCCGTATGGTCAACATGGATGGAAAACAAATCAAACTGCAAATCTGGGATATGGCTGGGCAAGAATAATTCTGTTCTATCACCTGTTCCTACTACGGGAGCAGCTGGAGTACTGCTTGTGTATGACATTATAAGGAATGAAGCCTTCAACCACCTCACCTCATGGTTAGAGGATGCTTTGCAACACTCCAGCTCTAACATCGTTATCATGTTGATTGGAAATAAGAGTGATGTATAGACCTGCAGGGATGTAAAGAGAGAAGAAGAGGTCTTTGCTGAGGATCATGGGCTCACATTTATGGATACTTCCACCCAAACAGCCTCCAATGTTGAAGAGGCCTTAATTAACACAGCCAAATAAATATCTAGGAAGATCCAGTAGGGCTTGTTTGATGTTCACAATGAGGTAAGTGGCATCAAGACTGGGCCTCAGCAGCTGATTTCAACATCAGTGGGACCCTGCACCTCCCAGCAGAACTCTCGTGACCTAGGGTGCAACTCTGACTATTGCTAAACGTTTGGCCTGAACTCTTTTTTTTCTTCCTGGAACAGATTTAGATCACTTGGCTTAAAGGAAGAGGCCCTTTTGCTTTGGCTCAGAGCGACCTCTTTCCAAGGTGTAATGATATGCTTTTCCACTAAAAAACCAGGGAAGAATGTGGGCCTTTTACTAACCTATCCATCTTTAGGGACATAAGCATTCCCTATAGATTAGGGCTCTTCTCATGCTCTTATTTTAATTTATAAAATTTTAGGATTCAACTTCTTGTCGCTATAGTTCAAAAAATATTTTATAAGCGTATACAATCTGCTCCCCACCAAGAATTAGTACCAAGGGTCAAGATCACTCTGCTTGAGCCCTTGAGATTGCTGGTATTTAACTGGCCTTGGGTGACAGATCCTCTACCTAGGAATTTCATTGAGTGTAATTTCCTTGCCTTTGGGGATCAACTTGCTACTTCCTGAGAATTCTTGCAGAAGGCAGTTTCTCCTTCTTGAATTGCTCAAGGATGCTGAGTACTTTTCCACCATCCCACTACTAGTTTATTTTTCTTAGAGTAACTTCAAAACTTTGAGACCAATAGAATTGGTCCTGGAATCATAATCATTACCAAAAGGAAACTTTCTTTCCCTGCTCATTTTGTTTTAGGGACGTAATATTGCAGTTTCTTTCATCAGATAGTTTCTCACTTCTTATTAGACCTATTTTAACTTTATATACTCTAACCAAGCTAATCTGCTTACTGGATGTGACATATTTATTACTACTTCCATCCCTTTGCATGTGCCCCGTTCACCACTAATATCATGCTGAAAGTCCAAACTTTTTCCTTCAGGAAGCCTTCTGTGAATGACTAGGGACTTCAAAGCAATTACTGACATAATATCCCTTAGCTTTCATGTGTTGTTTATATTTATTTGTATTCATATTACTTTATAAATATGTTTTGTTGTTGTTTTGTGGGGAGATCTGCTCCCCATATAGGGTGTAATCTCCTTGAGGATAAGAACCATGCCATCCCTTTATTTATTAAATTTTAGTTCTGTGTTTGTGTGTGTTTTTACTAGAGATTGCCCTATTGCTTTTTCTTTTAGGAGGAATTTGCCTTTTTTAAATGCAATTTCATTGAAATATATTCACATATTATATAATCACCCAAAGAATATAATCAGTGTTTCACAGTATTAACATGTACCTGTGCATTCATCATCACAATAGATTTTTGAACATTTTCATTACTCAAAAAAAACCAATAAAAATAAGAACAAAAATAAAAGTTAGAAAGAGGACCTAAAACAGCCTATATCTCCATTTCCTCCTATTATTTTTATTTTTTGTCTTTTTTTCCTTACTTGTCTGTCCACATACTGGAAAAAGGAAGAGTCAATCACAAGTTTTCACAATCACATGATCACACCTTAAAAGCTCTACAGTTATTTAGTCATCTTCAAGAATCAAAGATGGTGGATTACAGTTAACAGTTTCAGGTATTTCCCTCTAGTTACTCCAATACACTAAAAACTGAAATGGGATGTCTATATACTACATAAGAATAAGCTCCACAATAATCTCTCGACTCTGAAATCTCTCAGCCACTGAAATTTTATTTTATCTCATTTCTCTTCTTTCTTTTAGTCAAGAAATCTTTCTCAATCCCACAATGCCAGGACCAGGCTCATCTCCAGGAGTCATATGCCATGTTGCCAGGGAGGTTTACACCCCTGGAGTTATGTCCTGCATAGGGGAGAAGCTGTGAGCTCACCTGCAGATATGGCTTAGATGTGGCCCTATTGCTTTTTTTCTTTTTCTTTCTCTTTTTCAAAAAAGCAATAAATTTCAAAGCATATTGCAACAATTAGTTGTAGAACAGATTTTAAAGTTTGGTATGAGTTACAATTTCACAATTTTAGGCTTTCACTTTGAGCCACTCTAAAATACTGGAGACTAAAATAAATATCAATATAATGATTCAACAATCAAACACATTTGTTAAACCCTACATTCTCTGTATAACTTCACCATCACCTTGATCTTTCTCCCACTCTAGGTGTTTGGGGATATGTCCATTCTATCTTTTTCATGTTGGGAGGGGCTGTTGATAATATGGGATGGGGGATGGAACTAGTTGATGCTCTGGAAAGGATAGCCCCTCTGCATTTCAGGACTTATCTGGTCCAGGGACCCATCTGGAGGTTGTAATTTTCTGAGAAATTAACCTAAGTGTATGGAACTTTTGTAGAAACTTGTATAACACCCTAGGTGTCCTTTAGAATTGGCAGGAATGGTTTTGGTTGGGGTTTGGCAAGCTGTACTACCTGAAGCTTGCCTAAGAGTGACTTTCAGAGTAGCATCTCAAATCTATTTGAACTCCCTCAGCCATTGATACCTTATTTGTTACATCTCTTTTCCCCTTTTTTGGTCAGGATAACATTGTTGATTCCCATGGTGCTAGGGCAAGGCTCATCCTTGGGAGTCATCTCCCATGCCTTCAGGGGGGATTTCCCCCCTGGATGTCATGTCCCATGTAGGGGGGAGGGCAATAATTTCACTCGCAGAGTGGGCTTAGTGAGAGAGAGAGAGACCACATCTGAGCAACAAAAGAGGTCCTCCAGAAGTAACCCTTAGGCGTAACTATAGGTAGGCTTAATGTCTCTGCTACATAAACAAACTTTACAAGAGCAAGTTTCAAGATCAAGGACTTGGCCAGTTGATATGGGTGTCCCTAATGTTTGACAAAATGTCACGGGTTTCCTCAGGGTTAAAGTTTAATAGCTCTATAATTTTTCTCCCATCTCTCAAGGGACTTTGTCAATATTTTAAATTATTTGTTTAATATACTTTAGGATATATCCAGACATCACATTAAGCTATACAGAAATAAGGCCCTCATTTTATTCTGGACTCCCTGTATTTGGATTGTTTAAATGATCTATCCAGACAGGTTGAGTTAGACTATGTGCTACACAAAATTTAGGTTCTGGGCAAAATAAAACTTTCCTACTTTGGCCTCAAAGACTAGATAAAGTTCTAAAATGTAGACAGTGTCTTCCTTAACCCTGTATTCTGAATTAACTTAATCCCGATCTGATAAGATTCATTCTTATCTCTAACTACCAGGTTATACATATGTAAAACAGCCTCTCAAAATCCAGAAATAACAATTACTGCTCCAGACTAAATGTGACTGCTATAAGATTTTACAATCTAGGCCATGTTTTCTTAAAAGTATTTTCTAAATGAGACCATACTACAATTCCTCTTTTGTTTCTGTCTTATTTTGCCTCACCAAATGTCCCACAGGTTCATTCACAATGTTGCATGCCTCACAACTTTGTTCTTTTTGAAGCAGTACAGTAATTAATCATATATATATACACACCATTGTTTGCCAATCCACTTCTGAGTCAGTGCATAGTTCAACCACCTCCATTCATTGGGCATCATGTATAATGTCCAAAGTCAACAGTCCATCAACACTCTCAATTTTAGATAATTTCATTGTTCCCAAGAGAAAGACAATCAATAAACACACCCTCACCAAATAGAAAATCCAAACCTGCCTTTAACTCTTGTCCCTTTCACCATTATTTACCCCTGGTGTTGCTGTGGTACTGCTGATGTTTTCCTGTAAAACATAGCCCATAGCATGGAATAGTAGCTTTCACCCTATACTCCAAAATTATACATTCTTTGTACAAGATTCATACCTTTGAGTAGTTCAGGCAAGAACTTATTTGTGTTTGTAGCGTTAATCGGTGGGATACATGGGTTTATAAAATCCCTTTCAATCATGTTCATCTTCAATATGGTAATAATATTTATAGACCCACTAGTAAACTGCCTTCACTTCTATCGATTCCCTTATATTTAAGTTCAACTTCATTAGCTAACTGTTAACCCATCTCTAGCTTCTGTGTATCTCTTGGTCCCTTATATTCTGTATTATAAGTCTCTGATTTTACCTTTAACAAAGTCAAAAAAGTGGAATCATACAGTATCTATCTTTTGTGTCTGGCTTATTTTATTCAGCATTATGTCCTCAAGGCTCATCCGTATTGTCATGTGCTTCAGGATGTCATTTTGTGTCATACTGCTGCATAATACTCCATCATATATATATATGTATACCACATTTTGTTAATCCACTCATCTGTTGATGGGCACTTGGATTGTTTCCATCTTTTGGCAATTGAATAATACTGCTATGAACATCAGTGTGAAAATAGGTGTCTGTGTCACTGCTTTCAGCTCTTCTGGGTATATACTGAGTAGTAGTAATGCTGAGTCATAGGACAACTCGATATATAGTTTTCTAAGGAAATGCCAAACTGTTTTCTATAATAACTGTACCATTATACATTTCCAGCAGCAGTGAATAATTATCCCAATTTCTCCACATCCTCTCCGACATTTGTAGTTTCCTGTTTGTTTAATAGCAGCCATTCTTATAGGTGTGAGGTGGTATCTCACTGTAGTCTTGATCTGCATTTCCCTTATAGCCAGTGAAAATGAGCATCTCTTCATGTGCTTTTGAGGCATCTGTATTTGCTCTTCAGAAAAATGCCTTTTTTGTATTTTTAGCCCATTTTATAATTGGGTTGTTTGTTCTTTTGCTGTTGAGTTGTATGATTTCTTCAAATACACAGGACATCAAACCTTTATCAGATGTGTGATTTCCAAATATTTTCTCCCATTGAGTTGGCTGCCTTTTCAGCTTTTTGACAAAGTCATTTTATTATGAGGAGTTCTTGTTTATCTATTTCTTCTTTTATGCTTGGGCTTTGGGTGTGAAGTTTAGGAAGCTACCTCCTATTACTAGGTCTTGAAGATGTTTTCCTATATTTTATTCTAGCAGCTTTCTGGTGCTGTTCTTATATTTAGGTGTGTGATCCACTTTGAGTAAATTCTTGTATGAAGTGTACAGCTATCAAAATCCAGTTCTCCCATGCCCATTGTCTGTTTTGTCCCAGGTCAGTAGATTTGGGGCCTTGTTGAAGATCAGTTGACCATAGATTTTGTGGTCTATTTCTGCATTCTCAATTTGATTCCACTGGTCAATACTTCTACTTTGTGCCAGTGCCATGCTCTTTTGATCACTGTGGCTTTATAATAAATTTTAAAATTGGGGAGTTTTAATTCTCCTACTTAATTTTTCTTTTTTAGGATGCTTTTAGCTATTTGGGGTCTCTTTCCCTTCCAGATGAATTTGGTAACTAGCTTTCCAAGTTTTCAAAATAAGTTACTGGAACTTTATTGGTACTGTGTTGAATCTGTAGATCAATTTGACATCTTAACTACATTTAACCTTCCTATCCATGAGCATGGAATGTCTTCCCACCTATTTAGATTTTCCTTGATTTCTTTTAGCAATATTATGTAGTTTTCTGTGTACAAGTTCTTTACATCCCTAGTTAAGTTCATTCCTAGATACCTGATTCTTTTAGTTGCTATTTTGAATGGAATTTTTTCTTTAATTGACTTCTCAGTTTTGCTTGTGTATAGAAACATTACTGATTTTTGCACATTATTTTTATATTTGAACACCTTGATGAATTTATTAGCTCAAGTAAATTTATTGTAGCTTTCTCAAGATTTTCCAAGTTCAGTATCATGTCATATACAAATAATGAAAGTTTTACTTCTTCCTTTCCAGTTTGGATGCCTTTTATTTCTTTTTCCTGCTTGATTGCTGTAGCTAGAACTTCCAGTACAATGTTGAATAAAGTGAAAGAGGGCATCTTTGTCTCATTCGTGATCTTAGGGGGAAGTTCTCAGTCTCTCACCATTGAGTATGATGTTGGCTATGGGTTTTTCATATATGTCCGTTATCATATTGAGGAAGTTACCTTTGATTCCTACCTTTTGAAGATCAGAAAAGAATGTTGAATTCTCTTGAATGTTTTTCAGCATTAATCAAGATGATCATGTGATTTTTGCCTTTCATTTTCTTAATGTGCTGTATTACATTAATTGATTTTCTTTTGTTGAGCCATCCTTGCATTCCTGGTATAAACCCCACTTGGTCATGGCATGTAATTCTTTTCATGTGTTGTTGAATTCAATTTACTAGTATTTTATTGACAACTTTTGTATCTGTGTTCATTAAGGAGATGGCCTGTAGTTTTCCTTTTTTATAGCATTTTTACCCAGTTTTGTTATTAAAGTGATGTTAGCTTCATAAAATGAGTTACATAATGTTCTTTTTCCTCAATTTTTTTGGAAATGGTTGAGCAGGATTGGTGTTAGTTCTGTTGGGAGTGTTTGATAACATTCTACTGTGATGCCATCTGGCCCTGGGTTTTCTTCGTAAGTTTTTTTTTTTTTTTTTTTTTTACATGGCTAGGCACTGGGAAATGTAAGAAGATTTTTGATGACTGATTGAATCTCTTTATTTGCAATTGGTTTGTTGAGATCATCTATTTCTTCTTGAGTCAGTGTACCTTGTTTCCAGGAATTTGTCCTTTTCATCTAAGTTGTCTAGTTTGTTGACACAGAGTTCTTCATAGTATGCTCTTATGATTTTTTAAAAAATTTCCTCAGGGTCTGTGTTAATGGCCCCTCTGTCATTTCTGATTTTATTTTTTGCATCCTCCATCTTTTTTTCTTTGTCAGCCTTCCTAGTGGTCTATCAATTTTATTGATTTTCTCAGAGAACCAACTTCTGGCTTTATTGATTCTTTCTATCATTCTTTTGTTCTCCCATTCATTTAGCTCTGCTTTATCTTTGTTATTTATCTTCTTCAGTTTGCTTTGGGGTTAGTTTGCTGTTCTTTCTCAAGTTTCTGATGAGCAGTTAAGTCCTTGATTTTTGCTCTTTCTTCTTTTTAAATATATGCATGTAAGGCAATACATTTCCCTCTCAGCACATCCTTTTCCACATCCCATAGTTCTGATATGTTGTATTCTCATTTCCAACCTTCTTCAGAAAGCTAACATTTCTCTAGCAATGTCTTCTTTGACCCACTGGCCATTTACAAGTGTGTTATTCAATGTCTGTTTATTTGTGAGAGTTTTTGTTACTTGATAGTTACTGACTTCCACCTTCATCCCATTGTGATCAGAGAAAGTGCTTTAAATAATTTCAGTGTTTTTAAATTTATAAAGGCCTGTTTTGTGCCCCAGCATATGATCTATCCTGGAGAATGTTCCATGAGCACTAGAGAAGAGTATACATCCTGGTGTATATATAACAACTTATACATGCCTGTTAGGTCTTATTCATTTATCAGATTGTTTAAGTTCTCTGTTTCCTTGCTGATCTTCTGTCTGGTTGTATCTATAGAGGAGAGTGGTGTGTTGAAGTCTCCTACTATTATTGTTAAAACATCCATTACTCCTTTCAGTTTTGCCAATGTTGGTCTCATGTACTGTGGAGTGCCTTGATTGGAAGCATAATTGTTTATGATTGTTATTATTTTCTTGGTGAATTTTTTCTTTTATTAATATATAGTACCCTTATTTTTCTCTTATGTTGCTTTACATTTATGGTCTATTTTGTCTGATACTAGTATAGCAACTCCTGCTGTCTTTTGGTTAAAGCTTCTGTGGAACATCTTTTTCCATCCTTTCACTTTCAATCTATTTGTATCCTTGGGTCTAAGATGAGTCTCTTTTAGGCAGCATATAGCTGGATTATATTTCTTAATCCATTTGACAATCTGTAACTTTTTATTTTATTTTAATTTATTTATTTATTAAAAAAATAAAGAAACAAAATAAAACAACATACATAATCAGTAATTCACAATATCATCACTTAGTTGCATATTCATCATTTCTTAGAACATTTGCATTGTTTCAGTAAAAGAAATAAAAAGACAATAGAAAAAGAAATAAAACAAACACAGGAAAGAAAAAAAAAAAGATTATACCTACCATACCCCTTACCCCTTGCTTTCATTGATCACTAGCATTTAAACTAAATTTATTTTAGCATTTGTTCCCCCTATTATTTATTTTTATTCCATATGTTTTACTCCTTTGTTGACAAGGTAGATAAAAGGAGCATCAGACACAAGGTTTTCACAATCACACAGTCACACTGTGACAGCTGTATCATTATTCAATCATCCTCAAGAAACATGGCTACTGGAACACAGCTCTACATTTTCAGGCAGTTCCCTCCAGCCTGTCCATTACATCTTGAATAACAAGATGATATCTACTTGATGCATAAGAATAACCTCCAGGATAACCTCTTGATTCTGTTTGGAATCTCTCAGCCATGGACACTTTGTCTCATTTTCCTCTTCCCCCTTTTGGTTGAGAAGGTTTTCTCAATCCCTTGATGCTAAATCTCAGCTCATTCTAGGTTTTTTCTCAATCCCTTGATGCTGAGTCTCTGTTCATTCCAAGATCTCTGTCCCACGTTGCCAGGAAGGTCCACACCCCTGGGAGTCATGTCCCACGAAGAGAGGGGGAGGTGGTGAGACTGCTTGTTGTGTTGGCTGGGGAGAGGGGCCACATCTGAGCAACAAAAGAGGCTCTCATGGGGGTGACTCAGGCCTAAATTTTAGGTAGACTTGACCTATCCTTTGTGGGGTTAAGTTTCATATGAACAAACCCCAAGACTGGGGGCTCTGCCTATATCTTTGGTTGTCACACTGCTTGTGAGAATATCAAGAATTCAACTTGGGGAAGTTGAATTTCTCCCCGTTCTCACCACTCCCCGAAGGGGGCTTTGCAGATACTTTTCCACTCACTGATCAAATTACTCTGGGATTCATCAGGGCATCACTCTGGACAAACCAGCAAAATCTCATGTCCTACCTGAGATTCCAAGTACTTATGGCATTCAATCAAACTATCTACGTAAGTTATATTAGGAAGTGCACTAGTCAAAATAAAAATTTTGTAACTAATAAACTTTTTTTTGCTTTAGTCTCACACAGAAGGTGACATTTTAAAATATTAATTACCATCTATTTTCAGTACCCTGCAATAATGACATTCCTTTGTTCTTCCTCATGCAAAAACATTTTTAAAATTGTACCTTGTACATTTCACTATTATTATACACTCTAGGCATTCCTAGATTATACCATCTCAATCTTTAACATCTATCTTTCTTTCTGATTTCATTTATGTCCCCAGCCCTCCTCCCTCTGTTATTCCCACATGCAGCTTCATTCAGTGTTTTAACATAATTGTATTACAGTTAGGTTGTATTGTGCTGTCCATTTCTGAGTTTTTGTATCCAGTCCTGTTGCACAGTCTGTATCCCTTCAGCTCCAATTACCCAATATCTTACCCTATTTCTATCTCCTGATGGTCTCTGTTATGAACGAAATATTCCAAGTTTATTCACTAATGTCAGTTCATATCAATGAGACCATACAGTATTTGTCCTTTAGTTTTTGTCTAGTCTCACTCAGCATAATGTTCTCAAGGTCCATCCATGTTGTTATACACTTCATAAGTTTATTCTGTCTTAAAGCTGCATAATATTCCATTGTATGTATATTCCACAGTTTGTTTAGCCACTCCTCTGTTGATGGACATTTTGGCTGTTTCCATCTCCTTGCAATTGTAAATAATGCTACTATAAACATTGGTGTGCAAATGTCCGTTTGTGTCTTTGCCCTTAAGTCCTCTGAGTAGATACCTAGCAATGGTATTGCTGGGTCATATGGCAATTCTATATTCAGCTTTTTGAGGAACCGCCAAACTGCTTTCCACAGTGGTTGCACCATTTGACATTCCTACCAACAGTCAATAATGTGCCTCTTTCTCCACATCCTCTCCAGCACTTGTCATTTTCTGTTTTGTTGATAATGGCTATTCTGGTGGGTGTGAGGTGATATCTCATTGTGGTTTTGATTTGCATTTCTCTAACGGCCAGGGACGTTGAACATCTCTTCATGTGCCTTTTGGCCATTTGTATTTCTTCTTCTGAGGGTTATCTGTTCAAGTCTTTTTCCCATTTTGTAATTGGATTGGCTGTTTTTTTGTTGTTGAGTTGAACAATCTCTTTATAAATTCTGGATACTAGACCTTTATCTGATATGTCGTTTCCAAATATTGTCTCCCATTGTATAGGCTGTCTTTTTATTTTCTTGATGAAGCCTTTGATGCACAAAAGTGTTTAATTTTGAGGAGTTCTCATTTATTTATTTCTTTCTTCAGTGCTCTTGCTTTAGGTGTAAGGTCCATAAAACCACCTCCAATTATAAGATTTATAAGATATTTCCCTACATTTTCCTTTAACTTTTATGGTCTTAGACCTGATGTTTAGATCCATTTTGAGTTAACTTTTGTATAGGGTGTGAGATACGGGTCCTCTTTCATTCTTTTGCATATGGATATCCAGTTCTCTAGGCACCATTTATTGAAGAGACTGTTCTGTCCCAGGTGAGTTGGCTTGACTGCCTTATCAAAGATCAAATGTCCATAGATGAGAGGGTCTATATCTGAACACTCTGTTCAGTTCCATTGGTCAATATATCTATCTTTATGCCAGTACCATGCTGTTTTGACCACTGTGGCTTCATAATATGCCTTAAAGTCAGGCAGCGTGAGACCTCCAACTTTGTTTTTTTTTCCTCAAGATACTCAAAGCACCCTACCATTCCAGATAAGTTTGCTTATTGGTTTTTCTATTTCTGAAAAGTAAGTTGTTGGGATTTTGATTGATATTGTGTTGAATCTGTAAATCAATTTAGGTAGAATTGACATCTTAACTATATTTAGTCTTCCAATCCATGAACATGGTATGCCCTTCCATCTATTTAGGTCTTCTGTGATTTATTTTAACAGTTTCTTGTAGTTTTCTTCATATAGGTCTTTTGTCTCTTTAGTTAAATTTATTCCTAAGTATTTTATTCTTTTTTTTTTTCAGTGGGTTGAAATACTTTAATTGCTGAAAGAAAAACTGGCAACCTATAATTTTATATCTAGTAAGAATTTGTTTCAAAAATTAGGGAGGGGGGTGCATGGGTGGTTCAGTGGTAGAATGCTCACCTGGCATGTGGGAGACCTGGATTTGATTCCCAGATCATGCACCCTCCCCCCCAAAAAATGAGGCAGAGAATTAGATGGTCTCTCAGATAAGCAAAAGTTGAGGGAGTTCATTGCCACTAGACTGGAACTAAAAGCAGTGCTAAAGGAAGTTCTTCAGACTATAAGAAAATGGCACTAGACAGTGGTTCAAAGCAGCATAAGGGAATAAAGCCCTCTGGTAAAGATAACCATTTGTGTAAATGTAAACATCAGTATTATTGTAATGTACTATTTTATATGTAACTCTAATTATTATGTCTTACAGGTGTAAACTGCAGGTACATAAAAATAACAACAAAACTATGATTTTGGATACACAATATTCAAAGATAGTGTTTTAGTCTGCCAAAGTTGCCAAAATGTACCACAGAGATGGATCAGCATTTTTTGTTTTTGAGATTCCCCTATTTTTAATATTTTGCCCAATTTGCTTTACCTTTATTATTTGCTAATAATTATTTTCTGATTGACTTGAGTATAAATTAGATACATTATGGTCCTTTACTCCTAAATGCTTCACTGTATCATTACTAAGAATTAGGATGTTCTCTTAAACAACCACTGTACAGTTTTTAACTTTTTTTTTTTGCAGGAACACTTTATTTAATAACTAAACTGAACACAATAGCTAATAAACAGGCATTAACCACTTAAATCAGACATTAACTTCTACTATAACCAGATAACACACCAGCTAGTATTTAAACAAGCATATTTAACTTCACTAAATATTAATTAACTGTTGGATTACTCATCTTTTTTTATCATTTCATTCTACATATGCAATCAGTAATTCTTAACATCATCACATAGATGCATGATCATCATTTCTTAGTACATTTGCATTGATTTAGGAAAAGAACTAGCAAAACAACAGAAAAAGATATAGAATGTTAATATAGAGAAAAAAATAAAAATAATAATAATAGTAAAAAAAGACACAAACAAACAAACAAACAGACAAACAAAAAAAAACCCCTATAGCTCAGATGCAGCTTCATTCAGTGTTTTAACATGATTACTTTACAATTAGGTATTATTGTGCTGTCCATTTTTGAGTTTTTGTATCTAGTCTTGTTGCATAGTCTATATCCCTTCAGCTCCAATTACCCATTATCTTACCCTGTTTCTAAGTCCTGTTGGTCTCTGTTACCAATGACATAAGTATTTTATTCTTTTAGTTGCAATTGTAAATGGAATTTGCTTCTTGATTTCCTCCTCAGATTGTTCATTACTAGTGTATACAGACACTACAGATTTTTGAATGTTGATCTTGTAACCTGCCACTTTGCTGTACTCGTTCATTAACTCTAGTGGTTTTGCTGTGGATTTTTCAGGGTTTTCGACATATAGTATCATATCATCTGCAAACAGTGATAGTTTTACTTCTTCCTTTCCAATTTTGATGCCTTGCATTTCTTTTTCTTGTTTAATTGCTCTGGCTAGAACTTCCAACCCAAGGTTGAATAACAGTGGAGATAGTGGACATCCTTGTCTTGTTCCTGATCTTAGCGGGAAAGTTTTCAGTTTTTCTCCATTGAGGATGATATTAGCTGAGGGTTTTTCATATATTTCCTCTATCATTTTAAGGAAGTTCCCTTGTATTCCTATCCTTTGAAGTGTTTTCAACAGGAAAGGATGTTGAATTTTGTCAAATGCCTTCTCTGCATCCATTGAGAATATCATGTGATTTTTCTGCTTTGATTTGTTGATATGGTGTATTACATTAATTGATTTTCTTATGTTGAACCATCCTTGCATACCTGGGATGAATCCTACTTGGTTATGATGTATAATTCTTTTAATGTGTTGCTGGATTCGACTTGCTAGAATTTTGTTGAGGATTTTTGCATCTATCTTCATTAGAGAGATTGGTCTGTAGTTTTCTTTTTTTTGTAATATCTTTGCCTGGTTTGGGTATGAGGGTGATGTTGGCTTCATAGAATGAATTAGGTAGCTTTCCCTCCACTTCAATTTTTTTGAAGAGTTTGAGCAGAGTTGGTACTAATTCTTTCTGGAATGTTTGGTAGAATTCACATGTGAAGCCGTCTGGTCCTGGATTTTCTTTTTGGGAAGCTTTTGAATGACTGATTCAATTTCTTTACTTGTGATTGGTTTGTTGAGGTCATGTATTTCTTCTTGAGTCAAAGTTGGTTGTTCATGCCTTTCTAGGAAGTTGTCCATTTCATCTACATTGTTGTATTTATTGGCATAAAGTTGTTCATAGTATCCTGTTATTAACTTCTTTATTTCTGTGGGGTCAGTGGTTATGTCTCCTCTTCCATTTCTTATCTTATTTATTTGCATCCTCTCATCTTCTTTTTGTCAATCTTGCTAAGGGCCCATCAATCTTATTGATTTTCTCATAGAACCAACTTCTGGTCTTATTGATTTTCTCTATTGTTTTCATGTTCTCAATTTCATTTATTTCTGCTCTAATCTTTGTTATTTCTTTCCTTTTGCTTGCTTTGGGATTAGTTTGCTGTTCTTTCTCCAGTTCTTCCAAGTGGAAAGTTAATTCCTGTATTTTTGTCCTTTCTTCTTTTTTGCTATAGGCATTTAGGGCAATAAATTTCCCTCTTTGCACTGCCTTTGCTGCATCCCATAAGTTTTGATATGTTGTGTTTTCATTTTCATTTGCCTTGAGATATTTACTGATTTCTCTTGTGATTTCTTCCTTGACCCACTGGTTTTTTAAGAGTGTGTTGTTGAGCCTCCACATATTTGTGAATTTTCTGGCGCTTTGCCTATTATTGATTTCTAACTTCATTCCCTTATGATCTGAGAAAGTGTTTTGTATGATTTCAATCTTTTTAAATTTGTTGAGATTTGCTTTGTGACCCAGCATATGTTCTGTCTTTGAGAATCATCCATGAGGACTTGAGAAAAATGTGTATCCTGCTGTTGTGGGGTGTAATGTCCTATAAATGTCTGTTAAATCTAGCTCATTTATTGTAATATTCAACATATTCAATTCTCTGTTTCTTTATTGATCCTCTGTCTAGATGTTCTGTCCATTGATGAGAGTGGGGAATTGAAGTCTCCAACTATTATGGTAGATGTGTCTATTTCCCTTTTCAGTATTTGCAGTGTTTGTCTCATGTATTTTGGGGCATTCTTGTTCGGTGCATAAATATTTATGATTGTTATGTCTTCTTGATGAATTGTTCTTTTTATTAGTACATAGTATCCTTCTTTGCCTCTTTTAACTGTTTTACATTTGAAGTCTAATTTGTTGGCTATTAGTATAGCTACTCTTGCTCTTTTCTGGTTGTTTTTGCATGAAATATCTTTTCCCAAACTTTCACTTTCAACCTATGTTTATCTTTGGGTCTAAGATGTGTTTCCTGTAGACAGCATATAGAAGGATCCTGTTTTTTTTATCCATTCTGCCAGTTTATGTCTTTTGATTGGGGAGTTCAATCCATTAAAATTTAGTGTTATTACTGTTTGGGTAGTACTTTCCTCTACCATTTTGCCTTTTGTATTATATATATATCATATCTAATTTTCCTTCTTTCTACACTCTTCTCCACACCTCTCTCTTCTGTCCTTTCATATCTGTCTCTAGTGCTCCCTTTAATATTTCTTGCAGAACTGGTCTCTTGGACACAAATTCTCTCAGTGATTTTTTGTCTGAAAATGTTTTAATTTCTCCCTCACTTTTGAAGGACAATTTTGCTGGGTATAGAATTCTTGGTTGGCAGTTTTTCTCTTTTATTAATTTAAATATATCATCCCACTGTCTTCTCGCCTCCATGGTTTCTGCTGAGAAATCTACACATAGTCTTATTGGGTTTCCCTTGTATGTGATGGATTGCTTTTCTCTTGCTGCTTTCAAGATCCTCTCTTTCTCTTTGACCTCTGACATTCTGACTAGTAAGTGTCTTGGAGAACGTCTATTTGGATCTGTTCTCTTTGGGGTACACTGCACTTCTTGGATCTGTAATTTTAAGTCTTTCATAAGAGTTGGGAAATTTTCAGTGATAGTTCCTTCTATTAGTTTTTATCCTCCTTTTCCCTTCTCTTCTCCTTCCGGGACACCCACAACACGTATATTCGTGCGCTTCATATTATCATTCAGTTCCCTGAGTCCCTGCTCAAGTTTTTCCATTTTTTTCCCTATAGTTTCTGTACCTTGTTGGATTTCAGATGTTCCATCCTCCAGTTCACTAATCCTAACCTCTGTCTCTTGAAATCTACCATTGTAGGTTTCCATTGTTTTTTTCATCTCTTCTACTGTATCTTTCATTCCCATAAGTTTTGTGATTTGTTTTTTCAGACTTTCCATTTCTTCTTTTTGTTCATTCCTTGCCTTCTTCATATCCTCCCTCAATTCATTGATTTGGTTTTTGATGAGGTTTTCCATGTCTGTTGGTACATTCTGAATTAGTTGTTTCAGCTCTCATATCTCATTTGAACTATTGGTTTGTTCCTTTGACTGGGCCATATCTTCAATTTTCCTGGTGTGATTTGTTATTTTTTGCTGGCGTCTAGACATTTAATTACCTTAATTAGTTTATTCTGGAGATTGTTTTCACTTCTCTTACCTAGGGTTTTCTTGCTAGATGAATTTGTGGTCTATCTGTTCTTTGACCTTCAGTTCAGCTTTTTCCGGACCTCTAGCTTAGGTTTTGTTTAACAGAAGAAAATTTTTCAGTTCTTGTTTTCTTATTTCTTGCCCTGCTTGTATGGTGCCTTTTCCCTCCCCACCCTTAGGAGGGTCTACGTAGGTATTCTACACTCCAGCCAGGTTTTCCCGGACTAAACTGGCCTCCTATCAGGGGGAAGGAGTCACCTGCATCAGTTTTCCCTGAGGGTGAGATCCAGCAAGTTAAAAGACTTTCCTGTGAAGTCTCTGGGCTCTGTTTTTCTTATCCTGCCCAGTATGTGGCACGTCTGCCTGTGGATTGCACCAGCAAAAGATGCTGCGGCACTTTTAACTTTGGAAGACTCTCCCTGCTGGGGGCATGGTGGAGATGGAGGAGAGGTTGTAGGCTGGTTTTAATGGCTTCAAATTGCCAAGCCCTGGGGCCTGAATTCCTTGAGACAGGGATTCCACCTGAGTTGGGCTTCACCCCTCCCCTGGGGAAGGCACAGGTGGGAGACAGCCCTGAAAGCAGCCCATTTCTGCCTATGCCTGGGGCAGTTGCAGCCTGAGAAGTCCCACCACTGAATCCAGAGGCTGCCAAGTCTCTGTAGAAACACAGCCACTAAAAGCTCTGTTTCCTCCCCTTTCCTCTTTTTCCATGAGCCCAATGAGCGAACTCTGCCTTGGCCAGGTTTAGAGTCTCTTTCCTTTCCCTCTGGGAAGCTGCCTGTGGTGGAGGGTGCCAGCCGCTGCAGCTTGGGGAACTCACGGTTTTGGGGAGGCTTGCAGCTGGTCCAGCTGGTCCTGACTGGGGTACGCTGTGTGTCCGGTCACTGACATGGCTCCGGGAGCTGTTCTGTACTGTTACTGGTTATTTAGTAGTTGTTCTGGAGGACGAACTAAAACACACACATTGCTAAGCCACCGTCTTGGCCCCTCCACAATCTGTAACTTTTAATTCATAAGGTTAGTCCATTAACATTCAAAGTTATTACTGTAAAGGCATTTCTTGAATTCACCCTCTTATCCTTTGGATTTTCTTTGTCAGGTCTATATATTCTTTTCCCTCTTTCTCTTGTTATCCATTAAGTTACCCTAATTGGTACTCTTCAGTTCTGTGCCCTCCTCCAGCCCTCTGTCTCCTGTATTTTTTTTTTTTTCAGCTGGCAGAACTCAGCAAGGTCAGTCTCCTTAGGACAAATTCTCTCAGCATTTGTTCATCTGTGAAAATTTTAATCTCTTCCTCAGTTTTCAAGGGCAAATTGCTTGGGTACAGAATTCTTGGCTGGAAGTTTTTCTCTTTCAGGATCTTAAATATATGATACTCCTGCTTTCTCACCTCCGTAGTGCAAATTGAATAGTCTGAACTCAGCCTTATTCGGTTTCCCTTGTATGTTGTAGATTATATTTTTCTTGCTGCTTTCAGGATTTTCTGCTTCTCTTCAACATTTGACAGACTGATTAGTATGTATCTTGTTGTATGCTTATTTGGATTTATTCTATTTAGAGTTCATTGGGTTTCTCTGACTTGCATGTTTATGTTTCTGATAAGGTGGGGAAGTTTTCCCACATTATATTCTCATCCAATCTTCCTAGCCCTTACTCTTTTCTTCTCCTTCTGTACACTGATGATTCTTATATTTGTGCACTTTGCTTTTTCCCATCATTTCCCTGAGATCCGGTTTAAAATTTTACATCTTTTTTGCCTTTTACTCTTTTGTGTGCTCAAAATCAGTTGTCCTGTCCTCTAGTTTGCTTATTCTTTCTTCTGCCTATTCAAATCTGCTGTTTGTGAGTCTATATTTTTGATTTGGTCTACAGCATCTTTAATCTCTATTACATCTTCTATTTTTCTGTTTATTCTTTCAAATTCCTCTTTATGCTCTTCTAGTGTCTTATTGATCTCCTTTATTTCATTAGCCATCCCATTGATTTTATTTAGAGAAGGTACATGAACGTCTTTGATTAGTTGTTCCAAAGTCTGTGTCTCCTCCAATGTTTTAATTTGGTCATTAGGCTGGGCTATATTTGTCTGCACGTTGATTTGCTTAGTGATCTTGTCTTTGAGGCATGCCAATATCTTGATAGGGTTACTTTGGAAGTTGATTTCCTTCAACAGTTTAAAGCTTTGTGTTCACAGGACGGTTGTGGAGCAGGATGTGGGTGTGGGGCAGGGCAATACCATGCGGTGAGGGGTTGTGGCACAGGTGTAGGCCCTGGTAGGAGACACTATGCTGGTGTTTGCGGAGTATGGAATGTGGGGTTGTGGAGGTGCAGTTTGGGGTGCCTCATGGCAGGGCGCGGCTCAGGCAGGCCTTGGAGTTCAGGATCATGGTTCTGTGTAGGGGACACAGAGGTAGGGTGCGGTGGGAAGTGGATGGATGTGGCTGTGCAGATGCACAGGGGCTGGTGTGCAGGCAGGATGTGGGTGAGTGCATGTGGGTTGTGGATATCAGGATAGGGAGTACGGGACACAGAGGTTGGTGCACAGGGAAGGCAGAGCATGGGTATGCCTTTGCAAAAGGGGAAGGGTCCAGGAGGACCAGGATGCAGATGCGCAAGTGTGCTGGGGTACAGGTGGCGGGGTTGCAGGACATAAGTCAGTGGCGGGTGATGTCAGATGAGCAGGGCCTGGAGTGGGTGTGCACGTGTGGGGTAGAGCAGGGGTGCACGCCTGTGCAGGGCGGGGGCTATGTGGCACAGTTACGCCTGTGAGCACCTGCCAGATGTGGGAACAGGGAACTTGTGCCGGTAGGTGTGGCAAGGGTGTGCATGTGTGTGGAGCAGGAGGACTGGGGTGCAAGGTTCAATAAGTCTCTGCACGGATGCGTGTGTGCCCTGCGGGGAGAATGTGGCTGAGGATGTGGGTGTGTGTATGTGAGGGTCAGGGGGGTGGAGCCCTGGTGTCCACATCCTCAGAACCCAGGGGCAGCTGGGCGGGTTTGTGCTGTGTGGGCTGGAGGTGGGTGTGGCCTGGATGTGCGGGTTAGCCCTTGCCCAGAGCTGTGTGTATGTGTGTGTGTGTGTGTGTGTGTGTGCACGCAGGGAGGTGTGCTGGGGTTGTGCACATGTCCGTGCACGAGTTTGGGAAGGCCGGATGCTGATGTACATGTGGGCGGAGCTCAGAGGACACAGGGTGGATTTGCATGACTGTATGGTCTGAAGGCATATTTACCCCAGGTCTGAAGGTGAAGAGCCTGCAAGGGGCAGGGAGGAGGAGGTAGGGGTCAAGAGCCTGGACACAGGTGCCCAGGTCTCAGGAGGGGCAGGAAGAGGCTGTGTGCTTGTGCTGGAGAGGCGGGTGGGCCTGGGGCAGGCACGTTAGGGTATGCGTGCTTGGGGTGGGGATGCGTGGGGTGGGGGATAGGGTTAGGGGGGCAGGGTGGGGGTGCTTAGAGTACTGGAGGGGGACCTGGTGACCGGGTTCAGGTGTGTGGGGTGTGATGGGACTCGTGAGTTGTTGGGGACAGGGAGGGTGATGCGTGTGAGTGTAGCACATTCCAGAAAGTGGCTTGGCTTACTTCCTAGTCCTTGCCACCCTGTCCTGAGGGCTCTGGGCCTCTGGAAAGAGGTGTGTTAGGCTGTTTGCACTAGGTGGATGGTGTACTGTTCTCTGCATCTCAGTCCTTCAGCTTTTGTTGAAACCGAGGGTCCGAGAGGCAGGGAGTTGCTTCAGATAACATGTCACTTGAGTGACAACCTGGAGCTTAAACTCTAGGCAACATACCTGAGGTTTTGTGGAGAACAGCTATCTTCCCAGATAGAAGAATGTTCTTTTACTTTACATTACGGGGGGACTTTAAAGAAGAATGGAGAGTAAAATGGAATGAGACTTAGAAAGTAATGGAAGGATGACTTTCCGGGCTGAGATCAAAGCTGTAAAGGAGAAGACTTTTAAGGACCAAAAAACTGGGAAAGAAAGGCCATTTCAATGGGACTTCAAAGGGTGAAGTGGTTTGGGATGCAGGGAAGTTCAGGGCAGCTTGAGGCAAAAGAGGACTAAAGCCTGAACCAGAAAGTTCTGCTTTCTACTAGTTCCATTCTCTATTTATAGTGACCTTGTATAAGGTGCTTAACATTATACTGGCTTCAGAATTGCGTGACTTACTGGGTTTGAAGCCAATCATTTTAGTTCTAAACATGACAACAGTGGTGGTTCAGGAAGACACATGCGATTGATCCAAACTTACCAGATGAGCCAGGACCCTCATCTCTGGGATTCATTTCAACTGTCTAATGTGTAGACTCTCACTTTCCTGAAAGGAAATTAATTGAGAACATGTAAAATTTAGAGCCACTGAAGTCATTTCTTTAACCGCAGAGTAAGAGTCTGCCTGAGAATAAAGCCGGCACAAGGGAATTAGACTTGAGAGGCAGAAGGAACCTGGCTCCTGGGGACATCATATAGGACCTTGCATCAAACTCAGCCTGAAGCCAGCCTTGTTCAGTTACAGGGACCAAGATGTTTCTTTTCAGCTTCTAAACTGTTTACGATTGGGTCTCTTTTCACTTGCAACCCAAACAGTCTTATTTATTCATTCTTTCATGCATTCATTAATTCAGCAACTATTTATTGAGCTACTGTTTTCTGCTGTACATGGAGCTAAATAATACAATGAGGATGAAATGAGGGGATGGATATAAAGATGCTGGAAAATTAAATTGGGTGTTTTGCTCTCTTGTAAAATAGTTCTCCTTTTAAATATTAAGAGATCCATTTCTCCTGTGGATCAAGAATTCTCAGTAACTTCTCTCACCTTTGAAATGTGCAGACTGTTTCTCTTCTTCCAGGAATTCATTTCCTTCTTTATTTCCCTCTGAGGAACTAGTATTTCTGTGAACTTTCTCCCCTATGAAACTAGTGGGTTTCAACTCAATTTAATTAGCTATATATCTAATAGCTAGGCATGGGTGCATACAAGAAGGAATGAGGCATAATTCCTTCCCACAAAGGACTCATGAAATAGTGGTTGTGATAGATGCAGACAGACTCATTCCAATGCAAAGTGATAAGCGAAATGATAGAGGTAGTACCGAGCGCAGTGAAAGCACCACGTACCTAGGCATCCCCACCAGGAAGACTCAATTGGAAGGACTCAGGGAGAAGAGGCTAACGGTACCACATGCCGCAGGAAGACAGATTTGGAGGCAGGGATGAGGAGTCAGAAGGTTTTAGGTCGTTTCACCTATTGTGATAGACTCAGATGCTTCCCCTCTTCCAGATTCTGGAAGAGATAGCAGAGAAGTCATGGGTGCATTCAAGGAAATGCAGAAGTTGGACTGGAGACAGAAAAATGTCAGTTTTTCAATTCTTCTATCCTGGAACCCTTAGGAGGTCTTGGCTTTGCAAAACAACATATTACCTCTGAATCTGAAACTCTGAAATCCTGGCAGGGGGGCCCGTCCAGCCAGTACTGTTGCCATATGTGTTTAGAATCTCATGCACAATAATTAATTTCCATTCTGCAAAAATGAATAATTAATATAGCATCCCACGTCAATTGCTCTAAACAGAAGTTGACACATATTAAGAGACACACGCTGCTGAACAAACTTTTTAAACTGAAGCATTTTATTAACAAAACAACTTTAAAAAATTCTCTATCATCCAGACAATAGGAATTGAATATGTTCCAACAAAGAGAGAAGGCAAAGCAGGGGGTATCAAGTTGTGATTTGGGAAGGGGGAGGCAGTGGAAAGATTATATTCATTTGAAGTTGTTGGTAAGGAGCTAGTATGAAGGTGAAGAAGTCTCCAGGGAGAGAAGGAGAAGAAAATAAAATGACAGCCTTGAAGAAATTTAAGAGCTAAATATTTTACTTTGATTTCTAATTATGTAGCCATGATGGAGAAATATGGGCGAAATGATGGTAAAATTAGGCAGATAAAAAAATTATTTCAAAAGCCATCCATGGCAGATGCTGATTAGGAGATTCAGTGAACTCCCAATGACTTTATCAGCTTCCCTGTCTGATCAAAGTTTTTCTTAAAAAGTTAGTTGGAAATGCTGCCAGTGTTAACAAATTTGTGGAAGACAAAAAGCTGAATTTTAAATATAGTGGATGGTGTGATGACGATCTAAAATATCCTCATGGACAAGAATCATGAGCCACTATGAAATACATTAGAATTTAATTGTCATTTTCATAATTAGTAATACTTTTTCCCATAATGTGTCCCATTTATTTGGAACGTTGTGTGCCAGATACAGTCCTGGCCACTTGAAAGTCTTCTGTGAACCTGCTGAAAAGTGGGATCCACTGTCCTTGTTTTCCCGTGAGGAGATAGAGGCTCAGTATGGACAAAAGATGCTCCCACTTATACAGTGAGGAGGGGGTGGGATATTGACGTGAGTTTGAGTCTGTGACCTAAAACCTTATACTCATTTCATAAAATGGGGCTGTCGTCTTCCTTAGGACATGAGTGGGGGCAAGTTCCTAATGTGGAATCCAAAAAACAGAAACCAATATCCCGTGATCAAAAAGGGGGATAGGGCGGGCCACGGTGGCTCAGCAGGCAAGAATGCTGGCCTGCCATGCCAGAGGACCAAGGTTCGATTCCCGGTGCCTGACCATGTAAAAAAAAAAAAAAGAGAAAGGTGGGGGAAGAAAGACAATATGCGGAAATTTTCCTTGGGACTCTGGAGGCCTTGGTTCTGGAATGATTGGCTTAACAAGACCCCTCCAGCATCAGTGTCAAGAAGAGAATTGCAGTTTTCAGCTGCATGAACAGAAGCATGAATCTTAAAACATGGGAGATGGTAAGGTTGGTATGCCTGACTTAAATTGGATACCTCCCAAGGGTTATACTCCTTGTCATTGTTGTGCTATAAGAGAAGTTTCTAGACTAGCAGGAGAACAGTGAGGAGAGATGTGCCAGAATGGGTGATGGGACTCAAAGATCTGCTATGTGAGGATAGTTACGGCATCATCAGTTTGCTAAATAGGCCTTCTGAAACCAGCATCATTTCCTCTCTCTTCTAAAGGGCCTTGCTTGGAGGTGTCCTGACTTACCCCAGAGCCCAGAGGAGGGACTTCTGGGTGGAAACACTGAGAGTGGGGTCCAATCTCAGGGAGAAAGTCCAGAGGCAGGAGAATGAACAGCAGACAGCCTGGGGGTGGGGGTAGGGGATGCAAGGTGCTGTGAGAGCTGGGCTGGGGATGGGGTGGGACAGGGTGAAGGAGGGGCAGCCTTTCCCTCTGGTGAAGAGGCTGAATGGAGACACACCCACTTATACCCCACAGAGAGACAGAGAGAAAGGCTGAAATCTATCCTCATGAGGTGCCAGGCATCTAGGTGGAGAATGAAGATACCATCTGGGTTTCCAGCCTCATTGAGCCTTCAGATAACTTCAGATGGCTTCAGCCACAACTGTCATCTGCTGCAAACTCATGAGAGACCTGCAGAACCAGGGATCTAATAATACAGGTCTGCTTTAAGCCATTAAGTTTGGGATGGTTTGTTATGTAGCAGTAGATGGCTGGAGGGCTGGCCTTGGTGGACACCCAGGACTCTCCTCCGTGTTGCCTCTGTTGCCTCCAACAGGCCCACTGGAGCTTGTTTCCTAGTGGTTGGACAACCTTCTACATGAGGGCAGAAGCATACAAGGCCTCCCCTATGGCCTTCTCTGACAACCAGACACAAGGGTCGGGAAATGGACTCTATCTCCTAATGGGAGGTGTTGCAAGGGACATGGATACAGGTTCAGTTTAGATCCACAGTGGTCCATGGGTCATCTGTGAGCCAGGCTTCACTTGACCCAGTTTGCAAAGATGCATTAAGATATAGTCTTTGGAAAGTTCAGTTTTAAATGCTGTGTATGTGTGTATGTGTGTGTTTGCAGGTGCATGTGCGTGTGTGTCTTTGCCTGGAATAAAATTGCATTGTAACTATTTCAGGTGGTGATCCTGTGATCTGAAGTGACACATCTTTCAGAAAAGACTTCTGAAATCGTTTTAGTCCAACCGTCCCATGTTACAAATGAAGAAACTGAGGATTAGAGAGGTTACAAAATTGCCCTAAGACCAATCAGCACCAAGGGCTATGATGGAAAAGGTACAAAATTTGGGTCAAGCTGGTACCAAGGCCATCTAGCTGGCTGGCCTTAGCCATTTCCTATCAGCTCTGGTACTTTCTATAAAGTGGGAATCTTGGCGACATATAAGCAGTTGCCACCTAGCATGCCTCCACCAGTGATCACTTTGACTGTTATTGGGAAGACCTGGCTGGAACCTGGGTCTCCTGGTTCCTAACTCAATCTTCTTCCCACCACCTCAGCGGCCACTAAATAAGCTTCCCTCTCTCCAGATCAACTCATACTCAACAACACAAGGGAATATCAGATCCCTTATGATCAGCTAAGGGAGCCGGGTTAACTGGGCACCACTGAGATTTAAGCTGTGTTGCTCTGCATCTGGCATCCTGCTGAGTGCTGCAAAAACCTGGAAACACGCTGGATGTCTCCTCCCTGGAAAGTTCAGTCTGAACTGATCTATGTGTGTGTGTTTGCCTGGAATAAGATCATTATCTTTCTGAAACAATTCCCACATAATAGTGTCTGACAGAATAGATTTGCTATTTAACGTAAATATTGAATATCTACATTATAGACATGTGGTATCAATTAGAGGAATCACAAACAATTTATTGATATTTTTTTGAAGAAAATAACAGCAGAGAAAGTATACCCTGATGATAAGGTACGGAAGTCCAGGAGCAGGATTCTGGTTAAAAACACTGAAAGAAATACTATGATTTAAAAATTAAGGGATGCCTATGAAACAATTGTGAATGGAATATTGAGTGAAAACAACTCCTTGCTTTGAAACAAATGTCATGTTGAGATGCCAAATTTGTTGCTACAAGATAGGGTCTGAGCAGTACAGTCCCTGTCACAGAGTTTTCATTAAACCAAGAAAATATTTAGAGACAAACATTAGAAAGATTGTCCAGCTCCACTGGTAGTTCCCTGGCTCTACTTCTCAGGTTCAAGCCCCTCTTTGAGCAGACGCTGATGAGTAGAGACAGCTGTTCTGGAGGAGATGGCAGGAAAGCTTCGTACAGGAACTTGGACAAGTGAATGAACTCTCTGGGGCTCAGTTTCTCTCAGAAAATGTATTCAGGACTCAAGTCTTGATTCTTTCCATCTCTCAGAAAGACTCGGATCTATGGATGTGAATGCCCACAGTGGGTGGGGATGGCTTTGTCTCTCACACACACACACACACACACACACACACACACACACACACACACGACACAATTACCAAACAGAAGGCCAAAGACCCCACTTTCGTTAAATGCATTTTACAGCTATTTGAAATGAAGCCAGAGTCAAACTCTGAAGGAACTAATGACAAGTGCATACACACATACACATACACACACACGTGTGCATTTGCAAATGACTGCCTATAAGCAAAGTAGGGAGAGGTTTACATCATATGTCCTTACCATTATTCTTAGATTTGAAGACATTGCTATGATCAGGGTTTAAAACACATCAACTTTAATGCCCTTAGCTACTCCATAGTCTTTTTATTTTACTTTATTTTAGCAGAATTTTTTTTTCTAAGTAAAAGAAAACGTTAGTTAAAATAAAGGAAACAGGAAGCCTATGCCTGGCCGGTGGCAGGGGTACAGTCGATTCCTACTCTGAGTCAGTGAACGAACGTGGCTGCTGGGAGGCTTGGGGACTCAGCGAAGGCCTTTGACTTGCTGAACGAGTTTTCTTCACAGGTCACAGCTCACAGCTCACAGCCTACAGCTTCTTTGCGTTAAAATCTGTGACTGTAAAATTTCAGGGAGAAACGCCAATGTCCCTTTTACTGTTAATTGTCCCCACCCACCCTTTCTGAGGAAACCTGAAAGACCCTGTCTCTCTTTGCTTGCAAGCCCATTTCTCGCACTAAAATGGCTAAATTTCTTTGCACCCTCCCTCTGGTGGGGCTTTCACACCTCCATGCACGTGGGTACTGCTTTTGGAAAGGAAGCACAGCTACGACAGGGAGGCTTGGGGGCCAAGCAGGAGGACGATTGGGGGGGGCTTTCCTGAGGATTTCCAGGAGGAAAACCACTTCCCTCACTTTGACTACCATTTGGGGGATCCCCTCCATGGTAGCCACACATGGTCACATCGTTCGTCCGCTGCATAGCGAAGAGAGATCAAATCGTGCAGTCACTGAACGAACTTTGGGCAGAGGACATCTGGCGAATGCATTTAGCCAAATTTGAGCCTTGGGTTGGGGCGTGCAAATGGCTCTCCCGCCCACTCTTCCTGGGAGGTCGTTTGTGGGGAATCTGAAGGAAGACTTGTGGCTCATGACACGTGGCCCTTCGGGGGACAAAGGGGGCCCTGAGAGGCTCTGAGGAGTTAAGCCATCTGTCCTGGAAATTGCTGAATCAGTGGCACCCCAGTTTCTTCAGCATTTTCTTTCTGTTTTGTGAATGTTCTGGCACTTCACATGATGCCCAGAAAGGTTGTTAGCCATGGGACTTGGGACAAAAGGGGAGTATGGAAATGAAGGGAGTCTACCTCCAAGGTGACGAGGGCCCCACCACTACGGGAATGGGTCCTTGGACACAGTGGCTGAGCCTCAGGCACCTCCGCTGCAGAACAAACGCTAGGACACACGTCTGGTGGGCTGTAAAGATTAAGGATTAGTGGTGATATGTTCAAACACGGTACTGGGTGTGGACAACGCTAGGCTCAAAACTAGCAAATGGCAGGGCTGGGATTGAACCTTGGCCCTGTCGTATTCTGAAGTACATGTCTGCCAGTGCACCGTACAGAGGTTGTGAGCCTGTCTTCTCACCTCTAAAATGGGACCCCACACTCTTCCTCCCAGAAGTACTGTAAGGAACAGATGGGATAACCTGGATACAGATCTTGCCCACTGGTAGGCTAACAAATTGGCACCCAGTCCGGGGTGACAAGCCAGACACTGGGCTCTGGCTTGCACACTTTATCTTGCTGAGCTGTTTCCACCACAATACTTCAAGGCAGTGACTCCACTATCTTTGCAGGGTCTATGAGGAGCCTTGGAGAGCTGGAGAAATCTGTTCAAGATGTCACAACTAGCCAGTGGTCACGCCTTTGTACTCCTAAGCCAGTGCTCTTAGCATAGGGCTGTTTGGCTGCCTCGATGCCCATAGATTTGATCTCCAGCCCACTCTTCCTGGGAGGTAGTTTGTGGGGGATCTGAAGGAAGACTTCCACTCCCGTTCCTTAGGCAAGGCCCTTGGCCTGCAGCAGGAGGGGTGGGCAGCGTCTGGCAGGCAGGAGGCAAGCAGAGGCTGCGTCTCCGGCTGACGCCACTGCCGGGGCCGCCGCTGTCTCTCCCCGGTTTCCTGCGTCTGGATGGGTCTGAGGTTGCAAGTGGTTTCCTGTTTCTCTGCAGCTAAGGACTGGCCTAATTGAAAAGACATGTCAGGCTGGTGTGTCCAGTGTGCTGGAGATGAGGAGGGGAAGAAGGAGGAGGAGGAGGAGGAGGAGGAGGAGGAGGAGGAGGAGGAGGAGGAGGAGGAGGAGGAGGAGGAGGAGGAGGAGGAGGAGGAGGACGAGGCAGAGGGGGAGGGGAAGCAGCAGGAATAGGAGGAGGAGGGAAGGTCACTTCGCTGGATCACATCCATAGAGGAATCTGGAAGCAGACCTGGGGCAGAAGACTAGGGACTACAGGCCTGTGGGGGTGGTGAGCAAGTAGGGGCCTCTCTGAGGGTCTTCTGTAGGCCACATAATCCAGACAATTTGGTGCAAGGCAGTGCAACATCTGCCTGTGCCCTTTTCCTCCCCCAAAGATAGCCAATCCAGGTCTCCAAGCCTCTGTCCTTTCCTTTAGATGGTCTGGAACTATCTCACAGTGATGGCAGTCCATGGGTGGCCAACTGTTTTGTAGACCCCAAAGCACAATGCAAATGTCCCTCTGAAAACCTGGGATGCACATCTTCAGGTGAGAAAATACTTATAACCTTTAGAACATGCCCCATTTAGCCCCCAAAGGAACATATCATAGCCCAAAATGGAGTTGGCCAATACTCTTCAAAACAGATAAAGAAGGGAACTCACACAAGTGAGAGATACTGCTGGACACTCCCCACTGTATGTCTCATTTTAATGGAAATGATAGGATGCAGCTCCCTGGTCTCCAGGGTTCATATTCAAAAATGATTCTTGAGCTCCTCAAGAAATCTCCAGATCCTCATTTAAGTATCTTTCTCCCAAATCTAATATTGGGGGTGGGGATACAAGCACTTCTCTCCTCTTGCTGACTTTCTTCTCTAATTGTCTACTGAGACTCAGTTTTCTCATTGGCAAAGTGACCATCAAGGCACCCTTTTAAGAATCAAATGGGATTATAGAAGAAGGAACTGGGTTTAGAACCTGGCACGTGCTTAATCAGTATTTAATCCGTAAACTCACAAATGGAGACCTGTCTGGCCTAATTCTGGAGGAGGGTAAGTGGGCAGATGAGGACTCTGGCTGCTGGTCCTTTTCCTCCCTAATTAATCTGTCAATGCCTCTGGGATTCATCTCTCTCCATAAAACCCTCTCTGCTCCCTGTCCAACGAGCAGGGCAGACGTGGAGGGCTGGATTTCATGTTGTGAGTGGCTCCCACATGCCTGAGGAAACCCTGGCCACCGCAGCGGCATTCCATCCCTGCTCTGCGGTGCTGGCCACAGGGCCACGTACTCAACTCAGCTCCTCTTGGCACCTCAGCCAGCCTCCCAGCCCCTCACCCCCACCTCGTGCCCTGACTGGGAAGTCACCGGGCCCTGGCTGGTGCAAAACAGCGTCCCAGCATGCTAATGATGTTTTGTCCAGAAGACCCAGCCCTTTGCTTCTGCCTTCAGACAATGTAATTTGCTGTTCAGCTTGGACAGCTCCCAGCTCCTCTGACAGCAAGGGTAAGCAGGAGGTCCGGCAAGGAAGAGTTTCTACATGGCTCATCTAGATGAAATGGCGATGTAGGAAATGTTTCCTCCATTTCTTCAGAAAACATTTGAAGAAACATCTAGTACAGCAAGGATTTTGTGGTCAGACTTGACCTCTGTTCCCAACTCTGACATGCACTGGCTGTGAGATCTGTAACAACTTAGCTCAGTTCTCCAATATCTGATTTACTCATCTGTAAAATGGGGATAATGCTTGTGCTGTGTGTGTGTGTGTGTTTGTGTGTGTGTGCACATGCATGTGTGATGATTAACAGAGAAGAAGGCACCAGGTATAGTAGGTATACCATGAAACTAAATCATAGTCTAGTGGGTAGGTGGACACATAAGCAGAAAATTCATCAAGGTACGTGGTTCTTTGGATTACTATCACTCTAAAATATAACTAATGAGGCAAAAATATACCTTTTAGTGGCAGCATCTCTGAGGGAACCCTCAAATCCCTTTCCCACTCTAGATATCTTAACCTTAATGGCAATGGAGACCTGGATTCAAATCTTGACTTTGCTAGCATTATAATGGTCAGCCTTCACTTTAGTTTCCCCATTTGTTGAGTATAGGATGAGGGGATCCAATTTTGTCTAACTAGGAATTTGTCAGTTAGCTCATTTGCTCTATAGACAGGTGGGCATGGATCATTTCAAAGAAAGAGTTAGAGACCCAGGAAGGTTAAGTGACTCATCTGAGATCACACAGCTAAGAGTATAGTGGAGTAGGTTTCAAATCTAAGCCTACATGGCTCTGAAATACCAGATCATTTTTTTTAAATGTAGTTGTTCCACTTGATGTTCCTGAGTGAGACAAAATGATATTCAGTTTCCTGATTCTCACCTCCAATTTATTGTAAGACAAAATGAAGTTTGATTCTTCATTGTACGCCTCCCTGTGGCTACTATATTGGAGAATGGCCTCTCTGAGTGGCATGCTATTTAACTGCAGGTCTCTGCACCATTTCTCAAACAGTCTGTGCCCGAATCACAAGATCCAAGAAGACTGCTTCCCTGACCATATTCAGAGGACGCCCCATTGCTCCATCTTTATCTAATTGATCCCAGGACCGGGAAGTGGTGAGCCAAGGCAAGGCATTGCTGACAGAGTGCCATTCTATTTTTTGAGTTGGGATTCACAGGAAAGTTAAGCCACATTTTTTTGCAGCCAAGGGGGTGGGGGTGGGGACAGGCATTTGAACAATGGATTGGCTCCTTCACCACCATATGGGGCAAAGTCATATTTGGTAATGTGCAGAGCAAGAAATGATAATTTATTGGTGCATTTATTTCCAGGACTCCGGGCAGCAGGCAACTGAATCCAAATATGGTCTGAAGAAAGCTCTGGTTCCATTATATACTGTTTTCTTCTCCCCGCCCTGATTTTTTTAGCTTTTGCAATTGGCCTTGAAATAATCTAAACTATCTTTTCCAATGAGATTGACCTCATTGAATACATAGACACACATACATGTCTTTCTGTACCCTTCAGTTTTTAGAGGGATCTAAAGAAACTTTCACTTGTCTTGAGCACATGCCTCATGTGCCTTTCAGTGCCCTGGGGAAATGAGGACTTTGGATTACACTGATTGGAACACTGACCTCATCAATTACTAGCTCTGGCACATTGTTCAAGATGTCTGATCTCTGAGTCTCAGTGTCCTCATCTGCAAAAAGGACATACAGATTCCTACCAACAGAAATAAAATGAGATAACAGCCTCAAAGCACTTTTGTGCATGGGAAGTACCCAATAAATATTTGTACAAAACCCAGTATAGAACTTATCACAGAGTCCTGGCATTGATTATTTGCTTACATTTGGTGCCTGGAGATGCACTGAGTCATCAAGTGATACAAGGTGAAGAAGACAGACTGACTGACAAAGGGCCCAGTTAAATAAATGTGGGTTCCCTTTTCTCATCTCCTATCTTTCATCCTCTGTTTAGTCTTCTGCAAACAGCTCAGGAGAAGAATCTCAGTCTACTTTACATGCATTTCCATAAAATGCAAATCCAGGGCATCCGTTGATTTTACATTGGGACTGCAATTATGAGTCCTACTTACATTGATACTCAGATATATAGTTACAAGTCTCCCATAAATAGAGTTTTTGAAGTTCACAGAAAGGTTCTGAGGTGCCATACTCTTCCCAGGTGGTGTGTTGCCCATCAAATACCTGAGTGGGCAAACAGAATTTACGTAGGCATATATCATGCTTATAAAGGCCCTTGCCATTTCTCTAGGCCCCTATGAACACTTAGGGATGACAGGGCTTAAATAAACTGGTTTATTTACTGCAGTAGTTACCTGTTTAAGACTAGCCGTTACGTTAAGTAACACAGAGTGCCCAGACTAATAAATTTACAGTGTGCCTGTTTGTTTTACTGAAGAATTTATTGCAGCAGTAATAACTGTCAGAAGGTAAGCCTGGAGAGAGGGCTGGAGACAGGCACAGCTTCACGGGAGATCTATCACACAATTGACTTCCTGACAGCAGCACGGGAGCTTTTTTGTCATCAGCTAAAGCACTCGAGTTGCGACCTTGGATTGATGGAAGGGGAACTTGGGATTCAGCTTCTTGGGGGAAAAGGCCAACTCTTCCGTTTGACCCAGTTAGGTATGAATGACAAGCTTTATGTTTGTGGGTGTGATTTATTGCAAGCCCCCAGGAGATTGATTTCCACAGGTTTGGTGGGTGCTTCATGCCAGCCAGAAAAGGAAAATGCCCAGCTTTCTAACCCTGGCTTACTGGAAGGTAGCCAGTGGGAAAACCACATACAATAGGCATAGTCTTATACTCCCTATTCTTAATTCAAATTGGCTTTTGTTTTCAGGACAGTGAGGGGACTGAGAACTGAAGACATGATTAGGTTGGGGATGTGGGGTAGTTTAGTGCAGTGGTTTGGAGCATGGGTTTCGGGGTCAGGTAGGTAAATTGTAATCCTGGAACAGTCATTTAATAGTTATGTGACAGTGAGCAAGATGTGTTTCAAATCTCTAATCCATGCATTAACCCTCTGAGAAAACTGGGATGATAGTATCCAGATCACAAGGTTGAAGGAAGGATTAGAGAAGATGCTATTTGAAGTGTCTGGTGCCTGCTATGTGCATTCCTATTTTGATGGATTAGAGGGGAGACAAGAGAGAAGTCATCTAGCCTGGCCTTTCACTCCTCTTGTTTTGCAAATGGGAAACTGCATGTAAGATCCAGTGACTTGGCCAAGGTCACCCTGCAGTGGTAGAGTGGCAAAGGCTTGGTAAGAAACCAGGTCCCACAAATCTCAAGCCCAGTGCAGAGCCATACATTCATTCCACAAGCAATTATTGAGTACCATTTATGGACTCAGCAGAAATGGAAGAAGAGATGGAAAACTTGTCTGTTTGCCCTGCCAGAGAAAGCTTCAGGCATCTCAAGCGTTAATCAAAGGACTTGGCAGTGAGTAGAATAACAGAAAATGTTTGTGAAATGAATTAATGATGGTGGTCCCTGTATCAAAGTTGCTCACAGAGTTGACAGTACTGTGATGAAAGTAAATGAAGGATTTTGAGAGTTGTTGCTGTGGTTGGTGAGGTCTACTAATCCTCTGGGGTGGGGTTGGATTCTTGGAGGAGGAATGGTCTTCTCTTTGTCCTGATGATCTTGAGCAGCTAGCCAGGTAGATAATAGAGTAGGCATTCCAAACAGGGTAAAACAATATAAGTAAAGGGCCTTTGTAGTTAAAAGCAGGAATGGCCTGGTGCTGCAGAAGCATGGGTTGGTGTTGGGGCTAGCTCTGTGGATGAATAGGACATTGGGTGGGGTTATATCTTGAGGAACTGTCTTTAGCCATGCTTTCCACGTACCTCCACTGTGATCCTATGATGCACTGTGGATTAGGCAGGGGATGAATTATTATCGCTACCTTGCAAATAAGGAATTGAGGCTTTGAGATCAAAATGATTGGCCCAGACTCACTTAGATAGCATTCATTTATCCATTTGCTCTTTTACAACAGGAACTGCTATTTAATTTGTGGGGTCCAAGGCAGAATGAGAATATGGGACTCCTTTTCCAAAAATTAAGAATTTTAAGATAGTGGCAAAGCATTAATACAAAGGAAAGGTCCTTTTGAACTTGAGGCCTTTGGGTGCATGGCGAGGACTTTGGTTTCCAAAGACCTGACAGAGGCAAGGGGACCTCCATTATGACATGGCTGCTCAGCAAACTCTCCTCCCTATGGCCTGGGGTTTTGGAGGATCAAATGTTTCTGGTTGCTAATATGGTAATGACAAGGGGAGGGTCATTTTTGACCTGCAAATGCAAGCAGAGCATTAGATGATCGCTTATGTGGCTCTTTGTGTAACTCTTGCCCAGGAGATCTGTAGAAAGTGAGGATGGCTGGCAGAGTGGCCACTGGTTTTATCTAATTCTCTAACTGAATCTTCTATACTGCTAAATCTTGTTATAAGAATAACCAATTTTTATTTTATAAAAAATTCTGATAATTTATGAAAAATGCAAGCAATAAAGAGAAGTCAAAATGTAAAATTATCACTTTGAATTACTCAGAAAGAACAATTGTGAGACATCTGGTATTATTCTGGGCACATTTATGTATATAAAAGGAGAAAATTTTAAATGTAACTAGAAAGAATGTGTATTTCTAGAAAATTTATAATTCTAGTTTTAATAAAAATTAAATGCAGTTTTCCTTTACTTTGCTATATTGAAAATAAAAAGAAACATGATACTTAGGTAAATGACTTTATGAAATATTTGAGATAAAAATAATGGAAAATTCTTTGAGGTCTTTAGAGGAATATTCAACTTTAAACTGTATCTATTGACTTTTACTATGAAAGATGAAAAAATGAGCATGCCTATACTTCCTCCCATCTCCCTTCCTTCTAGTCCCTGTTTTTTGTTATGCCTTCATTTTTATATTTTATCTTTTGCCATTTTTACTGTTTAAACTTTTTAAACATTTATATGTTTTTAAATCATACTGTGCCTGTTTGAATCTGTGGTGGATCCCAGAAAAGCCATGTCTTTTAAAATCCTCATTCAATATTGCTGGGTGGGAGCTTTTTGATTATCCCTGGAAATATGACCCACTGAATTGTGGGTGGTAACTTTTTTTTTAATTGTATAATATAACATGTACAAAGCAAAGAAAGAAAAAAGCAACAGTTTTCGAAGCCCTTTTCAACTTGTAGTTACAGGACAGATCCAAGTTTGTCATGGGCTATCATACTATACTCTCAGATTTTTACTTCTAGCTGCTCCAAAATGTTGGAGGCTAGAAGGAATAAATTTTTTTTTTTATCATCACAATCAACTTTTTTTTCCTTTTTTGTGAAGAATAACGTATATACATAAAAGCCAATAAATTTCAAAGCACAACACAACAATTAGTTGTAGAACAGATTTCAAAGTTTGGTATGGGTTACAATTCCACAATTTCAGGTTTTTACTTCTAGCTGCTCTAAGATACTGGAGACTAAAAGAAATATTAATTCAATGATTCAGCAATCATATTCATTCGTTAACCTTACCTTCTCTGTATAACTCCATCACCACCTTTGACTTTTCTATCCCACTCTTTAGGGGTATTTGGGCTATGGCCATTCTAACTTTTTCATGTTGAAAGGGGCTGTCAATAATATGGGGCAGGGAGATGGAACTAGCTGATGTTCTGGAGAAGCTGAGCCCTCTACGTTTCAGGACTTATCTGGTCCAGAGACCCATCTGGAGGTTGTAGGTTTCTGGAAAGCTTGTGGATGGTAAATTTTGATTGGATGACTTCCATGGAGATGTGTCTCCACCCATTCAAGGTGGGGTTACTTATTGGAGCCCTTTAAGTGGGAACCATTTTAGAAAGAGCCTTAAGAGCTCATACAGCCAGAAACTTTTGGAGATGAAGAAAGAAAACACCTCCAAAGAGCTTAATGAAACAAGAAACCTGGAGAGAAAGCTAGCAGACATTGCCAGGTTTGTCATGTGCCTTTCAAGTTGAGAGAGAAACCCTGAACATCATCAATCTTTTTGAACCAAGGTATCTTTCCCTGGATGCCTTAGATTGGACATTTTTATAGCCTTGGTTTAATTTGGACATTTTAATGGCCTTAGAACTATAAACTTGCAATTTAATAAATTCCCTTTTTTAAAAGCCATTCAATTTCTGGCCTATTGCATTCCAACAGCTTGCGAACTGGAACACATTCTTTCTACAGTTGCTTATTCTTAGTTCTATATTTGAATGGATTCAGTACCTTCTGCTGGTCTTCTTAATAGAGCTTCTCTATTCCTGGTTCATTATTTTTGTTCATAGCATTGTTGACTGGGTTTATGGTCTAGCAGATTTTTAAATAATTAATCCTGGCTGTTGTAGTCCTTAAATTTTGCATCCTTGATAGTTTTTTTGTCTATTGTTCTTATGGGTGAAAGCTAACTTGTTTTTCTTTCTTTTCTTTTTTTTTCAGTCACATTGCAAAAGCTCTATCATTATACATTCATCTTCAAGAAACTTGGCTACTGAAACACAGCTCTACAGTTTCAGGCACTTCCCTCCAGTCTCACTATATACCTTAAACTAAAAAGGGGATATCTATAAAATGCGTAAGAATAGTCTCCAGGATAACCTCTTGATTCTGTTTGAAATCTCTCAAACAGAAGTCTCCGTTTTGTTTTTTGCATGGGCAGGCACCGGGAATTGAACCCAGGTCTCCCGAATGGCAGGTGAGCTAACTTGGTTTTGTATGCAATTTGTGAATTACTCTATTTTCCCTTAGAAACTTGTTGACAATAGTTAACTTTCTTCTGGAGTTGAATATGTGAATCTTTTTGTGGATAACATTTTTCTCTTGTTTAGATATCTTTATGATTTTTCCTTTGTTTTTGATAATCAGTCACTTCACTAACATTTAGCTTAATTTTGATCATATTCAATTATTTTTTCCCTGAGGTATAATGTATTATTTATACTGTATATTTTTGACTTTATCTCATGAAATTTTTAAAATATCATTGAACTATTTTATTAGTTATTTTCTTCAGGAGCTCCATTTATACATATATTGGGTGTTCTCTGACTGTCTTTTATATGCTTTATCTTCCTTAAAATAATTTTGTTGTCTTTCTTTTCCATTTTATTTTGTGTAATATTGCAGGCTTATTATTCATGTCTTTTTGTTTTCAATTGTGTTTATCTGTTTTTCTTGCTTCTAAAATGGATTTTATCTCAATATTTTTTCTTTTCTAGATTATCAACTTCTTTTATTCTTATAAGATTTTCTTTGAACTATTGTTTAATTTTCTTGAATTCATTTGGAGAGAAAAGTCTCAACCTATGTAGAATCATTTAAGCTCTTTGTCTATCAACATGAATAATTCCTCCTCCTATATATATATATATATATATAATATTATATATTATGTAATGCTTCATATATTTTTGTTTATATCTCTTTTGTTGTCTTTTTTTGGTACTTTAAAACATTTTTCATGGTCCAAAATACCTACAGACAAATGTTCTGAAAAAGGACAGGGGAAAAGAGCTGTGACAGGTTTTGCCTCAACTCTGGGCAAACTGAATCTTTCATCCTATTTATAAGACCTATTATCTCCTTTTTTCTGGGGGATGTTGCGCCTCAGTTTTCAACATGCAAGATGTGGCTGGGACTAACAATAAGGCCACATGTTCTCTGAACTACAATGTTGATTTTTCTGCTTGCACTACCTCTCTGGATCTTACGTGACTTCTACCCATACCCATCAGCCAGGAGGCAATGGCGTGCCTAGTCTTGGATCCAAACCTCCATACAATCCATGTTTTGGATGGGATCTCTAAAAGGAGGTTGGTCAACTCTTCTATATTTTGTATGCAACCCTACATACTTAATCAAAGAATCAATACCTACACTGTTCAGGAGGGCAATGTTTTAGGACAATCTATTCTGCTTGGGATTCCAGATGGAGAATAGCTTGCTTAGCATCTTTGACCACCTGGGTCTAGACCAGGTATGTTCCATAGTTCATCATGGTTATTCCTTGTATGATATGAAGTTGATACATTTTCTTCTCTCAATCTTACTCTATGTTTTTAATTGCTATTTTTGATAGGGTTTGAGAGATGGGAGTAGAGCAAAAATGCATTTTATCCATCATGTTCAAATGAAAAATCCTTGTTATATTCATAGTAAAAGAGATGAAAATCTAGGGCCTTTATGTCTCCATATTTTAATTGATGCAAAAGGAAGACAATTTAGCTTAAGAATTTACAATAAAAACCAAGGTATTAGAGAATAAATAATTACTTTGTGGTCCAAGTTCTCCAGAGTAACTTGAGTATACCCATAATACAGACTGTAACTGACTGAATGCCTTCTATGATCTAGGCATTTTGCCAGATGATTTGCTTATTTAGATTCTAATCCAAATCATAATCCTATGTGGGCTTATTCCTCTGTTTCACCAATGAGGAAAAAAGAAACTGAGAATCTGAATGGTCAGGAGACTGAATTATAAATCTCTGAATTTGTCTTCAAAATCAAGTGAATTTAACCCCATGCCCTCCCCCATCAAACACCTTTATTTTTCTTATATGCTATACACAAGTCTAAAAATAAAATTAGTGGAGATTGCAGTGAACCCTAGTAATTCATTTCTTCCATGCTCTTTTCATTATGTTTAATTCTCAGTGTATATTCTCACAGCCTATACTTCCCTTTCTCCTGACTACTTACCCTTGCTTTCCTTATCATTAGCATCTGTTAATTAGCCAGGGGCTAATGGATATGATTAAGAAGTGCTTGGGTAAGAAAGGGGCTCTTTTCCAGTACCTTTACTGCTACTGTGAATTGGGTCCATAATTTGGTCCACGCCCAATCAATATGTTCTGCCCAAGTCTAACAAGAAACAACTTTAGAAACGTCATAAACTTGAACTTTCAGCAAGGTTCTTTAAACTAATTCAGACATTAAAAAATCAAACAATGTGAGAAACTATACTGAAAATCTATACACTGTCTTAATCTTCTAATTCCCTTACTTCACAGAGTGAACCTCCATCCCCTCTCCTCTTCTCTCCATGACTAGTTTTGGCTGCTTCACCAACTGGTCAGGAGAAGTAAACAAACTACTCTCCACAGTTCGACTCTTCCGCAGGCATCCACTGTTTGTTGTTTGTGTCTCGTTCCTGGTCATGGTGTTGTACTGCATAACCATTTAATATTTTATATTTACTTAAAAATAAATGTGTTTTAGACTTTAAAAGATTTATTTTTTTGAGACTGGAAGTGATTGTTTGAACATGAACATTGGAAGCATTCTCATAGTAACCTTAGTCATGAAATTAGTAAGAATCTCTTGAGAAAATATTTTGCTGAAATTCAACACTGCAAGTTGCATCTGGTCAATTTAAAACCCTGGATTCCTTGTTCTCCCACCAGAAATCCATACTCTGCCCTTCTTAAATTTTATTTTCACTTTACTTCTTCCTGGCCCTCTGCGTATCTCAGTTATTGCATTTACCACATAAAAATGAAGTTGTCTATGTGTGGTTCTGCCTTTTTAAGCATTCCTTCAATTTCTGTCTTCCTTAAGAAGCTTTCCCTTGCATCCTCAGTATTCAGCTTAGAGACTGGTACAGGCTTAATTGTCTAGATCCTGTTTCCTACAGGACATCTTGAAATGCTAATGTTCCTTAAACACTCCTTGGAAAATGGCCCCATCTTTAAAGAGTGTGGGAATGGGAGGCTGCCTTCCTGGTAACTCCTAAATCTGGGCTACGTTGTTCCACTCAGGGCTTGCGATAATTTTAAGTGTTACATCCCAGAAGCAATTTTTTGTGAGGTCAAGTTTATGCTGAGCTGTTACTGACAACAAGGAGCTGCACTGCCATGACTAACATGACGTTGCAATAATCAGAAGCAAGTGATATCTCTCTCTCAGGACCACTAAACTGGAACCAACTCAGTGTATTAGTGTAGGACTGAGTTGAGGCAGTGACTCTTTTATTATAAAAGTGAGAGATTATCATGCATTTAGAGTCACATCTTGACACATACTCCTAGCCCACATCGTCTCTTTCTGTGTCTTTTCCTTCTCTATTTGCTTTATAGTAACATTAAGCACAAATAGGATAATGAAATTCAAGCCATATAAAATCATACTATGTAACATTTATAAGCTCCTCTTATGTCTTTGTTTAAAGAATGTAAAAAGATGTCATAATCAGAGTTTCATAAAATTCGAAATTTTCAGGTGGCAGAATGTTCCAACTTCAACTCCCCCACTATTGGCCCAATCCTAGTGGTCCTCACTAGGATTCAATAGATTTTTTAGCCATTGAAATTTTAACCAGGAAAACAACAAGTTCTCACTAGTGTTTTAGGAGCCTCCCACTAACAGTTGTGTGGAGGATAAATTCCCTATAGTGGAAATAGAAGTCAGAATTATTGCTCTGGAAAACTTTTAATCTATTCCCAGGATCCATCATCTTGAGGTACTAATGGATATCCTGGGAATTATATCCTCTGCTGGATGGGGTAGAGTAGGAGAAGGAGGTAGTTTTTAAGGGTTGCAAGGACCTTAAGGTGATCCAATGTCCTCATTTTACATATGGGGAAACCAAGGAAGAATGGAGAAAAATGACCTGTCCAAAGACACTGGGTCAGCCGGGGCCAGTAAATACATGGCAACCAGCACCCACACTTCACAGTGAGTTCTCAGCCCCAGTCTGGATACTCATTCTGCCTTAGCCTGAATTGGAGATGTTTAAAGACCCCAATACTCTGGGACTCAGAATCAAGTGTCTGAATGCTTGTCTTATGCCCCTGGATGGTACATGTTTCTACTTCGTTCTGGGATCCACGTCCTTTTTTAGCTTTGACAGCAGGGTGTTCCATGGTGCAGGGAGACCTTTCTTACAGAATGGACCAATACTCAGCTCCTCCAAGGCTGAGCTCTATCCAGTATCATTATTAAGACTATTCCATTCCGAGTGGCAGAAATCCCTCTTAAACTGGCTTAAACCAAATTCTTACTTGGTTTGTATTAAAAGTAATAAGACTCATTAAAAGTAATGAGACTTACTTTTCATCACAAAACTATAAAGTCAGATGATCCTTCTAGTTTCAGGCATAACTGCACCTGGAACTCTAGGCTGTCACTCCGGTTAGTTTTCTCTTCATCTACTCTCTATGTTGGCTTTATTTTTTGGTGGCATCTCTTCTTATGGAGGCCTCCAGAAACTAGTTCAACAATGTTACCAGAAAGAATTCTTTCCCCAGCAATTCCAGTGCCTTCTCTGGGATTTATACCCATGGTGTAATTGTGCTTTTAGTGTTTGGGAGTAGGGTAAGACAGCTCCTTCTGAACCATATGGCTTGAGAATAGGAGAGGTGAATTTTCCCAGAATAAAACCAGGATGCTTGTTACCAGAGTAAAAGGTAATATAGTCTGAGAGCAAGCCCGGCAGATGTCCAAGGGGCCTGTCTCCCTTGCCCTCTCTTATCCTGGCTTGGTGTCCTGCCCAGACTACCCTTGGCCCAGTGGCCAGTACTGAAGCCCACTGATAGACTTCTCCAAAGATGACTAGTACTTGGAAAGAACAGCTGCTCAATCATGTTCTTTCAGATTAGTGTTTGTCAACCTCCCCCTAGCAGAGATGGTTCACTTGAGACATCATATGCTGCTGCCATGCCCGCTGCTCCTAACCCTGTATAATGGACAGGCATCTTCCCAGCCTGTATATTTCTCAGGCATAGGCTAGTACCATGCCCCATTCCTTCCAAGCCCCTACCTGAGTCAGTGAATGAGCACATGTCCAGCTGGTATCAGATTCCAACAAATGCCCCAAAAGTCAACAGGAGAGCTGAGATTTGAAGTTGGTCCTCCAGTCTCTGTGCCCTTTGCACTCTTGCATGAACTCAATCACATTAAGAAATTAAACAAAGAAATTAACACAAAGAAGCCCTGAGTGTAAATGGCAGCCAGTCTACAATCTGACGAGAAGAATAAAAAAAAGCATAGCCTAGGTTGCTATTGGATGTTTTTGTCATCTACGGGCACCAACTGCCATCCTGGGAGCAAGTTCTTGACATGCGGGGGAAGCACTGACTTCATTAACTCTCTTGGGAATGCGGGAGAAGATGTCCCCGGGAAGTTCTGGCAGCCTTGCACGAAAGGAATGGTGAAGGTATGCGTCATATTGAACTTGGCATAAATGGGAGTGATGGGGGTGTTTGGGGGAGATCAGATGGCACTTCCAGTTTGTCTGCAAGAGCCTAATTACTGACCTGACACCCATTGCTTCAAATAGGCCCAGGAAGCAGCTAACTCGTGTATGGAAGCATCTGGTAATGCAATTACCCTGTCAGCTCTTTATCCACTTGTAGTCCTGTCATTAGACACTTTTTTCCTTGATATTCTTAAAATGTAAAGTTACCAACCAGAGCAATTTAAAATGATATATAGTTATTTTCGACTCCTCTCCTGTCAAGGGAGAACCTCATAAATGATGTCACAATAAACAGAATGTGAGAGAAACCTAAGAAATGGAATTTGTAAAGGCAGAGATGGCTGGAAGAAAAGATAATCGCTGGGGTTCCCGGGTGCTAATGAATTAACAGGGAAGCCGATTTAATGAGTTCCAAGGATGAGTTCTTGTCAGAGGTTTCGAGGTAATAGTGAAGAGTTATGGTGCCAGGAGGCAGAGTCAGAAGCACTCAAAATGGGCCCCAGAAAGGGAGGGTAGAAAATTATGGGATTAGGTCCCCAAACTAGGTAAAGACCCAGGAAGACAAAGAGGATGGTGAAGGAAATGGGATCCCTGGAGCCCTGGGGAGAAGATGAAAGGTTGAAGATGGAGCGCCTCCCCAGGAAGTTCACACTCCTTGTTTTTATGGGAATGGGGAGAAAGGAATGAGAGTGTGGAGAGCAGAATTTTTCAAAACCACTTCCAAATTAGTAGGGACAGTTTCAGTGACAAAGAGTGAGTGATTAAAGAACAAGGTGAACTAGGGTTTGGGAAACCAGGTGAGATACCCCTTTTTGAGTTACTTCATCCATTCATTCACCTTTGACAGAGGAGGTTTAATTAAGCCACAGAGAGGTTTAATTATTTGCCCGAGATTTCACAGCTTCCAGGTGGAACAACACTGACTCCACTGAAGGTTTCTGGAACTTGCTGTGAATGTGAAGATGCAGCCACTGGCTCAGAAAGCTACAGAGTCAGTGTGGGAGGCAGATACCTATGCTCAACAACAATAAAATGTGGAAGGAGTTAGAACAGAATTATTGTCCCAAGACTTATCTCCAGCTTCAACCCCCACCTCTCCTTTCCTTCAATGATGATTTTATCCTACCAATGTTCATGGTCATCAACTAAAATGGAAGATGTGGAGATGGTTATAAAAACCCTCCCTGTGGTTTTCTGAAAGCCCTTAGAAGAACATTCTGTCTAGTTTCTTTAAGAAAATCCTAAGGCAAACAGTTAATCCTGGTTGTTCCAAGTACCAAGTACATCCACCACAACTCCACATTGACCAAGACTTTCCTTGGTATCTATCCTGTTTCCAACATGGCTGATGCTGTGCTAGAACTTGGAGTGTAATGCTGGACAGCCAAGCAAGACATTGCCTCAAGGAGCTCTCAGGTTGGAAAGGGAGGCTGATCCTTAGCAGAACCTTTCATACCACCAACCATGATGAATAACTGTTTCTCATCTCAAAGCCTTCCCATATGCCACTGAGTTCCTTATCTGCCAAGTGAATCCCTCTGTTTTAAAGCTCCATCTTGTCCATGAAACCTTCCACTATCAGCCTGACTCCTGGTCCTTGTTGTATTCTGTGCACACATACAAGGATGTGTCCCCAGCCCTCATTGTGATGTCTTCCTGCAGCTTGTCCACAACCGTGGGACAGGTGCATTTGTCTGCTTTAGCACTGACATTCCAGCACCAATATATAGCAGCTGCCATAGAATGGGCTGAGGAAGTGCTTGTTGATTCTATGAATTAGCACATGAATATTTAAGTGAGTAGATTCTTTTTCTCCAAATTACATGTTCATAAATGTCTTAAATGAAAGCTGAACTTCTCCTAAATGAGGGATAGTGGGTATTTTTATCGGCTCCATAAATCTGCATTTTCAGTTAAAATATAAACCCATTTGACTTGCTTTTCTTAAGCAATAGCTTTTTTGTTTTTCCCTATTCTTACTGTAGGTTTACCCTGTTTTCATCTTCTGATTATCTTCTTCTGTAACCATGTGAAATCATTTGTTAAGCGAAGGTGAGTTATAAACTTCTGTTCAGTGATCAGTTTGTAAGGGTCATTAGAGTAGTCACACTCTTTAAATTATTGGGATATTGTAGATTCACTGTGTGCTCATAAATGATAACCTTCCCTCTGCTGTTCTCCCTGAGGGTCTCTTAGATAAAATACGGTATTGCACACAAGCACATTCAGATGAAAAATCCTATCGTTGGGTGATAACTTCCAATGATAGAATCTTAATAAACTTTCTGTGTTTGATTGGCTGGGATAACAAGAGATGCATATCATGTGTGATAGCTGCATGACAGAAGATAAGCTGGTCATCATTTTCAGATAAAAATGCCCATCCATCCACAGATTGTAATCAGGGGGCTCCATGGAGTTCTTGATCTATTCCAGTTAATTAAATCCTGAATGAAATTCACAGTCCTGGCTCCTAGAGATTCAACAGTCTATTTCCAAGTGCCTCCTATATCACAGAAGACAGACTGAAAGGTTTGTTGAGGAGCTAGTAGGTGCTCAAGAAATGTTTATTCCGTTGTCGGTTTCCTTCTTTTGAGAACCTTCTGTAAAGTTAATTGGGGTGAAGTCTGAACACCTCCTTCCTCTGACAGGTATAGGTCTTTTGAGCACTGAAAACATGGAGCACACTCAGGTGGAAATGTCAGAAATAGATCTCCTCACAGGAATTCTCTATGGGGGTTACTGTTCTGTGTTTTCTTTTTCCAGGAATCTTAATCAAGTCATCACTTTGGGGTCTTCATATTATCCATGACTCTACATAGATAGTTTTTTCTTGGAGCTTATAAAAGTGAGTGCTAGCCAACCTTTTTAACCACATATTAATGTGAAACACTGAGCTAGATGCTTTATACTCAATTTCATCTTAAAGACAGAGCTAGGTGGAAAAAGCATTATTATCCATATAAACATGAGGCTCAGAGGAACTTAAGTAATTTGCCCAGTGTCATGTGACTAGTAAGTTATGGAGTTAGGATTCGGATGTGTGTCTATCTATTTAATGCTATTATTTTCATGTATCAAATAATAATTAAAACTAACATTGGAATGCATTTATTCAATAATTGCATCAGTGAGCACCCACTCCTTGCCAGATAGAGTACTAGGGGCTGGAATAAGGATTGTGTATACTTTGTGATAAATGCAGCTATCAGATGATCTATAAAGGATACCAGGTCTTTCTTTTCCCTCACTGAGGTCATGCATCCCCTCTGTATCCCCACTATGGTATGCTCTGTGATGGGTGGGGGGCATAATAGTGTTTATCCTTATCCATGCTTTTGTTCAAAGCTCAGGTTTTAAGACTATGCCACCTGCATTCCTTTTTTCCCCAGGAGATTCTATTAACTCTGCAAAAAGATTCAAGATACTCTGTGAAGTGCCCACCACTGACATTCCCAGGAAGGAGGAGAGCCTGTATGATGACTCAACTCTCCTCCTCCCTTTGACAACCCACTCTGCCAGCATCACTTAACAATAGTCCACAGCCTTCTAATGGGCAGACCACAGACAACAGGACAACAATCCAGATTTTCTTTGAAGGATTCTATCTACCAAGAATTGTCCCAATTCTCCATTCTTAAATAGAGATGACCAATGTATGAAGCACCAGTATCGTGTAAGAAAGAGATGAAGATTAACACATAGAATTTGGAAATAAAGCAGAGAAAAATCAGTGATCTGTTGATCTTCTTGATCCTTGGAATTCTTGGAATGATATGGCATCAATAAAACAAGAATAGGATGCTACAGTAAAAGAAAAGAGAAAAAGAATAACCTTGGGAATTAAGTATCCACTTGACAAAATGAAACAGCTGAATAGAAACAGTGATAGATAAAGTCAAAGACAACCCCTAAAACAATATGAAAATGAAAAGAAAATATAGCAGTGTAGAGGATAAACCTAGGTTGCCCAATGTATTAGTTTTCTATGGTATCTGTAATAAACTACACAAATTTAGTGGCTTGGAACAAGACATTATCTTACAGTTATGGGTTAGAAGTCCAACTTGTTCTCACTGGGATAAAATCAAGGCAGGAATATTTTCATTTATCAGATTCTAGGGAACAATTTATTTCTTTGCCTTTTCAAGCTTCTAGAGGATGCCCCATTCCTTGGCTTTGGTCTTTTCCTCCATCTTCAAAGCCAGCTATGGTGGGTTGATTTGTTCTTGAATATCATTACTCCGACCTCTGCTGCCTCCCTCTTCTACTGTTAAAAGCCGTGTAATGACATTGGATCCAGCTGGGTAATCCAAGGTAATCAACTTCTTTTAAGATCAGCTGGTCATTAACTTTACTTCCATCTGCTACCATAATTCCTCTTTGCCTTGCAAGGTAACACACTCATTGGCTCTGGGGTGTAGAGCATAGACATCTTGGTGGTGGTGGTGGGGGAGAGGGCATTATTTCACCTGCCATACCCAATACACAGTTTGTTGAGAGAAGAGAAAATATTAGATGGGTAAGAAATTATCAAGACAAAAATAGGAGATTTTGTTTTCCTTTGGACTGAATGGATATACAAATGGGTTAAATGTGTTTTCCTAGTAGGAAATAAAATGAAAGAGAAATGGTCCATTCTTACTCATGCTAATGGGACATTCAAAATACTGAAGAAAAGAATATACTAAATATTTTGAGAGAGAAGAGGAGGCAGAAGAGAAGAGAGATGGGTGGAAGAGGAGGAAGACAAGGAGGAATGACAGAGGGGTGGAGAGAGAAAGGGAAGGAGGAAGAGAGACAGAGAGAGAGAGAGAGAGAGAGAGAGAGAGAGAGAGAGATGTTTACCTTCAAAAGAATATGAATCAACTTTGCAGAAGAAAAGGAAATCCCCTCAATACAGAGTGTGGTGGTGAAGGCATGACTATGTGATTATACCAGGAACCATTGAGATTTTTTACTTAGGTTGGATTGTATGGTGTGTGAATAAAGCTGTGTAAAAACGAATAGAGAGACAAGTGTTGGTGAAAATGTGAAAAGACAGCTATATCTTACTCACTGTTGGTGGGGAAGCAGAGTGTTGCAGCCCCTTTGAAGGGCAGTGTGGTGGCTCCACAGGAGGCTAGGGGTGGGGTTGATATATGATCCTGTAGTCCTGTCGCTAGGTGTATACCTGGAAGAACTGAGAGTGGGGACATGAATAGATTTTTACGCACTGGTGTTTAGGGCGGCAGTGTTTGTGATTCGCAATGGACAGAGGTGGCCTAAAAGTATATTCAACTGAGGAATAGAAGGGGAATCCATGGTGTACACATACAATGGACTACTAAGTGGCTGCAAGAAGGAATGAAGTTGTGAGGTATGCAACTAGGTGAATGAACCTGCAGGATAGTGTGTTGAATGAAACAAGTCAGAAACAAATATTGTGCCTCACTTATGCGGACAAATTATAATATAAACACTTGGTGCACTGAAGTTGAGAGCATGGGCTATCAGGTTGGGACCTACTGTAAAGGATCCTAGATAGTTATCTCTGACAGAAGTCGCATCTATTCCAGAGTTGTAACTGTTATTTCTAAATTCTGAGATGCTGAGCTATTTGTGTATAACCTGGTTGTTCCCCGGAACTTCGCGAATTTGTGTCACACCTGAGATTCAAAGTTAGAGCTCTGAAGTTATGAAAGTCAACATTATATAGCAACTATTAAAAAGCTGAAAAAGTGATCAGACTTCAACCAGAGAGATGAATAAAGTTGATCCAGATAGGACCAAGGTAAATCAGAATATAAGATAAAGGATGATATGGTCCATATTTTAAACCTTCAACTTCTGTATAAGCCCAAAGGAAGAGATGTTTATTTGGTGCAAAATGTATATGTTTGATAGCACACTATCTAATTTAACTTGTATGGTCAGTTTATTCAAACACCACAATAACATGGAATCTTTGAGCATGAGGTCTTGTTCATTTGTCCAGGTTAATGTGATGCCCTGATACATCCCAGAGTAATTTGGCCAGAGACTAAAAAAAGTATTTTTTAAATTTCCTTGAAGGACTGGGGAGAAAGGAGGAAATATCAAACTTCCCCACCTGAGGAATTCCTGATATTCTTGCAAGCATTGGGGACAAGGACAATCATTTAATAGGCTGAGCCTTTGATGTTGGGATTCACCCATATGAAACTTATTCCTGCAAAGGAGAAGCTAAGCCTGATTATGATTATGCTTAAGAGTCACCCCCAGAGAACCTCTTTTGTTTCTCAGATGTGGCCTCTCTCAAAGCCAACTCTGCAGGTGAACTCACTGCCTTCCTCTATGTGGGACATGACTCCCAGGATGTAAATCTCCATGGCAACATGGGACAGAACTTCAGGAATGAGCTGGGACCTGGCATCATGGGATTGAAAATGCCTTCTTGACCAAAAGGGGGATGAAAGAAATGAGACAAAATAAAGTTTCAATGGCTGAGAGATTTCAAATAGAGTCTGGAAGTTATTCTGGAGGTTATTCTTATGTATTATATAGATAACTCTTTTTACTTTATGATGTATTGGAATAACTAGAAGGAAATACTTGAAACTGTTGAATTGTATTCCAGTATCCTTGATTCTTGAAGACGATTCTATAATAATATGGCTTTTACAGTGTGATCATGTGATTGTGAACACCTAGTGGCTGATGCTCCCTTTATCCAGCATATGGACAGTTGAGTAAAAAAATGGTGGATAAAGGACAAAAATAAACAAATAATAGGGAGGATAAGTGGTAAAAAATGGATAGATTGCAATATTAGTGGTCAATAAGAGGAAAGGGTAAGGAGTGTGGGATATATGAAATTTTTCTTTCGCCTTTTATTTCTTTTTCTGGAGTGATGCAAATGCTCTAAAAATGATCATGGTGATGAATATACAACTATGTGATGATATTGTGAGCCATTGATTGTATACTTTGGATAGATTATAAGTTATATGAAGAGATCTCAATAAAACATATTTTTAAAAAGATATGAATCAGATGGTATCAGCCTCAACACTGGAGACTAAAAGATCTTGGAAAAGTGTTTTCATTTTGAACTTAGAATTCTTTAAATTACCAAATTACCAATAAATCATTATAGCAAAATAAAGGGATTTATCAAATGACTGCCATAAATAAGAGAAGCACATGGACAAAAAGAAAGTTTGGAATTAATGAAAATAAACCTCAGGAGGCAGTGAAAACACAGAAATCCACATTAGAATGAGAAGTCAGTGGGATCCCAAACCACGGTGAACTACAAGCACTAGTAGTAACTACCAAGGCATTGATATAAACATAGCATTTAGTTTGAGAGCCAGAAGTTATAAAAGGTTCTTGCTGGACACAGAGTGGGCATGACAGCATAAGGGACTGTTGCTTTTTAATGTAGTCTCTGCCCTCTTACAGATGACATCCAGAGAGGGGACAGACAAGAAAGAAGTAAATAAACCAATCTATCGCTTCAGATTTGATAAGAGCTCTCTATGAATGAAAAGACCAGTGTACAATGCAAGAGAATCTGGGCTGGATGGGGCATCTCAGGTTGAGGAATTGGTTGATTAGAAGGAGTTGAAATGGGAAATGGATTGGCCATCCAGGAAAAGTTCAAGAAAACTCTGCTGCTGGAGCACAGATTGCAGAGAAAGGAGGAGCCTGGGACAAGGTGAGGACAATGGGCAGATGCTGGACTGAGAGTCTGGAAGTAAGGGACAATGGTTTATTAATCTCTGGATCCCTAGCACCTAAATGGCCTGACACCGACACCTGGTAGAACCTCAGTCTCCTACTTTGTTAGCTATTTTTACTTGTTTAACTTGACTACTCCAGGATTAATCTGATACACCACCAAGTTGCAGAAAATAAATTGGCCAAACTTGGAAAATAAGAGCCATTGTCAGCTAATCAACAAGGAGCTCCGGGAGTTTTTCCCTCTAATTCAAAAAGTTAGTTTGGATTTGTCACCTGGGAGGGAGTCTTGTTTCACCCAACACCCACTGTCTCTGGAATCCACTGACTGCCATTACTGCTGGGGAAGCGTGAAGCTGCTAGAATCTTCCACAAAGAGCCATATTGCTTGTTACCATTTGGATAAGACTGTAGTAAAGGAAACATGCTGAGTGCCTCAGCTTAAAGCTTGTGAATATTGTATTATTAAATAATATGCAAACTCGTTGAAACAGCAGAAATGTTTCACTTGAATTTCTGAGCTAAACAGTCCATTGTTTTAATTTTCCTGACTGATTTATTCTCCTTGGTTTTTTCCACCAGGCAAACATTTATGGGGCACCTAACAGTGCAAATGAAAATGGTAGGTGGCCACAATGACTTAAGTGGCCCTTTCTGCAGGCAGAGCATCCTCTCACCGTGTATGTTTTCACACACTGGTTCCCTGCTTAGCTTGCCTGGCCCCTTCTGACTTATTCTAGCTCATCTTCTAGGTCATCTAATTCACCCCGGAGCTCTCCTTTCCTCAGAAGGCCTTACCTGCTCCTGTTCCCCAACCTGGACCTTGTCAGCTGCTCCTCTGAGCTCCTGGAGGTTGCCTCTGACCATGGAACCCCTAAAAACATTCCTATAAGACTTTAATGTCAAGGAAGTGGTGCCCCTTCTGAGTTCAGCTTCTGCCATTCTGAAACAAATGGATGGTTTTCCTCATGTTCTCCCCTTTGTCTTGGCTGCCAGGAGCTGTGGCCAAGATGTTGTATTAATTCTTACACTGCAAATAATGGCACTGTCTTTCTTCATTTTTCTATTTTCAATTTCATTTTATTTTCATAACATGCTGCCATAATTTTTGTAATAAACAGCCTCAGATCCTCTTCAAAAATATATATAACTGTGGCCAATCTCTTTTGATTTTCTTATCTATATATTCGCCTGTACTTATTTAACTTATACCTTATGTGTTTCTGAGAGAGGATAGGAAACTCTGCCTCTAACACATTGTGTCTGTAGAATCTTCAGGATTTAGTGACATATTTTATGAAGGGTGATAAGAAACAGGAGAGGCCACTTCTGACCACAAGATTTCTAGGCCAAGGAAATGGGAGGACAGCAATAGTAGGACAAACTAAATGGGATAGAACAAGAGTGCTAACATTCATTGCACATGTAGGCTGTGTACCAATTACTACCTTGGGTGTTTTACATGCATAATTTCATTTAATCCTAATAAGAAACACGACACAGTAAGACTGGCATAACCCTTATTTGAAAATGAGAAACTGAGGCACAGAGTGGTTAAGTCACTTGCCTAAGGTTAAATGGTGAGGTTTTTTTTTTCATGGTATGCTGTATGGTGGGATCACATTTCATTATTTTTCCATGTGAGTATCTCATTATTGTAACATGAATAGTATGTTTTAAAGCTAAAGTTTTCATCTTGGTATTCTAAAATGGAGGTCCAGACTCTTAATCATGCCTTGTAGAAAGACTGAACACACCTATCAAAGGGGCCTAATAGAAAAAGTAGACAGTGTTCACTTCCATTATTAAATTGAGTGTGACAGCATCGTCCTGTCCTGATTCAGCACATTGACTCCTATCCAACAACGTGTGTTGAGGACATAATGGACAAAATCCTGGACTCAATGGAGATATTTCCACTTCACTTATTTCCTGCCCTGACTGAGTATGATTTCTTGATTCATCTACCAATTTTAGATCTGCTACTGCCTCTTGGACCAGGGTACCAATTATTAGACCAAGCCCAATGTCTCTCTCTCTCTTTTTTTTTTCATTTAATCTTAAAACAAATGGTTCAAGCTTTTTCAGCCATACTTTGCAAATGATGAAACTGGTTCAGAGAATTTAAATCATTGAACCAAATATAAATAACTAGTGAAGAGCAGTGTCTAAATATGATTCATTTTAGTCCTTTTTCTGCAGCTATTGGGAGATGCTGTTTCTTTGGTCTTGACCTCTAGCACCCTTCTTAGACCCTAGTTATACTTGACCCCTGACTCAATCCCCTCTCAGCCATGTAAAGTAACTGACCACACCTTACCCCCACCCTGCCCCCGCTCCAGCTCCTTTACAGTTTCCAAGCCTCAGCCCAGGGATCTGGTACCCCTGAACTGCCCCACCTAGATCCTTTGCGGTGGGGTCAGGTGAGGTGCCACTGGATAATGACACCCATTTTTTTCATATACAATTGGTCATAGACAATTTTGACATCTTAAATCTCTGAATTACCATTGATTCTTGGGATTTCAGAGAAGTTTCTCTTTACCCCCCATAAATAATGGTTTTTATAACTGAGTTTAGCAAAGGCGATGTGCTACTGCTATGCTGGATTAAAAAAAATAATGTAAGGAAACCCCCAAATTTTTACTCATACATTTATTAAAAAAAAAGAAATTTGGCTGATTACACTTGTTAGATCTGCTGCCTCTCTAGTACCATTTAGTGGGAAAAAAATGGCTTTATATTCCCACCCACTGATTTCCAACTAAAACAGAACTTAGTTGCCTGCTGATCCTGCTGGCTTTTTAAATGAAAAACTTATTCTTCTTAAACTACTGGAAAATTATATTTAAAAATCAGCATAATTCCATTGCCTCTTTGTTTTGGATTCCTTGAATAATGCTGGGTTGGTTTCTTGAACAACTCTATGCAACATGATGTTCAAATTTGGCTATCACACATGCTAACAGGTGATCAACATTTTTGCCAAGCCATAGAATTCATTTCTACATGTCGATTAATATAATCTGAGAGAAGAGTACACGGGTAGTTCAGTGGTAGAATTCTTGCCTGCCACCTGGGAGACCGGCTTTAATTTCTGGCCTATACACCCCAACTCCCCAAACAAACAAACAAATAAAAACAATGTTGTGGACAGAATTTCCTATGATATACATACCACATATCTGCTTCTGTGTGTGTGTGTGTGTACAGACATAGAAATATATAAATGTAGGGAGATATAAAAAATTAAAAAATGTATAATGGGGTGAATGTTTTTTCATCTTAATTATATCTCGTGGGGGTTAGCTTGGTAGAATTGAAGAGTCTATTGAGACTTCATATTTTTATCTATCTCTCTATCTGTTTATCCATCTATCATCCATCTCTTTACACTTATGTATCAGTGTCACGGTGCTGACATATAGTATAGCCTCACTAAATATCCACTGAATAAATAAGTTAATTAATCATTTGTATAATTTCCACCCAAAAAGAAGCACCTTAAAAAACCAAGAATTCTTTTTTCTTTTTTTTTTGCATGGGCAGGCACTGGGAATTAACCCAGGTCTCCGGCATGGCAGGCGAGAACTCTGCCTGCTGATCCACTGTGGCCTGCCCAAGAATTCTTAATATCAGATCATTGCCTTTTTTGCTCTTAATTTTTCTATTTCATTTAGAACTTTATTCACAAATGGTGGAGAGGTGTGCCTGTAGATACTCTTAGAGATCAGTTAGTTCAATTATTTTATTTAAAGATGAGGAAACTAAGGTCAGAAATAGTGAATAGTTTGAACAAACATTAATTTTGATGAAGAAAGGATGAGCCTTAGCATTTCTGGAGATAAAGAGAGAACTGAGTTGTGCAAGATTGAGCTGGCCACATAATAGAAGAAAAATGCCACCCCCATCTTTCTGGATACTATAGATTTATTAGCAGAGCCTAAGGTTGGATCCTCTCATTAGCAGCTATGTTACACTGAAGATAACAATGGTTTGGTTCAGGTGAAGTGGGCAGTGAGAAGCTGGGACCCAGAGCAGTGCTCTGCAAGCATTCCTACAATGCTTCCAGGTGGTAATTTCATTCTGGATGGTCTTCTTGGATGCTGAATCATCTTCTGATGGCCTTTCATCAGAAGAGTGCAAGGACTGAGAGGAGCAGGGTGGCTGGAACCCCCAAGATAGGCTAGGCTGGGTGATGATAGGTAGCTCTTGCCTTCCTCCTCCTCTCTCTATTTTGCTACTCAGCCATCACCCAGAAACAGTAAATCTTGGCTTGGTTTGCTCCATTTCCCCAGGATGGTCAGTGACTGCCAAAAGCATGTAGAGAGATAGTGTTTGAGTAGTCTTGTTTCTTTCCAGAATGGAGGCACAGTACTCTAATCTTTAAGGGGTGAAAGAGCCACGGAGGGAAACCCTAGCTTTCCACTGTATTAAACAGTATAGGATCTGCCATGGGAACAAATACCCTTCCCACTCCTAAGTTTTATGTCTGACTCTCATCACATTCCAGTTTAGGGTTGGTGAGTATTTTTCAAAGTGGTTATCCAGGGATCTAGTTTCCTTTCATCTTGTGGCTATGCCATACGGAATCTATGGCTTTTAAAATTACTATGAGAGGAGAAGAGAACACTCTGCCTGAGGGAATCTCCCTGAAGTTTTGTGGTCTTGTCCAGAGGTTGTTACTTCATATACCAAGGCCAGAATCCAGTCACATGATTCTTATGTAACTTACATGGAGGATGGACAAAGCCTATGGATCCAGAAAACGAAAATGAGATTGGTGTGTATAGTAGATTAAAGATAGACACAGATTATTTGACACTGTCCCATGTAGATGAGGTCTCCATCCCTTCCCCTTTAATCTGGAGTAGCCTGTGACTGTGTTGACTAATAGAATATAGTGAAAATGAGATTATATCAGTTTTAGGTCTTGTACATAAAAGAACTGGAACTTTCTGCTCCTTTCCTCTTTAAGTCCTGAGCCACAGTGTAGAAATCCTATAATCCTGAAGCCACGTGCTATGAGGAAGCCCAATACAACAGTGTGGAGAGAGGGGGTTGAGAAGAGGGAAGGTAGGAGGGAGTGAGATCAAGAGGGAAGGACGAGGGAAAATAAGAAAGAGGGAGGGAAAAAAAAGAAGACTTAGCTCCTAGATGTTCCAGTCTCCATCTGTTCAAATAATTCAAATTGAGGTTTTGGGCATCATGGAGCATAAATAAATTATGCCTACTATGTCCTGTATGAATACTTGATCCATAGAGTCATGAGTTGCATTAACAGCATATTGTTTTAAGTCACTGAGTTTTGGAGTAATTGGTTACACAGAAATAGATTGCTGGAATGGTTAGTATCTAGCCAAAATCTGCTACCCACTACACCCACTCTTTCCTTTCCCATTAACCCAGCTATAAATACACCAGGACAGGCCAATTCCAAAAGCTTATCCATATTTGGTCTTATGTATAATATAGAAACTGTAAAATTCTCCTTCTCTGTGTCTCCTGAGGAGTCGCTTAATTTCTCTCATGGTGTTAGTTACAGCAAATGTGAAATCTTGCACCATGGTGTGGGGCCTCAGGGGGTGGACTAGTTCAGATATGATATTTGTTGACATTAAAACTGGCAAAGGAAGCAGTTGAACCAATCTCATGACTAAGATTGGAAACAAAGTCCAAGTCTGTCACGGGATAAGTCATCAGATCTGAGAAGAGGGGAGGTCTTCATGGGAAGGCGAGCTGTGTCTGGGATGCCAGAAGACAAGAAGGCTGCTCTGGAAGTAGAGAGCAGAGGGATTAGAGAGAGATTCTGGACTAAGCCAAAGAACTTCCCAAAGAACTTCCCATGGATTCTCGAAGACCATTGTGCATGGAGTGACAACTGTATATTGTGAAGCTAGGCCTACTGGTTTATTGAAGAGATGAATTAACAAGTAGATGAATGCATGAATGAAAATTAAAGGTGGCACCAATAATGATGCTTAGTAACTTAACACTTCTATAGCAGGCACGATGCTTAGCTTCATACGCTTTAACTCTTCTTACCTCACAACATTCCCATGAGGTTCATACTTGTTCTTATTTTGCAAATTTGGAAACTGAGGTTGAGGGAGAAAAAGTTTATTTCCCCAAAGTTGCATAGGATTGTAGTAAGAGAGTTTGAGTTTGAGTTCAGAGTGTTTGGGCTCCAATGCCCATACTCTTTAACACTACGCTATACTACCTTCCAGATGAAAATGAAAACAACATAGAAGGCCAATCTCATGCAGAGATGTTCCCTTCATGATATCAATGGTACATGTGTCTCATCTGCAGTCCCACTCATGAAGAATCAACATGATCATCTTTTGAAATGCAGAAGTCCCTAATAGATTTACAGGAATAAGATGGAGATTCTGTGACACAGTAGATAATGGACTCCTAAAATAAAACTCTTCCTGTACTCCTGTCAAACTCATGTTTTTTGTTATTTGTTCATTATTTGGATGCAAATTTCCAAGGAAAGATGACTTTGTGCCAGGGACAATGCTCTAGAAATTTACAGGCTATCATCTTTGCCTTGGGAGCTCATGGAACAATAGGAAGGAAGGCCTGGAAATACTTCCTTGCATCTATGGGACAAAAGGAGCAATGGTGAAATATGCTTGGGATGATCAGGGAAGGTGTCACAGAGAACAAGGCATCTTTAAGAAGTGCAGGTGAGTTGGGGAAAGACAGGAGGACATTTCATCTGGAAGGGCTAGCATATACCAAGTCATGAAGGTATGCAGCAGCAAGGCTCATTTAAAAATACTATTTAAGACCACTATCAGTAAAAAATGAACATGATTTCAATAATATAATTTCAATCATATAAAAAGTATTGATTCTAATGGTCAAAGAAAAAAGGATTGTACCTCCCACAAGTGATTTCATTAGTAGTGGCTCAGAGAGATGTCCCAAGCGTTATCAGTGGAGGTGGGGCAGCTATTCATGAGAGTGGGGGAAGTGAGGTATGGCTTGATGAAATTTGAACAGCTTTTGCTCTGAACAATTCTATCTTCATTGTTATCTCATCAAAAACAAACAATTGCACAGTCTGCTCAGGAAAGCCAGGTAATAATATGCAATTCTTTGACTGTCCTCTGTAACCTTTTCTATTTTCTCACATGTCTTTAAAAAGACAGATAGAGCTACAGATGATTATCAGGTAAGGAGAGAAAAAGATAAGCAAACACAAAGTAATAATATGGCTCTCTAAAATCATTGGTTGTTTCCCTGCTGAGGATGTGAACTCAAATAAGCCATTACTTTATGTCTTATTCTTCTTCTTAATAAAATCCCACAAAGGCAGGGTGTTTTCTCATTCCCACCCTTGGCTACCTCTGTGAATAGGTTCTGGAAAGCGGAATGTTTCTCTGGTTTTCATCCCTGCTGTTCCTCTATTTCTCTCTCAAAGACCTTCCAAACTTTCTATCACAGTGGACATTTTAGAACCTAGCACTCAATGGCTTTCAGTGTTTAATTCTCTTCTGTATTTGCTTTCAGTTAGACTGATTTCTTCATTGTTCCCTGAATTGCAACATGGATTTCTAGCCTTCTATTGTTCACTTAACTGGTCCAGCTCAACAAGCTTTACCTTTTATATTTTGATGGTACTATTTTTTAGGTGGTGGGTGGCATGCAGTGCAGAAAAAGACAGGCAAAGTGTGAAGCTGGGCAAGCCTGGGTGTGAACACCACTCTCCCAATTGTCCTCTCACGTGGCTTACACAAGACATTTAATACAGCACTTGGAACATGGCAGACCCTCACTGAATGCCTGTGTATGAGTGGTTACGATTATTAATTTCATTCTTTCTCAGTCCTATCCACTCAAGGTCCAGCTCAACTTCTACAATGTAGACCTTTACTGGAAGGGAGTGGTGATGCCATCGCAGTTTCTCATGCCTGAGAAATGAATACTTGCCTTCTGGTTACATGCTGTGGGCTGGATGAGAAAACTCTTCCCGGAACTAGGCTAAAGGTTGCCTCCCTAGAACTTCAATGATGGATCTCATTTATGGCTTCCAGAGACACAGGAAGTGGACGACGTGCTGCCATCCTCCTCTCCCTGACGTGTGACTTCTCTCTCGAAGTTCCACAGATGTCAGAGAAGAGGTGTGTGTGACTTTCATCACCTGGATTTCTTTTACTCATATGGCTAAGACCTGCAAGTCCTTTAACATCTAGCTTAGGTGTGACATCTCCAGCTGACCTTTCTGATGCTCTAGGTTGTTTAAATTGTCAATAAAACACAGGATGGACTGTTCAACTTTGCTTTCAGATAAACAAGGAACAACTTCTAGTGACACGTCCCAAATATTGCATACTTGTCCTAGAAACAAAAAGTTGTTTATCTGAAATTCTAATTTAGCTGATTGTCTTGTATTTTTATTCGCTATATGTGGCAACCCTAGTCAGGTACCTCCTTCTCTGCACACCACTGTCAAGCACTTTCACGTAGTCTTGGATTTATATCATAGTCCCCCTTGCCTCCTTCTCTTCCTCTCACACCTCACATCAGCAAGCCACATGGGGTCCTGCCATCCTAGCTAAAGTCACAATGACATCTCACTTGGGTGATTGTTTTTGTTCCCACTCTTTCCCCCTTTACTATATTCTTTGCTCTGAGTGATCGTTATAAAATGTAAGTCATGTGACGTCACAACTTTGCCCAGCACCCTCTGATGCCCACAAGACCCACCCTTTCTTTGCTCCATCCACTTCTCTGGCTCATACCCAGCCCCTAACCCCTACCCCTCATCCCTCCAGTCCCAGGGATGAAGATCTTCTCCAGACATGCAGAATATGCTCTCACTGCTAGGCTCTTGTACTTGTACCTGTGCCCCTGCCCTGAAAACTTTTTCCTCTCTGTCTGTCTGTCCTAATGACTCTCTCTCACACTCCATTCATGGCACCTTATCACACAGTCTTCTCCTGACATTCTGCTTAAAATCCTGTTTTTCCCATGACTCTTTGCCCCATTAGTCTGCTTTAATTTTCTTAATATTAATATAGTACATACATAATATCTATCACAGCTCCCAGCATGTCACAAGTGCCTAATATATATATACTGATAGAACGGATGGAGAAATGAATGGATATTTATATGCCCTTCTTCTTTCCATAAGAAAGGGATTATCCCAAATTCCCCATGGCTAGTGCAGGGCTAGGCACACAGTAGGACCGTAATATTTGTTGGTTGTACTGAACTGCAGAAAATGTCTCTGGCTCTTGGCAAAGAAGCAAGAGGTCCTGATTAATATGTTTCTGGAAATTCATCAGATCATCGTGGGATTTGGAAACAGTGACTGAAAAAAAATTAAAGAAAATAAAATCATAGTCTTGAAAAACTGTTTTGAGTGTTGCAAACATCTTTAATAGATCCTGTCTTCAAGCTTTCTCTCCAAGGGTTTGAAAGTTCAAAACAGCTAAATAGTCAAATGTATTTGTTGAGGAAAAATCCATATGAACAAAGAACACAATGAACATCCCTAATTAGGAGTAGAACAGGCAAGTAAAGGACTCTGGGTCCTGTTTGCAGTGTAGCACGTAGCACTGGGCACAGAGGTACTTAAGCCTTTTCCTGCTCACTGAGTAATGGAGAGTTTGATTTATATGAATGCCCGCTTATTAGCAGCAAAATATACCAGTTTGACTTTAGGAAGCAAAGACATGCCTCAGGAATACATATCTAATATTTATTAAGGATTTCTGCTATTGGGGCCAATGCTCCCACCCCACAAAAAATTACAATACATGTGTGGTAGGGCCCTTGCCCTTGAAGAATCCACGTTCCAAGGCTGCATTGTCCAAGAGAAGTTTCTGCAGTGATAGAAATCTTCTATCTTTGCACTCTTCAGTTGGTAGCCTCTAGCCACATGAGGCTATTATGAGAAAATGTAGCTGGTGTTACTGGGGAACTAGATTTTAAAATTCATTTGTTATTAATATACATTTGAACAGATACATGTGGCTTGCTGCTACCATATTGAACAGTATAGTTCTAAAGCAAACAGGACCTAAAAAGCAAAAAGGGCAGGGGTGGGGGGATAATTTTTGCAACCACCTTGGCAAAGTGGATAAGATTCTGAGAGCACTTGTGACCTTGAACCTGTGCTCAAACTCAGTTCTAACTTACTTCCTTGAGTGACTTATTCAACCTCTCTGGGCATTTGTGTTCTTCCCTCTATAGTGGAATAATAATAACACCTGCCTTATGGGGTTGTTAAGATAATTAAGTGAGCTAATTGTGTAAAGCATAAGGGACAGTACTTGTTTCTTTGTAAATGCCATCTGTTATTAAGATTCTGATTTCTGAAGGGAAGAGGCTGAAAGTAAGCTGTGTATCAGTTCTACCTCTATATGCTCTTACTTCCCAAGAAATATCTGCCCTACTTCTTAATACAATACACTTTTATTGATCCTCTATTATGTGTGCTAGGAGACAAGAATACAAGTATGTGTATGATGTGATTTCCATTGTCAAGGTGTTCAAGGGCTGGTAGAGACAACCAGAATGTAAACAGAACAATTCAATTTGTTCATTTATTCATCAGGAATTCGCTGAAGGCCTACCAATTGACAGCCCTGTCTTAGTCTCTTTGAATTTATTGGTGTACAAAGCATCTAAGTTATCCTTCTCTTAGGGTGCTTAATTTCTAATATGGATGACAGGTAATCAGTCAGTCAGTCAAACAATAAAAAAAAAATCCATCAGTGGATAAGTGCAATCTAGAAAACATTAAAGAAGGGAATGTGATGGAGGTTAAGTAGTCACTATTTAGTGAAAAGCTCTCCAAGAAGCCAAGATTTATGTTGAAAAAATAATCAGGCCAATAAGACCCTGCTGTGAAGAGTTGCAAGGAAGGTTTATCAGGCAGGTGATACTAATTTGCGATGCAGATGGTCTAAGGTATGAGCGCCAAGCAAGGGGGTGACATGGACCGGGCTGGTAGCCACGGAGTGGAAAGTGAGTGCACTCATTTGGGGGTATATTTGGGGATGAAGTCAATAGAATGTGCATGTGGATTAGGTGTGATTAGTGAGAGAAAAAGGGAAATAAAGGATGGTGCCCATGATTTCGGTGGGAGAATCTGGTCTGTTCTGTTTACCACCAAGGGAAAGACTAGAAGAGCAGGACTGAACGGGAAGAGCTTGAGGTTAGTTTTGGCCCTTTGGTTATCTTTAAAGTGCCTATGTGATATCCAGATGAAGACAGTATGGTCAACACCAGGGTCAACACCTATTCAGAAATAGCCACTTCATTTGGGCAAGAAGTCAAGGGACTATTCAAGCATGGTGACAAGGGATGTGCTGGGTCAAAGTGTTAAGCAATAAGAGCTAGACTAGATTAGGATCTCACAATGGACACAAGCGAAAGGTCCTGGAGCCCTCCCTTGTGCGGTGTCTGAGCTGAATGCTGGTGACTGGAAGGTCTTAGGAGTGATCCTTTTTCTCATTAAAGGGTCAAGCAGTGCCCTCCCTGAGTTATGCTGGCTTTTCGAAGGCTGTATATGAAAATCTGCCAATGAAGAATGTGTGGGCAAGCAGTTTTTGAGGATTTAGTATATGCTAGACACTGATTAGATATTTGAACATTTGCTTCCATTCTAGTCTAGGACAAAGGAGCATTTTTATGAGGTTCTCTGTATGTCTGCAAAAAAAGTTACAGCTTCCCTCAAAGGCTCTCTGTATGTTTGTAAAAAACAACCAAACAAAAAGTGTAATCACAGAATAAAATAAAACAAGAGCCAGCAGCTCCTTTCTCACATATAATGCGAAGTGATGGATTTGGTGTACTTTTCTTCTCATAATTGACTAGTTTTTGTGGCCACTTCTTGTCCAGACAGACTACTGTGACAAAATTCTAACAAATGGAATATATTCCTTATTTTAAATTGTTCTCTCCCTTCTGTTCAAGGTTATAGCACATGTACTTGTCTGTTGGCACATTGGGTTGAGATCCACCAATGCTTCGGAGATTGATGTTCTTAGTTTCCTCTATTTATAAGAGAGCACACTCATGTTCAAATTGCTCTGCTACTTAACTAAAGTTGTTTATATCTCAGTTTCTTTTTCCCTTATTATATAACCATTATCTAATCTTTGCAGAAAATGTACAATTTAAAGTGGAAAAGGAACAAAATTTCACCCATAATCACTAAATCTTATGTTGTCATTATATTTCACTGATTTTTTAATGATTCAATTGATTGTTTTAAAATTGTCTTTGAAAATATTATATAAACATAGTTTAAAAATTCAGTCAGCACATAAGTGTATACAGTGAAAAATAAGTCTCTTACTCTTCCTAGGCTCCTGCCTCCCAGTTCACCTGTCCAGAGGCAACCTTAGATACTAGTTGCTTTATAGATTTCCGGGAATTTATGCATACTGTGGTAGTTAGATTCAGTTGTCAACTTGGCCAGGTGAAGGCACCTAGTTCTGTTGCTGTGGACTTGAGTCAATGGTACATGAATCTCATCTGTTGTCGATTTACATCTGCAGTCGGCTAGGAGGTGTGCCTGCTGCAATGAAGGACGTTTGACTTAATTGGCTGGTCCTTAAATGAGAGACCGCAACCTAGCACAGCCCATGCAGCTCAGCATTTCTCATCTTAGCACTCTCAGCTCAGCCCAGGCCTTTGGAGATGCAGAAATAAGTCACCCCAGGGAAAGTTGTTGGAACCCAGGGGCCTGGAGAGAAGGCCAGCAGAGATCATCCTGTGCCTTCCCACATAAGGAAGAACCTCAGTGAAAAGTTAGCTGCCTTTCCTCTGAAGGATTAACAAAATAAATCCCCTTTTATTAAAAGCCAATCCATCTCTGGTGTGTTGCATTCCAGCAGCTAGCAAGCTAGAACACATACTCAAGCATATGTGCTGTATTGTATGTGTGTGTGTGTGTGTGTGTGCACGTGTGTGTAGAGAAAGAGAACTTGGTGCTTTTCTTTTCTTTTCTCTTCGTTTCTTTCCTTCCTCCCTTTCTTTCTTGCTCCTAACATAATGGAGTGTGCTATACAATTTTCTGTTACATACTTTTCCTCCCCTCAATATTGGAAATCATCTTAAACTGGACTATAGATTCATTTAACTCTTTTAATTGGATATGTTGTATTTAAAACATAGAAATACCACAATATATTTAACCAGTCCTCCTTCAGTAAAGGTCTGTGATTAATAAATTCCCTTACTTTTTTTGGATCTATTATTTCTACTCACCTGTCCACTGTCGAACTAAATGCCAGTCTTTGGCTGTCATCTTTCTTTTCATTTTCCTTTAAGAGTTTTTAATATACGATATTCTGCCATTTCCCCAAAATGTATTCAAATATAGGTTTTAAAGAACTGTCTTGCTTTGTACCCAGTTTACACTATCTTGGGACTCATATATTTCTTTATTTTTGAAAATTCTTGGTCATTATATTTGTCTCTATTCTTCTCCAACTTCTCTTCTTCCAAACTCCTATTACACATATATTGGAGCTTCTCAAACTTTCCTCTGAGTGTTTTAATTTCCCATTATTATTTTCCATCTATTCATCTCTCAGTGATGCATTGTGGGCAATTCTTCAGTCTTATATGCTCTTTACAAATTCAATCTTTGATCACCTCCCTCCCAGAGTTTAAATTCTAAGTTTTTAATGATAATTTTGTGTTTATGAGTTACAGGATTTCTCAAGGTTTAATATCCATCTATTTTTTAATTGATGTCAGCCTGTGGTTGTTGAATAATCTCTTGTGTATGCTATTTATTCTCAAACAATTTTGAAACTTTATCTTTATATTTAGAGACTTTCCCAATTGCATGATTATTTCCATTTCTTTAGGAAAAGGCACCGTCTCTTAGGTGTATTTAGATAACTTTCATGATGTGCACTTTCCTCACGAGTCATACGATTTAAGCGGTAAGCTCACCTTCAGTGGGTATTTTTAATCTCTGCCCTTACCCCTCTCAGAACAATTGTTTTAATGTACTTCTCTGTTGACACATTGGGTTGAGATCCACCAATGCTTCGGAGATTGATGTTCTTAGTTTCCTCTATTTATAAGAGAGCACACTCATGTTCAAATTGCTCTGCTCCTTACACTAAAGATCCCCTCCCCATTTTTTAGGGGTATCTGCAGCATCTACTGGCTTGCTTCTTGGTTTTCTGCCTCTCCCCTTCATCTGGGGAGATGAAGGAGATTAAACCTGAATCACAGCTTCTAGACCACGTACAGCGGCTAGATTAAGTCTACTGGACTTTGTGCTGTCTACCTGTGAGTGTGGTTGAGTGTACCTTGTGTTCACCGTGATTCCCCTGGGGCACACGGCTAGACGTAATAACACAGGCTAGGACCCTGTGACTGATTAGTGGCTAGGGAATATGGGCAGAAAAGGGTCACTTCCGTATAAGTCCCATTCAACTTCACACTTGTGATCTTCCCTTCTGCCCCCCGCACCCTGCCCCGGCCATCTGCTTACTGACCTTCAATGATGGACTTCCTTGGGAGCCAGATGTTGAAGATGGCTGAGTTTCTATCAGGCTTGGACCTTGAGGGTTGGGAGTTGAGTCACCCTCAGAACAGTTCATGGTTGATAAAAAAAAAAAATACTTTTGTGCTAAGTTTCTAAAACTTGGGGGCATAAACATTTAGCAACAAAACTAATGCATGTCTTCTTGGGCCTTGTGGATTTATGCCTTTAAAAACATTACTAGTCTGTCATTTGAGTGGCATTTCAGAAAGAAGCACGTACAAGTCACCCTGTTTAAGCAGAATTTCTGCCCATTTGCCTTTGCTGAGGATTTGTCACTGCTCTAGCATTCTGAAAGCTCCCCCTTTTATTTCCGAGTGAGTGCAATGATTTGTTTGTTTTTTAAAATAGCCTTACCTTCATGCTTATGGATTGGGTGCAGGGAGCAGGAAGTGCATTCTGTTAGTTTGCCATCCTCAAACCCATTTAATGTGCAGCTGGATTCTATTTGCTAATATTTTATTTAGGAATTTTCATCAATATTCATATGTGAGATTGGTTTGTACTTTTATTTTATCCTTTCTGTTAGGTTTTGAAATCTACATTAGGTTGGTTTGATAAAGAAAGCAAGCTTCCTTCTTTCCCTATACTCCAAAGAAGTCAAATAACATAGAAATTTCCTGGTCTTTAAAGATTTGGAGGAATTCACCCATGGAGCCATCTGAGCCCAGAGCTTTTTGGAAGAACAGCTTTAAAAAAGTATTCTAAATTTCTTCCATGGCACTCTTTCTCTTCAGAGTCTGTCCATCTGAGACTAATCAGTTCACTTGCAATTTTCTAAAAAACCATTCATTTTATTAGGAATTTCAAGTTTATTTGCATAGAATTAAGCAAATTTTCTCTTACTGTTCTTTAATTCCTATTGTTTTTCTAGTTATTTTTTCCTTTTCTTTTTTTCTTTTTCAGTTTTTGTACTTTCTAAAGCCTTGCATCCTTGAATACTTGATCTAAGTTTTAAAAAAGCATTTTGTTTTAACATTCTTGGACTGATTTATCCTTTCTACCATTTTCTGTTTTCAGATTCATTACTTTCTGTTTGAGTCGTTTGCATTCCTTTTGTCTGTTTCTGCTACCCTTAGTTTTCTTCATTGATTTTTTTCTAACTCCTTCACTTAAATGCTTGTTATATGTTTATTCACTTTTCTTGGTACTGTAAATAGTCTCAGATACTAAGGCATACTGTATTTAATGTGGCTTTAGCAGAAGAATATTGGTTCAGTGCATAATGTTTGCATACTCGCAATTTTAATATTCTCAATTAAGTAGATTTCCTGTTTAAGATGGAATTTGTGTGTATTCAATTTCTAAATGGGATAGGATCTTTACCACCCTGCTATTTTTATTTCTATTACCTTGTGTTTAGAATATGTTATCTGTAATATAACTATTAGAAGTTTTCTTTGTGGCCTACTAATCTTTTTTTTTTTTTTGTAAATACTTTATGGGATTTTGAAAAGAAGGCATGATCCCTCTTCCAGAGTGTAGATTTGGAGGGATATTGGAGTAAGTGTCATGCCACATGTTCTGGCACGTGCTATTGTTGGGCTGTGATGAACGCTTAGAATCTAGTGTCCTCAGAATGGAACCCATATAATTTGCTTTTGCAATGAAAACTCTGAATCTGGACCAGGCTTTACCACTAAGATTCACCCCTACGATTCTTCCTCTGGGAATTAAGCATCTTGGGAACTTGAGGAAGTATTGATGCAGAATGAAGGATTTAAGGCCAGCAGGTGGGTCAGGGGTGAGTTTCTGGTTCATCTGCAACTTTGCTGCTAGTGGAACTTGACGTGGCAGGGAAGAAAATGTCCTCATCAAACCACTTCATAATGATGTTTTTGGTGTTTGTTTCCATAAGCAAATCAGGAAGCTTGTTTTCTCAAATCTGTTCCCATTTCTATGAGGTGCTGGTGGTCTTTTCATAAACTACTTTTTTGTTTAACCAAATAGATACAGTTTCTATTGTTTGCAATTAAGAAACCCGGCTATTATATAAGCATAGAAATCAATTATATGTATTAGTTACTTCATATATGCATCAAATCTCCATAGATGAGTTCTATCTTATCACATTTAGTTGTCTATATATCTTTATTTTAGCTTTGTAAAACCTTTTATTTTGAGCTATTTTATTCCCAATTTTTTGTTTTATTTTATTTCATTTCTTTTTCACTTTCATGTTCTGAGAGAGGTGCATTAAAATCTCCTACTACTATTTTTTGTTACTTCTTACATTTACTACACTTTGTTAATGATTTGTTTTTGTTTTAATTTTTGCATAAATATTAAAGAATAACAGATTTCCATTGTGGCTTATATATGTTCTCATTAAATATTGTCTTACATTATTTCTTTTGAAACTCCGTATCTTGAATTTCTCCTTGTTTGATCTTAATACCACAAAACTTTCTTTTGTAGCATTTTATTAATATATCTTGGCCCATATTTGCTCTTCCCATTTTCTGAATGGACTTTCCCATAAAGTATTTATTTATATTTGGATTTTACTTTAACATATCATGCCACAAATTAACTCTTCTAATAAGTAAGTTTGTTCTACTTACAACTGCTGATTCAGCAGATATGATTGGTCTCAGTGCCATAGGCATGAATTTTGCTTTCTGTTTTAAATACTTTTAAAAAATTTGTACGTTTTAAAGTTAGCGTTTGCCTGGGATTATGTGTGTGTGTGTATGAGTGTGATTTCTTCTAGTTATTTGGAAGTTCAGCTGTGTGTTTTCACTTCTTCTAGTTGTATTATTTATAATTATAAATTTATAGATTATACATAACATTTATTTATTCAGGCAGTATCTGTTCGCTTTTCGCCCTGAGAGGTTGGCACATGATTTAGCGTTCTTGAATTCCTCCCATCTGCTCTCTTTTCTCCAACCATGCTCCCACACCACCTGGCTTTCATTAATTACTTCATTATTGTTATTTCTTCAAGTGAATTCTTCATTCATTTAGATAATATACTTATATCTTTTAAAAATTTACTTATCATTAAAAATTTTATGTATTGACCTTTCAACCCTACCATAAAAGATTATGAAATCTGCATTCATATAATATCTCTCACTTTCTTCCTCTCCCTCCTGAGTTTTGATATTGTCAATGTGTAGAATTTGCATTGTACTCCATGGCATTACTTTCCCACAGTGGTGTAATATCTACCTAAATGAATTCCTTTAAATTAATGTAATAACTGCTACCATTTCTTTTAAAGTCTCTTCCTCCTTTAACCCAGAATTGACCACAGTACAGCTTCTTTCTTGAAGGCAAGAAGAGATCATGAAAATCTCTCTTCTGAGTTCTTAATGTTTTAAAATAAATTTTTAGTCTCATTCTAAAAGTATATTATGGTTGGGTATAAAATTCTTGCCACAGGACTCTGAAGATATTATTTCATTATCTTCTAGCACTAGAAATTGCAGGGAGAAGTTGGAAAGCAGCTTGATTTTTCTATAATAGATGAACTGCCTATTTTTTTCTAGATAGCTATGGCATTTCTTATTTATTTTTGAACTTTAACACCTTTTCTAAAATGTGTATATTTGCTCATAGATCTGCTTCAACTTTTCTTGGAATTGCTGTTTCCTTCAATATGTAGATTCAAATCTTTATTAGCAATCTCTGTGTATTTCATCTTTGAATTTTTTTTATGTTCTGTTTGTTCTGTTCATTGATTCTAGTCACCAATTTTGCATATACTGGTTCTCCTTTGCATCTTTCATAGGCATCATTTACTCTCTTATTATATCAAACTTTTTGCTACTTTCTATTTATTGTACTTAGTATTTTCAAGCCTATCTTCCATGTCCCTGCATATTATTGTGGCAGAGTCTTTCCATTTACTCTTTCCAAAGTGACTGTTACTTATTTCATGATTTTATTTTTCTCTTCTACTTTTTTCTTGGGCGTTCTTCATTTATTTTTTGTTTTATTCTGTTTTATGTTTTAGTTAAGTCCTTTTTTTCTGCATAGATTTATTATTACATGAAGGCCATTTTTCCTTTTAGTGAAACAATATTAAGGCACATATAGCTTTACTGAATACCAAAATTTTTCTGAGGCATTTTCATTATCTTCTTTTGCTTTGCCGTGTTTCTTTTACCCTCTAACCCAAGCTTTCAGTAGACATCTCTTTCTGGTTCTTTTTTTTTGGCTTCCATGTGTCTTTGAATGGGGATAGCTCTTTCTGAATGAGCTACATGTGACTGGAATATGTGAGAGAGAAAGGGGATTTCCCCATTGTTTTTAATCTGAAGAAAGTCTTCCCCATTAAAACATTAGAAGTTTAGATAAAAACTTTTAGCTTTCTGATAGTTTGATTTTTTAAAAATTAGTCTTTGTTTCACATGTATTATTTGAATTTGTACCATATGTACTCACCTAACATTATATTAAGTATGTAACCTTGCTATTAAAAACACCATTGTAATGATTTTTTTTGTCTACACAAATGTGAGAGTATATATCACATATTATTTAATCCTATTATTGGCCATCTAGATTGCTTGTAGGAATTTTACTATTTAAAGTACATTGTGATAAAAAAAAAAAAAGCAAAGCAGAACTTCTGAATTAGTATTTTTTCCATAGTTTGCATGATTTCATTACCAGGAAAAGTATTATCAGGAGGGCAAAGTTTATAAATATTATATTACTAAAATTTTTTGAAACAGATGCCTTTCTGAACAAGTTCTGCTATTCTGTAATCTCGTCAGCAGTGTTCTTTGGGGAATCTCATGGAGAATTCTCTGAAGTGACCAGAAAGCTCAGGCTAACTTCTTAATATGTAATCCCACCTACTACATTTTCTTCAGTAATTTCTGGTTTGCCAAAGCTTTTCTCATTTTGTCAACCATTTACTTTCTTGTCACTTACAGAGGAAAATATTGAGGCTGAGAGATGTTCAATGCTTCTTCCCAAACTGACAGAGCCAGTCAGACCAAGAGCCCAAACTAGTCCAGTCAGACCAAGAGCCCAAAATGGGAGGCGATTTTAAAGCTAAGAGGCCTCCAAATGCCTGCCGATATGCAGGGGAAATGGCAGCTGCCAGACTGCAATTGTGGAAGCAGCTGGAAAATTCCTTGAGAAGGAAGCCACCTTTTACTGCCCTCCCCACAACGTACTCAGGATATTGGAGAAATCTTTGAGCAGTTGCTTCTGAAAATTTTGTGAGGCAAAAACCCGAGAATTTGGCCTGTCTTTAATCAAATATTTATGATGCTCTCATTAGTCTCCAGTCCAAGGGGTAGCACAGACTCTCATTTGAATTTCCGAGCGGTAAGAGAGTTTTGAAAGGAAATGTCATATTATATGCACTGTTTATACAGATCAAATATGCATGTGTTGGTTTTGCAGACTAGTGTCAGTGCTGCCTTATTTACTGGGACGGTGATAATGAGGTGCAGCAGGGGCTCCCACAGGGGGATCCTGGGGAACATCTGGGCTGTGGTGGGCCCCAGGAGGCAGCTGCTTCATGGCTTTTGGAGGCTCCATGGGGCCACAGGGGTGGGGGGAGGTGTCCCTCTCAGAGCACTGCCTGGCAAGTTTGACTGGTGTGTGATAATGAGGTGGCATTCACACCCAGCCAGGCAAGGAGGAGGGGAAGCCACTTTTATGACAGCCTGGAGGCCAAAGAGAGCATGGCGAGTTTTATTAATTGGAGGTTCAGTCTAGCTGGAAAACCTGGGATGGTGGAGTGACTCCATGGTGAGCAGGAAAGGAAGGTAGCACCACTGGGAGTGGCCCCCTAGGTTCTGTTAAGGAATTTAGACGCTATCCTCCAGGCAATGGGAAGGCATTTATAGGTTTAAGCTGGGGAGTGACATCATCGAGTTATGTTTTAAACAGATTACTCTGGCTGTGGTGTAGAAAAGTGGATTGGCAGGAGACAAAGCTAAGGCAGCGGGACATTTCAGGAGGCTGTCTCAGAAATCCTGCCGATAAAGGAGGGAGTGTGGAAAAGAATGGTGACCTTGGAGAGGCAGAAGAGTTTATGGATAGATTTAGGTTTCTAGAATGAACATTATTCGATGCTGTGGGGTAAATGTGTGGGGTGAAGAAGAAGGAAGTTTCAAGGCTGATTCCTGAGGTTTGGCTTAGGTGACTGTTTTATGTAGGGGCTATAGGAAATCAGGGGGAATGGTTTGGAAGGAAAGCTGAATGAGTTTGTTTTTGTGCTAGATGCAGAGGTGGCCCTGCCTCTAAGGAGCTTGCAGCTGAGTGGAGGAAAGAGGTTGGTAGGCAGACATCGGGCTGAAGGAAAGGAGTACATGGGAATGGGTGAGAAGGGGAAGGGGTGGGGGCTATGGTGGAGAACCCAACCCCAACTCAAGGATGGAAGGTGGGAACTAAATAAAAGAGTCTCACTTGGAATTTAAAGGATGAGGTTTTATCCTGGTGGAGTAAGGTGGGCATTCTAGGTGGAAAGGAGGGGCCTGCAGGCCCAAGAACAGGAAACAGTGAAAAAGCACCCAACCTATTTGCATCAAAACTACCAGCACAGCATTTGGCTCAGAGCACACAGTGAAGAGAGGCTCAATACCTGCTTGGAAGGAAGGAAGAGGGAAGGTAGGAAGGAACAAGAGAAGAAAGGGAGGACGATGAACTAAAGGGATAAGTGGGATGATGGTGATGAGGCTGGAGAACAGAAAGGACAAGATCCTGTGGAACCTGACAGAGCAAGGCGTTTGGACTTTATCCCTGGGTCTTCGGAACTTCTTGACCACTTCCATCCAGAGAGATGCTGTCAGGTGTGCAGGTACTAAACAAACATTGTCTTAACAAACTATGTTAAGACAACTGAAGTCAGAGAACTCAGGAAGGAAGTAAATGTTGGGTTTTGTTAACCCGTGTTTCCAAGTCTTTGTTTAGTGCAAGTTCAGCCAGTTAGGCTTTTCCCTGAAAGCTGAAGGCCTAAAACAGCTCTCAGTAGGAGGAGGCTGTAAGGTTTACAGGCTTCTGGTGGGAAGGGTGCCCTGGGGCCTTCCTGGTGGCTTCACACCCTGCCTTTCTCAGCACCCTACCCGCCCAATCTCAGGGAGGGCCTTGGCGAAAAGGTACAACAGAAAGGGGAAAATAGAGAGGGCACAGGCCATGCCCCTCCCTGGGGCAGAGTGGGGGCACAGCTCTTCTACTCTGTCTGGTTGTAGAGGATGGAGGGGTGCCTGGAGGAGTGAATGTGATATGGAAAATCTTCTTCTTCACTCTTTTCTTTCCCTCTATTAACATAAACTGTTAGGGGTGCTGTATGGAGCTGGGGGTGCCTTTTCCTTGGGAAGTCTGCAACAGAAAGAACATAAGCTTTGGAGAGTGACAGCCCAAGTTGTGAATCCCAGTTCTGCCTCCTTTTAAGAGTGTGTGGCATTGGATGGATTGTTTCATGTGTATTAGCCTCACCCCACCCTAAGGAGAATTCTTTTGCATTCACAGGATAGTTGTAAGGCTGAAATGCCTAGCAGTGAGTGGGTGTTTAATAAATATTCATTCTTCTCCCTGCCCATTTTGAGAACTACACTTAAACCTGGAGATTGGAGAAAGTTTCAGAGGAAAGAACAGGGAGGCAGAGGTTTCGCAAAGGGAGCAGTTAAGAGACTGCACCCTTGAGCCCAGCTTACCTATGTAGAGGAGGAGTCAGAAAGGAAAGAAGGACCCCACATGCAGGAGTGGACAGAGCATCCCCTGGGCCAGCTTCAAGGGCTCTGTGCTGGGGGAGGTGGGCAAGGAGTGCCATCAACAGAGGAGAGGGACCCCATGAGGGACCCCCACCGCCACCCCATTGGGCAGAGTTGGGTACTGTTCTAGACCCTGGGTGGAGTGTCCTAGTCGCACAAATGGAAGAAAGGCTGCTGACACACGAGCAATGTGCCAAAGGACAGATGCATGAGTGATGTAGGTAGCAGAGCTTGGGTTGGGTGACATGGAGCAGGACGGATTTATGATTGATTTGGGAAGGCTGTGCAGGGCTATTTGAGATCTGTTATCTCTCTGGTCATCTGCCTTGGGAGGGGCTACTTGGATGGGAGTATTTCTATTGGTTTCAGGATTGAGACACCTAGAATATGTCCTATGTGTTACCGCGTATGTAATCACGATGATTCTTTAATGATCTGTAGAGTCATCCCTGTGCTGTTCTCACCACCAACTCCAGTGAATCCAGCCAATCTCAGAACCCATTTATCAGGGGCCTTACTAGGGTCTTTAGATATATGGTGATGAGAATTAACTGAACACAATAAGTAAACTCATAGAGTCAGAATCTAGAATATAGGTTACCAGGGACGGTGTGGGCATAGGGAATGGGAATTTCAGCTTAAAATATATAGGGCTTCCATTTGGAATGACGGAAATATTTTGGTAGTGGATAGTGGTGATGGTAGCACAACTTGTGAATGTGATTAGCAGCACTGAAATATATATCTGAATGTGAGTAAAGGGGAAATGTTAGATTGGATATATGGTAACAGAATAAAAATTTTTAAAAATATCCATGGAACTACACTACACAAACTGTGAACTCAAGTTAAACCATGGACTGTAACTAATGCTACAGTTATAAAGATGTGCTTTCATCCGTTGTAGCAAGTGTTCCACATTGATGCAAAGTGTTAATAACAGGTTGGTATATAGGAATCTTGTATTTCATGCATGATGATTCTATAAACCTACAAATTCTTTAATAAGGAAAATAAATAAATAGGAAAAGTCCAAGTCCCTGACCTCAGGGCCCTTCTTGATAGTTGAGAGACAGTAATTGAATGGAAGATAACATGGTTCCATGTGAAGAGGAGAGTATAAAATTAAAAATCAGAGATCTGTGAATAAAGTCTGCATGTGTGGGGAAGTTGAGAAGTCTTCCCAGGAGAAGAGACAGGGAAGCTGGGTCTTGGAGGAGAGGAGAGGGAGGAGGAAGTTGCGGTAAAGGAGTGGAAAGGAGCACTGAGGGGAGGCTTGGTTTCTAGCTCAGTCTTCCCTCTAGACTTGGGGAATGAGCAGGTTAAAAATTAAACTCAGTCACACTCACTGGTTTCCGCATCCCAATGAGTAGACTCGCGTCTCACTCTCCACAGCTTCCCCCAACCCCATGTTAGAAAGAGGAACCTGAAAATGCTTTGAGAAGTATATCAGTTTCCTAGGTAGGTCTAAGGAGGAAATGCCTGGGGCTTCTCACTATTCTCCCCAAATGCTTCCACAGGTGCAGGGGAGGTGCCTTCATCTTCCTGTACAATCCCACGGGCTCAGCCCTTCATCCTCTGGTTTAGGGCAGGCTGCATGTCTGTTAAACCCCATGAAGGCAAAGGGCTTATCTGGGATTTTTCACCCCTGGGTTCCCTATGCTTCACTTAGCTTCTGGCAGAAGTTAGGGCTCCACAGGTCTGTGGCAAATGGATGAATGAATGAATGGAAGAATGGATGCTTGGATGAATGCAGAAAAGAAGTAGAGAAGCTCTACCTTTTGCACTGTATCTTGAAGATAAGACTGACATGTTCTCCAGTCTTAAAAAATATTTTTTCTTTGTGTTTTCTTTTACTTTCTGTAATTTCTAATTTTCCAAAATTTGCTAAATTTCTACACACTTAATTCATTTTATAAGTTATTTTTAAATGGGCAGGTATGGAAAAAAGGATTTCTGTTGTACTGGATGGGATAAAATCGTTAACAGTTTGATAATGTGGATGAGCTTAAAAATTTTTTCCACTGCATTTAGCTGCAATTATCTAGCAAACAATAGTATATATATATGTATCTCAATATATTTCAAAAATTAAAATAGTAATATTTATGCAATTCATTTTTTTACTAATTTTCTGTTTAACATTATATGCTGAGCATATTCTTATATTATTAAGCATTTTAAAAACCCACAAAGTTTCATTGTGTTGTGATTTAATTAATTAAATCATTCTTTGTTATTGGATAGTTTAGGGTAATAGTTACTATTTAAACATTATTAGTAAAGAGGAAATAAACATAGTGAGATTTAAATCTCTGAGGGCAATTTTGGTGACTTCCTTAGAAGACATTTTTAAATTGGATCAATTGAGTACATGTGCATAAACATTTTAAGTCTTTTGGTATAAGTTGCCAAATAGTTTTTCTGAAAAGTGCCCCGATTTACATAATTTTTAGCAAGGAGAGTGCTTATCTTATACAGTCTTAGTAGGACTGTGACCAAAATTTAAAAGTAGTTTGGACTTAACTGTAGGTTTAATTGGCTTTAATACTTATCACCAGTTCTTAAATACCAGTTCTTAATCTTGATTGTGCACCACCATTTTGCATATATTTTCAACAAAGTTTTTGGAGACAAGTTTGTATTGATCTATGTCCTAACTTCTTGTTCAGCTTGGAATAAATGACTTTGATTGCATCCACACATGGAGACAGTTTTTCTGGGTATAATGCTTGCAGGTCACAGATTCCATTTTCCCAACCCTTGAAGATGTTGCTTCACGATCTTCTGTCATTTAATCTCAAAGAAGGTAGAATCTGTCTACTTGGGGTCACTTTTAGCCCAGATGTCGGTCATTTTTGCCTGTCTTCATTACTTTCTCTCATCTTTGCCATAATTGCTTTTTATTCTCTGTTTTTGTCTGTATTCTAAAAGATCTTGTCAAATTTGCTCTAACCTCATTGATTTTATATTTTACGGTGCTGATTCTGCTCTTTAATATCCCCTACTATGTAGAGCAAAGGATCGTTGTGCTTATATATGCCTTCCTTTTCGCTCTCATCTCTTTTCTTCTTAATTAGTTGTCTTTCCATCTTTCACTTTTTACAGGCTGTTGCCACTGACAATGCCAAATAATGCCAGATAATTTTCCTTTTAAAAAAGTTCTGCACTAAATCGCTCTCTGTGTCCTGTTTTCATTGACTATACTAGATAATGTTGTCTTCCTCCCTTGTTATATAGTGTTGTTGTTCTTTTATAAATAAGCCCTGTTTCCTGTTGACTCATTGCCAAGTGAGGGGAGCTCTCTCTAGACCCCATGATGACCAAGTAAAAATTATGCATATAATGTTCTTATCTATGGTCTCTGTACTCTATGTGCCAATTTATAGATTATAGATAACTTGGGTACTAATGATATTAACAGAAACAGCAACACTCTCTGTTTTTTATTAAGAATTAGCCCAAGATGGGCAATGTGCTAAGTGTTGTCTGTGCGTTGGCTTGTTTTATTCTCCAAGCATCCCGGCAAGCATTTTCTATCAGTAAAGTTTGCCAGTGCAGATGAGGAGGACTGGAAGAGTGCAGAGCTTGACCAAGATCGCTTCCCTCAACACAACTCGGACTCACCGAGCACACAGAGTAGGCTGAAAACTACCATTACCCAGATGTGTTGCTCTAGGACCTTCCGGTCTGCTTTTGCTCAATGTGCCTTGAACATGGAGACTACATATTATGCTACCATCAGGTGCCCTTAACTCTCTGCCCACTTGTTTTCTAAGAGTTATAGTCTCTTAAAAACTAGAGAACAGCAAGAGGAGCAGTAAATAACTCTCAATGATAGCTGATGACTTTTGAATCTTAGGATGTGACCTGAACTGTGGGAAAACCTCACCTGTATCAATCCTGCGAATCTTCACAAAACCCCTGGAATGGAGGTGCTGTCAGCATTCCCATTTTGCAAACAAAAATACTGAGTCAGAGCCCACTGCCCTGTCCACTGTGCTGCTCAGAGTGTGAGGATGCTGATGAAAGAGGGGGCAGGCAGTGGCAGTGTGGCTGCCATGCTGGTATTAAAGAGAGGGAGTCACCTGTTGCCTCCCTTGAATGGATCTGGTCTTTCTGTCTTGGAGGACACACAGCGTGGCTTCAGGGCTTTCTCCCAGGCCTCAGGTCCATGGACCCACTCTTTCAGCAGTGGCAGAGCAAGGACAGGCCAAGGCCCACAGTCTTCAGTCCTGTCCCCTTAGTTATGCACCCAGGCTTGCTCCCACCAGTTTTTGCACTGGGCTGATTGCGAAGCCTGGTTGTAAGTATTATTTTGGTTAGCATTTTTTTTCTACCTTTATGTATCTCCTCTTTCTCTTCAGTAAAATAATAATTTTAATAGTAGCACCCTGTTTATGTTGTTGTGAGGACATGACTCTGAATAAAATAAATAATATTGGGCCAAGCCCTTATTTCACCATCTGGCAAAAAATGTCAGGGCTGAGAAACGTCGCCCTTAACACTATTACTCTATGCTCAGTGTATTTGTGGCGAGAAGTTGAAAGAAATTCTATCAGAGACCACTGGTTTGATGCCCCTTTAACACCCAAACCAATGCAGGTAGATTTAAAAATGCATGCACAGGGCAGGCCATGGTGGTTCAGTGGCAGAGTTCTTGCCTGCCATGCCGGAGACCTGGGTTCAATTCTCGGTGCCTGCCCATACAAAAAAAAAAAAAAAAAAGCATGCAGAAGTGTGTTTATATTGACTTTGGATTAGTGCTGGCCAATAGGGAAGGCAGACAGGAGTACAAAATAGCAGCCAGTAGAATTGTTAAGAAATATGATAAATCCCCACGACCGTTTCCTAATGTTCTTGCTTGAATGGTCATTGGAAGCACTGAATATCTGCTTATCTCATTTATCTCAGGTTGCACCTCAGTGAAGGTCAATCCTTCCTCAGACCTGGGCACTTTGGCTATTCTGATTTTTATTTTTCAAGGCACTTCATTCATGCATTCATTCAGTCATCAGACATTTACTGAGCAACTGCTACATTCTAGCTGTGCTAGGTGCAGGGAATAAAGAGACCAGCAAGGCCCCACCATCACAAACCTTGGGAACTCAAATGGGGTTAGGTGCTTCCTTGAGAGAATGTATGACAGATTTCCAGTGACTTCTAAAACAGATGACATCCACATGTCCCACGTGGAAATGACCCCTTGCGCTTTTATACGCGGCAGATAAAAATGAAAAGCCAGAGGCGCTTCCGTTAAAGTCAGCAATCACAGTACTGCCTCGATGGCTTCTGAGTGCCAGGCTTTGTGTGAGCCCTGATAAGAGCCTTCTCTCAACACCACTTCCTTCGAAATACCTTGGGTTTTCTTCTCCCATTGGCGTTTTCCATGGCTGTCTGTATAAGAGATAATGTCGGTGTGACAAGCTCTTTCAGATGGGAGATATTTTTAAAGATTGTCGGGATCCTGCCAGGAACTCTTATTACTGAGTTCTTCTAGGCTTTTCACGGGAACAGACTTGGGTGCAAATACCTCTCTAACGTGCAGTCCGCCCCGACAGAGAGTGTGCTATTATTACTCCAGGAGGTTAACACCCCACTGGGTTTTCAAGTTGATTCATTACTTTTTTCATGACTTGTATTTATTTTTCAGCACCTGTGAAAAAACACATTGATATTTCAGTACCCACTATCATCAACTGCCTGTTGTGTGTAAGCACTTGCGCTCCTTGAAGCCATTTTTTTTTAAATAGAAAGTTATTTCAAAGTTTAAAATCAAAAGAGAGTTTTTATTAGTCCTTTTAGTATCTGATTTAAACAGGAGTGTGTTTTTTTTTTTTTAAAAAAACCTTTATCCTAATGGAAACTTTGAATTTACATAGTTCAAAGACTTCATTTTGAATTTAAATGCCAAAAAGAAAAAACAAAACAAAACCGAACTATAACACACAGCGCGTGGATCTTGTAGATTTGAGAGAAATTCGCCCCACAAGATATCTCTCTTAGTTGAGTCCCGGCCTTGTTGTTCAAGTATCTGCTGCAAATCTCTACAGAATGTCCACCAAAACCACACAAACATGACGTGGAAAAAGAAGCATCATTTTCTTTCAACCCTCCCCCCACCAATCCTGTTCCTCGTCAAGTGCCTCCTTACTTCTCCTATTAACAATGTCCCCTACCCAGTTTCCAGTGGTGGATGCCCTGGGCGCATTCCCTAGTTTTTCCCTCCTTCCTCCTTCCACTGTGCTATCCTGTCAATCCCATCTCCCTGTGACTCTGGTGCCCAGAGTCTCCAATACAGAGTCACCCGGGTTGCTCATTAAGATACAGATGTCCCCACCCCATTCTAGAGGTCAGGGGCAGAGTTGGGGGATCAGTCTTCATCCCCAAGGTTATTCGGAGGAATCTTAGAGTCTGAGATCACTGAATAAAGACTCAATACCTCCTAAGTCTCCCCCTCACAAGCCTGGCCTGGGCACAGCTTGTTTCTAATTTCATTTTCCTAATGATCGATTAGCCTCCTTGCTTCTAGCTCCATCTTCTCCAGGCCTTAATTTGTGCTTTTCCCAAGACTTCACTGTGTTACTGTTCTGCTAGAAAAGCCAGTGGAACGTCAGTGGCTCGAGGATAATGTCCAGACAAAAGCAGCCCAGACTCTCTGGCAACATTTTACACTGTCATTTCTCATGGTTCTCTCTGACGGATCCTCGCTTACTGATACAACATTCCAGTGTTTTCAAGAATACTAGGTGACTGCCCTGCTGACCAGAACACATCTAGATGAATGTGTTCAGTTTGAGTGTTTAAAAAGATACGTGGCTGATAGCAGTTCACAGCCGAATGATGGAGACAGTGGAGGACACAAAGGAAAGTTGATACAAGCAAAGTTCTCACTTTTAAAGTGGAGAGAGAAGTCTTGGGGAAGACATGAATTACATTCAGGTATGCGAAGAGGTAGCACAAAGGTGGGCTTTGGTTCTGAAGGAACGAACTTTGGCCATTGGAAGGGAAGCAGGGGACACTGGATTCAATTTGGTATAAAAATGTCCAGCCAAAGCTCTCCTAAGATGAAATAGACTCTACTTGGAGGTGAAGAGTTACCCATCACTGGAGATATGCAAGCAGAGACGAAATGGCCTCTTGGCTGGGTCATTGAAAGAATGGATGATGCATGAGCCTGGCACCTTATGAACCTTTGTTGTTATTGCTATTATTTTAATTATCTTTATGGTGATCATCCTCACCGAGTGAATTCAACTGTTAGAGGCGAGCAGAGATCGTGTGCTATTTAAGATCCCCTCTGGGGCTGTGATTTCATGAATCCTCACATTGCAGAAAGCTAGCACAGCTGGTTCCCGTCATGATTTTGAACCTATAGAATGCCTTAGAGCCAGTGGACTGGGCACTGCATGCATTGCTCCACCCACAGCCAGCTCTCTCTATTCAGAATGGATGTTTATGTTTTTCTGTTTTTTTTTTTTCCTGACTGGAAAAAGCTTTTACATAATCTCTCTGCGATGCTTCATTTCAAAGATTTATGCTTCACCTGCATTACCTTGTGTGGTTTCTGAGGCATTTGTGATCAACTTTTGCAACAGCAGGTTCCAAATTCTACTTTGAACCAAAGTAATGAGAACAATTCAAAGACAGGCACTGCTTTCCATTGTGACCCACTGTGCTGGTTCCTGAGGTTGGTGCTGCTTACAAAATTGCAAATAAATTCTTAGCAAAACCAGAACTACCCTTTTCTGATGCACCTCTGTATCCTGAGGTCTTTTAATTTCTTCCTAAAGTATATTTTCACCATCCCTCCATATACCAACAACTTTTTTTAGAGGTGCAAATTAGCCTAGCATTAGAAAAATGAATATTACCAAATTTTGGTGTCAATAATTGTGGATTTTAATGTTTTTCTAAAAATTATGTCAGGATTACTGAGAAATTGTGATTATCCACATTTATTTATATTTTCCTTTCTGTTTTTGGAACTTGAAAATGCTCTAAGATATCGCATAAGTATAGTCTTAAAAATGAGGAAATATCGTCAAAGGAATGCTCCTCTTGGAACTCTTGCTGAACAGAAGTATATACATACACAAATGCATACTTATACACAAATACAAAATATGTATACAAATTTTGAAAATAGCAAATTATATGCAATATCTAGAATTATATATGTATATATGTATATGCATATCTATATTGATTAACATTTATCTATCTATCTATCTATCTATCTATCTATCTATCTATATCTATATAATGCTCAGGTCAATTTTTATTCTGCATGGCTCTATTTTCCCCTCTTCTTCTGCAGAGGCAACCATTATCAGGCATTTGCTGTCAATCCTTCGCACCATTTAGTTTTATTTTGTGTCCTGTTTAAAAATGTATATAAATTAAAACACATTTTTTTTCTTTGTCTTGCACCTTCCTTTTTACAGCCAACATTTTATAGTTGGGAGATCTAAATGTATAGCTTAGTTTATTTTACCTGCTGTCTAATATGTCAATTTATGAATATACTGCATTTTGTTTTATGCATGCTTCTCTTGTTTGCTTCAATTTTTACTAACACAAACAGGGCTGGAATGGATGGCCTTGAGCTTAACCTTCTTGCAAACCATTGGGGAGAGTTTCTCCAGAGTAGCTGTACAAAATTCAGGGAGTTGGAACTCAAAAGAGAAGCAAATTACATCATTGTTTTCATTAACCTTTCCCTGAAATTTGGTATTTCCTTTGGTTATGGACAGAGACAATGAACTACAGTAGCATTAGCTGTGCTGTGCCTCTGACACCTGTGGGAGTCAGTTTCAGAGCTCACCACGGTTGTTAAAGGTATCTCAACATATCATTTATGACCACAAGCACTTCGAAATCACAGTAATTATGAATTAAATTATGAAATATCATGGATTAAAAATTATAGTTATTACCAACTCTTCATTTAATAACTTAATAAAGAACAAATAATAATTTCAAAATTTTATTTTTAATCATTTATGGTAGTTTTCCTTATGGTTGGTTTCCTTTGAAATCCTGTGTATTTATTATACATTTTTAAAATACAATTCTGAGAGAAGGAGTCCATAGTCTTCAACAGACTGTCAAAGAGGTCTGTGTTAAGAAAAAAAAAGAGAAATTAAGAAGTCTTTTCTAAAGTGTATTGCCTAGAAATATAATTGCTAATTGGATATATAGTGCTCACAATTTCAGCTTTAGTCAAAATTGACAATTGTTCTAAGAAAATCTGCTACCGTTTGACCCACCCACTTATAGGACTCAGGAATTCTTATTTTCTGCACCCTTGCCACCCTGTGGTATTGGAAGACATTTTCATATTTGCTGATCTGATGATTGAGAAAGAATATCTCATTGCTTAACATGCATCTCTTCAATTCCTCAGGCGGTTGAGCTTCTTTTCAAATATTTATTGGCCATTTCAGTTTCTCTTCTTTGAAACGGTTGATACCCTTACTAACAAGACACTCCTGGACAGTATTGGACAGCATGGAATTTTGGAAGGGATTTTTTTTTTTCCTGTGAAATTGCACTCATAGATTACTGTTTAGACAGTGATCTCCAAAGTCAGCTGATTTTTATTGGGATGCACAGGATAATTTATTGGGGTGTGGGAAAACAAAAAGAACTTCTGTTTATATTTATTCTTATCTAAAAATTAACTTTAATAATACAATATAAATATGAATTAATATTACACATGTGTATAACATAATTTATAAATGTATACACGTGTTGGGAGGCATGCACATAATTTTCACTAATAGGAAGAATGGTCAAAACAGTTTCAATGCTATTCTCTAAGATAATGGGCAAATGATAATAGTAGTTACACTAATTGATCACCTACCATGTACCATTTGCTTCGTAATCATTATTTAATTTAATCCTAATGATAACCCTGCAGACTATTTCTAGTTTATCAGAAACTGAGAATGATGGATGCTAAGCAATTTGCCCCAATCTTGCTTTTAGCAGATTGTGGAATTAGGGTTTCCATTTCCATTTACTTTTACTAAGTCCGTAGCTCAGTTTCTTTTCACCATAATTGCTCTCCCTTTGCTAAAATTTTAGTCCCATGAGGGCAGAGTCCATCTGTCCTTTTCAGCCTCTGCTCCCATTGCCCAAATAGTATGTGGCATGTCATAGGAGCTTAGTTATTTTTACAAAAAAAATCATTGTGATAATATGTAACATAAAATTTGCCATTTTAGCCATTTTTAAGTGTACAATTTTGTGACCTTCAGTGTTTTTACAATGTTGTGCTACCGTCACCACCATCTGTCACACAATCTTTTTCTTTTAGCACAAACAGAAACCCTGTACCCATTAAGCAATAACTCCCCATTTCCCCCATCCCACACCCTCCAACCCTGATAATATCTAATCTACTTTCTGCCTCTATGAATTAGCTTATTCTAGATATTTCATATAAAAGAAACCATACGGTCCTTTTGTACCTCACTTCTTTCACCTAGCATCATGCTATCAAGGCACATCCATGTTTTAGCACTTATTATCACTTTATTTCCATTTTTATGACTGAATAATATTCCATCATATGCATATACCACATTTGTTTCTCTATTCATTTGTTGATGGACACTTGGGTTGTTTCCATCTTCTGGCAATTGTGGATGATGTTGTTGATAACAGCAGTGTGCAAGTACCTGTTTGAGTCTCTGCTTTCAATTCTGTGGTGGGTATACCTGGGAGGAGAATTTCTGTCTCATATGGTAGTTCCAAGTTGAACTTTCTGAGGAATTGCCAAAATATTTTCCATAGTGAATGTGCCATTTTACCTTCCCCCCAGCAATGTATGAGGGTTCCAATTTCTCCACATTCTCGACAACACTTGTCATTTTTTAAAATTAATAGTCATCTTAGTGGGTGTGAAGTGGTATTTCGTAGCTTTGATTTAGTATTTCCATTTGCTATGTTTTGTTTAATGAATTATTGAAGAAAAGAAAGGAGAGAGGAAATAAAGGAGACGCACATATGTAGCGAGAGAGAGAGCCCTCCAGGAGCTCATGTCAGTGTGTGAAATTGACAGAAATGCCGTTAACTGGTACACCATAGGGTGTGTACACAGTGTTGTGAAAATGTATAGATGGGACAATTATCTTGGTGTGTATCAGAATAGAGAAGGACTTTTGAATGGGCAGAAGGTCTATTCACATCACCAAAGCCAATATTTATTAATCGTTTTCATGCAACAAGAGAGGGAGTGGATTAAGAGTTGAGATGCCGGGTGTGACAGTAGGCTGGACTCATGATGTCACACAGGAGCTAGCATGTGGACCTGCAAGCAGGAAAGGTATGTGTAGCTTCAGCTTAGACTGTGTTCTAGGGTATCTTTGGTCTGCTTTGCCTTATATACCTTTCCAACAGGGGTCTGGTTCCTGACAACACACTTCTAGGGGAATGAAGAGAAAATCTGATATGGAAAGAAACCCTTGTCCAATTGGAGGATATGTAAATGTGTGGAACTGAACACCAATGCCACTAAGCAAGGAGGTAGGTTTTTAGCCTGAAAGTGTCAGACTATCATGTAATGTTCTGTGCAGTTCAGGACCCAGTGTTATCAGGGAGTGGGACCTCTCTTTATTTCCAGGCTTGCCCTTCAACCAGGGAATAGCCTTTCCACACAAAAGCATTCCTCCTTTCCAGTGGAAAGGAAATGGACTCAGGGCAAATGGACTCAGCCATCCCTTGGTTGTCAAGAAACCAGCAAGCAGACTTCTGTGGGCTCTCATAGACAGAAAGTCCTCCTCCAGAGAAAGCAATTGTTGAAGGCAGAACATTTAAAGGGGAACCTTCAACATAAGTGGATACAAGGGACTGGAGGTATTTCACAACGTAAGAGCACTTCAGCACAGAGGGCATGGAACAAGAGCATCTACGGCTCTCAGAGAGGCACAGACCGACTTGGACCACACATGGAGACACTTAGATTAAATCACAGCAGATTCCCATTGATTAAGGATCTCCCCGGTTCCATAAGGAGGGGTAGCAGGATGTTGGATCAGGTCTTTTAGAATCTGGGGGCACCTTTTCGTTAGGTTGACATTGAGTGACTTGCATGAAGTTGCCACTCCAGTCTTGTTTTCTCATTTCTTAACTGTCTTGTTGGGTCTGTGAAGTCTCTATTCAAGGTGTCCCAGAGGATATCTGGATAGATCTATTTAGACCCTTCCTGAAAATGGCCACCATGATTCTAATGCCCAGATTCAGTAGAACTGGTTGTGGGTCTGCTGGAGTGAACTGCACGTTGTGTTTGATGGAAGCAGGGAGGTAGGAGCTCAAGATGACCCACTTTGGCCCTGGGTATTGTTTTGATTTGGGGGCGGAACTACATATTGTATTTTGCATAGGAAATGCCTATGTGGTGCCTGAGACCTACAGTCTCTGTGTAATGGAACTAATAAGGTGTAAGAACTGGGGTCTTCGTTTACTTGAAAACCTTTGACAAGTGGCAGATGCTGCTGCAGTAGCTGACAGTGGGGAAGGAACCAGAAGACTTGACTTCGGGTGACCTTGACTAAGTCACTTGAGCCTGCTTCTTTGCCAGAATCAAGCCTGGATGATTTTTTGGGCTCTGTAAGAATGCTGACAATGAACAGAGGAGCTTTTTTTGAGTTCAGAGTTTAGTCGATGGAAGGCTAAGGGAGTTAAGATCATTTTATGATGAAATTTACCAAAATAAATTGGCTTCTTGCTCATTAATAAGCATTTGAAAATGGGGCTGCTCTCAGTGGGAGTGTTGTGGTTAAATAAATAATGCTAAGATCCTAGTGCTGTTTGCATCTGTACTTGTGGTTTATTTCCCCCCATTTGTGCTAATAGGGCTGTATTTGCTAAAATGGCTATCACCTGTTTTCGTGTATCCTTGACCTAAGAGACACTTGTGGGATTTCAGAGAAAAGGGAAGATGAGAAGTGAACTTTTAAAAATAATCTTAAAAACTGAAGGCAAAATAGCCCAGTTCCAATCTAGAAAGGAACTTAAAAATGGACTCTTTTTTAGGACCTGTGGTGATAACTAGTTTACACCTTCCTTCCTTCCTTTCTTTTTTCTTAAGATACCTGAAGACTTAAGATACCTGAAGCAGCTACTGTTGGCTATTTGAGAAAAATGCTAATATTCTCCATTAGCATCATTTAACATTAAGAGTTCTCTTAGCTTTTAAAACTTGGTTTGGTTGAAGAATTGCATTTGTTTCATGCATCTATAGCAGCGGATGTGATCAAGACAGCAGTTGGGAGAAGGAATGATTTGTGTCCTTGTGTGGTATGCTCGATATCACATCTTCGCACTTTGTATTTGGAGACAAAAACTTCTGGACAAAGGCAGGGAATTGGCCCATCTCATTCTTCCCAGGTCTCCTGGGAAGCATGTTGCTATCTTCAGCTCTTGCAGGGTCAGGCATATTGTGTGGGATTTGGGCTTCTGGGACCACCTCTAGAATACGGATGGAATGGCAAGGGTGGGTGCGAGGCCCCTGCTCAGAGTAAAGAGTGGGCCAGGGCGGGGCTCCTCTTGACCAAGAACAAAGTTGAAGGATTTTTTACCTTCTATAGCAAAAGACCTTGTATGTATTCATATTCACTATTCCACACATTTTCTGAGCTTCTGTTTTGTGCCAGGCTCTGGGTTAGAGCTGGGCGTAGAGAAATACCCGAGATATAGTCCCTGTCCTCAAGGTACTCATAGTCTAGAAGAGGGACAAATGGACAACCGAAAAACATCGGTCGCCCTCTGGGTAGAGGCAAGAAGAGGAGGCCACAGGAACACAGATGAGGCATCTTATCCAGGACAGGGGAGGTGGTGGCAATTCACCACCCACTGACTAATGAGCACCTAACATTTATCAAGGTGCTGGGGCATCTGCATTATTAAAAATAGCCGTGCCCCTTCCTAGAACCAAGTTCCAAGTAATCTTTGGATGTGATCTTTGTCTCTCAGAAACACACGGACAGACATTCACAGGCAGGTACATAGACAGACACACGGACACATGCTCACACGCAGACTCACATGCAGACACATCTGCAGCAACACTCAGACATTCACAGATACATATACTGAAACGTATACTAATAGACAGACAGTGGCTTTGGAAGACTGAAGCTGTTCGGTGCATCTGAAGCTCAGGGCTGTGAAGAGTGGGTACAAGGAGATGAGGGCGGAGAGACCAGCATGGCCAGCTTAGGAGCTGCTGGGCTGAGGTCTGAGGGATGCCTCCTATGCAGATGGGGAAGCTGCCAGATCCTTCTAGGGCAAGGCGAGTCCATCAGATCCCTGGGCTGGAAGGAGCACATGCAGTCCTTTAACCCCTGCCCTGTGCTGAATGTGGATTTCCACCCCCAGCCTGGGGTCTTCCTTCAGGTCTCCTTTTTGGGGACCATAGCCAGGAAAGCTGGGTCATTAAAAAAATTATAAACAGAGTTGACAAAGGAATTTTTTTACAAGGAGGAGGAGGGGTTGAGAGTGGGATTGGATTGGACGTTGCATGAAATGGGGGCCTGTCCTGGATGTGGACAGCACCCACAGCACACGCTGTCCAGAAAGATGACCTGTTTCTTGGCCTTGGTTGGTCTGGCAGCCGTGGGCAGTAAGGGATGGGTGGGGGGTAAAGAGGAGCTTTACCGCTCCCTTCCTCCCCTTCTCGCCCCACTTCCCTCCCTCTACCTCCTCTTTAGGGCATCCGCAGCCACACTAGCCTGAGTTGCCTCCTCTGGCCTGGCTCCTTCTGCCTAAACTGCTTCGTGGTTCAGAGTGTCTGGCAGGGAGCAGAGCTGTTGACATAAAAGCCCGGGCTTCTAGATTTAGCTGGCAGCTATGAGGCCGCTAGGTCCATCATAAAGGCAGGTGGAGAAGGATAAAGAAAACAGGAAAAGAAGAAGAGAGAAGCAAAGGAAAAACAAAAACTGAGAAGAAAATAGTGGAAGCAAATGGGGAAGCCATTTAATATTCTCGTTGCTTTGCAGACCTGGAGAGAATATCTGCAAAGGCAAAGGGTCTCAATACTCCACTGGGCTGCATGAAAGTGATTCTAATGACAGTGCTTTTTAAAAATTGTTGACTGCATTTGCATATTGCTTTGTTGTTTTCAAGCCCTTATCGCATCCACCAATGTCCTGTTTGGTGAGGTTTGCAAACTCCATTTGAAAGCGAGAAAACTGAGGCTCTGTTGTTAAGCACCCCAGGTTCATTTTGCTAGAGGTGGCAGAATAGAGGGCACAGCATTGCACGTGCAAAAGAGAACCCAGGTTTCTGTAGCAGGGTCATTCAGATTTGAAGGCAAGGAAGCTTCTAGCAGCAAAAGCACTTGCAAATCGCTTGGTGGAGTTTTGACATCCTTGTCAGACCTTGTCCAAGACTCGCGCACCCTCTCCAATCTCCCATTTCCCCTAGTTTGCAAAAGAAGTCAACAGGTGACGCTAAGATCCTTGGAGCTCTTGTACAGGAAGTCACTTTTGCTGTGTATTTCCCCCTCTTCACCGACTCAAGCCTGCCCCAAGGCACTGGGAGATGGAACTCTGCCTGGCAGGGGAGGGTAAGAGCTGTGGGAATTGTTGTTAGGAGGCTTTCTCCTCCCCTCCTGCTCATGCCCCCAGCTAATCCTGGTTCAACAAGATTTTTAAATTCCTCTTTCGCTGCTCTGCAAACAATTTTCTGCTACCAAGCGTAATTCTGGTTAAAGACTAGAGACATTTGGTTGCAACTGTAGACAGGTTTTTGGTGAGAATCGAGTTCATACATATTTGTGTATTAAGACAGAACTCTTAAATCTCCAAGCTGGGGGGGGGGGGGGGAAGTTAAGTCTTTAAATGCACATGTACAAACTTTTCTGTAGAGCTGAGATTTTCTATAGCTCTGGTTTTTATTTATGGATTTCTGCAGCTTGCTTTGACGGAGGATTATTTTTCTCTGCCGACTCCAGCTGATTGATTCAATGCGCCTGCTCACTTACAGATATGGCCAGAGGAGCCACAGTGTAAGTTTGTGTCTGTATTTAAAATTGAGAAAACAAAATGGGTTTAAACTTGAACATTTCATTAAGACATTGCATTTTTACAAGTAATTTATTGTGGAAATACAGGCTTCTGCCTGGCCAGTGTAGATTTTGAGTAACTTGATGTTCATACTGCCGTCTGAATTGTAATATCACTTGGGCTGTGTGCACTTTGAGATTTTATACAACCGTGTCACTGCTAGGTACTGAAATCACCATGGAAGGGATAAAGTGAATGCTTTTCTCAACATGTATCAGAGCATTGGCTTTCCATGCGATGACTTTAACTAATTCAATCTCAGTCAAGAAAAACAGCAACATTTACAATTCAAGACAACTCTGTTAATCACAAAAGACATTAGAGGCAAGACTTAATCATTTTTAGAACCATAAAAGTTAAGCATGCCAAGTAAATGTAAGAATTTTCTTTTCTTGCCAGCTCACAAAATAAATATTTCCTTGATTCTTTTAAAAAATGGAAGACTTAGACATCAGATTTCAGGGCTAAGAATTGCAGTGTCTTTGAAAATAAGTCACTGTGCTACCTCTCTGATTGTATTTTGTTTAAGCAAACTTCTAATTAGCAGAGACAGCTGCGTTCAATTCCATTTCTCATCAATATATCTCCATGTGGAAGGCCAGGCTCATTAAGTTCTGGGAAAAGAAATGAATGAAGGCTGGTGGATTGGAGAGAGCAGACCCAGGTCAGAGTGGAGTCTGGCTACTCGCCCAGGGTCACTTCCTTTCCCTGGGGATCCGTGTCCCCTTATGTCTAACAGCGGTGCTGGTGGCGATGATGTCCAACAACACATCATGTTGGAACACTCTGTAATTCTCACTTGAAACATGACTTTTATTTAATGGAGAGAGAGGGAGCTTGGTATGGGTTAGGGTGGAGAGGAATAGGGCGGATGTGGCTGTGGCATTGTTAGAACCCTGGAAACAGAATGATCAGAGCGCAGGGTCTCAGACTTCTCTTCACAAATTGTGTGTCAGGACATGTGACTTAATTCCTTTAAGCCTCAATTTTGTCATCTGTAACAGGGGGTTGATAGAGTATTTTCCTCCTAGGATTGTGTAGAGTTCAAATAAATGATGTGTGTAAAGTGTTTAGCATCTGAGATGGTTTAGCTCAGGTGTCGACTTGGCCAGGTTATGGTGTCCAGTTGTTTGATCAAGCAAGCCCTGGCCTGGTGTTAACTGTGAGGATATTTTGTGGCTTTAAATCACGAGTAAGTTGCTGGTATCCATAGCTGATTATGCCTATAATCAATTGACAAGGTTGCCTTCAGCAGTGAGAGAAGTCTCTTCTAATCAGTTGAAGGTCTTAAAGGGAGAACTGATGGTTTCAGCAGCCAGAAGAGAGAATTTCCATCTCTGCTTCAGCCAGCCAGCTTCTCATGGGGAATTCATCGAAACCGTCGGTGGATGAAGGTCCAGCTTGCGGCTTGCCCTATGGAATTTGGACTTGCGCATCTCAACAGTCATGTGAGCCAATTCCTCTAAAAAAATCTCATAATATTCACATAGTAAGTAGATCTCTTGTTGGTTCTGTTTTCCTGGAGAACCCTGGCAAATACAGCAGAGGTAGGTTCATGTGTGCGCATGTGCATGTGCCTTTGTGTGTGTGTGGTTGTGTCAATGAACACTGGTGGTCTTGTTTACCAATTTTAAGAATAGTTACACCTGATGGCAAAGGAACAGCATGACACCGCTGCAGATTATTCTAAATTAATAAATGTATTTTCAATATATTTAAACAGTTTATTAATATTTCAATTCCCTGAAGCATCAGTATCTATATTGGTAATCCAGTGTAAAGAAAAAACACATGATTTGAAGTCTGGAAACTTAGGTTCAACTCCAATGTGTCCACTGATTTAATAACTATTGAACCTGAGCAAGTCGCTTGTCTCTGAGACTCACAGTCTTCTCACAAATGACATTTAAAAGTTAGAAGTTCAGGGGCTTGTGGTAGGAATTGAAAGAGCCAGTAGTCATAAAAGGCTTACTAAATTGTAGCTTCACAGAAGTTCTTGGTTGTTAATGTCAATTATTGATAGAATTTAGCACATGGGGTTCCCAATAAATGACTGATAAATTAAGTTGAATTGGTTTGAACTTTTCACTAATCATTACATTTTTAAATTTTTTATCTTATTTTTTTATTATTATGGTTTTTAAGTCATGTGATTTTCCTGAACACAATCCCCATTTGTTCAGATGAGGAAGATTGACCTCTATAGGATTGTTGATACAATCCAATCCATACAATCCATATATATGATATGAGGTGAATATTTGCATGTGCACAATCATATTCCTGGTGAGACGTCCTCAAAATAATGGACTACTTTGCAGCACCTGGGATGTCTGAAAGGGAGGCGATATTTCTAAGCCTTTTCATTGGTCACATTCTGGATTAGCCCAGCAGAGAACATGGCAGTACAGTGGCTGAATGGTAGGTAGTAGACTAAATCTCCCCAAGCTTGCGTTAACTGTAGGAGGCTGTCTGCCAGAACTTTTTCAGAGGAGAAAACATTTCTTGTCCTTCCCTAGGCCTTCTTCCCTCTCCTGCTCGCCCCTAAAGTACCCCCGCTAAGATCCTGGGATTAGAGCCATTGATTCCTTGTAAATACTAGCTTCATCATTTTAATCTCTGAGAGATCATGTTTTTTGAGTAAAATAACTGAAGCAGAAACCTTGAAAACTTTAATTATGATGGGCTTGCACTGTTTGCTTTGTTCAAGACCAGAACCTCAAGGCAGAGAATCTCAGGCAATTTTGAGGGTGTAGGCGGTAGGTGATTCCTCCTTTGTTGGCTTCTGGATTCTCCATGTCTACACCGGCCACAGCAAGCCCAAGGGCTTCATGGCAGTGAGAAGATGCCACCCTGTCCGGCTAAGCTCTGGGAATTGTTTGGGGGAGATTTAAACGCTGACAAATTGGCAGGATTGTGACACAGGTGGGGCTCAAAAGCTGGCCAGCACCTGTATCTACGCCCTGGAATTAGCCAGACTGGTAGTTTAAAAAAACACAGCAGATAAATCATACCTCCTTCTAGAAGTTGACGTAAGCATTATCTATAAAAGTGCTGTTGAGAAAAGGATCTCTCATGCAAGGATTCAAGAAATAAATTTGGAGCTAGAAAATCACCTCCCAGGACACTTCCTATGTTCTCTCATCCAGCAATTCTACAGTCTAGCTTCTCACTTCTCAAATACTTGGTCTTGGCTGTCAAATGACTAAATGCTCATTGAAAGACTTAACTGTGGTAACTCTTATCCCAGAGCCTCAATAGATTTATCTTCCTCCTCCTTCCAAATGATCTCTGATTGTTATTTTTAAAGCTTTATTTTAACAATTTTGTTCCATGACATCTAAATCATAAATCGCTGCACATAGACTTAAGAGTTGGCCAGATAAAATCTAAGGAAGTTAACCTCCCAAAAGTCTCTTGAGAAAGCTTTTACATCCCATTTTGGTGCTTCCACCAACTCTTGACTTCTGCATTTACACTGCTCACACAGAGACTCCCAGCACTGACTGATTTGTAGCAATGGCCTTCAAACTATCTGTGCCTACCTCAGAAATTGTGTTCACAACCATGGCTTGATCCTTGGCTGACCACATACTATGGTGCTCTATGACCTAACCTCCCTTTGATTGTACTTTTGTTAGCTCTATTCCTGGGTTTCCCCCTGAAATTCCTACCCTAGTCATATCTACACTTGACTCTTTTGCTGGTTTTTTTGGCCACATCCTAGGTAGGAGCTTCATCATGATCTATAAAATGGGATTGATCACATCTTTCTTGCCACCCTATAGTTTTTCTAGAAGATTCACACTAGAGTAGTAAACGGTGGTGTGAGCTATTCCTCAGACCTATTCATCTCTATCGACTTGAGATCTCTTCACTGACTGTGCCCTTTTCCTGGAATTCTCTTTCCTTGGACCTGTGCATGACCCCCCTTCATATCACTTGGATGATATTACCACATGACTGCCTGCTCAATTGTTACTTCTTCAGTGAACCTTTGCTGACCCCCTGATTGCAATATCCCAAATTACAATGCCTACACTCTCCCTAGTGGGTTTCACTGTACTCTTATTTCTGCCTGAAATTGTATTATTTATTGATGTATATTCTTGCTTAGTGTCTGTCTCCCTTCCCAAATTGAAGTGCTATGTGAACAGAGTCTGGCTGTTGGTTCAGCACTGTATTCTCAGCATGGAGATCAGTGCCTGGGATAGAGAAAGGGCTCAATGAATAACTGGTAAATGTGTGATCAAATAGCTGAATGAGTTCTATAAATGCTGGTTGTGTTCTATACAGTAGAGTTGTGACTCACAGAATTTGGGATCCAAAGTCAGTGTGGAAAGAGAAGACTGCATATGACCAACATTTCTTAAAATCCCTTGGAGGCTGCCATGATGGAAGACAGAGAATTACTCGCAATAACCCCAATCACTGCCAGTTTCTCCTACAGCTGATGGAACATATTGTTATTTCTTCACTATAATATCAGAGGCAGGACTAGACCCAGGTTTTGTATCCATGTTATAGTCTTGAGAAATACCTATCTCTAAACCCTGGAATCACACCCTCCATGGTAGAGATGTTCCCACATGTTGGAATTGGTCATACCTCCCAAGTTGCCATGCTCATGTAGGAACATATCTCTCTGAGTGAAATAATAGACAGAACTCCTCACACTACTGAAGCAATTCCTTCTCCCCTTCCCTACCTGCTTCCCTTCTGAGAATTATAGTGAATGATGCTGCTCCACTCAGCGGGCACCTAAAACTTTATCTCCACCCTTTCCCTTAGTTTGGGTCAATGGTACAATCCAGGAGAAGATGCTCTTGGATGATGATTGTAGTTCCTCTAGCACTCACCTCTATAAGACGAAGGCCATTCTTCATTAGTACATGAGCCTGGTAATATCTGAGCCTGGGTTTCACTACCCAACCCAAAGTGAGCCATCAGTTGTCACTGACTTATTTAGAGCTACTTTTCTGTACTTTTTTCCTCCTTCAAATTGTGACCTCTGCAGAAAAGACCCCCAGGCACAGAGACAATAACATCATTCATTAAAATATTTAAATCAGCTGCAGCAGCCATAATGACCAAGATGAAACCTTGAAGCATAAATTGCCTGTAACAGAGGCACCTATTTTGCCAAAGGGGTTTGGAACAATCTGGATTTGGGGCAATGGCAACAACTAAACTCTTGTCAATAGAAAGCGTCTTAGATTAGCATGAAATTTTACATTTGAAACATTGGGTCACAGTCCTTAAATGTTTCCTAAAAGACCATCAGTCCCAGAGTCTCACGAAAGCCCTGCTTTTAGTACTAGAAATATAATTATCATGATAAGATTAAAACTATTTTCACTCAATTATCTGGCAAAGGCATCACAATTTATTAAATTTATTAAATTTTTTTAAATAAAAAGAGTAACATTTTGTCACACTTTTTGAAAGCAAGTAGTTACTGGTTGATAGAGTCTGGGATTAGAACAAAAGCATTGACAAGTTTTGTTTCAGAAATAAACTTGAAAAGTAGGAAATATGTGAAAAGATTTTGAAAATTGATAAGTCAGCAAAATATTTAGTGAAGGCTTAATACTGGGAGGTAGTTTTGTGAAATGCTTAAAAACTGGGGGGGGGAAGAGTCTCGCGTTCCTCCCCTACTCACATCTTACCAGCTATGTGACCCTTGGACAAGTGGCTGAACTTCTCCAAGGCTCCACTCCTTCATCTGCAAAAGGGAACAGTGTTACAAGCTGCTTTTCTGGGTTGTAGGGAGGAATTAATCTGTCTGGTTCTGCATTTCTGACCTGATTGTCCTGTAGCTTCCAGGTCAATAATAAAGTTAGAGGGTGGGAGTAGGACAAAAGCCAGGCTGTTTCTCTCTTGTTCATTAGTAGCATTTCCAGTAGCAATTATGTCTTTTTTGTGGTTCTAGCTCTGACCATGTGGCCTCTGCTTCTGGTTTCTTATAGTACCACCTCCCCTTTTTCTATCCAACTAGGGGTTGTAGTGGCTTGCAGATTTTACTAATGCCTGGGTTTCCTCACCATTGTCTGTTTGGCTCCTTAGACTTTCTATGACCTGTGTAACCAATTCCCAGTATCAGATCTGCTCCAGCTGGAATACCTAGAGTAGTTTCTTTTTGACTGAGTGGATCCTTCTTTCTTCTTCTCTCCCCTCTTCCTCCTTACATCCCTCCTACCCTGTCTCCTTTCCTCCCTTCCTCCCTCTCTTCTTTCTTTCCTTTTCTCATTATTTAAATTTACTTTGAACCTTAACCCATCTGGTGAGCTCTTACTTGTATTTCAAGACCAGGTCTAACATCATTTACTAAACAAGGCTTTCTTTGGCATCTCCAGAAGAAATTATTGTTCCTTCCTATTTATTGTCATACCCCTTTCAATGCAGCATAATTTGTTATAAAACGCATAGATTACAATTATTCCTCTTCTGTCACCAGATTGTGTTTTTCATTTGTTTATTTCTATTCAGGTAACTCAACTAATATTATACAAATGATAACCTCAGGTATTACATTAAGCACTGAGGAAGCTAAATTGTCTCTGGTACTCTTGAGTGCATGGCCAGAGAGTTCTGGGCAACTTTATCACAGACGTACCTCTGCTTGTTTGTGATTTTCAATCACTTTCTACATGGAGCAGGATCAGCAGTCAGCAAGGCTCAATCTTGCATTTTATCTGGCTGTACCACAGACATGTCCTTCTTTGAGTTCAAGTCCTAATTTTCAAATATGTAAAATATAGAAGGATTATATATTGGATTAAAGCAGAGCTCTTTTTTTTTTGGCATGAGCAGGCTCCGGGAATTGAACCCGGGTCTCCAGCACGGCAGGTGAGAAATCTTCCACTGAGTCACCGGTGCACCACCCTAAAGCAGAGCTCTTTAACTGGGGTTTAAGGGCCTTTGGGATGTTCTTGGAGCAATTCAAGCAGTCTGTGGTGTGTTGGAAATTATGAAAGCCATGCTGGATTTACATGCACGTGCTCATTTCCCTGGGGACAGATCCCAAAGCTTCTCAGAATAACAAAGCCCATTTTAATTCTGAAAGTTGCTGTCTGGGAGTCCTTGACCTTCAGTATTGAGGCTGAGAGTGTCCAAGAGTAACTGATGAGGTGGTCAGTACATCAGCCTTAGGCTGCTTTCCTCTCTGATAGGCATTCCTCATTCAGTTCTGGTTGGAGCCATGGTAATTTTTCCCACCACCCCATTTTGAAAATCACTGTATAATTCATAAACTATCTGCCTAAATAAATGTTTATCCGAACGCTGGGCAGGGAGCCTGCAGTATCTCCATGGAAAATGAATCGTTTTCTAACCTTTGATGAATTTTTATTTATGGCTCTCAAACAAGCCAACAAATCCACCCTCCTCTTCCCTTCTCTCCACTACTCTCTTCCCCTTCAGGAAAAATACAAGCACACCTCCCCACTGTCTACCCAAGCCACATCCTCAAAAAACAAATGTTCAGGTTGTGGCTGTTTTGGTACTGATTGGAAAAATCTTGTTGAGGAAATAGGCTCAGGACAAACCTGTGAAGAAAATCCAGAAGGTTTGTGCCTCGACATGTGCCACTCAGCATTGTCAGACTGCATGCTAGGTGCTGGGTCATGGGCTCTCCTTAAGACATGACGTTGTGAGAAAGAACAAAGGAATGTCAATATTGCCGGGTATTGAAAATAGATGGTCATTCGTATTTTAAAACTTTATGTGTGAGACTAAAGCAAAAAAAAATTTATTTGTTACAAAATTTGTATTTTGACTAGTACGTTTCCTAATATAACTTATGTGGACGGTTTAATTGAACACCATACATACATGGAACCTTGAGTAGGGCATGAGATTTGTGGGTTTGTCCAGAGTGATGCCCCGATAAACCCCAGAGTAATTTGAACAGTGAATTAAAAAGTATTTGCAAAGTCCCCTTGGAGGAATGGCGAGAAAGGGGGAAAATTCAATGTCCCCATTTGGAGAATTCCTGATATTCTCACAAGCAGTGGGAGCAACCAAATCAATAGGCCAAGCCCTCAATCTTGGGGTTTGTTCATATGAAACTTATACCCGCAAAGGATAGGCTAAGCCTACTTAAAATTAGGCCTACGAGTTACCCCCAGAGAACCTCTTTTGTTGCTCAGATGTGGCCTATCTCTCTCTCAGCCAACACAGCAAGCAAACTCACTGCCCTACCCCTCTCCACATGGGACATGACTCTTAGTGGTGTAAACCTCCCTGGCCACATGGGACAGAAATCCTAGAATGAGCTGGGACTCAGCAACAAGGGAGTGAGAAAACCTTCTCGACCGAAAGGGGGAAGAAAGAAATGAGACAAAATAAAGTGCCAGTGGCTGAGAGATTTCAAACAGAGTCAAAGGTTATCCTGGAGGTTATTCTTATGCATTTTATAGATATCCCCTTTTTAGTTTAAGGTGTATTAGAGAGGCTGGAGGGATGTGCCTGAAACTGTAGAGCTGTGCTCCATTAGCCATGTTTTTTGAAGATGAATGTATAACAACATCGCTTTCTCAATGTGACTATGAGATTGTGAAAATCTTGTGTCTGATGCTCCTTTTATCTATGATATTGGCAGATGATTAAAAAATATGGATTAAAAATAAATAAATGATGGGGGAGGAAATGCTAAAATAAATTGAGTAGATTGAAATACTAGTGAACAATGAAAGAGAGTGGTAAGGGATATAGAAAAAAAATAGGGGGACAAAGGTTAAATTCTACTGAGTAGATGGAAATACTAGTGGTCAATGAGAAGGAGGGGTAAGGGTGAGTTTTTTATTTTCATTTGTTTTTCTGGAGTGATGCAAATATTCTTAAGAATGGTCATTGTGATGAATATAATACTATGTGATGGTATTGTGAGCCATTGATTGAATACCATGCACAGAATATTTGTATGTTAAGAATCTTCATGTTTATATGTTGTTTTGGTTTGATAATACAAAATGAATTTAAAAACAACATGATGTTGCTGCCTGCCATTCAATTTATTTGCACAGCTAGTCAAATATTAAAAGCCTTCCTTGTTTTTTAACTCAAGATTTTTTCACTTGGAAGAAATAATCAATATCATAAAAAGATTCTGACCACTGTGGGTAAATAACTCAGATATTTGAGAACAAAGGAAAAAGTGGCTGTATTAGTTTATGGTAGCTGCTGTAACAAAGAACCACAAACTGGATCTTCACAGTTTTGAAGGCCAGAAGTCTCAAGTCAAAGTATCAGCAGGACAATGCTCCATCTGAACCTGAAGGGAGAATCCTTCCTTCTCTATTCCCAGAATCTGATGGTTTGGGTTTGCCAGCCATTTCAGGTATTCCTTGGTTTGGGCTAACATCACTCAATTTCTGCCTCAGTGGTCGCGTGGCCTTTTCTAAGGTATCTGTGTCTGTCCAAATTTCCTCTTCCTATAGGGAGACCAGTCATATTTATAAGAATAGCTTTAAAAGAAGGTAATCCAATTTGACTTCATCTTAACTAAACATCTTCAGAGATCTAGTTTCCAAATGAGGGCACAGTCACAATATCAGGAATGAGGTTTTGAACATGTCTTTCAGGGGACAAAATTCAACTCATAGCAGTAGTTTTATTATAACATTCCAGAAAACTATTTCTCTCCAGTTTCTCAGGGTGTAGACACTGAGTCAACAGCTCTTACACTGTGTTGGAGATTCTTAGGAGAGCATGTTCCTTGTACAGTTTGAAGCAGAAACTTTCATGAGCTGTCTGGTTATGGCATCTCAGAGTCAAACCCAGCTGAGGTGTAGGTAGAGTCATTGGAGTAGGACTTGGCTTATGATGTGACCTAGAGAGAATACAGAGAGATGCATTTTTAGGGAGAATGTAGAGAACAGCTCCTAGGAGCTGTGCAGGAAGAAGGAATGATATTTCTCAACAGCCTCAGGAAACAAGTGAGGGACGTCAGCAGATCATGGATTAAGTGAAAAGTGAGGAGATAAACAGCAGACTGGGAAGCAAATTGCAAAGCAGGAAGCTGTAATAGGTTTGTGATGTCTTTGCTGAAGAATGCCCTACTTTGGAAATGGAGACCTGGTTGTAGAAGAAAGATTGCTAGTTTCAAGGACTAGTTCACAACAGATACAATCAGGGTATCATCTTACCCCAAGCTCGTCTTTTCTAGTTAAGTTGACTTCTCTGGATTCCAGGGAATGCAGTGTGGATAAACCTTGCCTTTCTCCTTTAAAAAAGTGTTATCCTGAGACATTAGAAAGACTAACCATTGTAGCCTTGGGGAGATTATCTGGATCCAATGTATTATTATTTATGATCTTTAATAACCAGAGCAGCAGGAAAGAAGCCAACTGGGTGAATGCAAACGCCTTTCATAAATGTTCTGCTTAGCAGCCCCCCATTTTCTATACCTCTAGATGACCTTCAGAAAAAAAATCCATCCCTCCAATTTTGGAGGTTCTCCTTCCCTCATCTTCCCTTGAGTCAAACTGTTTGGTGGTATCTCTGCCCAGATGCCATCAAATGTTTGTTATATTTTTAATTGGACAATATGTATCAGATATTACTGCTAACACACCTAGCTTTTTAAAATTATTTTTTGTAGTGGTTAAGTTAAATTATTGCTTAAACATTTTTTTTCTTAATATATACATACTTTGGTATGCTTCATCTTAGTCTAACTGTGTTTAACTATTCATCTTAGCACTGGCTTTGTAGAGACCTAATTCCCTTTGTCGTGGCAAGGAAAGGCAATTATATTCTGTAAACATTCCATTTGCTATCAGTGCTTAGAATATATTTGGTTCACCCTGCATCCTTAAAAGCACCTCAATTTGAAGTAATTCAGTTGATGAGAGGATTATATTGGGGTCCACTCTTTAGGGATTGATGGCATCAGCTGTCACAGTCTGATGCCAAGGCTAGTCTGGAAACAACCTGAGTGAGGCACAGTGTGCATTTTGCCCCAACAATTATTGTTGGTGTCAGCACTTGTGTACCTGCACTTTACACTACATATTGCCTCAAAATATAAGGCGTAGTTTGGGGTAGGAGTGGTGGGTCAGAGAAGGATTCCTGGAATTAGTAGTTACTTATTTTGATCCTTGTGGGATGAATAGAGTTGGAGAAGGGCAATTAAGTAAGAATCCCTAGTACAAACACATTGGTAATCCATCCTTTTCGAAAATAAGGGAGTTAACTGGATTTGGTGCTTCTATTTCCCCCCAGATTAATTTCTTCTGGTAACCCACTCCAATCCTAGCTGGAATGAGTGGGTGATGCTAGGACAACACCAAGATGGCAGGAGGAGCACCAATTAGTCATTGGCAGAGGTAGGTGCTCTGCACAGGACCCTGACAGTGACAACAGGAGGAGCCTGACACAGGAGAAGAGTCTTGAACTGGGAATTGTGAATGTTTAGAGAATATAATTGGGCTCTGACAGTTCTACCACCAACTTACTCCATGCGTAATCTTGGTTGAACACTGTCTTTATCCCCTCCTAAGAGTCCCTTCATGGAACTGATTGTCCAAAACTTGGGTCTCATGCCCAGTAGTAGAATGCTTAATTGTATAGCTGCAAATGATGAGGGCAGGAATTTAGTCCCACTGACCTCTTTATCTCTCTTCTTGCCTTTGCCTTAACTGCCATTTGTAACAGTGCTCAAATGTATCAGTTAAGTTAAAATGAATGGATCGGCTTGGACTCCAACTTGCCTTCTACCCGTTAGCAAATGGGAAGATTCTGGCTGGGCCCTTCTGAGTCTTAGAACAATTGGGGAGCTAGTTTGCATCACTTGGAGTTTGGCTCATGGACCACAGGGTAAGCAAGGATGGGGGTGGAAGCTGAGAATTCTAAAATCTTAGAGGTGATGTCTCACTCTTGTCTCCTTGCTTTCTTTGACACCATTGTCAGCCCTGCCCTCACTCTCCTGAATCATATGGCAGATTTGATATACCCCCTGGAATGTAGAGACACAGGCTGTCATGCAAATGACATAAAATCATCATCTTGACCTGATTTCTCCCTCTGGAACACTGTGCAAATGCAAATCCACTAGCAACCCTCTCCATATGTGATGCAAACAATGTTGTTTTTTTTTTTTTTCCATCTGGAAATTATTCCTTTCTGATTGAGAGGTTCGAGTCCCTTCTGCTTGTAATAATATTATTATTTATAATTTATGTTCTTAATTTTTATAAATAGCACTCAGTAGCCATGGCAACAGAATCTTCACAAATCATTAAATTAAATAATGAGTAGTCATGATGCTTTGCACTTATGTTCATTTTCTCATTAAAAAAAAGAGAGAGAGAGCTCCAAGTTCTTTAAAAATACTAATTAATTGGACCCCTCAACTGCTATTTCTTGAAGGTAGTTAATGAGGTAAGTGTCTTTTATCTTTCTGCCACTTCTCTATTGGAATTAGGATATCACAGGGACAGTGGTCCTCAAAGGTCATCAGCTATGACATTTCTCAGAGTGTGGGCTCTGACCTCCTGTTTATGGCTATCAAGGGTGCATGTTAATATGAAATTGATTCCCAGGATCACCCACAGACCCACAGAAATGCCATCTCTAGGAGGTGGGATCCAGGCTATGCACTTCTTCTTTTTTTTTTTTTTTAACATGGGCAGGCACCGGGAATCGAACCCTGATCCTCTGGCATGGCAGGCGAGCATTCTTGCCTGCTGAGCCACCGTGGCCCGCCCAAAGCTATGCACTTTTAACAAACTTATTTCATGATTCCTGGGCAAGATAACCTCCATTACCTGATGCTGATATCCCACTATGTCATTTCTACCATGTGATCTCCTGGCCTGGGCTTAAATACCTCCAGGCCAAAGTTTCTCCATCTTGACACTGTTGACATCCTACGATGTACAGGTGGGGCTGTCCTGTGCATTGTAGGATGTTCAACAGTCTCCCTGGCCTCTCCCCACCTGATGACAGTAGCACCTACCTAATGGTAACAACCACAATTATCTCCAAACCGTGCCCATTGTCCCCCAGGGAACAGAATTGCCCCTGGTTGAGAATGACTGCCCTAGACTTGTTGAATTCATTCTAGCCTGGGAAAGTACATTCTTCTTGTTTTATTTTATCTTATTATTTATGCTATTTTATTTTACTATTTTAATTGTTTGATGGCTCCGCAAGAAAGTTCTTCCATATGTTAAACTAAAACCCAATTAACTATAGTTTCTGATATCTGTCTTGTACTGTCCCTGGGAGCAAGTGGGTCAAGGACCCTTGCTCTGTCCTAGCATAGCCCTTCTGACTTGAAACTTAGGCCCTTTGAATCCATTTCTTTTTTAAGACTGAATTTTTCTGGTTCTTTCAAGTGTCCTTCCTGTGGCTTGAGTTTGAATTCTCTCTCTTATGATTTTTGACAACATCTCTCTAAATCAGAATAATTTTGTTTTCAATATTACTCTTGAGGGTCACCTCCCAGACCCTTACAATTGCTATTTACCCAGCATTTAGTATTTGCAAAACCTATGCCTGGTACTAGAAATATGGAGATGAGTTTGTTAGAGGGGATCTAAAACCCTGATTCCAATTCAACATATTTCTGTAAATAGGATACAATCTAAAAGTGGGAGTTGAAAGATATACCAACATATTTTTTATACAATGGGTGATAACAGTGAGACAGGGTAACATTTTCGTAAAACCGAAAGATGAGGGAATAATTAATTCTGCCTCTGAGTGGCCTGGAAGGCAGAGGAAGCAGTCACCAAGCTGAGGGCCCAGTTTGGGGCTCCGGGACATGCCCATCAATCCAATAGGAGCACAGAAGGCCCCGGCACTATGTGTGTTTAGCCTTGGGAGATATTGTGGATTCCAGGGAGGTAGCGCATCCATGAACTTTGGAGCCAGATGAAAACAGTAGCAAGTGAATTGGTCCTGGCCTCCTGGCTGTTGGGAGATGGGCCTGAAACAGACCCTTCCACTTACACAGCGACAGCAAACATCAGCCCTGGGGAAATAAGCTGGAAGTCTCATTCTTCTTCAAATCTAGGGCTGACTTGCCTCTTTTGTTTCTGAAGAAGCAGCTTGTTGAAGAAGAAAGACTCCAAACCCTTGAGTTGTAGACAGAAGGATGGTGCCAAAGTACTAGCTCCACGATCTGGCACAAACGACCTCTCTGAGATTTAGTTTTTCACCTGAGAAATAGAAAAAATAGCACTAGCTTTACAGGATTGCTGTGAAAACTAGGCAAGGTACTACGAAAGCCAGGAAGTAAATCACTTAGCATAGACCTGCCACTTGGGAGCAAGCAAACAGTTGAGTAAGGAAGATGGTTTTGGAAGGTCAAGGAGGAAGGTCCTTCTATTCTAGTCCAGTGGGAATAGAAGGATAAAAAGAGCAAATGATATTGAGCCAGAGCAAGAGATTAGCTGAGAGACTACAAAAGGTCCTGGATTAAAAGGTAGCTGGGACAAAGAGTGGAGGCTCTACCTATGTCTTGATGCAGTGAACAATGGATTTGGAGTCAGATTACAAACAGCCCTCAGCCTTAGGCACCTACTAGGTTCCAGACACTGTATTTGATGCTCAACATATGCTGACTCTCAACCTAATAATAGCCCTCCAAGCTAAATGGTATTCTCCCATTTGACAGAGTGGTTTGCTTAAACTTTCAGAGATTAGTCAGGCATCCAAGCCAGGGCAGCGAGGATGTCTGTGCTATTCACGTTTAGGTCTCCAATGCTTGCATGATGTCTGGGTCTACACAGATGCCTGGTGAATGTTTGCTTAATATTGGATGAAATAAAAACTGTAGGAAATGGGATCCAAATTTAGGACCTTCTGCTTGCATAAAAGCCCACCCCCTTTTATTTCCTCTTTGCCACCTTATGTAATAGATGGACTAGATAGCAGACAGTGACGTATCCTGTCTAGACCCTCAGCTGCCCCCTCTGTAAATTAGGAGAAATAAAATTCATTCCAGAAGCTCTTCAGTTAAGAGAAATGAGCACTTTTAAGTGAATGAGTTTTACAAATCATAAATTTCCATATAAGCATGAAGAAATGAAATGACACCTAAAACTGTCCACCTTGACTTTATCTGTACTCAGCACTCTTAATTTGAACACAACCTTCCATGGCTAATGCATCATTTCATTCCCGGAAAATTCACAGGGTGTCCCCAGCAGCTTCACCCAGAGCCAGCCACTCAATTAATAAACCCCCATTACCCTGCAGAAAAAATCCAAACAGAAAGTCATTTTCTAGTACCTAAACAACAGGATTTTCAACTTTAAACACAATGCCAACCTAATTAACTAATTAGACAACAAAATAAATAATTATCCAGTATATCACTGAGAGAAAGAGAGACACATTAGAAAGTTACTCAGGCACATTGTTTCCTCTGGAAAGGGATCTAGATGGCATCACTAGAAACTGGAGAGTTTTATTTGTGGGTTTCAGTCAGAGACGTCTCCTAAGCTGCTTGATAATTACATATATCTCCCAGTAATGGCAGAGCTTGTACGTGCAAACTTTCTGGGTGATGAGCAGTTCTGTCTGTCTCCCTCCCCACTCTCCCTGAGTTTCCACCCCTTGGCATGATGCAACCGTTTTTCCCAATTTTTCTCCAGTACAAACTTACCAGAGCTATAAAACCTACAAAGTCAAAGAGGATGGTGCTATTTATTGGAGGAATCTCATGCACTGGGACATGTCTTGGTCTCCTTCTTTCTGATTCTCAAGCAAATTGCTTTTATGTCATTGCCACCCCAAGTTCCCAAGGATGGGATCTGGGATAAAGGTTAAGAAACCTCCATTTCTGTATGTCTGTAAGAACAAAATCTATGTAAATATCTATATTAAATTATTAATTTTAAAAAGGTGTGGCAGTGAGCAACCTACAGCCTTCCATGTGGATGGTGATACAACATACCTGTCCCATGTTTTTTATCTGATACCCCTGAGGTATGTGCCTTGCATTGAGGTGATGTGGTATGTACAAGGATAATGTCCCCATCTCCATGGACAGTGGATTTGGTGATGCTAACAAAAGAAATTTTTAAAAAATACTCTAAATGAAGGAGCAGATCTCACCTCCCAAAGACAAAGATTCAAAATCTTAAAGGAATAAAAAACCTTAAAGGACCATGTTCCCTTATCTGTAGGGAAGATGAGCTTGACCATGAGACTTGGCTTACACATACAATGAGTTTGCCACACTCGCAAGAGAATAACAATCAGTATCTTCGGTGAGACAATGAATGAATTAATTAATTATGTCCACTTGGACATAAGGGAGTTTATTTCTCACTTATACCTTGAGAAAGTAATCTTCTCTCCCTGCCTCACTTTCTTCTCTTTCTTTTTACCAAGAAAAATTGAATGGTGGCCTCAAAGGAAAGGCTCTGCTAGGCATCGAGTTTCTAAGAGTAAAGAACGCCAACCTTTTTCTTGCGAAACATATTCTTGCCATGCAAGCAGATAGTATCCCAGCTGTACCATTAGTTATTTAATTAAAATGGTGATAGATGCTACAAAGGGTAATCCAGGAACTTTAATAACAAGAGGGACTGACCTAGTATGTGATTGAGGAAGTGGCCTTTGGACTGAAATCTGAATGAGTGAAGAGAGGTAACCTGGAGCCAGATCAACCGGACGGTAGGAGGCCAGGTTTCTACTCTATGTTCATTAGGAGCCATTGGGACATTTGAAGTGGAGCAGAGTCATGATGAAACTTCAATTGTAAATGCTCATGCTGGTGGCAGTGTGGAGAATGTGTTGGCAGATGAGAGGAAATTAGAGATGGCGAGGGCTTGGGATGCTGAGGTAGCAATGATGGAGTGAAGCAGGCAGATATCAGATATGTTCAGGCAGCAAAATCCACTGCATTTGTGATTGATTAGATTGATGAGGAGGTGAAGGACATACAGTTGTCTAAATCTGACCCCTAAACTGTTGGCTGCTAGAGCTGGATGAACAGCCACGCATTCACTGAGATAGTCTGTAGAAAACTTTATACAGCTGCTCAGAGTGCAACTCTTTTGAATTCTGGAAGATCATTCAAAGAATGTCCCCCAAGTGGGTATATGTCACATAGGAATGGGGCACCTCATGGCTTTTCAGACCCCATTAGGGCTCATGCAAGTCATCAATGCTGGGGCAGAAATCTCAAAGCTAAGAAAAGTGGCGTTCCATGAGGGTTGGAGACCAGAGTGTTGGGTGATAATGCACAGAAACTGGGTGGGCTGCAGGGGAATTGTTGAGCTTCGCTAAGCAAAATGGGAGGCCAGTTGCCAATGGAACAGCTTTGAATGGAGATAGGTCAAGAATTCTATGAAAACAGACAAAGCTGGGTTTAAATCCCAGCTCTGCCAGTTACCAATTATGTGGCCCTGTGGGATATATCTTAATTTCTCTCTGCCTCCATTTCTTCACCTATGGAACTGGGATGATGAGAGCCTCTACCTCAAAGTGAAGATTGCATGAGATGATAAGATAAATAGGGCAAAGAAACTTACATTAAAACTTACGCATGACAGGTATTCAATAAATAGCTATTATGTCACTATTATTATCATCATTAGAGTAATTTTCAGACTTGATACCCAAATGGAACAGATGTCAGGGGTTGCATTCACAGAATGGTCCAGAACTAAAGAGGTGAAAAGTTATCAAGTGCAGGGCCAGACCAATCGACAGTGGCAGGAATCTGAGTCCTAGATCTTCCAGTCCACATTTGCTTTCGTAAAGTCTTCAATTTTTAAGCCTAACAAATAATACCCCATTTGCATAATTATGAAAAGTAAAGGACCAACACCCTACAATATGGAGCAACAATTGTTAAAATGCCCCATGGTTCTAAATCTGCAGTAACAGTCAAACCTTGGCTGCAGGCTGGCAGCTCTTGTCAAGGTCTGGTTCACAGATGTGTTTTGTTTGGCCCACACACTGTTTCACTGTTTTACATTAGGATAAATATTTCAAAATTGGATTTGTCACATTAAAATCAGAATTTCTAGGTTCCACTGAGAAATCAGAAGATCTGACCAACCTTGGGTTCAAAGTCCAACATAGAGACAAGCTGCACTTACAGAAAGTATGTCCCCTTGTGTGCTGGTCTGAATCTGTGGTGGACCCCAGAAAAGCCATGCCCTTTAATCCTCATTCAATATTGCTGGGTGGGACATTTTGATTGTTTCCATGAAGATGTGACCCACCCAATTGTGGCTGGTAACTTTTGATTAGATGATTTCCACGGAGGTGTGTCTCCACCCACTGAAGGTGGAGTTGCTTACTGGAATCCTTTAAAAGAGGAAACATTTTGGAGACAGTCTTTTTTGGTAGGGCCACGAGAAAGCAGCAGATGCCACCATGTTCACCATGTGCCCTTCCAGCTGAGAGAGAAATGTTGAACGTCGTCGGCCTTCTTGAACCAAGGTATCTTTCTCTGGATGCCTTAAATTGGATATTTCTATATACTTGTTTTAATTGGAACATTTTCTTGGCCTTAGAACTGTAAACCAGCAACTTATTAAATTCCCCCCTTTAAAAGCCATTCCATTTCGGGTATATTGGATTCCGGCAGTTAGCAAACTAGAACACCTTGAAAAAGATATCTGTATGTAGGTCCCCAGAGTCAAGTGGTGACCCCTGATGTTTACATATTTTCTCACCAGCCTCTCCTCCATGCCTTGTCTGAACTCTTTAAAGTTTAGAATATTTTGACACCTTGGTTTAAACAATGGTTTTCCAACTATGTTCTAATTTAGAACAATCTTCTTCTTCAAACTGGATGAGGTAGCCCATCATTGATATTGATCATTGATAGAATTTTCCAAATCTGCACAGCTGTGCACAAGGGCACACATAGGCAGATGCTAAGTACACCTAATTGATGGGAATTTTCTTGACTTTTTTCTCAAATAATGTTCTTTAAAGTCTTAAGCTTGTCTGTATTAGATTGCTGTGTTAGTATCAGGCTGAGCTCACGTTTATGTCTTTGGTTTTCATATTTAACATATCTGCATTTCACAGTGCTCCTGCAGGTGTTTTGCCACATGAATGCTTCTGAGACTCACTCAGCCTAAAGTTCTGGTTCAAAAGAATCAAAACTCTTCAAGGCCCTGAGGGAGATGTCTTTTGACAAGTCTCCATCTCAGTTTTCCCTTGATGAACTCATGAGGTGGTAAAGAGACAGATATGAAGAATCTGTCTCTTCTATTAAAACAAAACAAAAAATGCAATAAAACAGTAGACAGAAAAGGTATTTGCCCTGGTAGCAAAATCACCTACTTGCAGAATTTCACTTACCCGAGGACAGCATGTTTTCTTAAGTAGCCCGTAGCAATTATCTGGCAGAATCTCAAACGTTTTTTAACACAAGCTGTCTTTGGTCAATAAATACCAGAACTGAAATGTTCTGGGGGGTGGAGATTTATGATCTAAGCACAACAAACACACTATAAATCAGGCTTAGAAAGCCCCCAGGTAACCTATCAGCATTAGGCAGATCCTGGCACAGGCCAGGGAACGTGTGGTGTCTTGGCAGGGACGGCACATGTCAAAGTGCAGGAGGAAGGGGTGACCTTTCTAAGGTTCCATTTATTCAGTCCCAAAGTCATGGGCACTTTGTACTTCACATAGTTGAGTTTCTCTATTTCCACTCTATACTTACTGGGAATGTGTCCTTTCCATGAGTCAAAAAAACATGTGCAGTTAGAGGTAGTGTTGTGAAGGGGCTAGAGGCTCTGTGTCTGTGTCCCAGCTTGGCCACTTGACTGTGTGAGCACAGACAGGTCTCTGAAGTTCTCTGGCATGCTGCTCCCTTATCTGACAAATGAGGACTCTAATACCTACCACATAGGGCTATTATTAGGATTAAATGAAGTAATGTATGTGAAACGCTTAGCACAAGCCTTGCAAATGGGAAGCACACAATGCATGCTCATTTCTTTAGAACTTTTTATTAATAAAACCAATCTACATACAAACATGAATGTTCTTAACATAAGAATATTCTGTTCTTGGTGTGTAATCAATGGCTCACAATATCATCACACAGTTGTATATTCATCACCATGGTCTGCATGCTTATTTTTATGGTTAATATTTATAAGTTGCTTGACACCTTGTAGGGTTTTATAAATTACCCTTATCCCCTTACAAATGTGCTAATTTGAGGGAGAATCTAATTGATGCTGTATAGTAAATAATATCTTCCTCTAACTACAAACCTGGGGCCCAGTGCTGAAGCTTTTGCATCGTTTATCTTGATATGAAGTCTAGTTCTGATCATTGGGTTTCTCTTGGCCCCAAGATCCAGTCCCTACTCCAGTTTGTTTATAGCTTCTCCCAACCATCCCCAGCACAAGACTCATGGGCTTGTTACTCCAATTCTGACCATATTGGCAATGTTTTTTTCTCAACCATGGTTCTAAGCTCTCCTCTTCCCTATCCTCCCCTCCTTTCTTCTCTCACCTCCCTTCTTCCTTTTTTCTCTTTTCACTATCACTTCCCCTCTTTTCTGTCCTTTGTTTTCCCTTTCCTTCCCTGCCCTTCCATTCTCTTCCTCTCTCCCACTCCCCTCCTTCTCTCTTCTTCCCTCTTCTCTCTCTTCTTACCTTTTATCCCTCTATATTCTCTAGTTATCCCTAATGCTTCTATGGTTTCAGGGACCCTCTGTATATCTTGATGACAAATCAAATGATTTGTCCTCTTTTCTGAATTTTATTTGTCCACATCTATATAGAGCTTCTCATCTGACCATTCTGCTTAGACATGTTGCAGGAGTCTCAAACTCAACATATCCCAAACACAGCTCTTGATCCTTATTCACTGATTTGACAATTATTTCCAGCCTCTAACATGAACCAGACTGTGTGCTGAATGCTGGGGAGGCAGCAGAGAGCATCAGACAAGGTCGCTACCTCGTGGAGCGCATACCCACCTGGCCTGCGTCAGCACTCCTCACCTGGGGAAATGTCACCAACAACCCGGATGAAAATCTAGGAGTCAATATTGGCATCTGCCTGCCCTGCATACAAGTCTCCATCACATCCTGTGAATCCTACCTCCTAAATGTCTTTGGTGTCTGCTTTTTCCCTCTAGTTCTACTTCCCCCACCTATTAAAACCCCTCATATGTCACCTGGACCCCTAAGGCAGCTTCTTCATCAGAACCCTGCTTTTGTCTTAACTACTTCCTTCAGAGCAGGCAGAGTCACACAATCACCTGCCTAAACATCGTCCTTGGCTCCCTACTCACCTTAGTATAAAATCCAGCACCTTTATATGACTTACAAAGATGTGCCCACTCAGATTCCTGCCTATGTCCCTGACATGACTCTAGCTTCTCTCTTCTCCCATTTTATATAAGACTTATGGAAATGCTTTCAGGTTCTCTGATGATCTGTGATATCCTTGAATCCAAGCCTTTACCTGAGCCATTTCCTTTGTCTAGAAATTTGCTCCTTGATTTATTTGTTCCCAATTCTCTGGCTCAGGTCTCAGCTGAAGAGTCAACTTTCTCATGCTTCCTTGACCTCCCATACTAGACATATCCCCTTGTTCTGCACTCCCACACCATCCTGGGCTCCACCTTATGAGCTCTTTGGACACTTTTAATCATATAGTTAGCTTTTCAATGCAATGGAATCCTGCAGGGGTTTTTCATGTGAGACCCACAGACCCTCAGCATCACAATCACCTGGGGAGCAAGCTGTGAGAAATCCAAATTCCTAGGTGCCCCAGACCTAAACAGAATGCTTAGAAGAAGGGTCTGGAGATGTACATTTTTAACCAGTTCTGCAAATTATTCTTAAGTGCACCAAAGTTAGAATACTGTTGTCACAAGTCTAGGCCCTTGGAATAGGAAAGAATTCCACTCTTGAATGTGCTAGGTAGGAAAACAGGGAGTTAGTGGACAAAGTCATCATTTCACAGAATGTCCTAGGGAGCTCCTCCCTCATCAGTTTTTATGCCCATATTGCATGGCTCAGATTTCCAGCTGTCTCATGATCACTGTATGAATGGATATTTCACAAAAAGTAGAGAATTTTCTAGAACTGTCAGCATGAGAAGCCTTCCTATTTCCTGACCCTGTAGGTCTGCCACATGGATTACTCTGCTTGGGCAGTCTTCTGACACATGCATAAGCCTCGCTGACAATAAATACCCTATTATCCAAAGTTATGGGGATGGCAGAGGGAAATGGAGAAGGCCAGTATTTATCTATGAAGTCTGACTTCCTTTCAGGGAAATCTCCATCTGTGACATCTCTTTTACTGTTCCCTTGAATGGCTGCTTAAATCTTGGTGTAGCACAAAGAGCAGGGGTTGTCAATTTAGACATCATCTGCTGCCTACAAGACTGGATAAGTTTCTTCACTTCTCTGGAATTCAGATTTCTCTTCTGTAAAAAAAATAGTGGGCAGGCCACGGTGGCTCAGCAGGCAAGAATGCTTGCCTGCCATGCCAGAGGACCCGGGTTCGATTCCCGGTGCTTGCCCATGTTAAGAAAAATTTAAAAAATAGAATGCTCACCTGGAAGGGGATTGAAATGTGTGAAAGTGCTGGACCCAGGGACCTTCGCAGGGATGTCACCCACTCTCTGCACCTCCCTCTCTGCCACGTGCACCTCGTCCTCATGGCACCTGAGGGGCTGGCTTCTCTCTAACAGCAATGCCACCCCTGGTCTCAGATGACAGGTGCATATTATTGTTGTTAGGCCAGGCAGCAACAGCTCGTTGCTTCAGTGGGGTACTTTAAAAAACTTTAATTGCATTACATCCTTTATCCAGGGTTGACAGAACACACAGCTTCATTTTCCGTAAGAGGCAATCGAAAAACTTAAGAGTTCAGTCTTTTTCTTTCTTTCTATCATCAACTAGTGCTCAGTCTGGGTTCTAATCTCAGCTCTGACACTTATGAGCTGTGTGACAGTACAGCATGACAACCTAACACCACAACCATGGACATCATTGTTTCCCTGAGCTGGGCACTGCACCGAGTGCTAAGCACTCTTGCCCTTTTCCCTCACAGTACCATGATGGTCTTTATTTCACTGGTGAGGAAACCAAAGCCAAGCAAAATAGACATCCTGGGCAATGGCCATCACTTAGTGTAGTTGGGACCCTTGGCTGTCACTTTTTCCAACCCTGGTTGAGCTTTCTATGTCCTAGTTACTTAGGTTGCCAGGACATAATTACTATATGTACCATATGGAGATGTAGTGGAAAATTAAATAAGATTGTGCATGCAGAACACCTAGCCTGGTACCTGGATGCAAGAAGAATCAGGGTGGTATTTGCCAGTGCATGGAGTTCCCTGGGTATCTCCCTTCTATGGTTGTTGATTGACAGAATGATAACATCTGCTTTGCTCCTGGCTTGTGTGGCCTGGTGGACACCTCTCGTGCCCTCCAACCTCACTATATGCTCTTTTAGATACACCAGTCCTACTTGCAGTGATTCTGGCTCTCCCAGCTCCCACTGATGGGCCTGTCAGTCATCTGGCTCATGTCCATCCATGGTTGAGAAAGATGTGGAAAGAGGATGCTTGATGCGAGATAGATACAAGTGAGGGAGTCACTCCTCCCCTCCTCTCCATCCTTGCTCATTTCCTACATCTTTGTAGAGTCTCTTCTTCATCTATTTTTTTTTCCATACTGAGGCTACCTCCCTGCACAAGCCCTCCCAGTTTCTTACATGTGATAATTCTGTAGCCTTCCAAATGGGTCCCACTTCCAGGCTCTAGACCAGGAGTGACCAAACTACAGCCAGTGGCCAAATTGCCTGTTTTATACACAGCCTTCAAGCTAAGAATTTTTTAGTGTAAAAAGAAAAAAGAAGCAAAAACAACTGTACAATATAAAATATTTGCTGTCTGTCCCTTTTATTAACAGTCTGTTGGCCCTTGCTCTTGACCCTTCTCCCTGTTGCACCACATTGATCTTCCTAGCCAGCTCCTAGCCCCCACCTCACCACCCGAGACTGCAACATGTCACCACCTGCTCACAAACCTTTCAATCACCTGGCATGTAAGGAAAGCACCTAAAGTTAGGCTGGGAAGATGTGTATTTACATCTCAGTTCATTATTTATGAGCTGTGTCAACCCCCTGAGCCTCAGTTTTCTCATCTGAAATAGGCATAGAATAGTGTTAGCACTGCAGTGTCTTTTGGGCCCTAATGCCTGTGAGATCTGACAATAAACACTCAATTATAATGAGCTATTCAAAGTATGGGCTCTTTTAATGGCCTCTTCGTCCATGGGGCAGAACCCACTTCCCAGACCCTGTTTTAAAGGCCAACCCCAGGTTCCTCCTCACCAGCCCCCAAGTTCACTCATTCCTTGTAACTCCTCCCCACCTCCTTGCTTACAGGGCTTTGCACTCACTGCCTTCCCACCCTGGACTGAAATGCTTTTCCTGTTTTCTCCTTGTTTGAGCCCTATCTGGCCTTCAGGGTTCACAGGGGGTGGCATGAGCATGCATTGGCAAGTAATTAAATGCACTGGGCTATCCTGGAATCTGCGTGGGGCAGCTGGAGAGGTGGAAACTGCAATGGAGCCTTCTTAGCTCAGAGATTGTACTCCAGGCGCACAGAGGCATTACCCATTTCAATCTGTGAGTCAGCCTTGAATCTCCTCTCTCTCTTTCCTTTTTCTTTCCAACACTCCAATATGAACAGTGCCTGCTGTGTAGTAAAAATATTTTGGCTGTCTCCCTTTTAAAAACTTTCTAAAAATAAATGGCAGCATCTCGTATGCACACATGGTGGGTTTTGACGACTGTCTTCCAGGTGATGGAAATAAAACCCAAGTGGGTGTCTCTCTTCAGGACCAGCACAGCAACTCCTATCTCCACCCTCCAGATGAGAAGCTAGTTGGGTTCACATTTGTGTGGAGCAAAATTTCACACTCATTGGCCATTTGAACTACTGCAGTATTATAAATAAACAAAGCAAGTAAAAATACTTGTTTATTTATAGACATTGGAAAAAGGAATGTGACTTATATGAAGGTATAATATGATTTAGCTCCTTCTTCTGTGGTTTGCAGTCTGCTCAGGAAAATAAGAAGCTTTGAAACTTTTGCTTTTTTAAAATCCCAGGTTTTATTGCCTGGACTTGAAATAGAGTTTTGATTCACCCATAAAGAGGCTGCATGTGGTGCAGGAAGATCATTGGATGGAGAGGCAGTGAGACAAGTTTCTAATAGTGACCTGCCACTAACCCCAGACAAGTCATGAGTCCTCTGTGAACCTCAGTCTCCTCATCCAAAAATTGAGGGGCTTTAATTAAATGACCAATCAGATCCCTTCCAGCTCTAAAATTCTGTGGTGTTATCAGTTAGAATTCCTGATATTTAATACATAATATGGGTCTAGAGAATTTCTTCCACTACTAATAGTTATAACTTCTCAAGATGATGTACATGGTTCTCATTCAATAGATTCTTCACCACCGGAGCAGGCTACCTGGCTATGGCAGAAGAAATCATGCATGTATTCAGTGATCTCTCTATATAGGATTTTTAGAAAATGTCGTTGTTCGCATCATTTCCATTTTATATAGAATAACAATGAGACGAAATGAAGTTGGAATTAGTATTCAAATTCTTATCTATGGTATGACATTGTTCTACTTAAAAAAGCTGCAGTCTCATTAAGCATTCATACATAAACCTTCAACTTATTGGTTCTGCAGGTAATTCCTAAGTATGAGACCCAGTTTTTATTTATGATATATTATTAAATAAGATAAGCCTATTTGCATAGTAATTATTTCAATACATTACCTCATACAATGTTTTAGTATCGCCTGATAGTGACGTTTATTGCTTGTGTAGTATCTGAGGTTATAAAGTCATGTTTAGGACTCTTTTATAATGTAGTATTTTTAAAAAATCAAGATTCCTCAACAAGTGCCCCAAAACACTCATTCTTGCACATCATCAGTCGTCCCATTAAAAAGGCTTTCATAATCCATGCATTTTGGAAATAGAAGACAGAACAAAGTTATGTCAGGGTCTTGATAGTAGGGCTTCTAGCAGCCTATTACATTTAAATGTGTATTTGAAATCTCCAAGAGGGTGCTACATTTGGTGCTTTTCCAAAATTATTTTACCCTATAATCTTTCTAACATGGACCATCTCATAGCACCAATATCTGCAGATCAGTAATATTCTAAATTTATCTCAATTTCTCTCATTGACTCTGAATCTGTGGGATTTATTACAATGTAAAAAACAAATAATGAATATTTCTTTATTTTTCACACCTTATGTTTTCCAAAGCATTTATCTTGCTTGGTTATAAAAAAATCCTGTGAGATAGATATGATTACTCACCATTTTACTCACAAAGTAATGAGAATTTCAGCTCAATCAAGATGGTGCAGAGAAAAACATTATAACCTCACTTCTCTGAACACATGGGAAGGATGGGGAAATGTTTGCAAGGTGTACCAAACACATAGTAGGGCTCTAAAAGTGGAATGGGAAATTCCATATAACAGAAACAAAATATTTGTTGAAAGGAGAGGAGTGTGTGTGTGTTTGTGTAATTGTTAGGAGGGTTTGAATCCTTTGACTCAAGGGGGTACTAGGAAAACAACCCAGCCCAAGCACCAAGGCTGGACTAAAGGTCCCAAGCCCAGGAAAGAACTGGAGGCCAGCTAAAGACTTCATTCAAGCAGCAAATTTGCAGTGAGGGCTGGAAATTTGCTACTTGCTCATTTTTAAAGTCTTCAGTGCTCTGTGTCTGCCCTGTTAGGGGTGTGGCTTAAAAAGAGCCAGTTGCCCTTGTCCTGGAGACACTGCAAGGATAGTGAGATCCATGGAGAACCTGCACTCAGAAACTCTGACCTGCACCCCATGCGTTTCCAAGGGTGCAAGGAAGAGAAATCCCCCAGGGCCAGGGTGGTGATGACCTCACAATCAAGAATTCCAGAACACTGGAGAAAGCCGTAGTCCATAGGAGAAAAACAAAAGTGTAGAGAGTGGAAGAATATACACCCAAACTATGGAAAAGATTGTAAAGATTGAAAAGATATTTAAAATATTTTTAATATGCTGAAAGAAATGAAGGAAGAAAAACAGCCATGGAAGGAGGAAAGAGATTATGAAGGAAAAGGACTATTGCATAATAAAAAAGGATTAGGACAATCAATTATAATTTGTGCATATAAAGATACAATTTAGAAAAAAAATCTTAAAAGATAAATTGAACAACACAAAGAAAGAGCAAGCTAGAAAAGTTAAGAAACATGGAAAATGGGAAGCCCTTGTATGTGTCCTTTGGGGAGTGAGTTGGATGAGAAAATAGAACAGAGCACTGGAGATGGACGAGATTATTTGAAGATTTTATGGACCTTCCATGAACTGAACTATGTCACTAGCCAAGCTCTAACATTACAGACAAAAAGAAAATCTTAAACATTATCAGAGGAAATTTTTTTAAAGTAGAAGAAAAGGATTTCTTGCAAATAAATGAAAATCACATTGACATCAGATTTTTCCTCAGTACTATTGTCTGTTGGAAGAATGACTGAGTAATATATTCAAAGAGAATTCTTTTACTACCCACACAAAATGGTTTTTTTAGAGTGAAGATAATAAAAAATCAAGACATTCTGAGATATATATGAGCCAGGAAATGTGCCACAGAATAAGACATACTAAGGAATGGTCAACAAACTGTGGCCCTTTGGCAAAATCTAGCCTACCATGCATTTTAAATAATCTATGGTCTTAAAAAGGATTACACATTTTGAAGGGTTGAAAAGAAATCAGAAGAAGAATAAAAATGTGTGATACATGAAAATTATATGAAATTCAAATTTCAATGTCAATAAGTAATGTTTTATTGGAACACAGCAATGTTCATCATTTACATGTCTATATCTGCTGTTATACTATAATGGCAATACTAAGTAGTTGCTATAGAGACCATATAGATGCAAAGCCTAAAATATTTACTTTCCAGCCTTTTACAAAAACGTTTGCCAAGCCTAAAGGATGTACTTTAGCTAGAAGAAATATGAACCTAAGAGAAAGGAATTGGAAGCAAGAAATGAAATTAAACTATACAATCAATATTTATTTTGAGGAATTTAAATGTTTTGATTATCAATTTATAGTAAAAATGCAATAATTATTTAATAAAATTAAAATGTAAAATTTTAAGCTAGAACTAAATTTCTGATGATTATGTGGGTGGGTTTATTTGGAAGGAGTAAACGCTCTCTGCAGATTGTGTCGAGTAGGATGGGGATACCAGATATATTTATGTCTTTAGAAAAAAAACAACACTTAAATACATGTCTTAAGACTTTTTGAGAGGCATTTAATAAAAGAAAGTAAGTAGAGTTTCCAAACCAGTAAAAATAATAAACAAAAAAAGCAAAGATCCTTAATTGTACAGCAGATGGAAAAAAGGGGAAAATTAATAAAACCAAAAAGTATAGTACATAGAAAACATAAAATAAGGTAGAAATAAGTCCAATAGTTTAATTCCAAAATAAAACAAATTAAACTTACCTAAAACTGACCTTTTAAAATGTGACAAATGCTGCTTTTACAAGAGACAGAGCTGAACAAATGATTCTAAAGATTGAAAATGGATGGAAAAAAAAATCTAGGCAAAAGTCTAACCTAAAGAAAGTCAGTGGATCAATATTAATATTGAAAGAAGGGAATTAAAAGGGAAGATGCCGGGGGGGGGGCAACGGTGGCTCAGTGGCAGAGTTTTCGCCTGCCATGCCCAGGACCCGGGTTTGATTCCTGGTGTCTGCCCATGTTAAAAAAAAAAAAGGACGATATTAGTTAGTGATAAAAGAACTAATTATAGTTTATGAGTTGGATGTACCCTTTAAGTGTGTCAGAACCATTTTTAGTTTGCAGGCCTTACATAAACAGGTCATGGGCTGGATTAGGTCAACTTCTGCTAAAGGTTACCTTAGGGATACAAGATGGTGGCTTTTTCAGTCGCGGCATCTTCCTTTCTAGACAGGCAGAAAAATGGGCAAGGGCAAAAGAAGTCCTGCCTGGAGGGAGGGTGTGGACCACATCCAGCCCCCTTCTGAGCACTCGTGACTTTTTTCTTTTTTTTGCATGGTCAGGCCCCGGGAATTGAACCCAGGTCTCCGGCATGGCAGGCAAAAATTCTACCACTGTGTCACCGTCACACCACCCACTGGTGACTTTTTGATATTCAATGTGGAGACCACTATTTTAGCTTGGTTCACAGATAACATGCTCCTTCAGCAACATCCCCAGGATCAAGATTCCCCCAACTGATGCTTTTAGATGTAAGTCTTCCTTTGTTGTTTATGGAAACGAGAACAAAATCAAAATACATATCTAGAGGTGGTCTCTCGGCTTGCCAGGCTGCTATGACAAATGCCACACCCTCGTGGACTTGACAACAAAAATTGTTCTGGTTCATGCTTTCAGAGGGTAGAAATCCAAAATCAAGGTGTGGGCAAGGCCTTGCCTTACCCCTAGACTGTAGTAATCTGGCACTGACGGCTGCCACTGCGTGGGATACCTTGACTTTCACCTCTGCCCCTCAGCACGTGGAGATCTCTCTCCTTCTCATTGTCTGCTGCCTTCTGTTTCCGGCTTCAGATGCATTTGAGTTTCCCTCTTTATAATTAGCCTTCAGGTCATGTGGATTAAGGCCTGCCCTCATTCAGTGTGGTGACATCTAAATAGGAGTTTAAAGGCTTCTATTCACAAATGAATCCACGCTTAACTGATAATACATCTTCAAAGGGCCTTGTCTACAAGTGGGTTCACTCCCACCGGATCACAGGTAAAGAGTAAGAACCTGTCTTTTGTGGGGTACATGAGTCAATCTATCACAGGTGGTCAAGGAATGAATTCTTCAACTGAAAGAGGCTGTGTGGGGCAGTGGGTATAGCCCCGGCTCTGGCGTCTCAACGGTGCCCATTCTGACCTTATGCCTATAGGCATGCCACTTTCTCACTCAGAAGCAAGTTTCCTTGCTTCTTGGTTACCTTTTGGTGTCCCATTTTTAATTGTACTGCAATCATGTATTACATGAGGTAGATTTGGGTGTAGGTAGGGGAGTAGACTTAATACATGATCAATTTTTATAACTGTCCCATGAATACTTTGCAAATAATATATATTCTTTGCTTGTTGGCTGTGCACATTTTATATATCCATAAATTTTATATATCTGTAGTGATACCACACACATACGTATTTATATGTGTGCAGTACATCTGCATTCAATGGTGATATTCAGCCCTTCCAAAGCTTTTACTTATGTTACATCTTTCCTATCATTTTTGAGCTAAGTGTCTTAGAGACGCTCATTTAGGATCGGGTGTTGTTCTTTTCTGTTTGTTTGTTTGGCTTCTCTGTCAAGCTTTTTTTTTTTCCCTGTATTTTAGGAGTTTTATTATAAGGTCCTGGGAAAGAAACCACTTTTCTCTTCCCAAGATCCACTCCCTGCTTCTTCCCAACTAACAGTACCTCTGAAGGGAAGGAATGTATCTGACTTAAAAATGATATTTCCAAGTATCTTTACAGATAGGATGGAGACAACAGGACTTGGATGGGGCTTCTGGAAAGCAACGGAAAAGGGAGAACGCAGCAGGCATTATTTAGCCCTTCCCCTCAGTTCTCCTTTTCTTTCCTTGTCCTGTGTGTGTCCTGCAGAGGGGGCTCTGCACGAGGGGCCGTAATACAGGACATCCCTGCTCCTGCCTCCTGGCAGGAAGGACAGATGGAGACTTGACTCAGCCTTGTCTTCTCTCTGTGGGAAACCCTTCATCATGCCCCAAGTTCATGATGTGATTCTACTGGAATCCAGCAGGAACAGCACCACATTGTAGAATTAATTATATCCAGCTTTAAGGCCTGCGATTAATCGATATGCAGCCCGACTGCCATGCCTGGCATGTCGGTCTCCCGGCATTGTGTGTGTGGGGCTGGACTGGCAGCCACTAATTCCGTCGATTCGTCTACCTTCTCCAGACCCTTCACCCCCACCTTCAACCTCCTCATCTCTGAGCCTTTCACAGGTGAGGACTCTGTAGCCCAGGGTAGTGGTGAATGGTCCCTGATAAAACACCTCAGGCCCCATCTGTCAGGCTTTGAATTTCGTTTTTTTCTAGTTCTGCAGCCCTCTTTCAAAGGAAAGCTCTCTTACACTCTTAGCATTCTGTTCCTCTTTTCCAAAGATTGCTCAGGAGTTTGGCTTCGTTAGGTAAAGGTAGGTTAAAGGGCTCACTGCATCTTTTCAGTGAGAACTCATACTCTGCTCAGAAGGTTCCCAGCTGATGGCTGTTGTGGGCTGGAGGGTCTCTGGATACTTTGAAAATCAACATGACTTCCTAATATCTGCCAGTTCTCTCACAGCCATTTCCAGAACCTACTGAGGAGCAGGAATATTTTGTCTGGAAGTTTCTGTGCCCCTCAAACAACATTGATCTTGTCTCTTTTCTTCTTTCTTTTTCTATTGTCCAGATGTGCATTGTCACTTAAAATTCTCTGACAATCTTCATATATCATGAAATAGGCATTTTTTTGAAAAAAATATATTTTGTTCAAAGCATTGTGCTATTTCCTGGAAATCCTGAGATAAAATAAGACAAAGTCTTGCTCTTCTTGCAACTTACATAGTAATAGAAAGTGTGACATACAAACAGACAGTGATCATTATTATTTATTTGAGACTTGTTATTATGTGCATTATATCATCTAGTCCTTTACATGCTATACACTCATTTAATCCTGAAAACAGCCCCGTGAGGAAGGTATTATATCAGTCCCATTTTAGGGATGTGGGAGTCGTGGATGAGAGAGGAGTAGGTAGAGGCAGACTTATTCTCAGCTGTGTGGATGGGAGTGCCCACCCTCTTGGATGGAGTGATAAGGCCACTTGCGTTCCAGAGTGCTCTCTGCCATGTTTCATGGGCAAGGATGATGCAACAGCCACAGAGGAGGTGGCATCAGGTCCACTGGTGATGTTTAGGGAAGGCTGCCTGGAGGAGCGCACAAACTAAACCACATTTTGAACTGGGAATCACTGTGCACCTGGAAGAGAGGGAAGAGGATTGAGGGGGAGAGGAGAAAAGAAGCAAAGACCCAGAACCTCAGAGCCACTTGACATGTTCACATACCTTGAATGCCTGCAAGTAATTTGGCATTACCAACATTTAAAACAAATTTTAAGGGTGAGTCGGGTGCAGGGAACAAAGGACAGGAGATGAGAGTAGAAATGATTGCAGCCAGGCCATGCAAATGATTGCAAGCTACACTAAGGGGCTTGGAGATGTTTTTGTAGGAAATAGGGAGGTGCTGGCGTACTTTAAGCAGTTAGATGTGATGGCTAACACATGCAAAGCTGTTCTGCAATTCCAGGCACATAGTAGGTGCTCAATACATGTCTGTTAAAAATCCTATTTGCTAAGGAGGCATCTCTGAGTTTTCAGTTCAGATTATTCATTAATACAAACAATGAAGCTGTAGTAAAAGCCAACAATGTGCCTATTCCATGCCCATGTCTGTTCTAAACCTTTCACTGAATAATTATTAGGGTGGCTAACAATGGATGATTTATTATAAATATCAGCTTTACTGCTTGTTAATTCAGAACCAAAATATTTGCCCATTTCCATCCCAAAGGGGGAATTCTAGTTAGTTTGTTCCCCATGTTATAACTATGAAATTAAATTAAATGAACTGAATGAATTGCATGGGGGTAAATAAACTCTTTAATTTAATTCACACAACAAAGAATAATACTGAATAAATCTATCGTTGGCTAAATAAACCAATTAACTATTTTCTTTTTAGACAGCATAAGCCAATACTACAGCCACGATAAAAGAAAAATAAAAGAATAACAGAAAAGAAATTCTCTTAATTACATGTAATCCAAATGGGTTTTGGCTACTGTCCCCTGGCTCATGGCTCTGTCACCTCCTTGGATGACCCTTAACATTGGCTTTGGGCTGTGTCTCTTTCTTCTTTTCCATGTTTTTATTACATATCGAGAGAAATATATCCACGTGATTAAAGAAAATGTGCTCTCCGTCCTCCCAGTGCAAATCTGGAAAACAGCGAGTTTATGGACCCTGTGAACACAACCTGATGGTTTTGTGCTGAGATGCAGTAGCACTTGGTTCAGGCCTTGAAGTCAAGTGGATTTAGATTTAAATTCTTGTTCCAATTTCAGAGCTGGGTGACCTCATTCACACACAACCCCCTTCAGCCTCAGTCTCCTCATCTCTAAAATGGGAGCATCAAGGGTGACTATTTCATTTTATGGTGGAGAGGATTAAATGACAGTGAGTGGAAGGGCAGAGTGCAGGTATGCAGCATCATTATTAGTGGTTCCTACTTGCTTGAGGCTCTAAGCTGCCTGGGAAGGTAGGGGATGCCCTGTTTTGACAATCAGGAGAAAAAAATTCTTTCAACTGCTATTTCCTGAGCATCTGTGGAGTGCTTAGCTTTGTATTCAAGGTGAAGGTGGTGGGGATACGAAGATGAGCGGCACCTCCAGGAATGCCCTCCTGCAGGCTACGGTCTAGTGGGCGAGACAAAGCTAGGTCATGCGCTCTAACAGAGGGAGAGTTTGACAAGAACCTGCTGGAAGGAGAGATCAGAGTTTAACCAGATGCTAAACTAGTGTCTTGGTCTTGAGAAGAGTTTGTCTGATAGCAAGAGTCTCTGGAAGCTGTGAACATATTCTCTGACTGCAACTTCAAGGCCAGATAAATAATACGATTCCTATTTCAAGGCCATTTTTATGAACTTGAAGCTGGTTCCCAGGAAGCTGTGGTTTTACTGAGTGCTGCTGCAGGTTGGCTCAGGGGGCGGTATCAGCAGTGGGGAAAGAGAGAGCCAAGTGCTGGGGGCTGGGGACAGTCCAGGCATGGCACGAGTGTTCAGACTGGTTTTGGGGCACTGGGGACAGTTTGAGAGGCACAAGAGCTTCCCCCTCTCTGGGTCTCAGTCTCCACTTATGTGAAGTGGGGTTGGGAAAATTTCCTATAAATTCTGAGTCTCCATATGGAGGGATTCTTGGGCTGTGGTTGTAGCTCTGCTTTGGGAGGAAAGGGAATTATTACATATTCATCGGACTCATCCTCTGTGAGTGTGGACAGTGGTGTGAACTGGAATTGATGCTATGGAGAGAGAGACCTGGTATAAAGAGCTCACCAGCGAGTGGTCCAATCGGTCATTCAGAGAAACATGACAGATAATGTGATAACAGGTGTGGGAGTTTCTGGAGTTTGGTCAGTAGGATGGGGAGCTGGAGCCTAACCCAGCCAGGGAGGTAGATGGTGTGAATGGACCTGGTGGGCGGCCTCAACTGGGGAATGCAAAGTCTTCGGTGTTGCTGGAGTTGAAAGCGTCAAAATCACAGAGAAAGGCACGGTTGCTATCAGGAAGGACATTCTACGTTTTATTAAGGAACAGGGACCAGGTACAAAAGGTGCAGAGAGACCCTAGAAAGGAGGAGGAGCTCGTATCAGGTATGTATAAGGCATATTTAACAGGGAGGGTGAATTTGAAAGAAAAGGACCTCCTGGGAGGTGGTGACCACAGTGCTGTTAGGAGATGATGAGAGAGTGAACAGTTTGTATGAGAATGCAGTAAAGGGAGAGGGTGAAATTTTTAGAATGGGAGAAATTCAGAAGAGGGAGGAGTGGTCTGAAGATTTTCTCCCTTGCATGAAGAGGTGCCTGGGGCCATCTTCAGAGACACGGATCACAGTGGACATACAGAAATGTTGTGCTGCTATTGTGAGGACCTTAGGCAGCCTCTAGCAAAGATGTAAGCTGTAGGGTCCAAGCTCAGAGAGAGGGTTCAGGGTGAGAGGTGTGGATTTGGAGGCCAAGATGGCATTGTGCTCCACTGGACAATGAACAGTGCCCCACTTCCTCTCCTGACCTTCCCCTTCCATCTGGCCATTCACATGTGAACCGTGTCCTCCCTGGCCACAGCAGGACCTTGGAGAGAAAGAGAAGCTTGGGTCTGTTCCCCTCACTCAGTTTAAATCTCCATCTTCAAACAGGGAGGAAAATAAAAAACACGTGATGATGCAGCATTTGACTAAAACCTGATAAATCACCCCTCCCAGCCCCAAATCCCATATGTATATGTTGTTCTTTCCACAAGCTCCCTAATTCCATGTGGTGATTAACAACAGATTGTCAAAGGATCTTCTCCAAAAGAGCCGGCCCTACAAACGTAGAAACACAACTTTGCTCAGTAGATTCCACGAATGGCCCAGAACCCCCCAGCCTGCTTCGTCTGTCTGTAGTTCTAAGGGGGAAGATAAGGAATTTTTTAAGTTTGGGGAAGTGCAAGAAAAGCGATAAATTCCGTTTCAACCAGCTACTCACCTCTGGAGCACCCCTAATACACTGCTTAGAATTTATTTTATTTTATTTTTTGCTTTCAGGCATACCTCATTTCATTGTGCTTCACTCTATTGCCCTTGCAGATAGTACTCTTTTTACAAATCAAAGGTTTGCGACCACTCTGCGTTGTGCAAGTCTATCAGCAACAGCATAGCCTCTCTTTGTGGCTCTGTGTCACATTTAAATTAAGGAATGTATCTATCTACCTGTCTATATATATATATAATATATATATATATATATATTTTGGCATGGGCAGGCTCTGGGAATCGAACCCAGGTCTCCAGCATGGCAGGCAAGAATTCTGCCACTAAGCCACCATCGCACCGCCCAGGAATGTATATATATATATATTATGTATATATATTAGACATAATGCTATTGCACACTTAATAGACCACAGTGCAGTGTAAACATAGCTTTTATATGCACTGGGAAACTAAAAAATTCGAGTGACTCATTTTATTGTAGTACTCACTTTATGAAGAGGGTCTGGAAACAAATCTGCAATAGCTTTAATGTATGGCTCTATTTGGCTCTATTTGCTTTTGTTTCAAATCAGGGTATGGCCAGATCGTGACCGCTTCCTACTCAGAAAAGTTCACGAGCATGCTAAACGATGCCTTCCTATAAGAAACTCTCTTAAATCCAATTTTCAAGACCTAACTTCTCCCAGTTCCCTCTGCCTTTAGTTCTTACCTGTCTTTTCACCCTCCTGCTAAGTGCTGGAAGGAACCTGTTAACTTGGCCCAGCAATCTGGGAAGGCACCCTTTCTTCCTTGTCTCCTTGTACCTCACACAAGGTTTTGCACTGGCAAGAGCTCAACAACTATCAGTTCTTATTTCTCTAGTATGAGGTCTCCTCATTGCTCATACCTGTTTCTCCGTCAAACCCCAGCTCCAGGGTGCCTGACTTTCTCTGGAAGTCTTTCCCAGGCCCTCTATAGTAGCAATCTCTATGTGTTTCTGGGTAGCTGGCTTCTCAGTGTATGCTCATTTCTAAATGAAGATCTACTATACCTGGGACCCAGATTAGAGCCTGTGTGGTTCTTGGGTGCTTCTGGAGACATATCTTGAGGCCTTAGTTTCACTCCCATGCTCCAGGCCTTGCAAATACACAAAGTCTCCTAGAAAACAGTCATTGCAGGGACCCCATTCACTCAAAGGGCCAATAATGGGTTTCTGATAAGAGGTACAGTCCTGTCGTATGACCTCCTTAATACCATCACCTTTCTGCAATCCTGCAGTGTTATATTTTCCTCCATTTATAGCCACTTTGCAGACAGCCTTCTCCCCAATATAGCATCTTGCTTGAAACTGTCAACTTGTTTCCACACTAAGATGAAGATCTCCTCCTTGTCCAAAAAATAAATTTCTTTAATCTAGTCAGGTGCCCCGTGGCATACACTAAGTGCACAATAAGTGCACTTTGGATGGCTTTGCATATCATATCAGTTCACATGTGGCTAGTGGCATAGTTGGTAGAACAGACAGAATTTGAATATTGGATTTATAGCTAATAGCTTAATGCCCTGGTGTATGTGTGGGTGCTGCCTTGAAGGTACAGAACTGGTCGAGACAAAAGGTGATCATTTAGAATTTAGACACTGTTGATAATTCATTTGGTTATCTATCATGCTCTTATGCTATGGTGCTCATATGCTACGGTGCCTATACTTGAGAGCTTGCTATGTTGTGTACCATGGCCTGAGCTAGCTTCTAGAAGCATAAGTATGGGTGACCTTTTCTCCTTGCTGTGGAGGAACTAAGTCTATTGGGAGAAACAATGTTCTAGGCAAGTAAATTACAATCCACTGCACATTGACTCAATGGGTTAACTCACTCTATGTCATAGAAGACAGGGGCAATGATTTTTCTAATCAATCAGTTGAAGTTGCTCCTTTTAACTGATTTCCATAAAAAGAGCATAAGCTGATAGAGGGAGGGGTCATGAAAGGCTCAAGACATTGGGCCTCACTACCTGGTCGACTCTGAATGTTACCCCACCCCTTTGAAACTAGGATTCCCTTCTGTGAGATGGGATCGACTATCCAGGATTATCCGGAGGATTGACGTGCATGTATATGAAGAACCTGGCTCAGGGTGTGCACACAGGAAGCTCACGATGACTGTGAGTCGTGACCCAATTATTCTCGCCCATAACTAAAGGGTCAACTTTTAGAGTGACATTAAGTAGGCATCCCCCACAGGAAATGCTTGCTGCAGCTAGTGTGTTCTGCATGGGACTAGATAAGTGGTTTTGTTTCTACCTTTTTGTATTTATTTCTAATGTGATGGTCACAGAATTCTTCATTATCTCTAAAAACTGCCACTTGGAGTCTCACTAAATTTCCATATTGTGTGTATCATCACATTCAAGAGAACAGAGAGAAAATGTGCTCGATGGAACCGGAAATCCTCTGCCAGTACTAGATGGTAGACCGATTGCTCTTTTAAGAATGTGCCACCATGTGCATTGCCATGTGACTGAAAAGCTAAGGAACCCCAAGGACCACTAGTAGCCAGCCTCAGAATTCCATAGCTTTCATGGAGAAAACATCGTTTGATGACTCCTTAATTTTACATTTCTCCTAACCTCAGAACTGTGGGCCAATACATTCCTGCCATTTAAGCCAACCCATTGTAGGGTCTTTGTTTTAGCAGCTGGAAAACTAAGATACCACTTTTTTCTTTGCTTCCCCTTCCAACATTTAAGGATCTCCTACGAGAGTGGTCTAAGTGGTCTAGGTTTGGCAGCCCTTTAGACATGCACATTGTAGAAACTGGGTATGTCTGAGCAGTGTTCACAAAGATGAGCTAAAAGAACATGTGATGGATAACCTTCCCCTTCTGATTTTCAGATAGTCCATCCAGAAAACAAAAGGATCTGACATAACGATATCAATGTTGCTTCTGAGGTGAAATGCCTCTGAATTGAAGAAGCTTATGAGGGAATGAACGAAGTCACTGGCTTTAGGTTGGCAAGCTAAATGATGACTCAGATGACAGCGATGAGACAGAAATGGAGGCCAATTGCTCAAATTAGCTGATCTTCCCACACACATGGAAAACAAAGATGAAAGCTCATGGTAGCTCTGCCTAATAGTGCTTCAGACATACTTGGAAACATGAGTTCTAATGAAAAGAAAGGGGCATGGCCTTTTTAAGTAGTAGATTTGGCAAGATCTGAAATGTGACTTTAGAATACGATTGAACTTATTACTTGGTGCAATGTAATTTTTATATCAGCTTGAATTTCAAAGGGAATTGCATTGAATAAGAATAGCTGGCAATCAAATCACTACTGGACAAAGGATGGTGACCCTGAAGCCAGGTAACCCACTGGCAGTTTCTTCTCCTTTGGAAAGCAAGGCTGAGTAAGGTCAGTATGAGCTCATATCCTCAACTAACCTTTCAAATGTAACCTTCCACCAGACCCTGGCTTATATCTTAAAGCAAATTTTTAATATACAGGGTTCACAGTAAGGTAAATGTTTATTATATTAATCTAATCGATACCAAAATGATCACATATCATTTATCAGTTATTCTTTAAATAAATTACATATCATGTTTGTTATTTATATAATAACCTGATCATGTTCAGTTCCAAACAATGAAATATGAAGCCTTCTGGAACTGAGATAATAAATTAATCATCTAGATCTACATCTTACTTATACCATCTTTGATACTTTACAGAATAAACTGAGGTACACATAAATCCACATCATAAATTTAATGTTTTCTCTCTCTATCACTATATCAAACAAATATGGCAGGAGGTATTTTGACACATTGGGTTCAGGTTGGTCAGCTATGAAACTTGGGCTGTGTGGCATAGGTAACACTCACTTGGGGACCTGATGGCCATTTCAAGAGAGAGGCGGGCAGCTCCGGAGCAACTGACTTTGAGGTTTGATGACAGCTGGCTTATCAGGCGAGCTAGACCACAGCATAACGAGGCAGTGGACAAAGAAGATGAATAGAGGTTCCCAGAATGAGCTCCTAGTCAGAAATCACAGGGCAAACATCTGAACTTCAGGTCTTACTTTGCAGATATGATGCTTCACATGTGGACAACTCTATACTCTGGAGTAGTATCAGGGATCAATTCATGTAATGATGGTTAATAATTCTTCTGAACACTGCAAGGAGAGAGAGAGAGAGTGAGAGAGAGACACACGATCACACATATGCAACAATATTTGTATATATGAAGCATGTCTGTTGCACCTATAGAGGTCTTTTTTACCTGCTATGTGGAAACAACTATAAATAACAACAATTTCATTGAAGGTGACTTGTTCTTTCAGTGCCATTTTTTTCCAGAAAAAAAAAAGACTAAATTAAAACAACTTTCAGGCATATTTGAACTACTCTTTATTAATGATACAGTAGGTTAAATCATAAGGAGCTAATGATAAAAACTATTAATGTGCCTAGTTCAGTGACTCAAATGAATCATGAAGAAAGTCAGTCACGTAAAGCTTGTCTTAGATGTCCACCAGGATGAGGCGGCCTAGCATCAGACCACTCTGGTTCAAAGTCCAGCTGGCCCATTAAGAGCTGTGTGTCTGTGAGCAAGTCATTGTCCCTTTCTGGTCCTGGATCACCTCCCTCTGAAGTAAGCCTGAAACCCCACACCTCGCAGAGCTGAGCTGAGGGCCACAGGAGATAAGGTGGTGACATCACGGCTGGGAGCTCAGCCTTCTTGAATCGCCACTTCTTTTTGGCCCAGTGATTAGGGATTAGTAATATTGAGTTCTTGGGTCCTCAGTTTCTCCATCTGTAAAATAACAGTGGTAGTAACTACTTTGCTGGGGTCAGTGGGAAACATTTTAAGTTAATTCAGGTAACTCAGTTTAGATAAAAGAGCTGCTTGCTAGCATCATTAGCAAATCCTGCAGAACTGTGAGCTAAAAGTCCTCATCAGATCCTGAGGATGGCAGTGGTCTCACAATCCTTTATCGGGCTTGTAGCAAGAGGGTGGTAGAAGCACAGAAGGGGATGGGGGGTGCAATTGCTTTTTCCTCCAAGGCCCTTCCAAAACTTCCCAAGTTGAACGAGCTCTGTGAAGGCTCTTGCTGTCTTTCTTCGCCGCGCCCCTGTCTTTGTGCCTTGACAGGTGGACATCATTATCTCTATCAGGACAGTTAAATTACCGAAGGAAAAAATTCACCCTGAAGCTATCACTTTTACTTTTGATCCTTCTCTTCACTTGAAGCTTCCTTCCAAATTCACTTATTTTTTTTAAACCTTTAAGTGGAGGTTTTATGCAACAATGTTCCCTATTTGAATTATTTCTTTTGAGCCTAGATAGCATTTCTACTGCCCACCATCCAATAAAACATTAATCAAGGAAATACTGAGCTTTAGAGAGTGTCTTCAGATCTCCAACCTGTCCATATCAAGCACCTGGGGGAATGGATATATTAGAAATCTGGAAAGGAATGCAGCTACAAAGTCCACTGCTTCCAATGTATTTGCTTCTAAGGCAGAGGGGTGAGGAGCTCATTCTCTCTTTGAGCTATGTGCTCCTTAGTGTGGGAAGAAGTCACACAAGGGAAGAAAGGAACTCAGTCCCTGATTTTAATCATGACATGGATCCTCAGGAGCTTTGTAGGTGTGCCCATGAGCTGTTGTCATGGGGCCTTGGATTGAGTCCCGGTTCTTCTCTTTGACACCTGGAGGATGTTGAGCAGATTATTTAACCTCTAAAAGACTCAGCCTTCTCATGTACCATTATGAGGATTGAATGGGCTAAGACTTTTATGGTTTGCACAATTAGTTAACAATTTTGAGAACTCCCTAAATTCTAGATCGTACACTGACTACTTTTACACATAATCTCTGTCAATCCTCATTTCATTCCATGTGGCAAACAATATCATCATTTCCATCTAGCAGCAGACATTGCTTTAACTGAAGACTCCAGGTGTCTGTGCTTATTGTCATAACTATGTACTGCTTCCTTCTCTTTGTATGTCATAGGTACATAGATGGCCAGAGCCTGGCATATCAGGGATGGTCAATAAATGTCACCTCCTTGTCTTCCTCTGCCCATTTGGCCATATCTGTGAGGGCTTTTACCCTTTCCTGACAGAAGGAGCACTTTTAGCCCACATATGTGGGGAGTCAAAAACCTGTAATACTTGATGCCTTTAGGAGCAGCTCTCCATCTGTGATGGTGAGTTGGTAGATCAATTTCCTAGATCCCTTATCTCTGGTTGGAATGATGGGTAATTTGGGGTCATGTTATATATTGCCTCTGAGATCCTCAGTGGGATAGGGACCAGTTGCCCTGCCAGGGTTTCCCCATTGTTCAATTTTTGCTTCAAGGTCTGCTTCTGTTGGAAACCCAAGTCAAATTTGAGATGCCAGAGGTATCTAGTCGTGTCTAGTTAATCTGGGTACCCTGGTAGTTGGCCCAATGCCTCACACAGCAAAGGCTCACAGTGATTGCTGCTTCCAGCAGCAGCACCATGTCTGTAGAGAGTGCATGGGTGCCCTAGAGTTCAAGTCTTGGACCAGACATGTACTAGCTGTGACCCTGGACAAGTTACAAGCCTCTTTTGAACCTCATCTTATTTTCATGGGGATGATAATCCTTATGGAGTTATTTCTGAGCTTGGATAAAAATTGCAGACAGCACCCAACACATAGTGAGCACTCCATCAATGGAGGCTACGGCAACACTAACTGGAGCATAGGCACCCACTTGCTTGCCAATTTGCCATGTCAAAGGCCTGTGATGCAATGGGGTCAACAGCAGTAGAATTAACTATTGACGATATCCCTCAAAAGGGCAATGGGAGCTTTTTGAGGCTTGAGCCAGATGCCTCTGTTGAATCAGGCCACTCTTGTTAGCCATGTCACCGATGGTCATCCTCAGCACAGGGACAAAGGAGGGTACGGGGGACAAAAACAAAACAGAGCAAAAACTCTGAATTCATTCTTAGAGAACAAGAAATGGGTTTCTTTCATCTTAATTTTAAGAATATGCTGTAGAGGTCAGCAGTTTTTTTTTTTTCCTTCAATGTCGGCAGCTTAGACAAAAGGCATTCGATTAGAAGAATAAACTGATGTAAATACTCCAGCTACAGGCCTGGCTCCCCTCCAAGGACAAAGGAGCACCCATCAAAGGTTGGACTTATTGGGCAAATGCCTCCCCTGTCCTCCACAATCTTTGTTTAACACCTCTCTCCACTGCCTCAACTAAATGTGTTACATTTGTAAAGGCAATTTCTGAAGCAGGGTCCAATCCAGGGAGAAGGGTGGGCTTCTCCAGAGGTGAGGGGCCTCATCCCTGGGCCACTGTGACTGTGTCTGGCTTGCCCTAAACTTTTATTCTGAGAGGTAGCAGTGAGAAGAGGCAACTTGCATTAATTTAACTTGATGAAAATTACTCAGAGAGCCATAGTGAGGTGAGTAGCCAGGCTTATTTATTTATTTTCTTTTAACTTTTTTTATTGTATAGTATAATATATATACAAAGCAAAGAAATAAAAAAGCAATAATTTTCAAAGCACTCTTCAGCAAGTGGTTATAGGATCCCAGAGTTTGTCATGGGCTATCATACGAATCTCTCAGATTCTTCCTTCTAGCTATTCCAGAATATAGGAAGCGAGAGGGCTTAAATATTTTTTTATCATCACAATTGACTTTTTTCCTTCATTTTTTTTGTGAAAATAACATATATACAAGAAAGCTATAAATTTCAAAGCACAGCACCACAATTGGTTGTAGAAACTATTTCAGAGTTTGACATGGGTTACAATTTTACAATTTTAGGTTTTTACTTTTAGCTGTTCTAAAATACTGGAGACTAAAAGAGATATCAATTTAATGATTCAGCATTCATATTTATTTGTTAAATCCTATCTTCTATGTATAACTCCACCATCACCTTTGATCTTTCCATTCCTCTCTTTAGGGGTGTTTGGGCTATGGCGATTCTAAATTTTTGATATTGGAAGGGTCTGTCACTAATATGGGGTAGAGAGATGCAACCATCTGATGTTCTGGAGCGGCTGGGCTAGGTTTCAGGATTTATCTGGACCACGGACCCATCTGGAAAGTTACCCTAGTGCATAGAACCTTTGTGGAATCATATATTGCCCTAGGTGTTCTTTAAGATTGGCTGGAATGGTCCTGGTTGGGGGTTGGTGGGTTATGATAGGTAACAAAGTCTAACTGAAGCTTGTATAAAAGCAACCTCCAGAGTAGCCTCTCGACTCTATTTGAACTTTCTCTGCCACTGATACTTTATTAGTTACATTTCTTTCCCCCCTTTTGGTCAGGATGGAATTGTTGATCCCACAGTTCCAGGTCAGGATTTATTCCTGGGAGTCATCTCCCACGTTGCCAGGGAGACTTTCACCCCCAGATGTCTTGTCCCACGTAGTGGGTAGGGCAATGATTTCACTTGCAGAGTTGGGCTGAGAGACTGAGGCCACATCTGAGCAACAAAAGAAGTCCCCCAGAAGTAACTCTTAGGCATGCCTGTAGATAGTCTAAGCTTCTCTGCTACCTACATAAGCTTCAAAAGAGTAAGGCTTATTTATTTTTATTGAGTTTGGGCAACATGATCTGCCTTCAGGAAAACTGAGCTACCAGGAGGTTTCATTGTGTCTGATTGAAGGGTATGGACAGAGTTGTTAATTTAAATGGCCCCTATCATGATGCATGTTGGACCCAAAAAAAATATTAATTGCATGCTAAATATTGGGACTTAAGTAGCACAGAGAGGAGAAGACTGCTTCCCAGAAGTAGGATACTATTTTCTCTTGACACTGGTAGCTGTGATTCTGGGAGTAGTGAGTTTGGGCTCCCCCCGTGTGGGCAGTGGTGAAGCACTGAGGTGGTATAGTAGGGAGCTGGGAAGAGCTGGGTCGTGGATTGATGGGTTTTACCTTAAGGTGTTTACATGGAGCTCCCAACAGTGAATGTTTCATTGTAACACCTGCTTGTTCCAATTGACTCCAGAGAGTTCCTCTTGGCTTGAAATATCTTTGGGACATTGTGACATTTATTGACCTCTACACTTGAAATATCCATATAAAGACATATGTAGAAAGTTGAACTTACCTTATTGGAGTTTCAGATGTGTGGAGATAAAGATTTTTCACACCAGGGAGAGTTATTGAATTCAAATATGTTATTATACAGTCTTTAGGAAGGGCTGATGGCAATTGATGTCTGATTTTCTGCCATGTGAGTTTTCAAGGAATGAATGCCCTTAATCACAACCAAGAGCCAAGGCAGGCAGGGACTACTGGTCCAACAAGAGAGCAGGGCATAGAATTTAAGGAGACATGTACTCGGCAGGAAGCCCCTCCTTGGTCTCACTTGCCTCACCTTATCCTGGTCCTGAAGAAGACAGTGGATCTTCACTGAGTTCTTGAAAGAAAAACTTGGCCTAGCAGTCAACACGTTCACCTGTGTGATGTGCCCCCAACCCTGCACAGTGTTTCCATGGTGTTTCCTAAGTAAGGGACGAGGCTTAGACACTCTAAGCAACTTGTCAAACTGCATCATAGAAATGCCACCAATTACAAAGTGCCCCATATTAGACCTTGAGCTTTTATGTCTCAGGATTTAAGCAAATAAATAGTCATTTCATCCATGGGATGCAGACATTCCACCCAGGCCCGGACCCTCTCAATCAGGTAAGTATTTTTTATGCTTTGGTGAGAACAGACAGCAGCCAAATTTGGTTGATGAAGAAGACATGTCGTGTTTTCTGAGCTCCCAATGGAGGACTAAATAATCACCTAGATTCTCACCTGTGTCTTGGTCCTGGTGTGGGGATGGGAGTAGCTATTCCCTGGGCCTTCTGACTTCCCAGACAGGGCAGGCCACCCATCACCCCAGCCCTGCAGACCCCTGAGGCCTCCTGGCCATTCTACAGCCTTCCTTCCATCAGGAGTTTCCCCTTGACACCTCTTTATTTCATGCTTGATTTCAGTTCCTCCCTTTAACAGAAAAAAAGTCTGATTGGGTAATTTATCTACGACAAATCTAACATACTTTTCCTTATACAGAGTTTAAAAATGTGACTTTTTTTTTTTAAAAAAAGAGCCATTTATTACTTTGTTCATTCACTCAATGTTTTCAGTTACTAAGAATTTTCTGGGCACTGACCATTTATGCTAGGTTTGGTCCTGGGTTCTGGGATGACAGAAATAGGTACAACCACAGCTATGCCTTCAAGAATCTCAGAGTCTAGTCAGCAATTCAGACACAGACATAGACAACTTCAGAGCAGTGTGGAAAATGTTGCACTGGAGGTTGTCAAGCCGGGCAGACTGCATGGAGGAAGTGTACTATTTTGGCACTGCAGGAGAGCAAGTCAAGGAAGGCTTCCCTGAGGAGGTGAGCTAGAGCTGAAACTTAATGGATGACTTGGGTTTCTTTGGGCAGGAGGGAGAGCCTGAGTGAGGACAGTAACCTGTATAAAAAGCTGGTTATGAATGGGAGTAAGGATGATGGGGGCAGAGGCAGCAGAGAAGAAGGCTTGGGAGGCAGGTCCGATGAGCAAGACTGGTTCCCATCCTGAATCTGCTGCTCTGTGCTGTGTGGACCCAGTGCAGTCCGGACCTCCCTGAGTCTCAGCCTTCCCAGCTGAACAATGAAGGGTTATGTTCCTGGTCTCCGAAGGCCCCTCCAGTGCAGGATTCGAGGACCGGGATGCTAGGAACAGCTGGGTGCCAGGTGGCCCTGGACCACAGGCCCCCGCGTTCCTGATAAATTCAGAACAGCTGAGCATCCCTGGCCTTTTCCTCCAGCCACGTTGTCCACACAGCCCTCTCTTTGGCAGAAAAATCAACTTAATTCTCTGGAGCTCTGGAGACTTGGAGCAGTTCACAAAGCCTGTCCCTTCCTCCCCTTCCATTCATTTATTATCCTGGTCAGAAACTTGCATTGATCCGATCCTGAGCACAGGTCTAGGGAAGAGACAGACCCATTTAGAGAGCCCAGGATCTGATACCATTGGAGGCCCAGATAAGTCACCGGCCACTGATGGTAGATAATTGGGAATGTGGGTTCTGCGTGTCACAGATGGTTGATAAACAACGCTAAGCATTATTATCTCCTCGACCAACTGAGCTAGTGGCCACCCCCCTGCCAAGATCTCCTCCTCCACCCACAGGAGGGAGGGCAGTTTCTCTGCATTGGGACCAAGAGGGAGCACAGTTAGCTTGATCTGAAAGCCTGTCTTCTCATCTCTTCTCGTCCACACACGGTTCTGATCGCCCCCGCTGTCAAAAGCAGAGTTCCACTGAGTCACACGTGCTTGAGGAGACCCGGAGGAAAGAGAATAGAGACACACAGCATCATCTGTAAAATGGGCGAGCCTGCAGAAACCCTGAAGGGTGATGTCTCAAAGTCATTCCCTCACTCTTTCTCTTTGGGGTCCTTGTGCCCTGAAATTGCCTGGAGACTCCCTTGGAGATCACAGAGAAAATTCTGTCTCTCACCACTTGTAGGGCCCATTCTGCAGGTCCTGAACTAGGAAGGCACCTCTGTTTGGGTTTCCAGCAGTTTAAAATCCTGTCCATGGTGGATTAGAAAAGGCCTGCATGCCACTGCCCATTCTGGCCCAGGAGAGAATTACTGCTGTGGGCCCTTTTAGGTATAGGCCCAGGGAGAATAAAATTGAGGAAAGAATGAGGCATATTTTGGGGCCTCATGAAATTTATGACTGCAGAATTGAGAAGGAAAAGGAGAAGTGAAGAGTGCTATTTTTTTTTCTCTTAGTCTTTCCAGAAATATTCCAGAAGTTGGATGCTAGCAGCTCCAAGGAAAATTAGAAAAGATAGTGATGAAAGTTTAGGTTTTTATTTGCTTGTTTATTTATTTATTTTGTTTATACAGGCCATGCACGAAGTCGTAGTTTTCGCCACCTCACAGGAGCAGAGTTAGGAGTCAAGGTCAATGGGTGTGACCTTTTCTGCCCTTGGCCAAATTGCTATCTCCAGAGGCTGAGGCTTACTGAAAGAGGGCTACCCCCAGAGGAAAGGGCATCCTTTTCTGCTCAGAGAAAACTCAGACACTGCTGCTTGGATGTATCTTGCTTCCTCCATGCCAGCAGCTAAGCTGTGAGCCTCCGGAAGACTTGCCACAACCCAGGAAGCAGTATTATTTTTATGGCCACTTTACAATTGAGGAAACTTGGGCTCAAAGAGGGGCAATCAATCACTCAGGGTCCAGGCATTTGTGAGTACAGCAGCCAGATCCAAAGCCAGAACTGCTGGCCCCATGCAGACACTCTTCCTAGGATCTGAGCCCGTGCTCACAAGCAGTTTGCCTTTTGAAGCCATCGTGCTGGGCATGGCATTCTTCTTCAACGATACCTGGCATCTCTGGAATAAAGTCCACCTCCTCCCATGGTATGCCAGGCCCTCAACCCCCATCTGTGCGTGCAGGTTCAGAGATTCCTCCCCATATGGTCCCCAAACCCTGCCCTCCTTAGGACCTGCTGTGTTTTCTCAGGCCCCACTCCTTTGTATACAGGTCCCCTCAGCCTGGAATCCATTATTGGTACAAAGAAAGAAATCAAGAGATTTTTGTCTCAGGTGAATGTCAAAACCCAAGTTACCTGGCCCAACCCAGGGTCCTTCCCTTTCCGCCACCAAACTGTTATTGGGCCTTCACGCCCCAAGCATTGGTGTCCACTTTAGTGACCCTGAACAGCCCTGCCCACGACCTGGAAATTGAGAAGTACAACTTGGGGGTCCCCATTACCCTTTCAACCAAACACTGTAAAGCAGGGCAGTTCTGTTTCTCACCAGGCTGTTGGCTCACTCATCTCAATGTTTCTGGCTCTTTGTTTCCTTCCTGGCACATGTCCTGCCTCAGTAGGCCCTTGCTGTTGGAACAACATGCAAATAGGGATGCTCAGAGTGTGTTTGCTGAATTATAGAACACCAAATCAATTTTTCATGTCTGCTTCCTCCATTTGTCTCTCATAAATACCCCCAAAGAGGCAGGGAAGTTGAGGACTTATCTCTATTTATCAAATTTAAAAACAGAGGTTCAGAGAAGTCAAGCCTCCTGCCTGAGGTTTAAGAGCTGGGGGCCTGGGGTTGTGGTTGGATTCCCAGGCCCCTGGCTCACACAAAGATATTGCAAAGGCTGTGAGCTTTAGGCTGAAGCTTGCTGCAAACTCAGCCTCTACTCCTGCCCAAGCTTGCCTTTCTTTTCCTCCATGCTGACCACTGTAGAATCTTGAATTTCATGCCAACATGGGGCCAAGCCGATCCCTAGCCTTCCTGGCTCTGCCTTACCCCATCTGTTCCCTCCTCCTCCAAGAGGCCCTCCCTTGGAATGACCATCTAGCCCTGAAACAGCTAGAGGAAAGAGGACTGTGCTCTTTTCTTTTCCTGCTTTTCAGGGAATGCTATGTATTTGGACCAGATGGGAGAGTCTCCTACCACCAGCTCAACTTGTGAGGTCACACGGGTTGTTTCTGGGCAGATGTTGGCCTGGGGCCACAAGGGTCCACCCTGCTGGGCCCCCAGGCATCTGCCCCAGCTGTATAAGAGCTTTATACTAATCCATAAGAATGTCCCTTTCAGCTCTGATTGGCTGCTGGTGACATCATAGGCCTTTGGGGGAAGCGATTTTGTTGCCTACTGTTATATATGTTTTTGATTCATAAACATTGGGCAATCAAATGAATTATGTCATCATAAATGCAGACTGGTCCACAAAATATTTTGAAAACATGGAGTTCGGTTAAGTAAGACCTGATTAGAGAGGTAACCCACTCACTGGGCAAATAAGGAGACTAAAAGCCAACATGAAAGTTTTTTGGTCTAAACTAATGTGAAAACTTAAATTTCCTGGCCCAACCTAGGGTGCTTCCATGGGAAGATTTTTCCAGAAGATGGCAGGTTTTTCTTTGTGTCAGCTTATATAAAGCAGCACATCACATGGGCATGTCTATGATGATTTTTTGTTTTTGGTTTTGTTTTATAGAAGACAAACATAGATTCTTAGCAAGGAAACTTCTAGTAAACTTTAGAACATCATAGAAAGAGCCTTGGTGGGTACACTTTCTAGACCTTTCACCTAGGACAAGTCAGCTTCCCTCATTGACCATGAATATCTTCATCTTCAAAGTGGAATTGATGATAATTATGTGAGGTGGGCATATATGCTTCCATTGGTCCAGCAAAATCATAAGAAGTGGACCAGACAGGGAGTAAGTGGCAATGCCTGGGTGAGCTGAGGTTTCCTGACACCTAACTGCTATTTCTACTTTATCAGCAAACCTCTCCATCTTTAGTATATATTCTCCACATTGAAGTATTTCCTTCCTCAGCATATAAACAAAGATAGCATAAAGGAAAAATTCCCTGAATTCAATACAAGGGAGCTGGACTCTAGAGTCAAATCTGCCTATTCACATGTATGGATTCAGGTTTAATATGCTTTTTATCAATCATTTATGACTCAGTACCTGTTATATGTCAAGAACTTCATTTACCTTATTAACAGGGGAATAGAGAACATGAGGATAGTTTATTCCCTGTCATGGTCAGGTTCATCTGTCAATTTGGCCAGGTGATGGTGCCCAGTTGTCTGTTGGGCAAGTGCTGGCCTGTCTGTTGCTGTGAGGACATGTCATGGACTTAAATCATGACCACACTGGCCACATCCAAAGCCGACTGCATTTGCAATCAGTTAAGAGGGGTGTCTTCTTCAATGAGTAATGCTTAATCTAATCACCAGAAGGCTTTTAGGGAGGTTTCAGAAGAGACAATCACTATTCCTACTTCAGTCAGCCAGCCTCTCCTGAGAGTTCATTGAGGACATTCATGGAGCTGCCAGCTTGTGGCCTGCCCTACAGACCTTGGATTCTTCCACCCCTATGTTTTCCCAGTCAACCTCTGCTGAGAATTCATTGAGGACCTTTTTTGGAGTTGCCAGGTTGCAGCCTGCCCTACAGACTTTGGACTCTACAACCCGGTGGTTACGTGAGACACTTTTATAAAGTTTTCTCCCGTGGATTCTGCTTCTCTAGAGAAACCTAGCTAATACCCCCCATACAAAATCTGTCTATGTCTTGTTTACAAGGTGTACATCTAAAAGTAATGAGGCAGTGTGTTCAAAAGGAAAAAAAAAAGGAAAAAGATATTCTAGACAAATGCTAATAAAGAAATTAGATATTTCAGTTTATAATAAAAAATATATTTCAATTCAACAATTGTTATTCAACATCTAAAAGGTTGATACTTAAAATAAAAGGCAATCTTTATCAGAATATATTATAATCATGTACCTGAATGCAACCAACAAAATAACTACAACATATATAAAGTGGAAGTGTTTACAAAGTTGCAAGAAGAAAATGACAAATCCATAATCAGAATAGAATATTTTAATAGATTTCTTTGTTATAAAAGGAAGACTAAAATTAGTAAAGTATAGGAACTTGACAACATACCTAAATGTTTAAGCTATACATAAAATCCTGAAAATCGCAAAGACCACGCATTCCACAATAATACCCATGTGGTGCTTATTAACATTGCGAAGGTATTAAGCTGTAGCAGAAGTCTCAACCAATACCAACCAATTTATATACAATAAACTATTGTCACTAAACATATTGTAAGAAAATTAGAGATTAATGAAAAAGAGACATATCTTAATCCTATCATGTGTTCAGAAATGCCCAAGAGTAAAAATTTTAAAAAGTCTCAATAATTCATGGAAAAAATAAGAAGGAATAATGTAAATAACAAATTATTTAAAACAATAAAATCAAAACCTATAAAAATCTATTGGATGCAATTAAAGTGCTATTTAGTTGGGGATTTGTGACTTTATAGGCATATATTAGGAATTATTAAAGTTTAAAAATTAATGAAGTAAGCACTCAACTCAGTAAAGTAGATACAGAACAATAGAGTAAGCCCAAAGATAGTAGAAGCTAAGATATAATAAAGGCAGATTACACACACACACACAAAAGAAAGAATCAATGAAACTAAAGCTAGTTCTTTAAAAGACTATTCAGACAAATCTCTGATAAAATTAATTGGGGTAAGAGGAAAAAATCACAAATAAAAATATTATGAAAGAAAAGGTTATGAACAACTTCATCACAGTGCATTGGAAAACATAGATAAAATAGAAATTTAGCTAAAATATCTGAATGAACCAATTATTTTAAAAATAATCTTATTGGAATATAGGTTGTGTATATAATGTAGCTCCTCTAAATAGATACTAGGCTGAGTTTGTCTTATTGATGGACTTTATCAAACAACCAAGGAACCAGTAAGAAGTCCTTTATAAATTGTTTCTGAGTAAAGAAAAAGAATGAAAGCCACCTGACTTATTTTATGATACTAGTATTAGTTTAATTCCAGAACCGGACAATGTCAGAGAAAGAGGAAAAAAATTACAGATCACTTTTACTGAGATAGGGATGAAAACCCTAAATAAAATAATAGTAAGTCAAATTCAGCTGTGTGTTGAAATAATACATGCTGGATTTATCTCAGAAATGAAATGTTTAATACCATAAATTCTATTAACATTCACCATGTTATCAACAAATTAAAGGAGAAAAATATATAATCATCTCCATTGATGCAGAAAAATTATTTCATGACGTTCAATACACCTTTATGATAAGAACTCTTGATAAGCTAATAAGAAAAACTAAGAAGAGAAGGGTCTCTATTAACAGGATAGACCATAAAAAAGGTCTCGATACATATAAAAGGTTTAAATAATACAGTTCTCAAACCATACCAAATTTAAACTAGATATCAATAATAGAAAATATTTAGAAAATTACTAAATATAGGAGGAATTAAGCAATATTCTTATAATGACTGAATCAAGAAAAGAAATTACAGTAAAAACTAAAAACTATCATGGATTGAATGAAAAATAAATCACAGTATATAAAAACTTGTGGGATACAGTTAACGCAATGTTTAGAGGGAAATGTTTAGCATTAAATGGTTATCACCAAAAAGAAAAAGTGTTTTCCATCAATGATCTAATGTTCAAAAAATAAAGAACAATTGTTGGGAGTTCTGGGAAGATGGTGGAATAGGATAGGTCAAGTTCACCCCCGTTCCAAGGAACTGCTAGAGAAGGGACGAGAAGGCAACCCGGATGGCGATTCCAGGGTGTAAGTGACCTGGGAGGATCTTCTACACCCCATAGGGAGGCCCTGGTTGCAAAAAACGAAGAACTGAGACTCAGAGAACTGGAGAAGTCCAGCTGGTGGGAACAGCCTAGTGCCCCATTTCCAAACAGAGGCCCTGAGTCCCCAGGAGTGCACGGATGGGGAGGCAGGGACTAGGAATTAAACCAAGCTGCATTCCTTCAATGCGCTACCCTCACGTGTGCTGTCCCCACCCCGCGACTCCCTCCACACCCCACGCACCTGAACCCCGAATCTGATCCCCCAACGCTGTGCTCCAGGCTCCTCCCACCCTGCACCCCTGCCCCAAGCACATCAAGGCTGTGGGTACTCACCTTCAAATCCAGGCTATACTGACTCCATGCCTATACAGTCGGGCAACCCTGTCTGGCCACCTCCCCCCGGCCCCCCGCCAGCTCTGTGCACGTGTACATCAGTTCACAGCCCTCCCAGATCCATGCATGCACATCTGTGCACCTGCTTCATGCCCCCAGCTGTGGGCAAGCCCTGACCTGCACAGCCGGGTCACACCCACCCCTAGCCCACTCAGGTGCAACCAAGCCAATAGCCCCTGAGCTCTGCACATGTGTACACCAGGGTTCCATTCCCCAGACTGGCACACGAACACATGTACATCCTCCCTGCCACTGGGTGCCCACACATTTGTGCACTGATCTCTTGACCCTGCACCCCATCCTCATGCCCCGCACACGACACAAGCACCCTCCTCTGACACCTGGCACGTGTTCACGTGCATGTCTGTATTACACAACTTCTGCACTGCATATGCGTGCACCCCTGCCCCAACCCCCCTCTCCACCCCACCCCACCTCCACACCTGCACACCCACACCAGGGTCTCACCCACTCAACATTACTCACCCCAGACCCATGTCCTGCAACCATGAACTTGCCCTGCCCCTACACACTCCCACATCTGCAACCAGAAGCCCCCTGGCCCTCTCCTCCTGTGTAAGGACACACCCATGCCCTGTCCTCCCTATGCCCCGACCTCTGTGCCACCTACCCTACACCCTAATACCTGTGACTCCCATGCTCCACATGCCCACCCACATCCTACCTGAGCACCAGCCCAATGCACCCACCCAGCCCCACCCATTCACCTCCCTCTGTACCCTACCTCTGTGTCCCTCATGCCACACCTTGCTCCTGAGCTCTAAGGCCTGCCTGAGCTGCATCCCAACCCTTTGGCCCTCACACCACACCTCCACAACCCCACACCCTGCACTCCATGCTCACAGGCATCAGTGTAGAGTCCCCAGCCTGTGCTTATACCTGCACTGCAACCCATCACCACATGGTTCTGCCCCACCCCATGTCCCGCATCCTGCTCCACATCCAACCAGCAAATACAAAGCTTTAGTCTACTGAAGGAAATCAACTTCTGATGCAATGCAATCAAGATATTTACATGCATCAAAGGCAACAGATCACTAGGCATATCAAGATCACTAAGCATATCAAGATTCAGGCAGATAGGCCCAGCTTAATGACCAAATTAAAACACCAGAGGAGACAGACTTTGGAACAACTAATCAAAAATGTTCATATAACTCTACTAAGTAAAATCAATGGAGGACATTGAGCCACAGTGGCTCAGCAGGCAGAGTTCTCTCTTGCCATACTGGAGTCCTGGGTTTGATTCCTGGTGCCTACCCCTGTGGAAAAAAACCAAAAAAACAAACAAAAAAAACATGGAATGGCTAATGATGTAAAGGAGATGAAGAAGATACCAGAAGAATATAAAGAGGAATTTGAAAGAATAAATAGAAAAATAGCAGATTTTAAAGATCAAAAATATATTAGACCAAATCAAAAATATACCACAGACACACAACAGCAGATTTTAAGAGGTGGAAGAAAGAATAAGTGAGTTAGAGGAAAGGGCAACTGATTTTGAACACACAAAAGAGCAAATGACAAAAAAAGATGGAAAAATTTGAATTGGATCTCAGGGAAATGAGGACAAAACAAAGTATGCAAATATAAGAACTCTTGGTGTTCCAGAAAGAGAAGAGAAGAGAAAAGGGCGAGGAAAATTAGTTGAGGGTATAATGGGGGAAAGCTTCCCAACCCTTATATAGGATGTAACTATGCAAGTCAAAGAAGCCCAATGAACTCCAAACAGAATAAATCCAAATAGGTCTACCACAAGACACATACTAATCAGCCTGTCAATTGTTGAAAAGGACCAGAAAATCCTGAAAGTGGCAAGAGAAAAACAATGTACTGTATACAAGGGAAACCACATAAGACTGAGTTTGGACTACTCAACTGGAACTATGGAGGTGAGAAGGCAGTGGCCTGGTATATTTAAAATCCTGAAAAAGAAAGACTTCCAACCAAGAATTTTATACTCAGCCAAATTTCTTCTAAAACTGAGGGAGAGATTAAAATTTTCACAGACAAACACATGCTGAAAAAATTTGTCAATGACAGACTGGCCTACAAGAAATACTAAAGGGAATTCTGCCAGCTGAAAAAAAAGACAGGAGAAGGAGGTCTGGAGGAAGCCACAGAATTGAAGAGTACCAGTACGGGCAACTTAGAGCATAAAAAGAGAAAGAGGGAAAAGAATATGTAGATCTGGCAAATGAGATCCAAAGGGTAAGACGGTGGACTCAAGAAATGCCTTTATAGTAATAACTTTGAATGTTAACAGACTAAACTTACCAATTAAAAGATATAGATTGGCAGAATGGATTAAGACATATAATCCAGATATATGCTTCTTACAAGAGACTCAGACACAAGGATACAAACAGATTGAAAGTGGAAGGATGGAAAAGGATACTCCATGTAAGCTGTAACCAAAAGAAAACAGGAGTAGCTATACTAATATCAGACAAAATAGACTTTAAATGTAAAGACAGCATAAGAGACAAAAAAGGATGCTATATATTAATAAAAGGGACAACTCACCAAGAATAAATAACAATCATAAATGTTTATGCCCCAATCAAGGAGCTCCAAGGTACATGTGACTAACATTGGTAATACTGAAGGGAGCGATAAACGTTTCAACAGTAATAGGAGACTTCAATACACCTCTCCTTCCCTATAGATAGAACAACCAGACAGAGTATCAACAAGGACATAGAAAGGTTAAACAGCTTAATAAATGAATTAGACCTGACAGACAAATATAAGTCATTACATCTCCAAAAACCAGAATATACATTCTTCTCTAGTGCTCATGGAACATTCTCCAGGATTGATCATTTGCTGGGACACAAAAACTGGTCTTTATAGATTTAAAAACACTGAAATTATTCAAAGCCGTTTCTCTGATCACAACAGAATGAAGCTGAAAATCAATAACCACCAAAGAATGAGAATTTTCACAAATGTATTGATATTAAATAATATGGTCTTAAACAATCAGTGGGGCAAAGAAGAAATTGCTAGAGAAATTGGTAGCTACCTATAGACGAATGAAAATGAGAATACAACATATCAGAAATTATGGTATGTGGGAAAGGCTGTGCTAAGAGGAAATTTATTGCCCTAAATGCCTATACTAAAAAATAAAAAAGAGCAAAAATAGAGGACTTAACTGCTCACCTGGAGGAACTTGAGAAAGAACAACAGGCTACTACCAAAGCAAATAGAAGAAGAGAAATAACAAAGATTAAAGCAAAGTTAAATGAATGGGAGAACAAAAGAACAATAGAAAAAAATCAAAAAACCAAAAGTTAGTTTTTTGAGAAAAAGCAATAAAATAGATGAACCACTAGCAAAGCTGACAAAGAGAAAAAGAGAGAGGACGCAAATAAACAAAATTAGAAATGAGAGGGGGGGGTCGTTACCACAGACCCTGAAGGAAAAAAACAAAGAACAAAGCAAATAGTTTCAGAAAAAAGGAAACAATGAAATAACCAAGAACCAATGAAATAAGAAACAGGAAAACAATAGAAAAAACCAGTGAATCAAAAAATCTGATTCTTTGTGAGTGTTAATAAAATAGATGAATTGCTTGACAAGCTTATCAATATAAAAATAAAGAAGGAAAAAATGGTCCTTATGAATGAAATAGGTGACATTCCTTCTAATGTTGCAAATATTAAAGCAACAATAATGAAATATTATGAACAACAACAACTTCATGCCAAACAATTCAGCAACTTAGACGAACTGGATAATCAATCACTACTATATGACATCAAACTTACGCAAAAAGTTAACCTCAAAATCTTTATATATATTAAAGAAATCAAATTTATAGTTAACAAACTTCACACAAAGAAGACTCCTGGCCCAGATAACTTCACTACTGAATTATCCAAAACATTCAAGAAGACATCTTACCGATTCTATGGGAACTCTTCCAGAGAAATGAGAGTGGGGATATTTCTCAACTTATTTTGTGTATTGAATTACCAGGGTCATAAAACCAGACAAAGATATTATACTTAAAGAAAACTACAGAGGAGCACCCCTCGATAACACTGATGCAAAAATACTTAAGATTTTTTTGCACATCAATTCCAACAGCAAACCACACAGAAATCATAATGCATCATAACCAAAAGGACTTTAACTCAACAATGCACGTTTGGTTTAACATTTGAAAATCAATCAATGTAATTTACCATATTAGCATGTTGAAAGAGAAAAGCACCTCAATAGCTGAGAAATGTATATACTAAATTCAATATCTATTCATCAGAAAAACTCTTTTCACACTAGGGACAGAAGGGAACTCCCACAACCTAATAAAAAGCATCTACAAAAACCTAGAGCTAACATCACACTTATTGATAAGAGACTGAATTCTCTGGGGGTTGAGGCATTGCTGTCTGCACTCACCAGTTGTGTCACCTACTGCACTAGAGGTTTAGCTTGTGCAATCAGATAAGAAAAAACCATAAAGACATCATGACTGGAAAGGAAAAAGCAAAACTGTCTCTATAGAAAAAACTGCCTTCATAGAAAATCATAAGGAGTTTAGCAAGTCCACAGAATAATGTCAGCATCCAAAAATCAAATGTATTTCCTATATCAGCAGTGAATAATTGGAAATGTAAATTTAAATAAAGAATACCACTTATCAGAACATCAAAATGAAATAAGAATATGCACAATAAAATATTTGTGAGCCCTGTATATTAAAACCTATAAAACACTGTTTAATCAAGTTGAAGAAACCTAGGTAAATGAAGAGACAAAAATATGTTATGGATTGGAAGAGTCTATATCACTAAATTGATTATCCCTAAATTCAACTATAGCTTCAATACAGATCCCAATCTAAATGCTAGCAGGATTTTTTTTTTTTTGGTAGAAATTGGCAAACTGTTGCTAAAATTTATATTGAAATGCAAAGTACTTAAAAACAGTTTGGAGGGAATTATAGTACCTGATTTGAAACTTAGTATAAAGCTACAGTAAGCAAGCCATTGTGTTATTGGCATAAAAGCAGATATAATAGATCAATGGAACAGAATAGAAAGCAAGAAAATAGACAATTACATACATGGTCAATTGTTTCAACAATGCTGCCAAAGTAATTCAAAAGAGAAAGAATGATCCTCTCAACAAATGGTGCCGAACAATTGGATGTCCATGTTAAAACAATGACACTCAACCTTAATCTCATACTACATAAGCAATAAGTTCAAAATGAATTGTGCACCTAAATTTAAGAGCAGCTAAAACTGTGAAACTCCTAGATAGATACATTGGAAAAATTCATTGTGACCTTGATCTAGGTAAAGATTTCTTAGAACCCAAGCAACTCGAATTATAAAAGAAAAAGTCAAAAGTCAAATTTTATAAAAATTTTAAAATTTTACTTTTCACAAGACAATGATGAAAAAATGAAAGGGCAAGCCATAGGTTGAGAAAAATGTTTGCAAAACAGAAATCTTACAAAAGATTTGTAATCAAAATGTATAAAGAAGTACTGAAACTCAACAATAAGAAGACATGCTTAATATTTAAAACTTGGGGGTATATGTCCCACAATTAAATATATCTTTTGTGAGGGGCATGATCAAATCCTCAACACAGTGTTGGGATTGTCTTTCAAGAGTGTTTATGCTATTTTTAAAAAATCATCTTTATTGATTTGTGAAAATGGATATAATTCATCAGTTTTAAATGTATAATCTAATGAATTTGGGAAATATACAGAATCATAATTATGAAATAGACCATTTCCATCATCCCCAAAATTTCCCTCATGCCCATCTGCAGTCATTCTTTGCCATGATCCCCTGGCAAACACGAATATTTTTCTTTCAGTATAACATTATGTTCTTTTGAAAGTTTCATGTAAATAGAATCATACAATATAGAATCTTTTGTGTCTGGATCTCCAATTTAGAATAATGGGTTTGAGGTCTGTTTTAGTTTGTTGAGCTGTCAAAATGCAATATACCAGAAATGGAATGGGTTTTAAAAGGGAAATTTATTAAGTTGCAAGTTTACAGTATACGGCTATAAAAATGTCCAAACCAAGGCATCCAGAAAAAGATACCTTGGTTCAAGAAATGCCAACGGGTCTGGAACACTGCTGTCAGCTGGGAAGGCATGTGGCTGGAATCTGCTGGGGTCTCTAGCTTCTCTTTTCAAACAGCTTCTCTGGGGACATTTCCCTTCTGCATTTCTAAAGGTCTCTGCCTGTGTCAGCTCTAAAGCTTTTTCCAAAATGGTTCCCTCTTAAAGGACTTCAGTAAGCAACCCCACCTTGGATATGTGGAGACACATCTCCATGCAAACCACCTAATCAAAAGATACCACCCACAATTGGGTGGGTCACATCTCCATGGAAACAATAAAAAAAGATCCTACTCAACAATATTGAATAAAGATTAAAAGACATGTCTTTTTTGGGGGTACACAACAGTTTCAAACTGCACAAGGTCCATTGATATTGGTGCATATAGTATGTTTCTTTTAGTTGCCATGTAGCATTCTATTGTATGACTATAACACAATTTGTTTTTGTTTATCCATTCACCAGTTGATGTATATTTAGGGTGCTTTCAGTTTTATGCAATTATGAATAAAGTTACTATGAATATTAAACTGCAAATTTTTGTGTGGACGTAAGTTTTTATTTCTCTTGGGTAACTCAAAATCCTACGAATAGTATTGATGCTATATATTATTTTAAGTATATGCCTAACTTTATCTTTAAAAAACAACAACTACTGAACTATTTTTCAAATGGCTGTACCATTTTGCACTCCCAGCAACGACGTACGAGACTTTCAGTTCCTCTACATCCTCACCAACGCTTGTTATTGTGAGTCATTTTAAATTTAGCCATACTGGTGAGAGTGTACTGTTTTTTTTCATTGACATTTTAAGTTTTTACTTCCCTACAAACAAATGATTTTGAGTGATGTTGTATGTGTTTATTTGCCTTCCCAATATCTTCTTTGGAGAATTGTCTGCTCAGCTCTTATACCCACAAGTTTTAAACATTAGATATATATTTTTCTTATTATTGAGTTTCAGTAGTTCCTGGGGGTGTGAACTATTTGTAAGCAGGACCTTTGAGGACATTATTATTAGTTAAGTTGTGAATTCACTTGTGAATATAATCTTCTAAGATTTTTTTTAGATGAGGCCAAATTGAATCCGGTTAGGCCTTCAATCAACGGAATTGAAAGCCTTATAAAGAGAGGAAACATGGCTGCGGTCAGTTGGGAGAACCCAGAAGTCGGAGAAAGTCAAGAAAGTAAATCACATGATGGAGGTGAAGCCAAAGACCCCCAAGGATGGTGGCAAGCCAACCCCAGAGTGCTGCAGATTCAGGGAGGTGGCGTGGCTGATTGAGACCTTGAGTTGGGTCTTTTAGCTTCTAAAGCAGTGAGACAATAAATTCCCGCTGTGGAAGCCAACCCATCATCATTTGTCATAGCAGCCCTGTCTAAATAAGAGAGGCTGGAAGAAGATATTTGCAACATAGTTACCTAACCAGGATTAGTACATTAGAATCAGAATATATAACTTGTTCCTGTGATGCACTAAGAAAGAGATAAGCAAAGCAGGAGAAAAGTAGGCAAAGATAATAAACAGTAAGTAGAAGAGGAAAGCCTGATGGATAGTGAATACATATTCAGTGTGGATCAGGAAAACAAATTGAAGCAACTTTGGACATCATTTCACTCTCATTGGGGTGATTAAAATTTAAAAGATGGCAATACCAAAACCCAATGTCCTTTCTTTTCACTAATAAATATTTTGTTGATTTCCACACACAGATGGGGGCTGGTAGATATTCCTTCTTCTGGTTTCCTAGCAGCCATAGCACCGATATAATCTGCCCTTGACCAGCCTCATGTTTCACCAGAGTTCTGCTGGGGGCTCTGAATCCTGAGCCACTATTACCTGTTATATAGAATCAGATGGAGGTGTAGATACACATGGGGTTGGCTTGCTTTATGTCTCTCCCTCTGGGGCGTGGGCCCTATGAGGGCAAATGCTTAGTCTTATGCAGTGCTCTGTTCTTGGGACCTGAAACAGAGAAACAAAAAGAAGGAACAGAACTACAGAATGAAGGGGGAGGTAGCAGCAGTCAGCCTTGGTGGCAGTGCCAGGGTCAGCACCCGCCACCCAGGGTCCAGAGCCAGCAGTGCTGGTTGTGCAGGTGGAATGGGGTCCTGTGCAGCCATGCTGTACCCAGCCACACATCCTTTGGTCAGATGGGACTGTGATTTTAGTGGCTTGCCCACTCCCCCTTGCTTCCCTTTTCTTGAGCCTGTTTCTTTAGACTTTCTGTCTGTTCCTTCTGTCAATTCCCCAATATCTTTCTAATTAAATCCTTTTTAGCCTAATTTAATGAGTCTGTTTCTGTTGTTTGCAACAAAGACCCCTGACAATTTTAGATGCACAGCTGTTAAAATGAATGGCCCAGATCTGTGCATATCAACATGGGTAAATCTTAAGAACAATTTTGAGTAAATAAAAGCAAGTTACAGAATATGAATGCTGTGATACATTCATGTAGTTTTTAAGCACACCAAACATTACTATTTATTAGTTATTAATAAAAAAAGATCTGTAGTGTTAAAACTATGGGAGGGAAAGATGTACAACTTCAAAAGCTGGTTCACTTTGGGAAAAAGAGAGAGGGGTGGTGTTTTAGGTTGTTAAATGCTGCTGAAATGCAATATACCAGAAATGGAATGGCTTTTAAAAGGGGAATTAAGTTACAAATTTACAAGTTCTAAAGCCTTAAAAATGTCCAAACTAAGGCATCCAGACAAAGATACCTTGACTCAAGAAAGGCTGATTTGGGAAGGCACATGACTGGAATCTGCTGATCCTTTGGCTCCTGATTTCAAACAGCTTCTTTGGAGTGTTTTCTTTCTGCCTCTCCAAATGTTATCTGTGTCAATTCTGAAGCTTTTTCCAAAATGGTTCTCCCTTAAAGACTTCAGTAAGTGACCCACATTGAATGGGTGGAGACACATATCCATGGAAACCTCCTAATCAAAAGACGCCACCCACAATTGGGTGAGTCACACTTCTATGGAAACAACTTAATAAAAAAGACCCCACCCACAATATTAAATCACGATTAAAGAACATGGCTTCCCTGGGGTACACAATAGTTTCAAACCAGCCAGATAGGAACAGAGAAAAGCACAAAAGGGAATTACATCTTTATTACAGATAAAGGATAAAGGAACACATTACAGATGTGTTCTTTAGTTTAAAGGGAATCAGAAGTGGATAGCACGTGCTTCGTTTCATTTGCTATATCTGGGTGTGGGCACATGGGCATGGTGAACTCATTCTCTTCACTTCTATGTATATTTGAAACTCTTCACAATTATTGAGGAGCACAGAGACAGTTTTGTCCCTTCTTGTTTAACCTCCTTACATTGCTCACCTTGACCCCAAGACCCAAGGATTCCCCAGAGCCCCATTTTGAAGCCCCTGTCCCAGGTTAAGGGACTTGTCATTTTGGAAAACGTAATTATAGCGGTTACAGTCACTGCTGACCCCTATGTCAAAGTAATTGAGTATTTCATCAGAATGTTAAATGGTGCTTAGTGATAGGAAATTTACCCCCCAGATGGAATTAAGGACATAATAAAATAGAATTTAATCTTTAATGTATAGTTTAAAAGTTATTTCATTGAAGCAGTCTAAGGAGGTCCTTATAAGTGTTATTAAATAATAGAATACAATGAATCTTTAATTTACTATTTAATAGTTGTTACATAATTGAAATAAAAAGGGACAGTCTTTGTATCTTATCATTTTTTTAATATTCCTTAGCAAAGTCTGTCTGTTAATTAAGGATATTTATTTTTTTGAGATTCATTGTGCTGTGTATGCAAAATGCTTAAAATGACCTAGTATCAACCATTTGGTGCTTTCAGGAAAGACTGAGGGTTTTGGGTTGGATTAGTGAATGCAAAACCATATGTACTGTCTATCCTTGCACTTCCGTCACACTCAACACTGCCATTTTTTTTCTCTTTTAAAATCCAAAGAGTTTCCAATCGGATAACGAGAGCAGGAATCACGGCCAGCCTTATGTAGAAGACTGAGGCTGAGAGAGAAGTGCCCAGCTAAGGCTTCTCAATGAAGGACAAAGGACAGAATGCTGATCCCTTGGCTGTTCTTTGTAAACCATTTTCACTTGGTGAGATTCGTCTAGCCCAGACCTGGCTCTTTGAACTCTGGCTTTATTAAGGTAACTTTGGAGGTTAATTGAACAGACATTTAAAGAACATTTTGTAGGTGAAAGATGCTATGCTTGGCATGGGAAAACCAAAGGCACAGAAAATGCTCTTTGTCCATAGCTTAATGGGTGAGATAAATCCAGAGAAAGAACATTTCAGTTAAATTTTCATAGCGTTGTGTTTACATATAAATACAAGGAATTGTGAGAAACTCACCCAGGTCAGAAAAACTCTCATGGAAAAGGTGACACATGAGCTAAAAGTCAGTGAATGGGTAGGCATTAGCCAAGGTGAGATGAGAGAATTGAGGACATTAAAAACAGAGGAAGCCATGTAAACTAAGGTGAAAATGGCGTGATATGAGCTGATTTTGACAAGCATTATTATTAGAGAGAAAAGCGCAGGGTGGAAATCAGGATGTGGAATTTAGTTGGGACCAAGATTCTGAAGGAGCATGGCTGTTGACTCCCTTCCTCAAGAATACACTAGAGGAAAAAAAAAAGAGACAACTGTAAGAGTCAGTAAGAAATACCCAAATAAAGGAAACACATGCCATGCTCATAGGTAAGAGACCTTGCTATGGTGAAGACATAAATTTTCCCCAAATCTCTCTCTCTATCCAATGTAATACCATATATGGCGCTTGATAAATAGTTTATAAAATACAGGCTAAAGATGAAAGCTCCAGGTTTAGCCAGTACACTTCCGAAGGAGAAGAACAGTGTGGGATGAATCCAGATGCTAGCATCTATTATGAAATTATAGACTTTAGAGGGGTGTGGAGATACAGCAGGGCAGACACATTGGCTGATGGAGTATAAGAGAGAATCCAGTTTACTTGTGCATGGGATTTTGGTATACATCTCAACAGAGTATGAGGTTAGTAAGGAAAGAACAAACATGAAAAAAAATTACTGGAAAATGGTGATTCATACGGGAAAATAGAAAATTGAAACCGTGCTTCTCGCCACATATAAGAAAATAATTCTAGATGGATTAAAGTTTCAATATAAAACAAAACATTAAAACTCTTAGTAGAAAATGTATGGGAACATGCTTTGGATCTCAAGGAATGATTTCAAACCAGATGCAAAAGAATTTTATATAAGAAAATATAACAAATTTCACTGCATTAAAATTAATAAAAAGACAATTTAAATAAAGTAAATATACAAGTTCTAAACTAGGAGAGGATACTTGAAATACATACCCGTGACAAAGAATTGGTATCAAAATTAAATAAATATTTTGTAAAGTGGGCAAAATCCATATGAACAATAAGGCAGATAAACATGTAAAGAGATATTTGTCACGATTGTTGACAGAGAATTTAAACCAAAACTGTAAAGGCATATTTTATACACTTCCAACTGGAAATATTTTAAAATTCTGAAAATTTCAAGTGATGGATAGAATAGAAGCCAAGGTCTCTTTTATATCATTGATGAGAGTGAAATTTATTATGAATACTTTGAAAAGAATTTTGGCAATAACTCCTAAAGTAATTTTGTTTCTAGGAATATTCTGAAAAGAAATTCTTGTACATATACAATGGAAAAGTTATGCAGACATGTGCTAGCTGCATTGTTTAGTTACAAAAACTCTAGAACAACAAAGTTGTCTATTAGTGGGAGAATGAGTGAATAAATTATAGCATATTCACAAAAATGAAATATTAGCCAGCAATCAAAACATTTGTGGCCTATAATTAACAATATAAGATTATATACGAAAAAGTCCCCAAATACATTCATTGACATACCCTCCTTTTTACACAATTTAAAATGAGTAAATTAAAAAACACTCTTAAGGAAGACACATAGATACAGACACAGTAAATATATATAAAAAGAAAGCAAATGTAAAGCTGCCTACAAAATGGTTGAAAATACTTTGGAAATTGTACATCTGATAGGGAATTACAATCCAGGCTATACAAAGAACTCCTACAACTAAACAACAAATAGACAAACAAGCCAATTAAAAATAGGTCAAGGGGCAGGTCATGGTGGCTCAGCAGGCAGAGTTCTCGCCTGCCATGCCAGACACCTGGGTTCGATTCCCATGTGCCTGCCCATGCAAAAAAAAAAAAAAAAAAAAATAGGCCAAGGGTTTGGATAGACATTTTTACAAAGAAGATACAGAGACAGCCACTACACATGAAAAGATGCTCAACACCATTAAGTCATTAGAGAAATTCAATGAGATACCACTTTACCACCACTAGGTTGGCTACAATGAAAGGAAAGAAAGTGTTGGTGAAGATGTAGAGAAATGGGAAACTGAGGGCAGTGTTGGTGGGAATTTGAAATGGTGCCATCACTATAGAAAACACTTTGACATTTCCTCCAAAAGTTGAACGTAAAATTACCATATGATGCAGCAATTCCATTCTAGGTGTGTACCCCAAAGAACTGAGAGCTGGTACTTGAACAGACACTTGTTCGTTACAGCATTATTTACAAGCCACATAGATGAATGGATAAACAAAATATTGTCTACCCACGCAATAGAATACCCTTCAGCTATAAGTAGATATGAAGTGTTGTACCCGCTATAACATGGATTAAACTTGGAGAAATCATGTTGAGTGAAATAAGCTATACACAAAGGGTCAATTATTGTATTATTTCTCTCATAAAAATGCTTAGAATAAGCAAATTTATAGGTACAGAAAGCAGAATAACAGTTACCAGGGGTTGGGGAGGAGGGGGGATGGGGAGTTATTGGTTAATAGATATGAGTTTTGGTTTGGGATGATGAAATACTTCAGAAACAGATACCGGTGAAAGTGATACACTATTGTCAATGTACTTAATGTCACAGAATTGTCCATTTGAAATGTTTATGTCATTTATATTTTACAGTTAAAATACATAAAATTAGTTTGTTAAAAAAGAAAAGCACATTGATGAACTGAGGATTGAGGATGATGAATTACCTTGAGTGGAAGGAAGCTGGTGTGGGGATGGTATGTGGGGACATATGACTAGATGTAGTTACTGTCCTGAGCCTAGCTTTTGTTTTGAAAGTTGGATTTTTATTTCTATTTTATTTTATTAGTAAAACTATCTAAGCTGATAAGTAAATAAATGAAAATGTGTCATGAACCAGAGTACAACTATTCCAGCTGGTGCACCTATGGCCAATAGAAAGGAAGAAAAGAAGGAAAGAAGGAAGGGATGGAGGTATGCAGGGAGGGAGAGAGGGGGAAGGAAGGAGGAAGGGGGAGGGAGGGAGGAAGGGGGAAAGAGGGAGGAAGAGACAGGGACGGAGGGAGGAAGAGAGGGAAGGAGGAAGGTGTAATGAGTGGCAGCAAAAGAAGCTTTAGAGGTGAACGGTTGTCAGGCCACGAAGTTTGGATTTCTCATGCAGTCTTTAACAAAAATTTCTTCTGGGTTACTATTGTATTAATGCCTCCATTTTACCAAATAATAGTAATTGGTGAACCCTTATATGTTTATAGAGATACGTGATAACCATCTGTTCTAAAATACATGTACAGTCCCACCTTTCGCTATTCTCCTATCATACCTTACAGCTTTGTATATCGTGTTTATTGCTTGCTGGCTTATTGTCCTTTTCTTCAACAGTAATAGAAGTCCCATGAAGGTAGGGGTTGTATCTGTCACGTTCATGGCTGTATATCCAAAGCCTGGCAAGGCCCAGAACATTTTTGTTCCAGACTATGAATGAATGATTGAGTGAAAGAATGGCCTCATAGAAACCCTACTAGGAGCTTTCATTGGCGCATCCATTTTATAAATGAAAAACTGAGGCATAGGAAGGTTCCGTAATTTTGCCAAAGTTGCATAGCCACTAAGATGCGGCGCCAAGGGCCAGATGTAAGCCTATCGGTTTGTAAATCCATGAACTTAACTTCTCTGGGGTGTTTCTTCCTGAACAGGCTAAGAATGTGTACTCTCAGAGGGACTATGTGGGAGACTGGTTTTAATGGGGAGAGAAAAACATAAGCAATTAAAATACGGCTTTATGCTTTAGAATCGACTGCCACAATTTGGATAAAATGTTTTAATTCTTTCTCTACCTTAATTCTCATTTACACATACGATTTGATTAGCCAACCCTTAAAAACAGAAACAATAATGTGAATATTTGAACTGCTTCAAATTATAAACACGTGGCTTTAAATCAATCAAGTTTTAGATAATTTGTTATTGCCTCAGAGATTGCAGCCCTGCAAAAGGTATTCATCACATGGTGAGATTATAGAGAAGATATTGGTTGGACAAGGTGTGTTACATAGACACAAAAATTGGGGATGAGAGACCATAATTCAATAAAAGCAACTGAGGTAACTTCTGATCATTGTATTAGTTGATAAAATGAATGCAAATATATCTTTGTCTGTTTATAAAAGTAACACGCTAATTTTTTTTTTTGCATGGGCAGGCACTGATAACATGTTAATTTTTTAAAAATTGAAAAGAAATGCAAAAAAGTATAGAGATGATAGCAGTAGTTTAGAGAGAAGCACCGAAAGCTGCCGGGGTGTGGCTGGATAGATTTTACCACACTGACATCATCATAACCATTTTCTGATATAAGTAAATTTAAGACTGTGATTTTTAATAGATACACGATAAAATGTCCCCAAATTTATTTACCTTTTGTCCAAATTGTGACAATTGAGGAACCTGTCTTATTTTGTTTATGTTTCTGTTTTTGGGATGACATTTCAAGGAACAGTCTTGTTTGTAAATCATGGCTTGCATTTCTGATTATTTCCTTTTACTGAAAGGTGATTTGAAGTGACTAAAAAGAGGCTTACAGAAATGAAGTCAGAACTATTTAAAAACTTGGATCATTGGTGTGAATGCTCTTTCTTCTTTTCTCCACATGAGGAAAAGGTGTTGAATGTTCTATAAATGCTTATCTTTAGAAATATATTTTCTAACTTGTCAAGAAATTGTCCAGGAGCTGGAGAAATTCTGGTGGCTGTTTCAGAATAAAACTATGAATCTATGGATTGCACACCTTTACCTTCTAATGATATTTTTTCAGTGGTCGATAAACACAGTTGATGCACCAGGAAAAAAAAAAAAGACAATTTGTCCACAATAAAATGAGAAAAATGAGGCCAACATAGTATATATTCCAAGGAACTGAATCTAATATCCTTTGGGTATGATGGTGATAAGAGGTGGTAAGTTGTGTGTTTCTTCAAGCCCTTCCCTGGCATTGCAAAAGATTGTCATCCCTATGGTGTCCCAAACACTTTTTATGAGACTTAAACTATGAAATCCTCAACTCTGGGAAGAACTGGCCGCATAGACTGAGCAGGAAGTGATTATACTGCCATCTGAGCTGCCGCTACTGCCTGGGGGATATTTGATGATGCTACACAGGCAGTGTCATCACATTGCTTGATGGTGGAATATGTTCCCAGCCTGGACCCCACACAGAAAATGACTCTTACTCTGAAAGGGATTTTCGATGCCCCCTTTTATCACCACAGCAACCAGAGTGTGTTGATGACAACAGAGACCATAGGTAGAGCAGCACATGCAGGTTACAGGATAATCTGTCCGATCAGGCATCAGATAAAAGCCACCTCTAATTTAAAGAGTTAAGCAGGCAGCCACTATTTTGCCAAGCATTATGGAAGGAAGCAGAACAAGCTAAATTTACACTGAGCTTTGAGCGTTTGCAGATGCAAGGAGTAAGAACTCAGAAGTGCTGGTCAAGAAACGAGAAAGCAGTGCCAGAGTTAGTAACACTGTGGGCTGAGAATGGTGGCGGGGGGGAGGGGAGGTGGGGAAATACAGAGAGCAAACTTGAACTTGAATTTGAACCTGAGCAGCAGCAAAGAGAAGGGTTCGTGCAGCTGCAGAGGAAGTAGAATAGGGGAGATGCTTCTGAAGCTCAGCACAGAATCCTGATGTTTGTTTATTTTATGCCTAAACTAATTGTGCAGGAAACTGAAGATAGCTCAATCTTGAGGGTCTGCTCATCCATGCCTTATATTTTTAAAATGTTATATCTATGAAAAATTTCTGGAGATCCACAATCCCTTATTAATCAACAATGCTAAAATCTGAAAAGCTCTGATTTGTTGTTGCATTTGTGGCCAAACCTTTTGGCAGCAGATCCTGATCTGACCCCAAGTGAGGCTATTTATAGTTATCATCATATCCTTTTTTCTGTGAAAATCCATACCTTTGGCAGCAGAAGCATCCATGTGTTTAATTATAGGCTGCCTCAGATCCTGCTGGGGCTAAGTCTTATACAGTATATGAATCATACTACTTTGCTAAAATTCAAAATTTTCTGAATTTTGAAATCATCTGTCTTAAGGGCTTCAGCTAAGGGATTCTGAATCTGTATATTAGTATACTTATCCTCTTTGCACACCCTCATACTCAACTAAATTCTCACAGTTTATACAAGAAACAAAATATTAGGGAAGTATTTTAAATCTCTTCTACACCAATCTACTATCCCACTGTTTTCCCTCCTTCCTCCTCAAAATCTCCATCTGGAGTATTGGTATTTATTGTTTCCATGCAAGTTTTTATACAAATACAACATAAGTTAATGTTAATAATCATTTATAGTCTGTATATGCAACATGCATAAGCAATACAGGCACATTCGCAGCCATGTATGCTTTTGTAGACATTTATGTGTCTCTATAAATCCATAAATAAAATTTTATATAGGGCATTCTTTACATATATTATGAAGACTATTACATATGTCAAACATTATGCATACAATCATTCTGTAATTACTTTTACTTTTTGTTGATATAATGTATATGCACACATCTTAAGTGTATAATTCAATCAATATTCATAAACTGAGCATGCAACTTGCATTTTTCACTCATCTTTCTTGAAGTATACAATATAGACAGTAAAATTTACCTGTTTTTAGTTTAAAGTTTGATGAGTTTGGGGAATCACATAGTCATTTAACCTCCACAACAACTGAGATAAAGAATATTTTTGTCTCCTAAAAAGTAAACCCTCTGCAGCTTAGCCCCACTTTTGACCCTTGGCTCCAACTGACCATAGATATGTTTTCAATCCCTATAGTTTTGTCTTTTCTGGAATTTCATATAAATGGCATTGTATGGTGTGTAGTCTATTGTATCTGACTTCTTTCACTTAGCATAATATTCTTGAGATTCATCCATGCTGTTATATATTGTAATATTTCATTTTATGCTGTTGAGTAATATCCCATAGAAGGAGTTTCACAATTCATTTACCCATTCACTTGTGGAAGAAAATTTGGGTTGTTTCCAGTGTGAGCATACTATAAATAAAGCTGCTGTGAACATTCACACAGAAGTGTGGACACAGGATTTCTGTTCTTGCGGGACATGTAAGGGTGAATTGGCATGCCGTAGAGCAGGTGGCTGCTTAGCCTTCTGCATTTTTTATTTTTTTTGGCATGAGCAGGCTCCGGCATGGCAGGCGAGCACTCTGCCTGCTGAGCCATTGCTGCCCTCCCCCACAGCCTTTTAAACTCTATTTTCCTGCCAGCAGTGCATGAGAGTTCCAGTTGCTCCACATCCTCACTAAGCTTGCTATTGTTATTATTTTTTTAAAATTTAAACCAGTTGGTGGCTACTGGTAACATTGCACAATGTGGTTTTAACTTCCCTTTCCCTCATTGTTAGTGGGATTGAGCTTCTTCTCATTGTGTTCATTGTTTGTGCATACATCTTATTTGGTAAAGTGTCTGTTGAAATGTTTTGCCAATTTTTTAATTAATTTGTCTTCTTATTAAGTGATAAAAATTCTTTATATATTCTGGATATAAGTTCTTGGTCAAATACATGATTGCAAAGATTTTCTTTCAGTGCGTGACATAATTTTTCATTTTCTTAATTCTTTGTTTCAAAATTCAATGTTTTTAATTTTTTAAGACCCCCCTTTTCTTTTCTTTCAAGGCCTCTGCTTTTACTGTCCTGTTTAAGAAATTGTTGCATAATCCATCATCATGAATATCTTCCCCTAAACTTTTTTCTAGATTCTTATTATTAGTTTATTTTTTGTACATAAGTTTATGATTCATATCAAGTCAATTTCTCTATGGTGTGAAATATGTCAGTGTTCTTTTTTTTTAATATACAGATAATTTAGTTGTTCCTGTGATTAAATTAATTATCAGTCCCTTATGGAGTAACTCATATTTGGTTGGAATCAATTAGCCAAATAAATATGAGTTTATTTTTGTACTTTCTCTTTCTGTTAAATTCATTTATATATCCATCCTGTCATCAATTACACACGGTCATTATTACTATAGTTTCATGGTCTGTGCTGAAATCAGGCAGTATAAAATTTTTATCCATTTTCTTATTTTTTGAAATTATTTTGGCCATTCTAGATCCTCTGCACTTTCATATAAATTTTAGAATTGGCTTAGCAATTTCTTCTTTTTTTTAATGCCAGGAAGGGTTCATATTAAAGTAGCATTGAATATTGCTGTGTTTACCTAGGTCTTCTTTAATTTTGTGTGTAATGTTTTATAGGTTTCACTGTACTGGCTAGCACATGTTTTGTTAAATGTATTTCCTGGCTTTTTTTTGAGACTTTTGAAAATGAAGCTCTTTATAAAATTTCATTTTCTTGTTGTTTATTCCTAGTGTATAGAAGTCTATTAGATTTATTTTATATTGATCCTATATTCTGCCACACTTCTGAATTCATTTATTTGTTCTAGGATTTTTTTTTTCTTTTGTAGATTCTTTAGGATTTCCTAGGTAAATGATTATATTATCTTCAGTAAAGAAAATTTTATTTCATCCTTTTCAATATAACTGCCTTTTTTCTTTTTTTGTTTTGCCTTATTGCAACATCTATGATGTTCAGTACAAAAGACGTGTAAAAGTGGAGAGAGAAGACATCCTTGCTTGTTTCTGATGAACATAGGTAGGACATATTGTCCTTTTACCACTAGGAATTATGTTAGGTGTAGGGTTTTCATAGATGCTATCAATCAGATCAGGGGAATTTTCTGCGATCTTAATATGCGGATGGTTTTAATCATTAATGCATTTTAAATTTTGTCAAAGACTATTTGCGTCTGTTAAAATGATCCTATAGCTTTTATTTTATAGTCTACATAATCTGGTAAAGTACATTGTTGGATTTTTGGTTATTAAATCAACCCAGCATTACAGGGGTAAAACCCATTTAGTCATGGTTATAATTTGTTTTATATATTGGATTCAGTTTGCTAAAATTTTGTAAAGTTTACAATGTTTGAGAGGGATACTGGTTTGCTATTTTTTTATTTGTGATATATTTCTTTGATTTTTGTCTGATAATCCTGGGTTCATAAAATGAGTTGGGAAGTATTCCCTCCTCTATTTCTAAGGGGGTTTATGTAGAATTGGTATTACTTCTGTTTCGCTTGATTGAATTCACCAGTGAAGCAATCTGGTCAAGCAATCTGGAGTTTTCTTTTGAGGAAAGCTTTTATTCAATGATTTCTTTAATATATATAAGGGTAGTTAGGTTTTTAATTTCTTTTGGGGGGGGCAATTTTGTTACTTTTGTCTGTCAAGGAATTTGACCATGTCATCTAAAGTGTAAAATTTATTAGCATAAAGGTGTCCATAATATTTCTTTATTGTCCTTAATGTCTGTAGGAATATAGCTATTCCTCTCTTTTCAACCCTATCATTAGAATTTATATCTTCTCTCTTTTTTCTTGAGCAATCCATCTAGACTCATCTGTTTTGTGGATCCTTTTAAGAATCAGCTTTTAGTTATGCTGTTTTTCTCTATTTTTACCATACCCTATATAGTTTATTTCTTTTCTTGCCATTACTTCCTTGTGCATAGTTATTTGTGTTTAATTCTTTCTTCTTTAAATACTTTCTTAAAGTGGGAACACAAAATTAATTTTAGGTCTTCTTTTGGAATATAACTATGTATTGGTAAAAATTTTCCCTTTTGTATGGCTTTAGCTGCATTTTACAAATTTTCAGATATTTTATTTTTATTATCATTCAGTTCTAAACATTTTCCAATTTCTTTTTCTTTTTCTTTTGTATGCTATATGGCAGGGGTCACATTTCATTCTTTTTCCATGTGTGTATCCCTTATTGCAGCACCATTTATTGATTTTGTGTTTGTTTGTTTTCTTGGGGGGGGGAAGTACACGGGTCTGGAATCGAACCCAGGTCTTCGAGAAATCTACTACTGAACTACCCTTGCACCCCACCCTCATTTCTTTTGTAAGATACTTTTAACCTTGATTATTTAGAAGCTTTATAAGTAAATTCCTAATATTTATAGTTTTCTTAGTTATCTTATTTGTAGTAATATTTTGATAGCTTTATTGAAATATAATTAGGCTATAAGTTGCATTTGTTTGAAGAGTATTATGTGATAATTTTTGGCACATTTAACTCCTGTAAAATTCTCACCACCATCAATAAAATGAGCATATCTGTCACTCCCCGAAGTTCCTGATGACCTGTGCTAATTCTTCCCTTCAGCCCCTGTTCCTCATACCCAGGAAACTACTGATAGGCTTTCTGTCAAAATAGATTAGCATTTTCTAGAGTTTTGAAAATATGAATGGCATCTTCCATTTATATGATCCTTTTTGTCTGGCTTCTTTTACTCATGATTATTTTGAGCATTTATCCATGTTTTTGAGTGTATAATAGCTCATTCTTTTTAATGCCAAGCAATATTTCTTTGTATAGATGTAATACAATTTGTTTATCCATCCATTTGCTAATAGACATTTGGGTTGTATACAGTGATCAGTTAGTACAAATAAAGTTACTTTGAACATTTGTACATTATTTCTTTATAAAGACATGCATTTATTTCTCATGAATAAATATCTGAGAGTGGAATGGTTTGCATTAATGGCAGGTGTATGTTTACATTTTTAAGTAACTTCCAAACTTTTTCTGAAATGATTGTATTGTTTAACATCCTACCAGCAGCACATGAGTAGTTCCAGTCACTCCCCTTTCTTGACATTTGCTATATTTAGGCTTCTTAATTTTAGACATTCTTGTAGGTGTGTACTAGCACCTCATTGTGGGTTTATTTTACCTTTTCCTGATGATTGATGATATTGAGCATCTGATTATATACAACTTTGGTGAAATGTCTGCTCAAATCCTTTGCCTTTTTAAAAATATTTTTATTGTTGTGTTTTGATAGTTCTTTACATATTTTGGTACAAGTCTTTTATCAGATACATTTTCCCCCAGTCAGAAGCATATCATTTTATTCTCATACATATTTTGAGGAGCAGATATGCAATCCAAATTATCAATTTTTTTCTCTGATGATATTCTTTTGGTGTTGACTATAAGAAATATTTGTTACTTCAGATTGTTTCACTATATTCTGCTCATTTTCCCCAATATTTTTCTCTATATATCTCATTTTAGTTTCTCTTGCTATGTCTTCAAATTTATAAATTGTTTCTTCTGCAATGTCTAATAAGCCATTAATTTAATACAGTGTATTTTTAATTTCAGATATTGCAGTTTTCAAACGTAGAAGTTTATTTGTCTTTAAAAAGTTTTTCTGTTTACCTAATGATATTGACCTATTTACACTAGCTTCCTGAACATAAGAAACACAATATTAATAATTGTTTTACTCCACTAATTCTATAATCTATGTCATCTTTGGGTCAATTTTTATTGATCATTTTTTCTTCTCAATATGTTTTATTTTCTTGTGTCTTTGCATATCCATTGATTTTTTTATTGGATAAATTTTATCCTGTTGGGAGCTAGATATTTTTGTCTTCTTAAAACTATTTTTCAGCTTTGTTCTGGGAAAATATTAAGTTATTTAGAAACAGTTTGATCCTTTTAGGTATTTCTTTTAGATTTCATTACATGGAAGGGAAGGAGGGTTAACTTTTCCCTGAATTAAAAGGCTTTTAACTCTGCCTGTTGGGGACAGCGGCTATTCCTGGACATGTGTGAGTCTCAGGCATTGATTCCGGAGGCTTTCAGGTGGCACTTTCTGTAGCCATTTTTGTTGTTGTTACAGATGGAATGGTAAATCCATTCCCTGTTACTTCATCTTGGCCAGAAGTAGAAGTCTTTGTAATTAACTTTTAATGTTGAGATCTGAAACAAACTCTGTATGAATTCAATCTTTTTAAATTAAGGAGACATTTGAAGACATATGCTCTATCTTGTCAAACATACCACACACACTTGAAGAGAATGTGTTCTGAAGTCATTGGGTGTAGTATTTTATAAATATCAGTTAAGTCAAGGTCGTTGATAGTGTTGTTCAGATCATCTATTTCTTTTCTGATACTTTGGTCTTGTCACTGGATCTACTGCTGGTGGAAGAATGTCAAAATATCCTACTATAATTTTGGGATTATCTCTTTCTCCCTTTAACTGTCACAGTTTTTGAATCATCTGTATTGAAGCTCTGTCATTAGCCTCATACACAGATATAATTATTATGGTTTCCTGATGAATTGGCCCTACTTCATTAAAAAGTCTGCCATTTAATTCTGAAAGTTGTCTTTGTTTTGAAATTTTAATATAATCACTCTTATCTTCTAACACTTAAAGTTAGGATTTTATATTTTTTGCTACTCAAATACTTTCCACCTTGCATTTCTACATGTCAAGTTCACCTCTTATACACAGCATATAGTTGGGTCTCAAGTATTGAACTATTCTGACAGTTTTTGCCTTTTTTGTCCATGGTGAATCATAAGATGATATGTTTTAACAGCTTTAGCAAAATATATTTCATATACCATGAAATCTACTCATTTATAAAATACAGTTCAGTAGTTTTTAATATATTCACAGAGTTGTACAACCATCACCACAGTCTGATTTTAGAACTTCTACAACATCCCCAAAGGAATCTTCAACAGATTAGCAGTGATTTCCCATTCCCACTTCCCCTTCCCTACTCAAGCCCCAGGAAAGATTAATCTGTGTATTATCTCTATGGACTTGCTTATTTCGGACTTCTCACATAATCAAATCATGTAATATGTGTTTTGTTGTTGACTGGCTTCTTTCACTCAGCACAATGTTTTCAAGGTTCAACCATTTTGTACCAAGCATCAGTTCTTCACTCTTTTACATTGTCAAATTGTGTTCCATTGTGCAGACAAGCCATTATTGTGGCTATGTTCACTCACTGATGACCATTTGATTTATATTCACTTTTTGGCTATTATGAGTAATATTTATGTGAACATTCATATGCAGATTTCTGCATGGACATATGTTTTCATTTATATTCGGTATTATAGCTAAGCATTAAATTGCTGGATCATATGGTAGCTCTATGTTTAGTATTTGAGGAACTGCCAAGTTGTTTTCCAAAGTGACTTCACTATTTTACAATCCAAGCAGTAATATGTTAGGGTTTCAATTATTCCATATCTTTGTCAACACTTGTTATTATCTGTCTTTAAGATTATAGCCATCCTAGGAGGGATAAAATGGTATCATTTGGTTTTGATTTGCATTTTGCTAATGGATAATGATGATGAGCATACTTTCATGTGCTTATTGGTCATTTGTAAATTTTATTTAGAGAAATATTTATTCAATTCATTTGCTCACTTTAAATGTATGGATTCTTTTTACATTCTAGGTAAGTAATTTATTTGATATGTAATTTATAAATATTTTCTCTTATTCTGCAGCCTGTGCTTTTAGTTTCTTGATGTCCTTTGACACGCAAAAGTTTTTAATTCTGATGAGGTTCAATTTTTCTATATTTTCTTTTATTGCTTAAATTTGCTTTTGGGGTCATATCTCAGAAATCATTGCCCAACCCAAGGCCATAAAGAATTATTTCCATGTTTTCTTAGAGGAGTTTTATCTTTAAAATGGGAATTCAGGTAATTAATTTTAGATTCTTTTGGGGGGAATATAAATATGTATTGGTATGTATTTCGCAACACATATGGCTTCAGTTGCATCTCATGAATTTACAGCTATTTCATTATTAATCATTTCAAAATATTTTATAATTTCTATTGTAAGATACTTTTAACCTGGATTATTTAGAAGCATGATTTGTATTTGCCAAATTTTTATAGTTTCCTCAGTTATCTTATTTTTAATATTTTGATAGTTTTATTGAAATGTAATTAACAGGCTAGAAATTGCCCTCATTTAAAATATACAATGTGGTAATTTTTGAGACATTTATATATACTCCTGTTAAACTATCACCACCATCAAGAAAATGAACATAAACATCATCCCTAAAATTCATAATGCCCCTTGGTAATTTTTTCCTTTAGTTTCTCTTCCCCATAGCCAGTGTTCTAGTTTGCTAGCTTACAGAATGCAATATACCAGAAATAGAGTGACTTTTAAAAGAGGGAATTTATTAAGTCGTGAGTTTACAGTTCTAAGGCTGTAAAAATGTCCCAATCAAAATAAATCTATAAAAATGTCCAAATGAAGGTACCAATAAGAGGTTACTTCCACTCAAAAAAGGCCAATGAAGTTCAGGGTTTCTTTCTCAACTGGAAAGGCACATGGTGAACATGGCGACGTCTGCTAGCTTTCTCTCCAGGCTTCTTGTTTCATGAAGCTCCCCAGGGGGTGTTTTCCTTCTTCAGCTCCAAAGGTCTTTGGCTGTGTGGCTCTCTCGTGGTTCTTGTGATTCTGAAGTGTTTTCCAAAATGTTTTTTCTTTTAAAGGATTCCAGTAAACTAATTCCAGTTACTGGAATTAATTCCAGTAAACTCAAATGGGTGGAGTCACATCTCCCTCTAATCAAAGGTTAATACCCACAATCGGGTGTATCACAGCTCTGTGGAAATAATTTAATCAAGCTTCCAAACTTCAGTACTGAATAGGGGTTAGAAGAAACGGCTGCCTTCACAAGGTGGATCAGGATTAAAATGTGGCTTTTCTAGGCTATATAATCCTTTCAAACAAGTACTCCCAGGAAACGGTTGATAGATTTTCTGTGACTATAGATTAGTTTGCATTTTCTAGATTTTTAAAAATATAATGGAATCATACTTTACATGATCCTTTCTGTCTGGCTTCTTTTACTCACAATTATTTTGAGCTTTATCATTTTAGCTCTTACATTTTGATTTATGACCCATTTTGGATTTTCTTGTGTTATGTGCATAGTGTAAGATAGGGGTCCAAATTCATTCTCTAGTGTGTGAAAGTCCTTTCCTCCTTGCACCATTTGTTGATGACATTCAATATTAACACTGAATTTCTTAACTACCCTTGTCAAAATTCAACTGACCATAAACCTGAGGAATTATCTGGTTTCTGAATTCTATACAGTTTATACATTTTATCTGTATGTCTATTCTTATGCCAATACCACACTGGCTTGGTTGCTGTGTGAGGTGGTTTGGAATTGTATATACCCTAGAAAAATATGTTCTTAAATTTAATCCATTTCTGTGGGTGTGAACCCATTGTAAGTAGGGCCGCTTTATCAGGTTACTTCAGTTGAAGTATGATCCACCACATTCGGGATGGGTCTTAATTCTCTTACTGATGTCCTCTATAAATGGAATGAATACCCAGAGAGAAAGCCATGGAAGCAAGAAGCTGATATCAACAAAACCCGGAAGTGATATGAGAGACCATCTGTGTGGCGGAGGAACTCAGGCTGTCCAGCAGCAGGTGTTCGGAAAGGAAGCGTCCCCTTGAATATGCCTTGATTTGGACATTTTCATGCTCTCTAAACTGTAAACTAATGAATTCTTATTGTTTAAACCCAACCCATTTCACGATATTTGCTGGAGCAGCCTGGGAAACTAATAGCCGTATTCGTATATTAGTGTATTAAGTTTTGATATCAGGAAGTGTGTTGTTCGGCTTTATTATTTTTCAGAAATGTTTGTCTATTCTTGGTGTGGGGGTTTGGAGGTATGTACCCCAGAAAAAACATGAAACATGTTCTTAAACGTAATCGATTCCTTTGAATGTGAACCCATTGTAAACAGGACCTTTTGATGAGGTCACTTTAGTTAAGGTATGGCAGAGGAAGGGTATTAAGCCTATTCCTGGAGTCCTCTATAAGAGAATGAATTCAGACAGAGAGAAAGCCAGAGGGAGCAGAAAGAAGCTGAACGTGACCGAAACCCAGAACAGAGGGGAGAGACCAGGAAATGCCACCATGGGCCTTGCCATATGACAAACTAAGGACCAAGAAACGATGGCAGTCAGACCCAGAACTCTGCGGTCTTTGGGGAACAGGCATAACCATCATGATTCCTTGATTTGGACACTCTCTGATCCCCAAAACCGTGAGCCAATAAATTCCCATTGTTTAAACTGAACCATTACATGGTATTTGCTCTAACACCTAGGAAACAAAACACTTGGTTTCATCAATTTTTATAAAAAAATTAGTTTGGATTTTGATAGGGGCTGCATTACATCTGTGTATTAATTTGAGAAGTATTCCCATGTTAGCAATATTGTCATTATCCCATACCCATGGGATGTCTTTTTATTTATTTAGATCTTCTGTAATTTTTTTCAGCAATGTTTTGTAGTTTTCTGAGTATGCTTTTGCACGTGTTTCATTAAATTTATTTCTAAATATTTAAATTTGATGCTATTGTAAGTGGAATTATTTTCTTATTTCATTTTTGTATTGTTTATTGAAAGTATAAAGAAATACGATTTATTTTTGTATGCTGATCTTTATCCTGCCACATTGATGAACTCATTTATTAGTTCTAATATATTTTTAGTGGATTCCTTAGGAATTTCTACATATAAGTCCTAGATGGCATTTTCTTCCAATAGAGGGCCATTTCAACTATAACGAAAATCTGTTGTTTAGAGTAGCCAACTTCATCAGTTATCTTAGATTTTCTGGATAGCTTGCTGCTGAAACTTCTATAACAGCACTAGCTGTTTCACCTTGTGCTTTTATCTTATGGAGTCAGCTTCATTCCTCAAGCCTCATGAACCAACCTCTGCTAGTTTCAAACTTTTCTTCTGCAGATTCTTCACTGCTCTCATCCTTCATAAAATTGAAGAGAATCAGGGCCTTATTCCCAATTAGGCTTTGGCTTAAGGGAATGCTGTGGCTGGTTTGATCTTCTATCCTGGCCAATAAAACTTTCTCTACTTAGAGAAAGTTATAAATAAAATAGCAATAAAGCTATTTTACTTTCTTACCATTCATGTGTTCACTGGAGTAGCACTACTAATTTCCTTCAAGAATTATCCCCCTGCATTCACAACTTGACTAACTATTTGATGCAAGAGGCCTAGCTTCCAGCCAATCTTGCTTTCAATATGCCTTACTCACTAGGTTTAAGAGTTTCTAATTTTTATTTAAAGTGAAAGAACAGAATGCACAACTCTTCCACTCATTTGAACGCTTAGAGCCCATTGTAGAGATAGTAATTGGCCTATTTTCAGTATGGTTGTGTCATGAGTGATAGGGAGGCTTGAGGAGAGGGAGAGAGATGGAAAGCGGCCAGTTTGTGGAGTAGTTAGAACACACACAACAACATTTATCAATTGAGTTTGCCGTCTTATATGGATGTCGTTCATGGTACCTCAAAATACTTATAGGAGTAACATTAAAGATCGCTGATCACAGATTATCATAGCAGCTATAGTAATAATGAAAAAGTTAGAAGAATTAGCAAAATGTCACATAGAAACATTAACTGAGCACACATTATTGGAAAAAATGGTGCCAATATTCTTGTTCAACACAGGGTTGCTTGAAGCTTTAAATTTGTGAAAAATGCAATATCTGTAAAGTGCAATGAAGTAAAATAAAATGATGTATGCCTGTATTTACATTATATTAAACATTACATTAATATTCTGTTACATAATTTATTATAATCTTCTATCACATTGATTGATTTTCAGATATTAAAACAATCTTGGATTCCTGGAATTTATCCCACTTGGTCATGCTGTATAATCCTTTATATACGTTGCTGCACTGGTTTTGCTAGTATTTTGTTGAAGATATTTTGTGTTTATTTTCATAAGGGTCACTGGTCTGCAGTTTCCTTTTCTTGCAATGTCTTTGCTTAATTTTGGTATCAGGATATTATTCACTTTATACAATGAGTTAAAATCTGCTTTTTATTGGACTGCCATTAAAAAAAGGCAATTATTGATGTGTTTGAGTTTGGCTCTGCCATGCTGTTATTTGTTAATCACTTAACCTCTCTGTTTATGGTTCCTGTGCTCCTCCTTTTCTATCCTGGCTTGTAAAAATTTATTTGAGCTTTTTTCCCCCTTGTTTCCATTTTTATTTTTCTATTAGCTCTTTAGATCTAGTTCTTTGCATGATATTTTCAGTGGTTGCTCCAAGAGTTACAATTACTTCTTTAAAGTTCACATTTTATTTACAGTTGTTAGTATGCCACTCATGTAAAATGTACACACCTTGCAATTGTATAGGATTATACTCCCAACCCTGGGTGTTATGCTTTACTTGTTCTATATGTTACATCTGCATATATTATAAATTCACCAGAAATTATTATGCATTTTACTTTAAGCATTTATGAGCACTATAAGGAGATTATGAGGAAAAAAGCAAAAAATTGTCTTTTGGAATTGCACATATATTTATTTGTAATGTCTAATCTTTTTTTCTTTCTTAAGATATGAGTTCTCATCTAGTTTCATTCCCTTCAGCCCAAAGAATTTATTCCAGCATTTCTTGTAGTGCAGATCTGCTGATGGAAACCTTCTTAGCTTACTTTCATTTGAAAATGTATTTATTTCACCTTCATTCTTGAAGGATATTTTTGCTGAAAACGATTTTGTGCTAATAATTACTTTTTCTTTCATCAGTTTATAATCTTCCATGGTCTTCTGACCACTATTGTTTCTGAAATGTGTTGACTTTGTTCTCCTGTATGTGATGTGTTAATCTCTCGATGTTTTCAATATTTTCTCTGTACCTTTTGCTTTCAACAGTCTAATTGTGTTATTCGCTTGTATTTATTCTGCTTCATGTCCACTGAGTGTCTTAAACCTGTTAATTTCTGTCATCTAATTTGGGAAATTTCAGTCTTTTTTTTTCTTAAGTATCATTTCTGCATCACTGTTCCTTTCCTTGCCTTCTGGAACTCCAATTAGATACATGAAGGGTTACTTGATATTATTCAACAGGTCCCAGAGGTCCTGTTAAAAGTTTTAAACAACTTTTCTTTTTGGTTGTTCAGATTAGATAATTCTTATCAGTTTATGTTCCAGTTCACAGAATCTTTCCTTTGTTATCTCCATTCCAGTGACGTTTTAATTTCGGATAATGTGTATTTTTCAGTTCTGGATCTAGTCCCCTCTCTCTTTTGTTAAATATTTATCTTCCTTTGTTATGTTTTCTCACTCTTTTTTCTGGGGAGTGTATTTTGTTTTAATTCATTAGTCATCATAATAGCTATTTTTTTTAATAGTGGCTTGTTAGTTCCCACATTGGATCATTTCAGTGATGGCCTCACTTTATCTTTTTCTTTCCTGGGAATGTGTGCTTAATTCCTGATTCTTCATGTGTCTGGTATGTTGGATTGTAACCTCCATATAATGAATATTAAATTCTGGATGTTCTGCATTCTGTTACTTTTCTCTCATGAAAAGTGTTTCCTTTGCTTTACAGGCAATTATGTCACATACTGCAAGCTGTTTTTTGTGTGATAGTTTCTGTCTCAAGTCAGATCTTTTGTCTTAAACTGATTTGATCAATGCATATGTCATCCAGGGCTTGCTCAGAGTTATAGCTAGGACAATTTCAGGAATCCTTCCTCTGAACCTTTCATTTCCAGGATTCCCCCACTCTATTCAGCAGCCATAGTTTTCCTGGATTTTTTTTTTTTGTCAAGCCAGAAAGACAGTACTTTGCTCACCAGCACCCTTGCCACCTTGAGTGTTCTCCTGAATGCATTTATCCCAGGCTAAAAATCATGAAAAAGGAACTTGCTTTGTAAGCTGTCTTCCTTTGTGTATGTACTTCCCACCAGTAGGTATATCTACCTCCTTCTGTTCACTCCCCAGTGCTTTCAGATGACTGTTTTTAATATTATGTACATATTCTATAGTTGTTTTCTGTGGGGTCATCTGTCCAGTAGGCTCTTACTCCATTATTACCAGAAGTGCCTCTTGAAACTTGCTTCTTATTCAAAAGACTAAACGTTTTATAGAATCATGCATGTTGATATGCATAGTTACAATTCATTTTCATTACAGAATAGTGTTCTCATTGAAGGAATACAACATTTTAAATCCATTTCCCACTTGATGGATACTTAGCACTCCAATTTTTATTTCTTGTGGCAATGCTGAAATGTACATTTTTGTACACATCTTTTTGCATACTTGGGTGAGTTTCTTTTGGATGTGTCCTTAGAAGTTACATTTCTGAGTTGAAGAGCATTAAAGCGTTCAACTTAATTACACCATGCCAAATTGTTCTCCAGATTCATTGCACTATCCTCCCATCCCACTAATAGTATACAAGGGTCCCTGTTTCTCCAAATCTTCATCAGAATTTGATATTATCAGACATTTGTGTTTTTGACAATGTGATGGGTATAAAATGACATCTTATTGCTATTTTTATTTGTATATCTCAGATTTTCATAAGATGAATGCATTTTATCTACTTTTTATCATAAAATATCCTCTTGTAGTTTATTTTATAAATATTTTGCTAATATTTTTATAAAGTTGATTTCATTAAAAAATCAATTATAGAAGTTGATTATTTTTGTTAATTATATTTACTTTATAAACATCTCTCAGTCTGATCTTGTCTTTTATTATTAATAATTTCTTTCTTATGCAGCAATGTTTACTTATATTGGAGGCAAATTTTCCAGTCAGTTTCCTTAAATTTGGTTTCTTGTTTAATAAATTCTTCACTGCCTTTATATCAGCAAGATATTTTCTTATATGTTTTAGAGTTTTCATTTTTATATATAAGTACAAGCAGGTAGCTCTCTGATATTTTATTTTCGATTTTGATAAGCAATTGACCCTGGAAAATGACTCATGTTTCCCCCCATACTACTGTCTGTAATGCTGGACCATGTCAAATTTCTATATTAGCATAGGTCAATTTTTGGGCTCTCTGTTTTGATGTATTAGTGTGTTTTCTACCCTTTGCACTGACAATATTATTTTAATTACTAGAAGTTCAAAGTATAACTTGATATCTGGTAGAACAAGTATCAGATCTCATTTTTTCAAAATTGTGTTTTGGTTTTTACTGGCTCTGTTTTTTTCATGTTAATTTTGTGACTTCAAAGCAAGTTTTCTGAGAATCAAAACAGTTTGGACTGTAACAGCATTGAATTTATAGAATAATTTGGGGAAAATTAGGTCAAGTACTTATAGGAGTATTTTTTATTGCCTACCTAGCCATTTACCCATCTTTTGACAAGTTTATCACCATACATAATAGAACTGTGGCTATTTTGAATACATATTTTCCATTATTTATTTAAATATATATATTTATATATATTTTTTTTTTTTTTTTTTTTTTTTTTTTTTTTGCATAGACAGGCACTAGGAATCAAACCCAGGTCTTTGGCATGGCAGGTGAGAACTCTACCTGCTGAGCCACTGTGACCCACTCCCATTATATATTTTTTAGTAGTCAATTATAATTGAAAAGAATGCAGTTTTCTAGGGTGGGTCAGAATGGCTCAGCAGGCAGACTTCTAGCCTGCCATGCCAGAGACCCAGGTTCGATTGCTGTTGCCTGCCCACGCCAAAAAAAAGAATGCAATTTTCTTACACATTTATCTCATATCCAGCAAATTTGCTAAAATTTCTTATTAATTTAATTAGGCTGTTTATACATTTTTAAATTTTAAATTCATTTAAAATTTGAATTGTTTTAAGTAAATTCGGTTAAAGCTGTACATTTGACTGTATTGATTCAGCTTCATTACATGAGTTGAGATATGCGACACATTTATTTCCAATTAGTTGTAGTATACACTCACTTTTTTTTTTTTTTTTTGCATAGTCAGGCACCAGGAATTGAACCTGGGTCTCCAGCACAGGAGACGAGAACTCTGCCACTGAACCACCGCTGCCCACCCAATATACACTCAGTTTTTAAAATTTTAATTGTAGTTCCCTTTTTTTTTTTTTTTTTTTTTCTTTTTTTTTTCAAGGGAGGAAGGGAAGGAAAGACAGAGAGAAGGAAGGAAGGATGGAAGAAAGGGAAACATCTTTAAACATTTTCTTGTTTTATTATATTTTGTTTGTTTGTTTGTTTTTTACATGGGCTGGGGCCGGGAATCGAACCGGGGTCCTCCGGCATAGCAGGCAAGCACTCTTGCCCGCTGAGCCACCGCGGCCCTGTAGTTCCCTTTTTAACGCATCATGTTTCTAAGCATATTAGCATGTTAGGAGAAGTGGGAATTGACTATACTTTACTGTTGATTTTTAAAATTTAATTGCATTGTAGTCAGAGAACATGGATGTATTCTATTGATTCTTTGGAATGTTTTTTAACACACTTAATTGACTTATACATAATGGTATTCTCTATACTTTTGAAAAGAATGGAGATTCTGCTCATAAGAGTATTTGTGTATATGCAACACACAAGAGACTTGCATCCATATCTATATAGCTGTATCTATACATATATCGTCTTTATCTCTATCTATGTCTATCTATATATACATATGCACACTCATTTAAATAGATTACGTTTTGTCCTAATCATCTTGTTTTGTCCTCTTGGAATATATTATTTTCTGGTTGAGTCATGTGAAATATACTTTTCTAATTTGGATTTTAAAATTTATCTGTATAATCATGCAATTGGAATTCATTTTTTTGTGTGTTTATGGTTAATTCTGCTCTTCATAATTCTAATTTATCTCTTTTTTTTCTTTTTAAGGAATTTGGTATAAATCCCACTTTTCCTCAATTAATACTTTGTACCAGGTGACCTGATGGTGGGTGTCTTGAAGGTAGGATTATCTGATTTATCTCTGGGGTCTCAGTGCCCAGATCCTAGATCAGTGTCTGGAGCACAGGAAACAGCCATGTGATGAGTTATTGTCAAACTGAGTAGCCTAGAAAGTTCATCTAAACTAGAGAGAATGAAAATGCAATCATAATATCTGTTAATATGTTTTCACTATGTGTTCTGCCCTTTACACCGTCATTTTGTGACCATTTCTCTATATCAGGGTTGGAAATTTTCTGTAGAGTCACATAGTAGGTATTTCAGCTTCTTGGACCATTTGGATTGTGTCACAGCTACTCAACTCTGCCACTAGTGGAGAAAGCAGCTATAAATCAATGATTATGGCTGTGTTCCAATAAAAGTTTTACACAAAACAAATGGCAGGACAGATTTGGCCCATGGTCCATAGTTTGATGACCACTGTTCTGTATCATTAGATATTCCTTAACAATGACCATGTGATATTCCAATCTGTCAATGTTTTCCGATTTATTGTGCATTTAGATAGCTTAACTTTTCTATTAACATAAATAACATTGTAATGAAAGTTCCTGGATACAAAATGTGTCTGCGTGCTGTATTACTTTATCATAAATTGTGATTCACCAGGCACATGGTAAATGCTCAATAAATAATTGTTGAATAACTTAATTGATTAATTTCCATTATGGCAAAAACATTACACTGCACACAGTGGATGTACATTGAAATGAAGAAGGTCAAGTCTGCCTTGTAAAATTCACATTCTAGAGGAACAGAATTATAAACCAGATATGTTGCTTTCTAGCTGTGTGATCTTGGTCAAGTGGTTTAACCTACCTGGGCCTAGGTTTCCACAGTTTAAAAATAGAAAATGATGGCTTTCTAGTGGTTTGCTGTGAAGCTTGGATGACATTAAATATGAATGTGCCTGGCACTGTGTTTTGGAAAGAGTCTTTTTAAGGAGTCAACATTACAGAGCTCACACCATGCAACTCCATCACATTTTCTGTTTTTATTCAAAATTCTGCTTGGCCACAGCAGTTATGCTTTGAGACCATGGCCTGTAGGCCACTGGAAATTTACATTAGTTTGCATAAATTTGCATAAGAAGATTAATGCTTGTAGGATCATTACTGTTAAATTACTTAGATCTCAGTTTTACATGGTGTACATAAAAAAACACAGCTCCAAATTCCTGGGTCATCTCCCGGGCATAACCCAGAAATGTCAGGTCAGGGATTGGCACATTTGGGATGAAACACAACACTTTAAACCTAGAATCGCGTGTTCCAAATACCAGTAAGAAAACACTCACACACTAACACAGCATAGAGTATGGGTCTGAAGTGCTTAATATCACTTTTAAGGAAGAAATTTGGATATTTTAGGTATCTTCATAATCAGGCCCAACTTGTTTTCTACTCATTTCACATACAACTGACCTTAGAACAATTTGTTTTATTTTTACAAGAATGAAACTAAACATGTATCGTTGATGTAAAAAGATAGATGTCATACCAGACCTGCAATTCAAACATACTTCAGAAAAAAATGCATTCTTTCAATTATTTGTAGAAAAACCTGATGTGAATATTCCAATTATCAAGGAGTTATTCAATTATTTTTGGGCAGCAACGCAAAAGTGAAGTATAGACAACATATACAATGAAAGTGAGCTTCTGAGTCCTTAATAACAAAACCCCAGATTTGTACATCTTTCCCCAGCAGTTATAAATATGTTATCTCAAATTTCACAGGAACATCCTGAAATAAGTATAGTTTCTTTATTTACTCAAGAAACAATTATTGTGAGAGTACTTAAGGCTTGCAGAGAAATTAAACAACTGGCCTGATTAATGAGAAGCTAAATGACTGGCCTATTGATAAGATATGGGCCTGGAACCTTGTGGTATATTTGCAAAAATGCCCCAAAGACACCCCAGTGTCCCTGTACCCGTTACCTTGATCGTCGTCTCCCATGATGGCGCTCAGCTTGATCATGTGACTTGCCCTGTTCAATAGAGCAAAAGCAAATGTGACACAGGCAGATTCTTGGAAAATGCTTGCACCTTGGTGCTTACCTTCCCGCCTGCTGCACCTGAGGGCATGTGGGAATGATTCTCAGCTGGCTGGCTGGATGAAAGGAGGTCACCTTGAGGAGAACAAAGATGCCCAGCCAACAACCTGCCATCCATAGACGTGAACCAGCCTATCCGAGATCACCCGGTCACCAACCAAACTGCCAGCTGGCCAGAGATGCAGGAGAGATGTCAGCAAGCCATTATCGCCTAAAGGAACCACCTGGCTGACCCACACCCTTGTGAACTAAGTTAATATAGGTATTGTTTTAAGCCACGAAGTTTGTAGTTTGTTTGTTACACAGGGAAAGCTAGCAGATAGAGATAAAAGGCCTTCCTTCTTACTCAAATCCTATGTAACTAGAACAACATTGAAGATGTAATAGGTGATCAATAAATATTTGTATCAATGACAGCATGGGCTTGGCTTCCTTCCTGTCCTGTATCATAGAGGTGGATGGGCTGAGTCAGAACAGTCCAAGACAGCTGACTTTGAGGATTGGGTGTTGGATAAGAAGGTACACATAGCTGTTAAATTCATCACTCATGCACCCTGAGGGGAATGTAATGAAGTGTTTAATGATGTCTGGCTACTACTTATTGGCAATCTTCTCAGGGAAGGGGCAGCACATACATTTTTATAACATGGATCAGTTCACACCTGTGAGGACAGAATGATATGACAACCAGGTCTGGACCACAGAACATGGTGATCTGGGTAACAGCAGATTTTTAGATCCGAGAAACAAAATTTCATTTAAGTTTGATCCCTTATGGAAAGAAGCAAGTGACCCCCAACAGAGGAAGTAGTGGAGGTCTGAAGTCGTGGAGAGACTCTCCTAACAGTACATTCAGGGCCATGTGAGAAAGTGTTATTCCAACAGCTTCTGTACTGTTTATGCTAAAACTATAGATGGGTAACAGACTGTTACTGCATGTATTGAAAACCATCAGCCTCAGCCTAAAATCTTCTGGAATGGTCAGTGGAGACCAGACTGGAAATTCGCCATCACACACCTACAGCCCAGGTGGGTGCGGTGCTTAAGGGGCAGTTCACTGTTATGAAGATGACAACGTTCGGTTGTTTACTCATAATATGTACAGGATTCATTATCTGTTTCAGAGAAGCCCAAACTGCTGAGGAGTTTATTAAAATCATAGAGCATGCAGAAAACGTGCATCAGACAGCAATTAGTGGAAACTATCAAACAACGTCAGACACCACATTCAGGGCATTGAGCTGGCAGCTTCCAGGTACCCGCACCACAAGTGCCTGGAACAAGATGCTCAGCTACCAGACTAGCAAAGAAATGCAGGCCGCTTAAAAGGCTGAATGTAGGATTCTTCAGTACTTGGGGGGAAATGGAGTCGGTCAACGTGTGGGCATGTGATGAACAGGTGGTTTACAAACGAGAGTGATGTTTGCTAGGGCTTTCAGAGTTAACCTGCTTTCTAGCCTTGTGGAATTCTGCTGAAGCTCTAGCATTGTCTTGATTTTTTTGTGTTCTTTGCCTTGTAATTTCCTGTTCTACTATATCAACTTGTACATCCTTTTTTTTTTTTTTTTTGCCACATTTGATGTTGGGAGAGAGCTCTATTCAGGAGTCATTTCACTGCTTAGAAAACTTTCCTAGCCATGGAGCCCTGTTACCCATACAGACAGGGAATATGTTCAGTACTTTTCTACCCCATCCTTCGAAGCACCTCTGGGACTTCGCTGGTTTTTACTTATCCACCATCAGCCAAAGAGGCTGTTCTCCACTAGAGCTAAATGGCAGACGCTGTCATCCTCTCCCTCCAACTGCTCTCATCATCATTTACGGCATCTCATAACTGCAGTTTTCAAAATTTTGGATTAGGGCTTTCAGGTTCTTTTTAGGGGCAAAGGAAGTTTTCTGGAAATTCCATTAGAGCCAGCTTCTCTGGGGAAATTGTTTTTAAATCCAAAGACTTGAACCATATTCTGTGCATGTGAACATGTGGGCTTTTTTTTTTCCTTCCCATTTAGTACCGTTATAGTTATATGCATCTGCATTTTAGGAGAGAGTTTTATCCATTTAATATTTCTTTTAATATCCAAGAACTGCTGACATATTGTGGATGTAGTAGAGTAAATATAAAGCTTGAAAAATACAAATGTTGAATGAATAATAGGTATCTTGTGCTTTAATCCTTTGTGACAGGATTGTACTATAAGCAAATGAATTAAACAACTATGTAAATCATGAATAAAAAGTAAAAGTAAAGGTGAACCAAAGTGAGAACGGGTAACTCCAAGTCAGTATCTTTCTATTGTAACCTGTCATTTAAGGGAATACTAGTGATTTGTTCTTAATAAGATGTAAAACTTTCTCCTAATTATTCTTCTTCAGTTCTACCTATGAAGAACACAAACCTAACTGATATCGCAACCCTTCCCAGGTATATCGGCAGGTATATGTTTGATCTCAGAGTACACAAGTGACTCAGATATGATGTGGCAGCTGGTAATGATGAATTGGTTTACATTGTTTATACTTCTATGATCAGGTCTTAAGGGAAGGTCAGTTTTTAACAAAACAATTAGTGTCTTCCTACTTATCTCCTAATATATGTCAACAAAGAAGGGTGATGTGCTTCAGCTTTGTCTTTGCTCAGTACACAGTCAAGCAAGTATACAGTCAAGTCAATTCATTGCACTGTATAAGCACTTTTATTTCAAATAAAATATATATGCATTATTTGTCATTCATACTATCCATCTATACCACACTAGCCTCTGGTAGCCCACTAGATGTATACCTGTTTTCTTCTAAAAAAAGAAAAGGCAGCATAGCTTTGTATTTAAGAGATTTTTTGGTGATAAAATTGTGCTTCAGTTTTCTCATCCACTAATAACACCATCTCACTGGATTGTTTTGAGGATTAAATGAGTCAACATATGTGCACCACAATGCCCAGCACATAGTAATTACTTAATCTATTTTAGCTCTGATTATTATATGATGCTTACATTTATATTACAGGACATCTTACCTTGAAGTTGATGAAGACCCAAATAAAGACATCACAACCAGCATCAAGGAACATCATTTATTGAGCATCTATTATATTCCAGGCTTTGTGCTATACTTTTGGCCTGCATGTCTTAACTTACATACCACAATACTCTTCTGAGGTACCATCTCTCCCTTTCACAGATACTCAGCTGGGGACTGGGAGATTGTAAGTCATTTGCCTTGGGAAACACAGATAATAAGTGGCAGAGCTTGAATTTTAACTTGGTATTTCTGTGCTATTTCAGGAAAACGAAACAGAACAAAACAAAACGACATGGACACACAGACAGCCCTGCATGGAGCCATGCTACTGGAGCTACCTGATGGCCTCAGTGTCCTGCCCATCCCCAACTGCTGTGACTGCAATTCCATGGAAATATGGCTCTTTCATGCCCAAGAAATTCAATGATGGGATCTAATGCATGTCGAAGTCGATCTTTTTGAAAAGTTCAATTAAATAACTGTCTTGAACATCATTATTTAGCTTGATGGAACAAAAATCATTGCCATAATCCTATTTGAAGTCAACCCCCCTGACAGAACAGTCAACTGGACAGTCCTGGGGAGGGACCTGGAATGTGGGTTGAAATGGGAACATCCCCAGGCTGGAGTTCCAGTATCTGCAGTCCTCCAAGGAGGTAGAGGACGAGGCTTAAGAGTGAGGGCTCTGGGTTCTGAGCTGTTCCCGCACACCAGGGCAAGTACCTGTAAGTCTCTCATGGTAAAGATGAAACTGCATAAATGTACAGCTGATGGTGATCCTATTTATAAGGTCAAGGTATTACATTATTTATTACATTTTTATCTTTCTTGATTTTTAATAATTTGTTCCCTCGATTTGGGGCATAGAGTGGTTATTTTTAGAAACTGACACAACAGTGTTATTTGTTTTGTTTTTGTTTTAAAATTGCTCTTTTTTTTTTTTTTTTAACTTTTTAATGAGTGCCAACTGTACTCCTAGCCCAGAGCTTGGGATGTAAGATACAGAAATGCATAAGGTACAATCCTTACCCTCAAAGGTCTCCCAGTCCAAGTATCAATATAAGTGTGCATATTTTTAAAAATTTAGTAAGCACTATATTCCAAGCCCGGCTGTAAGCCGTTTTCAAGTGTTAAAAGATTAATTTAATCTCCATAATAACCCAGTGAGGCTGGCACTGTTAGCCTTGTTCCCAGGTGCTGACCTGCAGAGAGCCATTAGGTAATGTGCAGAAGTCCTGGGGTTGGCAAATGATGGAGCCAGGGTTTGAACCTGTGCAGTCTAGCTCCTGAGTCCAGGTAAGCAGGTCATTTCTATGTTTAACCATTATGTTAGCTTACCTTAAAATCTGACATGTATTGCACAAGATTTGGAAACCAAATGTCTTATAAACACACGGGTGAGGGCAACACATTTTCCTGTTAAAGAAAAGATTCTCAGAGCACACATATCCTTTTAGCTGAGCTGATCAGAATGAATAGAATTTCCCAGGTGGACTAATGGGCAGATATGTTTTCAGTTAGAGGTGAGATTTTCTGCAAAGGAAGAGGGATGGGATATAACACAAGGAGTTCTTAAGGGTTGCATATGTCAATTTTCCTTGGCTGGATGAAGAGAAGTGGCAGATCACGAGTCTAGAAAGATTAGGAATATCTTAATATTCTTACTTGGGGTCTGCAAATTCTGAACTCTCTTCCTGTATTTGAACTTTAAATTGATGCTGAAAAGCCATGCAATTGTGTCATTCAGGAAACTCCCCATATGGATTAAAAGACTAGTTCATCTGGAGTATGACATTCCTGATGTGAGATATAAATACCCTGTTTTATGGGAGTGGGAAATTGTGAAGAGGTGAAACTTTTGATGTTGATTTTTTTCCTACTTATTAGAGTTATAAGTAATACAAATTTTAGCAGAAAATAGGTCAGCCCATCAGTGATTAGGATACAGATGTTTCCCAGTTGGAGAGATGAACATAAAAGAATAACAGATCATTGATTCAAGTGCACCAGTGTTGGGAGTGAGAGCAAGAGCATAGCACCTGAACATAATTTTACATATTTTAAGGACTATGGTATTATTTCTACATTTGCAAGAAGATCTGTGATAACTGTATATGAAAAAATCAATGAGGGACTAATGCATCAAGTGGGAGAGCTTATGATAATAATTGGTGATCATCTCACAGAGGATAGAATTATGTCAAGAGAGCTTTCGTAGTTCTACATCTGTCTGTCTATCTAATTTATCATCCTATTTACTTTATCTATCTATATCTATCTCTCTATCATCTATTTCTTTAACCTATGGTTTTATCCATCTACCTTTAACACTTATTACACAATATTTCAAATATTCAGAAAAATATAAGGATCTCTTACTATTGCCAATAATAATAATAGTAACGATAGCAGATGTGTCCTAAATACTAAGTGGGTTGATTCTAAGAAACAGTCTCAACACAGGAATTCTTAAGATAAATTCTCTGACTGGCATCTGTTTTCCTAACCAGGATGCACAGAAGTTGTAGCAAGAACCCATCATTATCCAACAGTCTCTAACAGAATATGCAAGGTCCCTAGCCATTATGTCTTCCCAACTCTGATGATAACTTTGCACTGGCATTGTCTTCCTATGGCAGTACCCTAGTGATTCTTTTCTCCTGCTTAAGAAATAAAACTTCGGCTTCTCCTTGTTGTTATCCAGATAAAGTTTATTACTTGTGGCTTTGAAAGTCCATTCCTTTCATACCTTAATCTCTAAGCACAATGAACTTCCAGCCACTCCCTCTACTGTTCAATAGCCTCTATGTTCATGGAGCGCCTAACAATGGAAGAGATAGAAAATCAATTAATTACTCTTTTGAATTTGAAATGTGAAGGACAAGTAGGAGTTTTCTCAGAAGTATAGAGAATCATGTCTTCGAGGAAAAGGAAACAGAGAGGTCTTTCCTAAACGTCCTTCTAAGGTGGCACTGAGCAATAGAAATACAACGAAAACCATGTAGGTAATTTTTTAGCAGCTGCATTAAAAAGAGTAGAAAAGAAACAGTTAAAATTCCTTTTAATAATACACTTCATTTAACTCAATATAAATATAAAATATCAGCATTTCAACATATAATCAACATAAACATGACTAATGAGATATTTTGCATTCCTTTTTGTCATACTGAGCCTTTGAAATCTCAATTCAGACTAGTCATTTTTCATGTGCCCAATTGCATATATAGCAAATGGATACTGTATTGGACAGGGTAGCTCTAACTCTAAATTACCTGCTTTTAATTTCTTGTTGCATTTAAGGCTACTTGAAATTATTGTATTTGTTTATTTACATTGTTTTCTGTTTCCCTCCACCAGGATGTGTGTTTCATGAGACCAAAACCCTTTTTTGGCTGTTCAGTTTCGAGTGGAGATAAAAGCGCTTGGCTCATGTTACATATTTACTAAGTAGTGAATAAGCAGTGAGCGGGAGGGCCTGGAAGTGAGCAGGGTCTTGGCATCTCGGATGCCTGCAGCATAGTGAGCCATGGGGAATGGAGTGTGAAGGTATTTAGAGGAGTCAGAAAGGGATCAGGCACCCTTAGGGATAACTGATGTCTTTCCATGCTGCTTTGCACATAGGCTGCCTTCACTGACAAGCTTCCTGTTCTGGGCTGGGCAGTGGCCTCATAAGATAGGTCCACCCAGAACCTATGAATGTTACTTTATTTTGTAAAAACAGAAAGCATTTGCAGATATGATTAAGTGAAGGATCTCTAAATGTGGTCATCTTGGATGATCTGGAAGGGCCCTAATTCCAATGAGAAGTGTCCTGCAGAAAGAGGAGAAGTCCATGTGAAGGTGGAGCAGAGTTTGGAGTGGTGCTTGCACAAGTGAGCTGAGGAGCACCTGAAGCCACCAGATGCTGGAAGAGGCAAGGGAAGAGTCTCCCATAGAGCCTTCAGAAAGGTGTGTGTCTGTCAACACTTTGGTTTCAGACTTCTGTTCTCCAGAACTGTGAGAGAATAAATTTATGGTGTTTTAAGTCAATTAGTTTGTGGTAATTTTTTAGGAAAGCCCTAGGAAATGAATATAATTTTCTAATCTTCAATGCCTAAATTAGATGTCAGGTCACATCAGTAGCTTTCTCATGTATGATCCTCAAACAAGATGTATTTAAATTTCAGTGCTCATGATATTGGTCTGTCATTCTATCTGTTTACAAGTTGTTGCATATTCCTAGAGCTCAATCTCCATGAGAGCACAGCCTAGATCTTTTCTACCTCTCTGAGACTCTTCAGTGCTGACTATAGAGTAGGTATTCAGTGAATATCATTTTTGTGCATAAATGTAAAGAGATGAATGAAAGGATAACATGTGTTAATATCCCAGAAGCTAAATGGAATGGAGTCTTACACCTTTGAACAGTTTCTGACATTCGCTATGAATTAACTTCACAGTTTCTTTTCTTTTGCCTATTCTGTCTTCTTTTTTTTTCACTGTCTTACTATGAGATCTTAGAACTCAGTTTTCTTCTTTTTTAATATACGTATTTGGTGCTATGATTTTTCCGCTAAAAACATATTTTGCTGCATCCCCCAATTTTTGATATGTGGTGTTTCGTTTTCATTTACTGGAAAACATTTTGAATCTTTTCTAATTATTATTGTGATTTCTTTTGTGACTTAAGTTATTCAGAAGTATTTTGTTTAATTTTCAACTATTCAAGTTGTTTTAGTATAATTTCTTAAGTTGTAATGTTTGTAATTCAATTTAATTTTGATCAAAAAGCATATTGTAAATTTATGAAGACCCTTAATTTCACCCAGCATATGGTCTATGTTGTAAGTGTCTCTTGTGCACTTGAAAAGATGTATTTTACTATTGTTGAGAGGGTTGTTCTACAGTTAGTTTGCAGTTGTATTCAGGTCTTTTATACATTTATTGATTCATTGTTTACTTTTTCAGTCTACTACTGAGAGATGAATATTAAATATTCCAACTATAATTGTGGTTTAATGTCGTTCAGTGTTCAATTTTCTGAGATTTTGATGTATGTATTCTCAGGTATTTTTAAAAGGTGAATGTATAAGGAAATGAAGAATCATATATTTTTAATTGAAATTAAACCTAATGAATCCTATGCTGTCATTGATATCTAAAGCCCTGCAAAGTTCCTAGGAACAAATATATTTATAGCAAATATGGCAGACAAATGTCAGCATTACATAAAGATTTCATGAAACTTAAGTAACTAAAACTATGAAATGCCAATACATAAATATGCAAAAACATTACAAACCCATTCACCAATGAGGAAATTAAACTGCTAAATAAATAAATAGATAACTGCTAACCTTTCTAGTAATGAAGAAATACAAAGCAAAGCAATATTGCATCTTTTTTGCCTATTAATTGACCAATTCTTAAAAGTGTTATAATAGCCAAGTATGGGAAGAGTAGAATATGATACTCTCACACAACGCTAGCAAACATTGTTAAGAAATTACAATATATAAATAAATGTAATATAAAGGCAACTGAACTGTATTAATTAAGAGCAATAAAAATCTCGTTGTTAAAAGCATTCAACATATTTTTAAATATCTATCACATATTATGTACTATGATAAATGGTGGAGATTCAATTCTGACTACAGACCCAGTTCCTAGTCTCATGAAATGTAATCTTACTGTTGGTATTTATCTTAAGGAAATGGCACCCAAGTGGCTTATATTATGAGTGGAGACATTTTTCGTGTCATATAACTATCAAATTGGTTAGAAATAAATCAGCTGTTCATTGGCTAAGTGAACTATGGTTTATCTTGTTTATCTTAAAATAGCCATGCACTAAAATCATTGTATTTATTTATTTGTTAGCTAAGTTGATGGTTATTTATCGCCTGATAATTGCTAGTAATTATGCATAGAATGGTGCACAAAACAGACAAACTCCTTGCCCTCATAGGGCTTATACTCTAAAGCAAAATTGAATTGCAATGTCCTAAGATCTAATATTATGTAAAAAAGGCAGTATATAAAATAGATTCTGGTACTATAATTCCAGTTTTTGTATGGAAATATGAATGAGACCAAATAACCAAATGCATTCATTTTCAATAGCTGTTTAAAAAATTACCATAAACTTAGCAGCTTAAAACAATTTATATGCACTTCCAGGGAAGATGGCAGAGGACAGAGCCCCAGGGCTTAATCCTTCCAGCCAAACAATTATTAAGCGGGCAGGAAGTATATGAAAAAAACGGTTTTGAAACTCCAAAGGCCAGAAGAACACTGTACAGCATCCAGGGAAGAGCAAGAGGAAGAGGCTGATAAACTACAATGAAGGACAGAAAATTGCTCTTTCTACACAGCGGCTACCAGCACCCATTGCCAGCCAGGTCACCTTAGGGTCTATCCATAGGTAGCTCCCTGGTGACAGAAAGGGACTAAAAACCCTCTTCCCCAAGAACAGAGGTGGGCACAGCTAATAACTGATCACTGCATTAGCCATTGCTTCATTCCTTCCCAGAGAGGGGTGGAGGTGGTAGAGATTTAAAGACACAAGTGCTTTTTCAGGATTTTCAGGACAGTTAGCTGAAGAGCTACAATTTCTAGGCAGGCCAGGAAAGCTTAGCTTTGGGGAGATCTCAGACATATCCCTTCTGCAGGGCAATTTGAAGCTGGTCTGCAACTACTTTGTGGGTCCCTGGCCCTGTTTGGGCTGGGAAAGACTGACTTTGGAAAGTCCTCTCTGGGGTGATTCTCCTCCAAGAAGTAGCCCTCCAGGCAAAAGAAGCTTGAGACAATAAAAGGAGTGTAAAAAACTATAGAGGCAGACAATCTGGGAAAGACCTGCCAGCCTTAAACATCCAGCAGAGGGAGGTCTGTATCCTTGCAAACAAAGGAGATAAACAAACTCCTATAAACAGGGTAACTCCAAAACAATTAACAAGCAAAAGCCCACACAAGATAGAGGCCCAGAAAGACAGGGAGAACCTTGTACACTGCATTCACCTTGGGCAGACCTTCCTTATAGGAGGGCTGAAACTCAAGAAAATCTCTGTCTTATCACCAACTGGTTACAAAACCAAGAAACAGACATCTCAGGGAATAATTTCCTGAGTTGACATTTTAGAATATTAAAATGTACAACATGCAACCAAAGAGAACAAGACAAAGAAACAGCAGATGATGGGTCATCCAAAGGAAGAGGATAAAAATACAGAAAACACCAAGTACAAAGATGAGAATGTGGAGATACCAAACAAAGCCTTTTAAAAAATGATTTAAAAATGCTCAAGGAGATGAAGGAAAGGACAGAGAGGAGAACTATAGGATATTAGGAAAACAATGAATGAAGAAGATAAGCATCTAAATAAACAGAAATTTTTAAAAGGAACAAAACATTACTACTGGAGTTGAAGACCACAATAGCTTGAGATGAAAAATGCCAAGGAGGGTTTCAAGAGCAGATTTCAGCTGGCAGAAGAAAGAATCAGTGAACTTGAAGATAAGACATTTGAAATTAGTCAGGTTAAGGAGGAGAAAGAAAAAAGAGATATTAAAAGTGAAAATAGCTTAAGACAACTGTACACACACCAATATATGCATCATGGGAGTTAGCCCACAGCTAACATCCTACTTAATAGTTAAAGACTAAAACCTTTCCCTTTAAGAGCAGAAACAAATCAAGGATGACCACTGTCATCACTGTTATTCAATTTTGTATGAGAAGTTCCTGCCAGGGCAAATTAAAGGCATTCAAATTGGAAAATAAATAAAGCTTTCCCTATTTGCAGATGATATGATCTTATGTAGAAAATCCTGAACCTAGAATTAATAAATGAACCTAGAATTAACAAACTTCCTAGAATTAATAAATGAATTCAGAAAATTGGCAGGGTATAAGATTAGTGCCCACATCGTATACACAATCAATGAAAAATTTTAAGAAGAAATTAAGATAAAATTCCATTCACAACAGCAATTAAAAGAATCAAACATAAAGGAATAAATCTGAAAAGGATATAAAGGACTTGAACACACAAAAAACTACAAAACATTGCTAAAATAAATTAAAGAAGACCTAAATAAATATAAGGGCATTCAGATTTGAAGACTAAATATCATTAAGATATCAACACCACCCAAAGCAATTTATAGGTTTAATGCAATCCCAATCAAAAGTCAACTTCTTTACAGAAATAGAAAAGCCAATCATCAAATTTCCGTGGAAAGATAAGAGCCCCAAACAGCTAAAGCCATCTTGAAAAAGAAGAATGAAGTCTGAAGATTCACACATCCTGATCTAAAATTTATTACAAAACCACAGTAATCATAACAGCATGTTACTGGCACAAGGGCAGACATGGAATGGAATTGGGAAATCAACCTTCACATTTATGGCCAACTAATTTTTGACAAGGGGGCAAAGACCACCTTATCGGGAAAGAATAGTCTTTTCAGTGAATGGTGCTGGGAAAACTGGATCTCCATTTCAAAAAAAGGAGGACCCTTACCTCACACCGTATACAAAAATTAACTCAAAATGGATCAAAGATCTTAATATAAGAGCTAGAACTCTCAAACTCCTAGAAGAAATGTAGAGAAGCATCTTCAGGATCTTGTGTTAGGCAATGATTTCTTAGACTTTACACCCAAATCACAAGAAGCAAAGAAAAAATAGATAAATGGGAACTCATCAAAATGAAAAATTTTGCTCCTCAGAGGACTTTATCATGAAAGTCAAATGATGACTTAAATAATATGAGAACGTATTTGGAAACCACATATCTGACAAATGATTAATATCCAGACTATATAAAGAAATCCTTCAACTTAACAACAAAAGACAAACAACCCAATTTAAAAATGGGCAAAATAATTGAACAGACATCTCTCAAAAGAAAATATATACAAATGGACAGAATGGATACAAAAAGTTGTTCATCATCATTAATGACCAGGGAAATGCAAATCAAAACCAGAATGAGATACCATTTCACACCCATTTGGATGACTGTTATTAATAAAATGGAAAATAAGTGTTGAAGAGAAGGCAGAGAAATAGGAGCATTTATTTGTTGCTGGTGGCAATGTAAAATGGTGCAGTTGCTGTGGAAGACAGAAGTTTTACAGAAAGTTAAGTATAGAATTATGTGACCCAGCAATCCCACTTCTAGGCATATACCCAAAAGAATTGAAAGCAGAGACTCAGTCAGTTATTTGCACACCAATGTTCATAGAAATATTATTCACAATTGCCAAAAGATGGAAGCATCCCAACTGCCCATCAACCAATGGAGGAATAAATAAAATGTGGTATATAAATAAAATGAAATATTATTCAACCATTAGAAAGGAATAAAGTCCTGATAATTTGAAAACATGGATCAACATGGAAGATATCATGTTGAGTGAAATATCAGACACCAAAGGACAAATATTGTATGATCTCTCTGATTTGAAACTATTAGAATAAGCAAACTCACACAGTCAGAATGTAGAATATAGGTTACCAGGGAATGTGGTTGGGATAGGGAATTGAAAGTCAAAGCTTCAAACATGCAGGATTCCTTTTTGGAATGATGGAAATGTTTTGGTTATGGATGGTGGTGATGGTAGCACAATACTGTGAATGTAATCAAAACAGCAGTAAGGGGCTCCAGGAAAATGGCGGAATAGGGTAGGTTGAGTTCACCCCTACTCCAGGGAACAGTTAGAGAAGTGACAGAAAAACTGGGACAGCAATTCCAGGGTATAAGTGACCTGGGAGGGTCTTCTACACTGCATAGAGAGTTTGGTTGCAATAGCTGAAGAATTGAGATGCAAAAAACAGAGACCATCCAACTACTGAAAACAGCCTAATGCATCCATTTCCAGATGGAGGCCCAGAGCCCTCAGGAGTGCATGGACACGGAGCCGGGACTAGGCAGTAGGCCAAGTCATGTTCCTTGAACGTGCCACATTCACACTTATGAACTGGTCATGGGAATGTATACTGGTGGAGCCGCTATGGAAGGCAGTCTGGTGGTTCCTCAGAAAACTAACTATCTAGTTGCCCTATGACCCAGCATACCACTACTCAGTATATACCCAGAAGAGCTGAGAGCAGTGACACAAACAGACATTTGCACATTGATGTTCATAGCAGCTGTATTCATAATCACCAAAAGATGGAAACAATCCAAGTGCCCATCAACAGACAAATGGACAAACAATGTGGCATGTACATACGATGGAATATTGTGCGGCAGTAAGATAAAATGATGTTCTGAAGCACATGACAAGATGGATGAGCCTTGAGGCCATGATGCTGAGTGGAAAAAAGCCAAACACATAAGGATAGATACTTTATGATTCCACTTTTATGACCATGGTAAAGGTAAAATCAGAGGCTTATAATATAGAATACAAGGAATCTAGAGATACACAGAAGCTAGAGATGGGTGAACAGTTAGCTAATGAGGTTGAAGTTAAATGAAAGGGAATAGATAGAAGTGAAGATGGTTCACTAGTGGGTCAATAAGTAATATTACCATATTGAAGCTGAAAATGATTGAAAGGGGTTGTATAGGCCCATGTGTCCCTCTGATTAACGCTACAAATATAAGTAATTTCTTGCATGAACTACTGCAATAGTACTAATCTTTTACAAAGATTTTATACTTTTGGAGAGTAGAGAGAAAACTGCTATTGTATGGTATGGGCTATGTTTGAGGAAAATGTCATCAGTACTACAGCAATATGGGGGAAAATAATGGGGGAAAGGACAAGAGTTAAGGGAAAGTTTGGATTTTCTATTTGGTGAGGGTGTGTTTATTGGTTATCCTTCTCTTGGGAACAATGAAATTATCTAAAATTGAGAGTGTTGATGGACTGTTGACTTTGGACATCATACATTGTGCCCAATGAATGGAGGTGGCTGAAGGATGCCCTGGCTGAGAAGTAGATTGGTAAATAGTAGTGTATACAGATGACCAAATATTGTGCTGCTACAAAAAGGAATGTCATTGAAAAGTGTGCAATGTTGTGAATAAACCTGTGAGACATTTGGCTAGGCAAAATAGCCAGAAGCAAAAGAGCAAATACTGCATGACCTCACATAGAAAGTACTTATAAGAAAACAGGGGCTAGACTTTAAGCTCTTATAACAGTCACATTTAGTCTAGAGCAGTATTTATTATTTCTGCATGTTGAGAGGCTGTTTTATATATGTGTAACCTGGTGTTTAGAGGTAAGAGCAAAGCTGATCAGGTAGGGATTAAGATAATTCAGTATACATAAGGTAGGGTAAGGAAGACATTGTCTGTATTTTAGAACTTCATCTACTCTTTGAGATCAAAGGAAGAAAGTTTTATTTTATTCAGAACCTAAATTTTCCATATCACATAATCTAACTTAACCTGTCTGGATAGATCATTTAAACAATCCAAACACAGGGAGACCAGAATAAGAATGAGGACCTTTAATCCTGTATAGTTTAATTTTCAGTAGCACATAATCTAATTCAACCTGTCTTGATAGATCATTTAAACAATCCAAGCACAGGGAGCCCAAATAATGAGAACCTTTTAATCCTGTAAGTTTAATGGAATGCCTGGACACATCCCAGAGTATATTAAGAAGATAATCAAAAAGTATTGGCAAAGTCCCTTGATGGATGGGAAAAATATGAAACTATTAAACCTTACCACCTGGAAAAACACTGATACCATGTCAAACATTAAGGACACCCAAATCAATAGTCCAAGCCCTTGATCTTGAGGCTTGCTCTTGTGAAGCTTATGTAGATAGCGGAGAAGCTCAGCCTACCTATAGTTATGCCTAAGTGTTACTTCTGGAGGACCTCTTTTGTTGCTCAGATGTGGCCTCTCTCTCTCTCTAAGCCCAACTCTGCAAATGAAATCATTGCCCTCCCTATTACATGGGACATGCTATCCAGGACTTAAAAGGGGTGAAAGTCTCCCTGGTGGCATGGGAGATGACTTCCAGGGATTAACCTGGCCCTGGAACTGTGGGATCAACAATGCCATCCTGACCAAAAGGGGGAAAAGAAGTGTAGCAAATAAGGTATCAGTGGCTGATAGATTTCAAATAGAGCTGAGTGGCTACTCTGGAGGTCACTCTAACACAAGCTTCAGTTAGACATTGCTACCTATCATAGCTTGACAAACCCCAACCAAAACCATTCCTGCCAATCCTAAAGAATACCTCATGCATTACATAAGATTCTACAAAGTGCCATTCACTAGGGTAACTTTCCAGAAATCTACAACCTCCAGATGGGTCTGTGGACCAAATAAGTCCTGAAATGCAGAGGGGTCAACCTCTCCAGAACATCAGCTAGTTCCATTCTGCTGTCCCATATTATCAACAGTCTTTTCCAACATGAAAGAGTTAGAATGGGCGTAACCAAAATGCCCCTAAAGAGTGAGAGAAAGATGAAAGTTGATGATAGAGTTATGCAAAGATGGAAGAGTTTAACAAAGGAGTATAACTGCTGAATCATTATATTAATATTTCTTTTAGTCTCTAGTATCTTAGAGCAGCTAGAAGTAAAAACCTAAGATTGTGGAATTGTAACCCATACCCATCTCTGAAATCTGCTCTACACCTAATAGTTGTGATGTACTTTGAAAGTTATTGCTATTTTGTATATATGTTATTTTTCACAAAAAAGAAAAAAAGTTGTTTGTGATGATAAATGCACAGCTCTATGATGATATTGTGAACCATTGATTGTACACTTAATATATATCAATAAAAATAATTTTAAAAAATCAAGAGCACTAAATATTTATCTGAATGTGATTAAAAGGGGGAAATGTTGGTTTTTATGTGTGGGAACAAACAAAATTTTTTTAAGAATCCATGAACTATACTACAGAAACAGTGAGCCATAGGTTAAACCATGAACTTCAATTAATGGTACATTTATAGAAATGTGCTATCAATTGTAACAAATGTTCCCCATTGTTCTAGTTTGCTAGCTGCCTGAATGCGACACACCAGAGACAGATTGGCTTTTAATAAAAGGGGATTTATTTAGTTAATGTATCTTTCTTCAAAGGAAAGGCAGCTAACTTTCAACTGAGGTATTTTCTTACATGGGAAGGCACAGGGCTATCTCTGCTGGCCTTCTCTCCAGGCCTCTGGGTTCCAACAACTTTCCCTGGGGTGATTTCTTTCTGCATCTCCAAAGGCCTGGGATGAACTGCGAGTGCTGAGATGAGGTATGCTGAGCTGCTTGGGCTGTGCTGCATTGAGCTCTTTCATTTAAGCACCAGCCAATTAAGTCAAACATCATTCATTGCAGCAGGCATGCCTCCTAGCTGACTGCAGATGTAATCAGCAACAGATGAGGTTCACGTACCATTGGCTCATGTCCACAGCAATAGAACTAGGCACCTTTACCTGGCCAAGTCGATACCTGAATCTAGCTATCACACCCATCAATGCAAGGTGTTGGCAGTAGGGTGGTGTATGAATCCTGTATTTCATGCATGATTGTTCTGTAAACCCACAACTTCTCTAATTAAAAAAATTTTTTTTTAAACAGATTGATTGTCTCATAGGGTTTAAGGTCAATAGCATAATAGGTGCAGTGTAGCTAAGTTATTTGCAAGACTGCAGTCAAGTGTCATCTAGGGCTGGATTCTCATCTTGAGGCTCAGCTGGGGAGGGCTCTGCTTCCAGGCTCACTGAAGATGCTTGCAGAATTCCTTTTCTTGCTACTATAGATGCAACTGGCATCTTCAAAGTCAGCAAAGTCTCAAAAAAGAAAGCAAGTGGGCTAGCCCAAATAGAGTCTTACATAATGTAATGTAATATGATATCCTAGCACCTTGTAATACAATGTAACATACTCATAGGCATGACATCCCATAACTGTTGCCACTTTCTATTAATTAGAAACAGGTCTCACCCACACTTAATGGGAAGGAATACACAAGGAGGCAGGGATCCTAGAGAATACCTTAAAGTCCTCTGGTCACACCAAAGAACTGTAATTTTGTTAGAGTGGGGGCATTACAGGTAATTTTCCTGTCTCTACATTTTTATATTTATAGTAAAGTTGCTAGTCTTATATAATTTAACATACTTTAATTTCCAAATGTCATAGCCATCTACTTCCTAACCCACTTGTAATTAAACACATCTTTTCTAATAATTTCTTTTAAACAAACATTTATCCTTGAACTTTATTATTTTTCCATTATGCCTCTTAACCAGTATAGCAGCAGTTCTCTTTTCTGCTTCTTCCCTTTCAAAAGCACATTATGGGCGGGCCGCGGTGGCTCAGCGGGCAAAGTGCTTGCCTGCTATGCCGGAGGACCTCGGTTCGATTCCCGGCCCCACCCCATGTAACAAAAACGGAGAAACGGAATACAAGAAAATGTTTAAAAATGTTTCTCTTTCCTCCTTCCTTCCTTCCTTCTATCCTTCCTTCCTTCTCTCTGTCTTTCCTTTAAAAAAAAAAAAAAAAAGCACATTATTTCAGCTACTGTGCATTACCCACGTTTTGTGAGTTAGCCTTTTAAAATGGCCACTATTTATAATTCAATTTTAAGTTGTTGATTTTTCTACAACCATATTTTAGCTTCCTCGCTGTTAAAACAAATACTATACAATGAATCCGTTTAAACAATGGGAATTTATGCTCTCATACTTTCAGAGGCTAGCAGGCTTCCCTCCTCCTGGGTTTGGTATCTTCTGCCTGGCTGGCAAACTTTGGGGCTCCTTAGCTTTTCTGTCACATGGCAATGCACAAGATGGTGACTTCTTTGTCTACCAGGTTCTGTTGACTTCAGACTTCTGGCTGTTCTCTTTGGCATCTCCATTTGTTGGACTTTCACTCCGCTTATGAAGGACTCAATGTAATTTGCATTAACCTGATTCAGTTGGGTCACACCTGAACTGAAGTAGCATCTTAACGAGATCTTATTTACAGTGGTCAACACCCACTGGAATACATCTCAACATCTAAAACTCGTGTGAACTGGGGTCCACAATTCAACCCACTACAAACCACTCAGAACCAGACCTTTATTAGGCAACACATGCCTGGTACTTAAACCACCCAGAGAGGCAGGGACAGCAAAGAAAATGATCTCACCTGGGCATGCCTTCCTCAGGTGAGAAGTGTGCCAGGGATTACCAAGAAGGAACGGTGTATCAGAAGCGGGAGTTGCTGTGCACTAGGAGGAAGGTGTGATGAGAGAGGCTAACAGAGAAGTCATGTAATCCTCTGCTTTTCCTCCTGGCCAAGGACTCCAGGAGCCAGTGAGCAGTGGCCTATCTAAACACTGATCATTAACTTGCACTCAGAAGACATCAAGGGTGTGGTAATTGTTGCCATTTTTATAATATTGTGATATTAATCTTATGGAATATTGAATCTCCAAGTAGCCCATGACATAAAGAGACCTTTATGGCTCCAAAGCAGCTATTATATTTTATTATCTCACGAATCTTCAGATTTAAAGGGTCCTCAATGAGACCTTGACATAATTAAGCCTAATGAATCCAAAGGAATTACAATTATTATTGTGTCGATAATTTAGACATGACAGGTCTTTACTGTAAGTAGGCCCTTGTATCCCAATGTAACCTGTGGCTGGTACAGGTAAGAGTGACAGCTTACTGTTGTTCAAAAGGTGCTCACATAGCAAACATTCAAAATTACAGATAAAGTCTCTTATTACCTTGGATCTACTTTGCAATGGTGCCTTAGGTGTCAGTTTAACCATTCATTAATTCATTCACAACACTTATGCCTGCCACTCATCCATTATAGATGTAGGAAGGCAAAGGTGCAATAAGACGCAGGCTCTACCCTCAAGGAGTTCAGCATCTAAAGTTTTTCAGAAGTTTTCGGTCTAGAAACAGGGGATGGAAAACTGTCCTCTGCCTTTGCAAATCAAGTTTTATTAGAACATGGCCATGATCATTCGCTTATGTTTTTTCTATGCTTCCTTTTGTGCTATGATGACATGGTGTGTAGTTGCGAAGACCTTATGGACCACAAAGCTGAAAACATTTATTGTCTGGCCTTTTAAAGAGAAAACTTTTCAATGCTTGGTCTAGAATTTCAAAGGCCTTGGGAATACCTCAGTAAATCTTAAATACGTATGAGTTAGTATTTTCATTTTGATGTAGTTTTGGTGTAATTTAAAGAGGAAGCTTTATTTTCTCATCATTGTATAGTTGCCCAATTTTAATACGAAGGGAATGTTATTGCTAATTCTCCAAACTTTTACTTAATATTACCCTGGCATCACATTCTGTGATCTCCTTTTAGAATAATTTCTTATATTTAGATTCTTAAATAGTGTTTACATAACTCTAAACCCTACTGTCTACACCATGAGGAAGAGTGAGATGGTTTAAAGCTATGCTTTTGAATTCCTTTATACACCTCCTCTCAGGAGTCAAAAGGTGAAGCTCATGTCCTCCCTTGTGCATGGGCTGGACTATTACATAGAATATACCAGACATGATGGGATGTCACTTCCAAGATTAAGTGATAAAAAGACTGCTGCAGCTTCCATCTTGGGCTGTCTCTCCTCTCCTCCTCCCCTGCCCCTCCTCCTCTCCTCATTCTGGTAGAAGTGTACCAGAAGTGGTCCTGGGGAGAGGGAAGCCTGCTGCTGTGTCTTGAGTACACAAAGGCAGCTGTTGGAGAGATCCATGAGGTGAGGAACTGCGGCCTGCCAGCAACTACTTCATGAGAGTGCTGGGAAGTGGATCTTCTGAGGCTTCTTAATCATCAAATGAGCTTACTTGGGAATGATCCCATCCTACTCGAGCCTTGAGATCATTGCAGCCCTATCTGACAGCCTTTCTGCAACCTAACATGAGATCCTGGGTCAGTAATACCCAGCTTTTCAGAGCCTAGCTAAGATACTCCTGGATTCTTGACCACAGAAATTCCAAGTTCTGATATTTTCGTTGTTTGAAGTCACTAAATTTGGGGTAATTTGTTATACAGCAGTGATAGCTAATATAGAGGTTGAACAACTGATAGGATGTGGGAAACAGTACCAATTGTCTCTCGCTCTGAAATCCTCCCAACGCCCCTGCAAGACCTTTGGGTTTCTTGGTCAAGGTCCTGAGATGGTTGAGAAACTCTCCTTCTATGTGCCCAGATGCCAGGATCCTCCCATTGTCATGTTGTCATTCTTGGGGGCTGTATGGGCTGATGTAGACATAATCTAGGCATATATTGCTATTAGTCTCATGAAATTTTGGTCCTAATAATGCCATCTTGGAGACTCTCATGGCTTATTGCTTCCTTCCCTGGAAAGAAGGGAGCCTTCTCTGCCAGAGCTGCAATTCCTTTACAAGACTAACAAATACATTGCTTATAAATCTTTCATTTGCCTCGAATTTATATATCCATCTTTCTTCCCACTTCAACCTTGAAGATCTGAATTGCAGACTATTATTTGGGATGATGCCGTAATAGCCAAACAAGTCCACCTTTGCTAATTAATGACTAATGCTTTATTAGCTGCCACCTTGATTTTTTTAAACCTCAGTGCAATCTCCATGCCTAGAGAAGGTGGTTTATGTAGTGTTGGCACATTGTCATGCTCATCTTCTCTGAGATTCTGAGTCACATGAGCAACTTTAGAGTGTGACTTCCAGAAGACTGATGGAATTTAGTGTTGATAGATATGCTTTTACTTAATATTACCCTGGCATCACATTCTGTGATCTCCTCTTAGAATAATTTCTTATATTTAGATTCTTAAATAGTGTTTACATAACTCTAAACCCTACTGTCTACACCATGAGGAAGAGTGAGATGGTTTAAAGCTATGCTTTAACACACACCCAAGAGGATATCCCTGCATTCCAAGTATCCCCTTGGGTAGTTCAACAATTCTCTGTATAAAGTTCTGACCCAAAGCAGGTTGTGATCAGTGATGAAACAGACACAAGCAAAGTGCAATGAAAACATAAGGGCAGTCAACTATACTGTTGTGCCTGGGGTCAGATCTTGGAATACAAAAAGAATGTTGATAGAAAAACTAATGAAATCTGAGTAGAGAATGCTGTTCATTAAACTCCAATATACCTTTATTGGTTTCTCAGTTGTGATAAATTTACCACAGAAATATAAGGTGTTAACATTAGGGGAAACTCGATGAAGAGTATAAGGGACTGCTAACTTTGCAACTTTTCTGTGAACATAAAATTATTCCAAAATTAAAAGTTTATAAACCATGCACATGCATGTGTGTACGTGCTTGTGCTTACACATGAGCAGGAGATTTATTCTACAATCAGAACCTGGAGGAGATTTCAAGAGGACTGAGTTGGGAGGATGTAGCCAGGTGAAGGAGGTGAGCATGGAAAATGCTCCAGGCTGAAGTAATTGAATATGAAATCTTTAGGAGCAGCTGATTGTGAGCAGGATCTGTGACCAGTGAGGCATCTGGTAAAACCAGAGCATGGCATGCTGTTTATGAAAGTTGGGTATTGGGGAAGATAGAGAGAAAAGGTAGAATGCATGGCTGGGTCTTGAATCACAGAAAGCACTTGAATTATAATGTTATAGTCACAATGGGCCTGCTGTAGCATAATCAGAGCTATGTTTATGAAGAATAAGAGAATTTTATAGGTTGTATTTTTATACTCCTTTGACCCCTTTGCCACCACTACATATGTACACACTCACCCACTGGCATGCAGTACCTCTTCCTGTTGACTTCTAATTATCTTTCAATCCTCATGGAAAAGGCCTCTGCTTCAGGGATGCCTCCTCTGGCCCCTGCAGACTGGAATATGTACCTTGTCTTTGTCCTTTCTGAGCACTTATTATCTCTTATTCAAAATATTTCTTGTCTCCTTCTTTGTACGGTCATTTCTAGAAGGCCAAGACCATGCCTACCTGTCCATACAACATCCTCGGGGTAAGCATCTTCAGGATGCTGGGTGCTGTATACTAAGGACATTTGACATCTGAAAAGAGTTCTGGCTTTTGTCCCGGATCCTGGGGAGAGGTGGGATGGGTCACCTTACATCCTTGGAATTTCCTCAATGACAGGAATATCTTTGTTTTTCATAGTGGAGCCCAGACTGCACCAGATAATCAATGTTAACAGGATGACTCAGGTGGAACCCGTCTCACTCACAGCCCTAGGCTAGGGGGTGGCCAAACCATAAATACCAACCATTTCATATTTCTAGAGGGTTGAGGCATTAAGCTCATCTCTGGGGAGGGGATGAGGGCTGGAGGTTGAGTTCAACCATATTTGGTTCCATCATTTGTGTCTACCAAATGAGATCCCAGTAAAATCGCTGGACACCAAAGCTCAGGCAAGCTTCTCTGATTGCATTACACACCAGTGTGCTGGGATGGTCACACATCCTCATTCCCAGGGTGAGGACATGGAAACTTAGTGTTTGAGACCCTTCAAACTTTACCTTATACATCTTTTCTTTTGGCTGGTCCCCCATAATAAAACATAATCAAAAGCCTAGTGCTTTGCTAAGTACTGTGAGACGTTCTAGAGAATTATCAAACCTGAGGGGCTGGCAGAAACCCTTGAATTTTGAGCCAGTTGGTCAGAAGTGATGGTGGCCTGAAAACCCCACACTTGTGTCTGGTGTCTGACGTGGGGACAATCTTGCGGAAACTGTGCCCTTAACCTATGCCATCTGGCCTCTCTCCAGGTAGCTAGAATCAGAATTGCATTGTAGTTGGTGTCAGAAGTTCTTGCACTTGCCCACTATTTTTGTTAAAGGAATGAAAGAATGGATAAATAAATCAAGGTATATTTCAGAGGCAAACTAAGAGACAGGGACCTAATTTTGCATATAATTAAGTGGCCTGCTTGGCTTTCAGTGGATAAAAACAATTAACTAAAATAAGCACACACACACACACACACACACACACACACAATAAGCACAGTAGGGTCCAAATTGATGTTAAATGGACTTATGGGAAAGCCTCGGGGGTCATAATGAGATGAGGCAAAGGTGGAAATCAATGTTGTTTTCAGGCAAATGGGGAAAGGATGTCACTCAAGGGTCTGCCCAGCTTTTCTGGGTGGCGCATTCAGCACTACACCTTCAGCTCTGCTGCTGTCCCCGAATGCTGCTGTCCCTGAGTGCTGCTGTCCCCGAATGGTGCTGTCCCCGAGTGCTGCTGTCCCCGAGTGCTGCTGTTTCTGAGTGCTGCTGTCCCTGAATGCTGCTGTCCCTGAATGCTGCTCCATGGGGGTCCAGTCCAGAGTAGTCACTTGGAAGATCAATGTCTTCAACTTTCCCCCAAGCTCTAAAATATCAAACAGCCCACACGTTGGTAATTCACAGGGATCGATGCTGCTCCATCCAACTTCCAGCTCTTTGAAAAGTTTGCCTTAAGAATTGAGACATCATTTTTCTCTTTCCAAAGAATGTGTGCCTTTTCAGGATTCAAAGAGGCCTGAAAAAAAGTCTTCGTTTCGCTGACAGACAACGTGCTGTGTTCTCCAGCTTGCTGATCGGCAAATCGGAACAGACGGCTTTTCCTTTTTATCCCTCCTCGTTACCCTGATGTGGCTTTTTGGTCTATCTTGAAATGAGGCCCTGGGTGAGATACTGCAAGATGAAAGGGATGGTGGCCGAACTTTCCATCACCAAGCCTATCAAGAAGTTAATGTTTTGATTGATAACTCTGTCAATGGCACATGCATTTAAAAGCTCTCTGAAATTTGTAGTGAATATATCTGAAAGATGCATCTGATTTTCTCCCTCAAAGGAAAGAAAGGCTAAGGTTAGTCACTACTTTTAAAGATTCTTAAATGAAAATCCTGGATTTATATATTTTGGCATTTCAATGTGCAAGTGGCAGGTTTGGTGCAGGAAAAAGAGAGTTTAGAAGCACCTGTTTTTTTGTTTTGTTTTTGTTTTTAAGGTAATAGCACCCTTTCCCCCATCCCTTCTTTATCTGAAGCACACATTCATGCTTCCTTGCTGGGAACACGGGACAAAGGGATATTATTATAAATAACTGACCTCGGAAGCACTATAAGTGTATTACATTAGACTCGAGAATCTCCAGGGACAAAGAAGCAAATCCAGACTGAGATGATGGCCTCAGATGAGCAGACTGTACAAAGTCTGGGGTGAAACTTACCTCTTGAAGGTTGCTGCACTATGGGCTCTAGTTGGATTCTGGCAACTTCTTCCTTGGGTCCGTGCTGTTGCAGACCACCACCGGGTTGCTGGTAAAGGTTACAGGGCCCTGATCTGTGTAAAAGTATGTCTTTGGACACCCTGCATCCCCTCTTGTAAAGGCCTGGAGTTTCCAGTTGCACATAATAGCCTACAAATTTGGGAGCTTGTGGGAGCTCAAGAAAATGTTTTAAGTATTTAAAGAAGTACAAAGTCTAGAGTCCAACAAATAATGCAAATCCTGATGTCCTGTTTACCAACTGTGGGTCACCTGCATTTCAAAGGCCTCTGTTTCTTCTCATCCATGAAATGCTTGTAAAAATGGTACCTCTCTCATAGGATGGTTGGGAATGTTAAAGGAGACAATGTTAAATGCTTATCACAGTGTCTGACAAATAATAAGAATTTAGATGCTATATATCAGCAGCATCATTGTCCATTCATTTAGAGAGGGACACAGCATCTTCCCTGTATCCTGTGGCTCTTTGTGCAAGTGGTCAGAGCTCTCCCATTCTTTGATTTCCCCTTGTTCCGTATTAAATCTTCTTTGATATGCTGAATATATACTGCAAGAAAACTCATAACGAAGTAGATTTTATTTTTTCAATTTCTGCTTTAAGGAGAACCAAAGCACAGTTTACTGTTCCAAGAGATTGGTGTTTGGACAATTTCCACTCCAGGCCAGTTTAGTTCCTGTTTTGAACATAACTTTATATTCCCCCATTGCTGGATGTAGCAAAACCCCTCTTTGTGCAAGGTCCATTAAGAATGCCCATTCTTAAATTAGCTCAGCAAAAAGAGAAGTGCATTTTATAGTCAAGCCAGCAGTAATTGGACACTGTGGCTATGAGTGGCCCTTGCGGTGTTTGGACTTGGGCCAAATGTACCTTCTGTCTGTCTCTGACACAGGCAGACAATAGCGGTATTATTTACTGCACTGGCTCTGTGCAATTCCACAGGCCAGCTGCGAGAACAAAAGAATTGCTAACACTTTGCCCAGCCCTAGACTCAACCGGAGGCTCTATCTAGGTTTCGTAAATAATTCACCCCTCTGCCCCAAATGTTGGGTCATCTATTCTCTGTCTCTTTCCTTTTGCACCATACCCGGTTGCAAGGAAAAGACAAATAACTTCTCTGCTTCCTTGGAGCAGCTCTGGGTAGAGGGAGGGACAGCCGACAATTCTTTGTTGCAACATCTTGGGGTGCAGAGTTACTATTATACATCAGCTGTAAGGATGGCAGCAGATCTAGTGCTGGCAAAAGGTTTACCAGGATTAGCCTCCCCCCAGAAAGCTATGCTTTTTGGGATCCAATCTGAGTTTTGTCTGCGGGTTCTCATAAGGGAGCCCAAGGTTGCTGTACTCATGGATGGACAATCTTTGTGTTACAACGACCTGGGCTTCAGGTGGGCTGAACAGAGGGGATTACAATTGACTTTGCTTCAGTTTGCATGCAGAAATCTGGGAAAATGGACCCCACTGGATTGGATTCTATAATTGCAAACCCTATTAACACAACATTTATCCAGACACAGCCATCAGACCTTGGGCATGTGACCTGTGTGTGGGGGCAGAGAGTTTCCCCAGCTTCTGGCCCACACCTGGGCCTTCAGGGACACCAGCCCATCCTGAATGGCACCACCATCTCCCAGGCAGAGTGGTCCCCTAAATCTGTCCGTGATAGTCCTTATCAGCTCTGCCTACTTTAAACTGTGTTTTCTGAACTGCCCCTGGCCTCTATAGCTCTTGGCACTTGGCCCAGACTTTGGAGCTGGGTCTCCCATTGCTCTTGGGATCTGCTGCCTGCTAATGTCCTTCCTGGGTGGAGGGAGCCCCCTCTGCAGGCTTGGCCTGTGAGTCTCCCTCCATGGCACCTTTCTCCGGCTCCTTGTCCAGCATCTGGGCTCATGAAGCTCAGGCATAAAATTCTAGCAGAACAGATACCTGGATCCCAGGTTCTAGAATTCCCACTAGGAGCATTGTCATGGTTCTTTCATGATCACAATAATTAAGAGTTACCCAGCACCTAATGACTCATAAACTTCATTGCCTCCCTTTTTCTCATTTACTTCTCACATCCTATGAAACAGGCTGGGCAAGGATTAACCACTGTATTTTAGAAAATCTTTCCAAAGATTTTTCAGCTAAAAACGGGCAACAAGGAGTATAAGGATTTTAACCCTCCAAGTCCATGGGTCTCTTTCTATCCCACAGAATCAAAGGGAGGGAAGAAAGGGATTGGAGTCCTCCTCACCATGAAATTCCAAGGACCAGACCCATTCTCTACTGACTTATGCTCAGCCCTTGGATCGTCTCCTGTGGTCACTGCCCTCTGAAGAGAGGACTGTGCCTCACTAAGCAATACCCTCATGGACAGAAGGGCTGTGCATTTTCTTGCTCACCATTGCATCTCTGTGCCTAGCACAGATTTTGATATAGACCAAGAGTTGGATGAATGGATGGATGGATGGATGTGAGAGGGGAAGAAGGATCAAATGTTTGGTATATGCTTCAGGCTGCACATTCATCCCTTCATTGTTCTTGATACCGCAACCCTATCTGTCCCTTTCTAGTGTCCCCTTTCTGTCTCCTAGAGTCCTTCCAGCTTTTTCCTAGATACTCCTGGCCTCTGAGGCACCAAGTACACTTGCTCTCACATTACAGAGGTAAATGATGAATCAAACTCCCCAACTTGTTCCGGAATCTCAAAACTGGATGGGACTTCTGATTTTGAACCTTACTTATCAGAACAACAGAACTGGAGCTCAGAGAAGTAAAGGATCTGGCCTAAGGTTCCATGGGCTTTCAGTGACAGGCAGGGACTTGAAACCACAGTGCCTGCCCGAGCTGTCTGAGTCCCTCAGGCCAGTCTCTTTGCATATCACAATTTGTGCAATTTTTTTCTTTGGAGTTTGACCTAGAAGGATTTTGACATTTCCAGCATGGGGACAAGGGCAGTTGGAACATCACCTCACCTACTCTGAGAGAAAGCCAATTTCCCCTTAGTTCAGTGCTTGCAAATAGCAAAGTTAATTAATAACATTTGCAAACTGAGCCTCAATATAGCACTGGCCAGGAATGCTTCCAAATGTGTTCTGAGATTAGATGACAAAGGGACTGAGGCTTATCATGCGACTGAGAATCTGCGCAGTGACCCTTCTAGTTTATTGGTGTGAAAGAAAAAGCAGTGGGCTTGTGATTCAGAAAGACCCAAGTCTGGATCCAAGCACTGCCATTGACTCCCTGAGACCTTTCAAGTCCTGATCACACTCTGAGCCTCTATCCCATGTATAAAAATTGTTGAAGTCCCTGTTGTGGGTGTTGTAGTAGCTGAGAGTAGAAATGCCTAGATGAGGTCTGACTCTTGGGAAACAGTCCACAAATTGTAGACTCTCAATTCCTCCCTCCTCCTACTCATCTTTCCTGACTTCCAGTGTAACTGGTGACTTTAAATGTGACCTCCAGGGCCTCTTGGGCTCTCAGAAACCTATTTGGTTAATGGAGATATTGGGCAGGAGGTTGGAGACAGACCATTTCCAGCTCCTGCTAATTTTTAAAGGACTCACACATTTGCATCATCCACCTCCCTCTTTAATGAGCTCATGTGCTCACAGTTAATGAACTAATTACTTCTGGGCAAAATCAGCATTAAGTTGCAAACCTGATTTCTGCAGCCTCCGCCAAGCCAGCATTCTTTTGTCAAGTCAAAGAAAGCATGGCAGTGCAGCAACTCAGCCACATTCCGACGACAGGTCTTTACTGATGATGAGACATCCAAATCGGCCAGCAGAATTTGAATTAAAATATCTTGCCCAGTGAACGACATCAAACATGACAGTTACTTTTTCGAGATTCAGGAGGAGCTCAACTGCAGGCTCTGACCTGCAGGCATCATTGCTTCCCCGGCTGGAAATACAGCTCTTCTGGAAGGCTATAGATTTTTCCCCCAAAGTCACTCAATTAATGGCAATAAAATGGAGACTTCTATACACAAGGTGCATCATAATGGGAAGGAAAACTTTCTGTGCTTTGAAGCATTTAAGCAGTTTTTTGCCTGGGGAACACCTTTAAGTGATGTAGTTCAAGGCTATGTGATGCAAAAGACTAAATTTTCCTATCCTCAAGACACATCAACTGAGAGGCCCAATACAGGCTTCTGAATTGGTTGTCCTGGGTTTGAATCCAGGCCTTGCTCCCATTAGCTGCATGACCGTGGGCAAGTCACTCAATTTCCCTGTGCCTTAGTTTCCTCATTGACGACATGGGGAAGTTAATAGGATCATTGTGAGGACTAAATGGACTTTATTTAATAATTCAGCAAATTTTACTTAAGAACATGGTGGAGTCCATGATTACTTATGGAGTTTCCATGACCTCCCAATTTCTGAGCCTCCCTTTCAGTTGGGTCTGAGGCGTATGAATGCGTTCTGTCAAAAGGGAGTGTGAGAGGAAGCAAAACCCCTCTCCTTCTTAGCCTCTGTGAGCAGTGAGCTTGGTGGCTACCATGGGGCAGATGCTCAGTTGGCCTGGGTCTCTGGATCTCTGGCTCATTCTGTGGGGTCAAGCTGCTCCTCTGCTCATTTGCATTGGATATAGAACATAAGTGAGATTACAGTAATCTTTGTTGTGAGATTGGGTTTTAATTTGTTAGCAAAGAATAATCTAGTCTATCCTAACTGATACAGGTAGTTAATTTATGCCAGCACCATGCCAGCCTCTGGGGATAAAATATTGAACAAAGTACAGGCAGCCTCTGACTTCTCGGAGCTTCTGGTTTAGTCGACTGACCGGAAAATAGTAGGTGTTCAATAAGCAGTAACACTTCAAATCACCATTCCAGAAGAAGTAAAACTAGATTCCTCTCTTAGAGCCCTCATAGTGCAGGTAGGGAAACAAGCAACAGAACAGAGGTCTACAGTATAGCAAGATACCTGGTTCAGTGTGTAAAAGGATTGTTGTTTTGGCATGAGCAGTGAGGTTTCAGCTTTGTTGGGAGTGGAATGGAGGCTGTGAGGGTGTGGGAAAGTGGGAGGGGAAGAGACCACACTCCAGAGGCTGCCCAGTGCCAAGCTCCACAGTGCAGGAACCATCAAGCAGAGAGTACTGAGGAGAAATACGAGCCCCCTATCCAGCCCACTGCAATGGCCACTGAGCTGGTCACTCTCACAGGGCAGCACCTCCCTCTGGTCCCACACCTCAGGGACTGTCCCACGATGCACGCTTAACCAGTCCACCCCCTGTTCCAAAGCCTCAGAAGCTTGCCCTTGCCTGTGGGTTAAAGGCTGAGCTTCTTAGACCAGCCCAGGAGGGCTACCATGGCCTGGCTTTCCCCTACTTCTCCTGCCTTCTCCCACCCCTCCTTCCTCACACGCTGTCATGTGCTTTCAGTGCTGTGACTCTTACACATGGTACAAGAAGCCTGTGCTCAGGGTCTTTTCCCCACTGGGGACACCCCTCTAATCGTATTTCACCAGTCTGATGCTTTCTCATCTCCCAAGACATAGCTTAGCCTCATCTCCTTGAAGAGGCCTTTCAAACAAACTCAATGGATGATGCCACCCAATTTGGGGCAGACTTCCAAACCAGCTTTCAGCATGCTAAACCGGAATTTTGTGTCTTTCTTCCTATACCCTGCTTTCTGCAGGAAGAGGGAGCTGTGCGATTCATTTTTTTGGTCCCAGAGGCCTGATTTAGGAGAGATGGTAAAGTGAGGGTGTGCTCTGGGGGCCTCTGGGACTCTGGCTTCTGTCTCTGTGGGGTCGCGAGGCACAGGGCAATGGGAGCAGGGAGCTGTTTGAGGGAGGGAAGAGGATGACTCCAGTTTGTACCTGTTGATTTTGAAGGGCCCATGGGATAGCCTTGGCACAGCCCTCTCATGGGAACAGGGCAAGAAAACAGCAGAAAAATGATGATGGAGAGGCAGACAGCTGTGAGAGAGTGAGGAAAGGGGAGGGGAGGAAAAGAAGAAGGAGGGTAGCAGAGACCAGGAAAGGAAGACAGGGGAGTAAGAAGGAACAGAGAAGGAAGAAAGATAAGTGGAAGAGAGGAAGGGACAGGAGGGGAGGAGAGGAGAAGGGAGGGAAGCTAGCATTTATTGCTTGACCTTTGCAACAGTCCATTTTGTGGGAAATGAAACTGACTAAGAGAGAGGTTAGGCATGTTCCCAAAGTCCCCTAGGAGACAGGTGATAGGGTTGGGATACAAACCAAACCTCTGCCTGCCTCCAAAGAGAAGAGTGAAACTGAACACCATTTCCCAAATCGTGCCGACTCTTTCCCTACTGAGAATAATTTCCCTAAATGAGGGGTGCCTCTTTGGAACCTTGCAAGGCCAATGATTCGCTTTCTCTTGCCCTGGGAATAGGGCACAGGATACCTGTTCTTGGTCTGAGCAAACCTCCCAGATGTCCTGAAGTGATCAGAATCTTCTGTGATGAGCATATGAACAGTCTGTTGGCTGTGGCTGAAGCCATTATGAACCCTTGGGGTTAGCTCGCTAAGGAATCATTCACCTTGTCTTAAATCCTGCCCCATTCTCCAAGCTTCAGTTCTAATATCCATCCCCCATCCACCTTCCCTGGGTCCTTCATTCAGAATTAGCATTATTCTCTTCTATGTAGCTTCTGTGTTATAGAGCTCTGAGTTATGTGTGTATGCACATATTTAAATATATTAATTCAACAATCACTGCTGTTCTATGTACTAGATCCTAGGTGGTCACGAGAAATATTTTTAAAAATATTTTTATCTCCCCCAGGCATTCATCCACGCTGATGTCTCTGCACAAAATGCCCTTTCCCCATCCCCAGCTCACTCTTTCATGATCTTCAGTTTTTCCATGATCTCCTCCAGGAGACTTTCCTTGAGCATGTGTGAGGACTTCACCAGGTATTTTCTCCCTGTGTAAGTATTTGCTTGCTGCTGTAAGAGGGTTGAAATACTACAAACTTATTACCTTATAGTTCAGAGGTCAGAGGTCTGAAATAGATCTTACTGGGGCTACTATAGTCAAGGTGTCAGCAGAGCTGCACTCCTAGAGGCTCTAGAGAAAATCATCATAGCTACCTTTCCAGCTTCCAGAGGTCACCTGCATTCCTTGACTCACAGCTGCATCACTCCCACCTCTGCTTCTGTTGTCAGGTCTCCTTTGATTCTGTCTCTCCTGCTTCATCTTCCCTTTAAAGTATGCTCATGGTATAATGGGCCCACCTGAGTAATACAGGACACTCTCCCCATCCCAAGATCATAACTTAATCACACCTGAAAAGTCCCTTTTGCCATCCTGGGTAATATATTTGAAGTTTCTGGGGATTAGGGCATTAGTGTCTTTAATATTCTATCACACTGTGCTGTAATTTTCTTCGGCTTCCTTCTTATGAACCTATGAAACCCTAAGGGTAGAGTGAGTGTGTGATCCATCACTGTATCTCCAGGGCCTATCATGGCTCTTGTCATGAACAAGGTCTCCATAAATATTTGATGAATGAATGAATGAATGAATGAAGCCTCCTTTGCATCCTGCATCCTCTTTTATTGGAAAACCATCTCGAACTTCAAGTTGGACAAAAATGACAATGGGGCAGAGCTAGCAAAAATACTGCAATGCCAGTGCTTAAGCAGAATTTCTACTCCAGAGTTGAGGCACTCCAAGGGATAGGAGCCTTGAACTCCTCACATATCCAGGAAGAAAATGCCATTCCCACTCATTCACATAGTCACATGTTGACTGGACTGATTGGGTCTCCATATTGTATGAAGAAGAATCTCTCTCAGTTTCCAGCCAGGACACTGAACATGGACAGAGTACATTTAAATAGGTAAAAAAAGATGTATGACCTGCTGTAGAACCGTGTTTCCTCTGGAGGAGGAAACATGCACCTGGTTTAAGTGATTGAACACAATGTAAATTAAGTTTTACTTTCAGAAACGAATGCATGCCATATATACAAAATTCCCTTGTAGTAGGTAGGAACTGCTTTCTGGTTTTCATTGTAATGGGCTAGTTGTTTTTTTGTTGTGGTTATTTTAGTCATTCTCCTAAGGATGGAGTGAATGTTCTTGTGATAATACTGGGTCATAATTGAAGCCTGAAGGCAACCAGGTATATCCATGTTTGAAGGTAGTAGAATGCAGAAGGAAGAACGCATCTAGCATGGGTTAATCCTCTGACACTAAGCTGGCTCTGTCTAGGGTAACTACCACTGTATCAGTTAGCCTTTGCCCCAGTAATGCTGTATAGCAAGGTATCCTGATCTCCAGTGGCTTAAAACAAAACAATTCTTACCACTCTTTTTTGGATAGATTCAAGTAGCTTTCTTTAGGTTGCAGCTCTGTGGGTCTGGGTCTACCCACCCCCAGGATTTTCATCCTTCTTAGACCAGCAGGCTAATGGGGACATATTCTTGTCATGGTGGCGGCAGAGGGATTACAGACCACGTGGAAACAGTGCCTCTTGTGGCCTAGGCTGCCACATGATATTTGGCAAAGCAAGTCACATGGCCACACCCAAAGTCAAGGGTTGGGAACGCAGGGAGAGATAAAAATCATCCAATCTGCCATGCTCATAAAAGTACTGAGTTAGGGCAGGCCACAGTGGCTCAGCAGGCAGAGTTCTCGCCTGCCATGCAGGAGACCCAGGTTCGATTCCCAGTCTCTGCCCATGCAAAAAAAAAAGAAAAAAAAACTGGCCCCATTATATGGATGAGGAAATTGTTGTTAGAGGAGATTAAGTTACTTGAACAAGCTTAAAAAAGGTAGTAAATAGTTGAAACTGGTGTTAAGTTTAGTCTAACTCTGTGGTTCTCAACTAGAGTCAGTTTTACCCTGCAGGAGACACTGAGATATGTTTGAAGACATTTTTGGTTGTTACAATTGCGTGCTTCTAAATATTCTACACTGCACGGGACAGTGTCCCCCCACAAAGAATCATCTAACCCAAATGTCAGCAGTGCCCAGTTTGAGAAACCCTCATCCACAGTGCCAAATTCTATCTGCTTTGTAGTCTGCCTAAACACTTCCCTCAAGTGGAGTGAGATGTTCCCATTGGCCCCCAGTTCAGAGAAACAACCAGTGGCACTTAAGATTCTGACACTCCTTTTGGTGCTTGATGTATTTATTTTACTCCTTATTTATGTTTTGTCACATATACATTCAACCAGCATTTTGGGGCCCCTGCTACAGACAAGCTGCTATATGATCTTATCTTCCCGTTGAGACCGTGACATCTCCAAGCACTGTCTCCATGTGTTTTGTTTGCAATTGTGAGTTCAGTCACTATCTATGTCATTGAACCCCATACTTGATGGTTTCACTAGCACAGCCCTTGGCACATTAAGGTCTGTCTCTATGTTACCTGATATCATGGAGAACATACTTCAGAAGGTTCTCCAGCATTTTCCTGCATCTCCATCATGCACTCACTGCCCCCAATATAACGTAGTGCAACCCACTTCTTTTTATATACCATTTAATTATCTTTCATATATAAAACACTCCTTACTGTATAAATATTCAGGCAGCTCCTTTGACGGGGGAAGCAAACAGTAATATGTAGCATTTCATTTGTTTTTTCATTAAATCAGGCACGAGCACTGTTGACGCTGGGGAGTTTATGACCTCAGGTCTGACACGCCAACATTTCTCATCTACTCAGAGTTGGTTTGAGCACCATGAAAGTGCCTCATTTTCTCTCTATTTACATTAGTCAAATAAATTCATCTTTTATTTCATTGAGCCAAATGCTTCCATCTGTGGGTCGGCTTATGAGCCCCAACAATTTTATTTTTTATTTATTTTATTACTTTTATGACTTTTTTTTTTTTACTGCTGTTGCCATCTCATTAAAATGTCTTTCAGCTTTTAGACATGAAGGCAGAAAAGGATTAATTAAAATCTCTCTGGTTCTTTGATATTGCAACATGGAGAAAAATCAGATGCACACTATTGGTCAGGTACAAATGAAAACGAGGGACTGGTGGAACCACATTAGGACTTAAATTGCACAAATCCCTTCAGAAACAAAGTTAATAACTCGGACAATTGAATTAAGCCAACCCCACATGCTGCTCACCTGCCTCCCACCTGGGATTCAGAGGCCAGTGGGAGGGAGTTTATGAGGCCTGGCCTGATTTTGGAATATAAATTCTAGAAGTAACTCTGTGCTGACTCTAGCATGCTGTTTATGTGGAATAAACCTCGCTGAAAACTGTGATTTCCACATATAGCTTACAGTCCTTTATTCCTATTTATTTTATCAGTATTCTACAAGAGTGTGAAAGACTTAATTCATTAAATGTCTGCTATTTATCAGTCACCTTGACCATGGCTAATTTATAGGCAGAATTCATTTTTATTCTCTTAACAACACTGAGTGGTAAGGCATTAAAAAGGTTTTTTTAATTGGTATAATTACATATGGTAAAATGCACAGATCAAAAGTATAAAATTTACTGAGCTTTGACAAATCAACCCACACTGGTATCAAGGTGTAGAATATTCTTACCTCCCCAGAAAGCTCCTTTATGCCACTTCCCAAACTCTCAATCTCTTTAGTTCCAGCAACCACTATTCTAATTTCTTTCATCAATGGTTAGCTTTGCCTGATGGAGAACTTCAAATATGTGGAACTGTAAAGGTTTGGGAATTCATCCACTTTGTGTGTGTGTCAGTAGTTTTTTAAAATTTTTGAGTCACAATCCATGCTACGAATAGAAAACAGTTTGATTATCCATTCTCTATTAATGTACATTTCTAAAACTGGTTAATTTCAATTTTTGGCTATTATGATTGCAGATGCCATGAATAGTTTCATACTAGTCATTATGTAAATTTCATTTGGTTAAATATCAGGCAGTAGGGTTGCTCAGCCATTGGATTGATATGATTAATTCATAAGAAATTGCCAAAGAGTTTTCCACAGTCATGTAGCATTTTACACTTCCACCAGTGATGAATGGGTGAGACTTCTGGCTGCTCTACATCCTTGTCAAAGTTTCGTACTGTCAATCTTTTCAATTTTACTTTATTAATGGGCACATAGTGGAATCTCATTGTGGTTTTCGTTGGGATTTCTCCAGTGACTGGTGATATTGAACCCTTTTTTGTGTGCTTGTTAGCCATTCATATATTTCCTTTTTGTGGAATGTAGTTCCAGTCTATTGCCCATTTTTTATGAGCTATTTGTCTTTTTATTATTGAGATGTAGGATTTCTTCATATGTTCTGGACATGCTACTCTGTCTATACATTTTACAGGTACATGTACTGTCAGATGTGTTTTCCTAGAACCCATGGCTTGGCTATAATAAATGCAGTCTATGGATAAGCAGAAATACTTAATTATGTTGAAGTTCACATTTTCTTTTTTCTTTTGGTAGTGTTTTATGTTTACTAAACCAAAATTCTCCTGTTTTCATTTATCAACTTTATTATTTTTGCTTTCCTGTGTGTTTAGGTCTACGATCCATTTCAAATTAATATCTCCATGTGCTGCAAGAGCAGTATTGAGGTTTACTTGTTTATTTTTGAGATAGATATCCAGTTATTTGGTACTGTTGTTAAAAAGACTTTTTTTCTCCAGGTAGATCATGTTTATTGCCTTACTGTCAACCACTTCTTTTTTTAGCAAATGAGAATACTGAGGTATGGACTAGTGAAGCATTTTTTTTGAAGATCACACACAGTACTTGACAGAGCCTGGGTTAGAAAGAAAGCTTTGATTCCAGATCACTGACATTTACTGTTATCTCACACTCCCCTGAAAGAATGACCATTTGTCTTATTTGATCTGAAAAAGCTCAGACCTTGAAAGTGGCAGTGCTGTTTAAGTAAATCTGACAATTCAGGTACTTTGATTAAATATATTGGTCAAATAACTGGATACACTGAAGTGATTTTCTAGTTTGATTTTTCCAGTTTGAGTTTCTGGTGTGTATTGATAGAATAGACCTCCAAATTTAGAGGAGTGTGTGGACTCATTATAAATTAGCTCTTATTATAAAAACAACTAATGTCTTACTCAGACCCACATTTCTTTGTGTTTTCTCTCTGTCCCTCTATTAATAATGCTAAAATTAAAAGTTTCAGCACAAACTTATTGAGCATCTACTATGTGCAAAAGACTGAGTGGCTGCAAATTTGAGTAAGATGTTATTCACTCAGGAACTTTTATGGTCAGGAAGTTGGACCCTCTTGCCTGCTACCCAGGATCACAGGGAAAGGTCAGAAGGTGCACTGTGAAGGAATGAGTGAGCGAATAATTGAATCGCATAGAAAATCTGATGGAAATAGCGTGGACTTGATTAAAACATGCTATTCCATGTAATTCATTTGTGAACGTTGTTACAAGGATTTGACTCAGTCTCAACAGCATTTTACATTTTTGGTAATAAATTCTCAATTAAAAATACTTTCCAGGTGTTATGTCATGAACAATATCCATCCCCCAAAATCGGATGTGTGGTTGTGTCTGTGTTACCACTTTTGCCCTTGACCAAAATATTTGTTGGCTTAAATTTCCACGTTTGTGGAGCAAGTAGTAGCATTTGGTTTTATCAAATTGTGACTGATCATTGTGGGGTGGCCCTCATTCAGAACATCAGTGCTGAGGCATGGCAATGGCTCAAGCTTTAGTGGTAGGTTTTCTCATTTTAGAATGTCGGCTACCTTCTTTCCATATGTGGAAGTTCTTCTGACACATTTGAGCAGTCCACCAAGAATAAAGGGTGAGCATCTGAACAAATCCATCACTTTGCCCCAATCAGTCAACTGCATCTTGTTGATCATGACGTCTTAAGAGCCTCAAAGAGGCTAGCAGCCAGCAAGCACATAAACCTGAAGAGAAAATTCCAGAAGTCAGAGCCGACAAGTGCCTAATCTAGTTCACCAGCGGGTGGTGTCTACTAATGGTGATGGTTTCATTCACCACTCTTCTGAGGTCTCAGAAATATTATGGCGCTCCTTCTTAATCCGTAACTTTTTCCTGCAGACGGCCATGTTGAATTTTGCTTCTGAAACCACAGCCCACTAAGGTGAGTAAAGCGATGGCTGGAGTGAATGTTTTCCTATTCAGTGACCAGAGAATTCTAGGCCTGGAAGGAATCTGAGAGTCGGCTCTCCTGAAGTAGCCTTCCACACCTCAAACCTCCAGGCCGCTGAGTGGTGTTCCTTTCTCTGCTTCCATCTCTGCCTGGCTCACGTTACCTCAGGGACACACATGTCTATTTTTGGCAGATCCACATGGGACCTGGCTGCCCCAGGTCACTCCAACATCTGCTCCCCTGGACTTTTCACTCGTGGCCCTGAATCTGCCATCTGGGATTACAAAGAGCCCCTCCTGCCACGGCTCCGGTGTATTTTCAGATGGCCTTTATACCCTATGGAGTCTCCTCTTTCTCCAGCCTAAAAATTGTGACACTTTCACCTGTTCCTGTTCCTCTTGGGTATTATATGAGGCCTCTCCACAGGCATCTGGAGCTCTCGGTTCTCTCCAGCTTACCAGGTTCCTTTTCTTTCCTCCTTTGTAATGCTGATGTGTTCTTTAGAAAATGTCCATTTCACAAATATATTCCATTCAAAAAATCCAAACAACTAAAATGAATGAATCTACTGCTGTCTCGGAAGTGAACTGTCTTAAGGTCGGGAGGGGGTAAGACCTGTGCAGACAGCCGGGGACTCTGCCCAGCATTCCCGTTGACCTGCTGGGTTAAAATATTGCAGCTTCAATTTGTTAAGCTGAAAAATGAGAATGATAATATTTTTTATTCCATCAGACTGATGGGAGAATTAGATACACTAGAAAGTATTTAAAAACTTAGCCAGTATTCAACAAATGAAAGTTCTTCTAATCTTCGTGCTTTTCTATGCTTTTACACATATGTGTATGAGTAAAGATACAGTTTTCTTAATGTAAACGGGAACGTCCTTTAATTATTGCACTGTATCCCTTTTCCACTCACAAATCTTTCTGTGTGAACATCAGTCTTTCTTCATCATTTGTACCAACTGCATAATGCCCCGTAGGGATGCAACACAATTTACTTATGTCTTATCCTCTTGATGGACATGGTTTCCCTTTTTTCTGTTTTTGTTTGTTGTTACTCAACAGAAAAAAATAAAACATACCAGGAAAAATGAGCATGAGATAAAAATGGGTGGTTCACAATAGAAGACCTGCAAATGTCCATAAAATAAGAAAAATAAATATACAACCAATTTACTAGTAACTTTGGAAATCAAATTAAAATAATAATGAACTGTGGTGCCTTGTTCCCCATCCTTTTAAACTTTTTAATATTTTATTATCCCCCCCATTTGATTAGTGAGGCTTAAAAAGATTGATGATATTCATTGTTGGAGAACATGGGGTTACATAGGTACTATTCCACACTATTGATGGGAATGTTAATTATTACAGTTTCTCTGGATGGCCATGAATAATTTCTTATTGATTTGTAGGAGCTTTTTATATATAATGGATATTGATACTTTGTTATATGATGTAAATATTTCTGTTACCCTTACCATTGCCTATTAATTTTGTTAATGCTGAGTTTTAAAGTCATTTTCATTTTAACTTATAGTGGTCGATATTTCACATCATGCCTTCTAGTTTGGGGATCTTCCTTAAGAAGCGTCTCATCCCAATGTCACACAAATGTTTCTATAGTTTATTCCCACATATTTGGCCTTCTACTCTATCAATTATTTGTTGATTGCATACAGTGGACAGTGATCCAACTTATCGTTTATCCTAATGGATGCTAATTGTCTCTAAACCATTTATTGGCTATTCCATTATTTTCCTATTCATTTGAAATATTTTTATCACATACATAACCCTTCTCCATGTCCATGTTGTATTCACATATGTTCACATATAGGTCCCTAAGTGTTATCAATCTAATTTTATGATTCTGTATATAATTATCCTCTATGTGATTTTCATGCAGAGTTATGTTGATGTTATAGAAGGAGTTGGGATGTTTCCATCTTTTTCTCTGTTCTGGCGTAGTTAATAAAACATAGTTATTACCTCTTCTTTAAACATAAGAACAATTTACTGATGGAATGTTTGGGCAAAGTAACATTTTATCAACTTTATTGCAGTGTAATTTATACACTATGAATGCACTCACTCTAAGTAATAACTACATACTCTTTTGTAGTTATTACCCCAGCAGCTGTCTGTTTACATGTACTTTAGCTTAGTTTTTACATTTGTTCTGTTTTCACACACTTAAGCTTAGTCCTACATTTGTAAGAGTTTCATATGAATGAAATCATAAAATATGTACTCTTTTGTACCTGACTTTTTCATTTAACATAATATTTTTCAGTTTCATCGATGCTATTGTTTATTATTGGTAGTTTATCTCATGTTATTTCTGAATATCATACCATTGTGTGGATACACCACAATTTTGTTCATCCATTTACCTATTTATGCCATTTGAGTAGTTTTTTCAGGTTATAAGGCTATAATATACTATATGTGTATATATGTGTACGTATGTGAATATGTACAAATGTATGTATATGTAAATATGTATTTGTTGCAAATATTTGTAATCTTTCATGTGCACATATGCTTTCATTTCTTTTGTACAGATTCCCAGGAGTTGGTTGTTAGGTCATATGGTAAAGGAATAGTTAATTTCAAATGAAATTGCTAAACTGCTTTTTAAAGTTTTCCATACTTTACATTTCTATCAGCAATGTATTCCAGTTGCTCCACATTCTTGCCAACAATTGATATTGTCAGTTTTTAACTATACCCATTCTTTAAGTATGTAGGAGCTGGCTATCATGGTTTTAAATTTGCATCTCTTTGATGATGAATGATCTTGAACACTGTTCAGATGTTTCTATTCCATTGGTACATCTTTTGCTAAGTATCTCTTTAAATCTTTTGCTTTTTAGTTTTCCCGTCTTCTTACTATTGCATAGTAAGAATTCTTTATATATTCTGGATATTTTATTCTACCAAAGCTGCCAGAATACAACACATCAGAGATGGATTGGCTTTTAATAAAAGGGTATTTATTTAGTTAAAAACTTATAATTTTTCAGAGGAAAGGCAGCTAACTTTCATGTGAGGTTCTCTCTTACACAGGAAGGCACAGGGTGATGTCTGCTGGCCTTTTCTCCAGGCTTTTGGGCTCCAACAGCTTTCCCCATGGGCGGTTCCTTTCTGCGTCAGTGCTGAGATGAGGTATGCCGAACTGCTTGGGCTGCGCTGTGTTGAGCTCTGTATTTTACGCCTCCAGCAAATTAAATTAAACATCACTCATTGTGGAAGGCCTCCCCTTAGCCAACTGCAGATATAACCTGTCATAGATGAGTTTCACATGCTAATGAGTCAAGTCCACAGCAGCAGAGCTAGAGCTGGTCTAGTTGACATCTGCACCTAACTACCACATTGGATAGTCATTAAAAAGTATTTATTGAGAGCATAAATATTTTTTGTCTTATCTTTTCATTTCTTTAACTATGCCTTTTGAAAAGAAAACAATTTTTATTTTGATCAAGGCCAAGTAATGTTTGAGATACATATATATAGCTAGAGTACTATTTTTTAATTCCATTGATAATTTCTTTCATTTCCTAAGTTAATTTTGAAATTTATATTTCCTTGGGAAGCATGCATTACAGTCAGCTTTTCAAATCTATTGACATTAAATCAATATAAAATTTCATATTTAAACTGTGCTCTGATTATATGTTTATATTTCCTTTTTTCTTTGACATGTACAGGCTCCGGGAATCAAACCTGGGTCTCTGGCATGGCAGGTGAGAATTCTGCCACTGAGCCCCCATTGTACCACCCTCTTATTTCTAATGTTACTTATTTTTTTCTTCTTTTTATCATTTTGATCTTCTTGATAAGCCTTTTAGCTATTTTGTTTATATTTTCAAATATTTCAGTTTGGGTTTTGATTATATCCTCATATTTTATTTTATTTTCTATGTAAGACAGTACTACTTTAGGGTTATTGATTATTTTTTCTAATTAATTTAGATTAATTTCATTATTATTTTTTAACATCTTAAGTTAAAACCCCAATGAACCATTTTACAGTCTTTATTTTCTAATAAATGCATTTAAGGTTAAGTGGCCACATCACTCAGGATTTATTATATATTTGTTTCATTTTCACTCATTTCTAAAATGTATTTTTTTCTTTTAATGTCTTCTTTAACTCAAATGATATGTACAATGCTATTATTTTTTTCAATTTCTTTTGAGAATTTTTTAGTTTTGTTTTTCCTATTCTTATTTTTAAAAACCACGCTACGATTGCAAAAAAAAAAAACAACCACGCTACGGTCAATTGTTGTCTTTCCTATTTTCTGCTTTTGTGAATATATAACATTTTATTTGACACTTCCTCTATGGTCAACTTTGATTTCATCAGAAGAATTTAAAAGGGTTTATGTTTTCTGTTTTATACCATATGTTACTGGTATGTTCAATTTTTCTATATTTTTACTTATTTTGTATTTACTTGACTTGATATTTGATTTGAAGGAGATGTGTTAAAACCTTCTATTATGATTATTACTGATTTATTATTATTTTACATCTTTGACAGCTTTTGTTTTACTACTAGATGTGTGTATATTCTTGATGGAATACAATATTTAATAATATTGAATCTCTTTTTGTCCTATTTATTATTTTCCATTTTGATTCTATATTGTTTGACATATATATTTCTTCACTTCTTTCATTTCAGCATTTGCTAGATTCTCTTTTTCCATATGTCTGTTTTTAGGCATTCTGTGTCATTTTGCTTTAAGGGCATGTCTCATAAGTATAATAGCTAGATTTTTCTTAAAATTTTTAACCCAATTAGAAAATCTCTATCTTTTAGTAAGGGGATTTGACCTATTCACTTTCGTTGCAATTATTGATATCATTAAACTTATCAATACAACCTTAATTTCCATTTACCTTGCTTTCTGTCTTCTTTTCCTTTCCAAAAATTGCTTTTTGTGTTGGGTTAGCATTTTTGGCTCCCTGGCTTCCTCTATAGTATTAAAAGATATATATTTCATTTTAAGACAATTACTGATGTGTGATGTGAAGAAATTAAGAATAATTTGATAGAGCATATGAGATTAAATGGAACATAAAGCAGAGAATTTTAAAGGTACAGAAACCACAGCAATTGGAATCACAAAGAAACACTCTTCAGTAAGAAAAGTAAGTAGATTTTCATTAATTAGTTTACTTGAAAACATTAGTTGACTAGCTGCTGTTTCAGGTATGATGGTAGGCACAGGAAAATGAAAGACACTGAAGAAGACATGGTGCTAATTATCAGGACATCTGCTAAGCAAAAACAGACAGTTAGGCTGGGTGACTCAGAATTAGTATGGGTTAGATGGCAGCACTCATTCAAGGTGGAGAGTGAAAGAGGAGAGGGTGAGCCATGTAGGCAGTGAGACGATGATGGTGGGGAGTACCTGCTCTGAGCACAGAATACAGTACACATACTGGAAACCAAGCAGTTTGGAATCCCTGGATTATATTTAGGGTGAAGAAGCACAGACAATGGAGCTGGATAAGTAATAGGGCAGATCAGAGTGGACCTGAAGTCTGTCCTTCAGCCATAAGGCAATGGTGTGGCTAAGCCTTGTAACTAGATGTGGGGAAGAGGACAGGCATCATTGAACCAAGACGCATCCTTTTAAGGCCTGATGACATTTGAATCAATATTTGGCCCTTCTTTGATGGGAAATAATAAGAATTGGAGCCTCTGGTGAAGTTTGAGCTAATCATCATTAAAATTACCTCTTCCAGAACTTTTATAGTCTGGAGACTTTCCATGGAATTTCCCATTAAATTCCCGTAACAACCCTGCCCCATAGGTGATCTTCTTATGGTCACTTCAGATTGAGAGGCTGAGATTCAGAGAGATGAGACCACTTACTCAATGGCATCCGCCTAGAAGATGATGGTTGCAATTCAAACTTTGGCCAATGGGACGTGTATTCTTTAAAAGGGAAGCTCTTTGAACATTTTAGAAATTTGTGCTGCTTACTTCCCACCATGTCTGAGTAAGCTGTACATTGATAGCTGTGCAGGTTTTCAAACCGATCATCAGTATTTCCAGAGCAGGCACCCTGGAGGAAGGGTCAGGAGCTCTGGTCGCCTGCGTGACCACAAAGCCACACTGAAAATGCTTGTGCCAGACTATGCAGGCAGTCCCACTTGTAACTACAGGGTGATGTTCCTGGAACAGAAGAATAGACCTTAACTATGAGACCTCTGTTTGGGGGCTCTCATCTCCAGCAGGAATGGCCAGAACCAGAGATTTTCATTTTCCCATTTATAGGGGGCTCATTTAAATGCTCTTGAAAGCCAGCCTGTTCTTGAGAGCAGTTTCTCTGTGCTTTCCTTGAGGTGACTGCTGTATCTTGTTCATCACCCAAGGACTGCCTGGAGCTCAGCAGGTGCTTGAAGTGCAGGTTTAAACAAATGAGTGAAAACTAAAGAACACTGAGGTCATTAAGAGATTAGAATTTTGTTTTACTTATCCAAGGTCACAGGTCTTGTATTAGTCAAGGTTCTCCAGAAAAACAGAACCGACAAAATCTATTTATAAATACTTATGAATATATTATGCATATAAATATGTAAAAATTGAGATTTATAATAGGAATTGACTCACTCAACCATGGGGACTGGCAAGTCCAAATTCTACAGGGCAGGCCACAAGTCGGAAACTCAATGAAGATGAAGTTTAATTCCCCAGGAGAAGCAGCAGGTTGAAAATTCTCGTGAGGGTGACAGATTCCCCAGACAGACCTGGTTGGCAGAAGTAGAGATAGAAAGAGATAGAGAGGATTTCTGCTGAAATCCTCAGTTCTCTCTTTAATGCCTGTAACTTATTAGATGAGGAGCCTCTTCTCATCACTGAAGGCAATCTATTTTGTTGATTGTAGATGCAATTAGCCATGAATGCAATCAACTGAGTAATAACTTAAATCCATCAAAGAAATACCTCCACAGTAATCATACACTTTGCTTGAGCAAACACTGGACATCATAACTTAGCTAAGTTGATATCTGAAATTAGCCACCACAGGCCTGTCTTAGCTGGGGCAGAGAGGAGAGAGTAGTTCCTTTTTTCCATACTCAGGCCTTTGGAACCAGTTTAGGATCCTGTGGGGTCTGACATCTGTTGGGAGAGAGCAGTGTGAACCTAGATATGTGAGGAATTGCAATTCCTTGGTAGTTTTTACTTCAAACTACCCTTTCGCTTGGATGGGATAAAAGAAGAAATACAGTGGATTGTTGTTGATTAAATAATGTTTCTCTTTATAATGAAACTTTCCCCATCAAGATGAGGATTTTTAATGCATGCTCTGGGAGAGAATTGCTGCTGCTACTGGCCATAAGTTTTATTGCTTTATGATAAGGCATGAGAATGTTAAGTAACACTGGCAGAACCATTATGAAATTTAATGTGTTTTAATATTCCTAGCCACGTAAATCTGCTTGAGTTACAATGACTAAAGGGATGCATTTAACATGGATCTCAAAGCACTTTATAATTACTGGAATATTATTTTTCTCTCTATTACAGGAGCTACCAAAAACATATTTCAAAGGAAAATTTCAGCTAGAGAAAGATTATGAATTCATAATAATAATATTAGTAACAGTAATAACTGATAATGTTCCTTGATAAGTCCACATGAACAATAATCTTCAATTTCCGATCCAATATTTGACTTGATTCACACAACAACCCTATGAGTTAAGGAATACTATTCCCATTTTACAAATGAAATTAAGATGCTTTGAGGAATTATTGGTCCAAGTAGGCACCAGACTTGGAAAATGCCTGCCTATGATATGACCTGCATAGACAGATGTCAAGACTGTGCATTCTTCTAAAAATTATTCTCAAAATGTTAGAGATGCATGTCCAAAAGCAACTCCCCAAAAGTCCCCATCACTGAGTGTTAATGTGCCTGTGCTACTATATGCTACAGGCCTCATTGACTTATGAGTACAGCTTATGGCTCTTTACATTTGTATATCAACTTACCACCTTTTGGACAGCAGGCAACTCAAGACCTTTCTTTTCAAATGGTTCCATGCTTCCTGGGGGATGTTCACAGGTGTCTACAAGGTAGCTTTGTGGCTGTTTACCTGCTGCTGTGGCCTCCTAGGACATCTGGTCAAGTGGCCTGCTACTGGCTCCAACAGGCCCACCCATATGCAGAACTTACTGAATCAAACACAGTTACCTCCACGCCACTTGGGGCACAGCCTGGTTCTGCAGGTCTGATGCGTGGAATGTAGATTTTCATGGCCACTGGCCCTGAGGTCCTGACCAAGGTGTGCCATCCTGATACCTTTGCTATTTTAAATACCAACACCCTTGGTGTTGAGTAACCTATTTCTACTATCTCTTGCCCAGCTGTCTTCCAAATCATCCAGGCCAATTCCCTGCACTCCCCCACCTCTCTCCTGTCACACAGCATTCTGGGGTGTTCTACCTTATAAACTATCTGATGGCTGTAATACTGCAGATGGTAGTGGCTGCTATTTATCGAGCCTCTACTGTATACCTGGCACATATCTATATCCCTGTGTACATCATTTCTGATTGTCACATCTCAAGTAGATGTCATCAGGGCTGGCCATGGTGGCTCAGTTTAAGAGCTCTCGCTTGCCATGCTGGAGACCCGGGTTTGATTTCCAATGTCTGCCTATGTAAAAGATAAAAAACAAATGAGAAGAAATATTTTAGGGCAGACAATGGTGGCTCAATGGCAGAATTCTCACCTGCTGTACTGGAGACCCTGTTCGATTCCCAGAGCCTGCCCATGTTAAAAACAAAAAACAAAACACAAAAAAACAAAACTCAAGAAGATGTGATCATCATGGGGCCCACTTTTAAACTCTTTTGTTTATACACATGCAAACTTTTCTCCCAAGGCACAGCCATGGTGCCAGGAAGATGAGCTGAGATGGACTTTGTTTGTGGGAACATACCATGTCTTGAGCTAATATGCTCATTCTCTTCAGGAGACTTGTCAATCAAAGGTCCCTGATTCTGGCTTAAAGCTCTAACATACTTGCTTTAGATTGTTTTCAAAAATGCTCTTACATGTTGCCTTTCCTGTACCCATACCCCTTAGCAATGTGACTTTTCAACTCCTCCCATCAAAAGGAGGAGAGCATCTCTCTTCCTTTTGAATTTGGGCTTGCTTGTGACTTATGTTGATCAATAGAACATGGCAGAAATGACCCTGTACCATTTCTGAGCCTGAGCCTCAGGAGTCTTTGTATGTTCTTGCTAGTTCTCTTGGGGTGAGCCTGAGCTAGCCAGCTTGTTGGTGAGAGGCATGCAATATCTACACTCCCATTGCCTAAGCCCACAGCCAAACTACCAGCAGACATGTGAAGGACACCATACTTGATCAGCCAATCCCAGCCAGGCTGCCAGCTACCCACAGAAGCATGAGCAAGCCCAGCTGAGATCAGCTGAGGTGGACCCAGAGCCACATAGCTATCGGCTGACCTGCAGCATCATGAGTAATAATAAATTGTTGTTGTTTTAAGCAATATTAAGTTTTGGGGTTGTTTGTTACACAGTGAAAGCTAACTGATTCATTACTCCAAGTTGTTTCTTCAGACTCCATTGCCCTTTCCTGAAATCTGATCTCAGCTGGACCTCATCCAGTACCACAGCTGATGCTCCAAGTCCTTTCTCAGTGCTTGCCCGCTGACCACAGCCAATATGCCTTCCTTGATGGCCATGCAGGCCACCCTTTTGTGCCTCCATGCCTCTCTATCTCCTTCTCTGTCCATCCCCTCCCCCAGTACTCTTTACCCTGAACCCTCACTCTGCTCTCTCTGTGATGATTTAGCTCAGTGGTTTACCTTCCCTCCCTGACTGGACAGTCCTTGTGGCTAGGTCTGAGTTCCATGCCCTCTGATCCCCAGCAGAGGTTAAAAAGTAGGTGTCCACTAAGTACTCATCTCATAACTTGATGGGGGGGAAGTGAATGTGTGCATGAGTCTGTGAATAACGAGGACTGGCATTTACTGAGGATGTAGAATGAACTTTGCATGTATTATCTTCTTGAATTCTTGCAGCAACTGTAAATGAAGTACTAAGACTAACCATTTTACAGACCCAAGCACAGTTAGTTTGCTGCTCAAAGCAACCCAGCTGGAATTTGAAGCCAGGCACATGGGCAGGCTCCAGAGTCAATGTTCATCACCACTGAGCCACGCTGTTTCTGGGTTTACAGAAGAATGAACAAGTGACTGAGCAAGTGGAATGAAAGTGAGACAATGAAGAAAGGCTAAATAGCTGCAAGAGGGAACAAGTGTGTGAATGTAGGGGGAAATGAATGGAAGTTGAGTGGAGGAGGACTGACAAGTGAATTCATATAGGAATGCGCAGATGCATGAGTAAATAAATGAGGGTACAGGCACATGGAAAGGCCAAAGGACAGACAGACGCCTGCATGACCGAATGAGTTCCTGCATGAATAGTCCCCTCTTGGGCAGGCACACTTGGTCAGCCTGCAGGACGCTGGACACCAGGTCCAGCCATGTTTTACTGTTGTTATGACTCATGCTACAGTTTGCGCACCAGCTCATGGAGCTGCAAATCCAATTTCCCAAAATAGACCCAGATAGCACATCATGCAGAGACACCAGGGTGGGGGAGCCCACTCCACATGTAACGAGGTGCACTTCAGAGGCTCATTATAATCAGCAGATGGATCTCGGTGCAGGCTGCTATCTCTACTTACTACCCCTGACTTTCAACAAGGCACTTGGCTTCCTCCGTCTCTCTGGGTCTCCACCTCAGCAGGAGGCTTAGTTCAAGGAGACTGCATGCAACTCTCCATGGCTCCCCAGTCTCTGCTGCCCGGTTGAGTTTCCAGGTTTGCTGGGGTATCCCCAGCACCTTCAGCATGGCATCTCCTTAGCTGGTCTCCCAGAGGCCACCCTCCTCCTTCAGCATTCTCTCCTCCCGCTCCATGCCAGAGTGCCCATCAGCATACAGCAGTCACTTCTCTTCCCTGACCCTTTGTCTGGAATCCCCTTATCACCTCCTTTGGAACCCTCCCAACCCTTCCAGTCCTACTCATATCCATCTTCTCTGGGCTGCTCCACTCATCCCGATTCAAGCTAATCTCTCCCTGCCAAGCCCCTGTGTTTTGAACATGTCCGAAACATTCTTAGTTCTTTCTGCCTTGTAGCTATTTATCCCCCATGCCTGTCTTCGGTAGGGTATCACACTGGAAGCTTCTTCTAGGCTTATTTATATTTGTATTCTATATCATTGAATGCAGTTGAATATATACTTAATAAACTACTATTGCTGATCATTTTATTATGATGCCATCTTTTCCCCCAGTGGAACAACCAGTTCAAAACTGATAGGAAGGTCTCTTAGCTTGCTTCAGCTAAACGCTGTTGCACATCTTGGCTCTTCCACTAGCTGTGTGAATGGAGAGGAGTGGCTTCCCCTGAGCTGAAGTCCCAGTCCAGCCACTTAATAGCTGTTTGATCCTGTGAATTGCTTAACCCTCCTGCATCTTGGTTTTCTCCTCCGTAAAGGGGAACAATAATATTTACTGCACAGGATTGTTACAAAGATTAGGAGAAAATATGTGAAGCACCTGGAAGATGCTCTCTCTGTTAGGGATGCTAGAATCACTGTTAATGTAATGAAAAGAACCAAACCAGTTTATATGTATTGACTGATGATTAAGTGCCAATCTCTGTGTTGCCTTCATAGTTATTATCTTATTTCATACATACAACAGCCCTACAAGCAGGCTCTGCTATTCTTTCTATTCTACTTTCATGGATGAGGAAGCTGACTCTCAGGGATTTAAGCAACTTTCCAAGTTCACACACAGCTCCTGGATGGGGATTAGACCATCCTTCCTCTCCTTGATGAGGCTGAGCTTTAGATGAAAAGCTTTTGTCAGATGCTATTCCCATGTTCCAAACAAGTTTTGGGGGAATGCGAAGATATTTGTTGGGCACCTTGGGTGCTCTCTCATGCAGTACAGGGGTTGACTTCCATCCCCCAGAGTTTTGACTCACTACCTGGTTGATTTTTGTGGGCTTGGGGTCCATAGTAAAAACATACATTTTAGGCGATGCTAGTTTCAAGCAGTGGCTTGTAATGCTGGAAGGTACTTATATGCACCTTGATCACTACTTTTTTTTTTAAGTTGTTCACAGTTTGTTGAAAGGTGACATTCTCTTGCGATACTTTATTTTGAAGTGCCTTAGACCCACAACCTTTTCACAGGAAGGAACCATAGTTGTGATATTCACACATTCAGTGGACCATTTATTTGTGCTACAAAAACGCATTAAGACCTTAGACACTAAAGAGACAGAAGCAAGTGGGAAAAGGGCCTTCCTTCGCTGAGCATGAAAGCCTGTAAGAGGGAACAAAATAAAAAGTCACAGATTTAACACAAGTGTTAAATACTTTCTGAAGCATTTCAAACTAAGTTTCCATTCATGTGTGAGGTAAGAGTGTTCTAATCCTAAATCTCTTGCAGAAAAAAAATGATGCACGCATTCATTCATTGAATCATCCAACTATTTGTTTGTTCATTTATTTGTCCATTTATTTCCAATGACATACACTGGGCCAAGCTTGTTCTAGATGCTTTAATGTGAGACCTCCATGGTCCCCACCCTCAAGGAGCTATGATCTATAGAGCCGGGAAACCAGTAAGCCGATGACACCAGTGAGATGTGCAAGAGCTTTGCAATGGAAAACCCAGGGGGTATGGTTACACGCAGAAAACCCCAAACCCCAGCAGGCTGCCTGCAGGGAGGTGAGTGGGTGCCCAAGGGTGTGGCCAGCATGGCTGAGGGCAGGGAGGGAGAAGGTGGGAGCAAGAGTAAGGAACAGGAAGGCTTCACTGTTCCAAGGAGCAGGGGGTGGGAGAAGACTGCAATTCACACCCATCTCTGCCCAGTATGAAGATGTTGTTAGCTGAGCACTCATAAGTGAGGCAGACGCTTCTCAAAATTCAAGCACAAGAAAAGTATTTTTCATGAATAACACTTTTAGCCAGTAAAATCTAATAATCTATTAGTACGTATGCCCCTACCCAAGGAGTGTCACTAGCGAACTGGTGATGTTAGAAGACATGTTGCCATGAGTACAGTGTCCTTGGGTGAATGCTCTGGAAGCAGAAGCTTTTTCATTGAAGGAAGGTTTCCCATGGCTCCTTAGGCTTATAAGGTGGAAATTTAGCTGCAGGGTCTGACCCTGCCACTACACCAGCTAACCCCATGGTAGGTCCAGCTAAGTAACTGCAGTCCTATTTTCCAACCCCTGGCACTGCCCATCTTGGAACTTTCCAGCTGCTGCATGGCCGGAGCCTCACCTTATCTGACAACATCCTGCTCCTCCATCTCCCAGGAATAGTCTCTCATAAATATTTTTTTTCTGAGTCTCTATATAAGCTTCATAACCATCATATTTTAGATTAGTTGATTGTCACTTTCTGATTAAAAAAAATTAAGGCATGCTTGTTGTAGAACATTTGGAAAACAAACTTAGTTCAAGAAAACTGAAATAAAGTCATGTAGAGATTCACAACTCTGAGAAAACCACCTGTGATACTGGTGTTATATTGTAAGGACCATATAATATGTCATCATGTTAAAACCATAATTTATTTAATAACCCTAATAGCACAAAGTTATTTCTGGCCTTTGTTTTAATAAACCTACAGTAAACAGCTAATACATGTCATCTCTTTTTTTTTCACACTTATATTAAGGAAAGATCTTTTTAAGGTAGAACCTGTGGCTTAGAAAAAATTGCAGCAGTACCCCTGAGCTCTCAGCAGAGTTCATGATTTTCCCTATATAATAGATTCGTTTTATAACAAAACGTGGAGAGAAGGAGGAAGAATGGAGAGAAGGGAGGAAGGCAAGACACAGGAGAGGAAGGGAAGTGATGGGTGAAAGGTTAAGCTGCAGTTTGGTAGTTAAGACCCTCAGCTCTGAGCCAGCTTACTTGGAATGTAATCCCCGACCTGTCACTCAACAGCTGAGAGTACCTGACTAATTTACTTAACCCTTCTAGATTTCAGATCTCCTATCTAGAAAGTGGGAAGAATAATAACACCTAGGTTATAGGGTTATTAAGAGGAAATAACATAGATAAAGCAGTTAGAAAAGTACCTGGTACAGCTCATGTGTTTAATAAATATTAACTGTTAGGGGTAATGGCAGATCCCAAGGAGGTCACTGAAGGGTTCCCTGCCTGGCAGGCTCCCATTTTCATGCTATGAGGCTGGATCCCAGAGCCTGGTCGGTGGGGAGAGAGAGCCCAGATCCTCAGCTCAGGGCACGTGCAGCAACCCCTGCCTCAGTAGAGCCTGCCCAAACCAGGCGGCCCATGTGTGAAGGTAGAGTGCCTCCTGAGCTTTTAGGTCCTCGGTTTCCTGGGCAGGAAAATGGGCACGCAACAATGTGGTCAGGGTAAAATTGACATCGGATGAACAAAGTCCTCAGGAGGCTGCAGAGCTCTGTCCAAGCAGAGGGGGATCTTTTAGAGGTTGTGGGACCTTGAGAAGGGTGAATTTGTAGGGTCCTGACATGCCCTGGCACACCACTGGCTTTGGGCAGGCCACTCCCCTCTTGGAGGCTTGCTATGCTCCTCTGGAACCAGGGGATTCAATACTTGCCTTGTGGAAAATGTAAGTGCCAAGTGCCCTGCCCGGCTCTTGGGGAGCCTGGGCTCACTCAGGGTGCACAGGCACCCGCAAAAGCAGGTTGGAGATTTTTCCAGCCTTGGGCTTGCTGCATCATCCTTCTCTTCACTGGAGAAGGGGAGAAGGCTAAAATCAGAAGGCAGCTGGCCCCGCTCCAGTCTCTCTTCTTATTTTTTTCTTTCTTGTATGCTGTATAGTGGGGTCACATTTCATTATTTTTCCATGTGAGTGTACCGTTATTGCCACACCATTTGTTGAATTTTTGTTTGTTTGTTTTTGTTTGTTTATTTTGCCTGTTTGTTTGTTTTGGGGAAGGGCATGGACTGGGAATCAAACCTGGGTCTCCTGCAAGGCAGGCAATTCTACCACTGCACTATCCTTGCACCCCTTAACTCCTTTCTTTATCCACACTTTCCTGGCAGCCTGGACACAGGTATTAGGGCTCTGCTGATGGAATGAAAAATAAATGGAAAATGTGTCATTCCTGGTGCTAGGTTCCTAGGTGGGGACTCTCCGGGTTGATGGTTGATTGTTTCTGACAATTCCTGTGGAGAGTTTAGACCATCCCTGAGCATGGGAACGCTCTCTAGGAGAGGAAGTGGAAGGATGTCTGCACTCTGGGAGGAAATCACCTTTCTTTCAAGGTGTATTAACTTTTGGGGCATAAGACTTGACATGTCCAAGAGGCCACCTGTTGCCAGGGCCCAGGTGGGATAGCAGTGGCTGGAACCCCCCAGGCATCTGCAGAGACAGGGCATTTTAGCTAGGGGCAGCAGGCCTGGCAAGCTGGGTGGAGGTTGGGGCAGCCCTTTGTGCATAGGGACTGTGGGAAGCCAGGTGGGTGAGGCTTGGAATCATTTTTCCTACTGCAGGGAGTGGGTGGGGTCAGGGCCAGGGAATCAGGGAAGAAAATAGGACAGGGATGGCAGGTGGCAGGAGCTTCCAGGGACATGCCAGCTTTGCCCAGCTGTAGATGTGGCTCTCTAGGCTCCACAGGCTTAGCCCAGCCAAGCAGTAAACCATGGGGTGGGGGCAGGAGAACTGGGAAGTTGGAAGAATGGCCATTATTGATGAAGCAATTGTTATGGGTCTTTTATCATGTTCAATACAACAATATTTTTAGAATTTAATTCTTAGAAAACATTGTAAAGTATATATAAACCAATTTTACTGATGGAGAAACCAAGGCTTAGAAAGGTTTAGTGACTTGCCCAGGGTCAGTGTAGAATTAGGTTTCGGCCCAAGATCAACTGGATTTGGGAGGCAGTGCTCTAGTTTCAGATATCAGACTTCTCCAGAAGTTTGATGAGACCTCTACCTTCACTAGACACCAACTACTCTGGGCCACCTGTTCCCAGGCCCTCAGGGGGCTTTCTGGACTCACTTTGGAGTCACCGGTGTCACCTGCCGCAGCCCTGTCTCTTGCTGTGTGTCTGCCCTTGGGCAGGTCTTGCCCCCCCTCCGCCCCACCTTGTCAGTTCCTCCCTTACAGGATCCAGAGCTGCTGCTCTGTCATGGGGTAGTTGGGAAAATGGCCTGAGGCAGTGAATGGAAAGCACTTAGCAGGGTGCCTGGCTCTGGGTAAATCCTCATTAAAATGCATGTCCTTCTTAGCATCTGTTGGGTCTTACGTTCTCAGGAAAACACATGCTGATTAATGTGGAGGATGTTCTGTTGGGCTGCTCTGGGGACCCATTTCTGCAGGGCAGGGGTGGGAGGAGAGAAGCAGGACTGGGTGGAGGATGAAGTCCAGCTGCAATGCCTGCCCAATCCCAGACTCTGATCTGGAGCCAGGATGGTCTTTCAGAGTTGTCCCACCTTTAATCCTCCATCATCAGGCATTGAATATGAGTCACCCCAGTTTCTTGGGGCTATCATAACAAAATAGCAACAACTCGGTGGCTTAAAACAGCAGAAATGTATTCTCTCACAGCTCTGGAGCCAAAAGTCTGGCATTAAAGTGATAGCAGGGCCACACTCCCTCTGAAGGCCCTTCTGAAAGTGTCTGGACCCCTCCCAGCTTCTTGCAGCCCCAGGTATTCTTTGACTTGGGCAATATAATTCCAATCTCTGCCTCTTCTCCATCTGCATGTGGATGTTTTATCTGTGTCCTCTCCTCTTCTGAAAAGGACATCATTGTGGTTAGGGTCTACCCTAAGTGCAAGATGATCTCATCTCAAGTCCCTTACCTAATTAGCAGCTCAAAGACCCTATTTCCAGATAAGGTCACATTTTGAAGTTGTGAGTTTTGTGGGACATGTTCCTCAGCTCTTGCCTTCTTTCCCCAATCTCATCTTAGCCTCTGCCTCCTGGGTTCCCATGTGAAAACAGATGTTTCCTACAACTTCGTACTCTTCCCTGTTCTCGGTGCATGTCTGGCCTGATGTCCCTGAGCCCCTCAGAGTTGTATTTGCACCTGCCCTGCTCCTCACCAGGCTAACAGTGCAGGTAGCACCCCAGAATGACCATCACTATCCCCTATGCTACCAATGTCCCAGTGTCCTCCCAGGAACATGAGATCATTGCCCCTGTTCTGATAAAGTGTGTGTTGGAAGATGTGAGTAGAATTGCCCAAACCCAAATCTGCTTGATGTCTAGCAAAGACATATAAACAAATAGAGATTTCTTTGCCCTCTATTCCTGGTGCCATTTGCTTCAGTGGAAGCTATCTCCTCCCTGCAGACTGCTTCCATGAAAATGTGTGTAATTGAAAGAATGGGGTACAAGCTAAGCAAAAACACAGAAACTAATGTTACTTGAAATGAAGAGCATTTAGGGCACAACTTCCACTAGGATGCCCCAGGACAAGAGTGCCAGTGATGAAGACAGTATAAGACCCAGCAGGGGTGGGGGTGGACAGTACCTCCCTGCCAAAGAGTCTTCTCAGGTAGAAAACAAAGCTTGTGTGTCCTTTTTTAAAGAGTGGATCCAAACTCCCAGGAGTTTTGTGCAACTAGGGGTCTCGGTAAGAGAACATTTTGGCATCATGGCCAAAGCACTGTCTTGAGGCCTATGGACCACCACTTTGCTTGGCCATTGCTTTCCTAGCCTGGACCAAGCAGAGTCAGTACTGGCCCCTCCTCTTGCCCCTGACTATGGCCGACTGTGTTCTCAACACTCAGATCCCACAACCATAGCCCCCAGACACCCCCTGCCTCCAGTTCTTTCCATGGTTGGGTGGTCCATTCTGGCCCCATGTCAGGGAATCAGATATGCACAGCCAGTTGGTACCCATTCTAAATAGTTCCAGAGACTGTATTTCATGGTCTCTCTGCTGCCTCCTCTCCTTTCCTGATATATATCCTGACTTCAGACTTTCATTAACACCTCCTCTTCCTCTAAGGTTTATCATAGAGTGCATATATTGGACTGTAAAGTCTGAGTAAGTTAGATTTGAGAGATGGGTTGGAGGAAATGGCTGAAACCCCTAGGTTTATCCCACGGACTTTGTGGTCTCACCTATAAGATGGCTGCAGTGTTCGTTCAGCCCTAAGATTTTGTAACTCTGTTCTTATGCCTAATTGCACAATATCAACTCACTGACATTTAGCATCCATTCTGCAATCAGATTGCAGGGTATGGTGCAACATAGCGTCCACAAACATGATTCTGATGTGCCAACAGTCCTAACATAAATGGAGGGCATTGATTACACTAATAAGCTATTAGGTGGAGTGTGATTAATTGTGTCAGTTTAAATTTAACCTATTTCCTAGGATTGTAGAACATTAACCATAGCTGCATACTTGTATTTGTCTGTGTTCATTCCATCTGTACAAAAGTCTATAAAACTAATCCAACTGGCAAAGAAAGTTTTGTGCTAATAAGGTTGCTAATAGAGCTTAGGACTAGGGTTTAAATAACTAACATTGAATGCAGAAAGGAAACATTTTAATTATTTAATAGGGCATAAAAAGGAATTCCAAAGTATTTCTACAGAAGCAATCCCAATGGGTATAATTTTGTCCCCAAATTTTATTTTTATTCTTTGAAGATGATGACCTGAACTTCTTATTTCATTGAATTAAAGGAATTGAAATTCTCAGTGGGAATGGCAGGAGGACGTGCTAATTTAGAGAGCAGCAGGGGAGGTTGTATCCCAGTACTGGGAGGCATTTAGGGAGAGATGAGGTATCCTGAAAAGGAGATGGAAGAATTGAGATGTGAAAACATGTCTTGGGGCAATCCCTGGGTCCATATTAATAGTCATTATAATTTGCATCTCAGTAGTTTTTTTCTTTTTAAATAATTTATGGTGTTCTTTCCCATATTTTTTCTTATCAGTTACTCAGCAGAACCTTCTCTGGAATAGAGGGCAGATGTCATAATCCCTGTTTTACAGACAAGAAAGTTGGTACTCAGAAAAATTATGGGTTATATCATCATAAACTCAAATGCTGCCCAATTCTGTTCCAGGGAGGACGACTGCCATGTCAAACTTTGAGTACCAGCCCTGGTGCCACTCATTCTAGAAAGGCAGCCAGGAAATGGGGCAAGTTATGCTCCAGGGGGTCTCCTGATCTTGGTAGTTCTATTTTGAATCTTTTTTTTTTTCTCACATGGGCAGGCACTGGGACTTGAACTGGGGTCTCTGGCATGGCAGGTGAGAACTCTGTCTGCTGAGCCACTGTGGCGCACCTTCTATTTTGAATCTTAGCACACTGGTATGTCACACTCTACTTGTAACTAATTAAGATGGAGATGCTCCTTAAGTGGAAAAGGAACTTGGTCCAAGGCCAGAGGCAAGGAGAATCTGTCTGCAGTAGGGCATTTTTGCCTTGCTAAACTCTGAATACTTTAACATCATGATGCTTCCCTGTAACCAGAGTTCCTATCTCACTTGGATTTGGGCTATTTTAGGGTCTGGAGCTGGTACTTTAGCTTTTGCTCCCCATGCTTGGCTGAGGAGTCAGGTCCACTACGCCATCTGAAAGGAGTAATTCTGGACACATGTGATGACCCATAGCTTTTCCCAGTTGAAGATTTGGTGGGGGGACACGTTGCTTATAAGGCTCATGTGACCTCTCTTGTATTTTCCAATTTTAGGCCAAGCTTTCTCTTCTTGGCTAAATAGATCTTTAGGGATCTTTAAGTAATGAAGTCCTTCAGACATCAAGTAATTTTTCAAACATTTTGGATAGGTTCAAGTAAATTCTGTGTTGAGTTACACATTCTGGAATGTGTACCCATATATATGAATGTTAAAGCGCTTGAAAAATATGTATTTGTTTCTGTTGAAACTTCAATGTTGGAACAATTTACTTGATGTCCATTGGTACTGCATGTCTAATACTATAATTTCTACTCAGTACAAGAAAAAAGAGCAATCTGATCGGGGGTTATTCCAAGACATGTGTTCATCCGCACATCACCATCCATCTAAAACTAGCAGTGAATACAATCTAGACCAATGGCTGGGATCTCCATTAAAGTAATGGTTGAATTTAGGGAAAAAGAGAAATAAAATGTATTTTTGAATAGAAAAGCAAGATAGCTATTAGATATAACTTAGCTGATGGTTTTCAAATTTAGATTTTAAAATTCCTTTACATAAGCAATTCAGCAATTCACTTAAAAAGAAGTTTAGAATTGGAAAATCAAACATACAAAAGGTCATAGGCTTAAAGGCTGGAGATTATGTTGCTTTATCTGAAGCGATTTTTAAAATAATTCATATCGATGTGAAAATTTTTTTGTAGTGTTGATATATTTCTATACAGAATAATCATTATTGCAGGGAATTTAGTAATGTTTTTAACCTCGAGAGACAATCCATATTATCTCTAAAGTGTAGAACTTTAAAAGAATGGTTCCCATCTCAAGCTTCTTTGAGTTAAGGTTGGCACGCATAGACTTGACAAAAGTGAAAACCCAAGGATTAAACCTGGCAAACAGGAAAGGTGATAGGTGGAGGTGCAGGCAGAAAGAGTGTAAATTGATCAATTTTTTTCCCCAGTAATGGTTTTTTATCTGTGTCTACCGCTACTCCTTCAGGTGAGAGCTGGGGTCTCCTGGTATGATACAGGGTCTTCTTGGTATCTGCTTGTACTTCCAATGACTTGTTTCACACCTCCAAGAGTGTTTTATTAAGATGGGACTTATTTTTCTTTCATTCGTTCATTCACTCATTCAACAGAGGTGTGGCAGACAGGATGGCCAGGCTGTATGGGGGTGATAGAGAAGAACCAGATGCAAACTTATGCTCATGGCAACAGATGGCATGATAGGATGCCGTGGGGGCACAGAAGAGGTACTCTGATGCACCCTCGAGAGGTTGGGTCCCAGGGAAGACTTCCAGAAGAGATGAAGTTAAAACTGCCTTAAATAACAATCAGGAGGGGAGTTAAATGGAAGTGCTGTGGGACGAGGGCTTTGCAGATGGAAAGAACAGCATACAGGAAGATTCAGGGGCAGAGGGGCCGAGCCAAGTCAGGGCCTGCACACAGCTTAGCCTACCTGGCCCAGGAACCACAACTGTAGCAGGAATGGGGGTGAGGATGGAGGGGAAGACAGAGCCACCCTGATGGGAGGGCTGGGTGGCCAGACTGAGGGGCTTGTGTTTTGTCCTGTAGGCATCAGGGGACCAGGAAAAGCATTCAAACAAGGGCATCAAGATGAGATATATGTTTGGAAAGAGCCCCCAGGCTGCCTCATCATGCCGGAAGAGCCTCCATCTGCAGAATGATAAGTAGCTCTGGCTCACACCGAGAAGCTTCACAATTGCAACTTGTGAAGTTGACTGCCTGGTGGGCCCGGGGCCCCGATGAGCAGGAAAAATCCAGCTTGCAGAGGTCTCCAAACAGGAAGATCCGCAGCTGTTTGGGTGCATGCCTGCCTGAAGGCAAGACAGGGACCGGCTTAGGAATTTAGCAACAGAGTTCAGAAGCAGAGACCGCTAGCTTCTGGTTGGTATTTCCCAAGCAGAGGGGCTTGAGAGCTTATCTGAACCACTGCAAATGAGTGTGGTGTAAGTTGATGTGGGGAAGCTTCCCTGAATAAAGGCCTTTTTCACCTCTCGCCAAGCTAGGCTAGCCTTTGATTTCATGTGCCATTGATCCCCAGCCAGAGGGGCCTGCATCACTTACAGGCAGAGGACCTTGGACCTTTGTGTGGAGGGAAGAGCTTCCTTGCAGGCTGAGCCAGTGAGAACAGAAAAAGCTGCCACATGAGGCGTGACTTCCAGTCTGGGGTCTTTGAAGGGGCATGGAAAGACGAACGGAGAACCAAAATATGAGTGTGATGAATGGATGCGAGTGAAGAAAAATGCATGGGAGCACACTATTTAGTGGTAGCAAAGAATTCCACAGTTTAGATTTAATTAACGAGTCCCCTGAGTTCTACTTGTTGCTATTTTACAAACAAGTCACCTGAATTCTACTTTTGCCATTTTACAAAAAAATCCAAATATGCATTTTATTTATGTGACAAATTAAACATTATTTTATATTTATTTGTTCAAATGTATGACAATTTATAAATTCCTAAAATAAATCAGAATTTAAAATTTTAAAAAAAATGTGTTCCCAAAATAAAATTGCTGGGTCAAAGAGAATGCATATTTTAAAATTGGATAGATAAACCAAATGGCTCTTCCAAAATGGTATCAGTTTTCATTCCAATCAACACTGTTTGAAAAATGTGCACTTCCAAACACTCTCACTGTTTGCATTTTTAAGATTTTTGCCAATCAGAAGGATATGAATTTTGTTTCCATTTGCCATTTTCATTCCCCTGATTAATAGTAAGTCTGTACAACTTTTTATGGGTTTATTGGCTATTTGTGTTTATTTTTCTTCAATTGACTGTTCATAACTTTTGAACATTTTTTTTCTTTCCTCTTGTTTGTCTCTTTTTCGTTAATCTGTGTATATGAACTTACTGAGATATTAACGTGGTAAAATAATCTATTGAGAAAAAAATCATCGAACTTCTCTTACCTGGAGGTGCTCCAAATAGAAATAAAAGGTATTTCCCCAAATGTGTCCCCACACCCACCTGCCTTCCTCCAGGCAGACTGCCAGGTTTTGCTCTCAGTGTCAGGGATCCCCAAAACCCATGGTTGGGAGGGTCTGTGTGTTCTAGACCCAGACAGGAGAACTTGCCAGGTAGTGGGTGACCTCCTTAAATAGGTTCTTGATTTCCATGCTTGGGCCCACTTAGGCAATTAAGGTGGATTTGTCTGATGGGCCAAGGGATCGACAGCTTGATATTCTGAGAACTGAAAAGGAGAAATGCTCAACTTGAGAACAGAGGGATAATAAAGGACAGGGGATGCAGGCCTCCAGCTGTGGGAACCTGGGCGAGGGAGAACATGTCTCCTCTGATATGGGCGACTCTGAGAGGGAGGATCGCATTGGGGCTGGGCCCTGTGCTGGGCCCCGGGAGCCAGGGATTGGTCCAGTAGCAGGGAGCTGGCCAGAGGGGCCTGCTGTCGCTGGAGTGGACCCTGTAGGCCTGAGCACGTGTTCTCGTTAGTTTTGCCTCATCTTAACTAATGAGAATATTGTCAAAGGTCCCATTTGCAGATGGGTTCACACCTGCGGGAATGTGGAGGAAGACGTGAACACGTCTTTTATAGGATTCACGATTCAGTTCCCAACAGTCACAGAGTTGGAAGGAATCACATAGTATTTCCAGACTGAATTCTTTCACTTTCCAATACACATTTAAGTCTCTTCCATGTCCTTTTTTTTTTTGGTAGCTTGACAACTCATTTCTTTTTATGGCTGCAATATTCCATTTTATGGTGGGCCACAGCTCATTTATCCATTCACCTATTGAAGGACATTTCAGTTGCTTCCAACTTGGGGAAATTATGAGTGAAGTTGCTATAAACATTTGTGTGTAGGTTTTTACATGGACCTAAGCTTTTAATTGCTTTGGGTAAATCACCTTGGATTGTTATTCCTGGATAGTATGATAAGCCTGTCTTTACTTGTTTCTTAGATATTTGGATGTCTAACACTGCTTAGCTCTCCATCATGTCTAGGATAGTCAAATGGAACTTCATTTTTTTGGTAATAAGATGCCTTCTCTCCACTGATTTGAAATGCCCACTTTAGAATACATTTTATTTCTAGATATATTTGGGACCATTTCTGAACTCTCCTTTCTTTTCATTGCTCCATTCATCTCTTCTTGGGTTGGATGGCACTGTTTAAATTATTGTAGCTATATAGCCATGTTTATGAAATTTGTAGGGCCAGTTACCCCTCCCGTCCTTCATAATATAATTTTTTTCTTTGTCCCTTCCAGAATATTTTCTTTTCTGATGAATTTCAGTGTTAGCTTGTCAAGTTCCATAAAAGATCCCATTGGGTTTTCAATTGAGATGGCATTACTTTTGCAGATTAAATCACAGCGTCTCGATGTCTTTGCTCCATTCAGCCTTCTTATCGAGGGCATAGAAGCTTTCTCCATTTTTCGTGTCTTTTTTAACAATCTAGACAGTTCTCTAGTTTCCTACTTAAAAGTATTGGACATTTCCTGCTAGTTTTATTCCTAGACTTTTAAAATGTAGATTTTTGATCATGTGAATGGGAATTTTTTTCCGTTACATTTTTCTCTAATCTAAAGCAGCCTCAAATTTAATCAAATCTAATCTTATGACTCCTGATTTTTTTGTGATGCTAAGACTCCGTCATTGAGATAACAGTAACATGAAAGAGAAACATCATGGCATCCCAGTACTAAATGGCTAGTGGGTGACAGGGACCATGCATTTCTATTTTGTTTATCACAAAAATGCTACAGAATTGATACATTCACTTCAGGCAGCATGTGGCATCTCCCCAGGCTTTTAGAGACAGGAGTGCCGGGTGTGTACCTGGGCCTGTGTGACACCACAGGCAGCCTTGCCCTGGCTGTGCTGCCCAGGTGAGAAAGACAGAAACACTTCTCAGAACCTAGTCAACGACCATAAGCAATTTTTCTCCCTAATTTTCAGGAACTACCAGAATTGAGAGGGTCTTAAAATTCATCAAGTTCAACCTCACTGGCCAGGACCTGCAATCCAGTGCAATATCCATCCAGGGTGATGCAGCCACTGCCCACACACCTGTAATAAGGGAGGCTCACCATCCTGCAGGTGAGACAATTGAGTGTTTGGATACCTCTGGCCATCAGAACAGTCCTCCTTGGCTTATGATTTCCACTCCTTTCCATATCCCTTAGCTCCCTAAACTATCACCGTACAGTTGGCATCTGTGTAATCAATGGAATCTTCCTCTGGAGGCATTAAGATGAATGAGGACAGGGGCTCTTTCTCTCCTGCTGCTCACTGAATCCCCAGTGCTGAGCTTCATGCTCAATCTAGAGACTGTTCTCGATAAATATTTGTTGAATGAGTTGATAAGTTGCTTTCATTTACTGAACCAAGCCTGTTCCCACATCCTCAAGGTGCATTTTCAGGCCTTTAGGTAACTTGTTAAGCCACCCTGAGCTGGCTGACAAGCCCTAGTCCAATCAAGGATCCTTCCAAGGCAGAGATTAGAGAACATCTTTACCCAGTCATGCTCCATGGACATCTAGTTTGCCAAAGTCCCCATTATGGTGCGGCACCCTGGCTCACCCCATTTCACCGGCGGTCACCAGCACTTCACCCCAACCCCCATCACATTCTCTCCCATGCTTCTCTGAGCATCACAAGGTTTTTCAGCTTTTTCCACTACATAATTTCTGACTCAAAGTTGTTATTTTTACTTCATTCTAATCAATGTTCTAAAATCACTAACCTTTTATCATTGGAGCTAGGGCCAGTGACTTCCCTTTCTCAGCACAGAAAGTCTAACTTGTTAGGAATTGTGTAGGTAAGACAGAATGTTACCTAACAGTCCATTTCACTTTTATGCATTTCCAAAGGTACATGTTCTTTGAGAGAATTGTTTGGCCATTCCTCCACTCAGATGCACTGCAGTAAGGCATTGATATTCCTTAAAATAAGAAATTGAAGAAGGGATCAGCTTTCCCTAGTTAGGTTTTAGGCTGGGCATTCTCCCTGGGATATAAGCACTGATTCCAGTGGCTGGTCAGGCCTCAGAGAAGGGCTGAGACTCAGAGAAGCCAACAGAACAATGGGGGTCAAGGAGAAGGGCAAGCCTGGGCTGCCATGGACACTCAAGTGCCTGCCTCTTTTTGGCTCAGAACCCCAGGACAAAGCAAACATTGTGCAGAGAGGTCAGGCGACTGTGAACGAATGGCCCCGCCTTGTACAGTGGGAAAGGAGTCCCCAGGGAAGGAGAGGGGGAGGGGGAAGGGGGCAGAGATAAAGGAGTGGCCAGAGAGGCCAGACCGACATCCTGCATGGCGGGGAACACAGAGACCAGGCAACTGAGACCAAAGGACTGAAAAGGAAGAGAAAGATCCAGAGAGTGGTCATTCAAAGAGGGAGGATCCAGCCAAGGGGAGACAGGGGCAGTCAGAGAGAGGACGTGAACACAGGGGAAGAAAAATGAGAGTTAAACCGAGAGAGAACACAGGCCTGGAGGGCAATGGAGTGAATAAAAGGAGCCCTAAGGAACGAACAGGACTATGAAGAGGGGGCGAATGGGATGGCAAAATTGGCAGAAGGGTGAAGTGATAAAGGCAATAGGCATCACAGGGCAACGGGGCTGCCCTTGACTTCGCCCTGCGGTCCTGACCCCTGGCTGTCGCACCTGGCACCAGTATCAAGGGAATGGGATCCATGCCCTAGAGGCAAAGGCAGGGAGGTCCAGCCTGCATCCTTCCGTGGCCCGCAGAAGATGGGCAGGGAGTGATGCAGGAAGCACCGGTTGTAAAGAAAAAAGCAAATTGGCTGGGAAAACGGAAGCTGTTTTCCGTTTGAAGTTTGCAGGGCCCACTAGGTCCCTGATGTTAATTGGAAGTTAATTGAAGACGCCCTGGAGGAGCGCTGTGCGCCCTGCCCCTTTTCCCTACCCAGAGTGCCAATCCCAAGGGATCCCGAGCTGGTGGGACCTGCTCCTGCCCAAGGCGGGGCCTGGGCCTGTTGCGCATGCGCACAACACGCATCTCCCTTGGCCGTGCGTCTGGAATGCAAGGAGCTGCAGAAGACAGTCTGGGTGCAGCGCGCCCTGCAGGGGCTTGCTGCAGCCTGTGACCAGGTCTTACGCAAGAAAGGGTGGGAAAAATATCTGTTTTGGCTCAGGTCCTGTAGAATAGAGAAATGAAGAGTTTCCAGTTAAGCAGGGGCTGGAATTGCGTGCAAGAAAAACCGTGTGCTGCTCTGTGTGCTGTAGCAGAAAAAGGAGGAGAAGGCCAGGAGCACACAGGGAGAGCGTCATGTCTATCTTGTCCTTCTGGGATGGGACCGGACCATCAGGGAAGGCTTCCAGGGGGAGGTGACGCTCGAGCACATTATTTGAACCTCTTTTCAAAAGTTCCCTGCCCCTTGACACACTCGTCCCCAAACCATCCTGGTCTTCCATCAGGCCCACCTTCCTTTATGTCGGGAATGCATCAGTAATAAGAACAGCGAGGTTAATGAGTTTTGTTAGACACTGAGCACGTCCAGCCCGTGCTGGGCGTCGTGGCATGACGTGTCAAGGTTTACACTTTTACATGCAGCGGCTTCTTAATGCTGTGGTAGGTACTAGCTCTCCATGATGGGGTGGGGTGGGGAAATAAAAAAAAAAACAAACAACGAAACACAAATGGGCTCATTTATTCTAGGAAGTAAAGAAAGTTAAATGAATCCTCAAACTGCCCGTGGATTATGTGATTGAAGGAGGAAGAGCTGGAAGGAGGGGTCCTCTGATTCTTCACCAGTTTTCCTGGATTTGAATTTTCCACTTAACCAAGACGCTTGGCTTCAATGAACCACAGTTTCATCCCCTTTAAACTGAGGACAATGTTCTTAGTCTGACAGTGCTCTTGTGCAGATTAAATGAGATAATGTGGGAAAGGACAGAACTTACTGCCCACCTGAAGGGAGGGAGCTCAGTTTGTCCCTCCATCCTGTATTCTATATTTCCTTCCGAGCCCATGCTGCCTTCCCTGTTCTTGCTATTGTAGAGACTTTTCCCATGTAAGATGTGATTTTTAATTACGAGTTAAGTTTCTAACAGTATACAGGAAGGCATCTTGTTTATTAAATGAGATGCTGTAGGCTCAAGTCTCAGATCAGGGGTTCGGTACCCTGTAGCCTTGGGCAATACACCGCCCCTCTCTGGGTCTCCATCACGGCACTGCTAATACCGTCTGCCCCCAAAGTGTGATTGTGACATTTGATTCTAGACGTGAATGTGGACACACTTTGATTCCTGGAAAGTTAGGAGCAGCTTGGAGGCAGACCCACCCCTTTGGGGAGCTGGCCCTTAATAGGTTCTGAATGCATGCGGGAGAAGGAGGGGATGCCTCTGAAGCAGGGAGCTGTCCCCCGTTCAGAGTTTCTTGGAACAGTAAGCCTCTTTCCCTCTCTCTTTCTCTCCGTGGGCCTGGTGTGTTTATAACATTTCCAATGTAACCCAGGAAGATTGACCAAGGTTAATGAGAGCAGTTGATGAAAGTTTCCCGCAGCTCAAATCTGGATATTGAATACAGCTGACTGCGGAGGCAGCAGAAAACAGGGTCCTGCCAAGTGCTCCGTCGTGCTTCGGACTCAGAGCCAGAAACCTGCTCACCTCCGGCATCTGAAGATGCTGGAATGAGAAACAGTGCAGCTTTGAAACCAGTGCATAAAATCCGGCTCTGCCTTTGCTGCTCTCCCCATTTACTTAACCATGTCAGAGCTCCAATAACTGGGTGAAATGAAAAGTCCTCCGGGCAATGGCTCCTGGAATATGGTCTGCATTAACCCACAGCTGGAAGTACTTACAGCAAAATTAGAAGACAATGAAGCAAAATTGTCATTTTTTTTTCAGTTAAAAGTCATCTTTGAATTCAAAGTTTTGAGCAGTTGGGATGAGTGGGGTAGAGGGAGAGGGACAGCTCATGACCTAAACCTCCCAATCCTGCTGTGTCCCTAGTGTGGGCTGCTTTCCTCACAAAGAGAGATGTGCATTCTAGAACTCGGAGCTGCTCTTTTGCCCCAAAGGTAGATTAAAAGGAGAAGATGCCTTGGGACCGCTGAAGCTCAGTGGGGTCCTAACAGATGTCCCCAATCAATTTCACTGAAGGTAAAAATGATTACTGTTTTTTCAAACTTCCAATTTATTTGTTATTTATTGTGTTTACCGAGATAGTTGCAGGTTCATAAACCATTGTGAAGAATAGTACAGAGAGGTCCTGAGTACACCTACTCTGTTTTGCCCTGTGGTAGCATTTTGCCAAACAACACTACATCACAACAGGCTATTGACATGGACACAATCCATCCAACCCGATCAGTCTGATATGTACTCATTTCTGTGCAGTTTTAGTTCTACACATTTTATCACCTGTAGGTTCACATATCTACCACCACAATTATAGAAGTGCACAGTTCCATCACCACAGGGATCTCTCAGGTTGACTTTTTAAATTCACATCCACCTCCCTTCTGCTCTCCCCATCCTTAAACCCTGGCAATCACTTACGTGTTTTCTATTTCTTTAATTCTGCCACCCAGTATGTAATCTTTTGGGACTGGCTTCTTTTCACTCAGCTTAATTCTCTTGAGATTCATCCAAGTTGCTGCATGTATCATAGTTGGTTCCTTTTTACTGTGGGTTGTGTTATACAGTATGGATGCATCGCAGTTTGTTTAATCATTCATCTATTTAGTATAGCTGTTTTTCACCCAATTTATAACTTTTATGAATAAGACTGATATGAGCATTCATATGTAGGTTTTTGGGTAGACATAAATTTCCATTTGTACTTGGTTTTTGCATAAGTGTTTGGAAGATTGTAGAATGGGTGGGAAGTGGAGTCAGGGACATGGATTTAGGGCCAACCCCTCCCATTGTCCAGCTGAGTGGTCAAAGTTAAATATGTGGTTCTTCTGAGCTGGTTTCCTCATTTGAAAAATGTGGCTATTGAATCTTGAAAATTGTTTGGTGGATGGAATTAGAGAGAACATATGAAAATGTTCTCACAAGCACCATAGAAATGCATGTAAACATCACTTTGGGTTTCTAAATATGTCCTGTGTCATTCGTTTTTGCCTAGCGAAAGAGAAGAGCCAACAAAATATATTATCACAAAAAGCCTTACATAAACATCTAAGAGAACCAGCTGGAATGTGTCTAAAGATGCTAAGGATACATTTCCATGAGTTGGAACTTTCTGCATACTATCATGCATGGCCACAACTAGAGATGGCATCTAATAAAGTTTTCTGTAGGGTAGCATGGGGACACAGATGAAGTTAGGATGGTCATAAGGGTAGCACCCATCCTCACACTAACTGTGCCTCACTTTCATAAAGATGTAAATACTTGAGCTTTGCATTGGTTTGGTGACTTCCCCAAGGTCACATACACAGGCCAAGGTCGAAACAACCCATTACTTCTTGTCCCAGGTGAGAGTTTTTATTTTCTTCTATGTAATGACTGGCTACTACAAGTCAGTGTTCAACATCCACATCTCTCAAGTACTTTCATCCAATGGAGGGCAGAGTTCATGGATAGAACTGTTTTGGAAAGCAGTAGAGTGCTTTGGTTTAAGAATGCAAAGTGTCCAGAGACAGGCCCTACCATTTTAGAGCTGTGTGACTTAAGTACATGATTCACCTCTCTGAGCATCAGTTCACATAAAATGGACATGATGACACTGCCCTCCTCATTGGCTAGTATATGGATTAAGTGAGGTAGTATGGATAAACCTTTGGCAAGGTGGCAGACATGCAGGAAGAAGTCTTGATAAAAAGCTTTAAAGTAATTATCATGAACATTAAAAATGCGTATTTTTTTTCATGGCATTTAGTAACTATAAGGCTGAAAATTTGTCCTCGGTAAATTTACCAAAAATAAAGGAAAGTTGCAGTTTGTTTTTACCAATTTAAATGCTCATTCATATATTAGACTGTTCAATGAATATTGATGAATACAAATAAAATAGAGAAAAAATGTTGATTTATTGGATACTTCTCAGCATACCAGTTAGTTGGGAAAAGTAGGGTTCACATTTACCTACAGCATGATTTTATCTATGTTTAAAATACAGCATATAACAAAGGAGAGAGCAAAAGCTAGCAATGCATTTGCATATTCTAGTTATATCAAGCGACATCATATAATATTCATAAAATCAGAAACTAGAATATAGGTTACCAGGGGCTAGAATCAGGATAGGGAATGGGAGAGTGAAGGCTTAATTAGTGCAAAGTTTCTGTTTGGGGTGATGAAAAAGTTTTGGCAACGGATGGTGGTGATGGAAGCACAGCATTGTGAATGTAATTAACAGCACTGAATTGTGTATTTGAAAGTGATTATAATGGGACATTTTAGGATGTATGTATGTTACTAGAATTAAAAAAAATAAATAAAAAGCAGCAAATATAACCCCACGACACAAACAGTGAAGTCTGATGTAAACTATGGCCTATTGTTATAATAATATGGTTGCATTAGTTGTAAAAAGGTACCACACTAATGCAGTGTTAATAACAAAAACAGCATGTATGGGGACATAAGGGAACTCTGTACTCTTCGTATGATTTTTCTGTAAACTTGCAATTCTATAATAAAGAAAAAAAATTAAGGCAAAATAGAACAAAACTGCAAGAATGTTACCGACCTATTAAACGAACAAAAAACAACAAACAAAAGCCAGCTAGTAATGGTTATATCTGGATGCCAGAGATTTGTTCTTCTATCTACAATTCTCTGATTTTAAATAATTTCTACAATTATTTATTTATTTTTCCATCAGAATAAAAACTTTTTACTTAAATATCCAGCAGTGAAATTGATTTGGAGAGACATGGAATTGCAGCAGAGGGGGTGGTGAAAAGGTCGTGGCTCCATTTGAGGAACCTGGCCAAAAGATTGAGAATACTTCCACTGAGATGAGTGCACACTGCTTCAGGAATATCCAAAGGAGCCCCCAGCACGTCGCCAAAAGTGGGGGTCTCTTCCTTCCTCTCCTTCTCATCTTTATGGGGATGCATTCTTACTCATCTCTGTGGGCTACAGGCCAGGTAACATCAGTTTCCTCTCCTGCCCCATGGTGATAATAATACCTATTCTGTAGGTTGTTCTCAAGAATAAATGTAAAATGGTTAATATAGGGCCCAGCACATGTATTTTGTGTAAGTAGCAGTCATGATAGGAAGACCAAAAGGAAATTACAAGTTAATTGCATTAAGTGGGTAATTAGACCTTTGAGTGCAGAAAAGACTTGGAAGAGAAAGGTCCAGATATTACCAGGGCCCCTGATGACAGAGGAAGACGACGACGATCATGACCGAAGAACCAAAATCTGTGTGCTTCTGGCCACCAGACAGATTGGCTCTACCTCACGATTGCTGTGGCATCCCACCTCTAGACGTATGTGTCTGCTTCCTCATATCTGGCTCGTGAGGCAATTGGCCACGTTCTGCCATGATCAAAGGATTCCTGAAGGCAGTACCTTCTCCCATAGGATCAGACTTTCAGGGTTGATAACTCTGTGACCTTGGGTGCACTAATTTCCTATTCTAGGCCTCTGTTTTCTCATTCATAAAATGAGGATTAATGAGAAAGACAACCTAAAAAAGCATATTGTGTTGATGAGATGAGCGTAATTCACAGTATTCGAGAACCGTGATGTGTTATGATTCTTGTTGCTTACAAACTGTCCAGATTCTCTCTTGTTGGTAGCTGGGTCTCCTGAAATCTGATATGCAGTATCTCAGGATCTGAACTGCATGCCATAGGACTTGGCAGTACATGATTCATCACATTCACATGTGTGGAACATCTACCACATGCCAAGCATTGTTCTAGGCATGGGGAAGAAAGCTGTTACAAAGAGGCAAAATCCCTGCTCTGTGGTTTCATACACACACAAGCAAGCAATACCTTGCCATTTGATGATAAATCCTAGGAAAAAGAATAAAGCATATAAGGGAGTTGGAAGAGGAAGTCTCTCTGGAGCCCTGACAGGGGATGTTACATGAGAAAAGTATCTAAACCATATTATGTCCTGGATTCAGAACACCTGGTAGCTTTGAGTTAAGTATCTTAGAGCTGCAGAGTGCCATCTAAGTGCGAGGAATTTTTCTCTAGCTGCTTTCACGTTCAGCATCTCACTGAAAGCTCTTGGGCATCGAATGAGGTGAGTGCTAGCATAGAAACATCAGGGAGATTCACTGCACCGGGATCAGCGTCCAAGGCCAGGCCTCTGTTCTACCCTCACCTTCTTTCCACAGCAGAATTCGTGATTTCAGAAACAGCTCTTAGAAGTTGTGCTATTTTGACCGTGAATCTAGGATAGAAGTGAGAGTTGCTAATGGGTCACTTAAAGACCCTTGAAACTCTAACAGAGCAGCTTTCATTATTTCCCAAGGACAAAGGGAATCAGGGTCAGTATTAAATATAATTACCGTGCATGGAGCTTATAAATGGCATTTTTATCCTGTGTGCACTTGTGGGGGCAAGGAGGCCCTGCCATGGCCCCTCAGGTCACCTAATCCCCTTTTGCTTTTATCCTCAAGTCTGAGCAGATGGAGGTTAGAGCTCTCAAATTACCTTTCTTCCTTTTCACTTTGAGCACATTCTCTGACTGATGTGGCTTTCTTTTTTTCTTCAATGTTCCTGTGACTCGCCCTTCCTTACTCCTTCCTGGCCTCCCCCCTCCTTTCCCCACCCCAGCCTTTGGTCATTCAGTGCTTGTGCATCCTAAATGGCTTCAAGTGAAAATTTGGAATCCATGTGCTTTCTCCTTCTCTGGATTCAAAACAACCCATGCCAAATTTGGTTTTCCAGTCTATAACAGCAGGGATGCATTTTTAAAAATCCTGTCATACATCTCACAGCACCAGCCCATGAACTTTGACCAGATACTTCGTAGAACCGACTCGCTGATCCTCAGAGCCATGCTTGGCTCTGGGCCCAGAACTGGCCACCATGTACTGTAGGGAATGGGGATGTTCCTGAATCTCTCTGCATCTGTTATCCTTCCTCATCTGTTGTATTGAAGGCCATCATAACCACTGTATGGATGCACAGACCAAGCTTTGACGCTCCATAAGGGCAAGAATCAGGAGGCCAGTCCTTCCCACCAGAGTGTCCCCAGTACATGGCAAAGAGCTGGCAACGTGTAGATGCTCCATAAGGTTCTACAGCTTGGATGACTAACATGCATGATGTGATCAATGCAGACTCTAGAACACTGAGGATGCTCAGAGATATTAGTGCACGTTCCTTTCTGCTAGCATCAAAGACCAAATATCAAGCCAGTAATTAGAAGACCTGGAGCCTCATTTTGACTCAGACTGGTGTCTGCTCTGCCACATGGGAAGGATTCCTCCTGGGACTGGGTCTTACATATCTAAAGAGCAAATGAGGATATTGGATATGGGATCTCCAAAACCCCTTTCACATTGTGATTCTGAGATTTAACAACATATAATGAAGTTATTTGTGCCCTCAAATGAGCTCATCAGGGACAAGGGGCATCAACCTCAATTTTAGCTATTGCAGAAGGCAGTAATCGTTTAATCTTTGGTTTTCCAGAGAGAATTAATTAGGCTTTCATATGGGTATGCTAAAAGGAAGTACAGTTGGCACTGCTTCTAACACATATACAGACTCTCCCCACTTCCCATTTCCCCCTTAAGTCCCGACCACCATTTTTTCTCACTTGGATGCTCCTTTGACTTCCTAATCACCCTTCTGCCTCTACTCTTGCTCTTCCTCAGCTCCTGTCTTCACAGTCCCCAAAGTTGTCCTTCCAAATCATGTTACACTGTCCCCTGATTTAAACTGTCCAGTGCCTTCCCAGTGCAAGCCAAATACACTCCAGGTACTTCCTTTGCCTGGGATACTCCACATGCTGTTGGTCTAGCTTCCTGTCAGACATCCTCTTCTAACTCCCTCTCTTTTGTCACTTTAGGTCCAGCCATATGATCTTCCTTCTGTGATACATCAAGTTCTTTGAGCTTACTGGCCTTTTTGGCTAAAACAATCTTCCTAGAAAGGCCACTAGGTTGAGAGGGTTATTAGGGTTTCTCTGGAAATAGAACAATATGGGTGAAAATGTTTGGGTGGCATTTGATGGTTCAGAAAATGCTTCCATATACATAATCTGATTCACAACCACCTCTTCATATAGTAATGAACTTTAGCTCCACCACACACATGAGACAACTGAGGTTGGGGAGCTTTACATGATGCCAGGCAAAGTGATCAATGGGTTTTCTTCCAAGTATAACATTTCAAGCTGACAAGTGCTACTGCTTCCCTGTGATAATCTCCATAGGAAGGTTTGTAGTCATGCTTGGCATCTCCTGTCTTGTATCTAAACTTTGAATTTGCTCAGTAAGTTAAGTAAAGGAGCTATTTCAGCTCTCTTTGCAATTGGGTACATGTGGGCAATCCATCTCTTGTTTAGATGAAAGCTGTCGTAGCGATGGAATTGGAAATCAAGTGTTAAGTCAGAGGTAGTACATGTTCAGTGGATGACCTGGAAAACGATCAACAGAGCTTCTAGGAGTCTTATCTGAGGTCAAACTGTGGATCCCCTGAATATTTAATTGGGCTTCACCATGAATTGGATAAAAACAAGCGAATTGCAACCTATATGATGAATGATAAAAAAGCTCAGTCTTAAGTCTGGTAGCACTGACTTTGGATCTGACCTTTGCTACTCTCAATGTGACATTGGGTATATTAATTAGCAACTTTTGATCCTTGGTTTCCTCATCTGTAAAGTGGGGGAAATAATAGCACTTTCTTTGTTGACATGTGCATGAGGTAATGGCAATTGCATGAGGATATGCTTATACAGTCCTTAGCAAGGTACTCAGCACATAGTGAATGTTGAAAAGAACTTAGTGTAATATGCCTGTTCTGTGTCAGCAAACATGGGTGGGCAACAAGAGCATCTCTTGCTTAGTGGTGGCACAAGCCCTAAAGTCAGGCAGTGTAAGATAGCACTTACAAGCACAGGCAGTAGGTTCAGATTGACTTTTGGATACACATGCCATGCTGGTACAAACTAGCTGTGTGGTATGGACCTTTCCTCTCAACGTCAGGGTTTCCTGCTCTGCAAAAGGGAGAATGCACTTGGCGCCACACTAGTGGTCTTGCCTGATGGTTCTAGGGATCATGTGTGTTAGCACAGGGCCTTGCATTTAGTAAGAATTTAATCATTGTCAAAAACCACCACTTTGAAGAGTCACTCAGTCTCCGTCCTTGAAGAGGCAGTCAGAACAGGCAACTGACGTGTAAAATGCAATAAACCACAAACACACATATAACACAGCAACAGAAACTCTGATCTAGTATTAAAGTACTAAAACTCATATTTGGACAAAGAACACAGAAGATGAAAGGGCTTCTTGTCATGGGTGTATCAAAGAAGGCTTTGCTAGGCGTGTAATAAATAGTCTGATCCTTGAAGAATGATTAAGAGGAAGACTCAGGAATAATGTATCAGACATAGAGAGTGAGGTGAGAGAAAAGCCAGGCAAGCGGAGACACATGGGGTCTGGCGGAGCAGGAAAGACAGGTGCCTGGGAAGCAGGAGAGTAGGGTTGGTCACAGGAGGGGAGGAGACAAAGAGGTGGCCTTGATCCCTGGAGATGCTGAGAATCAGCCTCATCCTTGGGGATTGGCTATCCCTGAGGAGCTTTAAGCTGAAGGCAACATAATAGAGCAGTGCCTAGAAGGATCACTGTTGTGTTTGGTGCATTGGTTCACTTACTCAGTCATATGAAAAAGACTTTTGTAGATAACAAGTATGAGGTCATTTTCATGGGTAGGGAGCAGGTGACTTCTCCAGCCTTCCATGTTCACAGTCCACCAGGGGAGAAAAGATGTAAATTATGTTATTTGAAGGCAGAATAGTGCCACATAATTGATGAGATAGACAAAATGCAACAAGGCTTCAGAGAGGGGCAGATGACTTCAACTGAGAGATGGCAGAACACTTTGAAAAAGGCTGCCTTTCAACAAGAGGGAAGAGTAGGATTTAGGGCAACAGGAATAGCAGAGAAGTGAATTTTGGTGGAAGAAAGCTGTGGGAGCAAAGATTGAAAGGTAATAAATGACATCTGCACAAAGAAGAGCACACAGAAAGGGAGGGTGTGGAGAGTAAGATCAGAAAACCAGGTTGTGCATAGATCTAAAGGAGGGGCCTGCAAGCCAGTCCGGGGCATTTCTACTTTTCCCTGGAGAACTGATACAAAACAGAGACACAATAACTACAAAAGGACTTGTCCCAACCACCATTTTAACCTCATCCTTCACATTTTTAAAATTTTCTGATTTGCTTTCTCAACTTCTAATCCAAAGCTCTGCTGGAGACGCTGCTGTTTTCAATTTGTATTATCTTTTATTCACATTTTAATCCTCTTAGATCCCATTTCTGCTGGGTTAGTGAACCCACTAATCAGGTAAGCAGCAAGTGGCAGCCAGTCCAATTACGAAGACGAATGAGATGAGCAAAGAAGGGTCAGGGCACCAGGGGGTCCAAGCTGCCACAAAAACCACTGGGGGCACATGGGTATTCATCACAGAAACATGGACCCATCTCAGACATGGCAACCAGAGGCTGCTCATCACCTATTGAGAGTTTCTCTGCCCCTTCACCTGGCCTGTTTCCTCATCCTCTCTGCCACTTCACTGGTGGCAGTGTTACAAATTCCCACCCCCTATGGAGCATTTTGCCACCCTCTCTGGAGCATTCTGGAAGGGGGCCAGGCTGAACTGAGAGAGACTGACTCTTGTAGCAACAGGGTTGATTTCCGGCTTTGCCACTTGCAACTTCTGTGACTTGGGAGAGGAGTGAAACATTGTGAGCCTCAGTTTCCTCTTCTTTCACCAACCTCATAAGCTTTTGTGAGGATTAAATAGTGAGAGTGCCTAGCATAATTTTGAGCACATGTGAAATGTCCAATGTGAAATGCCCAACATTTATTTGTGATTGAGGTGCCTTCCCAATCCTCAGTGTGTGACAATTGTTCCTCCCTGTGTGTTCCCATAGCACTCTTTCTCTAACAGAGAAAGTTATCACTGTTTTTCCATGTCTGTCTCACCTACTCAACTGCAAGTTCCAGGATGGCAGAACTAAGTCTCCTTCCCCCTACCCTTGGACCTAGGTAGGATAATATCTGACACAAGTGTTCAGTAAACAATTATTGAATTAATAGATAAATGAATAAATAATGAACAAGGCAGTCTGGTGGTTTGGGAGGGTTAAAAGGTGCTAGAAGAGGTTCTGAAAAATGATAGGTGCTAAATAAACAACTTTTGAATAAATAATGAATTCATCAATGGTCAGAGGAGATGAGTAGGTTGAAGGGGGTGAATCAAACCCACTTTCTAGGGGAGTTATGAGGGAAGGTGAGAATGGGCAGGGATTGAATCTAAGGACTTGAGCCTGTAATGGTTAGGTTCATGTGTCAACTTGGTCAGATAATGATGCTCAGTTGTCTGATCATGCAAGCACTGATCTATTTGTTGCTGTGAGGACATTTCATGGACTTAAATCATGGGCACATTGGTTGCATCCATGGCTGACGACATCTGCAGTTGGCTAAGGAGAGTGTCTTCTGCAATGAGTGATGCTTAATCTAGTCTCCTGAAGGCTTTGAAGGAGAATTCAGAAGAGAAATCTTTCTCTTTGCTCCAGTCAGCCAGCCTCTCCTGGGGAATTCATTGAGGATATTCATCGGAGCTGCCAGCTTGCAATGTGCCCTATAGATTTTTGACTCTTGCACCCCACAGGTGCATGAGACACTTTCATAAATCTCATATCTACAAATATCTCCTATTTGTTCTGTTTCTCTGAGAACATTGACTAACATAGGGACAAATTAAAGTGAAGGAAAAGAGGCACTAGAAAGAGGAGTCATTTGTACCAGATGTAAGGATCTCTTCTTTGGTCTCTTGCTGCGATGCCACCTCTTGTGTGGGATTGTGTTCTTTTCATGGACAGTGGGTTTCCCCAAATCCTATATTATCAAATATTGTCACCTTGATTCATATGCCTTCCTTTGTTCACCCTTCACCCAGCACTTCAGCTCCAGCTGCTCCCTTCTTTCTTTCAACTCTCTTAGTCACATTTCAACTTATATTTTCACAGAATCAGCTTTTCCCATAGAGTGATTTGTGCAATTCGTTACTCATTCTGTTGATATTATTTAACACACATTGCTCATTCCAAGATCTAAGTGTAGGCTTATAGCTAACCAACTCTTGTTATAAGGATTTGGTGGTTGCTGTCTGCTGCCGAGCCAGGTTTCCTGGTTCGGGGATATTACTGCCTTTGGTATGAGAAGTCAGAGACCCTGGAGTGGGATTATTAGCTCTCTTTTCTTTTAAACTCCTCTTCATAGTAACCTTAACCTGAAGCTGGAGATGCTAGAGCTGTCCGTGGTGCTGAAACGCCATTGTTCTCTCCTCTAACTCTAGGCCATTGGGGGACTCCTGTTGAATTTCTTCCATGAAATTCCATGAATTCACTGCATTTCCTTTTTTAATATACTGAAAAAAAGCTAAAATTGTTTACTTTCAAAGAATGGTAACATGATACACAATATCACCATATCTTTTTTTTCTGTTAACATAATTTCAAAAATGAATTTTTGCCTCTTGAAAGCTTGTGAGCATGTGGTACATTCACACCATGATAAATTTCTATAGTTACTTTTGTATGTGAGGATTGTGCTTGGGTTATGTTGAGTTAGCCCGTGGTACAGGGAAAAGGCTCAAATGTTGACTCATCAGATTTTGTCCTTTCATGATATTTTAAGGGACCAGAAAACAAGTTTAAGGATTTTTGGTGGAGATAGGTCCTAGAGTGTCCACATGTCATAGCTCAGTGTACAAATCAAGTGTTAAGTCTGGAAAAGATTTATTGAGTACCTATTTTTTGGGGGGATTTTAAAGTGAATATTTTACAGGCACTTTTTTTTAAAGAAACTAATAGTCTAGTGAGAGATAAAAACATGCAAATAAATAAGCTTAGTTGGTATGATATTTGAGCAGTAGAAATATACATGAGGTCTACATAAAATTCAGAGGGTATGACTAGTTTTAGAAAGGTAAGAAGACTTCACAGAAGATGATTTGAAGGAAGATAAATACTGCTCTAACCAGATAAGCATAGTGGGGCACATTTGAGGATGAAATGGCAGCATGTATTAATGCAAGGAGGCAGATAATGCTTCCTGGCAGAAACACAGGTCAGGAGTGGAAAGAAAAACCCAGCCACAGTTCAACCTGAATCATACAAACTTGGGCAATAGTTGATGCAGCAAGAATTTAGAGAAGGTAGAAATTACATCCAGGTAAAACTCATCATTTACGAAATTGTCAACAATTTGTAGGTGCTCAATAAGTGTTTATTGAGTGATAGAGACTTAAAAATTCATTCTCTGAGATTAATACAATGAATCAAGTATGGCAATGATAGGATATGGGAATCTTGAATTTTCTCCAAGTTAGATACTTCTAAAAAATTCCTGTGATTAAACACACTTCCAAAAGAATAATATTTTCTGATGAGTTGAAACTTCTAGAATATAAGGTATTTCAAGATAAAGTACAATTTTGCTTTATATGACCATTAATGAAAACATTGGATTATGAAAATTAATTTTGTAGGATAACCCAGGGATTATGAAAATATTCCATCTTTTTTTAATTTAAAGAAGTCTCACTTTGAATTTCAAAGTAATCTCACAAAGTGATACTATCATCATATGAGTTCATTTTTAGTATTTTGAAAAAATCCCCTTGATATCTTTAAAGACAACTCATGAGAAATTCACATTCTCATACATATTGTATCAGTTATCAATTGCCTCATTAATGCTCTGTAACAAACCACCCCCAAAGCCATTAGTTTAATATGATAAGCATTCACTTAATTAACAGTGTTTGGTTTGACTGGGCATTAATTACTGACTTGGCTGGATCTTTCACTTCTCTGGGGGTCACTGGATTTTGACTGTTCATGAATAGCCTCTCCTGGGACAAAAGGGACAATCCAACTCTGCTCCAAGGTGACTCATCCTTGATCAGGATAATTTGGGCATGTTTCTCCTGAAAAAGGCTGAGGAGCAAAAGAAAGCAGACATATACCAGGAAGTTTTCAAATCTCTGCTGCATCACAAACATAACATCACAGGCCAAAGAAAGACATGTTGTCAAGTTCAGAATCAAGGATCAACAACTATATACAGGTCTTGATGAGAGGAGCTCAAAAGTCACATTTTAAAGGGCATGGGTACAGAAAGGGTGAAAAAATATGCCATATATGCAAATAATCTTCCATAAATTCCAGGCAGCTCATCAATTCACCTGCCTATTCATGGAATTCTGGCCTATTGGTATCATCAGACTTCACGGTGTATATCCCACTCTACTGTGAATAATTTATTGAACAAGGACATAAGAGCTAGAAACAAAATTTATGCAAACACAGGCATCTAATCTGCGTGTACACATATTATAATAACAATTATTATTGTATTGCAATTATTTATAATTACAATAATGAGTAATTCTTTAAAGAGGTACAAAAATTCATATGTAGAAAAAAATCATAAAAGACAAGAAACGGAGAAACCATAAAAAAATGACAAGATGTAGTACAAAAAAAGGATGAGAGCATTAATCCAAATGTATCAGTAATCATAATAAATAAGAATAAATTAAATTTGTTCTTAAAGAGACAAAAAAATGAAAAAGGAATAAAAAAATATTTTACTCACACAAGATACAGTTAAATCAATGTCTATACATTCATAGACAACAGAATAGAAAATATATATCAGATGTTTTAGCTTGCTAAATTTGTCAGAATTTCAGAAATGGATAGGTTTAGAAATTCTAAGGCCACAAAAATGTCTAAACTAAGGCATCCAGAGAAAGATACCTTGACTCTGAAGAAAGGTCAATGCCCATCACAGGGAAAGGCATGTGGCTGGTGTCTGCTGGTCCTTGTAACTGGTTCTGTTGCTTCCAGGTCCTGATTTTAGTTTCTTCCTCTCAAAGAGTCTGTGTGCCTTCACTTAGCTTCTCTGGGGAAAGCTTCAGGTTCTGGCTTGCTTAGCATCTCATGGGAAAGCACATGGTGATGTCTAATGGGTTCCTCTCATGGCTTCTGGTTTCAGAAAGGGATCCCCAGAAATCCTGTGGGTCCCTCTGACATTTTCTTCTTTATCTCCAAATGTCTTTGAGCTGGCTCTGAAGCAACTGTGTTTTCTGAAATGTCTCCCCTTATAAAGGACTCCATTACCTAATCAAGACCCACCTTCAATGGGTGAAAACAATCTAATCAAAGTTTCCACCCTAAACAATAGGTCTGCCCTCATTATATAAAAATTAAACTTATTTTATGGAAAATTAAGTCGATTTAAAAATTCAAGATGAATAATAATTTAAAGGACAGAGTGGTATATTTCATATAAATAAAAGATACAGTATGTCAAGAAATAATATAGCAGGTAACAGCATAAGTTCAAAAATATAAAGCAAAATTGTGAACGCAAGGAGAAATTAACAAATACATAATCATTGTTTGAGATGTTAACATTTTTCAAAAATTGGAGTAGAGATAAATAATAATTGAAAGAGAACATTTGATTAACACAACTTGAGATGAAACATGACCACGCATGTATGTTTGTGTATCAATAGACAAAAATCAATTATTTTAAAACACTCATTGACCTTCTCAATATGAACATGTATTGAGTAATGAAAGGAAACCCCCAAAATTTCAAAAAGCAGGTAAATTACGGATACTGTTAATTGACTATAATGACCATAATACTCACCTATACATTTTAAAGCACCTGTTTAGATTCATGTGTTTAAGCATAAAATCAAAATCAAAGTTAAAAATTATTACAAATGAATGACAATGAGAATATAAGACATGATCCAAATTTAATGAGAGGGAACACTTTAGTTTTAAATTTATTTATTAATAAATAAGACATATTTAAAATAATTAATGAACACTTATATCAATAAGCCAGAAACACATAAACGAACACAGCATAAAAAATAGTTAACAAATATGAAAACAAAAAAGAGTAAATCAAAAGAAAATTGGAAAAAAAGAAAATTGGTTACTGAAAAATAATAAAGTATGCAGAACTTTGATAAGGCTGGTTATGCAATGAAAGGAGTTTGAAATAAATGACATAATGAACAAGAAGATATGTCTATAAATATGGAAAACATATCTAAAAGTGTGCTATGTAGACATTTAAACTAGTATACATGAAAATCAAGATGAATTGGAAAACGTAACAAAAAATCCAAATTGCCAGTTGTGATGGTCAATGATTTGGGTCAACCTGGCTAGGCTTATGCTAGTTATTTAATCAAACACCAATCGTGCGACTGTGAAGGTATTTTGTAGATGCGATTAGCATTTATAATCACTGGAATCTGTGTAAAAAGTATGGTCTAAATAATCTGGATGGACCAGATTCAAACAGTTGAAAGACCTTAAGAACAGAACTGAAGTTTTCCCAAAGGAGAAATTCTGCCTATGGACCTCAGCTTGAGCTCATGCCTGTCCTTCCTGAAGCCAGTCCAACAGATATCAGACTTGCCTAATCAACCCACAAAATTGCCAATTGCATAAGCCAATTCCTTGCAATCTATTTAATTTATCTATCTATCCATCCATCCATCCATCCAACCATCCATCCATCCATCCATCCCTCTACCCATTCATCCATTTATCCATCCATCCATCCATCTATATCTATCATCTATATATCTATCTCATGTAGTTATCATCTATTGATCTGTTTATCTATCCAACTATCTATCATCTATCTTTCTATCTATTCTACTAATTCTGTCTGTTTCTTTGGTGAAACCCTGACTGATACACCATATATTTCTCAAAAGAAGAAGATAAAAATTAAATTTATAGGTGATCAAAGGGGAATAGTCTGGTGTTTCTCTATGAAAAACCTTTATATTTGGAGTTTTTTAGGTGAATTGTATCAAAACTTCACAGTACAAATTACTCTCATCTTTTGTATATTGTGATAGTACTTAGAACAATGATAGAAAGTGACCTAAGTAATTCCAAAAATGTAGCATGACTCCAATGCCAAAACTGGGGAAGGATAGCACAGATTAAAATTAAGCAGATAAACTCCCCAAAATTACAAACCAAGATCAGGTATGAACACAGATGCAAATATTAAAAATAAAATGGCAGTAATTTGAAAGTAGTGGTATATCAAATTAATGTTTTATAGCCAAACAGGTTTTATTCATAGATCACAAGATTTTTTTAAAACCCCCAAAAACGCAAAGCAAATGCAAACATTCCTATTTTGATCATTCCATTCTGCATATATAATCAGTAATTCACAATATCATCGCATAGTTGCATAGTTGCATAGATCACAAGATTGAGTTGACATTATATCCTATTAATATATCTCACATCTCTAATTCAGAGGAAAAGAAAGAATTAGAAATATGAGTTAATATTTTTTAACTCAATAAATGATACCATTTATTTCTCCAAAATACTCCACACTTAGTGGACAAATATTAGAGGAACTCCCATTAATGTAGAAATAACCCACTTTCAATGACAGGTACTTGCAAATATCTTACAAGAAGTTCTAGTCCATGTCATAAAACAAAAGCAGTTATGACTGTGATATGTATCAGGCATCAAGATCTGCATTTGTTATCATTTGAAGAATCAAATAAAAATTTTTTAGAAAATTAACAAAATGTTTTAATATAAAGAATATAAGACTGAAAAGAGAAATTTATCTTTATATAAATTTTAATACTATCAACATTTTAAATTTCTCAATTTTTAAATAAACTAATGGGATAACATTCAAAATGATAGCACAGCTTTAAATAAAATTTGAGAAAGAAAATGTACAAAAAATCTCCAAAAAATTGATAAAGAGAAAATTCAGCAATGAATAAGGCTTTCTCCACAAGTCATATAAACACACATCAAAACTATTGAATTTAAAATAGTATGTTGCAAAAATAAAAGAACCATATATAAATAGAATGGAAGAGAGGGTGCCAAAGGACTCATTTATTTATGAAGATAAGAAATTGTTAAAAGGTATGTACCAAATAATAAAATGATAGATTATGGGTCAATTGGCTAACTTTGGATCTAAATTTTATATCATCTAGACAGAAGATATTCTGATGAAGCCTGCCTCAGTTTGCAGGCTGCTATGGCAAACCCCACACAATGAGAAGGTTTATACAACAGGAATGTACTGCCTCATGTTTTGAGAGCCTAAATGTCCAAAATCAAGGGTTCAGCAAAGTCATCCTTTCTCCTCAAAATCTGTAGCGTTCTGGTACTTTTTGTCATATTTGCAGTTTCTTGACTTGCATCTCTGCCTCCCATCCCATTAGGACCTCTCTCTCTCTTTGTTTCTGCTTTTCTGGTTTCTGTTGACTTCCTACTTCTGGTTTCTCCTTGTTTCTCTGACTTCTCTTTGTAAAGCCTCCAAGCAATACAGTAGAAGACCCAACTTGACTCACTTGGGTCACACCATAACGAAAAATAAGGTCTTCAAACCTGTGGATTCATACCTACAGGGACAAGGATCAAGAGCATGCTTGTGGTTTGGAGTACATAATTTACTCTACTGTATGGCCTCAAAAACAATCTTTGTTAACCCACAAAGCAATACGGCAAATGGTATCCATGACATCTTGCTCATCTTTGAAGTTTTTCATATTAAATCCTGAGTAACATTAAGATAGATTCCTAGGTTACCTTCTGTATTAGCTCAGGTTCTCTAGAGAAACAGACTCAGCAAAAGATATCTATAAATATAAAATGTATGAAAGTGTCTTACTCAACTGTGGAGATATAAGAGTCCAAGATCCATAGGGCAGGCAGCGAGCTGGCAACTCCAATGAAGGTCCTCAATGAACTCCCAGAAGACACTGGCTGGCAGAAGCAAAAAGATTAATTGTCTCTTCTGAATCCTCCTCAAAAGCCTTCTGGTGATTAAATTACACTTCATTCATTGCAGAAGATACTCCACTTACCTGTGGATGCAGCCAAAGTGGTTATAATTTAATTCCTTGAAATGTCCTCACAGCCACAAACAGGCCACCACTTGCCCGACCAGAAAACCAGGCACCACCGCCTGGCCAAGTTGGCATATGAACCTGACCATCACACCCTCCAAAGTGATTCAAGTCCCTAACTCTTGAGAAGTTAAAGGCTTCTTGACGATTTAAAATGAAAAATTTAAATCTTCTGTCCTACTTCTTCAAGTTTCGTGTAGACTTGGACTTCAGAGGTGTTAGGAACATATTTTCACAAAAGCTCAAAATGCATTTTGCAGGGTTTGGAGAACATACTCTCTGGAGAAAGAAACAGTGAAGCCACAGGTGTCTAGGCTGCCTGGTCTCTGGCTATGTGGCCTTGGCAAGCCTTTGACCTCTCTCTGTCTCACTCATCTCATCCATAAAATGGAGATAACAATAGGTTTGGGGTGACAATTACCTGAAATAGTACAAATATAGCATTTATAATTCTTAGCATGGTGCTTGGCATCTATTAAGTCCCCAGTGAAATTGATAGTATTATTTTTATCTTTTCATGTCATCTTCCAAGCAGACTCCATAAGCAGCAAATTTTCCCACTGGATCATCTGAAACTGAGTGATAAGCTCTGAGATGAGGGCAGCAGAAGGCCTGTTTTCTACTACCATTGTCTCATTTTTCATTTAAACATGTATTAAGCACCTACTGTATGCCAGGCAGTATGCTATCTTCTGGGAATATAAAAAAGAACCAAAATAACTAATTAAATGCAGGTCTTCAAATGAAGGCTCAGATATACATGCACAATTAGAACTGTGGGATTATAGAGGAGAGGGCCAGGGGGCCATTTTAAGGACCTCACATCCCTATCTTTTTCCTCCCCCAGCACCAACTTTTTCCACATTTAGTTTCCTTGTCTTTCCAGTCACACTCAGATTTATCTGATGGCTGAGAATGTCTTATAATTCTCCACTCCCCGACTTTCCCTTTTTAATCAAAATAGTGCTGGATTTCCAAGCAGATGGTCAAAAATCCATTAAGAAAATGTTTGAATGTATGAACAGTGCTGTTTGGGACTTCTTTGTTTGCTTTTACTGGTATAAAGTGTGATTGGATAAAATTGTGGTCTTTCTGCACTTATCATAAAGCTGCCAGGACTTATCAGGAGGGTGAGATATTTAGGCTCCAGGATTTGGGCCCCACCCTCTTTGAGGCATCTTTTTTTTCCCAAAGCATGCATTAGACATCAACTCCCTTGATTGACTCTTGACCTTACTACTAACCACCATGTGGCTACAGAAAATTCCATCAGACTCCCAGAGACTCCCATCTCAGTCCCCACATGAATGAGATCAGAGTAATGGTAACTTTCCTCATAGGGCTTTAGTATTATTATTATTAAATGAGGAAAGTTGATACAATGTGCATGAAAGCACTTAAGTATTGTGCTTAGGGTACAAGAAGCTTTGTTTTTCCCAAATTGACCTCAATATATACTCTGAACTTGAATTCAGAATCTAAAACCTCTGTATATGAGTGTTTGGAAAGTCAGAACACGAGTTTAAAAAGGACATTGTGTGGGAGGGCTGAAGCTTTACATTCATGTGATACAAAATCTGGAATCTGGACAATCATCATTTCATGATATGGTAGGATTTGTTTCCGGCATATGGAACTAAAAGAAAGCATGTGTCACAAATATTTCTCTTTAGAATCCTCAAAAATGTTTTCCAACAATGGAATGAGATTGCTTTTAAAAAGCCATTGCCATCCATGGGGTGATTAATATGCATATTAAGCATTCTAAATATATATTTCATCAAATGGTAACATAAATTGCCTGGAACACTGCATGCATATGTACTCACAGAGCTGGGATGTCTGTAGAAGCTACAAAAGGCTCTGTGGTTGATGCTCTGAAAGGCTGAGAAATGCAGCTAACTGTGTGGAATGCAAGTATATAAAATAGCATCTCTTCCTCTCAGTTCTAGGAAATGAGGGGGTTTGATCTGGTAGTGTAGGGGGAAGAAATACGTGTCCAATAAGAGATGAAAGTTTATCATTTAATCACATTTTGTTTTTATTTTGAGATCTGAGAATAGAGATGGCTTTAGGGTCTGGGAGGGAAGGGCCAGTTGGTAGCATGGAAGGAGCAGCGAAGCAGTACATAATGGTTAGGCTGTTTTAGGCTACCACAATAGCTGCTTTCTTCAGAAAGAAGTTATTTCCTCATCGCAGTAAATATCACTGTCCTTCAAACCATGGAGGTGGCCTTGTGGCAAGTCACTTGCAAATAGTACAGGAAACTTTTGAGTGTGACGTTAAAGACTCGAAATTAGGATGCAAATGGTCTAAATTTCAAATCCCAGCCCCACCCTAAAGCAACTCATGACCTGGATATAATTCTGTGACAGAGAATCCAAGTCTTGGTTTCCTTTTCTTTAACGTGAAGGCCGTAATCATAAGAGCAAAGGATAAAAAGGCTAAACCACAGGGCAAACTGCAGGCACATGATACCTTAGGAGAAATTTTGGGAGCATGACGACATTTCTTTCTGGGGAAATATTCCAGTCCTGGATATATGACTACTTTGCAGTTAGATACTGAAATATGGATTGAGTGTGGACAGATGAAATTGGTTAGAGAAGAAGACAAAGGTGTGGCATCTGGATTGCATCTGTGGTCATTAAAGCCCAAGACAAAAGTGATGTTTCCTGACATGCAAGGGAGAGCAGGTGGACTGAGAAAGTGGGTAGAGCCAAAGCATCGCAGGCCTTGAATGGCGGAGTGTGTGCTCAAGAGGGATTCAGGACTGCTGTGCCATCTCTCCACCTTCCTGGCTGGCTAGAATCTCATCCACGCTGGGGCTCATCCAAGTCCCAACTGCAAGGGCTGTTCCTTGGGTTCTACAGAAAGATGGAGGCGAGTGGCTGGAGAAAGACAACAAGGCTGGACCATTGCTGATTGCCTAAGAGTATGGGTGTTGTGGGTAGAAAAAGTGAACTGGGAGAAATGCCTGATTTGAATGGGGAGCCATCCCGTAGGGATGGAAGATGCTGAGTCAAAACCATGTCACCATTTACTCAAAGATGAATTTATTAAACTCTTACTGAGATCAGGCCCTGTAGGGAGAAATTTGTATGTGACATACACCTAATCTTCACATCCATGTTGAAAAGTAAGTGCTATGCTCAGAATATGTTTTTGAAAACAAATTCATTAAGCCAGTTTTAAAAATTAGCATCAGTATTTTCTCCTGTCAGTAGAGCCTTAAATGGCTCAGTATCACTGAACCTCAGTTTTTCCTTTGGTAAGACTGGAATATTGAGGGGAAATCACTCTTTTGAAATCGGGAGAGTGGGAAACTAGGTCTGGATCTGCAGCCAGCTATATCTCTGTTCTCATTATTGATTGCTACAAACCACTCCAAATCTTGTGACTTGAAACTCTGTCTGTTCTTGTTCTCCATTCTTTGGGCAGCTGGAAGGTTCTTCCAGTCTAGGCTGGACTCACTCAAGCATTGGCAGTCAGCTGTAAGCTGTGGTCAGTCAGCTGCCAGTTGGCTTAACGTGGCCTCAGCATGGACAGCTGCAGCATCCTCCCTTTTATGTCTTATGCTGTCACAGCTTGATCTCATGGAGATTTCAAAGGAGAAAGAGAGGAAGCAGAAGTGAGCAAGGGTTTTGTTTTGTTTTGAGAAGTCTGAACTTGACTCTAATTTCTAATAGTCCATTGGCCAAACAAGTCCCAATCCTAAAGCCTGAGTCCAGGGATAGGCCAAAGTCACCCACCATGGGAGGTGCTGCAGAATTACATAGAAAAATTCTTAAAGCAGGGAAGAATCACGTCTATTGTTGCCCCAACTCTACCACAGTCAACCCGAGCAAGTTTCCTTTTTCCCCCAACCCCAACCTATACTCCCTTTCTCCTGTACCCTCACAACAGTTTGCTAAGCCTTAGCTTTCCATTATTTAAAACACACAGTGTGAAAAGATCTAGAGATTACAGGGCATTGTTGTTTTCCTGATTATTATAGTTACAATAAATAGTTGATTTTTCTCTCTTGTTCTCTCTATTACTCCTTATATTCTTGGCTTGGAAGCTGGCCTTAAAATTGAAATTATATTAAGCAAAATCTTTTCAGCAGCAAGATAAGTAAGAAATAAAGGGGATTCCAATTAATGTTATGACAAGGCAAAGTCTCTGTGTGTGCTTGTGTCTATATGTGTGGCTCTGAGCTTGTCAGGGGCTTGCATGCGTGGCCCTGTTGGTGTGTACCCATGTGTGCGTGTGTATATGTGTCATATGGGGTGCATTGCTGATCTCTTTTATCTCTTCCTTTATGTAAGTGCATATGATTCAATGGCCATTCCATGCAGCTGTCAGCACTGTCATTTGATGAACAAAGCCATATTTTGCAGCTATGGCATGATGTAACCACAAGGCTATATTTGCTTATGTATAAACCTGCAACCTTTTTTGACCATAGCAGCCAGGCACTATTTACAAAATTAAAAACAGAAATTGCAGGAGAAACCACAATGAGTTGCACTTAATAAGGCTACAATTGGTGCCAGGAATATGTTATAACTGACTTTTAATAATGAAAGAAACATCCCTGAACCCAAATTCTAAGCAGTTGCAAAGTTTGAAATTCTGTCTTATAAGTGTCTGCTGTCTTCAGCAGAGTTTGGTGACCTGGGAGAGTCTCATCCTCATGCTTTTCAACCTGGAGTTGACCGCTCAGCTTTGGCTCTTCAGGACCTCTCAGAGGGAAGCTGCATTCAGGAAATTAAGATGAACTTGGGGCCTGACAGCAAGCAGACTGGGTTGGCTCTCATTGCCCCAGTAGCTCTGCAGTTTTGGGCCTTTCTGAGCTTAACATTTAAAAGAGGAAAACAAATGGGACCAAGTGAAATGGCTCAACAATAATGATCCACAATGTGTTGGGAAAGTAATGTGATCAACCACTCGACACGCATCTCCGTAGTACCATATAGCAGACACTGGTGATTGGTTACCCTTCATTTTCTTCCAACTTCCTTTGCCTTACCTGGCTTCAACTACAGAGTCAGTAAACCTGATAATCACTTCTCAGCCTCCTTTGCACCTAGGAATGACCAATCACTCAATTATAGATAATGAGACATAAAGGAAAGTCTAGTGAGTGGGGTTTCTGGGAAAGATGAGTGTTCTCTGATAAAAGGAGAGGGGTTCACCAGGAGAGCTTTTAGTTATCAGTTCATTCATGCCTTGCTTTCTGCCTTTGGCTAAGACCCTGTGACTATATGACACATAGAGCTGTCACAGCCATCTTGGGACCATGAGGCAACAAACCCAAGCATGCAAAGTCAAACTCTGGAACATAGTGGAGATGAGGAATGAAATATCTTGGGTCACTGAGCTGAAAACCCAATCTGGGGACAGGCTTCATTCAGATTTCCTGATAACTAAGGAGTAAATATCCATTTGGTTTTAAACCACTGTTTTTTGCCTATAGACAAGAGAAGTGCTAACCAGCATAATCTACTATGCAACAGGCAATGTGCTAAGGTCACAGAAGTAAAAAAAAAAAAAGCATTTACTTTCCCTGTCTTCATGGAAGTTCCAGGCCTGCAGGAGAAGCCTAGAGCCATGGGGAGATAAGAGATGATTTCAGGGAAGATAGGCAGGGGCAGATTCAGACAGGATCTTAAGGGGCATAGGAATGATTTTATATGATGTCCTTGTGCAAAATAGACATACTAAGGTATTTTAAGTGGAGGAGTAATCTGATTTGATATTTCACAGAAAATTAGAGAGATTTTCCCATTTCTGAGCAGGAAATGGTTCAGTTTCCTCCTAACCACAGCACATAAAACAGACAACGGTCCCACAGATGGCCAGGCCTTCAGGAGGCTTGTGCTAGAGAGACAGCGAGCTGCAGATCTGGATGACCATCATCCTGTGCCGAAGGGACTAATGGCATCTGCAAGTATCCAGGGAAATGAGCTCTACATTTAAGGACTGTCAGGAAGCCAAAGTGACCTTGAACCAGCTTGACCTCGGCCCGATGATTTTTTCCCCCCGAGAAAAGACACTGCACCAATAGAGATCACCCATTTGGACAGTCTTCTGATTGCATACCCTGATGCGAGGTGTGAGAATTGGTATTTCCCTCTGTGGTCTCCTTCCCTCAAACTCATAACCCCAGTCTGATCAGGAGAAAGAACTCCAGACAAATAACAATTTGACGATATCTCTAACCAGAATTTCCCAAAACTGTCAACGTCAACAAAACAAGGAAACTTCTGAGCAACTACAGTCACGAGAAGCCTAAAGTGCCCTGATGACTCATAAATGTAATGTGGGATCCTGGATGGAATCTTGGGACAGAAAATGGGCATCTGGGAAAAAACTCAGGATGTCTGAATAAAGTACAACTTTAGTTAAAAATACACTCTCTGTGCTATTTTTACAATAATTCAGTAAATTTTAAAACTGTTCTAAATGGAAAAGTTTTTTTTGAAAGCAGAATTAGAAATAAAAAGCCTTATATCCCAAAAGGAGGAAACAAAGAATGATCAGAATTCTTGTGAGAAATTATACAAACCAGAAGACAATTGAATGGCATAATTAAATATTGAAAGGAAGAATGAATCAAATCAAAATTCCATGTCCATTGTGAATGCCCTTCAAAAGGATGAAGGTAACATAAAGATGTAAGAATAGACATATAGATCAATGGAACAGAATAGACAGTCCAGAAATACACCCACAATTTTGGATCAATGGATTTTCACAATGGTGCCAATAGGGAAAGGATATTTTTTTTTCAACAAACAGTGCTAGCCAACTCGAAAATTTAAGGATAATGAACTTTGTTGCTCCTTTCCACCACTGCAAAAATTAAATTGTAATATATTATACAAATAAATGTAAGCTATGAAAATATAAATTATAGAAAGAACACAGAAAAAAATTGCAAACTTAAGGCAGGCAAATATTTCTTTGATAAAACACCGAAAGCACAAACTATAAAAAATAAAAGTGAGAATTTTAAAGCATCTAGTCCTTGAAAGGAATCATTAAGAAAATGTAAAGGCAGCTGGGAGAAAGGATTTGCTGTATCTATATATAATATAGATAGATAGATAGATAGATAAATCTCTCTCTCTATATATATGTATATATATATATATATATATATATATATATATCTGACAAGAGATCGGCACCCAGACAATATGAATAATAACTATAACTCAATTATGATAAGACAACCCAATTTAAAAATGGGTATAGGTTTTTAACAAAAGAAGGTATCCTGAGACCCAATATACTCATAAAAAAGAGGCTCATAAAGAGAAGCTCATTGGTCATCAGAGGAATGCAAGCTAAAATACAAGGAGACAGGAAGAGGGAAAGGGAGAGGGAACAATTGAGAAAGGAGACATAACAACACACCACTACAATGGCTGTACTCAAAAAAAGGGACAGGGTTGTGCAATGGTAGCTCAGTGGCAGAATTCTCACCTGCCATGATGGAGACCTGAGTTTGATTCCTGGTGCCTACCCATGTTAAAAAAAAAAAGGTGGGGTGGGGGGGACAATACCAACTGTTGGTGAGGATTGGAAACAGCTAGAACTCTCATACATTGAGAAATGGAAAACATTTTGTAAGTTTCTTATAATGTTAAATGTCCACTTAAAAGCAAATATGCTATTTTTTACAAAAAAGAAAAAAATATATTTCTTCTAGCCTCCAGGATTTTGGAGCAGCTAGAAGAAAAAATCTGAAATAGTGTAATGTTGCCCCATAACAAACTTTGAAATCTGTTCTGCAACTACTTGTTGAAGTGTACTTTGAAAATCATTGCTTTTTCTTCCTTTTCTTTGTATATATGTTATATTTAACAATTAAAAAGTTAAAAAAAAGCAAATCATATTCTAAGACATTTTCCAAAAGAAATGAAGACATTGTCCACGCAAAAATTTGTTTGGAACTTTCATAAGAATTTTATTCCTGATGGTCAAAACCCAGAAATAACCCATGTGCCCATCAATAGGTGAAGTGGTAAGTTGTGATCTATCCATTTAATGGAATATTACTCAGTAATAAAAAGAAGCAACCTACTGATATGCACACATATAAAGGTGATCTTGGAAAAATTATGTGAGTTTTAAAAAGCCGGATATCAAGAGTATATTCTGTGTGACTTTATTATCTGGGATTTTGGAAAAGGCAAAAGTAACATGGAGTTGCAGAAAGTGGAATAAATGGCTGCCTAGGGCAGGATGAGAACATGACTGACTAAGAAGATGCCTGAGAGAATTTGGGGGCATTGAAAATGTTCTGATAATTGACCGGATATTCATCTTTTAAGTCTCATCAAATTGTACTTAGAAGAGATTTATCTTTCGTTAATGATACCTCAATAATGTAATTCAAAATTATATTGGGTCCAAATTGTAATGGGTCCAAATTATCATGGGATTTTCATAACCAAAAAGAGTGTCTGCCACGTATTTTACATTTAGTGCACATTTGTTGAATACATGAATTAGTGAATCGAGGAAGGGAATATTAGGGCAAGGCTTTAAAAAATTTTTTTTAACTTTTTTTATTTTATAGTATACCATTTATACAAAGGAAAGAAATAAAAAAAGCAATAGTTTTCAAAGCACTCTTCAACAAGTAATTATAGGACAGATCCCAGAGTTTGTCAGGGGCTACCATATGATCCTCTCATATTTTTCCTTCTAGCTGCTCCAAAATATAGGAGGCTAGAGGGCTTAAATATTTTTTAATCATCAAAATCGACTTTTTTCCTTCTTTTTTGTGAAAAATAACATATATATGAAAAAAGCTATAAATTTCAAAGCACAGCAACACAATTAGTTGTAAAACATATTTATGTAGAACATAAACTCTTGGTGCAAAATCAGACCCATTTTCTGGTTTTGTGGAATGACATCGCCAGATAGTGTTCCAAGAATGAGCAGGAATAGCCATGTGACCAGTGAATTTTGGAGGATGGATAGCTAATGCAAGTAGGAGAAATCCAGCACCCCTACCCACCCCACCCCGCCAATGCTGTTGTAGCAGACCAGCTGTCAAGTAACACAAGGGGAAGGATGCTTCCTAAAATGAATGCAAGATGAGAGGATGTCAGTGTGGGGACCAAACAAATAGGACACATGTTCCTTCAAGTTCTAAAGGAACCATTAATTAATCTTCTCCCTTTTCTTGCATCTTTGAGCAATGTGGTCAGTGGGCATGTTGATACGGGACAAAAATGACTCTCAAAGAGCTTTTCCTCTCTCTGGTTAAACTGCAATATTTTGTCAGAATTTTCCTATGTGATGCAAATTCACAACTTTGGGCAGAACCTCTGCTTTGCCTTTAAGAGAAGGCTTCCTAAATGGAAGCAGCAAATCAGGAGTTAGAAAATAGAAATGTTGACAGTGATTGATGTCCAAGTCTTTCTCCTGATTTGCTGATTAAATTCATCAATCTATATGCAGAAGATATGTCTCAGGCAAATGGAGGCACCCAGCCTTAACGGATCTGGCTGTCAGAGGACTAAAGGGGAGACTCTCAGCTTGGTGGTGCATAGAAAATACAGGGAAAAAAATAAAGGTGTACCAAGAGAATATTTACTTCCAAGTAGGAAAAGCTCTAGGGACTCAGGGTGCTCCCAAAAGGAGCTATAAATGTTCTTGCTGAAGGGGTAAGAAGTGTGAATGAAAGATCCCCTGGAAAGCCCAAAAGATTGCCGAGTTTCTTGCTGGGAAACCAGAAAGTCTCTAGACAATTTAGGGCCAAGGACAGACCCTTTCCTCCCTTACTTGCTAATTAACTCTTTCTCAACCTATTAGAGACAAACCAAGTCTCATCTTAATGCAGGTTTTGTTGACCTTTCCCCTCAGTATTAGAAAGCTATGGTGGGACACCCTTCTATTTGCTTCCTTTTGGTTCTGTGCAAACCTATTTTACAGCACTTACCACACTGTTGAGGCTGTCTGTCCATCTGTCTCACCATTATACCCTGGACAGGGCAATAATGTTTTGTTCATTATTCTATTACATGTGCCTGTTTTGGTGATTGGCACAATGTGTTGGTTTGAAAGGATTATGTGCCCTGGAAAAGCCATGTTTTAATCCTGATCTCATCATGTGGAGGCAGCCTTTTCTTTAATCCTTATTAGCACTGTGTGTTGGGAACTTGATTGGATTATCACCACTAATGTGACTCACCCAATTGTGAGTATTAACATTTTATTACAGAAGGATGTGACTCTACCCATTCCAAGTAGCTCTTAATTGATTTACTGGAATCCTTTAAAAGCGGAAGCATTTAGAGAGAACACATCCACAGAGACACAAGAATCAGAGTCCATGCAGCCAGAGACCTTTGAAGATGAAGAAGGGATACATCCGTGGGGAAGCTTCATGAAACAAGAAGTCTGGAGAGAAAGCTAGCAGACATCACCATGTTTGCCATGTGACTTTCCAGGTGAAAGAGAACCCGGAACTTCATCAGCCTTTCCTGAATGAAGGTAACCTCTTGTTGGTGCCTTAATTTGGACATTTTTATAGACTTGCTTTAATTGGGACATTTTCATGGCCTTAGAATGGTAAACTTACAACTTATTAAATTCCCCTTTTTAAAAGCTGCTACATTTCTGGTATAGCACATTCTGGTATCTTGTAAACTAGAACACACAGTATGGGTTGTGTTTGCATGTTTTGTGAGTGAATTGCTTGCTAGCTGGCTCTCAGTGGTTTTCATTTATTAATGAGCCTTCCCTTATTAGTGGGTCGCTTCTGATGACTCCTCTAGCCTTGTGTCTACTGCCTACTACGTTAGTTTCCTAGGGCTACCATAACAAATTACCACAAACTGTGTGGCTTAAGCAAATGGAAATTTATTATCTCATGTTTCTGGAAACTAGAACTCTGAAACCAAGGTGTTGGCAACACGATGTTCCCTTAAGCCTTTTATTTCCAGTTTCTGGTGGCTCCAGGCAATCTGTGGTCTGCATCCATCTTCACATGGCTTTCCCCATTGTGTCTCTACCTTTTAAAAGGCATGCTTTTCTGTCTTTTAAAAGGATGCTCATGTTTGGAATTAGAGCCCATGATAATCAAGGATGACTCATTTCAAGACTCCTGCCTTAATTATATGTGCAAAGACCCTTACTCTTAATAACACTGGGGATTCTGAGGTTCAGGATGGACATATCTTTTGTGACCACCATTCAACTCATCTTTATCTCCAATCTGAGATTGCTACATCTTTCCTGGCAACATGGTTTTGCCAGCATAATCCTACCTTCACTTCCAATGGTTGGTTCAACTGGGTTTAAGGCACCAGTATATCATGTCCTGTGGTCGTAATACTTAGTTCAGACCAGAGAAGACCACATAACCTTGTTCAGGCCAATGAGTTGCAATGTGACTCAATTCCAATTGGAATTGCTTTTAATTTCACTGGGAATGTGGAGGAAAACACGCAGCCTTGGGAGCAGCTATCAGCTTTTTGGACCATAGGGAGAAGGAACTAGGACTGGAGAAACAAAGCCTAGAAATTGACGGGAGAGATGAGAAAGGGAAAGGTAGGGAGAGGGAGGAAGATTAAGTAGTCAGATTTTGGTCATATCACTCATTGAGACCCAAGAAAATGCTTTACCTGACATGTAAGTAAATGATCGGTTACCTGGGTGTATTAGGGTTCTCCAGAGCAACAGAAACAAAAAGAAATATATAATATATTATATATATATACACATATATATATCACATACATACACTGTTTATATATGCGTATTTCATAAAATACATGTGCATATATTATATGTTACATCTTATATGTAAATATTAAGTGATTAATAATAAGAATTGGCTCATGTTACATGGGGATGGGCAAGTCTGAATTCCATAGGGAAGGCCACAGGTTGGAAACTCCAATCATGTAGAGACAGAAATATCTTTTTTTCTGATTTCTGAGATCCTTCTGGCTTTAAGGCCCCTAATTTATTGAATGAAGGGACTCCCCTCTTTACTAAGGACAATCTCATTTGTTGATTGTAAATGCAATCAACTGTAAGTAAATGCAATCAACTTACTATAGATGTTAATCCATCTATGAAATATCATTACTGTAACAATTAGGTGAGTGTTTGCTTGACCAAACACCTGGACAACATTACCAAGCTTGGCTGACACATGAAATTAATGATCCCGCTGGATTACCTGGTTGATAAATCCTTTCGGTGATAAGCCAGTTCATATAAGTGTTCTGGTATTTGTGACTGAAGATTCTTAATGTAAACAACCATTTGTGAAAAAAAGTTAGCGAAGGTATGGAGTATTGAAGAAGTTATATTGAAATTTAGCGTCTGCACTTTAGCTTTATCTTTTTTCATTAGGCTTTGTTTTAAACATTACAGATGACAGTTTAAGTGAGTTGAAACCCCTGGGGACAGTCCTGATAATAACTTGCATTTATTTATCTTCCATTTATTTCAGTGTTTGTTCCATTTTCAGTCCCACAAACATTGATGGCATTTTCAAGGCTTCCCATTATTTGAAAAGTTTTTCCTGACGTTAAGTGAAACTAACATTTAAGAGGTTTCTACCACATGCCAAGCGTGGAAGAAAAGCACGGATGTTTTTAGTGGATAAGTTCAGGTGCTCTCCACAGTAACCTTGTGCATTAGCACAACCCTGCTCATGTTGGCGGGTGCAGGGACTGAAGCTGAGGACATGTGCGTGGGATTACCCAGTTGATATTTGGTGGATCCAGGACACCATAGGACCTCAAATTTATCAGTAAATTATCAGGTATCTAGGAATACAGAATAATATAGAACTCTTCATGGTTCCCAGGGAGCTTAGAGTTTAACTGCGGCTGTAAAACTAATATGTAGAGGTCAGGAAAATGAGGCATCTTGGCTTGGTCCATAGTTTTGTTTTGGAGGGGGTCTTGAAATCTCCTAAAATTGTGCATAATTTTTTGGATGAGTGCAAATATGCATTTTCTATGGCTATACTTTGTCACTTTCAGCTTATTCTTGAAGTTTCTATAACCCCAAGATATTTCAGACCAAGATAGCTTATGGAATGTTCAAATTCAAACTAAGATTCTGATTGAGAAGTAAATTGTGAGACTTTTTCCTATGTGCAGTGATAGCTCAGAGAAGGCGAATTCATAGTTGAGTTGGAAAATTTAGGGATGGCTACCATGAAAGATGGCGGCTAAATGTGGACATCTGGAAGGTGGGAATAGAAGGTTTATCTGGGAGATTGTGATTGGCATAGTTTATGTTCTGTGGGTATTCCTGGAGTTTAGGAGTGAAACTTCCTAGGTTAAGCTATGAAAAACAAAAATGGAAATTTTTGTGTTGCTGCTACAGCAAATAATTCATTGGGAGAAGGGCACAATGATCTCTATAATTAATCTTTATAATTCTGAGAAAGCTTAATTGCTATAACCTGTGGGGTCAGTCCCAAAAGACATTGGCTTAAACTACAAGAAAGAGTCTGGTAAATTAAAAGAAGGAATTATTATTTTTGAACCTACACTGATACTTTGAATGAAAATATGGATTTCTAAGATGTTTGTCTCTCTTTTCATTTTAATGCATAATTAACAAACTGAAGTCATGATGATGCATTGCCATATCTTTCTCCAAAATATCTTCTTCATGTACACTCTTCTTCATCACCAGTACTAAAGCAGTCTTTAGGCCCTCCAACTTCTCTTCATTGGTTCTTTCTGCAGTCTTCCAGCAAGTCACCCCACCTTCATTCTTCTTCCAACTCAACTGGTTGGAATGTAAATGACCTGAGGTCACACATAATATACAAGAGATTGCAATGTCTCCAAATACCGAAGACAAGGCCATCACTGATGCTTGAGATCCATATACTTCCCTCTGTGCTCTTCTAAGTGTAAGCAAGCCATTCCTTTAGAAGCAATCTTCAGTCTTCTAACAGAGTCCAAAATCCTCAGCATGGCTTACTAAGGTTTGCATGACCTATCCTTGTTTCCCTCTCCTTTCTCTTCTCTGCTATGCCCTTGAGCACCCTCTCTGCTTTAACCATTCCCTAGGAAGTTGGGAGAAGTTAAGTGGCATGTCATACCTGAGGAAGAGTCCCCAGTCCATGGTAGGCATTAGGCAGAATGTTTGTTTCCTAGGACTTCCATAATGAAATACCATAACATAATTGACTCAAGGCAATGGTAATTTATGGTCTCACAGTTCTGGGGTTTAGAAATCTGAAATTAAGATGTTGGTAAGGCTCCGTTTGAAGCCGGTAGGGGAGAATCTTTCTTTGCCTCTTATAGCTTCTGAAGTTTGCTGGCAGTCCTTGGAGTTCCCTGACTTGAAGATACATTTCTGCCTCCACCTTCGCATGGTGTTCTTTCTTCTCTCCACCTTCGCATTGCTCTCTGCTCCATGACTCTGTCTGTGTCCAATTCTCCCCTTCTTATAAAGGCACTGGCTGTATTGAATTACGGCTCACTTTGACCCAGTTTGAGCTCATCTTAACCACTGACATCTTATAAGACCCTATTTCCAAATAAGGCCACAGTCACAGCCACAGTCACAGGGTCAGGGGATAGGACTCAAACTTACCTTTTTGGGGAACACAATTCAACCCATGATAGACATGCAGTGTTCACCTTGTTTCTTTCCCTTAGAGCCAAGGTAGGTACAAAAATGAACTGCTTCCCTGTTCTGACCATCTCATTGTTTTTGTGATTATTGTGATTATCAAGTATGTTGTTAATATTGATTTATTTTACTTCCTTTCTGCTACTTTTAGCAACTTCTACTGTCACACAGTAAACTACATTATTATCTGGTATGTGACAATTACATTATGACCAGTCTTTAAGTGCCTATTTTTATATCTGTGTTTTATAAAACCTGGTAATGTCTCTAAAGATTATGGTCTAAGTTATGGAAAACAATAAAGCTTATGCAGGAATATTATGGAGAATAATACACACTCAATTTGTGAGAGACTGCTATGCGTTAAGTACAAAGAATACGTTTAATTGCTATAATAATGCTACAAGGTCATTATTATTATTATTACATATTTTTTAATGATGATAAGGCAGAGCTTTAAAGATGGGTGGCTTGGATGGTCAAAGAGAAAGAAAGGCAAAATGAGAAGCCTACTGAATCATTCAGCTTTTGTTTGGTCAACTCTAACTGAGCAGCCGGTACTCAGAAAATGCCCCCGGACTAGAACGTAAGGCTACGTGCTGGTACGAAAGCAATTTCCAACCTGTTCAACACATTCTTTAACACACCAATAAAATAACACTTGGCCTTTCCCAAGAGGCCTTAACCTTTCAGCCTGATGTCATTTCCCATGATGTATACTTGCTGATGGCCACAGAGGCTCAGCCTTTCTCTGACCTACTGACCTGTCTAAGGGTCATCCCATTGGCAAAATGATCTTCTGGGGCCCAGATTTTACTACTGAACCGATTTCAAATGTCAAGGCTGATTTATCAAGTTTAAGGGACTACGTTAAAGGAAAAGGCCTTTTTCTTTATCATCCGACTCCTCTCTCCACTCCCAAAACCAGCCTCCTCAGTGCCAAATTAATCTTCCTTAAACATAGCCTTACCTGTTTGTGTGTGTGCCTTCCGTTTTTCCTCTTCTTTCTTCAGTTGGCCTGTAAATTATTTTTCTTTCCCTCTGAAAAGTCTTTCAATTCTGATCCATCTCAGAATTCTCTTAATTCCAATCCTTCTCAACTCTTTCCCGGGCTACTTCCTCCTAATCTGTAGTATCTAATAGGGCAGCCACTATTTAAATTTAAATTAAATAAATTCAATATTCAGTAAAAATAAATTCAATATGAGGTGGGTGGCTATTATACTGGACAGTGCAAATATAGTGCATTTCATTCTCACAGCAAGTTCCATTGGATAGAGCTGTCCTAAACTCTTTCTTATAAGCCCATTGCTTCCAAACAGTAGGGACCTTCCAAATGACATTCAGAGTTATTGTCAGCATTCATGGAACAAAATTCAGTTTGCTTGGCATGACACTGGAATTTCTTCCCTTGGTTCTCAAATCACCTTTCCAATCTCATTTGAGCCTAGAAATTGTGAACTTTAGAGGAGGGCTGGTTTGGAAAGGGTTGCAGGTCAGGAAGGGGGGGTGTTGGGATTCAAACACTGGTAGTATCTTTAACCATTTCGATGTCTGCACATGATTCAGGCATCTCTAATATTTCCTCAGCTGTGTGCCGACTTTAAGAACTATTTTGAAACCTGGTCAAATTCATAAACTTCATGCAGAGGAAAAGAGAACAAATTTGCATGACTCAGTTTTTCTTTCCTGTTTTGCCATCCCTGTCCCTCAGCCACTCACCATCTTATTTCTGGTTTCTCTTCAATTTTTCTTTTTCTCAGATGTATTCCTTCAGTCAGGTATATCTTAGTCTCATCTCCTGTATCTGAAGGTGGTGATTTGTGTCCACATGGGATTATACCCACTTATAGATGCTAGATGAATATGTATTTTCATCTCCTGCTAGAATCATTCACTCATTCATTTTTACATTCATCCATTCAAAAAATAAATATTGAGTATCTACGATATGCCAGACTTAGTGACATCAACATGCAGCACTCATGAGATTTTCTACATTTATGCATTCAGGGACCTTTCATTCCAGTGATGAAGATGATAGATGCTGGTATTAACTGTAGATTAAAATAAAAATTTAATGTGGTTATTCAAATGTGGTAAGTGCTAGGAATTAGCACAATGTGCTGGAACATGTAATAGAGGAAACTAACCTAATCAATATGCAGGCACATGTAATTGAGGAAGTTTCACCCTGGAGGTTACATGAGAGTCAGGCAAGTGGCTAGGGTGGGTAGATAAATAGGCATATTGCAATACAGATGGGGATACAACACCTGTGACAGGTGGGAGCATAGAATGTTCAAGGTACTTACAGAAGACCAGAGTAGTTGCTGGGCAGAGAGCAAGGGGAAGGCTGAAAGTGTGAGATGCAATGAGGCTATCGGCTATTAATTAGGATGATCATTCCAACAGGAATCCTTGAGGTGGTGAAAACGGGTGCTGGCAATGATTACATGGGGAAACTGGCATCAACGGGAAATGTGACTGCACTGGGCAATCCGGATGCATAGTGGCCCCACGTTAACCCAAGAACAATAGGAAGCCTTGGAGCCATTCAGAGCAGAGGAATGACCCCATCAAATTTGCATTCTAAAACAAATCCCTCTGATTCCAATGTGTCTCTGAATTGGAGGGTGCCAAGAATAAATGCCGCAAGGAGACTGTCAGTTGAATTTAGACAGTGGGAGTGGAGGTGGAAGAAGTAGGCTGATTGAGCAAATAGGGCAGTGTTGAAAAGGGAAGCCCGTGTCCTTGGGGTCTGATTGGGTAGGGGCCAGGAGAAGAAATGCATATACAATGACTCCACCATTGGGGCAGGATAGTCAACAGGTCGACGGGTTCCTGGTGGATATTAGAGAGGTCAGTTAGCCTAACACCTTGACTTCCATGCACATGGTTTTCAGAACTTCTTTCTCAAAGGTGACCCCCAGACTTATGTCTCCGATGCCAAATTTACTCACTGATTTGTCATCATAGTTTCAACTGCCTTCTGCATTTTCAATGAAGTTTTGTAAAATATTTTTAAATATGCAACTTACACCTGACATAGTTAATAAACTGCATATCTGTCAAAAAGAATTTTTCAAAATTGGAATATCAATAATAAATCAATAGAGGCATGGCTGCTTTTCTACTAGACAGTAGAGTCCAATGGCATTAAAGTGGGTAGAATTAGCATTCTAGAGGTAGCATCTTAAATATACAGAGCACAGAGCTGTCCATGCTGCAGCACCTTGTAATTTAACGTTCTTTATTTTTCAGCATTGTGTTTGGTCCTTGTTTCCAGTTTATTCTGAATTAGTTGTCACATTTACTGTCTTCCCTGGCATTGTTTATAAGGGCTCCAGCTCCTTGCATGGAACATCTTCGTGCAGCACACTATATTTGGGTCTTAAATCAATCACAAACTGAGAAACTGCACATTATTCCAGGCAATACAGTTAATTTTTCATCAAGAAAATGTAATTTGGATTTTGTGAAAATAAGTTTCTAAACAACCAAGGGAGAATACCATAGCTGATTTAGAAGATTGGTTGTGGGGGGATCTTTTTGGGCAGCTGGGCCAAGATTTGACACTTCTTTACTATGACTTAATCCTAAGATTCTCTTTCCCCTTCACAGACCTGCCCCTGGGTGAACATGATCTGTTCTCCCCTCCCCCCATGCAAAGGAGAAATTATAGATAACAACCAAGCAGAAGGAGAAGTTTTAACAGTCCACTTTTAGTTAAATTCAATTTATAAAATATCTGGTTATTAGAATGTGAACAAAAGTGATGGGTGCTGCTCCCAGGACAGGCCATAAAACCTCCCCCTTCTTCCTTCTCCTCTCCAACAAGGATTGCCAAAATGGGGCTAAAGGACTTGCCTATTTTTGCGTGACCCATGAGTTAAGAATGGTGCTTATGTTTTTAAATGGTCAAAAAAGTCAAAAGAAGAATGATATTTTGTGATGTGAAAGTTATGTGAAATTCCAATTATAGTGTCCATAAATAAAGTTTTGTTGGCACACAGCCATGCTCATTCTTTTAAGTAATACCTGTAGATGCTTTCATGTGGCAATGACAGAGTTGAGGAGTCATGACAGAGAACATATGGTTTCAAAGACAAAAACTATGTCCTACCTGGTCCTTTACAGGAAAGGGCTGCCCACACATGTCCTTGATGAGTGAGAAAACTAAGAACACCTGAGGCGAGCAGAGTCACAGGTGGAAGGGCCCTGGATCCAGAGTGACGGTACGGAAAGGTGGGCCACCAGGAGCTCTATATTGGGTGTGATATGCAGAAAAACAACATAGATTGAGTTAAAGTGCTTGGATTGTGATGTTTCTCTCAGTTACCTTAACGAATACATTGTGAGTTGCTGAAAGGGGTAAAGGATGACCAAAATAAAATCATGAGGATTTGAACACTCATGAAAGAAGTTTTAATCATGTGCTGAACTCATGACCATTTCTTGAGTAGAACTTTATATGGGATATTAGATTGGTGCTCGGACAGCTGAAACATCCTCAAGAAATAAGCAGTCTGTAGGTAGAAATGAGAACTAGAATGACAACAGTGTTGGAAAGTCAACATTAGGTATAAAAAACATAAGCATGGCTATATATAGCAATCTATATTGAAGGGTGTTCAACTTACTATTTTTATTTCAACCACAACTCTGAAATAACCCAAATGTACAATAATAGGGAATTGGCTAAATAAATCATCTTGTGGCCCTACTATTGCCATTTAAAATGATGTTGCAAACAAGAGCCACATCAAAAGTAGACCCTAGATACTTTTGTCTTTGTGGGCTTCTTCTTCCATTAAAAAGTCTATCATCCATCCAGCTATCAAATCTAATCATCTAATATCTATCTATCTAGATGTAGATAATGACTGCATTTATATAAAGACAAATATATTATCATTATATAGTAAAACATTTTCTTCAACCTAAAAGCACATATTTGAAGAAATTAATTTTCTTGGACTCCTAAACGCACTGTGGACCACACAGCACTCTATCTGCCAGGCTTAATGGAGAAGACAGCTCTGATGTAGAAGAATCTTTAACACTTGTGACAACTGAGTAAATTGGATTTTTTTTCTTTTACATGGGCAGGCACCAGGAAATGAACCCAGGTCTCTGGCATGGAAGGCAAGAACTCTGCCACTGAGCCACCATTGCCTGCCCTAAATTGAATTTTATATGTAGCACTTTCAGAGGTAGGGCTTTGAATGAATATTCTCTTATATATTTTTCCTTTACTTAAAAATATGCATTAAAAATATATTATGATTAGAAAAAAAAAAGATGCAAGCTTCCTAAGATGCAAGTAGGACTGAGTGGCTGTCCTGCACAGTTCTCTTTGGCGCATCTCTATTTCTTGTGGCTGGACCACAAGGGCCTTCACTTCAAAATACTTGACAGACATGATAAAGAATTTAGCTTGAAGAATGGTGGCCCATCACTACTCCATCAAAATCTGGAGCTAGGGCCCGGGAATCTGCTTTTAAGCCTCCTTGGTGATTCTTACATGCTGAAAAACTTGGAAAATCATTAGCCTTTGGGATGAAAGCCCCAATCCATATGATTTCAAATAAAGTACTTAAAAAACTGGCCTGTGGCCACTTCTACAAATTACATCCTGTGCTTCCCTAATATCTACCCCTTTCGCCCCTCTCTTCTCCCCTCCACCTCTAGCAAAAACTCAAAGGGGAAATAATGAAGACTTTGCCCCCAAGTCATTGAATTTGAATTAAAGGAGTACCCAAGTTTTCAAACAATGGATTTAAAAGATTCAAAAGAATTTATCCTCTTGCTACACTTTTGCCACCTGCCCAACTTTCTGGAACTCACCAAAGAAATTGGGGTTCTGATTCCTGGGCAACCCTCTGTTCAAGGAGTGAGAGACTCTCTTCATATCCTTTCTCTTTTCTTCTGTGATCCTCTACTGTCCTGTGAATTTGAAATGAATGCTCTTATTGTGTGCCTCAGAAGGACATACACACATGTGCACATACATACATGTATACCTCAGCACCCTAAACTATGCCATACCTCTGAGCTTTTGTCTTCTTTCTACCTGGAATGCTACTACTTCACCTTCCAGGCTCAATGAAATATATGTTGGGTCATTGCTGTAGCTTGTGCAGGCCTCTGTCAGTAGCATGTGTCCCAAGTTTGTGACTTCTGCTCTACCGGGAGCTCCTTAAGGGCTAGGGCAATTATTTTGTCCATTAAATATATATATATATATATATATATATAAGAAACCCTAAATAGGAAGTAATTGCAAAAATAAGTTCATTGTGAACCAACATCTGCATCCTGCTCCTTGTCAGCAGATAAGATTGACAGTGTAAGAGATGGGTTAAGGACAAGTTAGCACTGAATGGAAACTTTCCTTTTGTAGACCACAAGGACAGAGGAGATCTGAGAAGCGGGCACTGCTCTCTGTGTCATTTGGTGTTTTGAGGCTGGTCAGTACATCATCTAAAGTCACCAAGGTTTGGTGGAAGGAGCAGTGGACCAGGTCTCAGAAAAGCTTGGTTGAAATCATACCTTGGATCTTCTAGATCCTTACCCCCCAGGCCTCAGTTTCCTCATCTGGTATATGGGAATAATGACACCAGCTTTGCCCTTCTGGATTGTCTTGAAGGAAACATGGCATCTGGCTTTTAAAAATGTTTGTTCAATCAAACTTTCAGGATTTAAGCCAGGTATTTTGAAATTTAGAGATCTTATGTGGACCAATGTTTGGGGAGTGAAGGGGTGCCACTGGTGTTTGGTAGACAGGGGTCAGAGAGGTCAGGCATTCTAAAATGAGGTAGGTACTGATCAGCAAAAATGGAGCCTCCTGAAATCTGCAGATCTCAATGTCCCTTAGATATATGTTCAGTGAGCTACCTTGTTATCGTGACTTGAGACTCCTTTCTTCCTTCCTCCCTCCCTCCCTCCCTCACTTACTCCCTCCCTCCCTCCTTTGCCTTCCCTTCTCTTTCCTTCCTGCCTGCCTTTCTCTTTCTTTCTTCGATTTTTCTTTCTTTGTCTTTTTCTGCCTTGCTCCCTGCCTTCCTTCCTTCCTTCCTTCTTTCCTTCCTTCCTCCCTCCCTCCCTCCCTCCTTCCTTCCTTCCTTCCTTTCTTCTTTTTTTTCACCTCTCTTTCTCCTTCCCCCCCATCTGAAACTCTTCACTTCCCTTCCTTTCCCTTTCTTTTTATTTAAAAAATGTTTTATTTTGAAATAATTTTAGACTCAATTAAAAGTTTCAAAAATCACAAAGAAAGTTCCTGTGTGCCCCATGCCCAATTTTCTCCAATGATAGCTTCTTCCATAACTGTACTACAATGATCAAAACCAGGATTGACATTGGGACAATACTCCCAACTCAGCTACAGGGCTTTTTGTACTTCACCAGTTTTTGCATGCACTTATTTGTGTTGTTTCTAGTGTTTAATTATATGAGATTGTACCACATCTATAGATTTCAGCATCCACCAGCATTATCAGGACATAGAACTATTCCTTAATCCAAAGAAATGCCTTTTATTCATTCATGTTTAAAACATTCTTTTAGCTCAGAACACATTTGTTGAATGAATTAATAAAATAATAAATTAATATATAGCTGAGAACTCATTTCCTGGATGCTTAGAATAGCTGACTTAGTGATGTTATAGCCTGAATGAGCAGCATCTAATGATGGAAATGTTTTCAGGATGATATTAGCACAGGATTAAAAATCAGTGGTTGAGTTGGGGCAATTACTACTTCGCAAAACACACATAATTCCCCAAAGCCATGTCTGAATCAAAGCAATTGAATTAACTAACAAAGGTAGTTGTTATGGCAGCAATGCAACCAATCTATTTTAGCAAATACTCAGTATGATTGACCCATTGCTAAGCAACCGCCAATAGGTTTAAAGCTAGATGATGACAAATTTCATCCGGTAAAGATGTTAAATAAATTAGGCCTCTGGTCATGGAGAACTTTACGAGAGAACATCACTGAGATATTACAAATGGTATTTCAAAGACCTACCACTACAATGATAACCAGAAACAACCCAAACCAAAACCCCACATTGTTCATAGGTTAAAGGTCTTGTACAATGGGTTATTAGAAAATTAGGACAAGCAGGTGTATCTCCAAATGTCCTAATTTTTATTTTATTTTATAGGCCTGCTCAACACCACTGAAAGTATATCCCCTGTATTTCTCTTTGTAAAGATGAAATATATGTTCATAAAGATATAATTCATGTGTAGAGAACAAATCAGTAGTCAGACTTGTTGGGAGAAAGGCAGATATAATTATTTCACTCAACAATTCAATGTCCTTGGTGAGTACTTTCTCTCTCTCTCATTCCCTCCCTCTGCCTTTACTGTAATTTGCTCAAGAAGGCCCCATACTTTATAACTTTAAACTTCATTTACGTTCATTTGAGGTAACAAATTAATTATTTTTCTGATTGCAAAGTGAAGGACCTCTCTCTCACTGTCTTCTTTAAGCTATAGATATAACTGGTATATTCAATTGTGTTCCAAAGTAAATGCGTTGAGCTCTGTGAGCTGTTGGGTTGCGCTGAGGATGAAATTGCTTCTCAGCTTAACTAAGGATCTGCCTGGATGGCTTAGTCCAGGTGTTATAGGAAAGTGAAGTTCAATGTGAACTAACACCTGCATCCTGCTCAAGAGTTCATAAACTCAAAGCATTCAGGGGCCAGGCAGGTAAGCAAGAGCACGAAGTATCCCTGTGTAGGATGAAAGGGAGAAGTGGGATGATGGCCCAGAAATAGTAGGGCTCATCAAAAAGCATTTGAGGAAAATATATTTTTTAACAACATGCTGCCCTTCTCTACCTCCACATCTCATAAGACTGCTGGAGTGGGTCTGCTTGCAGGCAGGGTCAACTTCTGATTGACACTGATAGTTTGGCTAGTAGGTGAACACCTTTGTTTTGTAGCATAAAGCAGTATTGGCATCATGGGGGCAGAAGAGCTTAGACTTGGAAGATCAAGGTTGAGCTTGTTTCTGATGCTTTTTGCTTCCTGACCATGGACTTTCATTCCCAAGGGACTGTGGATGAGTCGGGATTTCCAATGAATTCGAATAAGGAATTGATATGACATCATAGAACCGATGTCAAGGTCTGGTGGCAACAGGATCAAGCAGTTCCTCTATGGGAAGCACATGGATTCACCCACAGAGGCAGTAGAATTGGGGGGCTGGGGGTGCGGTCTCAGTATTTCTAGAAGAACAACAGAATGAGCTTGAAGAGACAAAGCTGAGAGTGAACCCACTTTTACTCTTCCACTTACCTTTCCTCCCATTTTAGTTTTGCCCCCAATTCACCTGCCAGAAGGCAGCCCAAGGTAGGCTCAGCAGCCTTTGCCTACCTCTCTGAAGCCACAGCACTGACCACTCACGCCTCTTCCATGGCCCTGCCTGAAGGTGTCCACACTTTAGTGCAATGCACTTCTTTTGTTCATTGAGCTTCCACCACAGGCCAGGCTCTGGGGTCCTTAGTCCTTACATTCAACACACATTTACCTCTTAAATGCTACTGGGACTGGCACTGGGGCAAGGTAGTGCCCTCTTCCTTAAGGCCTCAAGAAATCTAAAAATGGTTGTGTCTTTTCAGAACTATTAATTTTACCTGGGTCAAGGGAAGGACATCTCCTCTCCCATTGCCTTTAACATTTTTGTGTTTCCTGCCAACCACAATAAAACGCACCTCTGAAGTTTACTCCCCTGTCTAACCTAGGCTAGTTTGGGGAACTGTTTTAAGTGGTTGCCTAGCATCTGGTGCTGGATAGGGTAAGTTGCCATAACAAACAACCTCCATGTCCCCACATCTCAAATGGCCTAACACGGTGAATTTTATTGGTCACTCACAGATTAGGAGGGGGACGTAGATGTGGGGGATTGGTAGAGGAACTCTACTTGATAGAGCTATTTGGGGAGCAAGACCCCTTCCATCTTGGGACTATTTCTTCCTCTAGCGCTCTCAAGTTAACAAGGAGCGTGTGGGAAACTCATATATAGGACAGGAGATGGTGCAAGTTTCTGCTCACCTTCCATTGGTTAGTCACTTGACCATCTGTAACACTAAGGGAGGCTGAGAAATGGACTCTATTCATGTGCCCAGAGGAAGAGGAGCATGGGGGATATTAGTGAGTACCAGGCAGCTCTGCCAGTTCCATATTTTTGGAGGTTCCTTTACCATCCTTCTATGATGTAAAGTCTTAGAAAACAGGGTCTCTTACCCAACTGCATCTGCTTAACATCTTACTCAGAGCCTGGTGCTGTTCTGGTGAATGGTAAATACTTCCTGGAAAAAAACAATGTCTAAGTGAATGGACAATTCACAGCCATAATGTAGTGTCAATGAGTAACTATAACTGAAATAATTGATTAAACTGTGTTGCACGGATGCAATTTGCTTCCAATATATGCTTATTCTGCTCTGTTGTAGGCAAGGCAGTAGGGGAGTGGAGTATAACCTGGAGCTTTCCAGATTCTTTCATAAAATTTTGACATTTCTGTTGAATTCTACCATCTCACTGCATCACATCCCTCTTCTGGACAAAATCTTGTGGGTGTGGGCCACAGCTCCTTCAGGTGGTATCTTTACCATTACCTCATTTTTTAAGCTCTCCTTAAGTGATTCCAAATCACTCCAGCTCTTCTTCACTGCCGCATAGCTTTATTTCCTTACCTAATCACAGAAAAGAAATTCAGGAGCCATACTGGGCTTCACTTTCTACCATACCGCTCATAATAAATCTATCAGCCTAGATTTCTCGACATTGTTCTTGATATAAAAATAGTCTTTTTTTTTTTTGTAAATTTAGAAAACATTCTTCTACTTCAAAAAATTCACACTTTCAAGACCATTGCTTTTCTTTAGATGCAAAGAAAGTCTTATGTGGAGGTGAAAGTTGAGCCCTTTGCTCTCCTTAGTATCTGCTTTTTCATGAATGTATCACTGTGCCACAGGGAAATATGAGTTACAAGAAATGAAAATCACACTGCTGTCATATCTCAAAATATTGTCCCGGTACAACAATTTTATTGAAACAACGGGTTGAAGAGCAATCTTATGCTTCTCTGTTCTTCCATTCCTGCCGCCCTGTCAGCTCCAGGCTCCAAAATGCAGGAGCCCCAGGGAATTCCACAAGAAAGAGGATTCCACTGGGATCCACCCCTCCCAGTTGTTTCCTTGGTTTGCCTGCCCCCCTCAAGGCTTGAGGCTTTGACTTCTAGAATACCGGTCCTGGGAGCCACTGAGACTGTCCTCATCTACATGCAGTTCTCCACCATGCACCCAGAAGCCACTTCCCTTCTAGGCTCTGTTAAACATTGACTCCAAATATAAGGAGGAATTCCCCTTTTCCCAAAGAGAGGATTCAAATTAAAGGGTTCAGCCCATCTGAAAATATAAACTTTTATGAATTAAGATGAAACAGCCAAATGCCTACAAATATTTATTTCAACAATTTATTTGCACATGCGTAATTAAAATATCTGAAAAAAACATACTAATTGAAACTGTAAATGACATAAATATGCAAAATCAATAAATTAAAAATAAACTATCTTGGAATTTCCCAACCACTTCATCAATTATCACGTTTTTCGTTTTCTTTCGAGTTTTCATTTGATTGTTTATGAATTTTGCAAAATCAAGTATTTTTTTAAAAAGGTATCACATCAGTAAGACTTACTATAGCAATTCAGCTAAAAAATTATCCACTTGAAAATTTTTGAGAAAAATGAATGTTTTGAGAATCTGTGACTTAAGTGTTTCTCTCGACTCCACCTAATTTTGAGAAACTTGATTTTTTTGGGAATGAAAGCAATCATTTAAAGAACTTGAGAACTCATGATTTCTATTTTGTCACCAAAATAATTTTCCAAAAGAGAAATTTTCAGATGTTTCACTAATTATAAGTTCAGTAAATCATTAGTAATTTTAAGAGAGTGTTGGCCACACCTATTATTCAGAAGCAGAAAGCTAAAGGACCCCTTTGTGACAGTCAAACCAGGACAGAATACAGGCAAAGTACCTAAAATGTTTGCTTACACTAATATTTCCTTAAAACTGATTAATTAAAAGATTAAATAAAAACCCACACATGGATTAATCCTTTCTTTTCTGAGGGATCCTTTTGGAGAAAACATGACATCTAATACTCAGGCATATACAAGTGTGACAAGAGGAATTTCTACCTTGAATGTTGATGGGTGGCAGGAAGAGGAAATGACCTGGGGGCTACTTCATAACATCTTCTCTCCTCCTTCCATTGGAATTCTCAATCAACTGGGGCCAGTGGTGTGGAAATGCAGGAGTAAGTTGTGCAAAATTCTTTAGACATAACACACCATCTAGAACAGTGCTGCCCAATGGAAACAGAATGCGATTTGCAAATATAACTTTAAATTATTGAGTAGCACTTTAAAACAAGTAAAATGAAGCAGGTGGAAATAATTTTAATAATATATTTATTTAACACAACATATCTAACATGTTATTTTAACATGTAATCAATCTAAAAAGCATTAATGAGATAATTTGCATTCTTTTGTTTCATAAATCTTTAGAAATATGATGTGAATTTTCTATTTACAGGACATCTCAACTTGGACTTACTGCATTTCAATGCTTAATAGGCACTTGTAGCTACCTTATTAGACAGCAAAGCTCTAGATGTAAGGGAATGTGACATATGTATATATATGGAATATATATATATATATATATATATATATATATATATATATATATATTACAGCACAGAGGAAACAAAGTGTTAAAACTTATCAAGTGATTGAGTATAAACGTTCAGGGGAAAATTTGGGGCTAGGGGGACATTATTTTCCACCGAGTTCTGTTCCAGACATGCTGGTGTCATTTCAGAAGTAGACATTTTTAATAAGACCAGTTCTTTCTCTTGATGCTTTCTGTGCCTGTGGCCTCAGGCAAACTGGTCTTCAGGTTCTCTGTCTCCACAATTCTGGTCATTCCTTTTCTTTGCCTCTGTGGGGTAAGGTCAACCTCATTTTATGGAGTCTGTTATACTGCTGTCTCTTAACGACTTCATGCTTTAAGTGAAATAAATTACATGTTAAAATTCAAGTTTTATTTATTAGGCATTCAAAAGGAAATGATATTCCATTTGCTAATAACTATTTTAAACAATAATTAACAGAGATAATAATAGCTGCCATTCATTGAAAGCCTACTCCACCCTAGATTTTTTCAAGATACTTTAAAAATATGTAACACTTATCTAATCCCCATAGCAATGCCATGAGGTTAGAAAGACTTGTTTTACATGTGGTGAAAGAAGTCGAAAGTGGAGGCATTTCTTCAAGAACATGTAACCAGTAAGGGACGAATCAAATATTTGAATACAAACTTCTCTTGGAGTTCAGGTTAATCTGATTCCAAAGCTCATTATTTTGTCTGTCTAGAGAAAGTCTTCAAGTAGCGTTACTGAAGTTCTCTCTGTAATGAAACATCTTAAAATCAGAATAACTTTGTTTAAGTCCTTTGCCTACTCTTACCACTCACTCTATGCCTTTGAGAAAGCTATGTATTTGAGTTTCCCCTTTCTCTTCTGAAAATTTGGAGTGATAAAGTCTACCTCTCATTGAAGCTTGAGCATCAAATTATGCTATAGCATAATTTCAAAAGTAGAAGAAACTTAGTTGTTTATGAATAGTGGGGCAAGTTAAATAAAATAAAAATGTGTTACATGTTACAAGATAAATGATCATATAGTTTATGGACATTAAAACTTAAGCTTTCAAAGAATATTTAATGTCTATATTCTGGGCACAATGTTAAGTAAATTTTTAGAAAAGCATAAGTAACAATATATACCATATGATCCTCATCTGGTAATTCACACATAAATGGGGGGGAAAAACCCTGCTGGAAAACACATGTATTGTGGTTATCTTTGGGTCATAAATGACAAGAGTGTATTTTTTTTTATAGAATGCATTTCTACATGCTCCAAAACTTCTATAATGATCATATATTAATTTATCTTCTTTAATAAGAAAAAAATACAGTTTTAAGTGGCATCTCCTAGTTCCCAGGAAAAGTTCACCTTTTAATGAAGACCATTTGATTCATCAAATAAACTTTTCTACCTCCTACATTTAATGAACTATTTTAAGTCTCTCTTTCTTTAGACACCTACTGTTCCTATTAATTCTAATACATTATCAGCTCTTATTAGAACATCCCTGAGGGACTGTAGGAACAAGTACATTCTTTGACAGGCATAAAATGAGGTCATAGGGAAAGTCACTCAGAATCCTTGACTTTCCAGTTCCCCTGTGACCTAAGTATTTTGTTTTGTTTTTCCTAAATAAAGTTCATTGAATTATGGTGTGTATTTCATAACAGTCCTAGATGAAAAAGCTGACCTTTTATATAATGATGATTTCCTGCTTTAGGTAGAAATGTATGTCCTGGGAGTTCTGGTGGCAGAATAGGATAGGTCAAGTTTACCCCTGCTCCAAGGAACAGCTAGAGAAGTGACAGAAGAATGACCAGAAGTGCTCCTGCACTCCAAGGTGTGCCTGAGCTGTACTTCACCCCCCACAGCCCCTACACCCCCATGAACTGCACCCCATGCTCACAGGCACTAGTATAGACTCACCAATCCATGCATATACTTGCACCACAACCCATCACCACATTGTTGAGCCCCTCCCTACATCCCACATCCTGCTCCACACTCATTCCACAAATACAAAGTTTTAGACCACTGAAGGAAATCAACTTCCAAAGTAACCCTTTCAAGATATGTATATGCCTCAGAGACAACAGAAGATCACTAAGCATATCAAGATGAAAACAGATAAGGCCCAGATTGATGACCAAATTAAAACACTGGAGGAGACACAGACTTTGGAACAACTAATCAAAGATATTCATATAAGTCTACTAAATAAAATCAGTGGGATGGCTAATGACATTAAGGAGATCAAGAAAAAAACTAGAAGAGCATAAAGAGGAATTTGAAGGAATAAATAGAAAAATAGCAGATATCACAGAGATTAAAGATGCTGTAGACCAAACCAAAAATATACTAGAGACACACAGCAGCAGATTTGAAGAAGCAGAAGAAAGAATAAGTGAATTAGATGATAAGACAACTGATTTTGAACACAGAAAAGAGCAAATGACAAAAAAAAAAAGAAAGAATTGAATTGGAGCTCAGGAAAATGATCAACAAAACAATGTGCATAAAAATAAGGATCATTAGTGTCCCAGAAGAAGAGAAGAGTAAAGGGCTAGGAAGATTAGTGGATGATGTAATGGGGGAAACCTTCCCAACCTTTATAAAAGACATAAATATGCAAATCAAAGAAACCCAACAAATTCCAAATAGAATAAATCCAAATAAGTCTTCCCCAAGACACATCAAAACAGTCTGTCAGATGTTGAAGAGAAGCAAAATATCCTGAAAGTGGCAAGAGAAAAACAATCTACTACATATAAGGGAACCATATAAGACTGAATTCACACTATTCAACTGACACTATGAAGGTGAGAAGGCAGTGGTATGATATATTTAAGATCCTGAAAGAGAAAAACTTCCAGTCAAAAATTCTGTACTCAGACAAGTTGTCCCTCAAAACTAAGGAAGATATGAAAATTTTCACAGATAAACAAAGGCTGAGAGAATATGTCAACAAGAGACTGGTCCTACAAGAAATACTAAGGGAAGTTCTCCCATCTGAAAAAAAAAAAAGAAAAATGGTGGAGGGGGAAATCTAGAGGAGGGCACAGAATTGAAGAGTACCAGTAAGGGAAACTCAAAGGATAAAAAGAGAAAGAGGGAAAAGAATATATAAATCTGACAAATAAAATCCAAAGGATAAGATGGTAGATTCCAGAAATGCCTTTACAGTAATAACATTGAATGTTAACTAAAAGATACAGATTGACAGAATGGATTAAGAAATATAATCCAGCTATATGCTGCTTACAAGTGACTCATCTTAGACATAAAGATACAAATGAAAGGATGGAAAAGTTCCATGCAAGCTATAACCAAAAGAAAGCAGGAGTAGCTATACTAATATCAGACAAAATAGACTTTAAATGTAAAGGCATCATAAGAGACAACAAAAAAGACATTGTATATTAGTAAAAGAGACAATTAAACAAGAAGAAATTACAACCATACATGTTTATGTTCCCAATCAAGGAGCTCCAAAGTACATGAGGCAGACATTGGTAAAACCAAAAGGACCAATAGATATTTCAACAATAATAGTAGGAAACTTTAATACACCACTCTCCTCTATAGATAGAACAACCAGACAGAAGATCAACAAGGAAAGAGAGAACTTAAACAATTTGATAAATGAATTAGACCTAACTGACAAATATAGATCATTACACCCCAAAACACCAGGATATAACTTCTTCTCTAGTGCTTATGGAATATTCTTCAGGATAGATCATATGCTGGGGCACAAAACAGTTCTTTATGAATTTTAAAATATTTAAATTATTCAAAGCACTTTCTCTGATCACAATGGAATGAAACTGGAAATCGATAACCACCAAAGAATGAGAACTTTCACAACAATATGGAGATTAAATAACACACTCTTAAACAATGAGTGGGTCAAAGGAGAAATTGCTAGAGAAAACAGTAACTATCTGGAGATGAATGATAATGAGGATGCAACATATCCTTATGGGATCAGCAAAGGCTGTGCTGAGAGGGAAATTTATTGCCCTAAATGCCTATATCAAAAAAGAAGAAAGAGGAAAAATCAAGGGCTTAATTGCTTACCTGGAGGAATTGAGAAAGAACAGCAAACTAACCCCAAAGAAAACAGAAGAGAAATAACAAAGATTAAAGCAGAGCTAAAGAATGGGAGAACAAAAGAACAATAGAAAGAGTCAATAAAACCAAATATTGTGTGTTTGAAAATCAATAAATCAATAAAACCAGTGGCCCACTACAAAGGCTGACAAAGAAAAAAAGAGAGAGGAAATAAATAAACAAAATCAGAAATGAGAGGGGGGTAATTACCACTGACCCTGAAGACATTAAAAAATCATAAAAAAATATGAACAGTTATACAGCAACAAACTAGCAACTTTGATGAAATGTACAAATTCTTGGAAACACACAAACAGGCTATACTGACTGAAGAGAAATAGAAGATCTCAACAAACCAATCACAAGTAAAGAGATTCAATCAGCCATCAAAAATCTTCCTACAAAGAAAAACCCAGGACCAGATGGCTTCACAGGGGAATTTTACCAAACATTCCAAAAAAGAACTAACACAAACCTTGCTCAAACTTTTAAAAAAAACTTGAAGAAAAAGGAACACTACTGAACTCCTTTTATGAAGCTAACATCACCTTAATACCAAAGCCAATTAAAGAAGCTACCAGAAAGGAAAACTACAGACCAATCTCCTTAATAAATGTAGATGTAAAAATTCACAACAAAATATTAGCAATTTGAGTCCAATAACACATTAAAAGAATTATACACCATGACCAAGACCAGGTGGGGTTTATACTAGGAATGCAAGGATGGTTCAATACAAGAAAATCAGTTAATGTAATACAGCACATTACCAAATCGAAAGGGAAAATTCAAATTATAATCTTGATTGATGCTGAAAAGGCATTTGAGAAAATTCAACGTCCTTTTCTGATAAAAACACTTCAAAACATAGGAATCAAAGGTAACTTCCTCAACATGATAGAAGTCATGTATGAAAAACCCATAGCCAGCATTGTAGTCGATGGTGACAGGCTGAAAGCTTTTCCCCTAATATCAAGAAGGAGCAAGGATGCCCTCAGTCACCACTCTTAAATATTGTACTAGAAGTTCTAGCCAGAGCAATCAGATAGGAGAAGGAAATAAAAGGCATCCATATTAGAAAGGAAGAAGTAAAATTTTTGTTTTTTTCAGATGACATGATGCTATATTTGAAAAATCTTGAGATATCTGCAACAAAGTTACTTGAGCTAATAAACATATTCAGCAGTGTGGCAGGTTATAAAATTAATATGCAAAATCAGTAGTTTCTACACACAAGCATTGTCCTAACTCAGGAGTCAATTCAGGAAAAAAAATCATTCAAAATAGCAACTCAAAGAATCAAGTATCTAGGAATGAACTTCACTAGGGATGTAAAGGATTTGTACACAGAAAACTACATAACACTGCTAAAAGAGATCAAAGAAGATCTAAATAGGTGAAAAGACATTCCATGCTCATGGCTAGGAAGATTAAATGTAGTTAAGATGTCAATTCTACCTAGATTAATCTACGGATTCAACATAGTACCAATCAAAATTCCAACAATTTATTTTGAAGACTTGGAAAAGGTAGTTAACAAATTCATCTGGAAGGGAAAGAGAACCCAAGTGGCTAAAAGCATCCTAAAAAAGAAGAATGAAGTGGGAGGATTAACACTCCCCAATTTTTAAAACTTATTATAAAGCCACAGTGGTAAAAAAACATGGTAGTGGCACCAAGATAGAAGTATTGACCAATGGAATCAAATTGAGAGCACAGAAATAGACCACCAAATCTGTGGTTAACTGATCTTCGACAAGGAACCCAAATCCACTGAACTGGACAAAATAGTTGTTTCAATAATGGGCATGGGAGAACCTTTATCAATAGCCAGAAGAATGAAAGGATACTTACCTTACACCTATGCAAAAATTATCTCAAATGGGATCAAACACCTAAATATAAGAACCAGTACCATAAAGCTCCTAAAAGTAAATGTAGGGAAATATCTTCAAGACCTAGTAATAGGAGGTAGCTTCTTAAATTTTATACCCAAAGCATGAGCAAGAAAAGAAAAAGAAAATAGATAATTTGGAACTTCTCAAAATCAAATGCTTTCATGCTTCAAAAGACTTGCCAAAAAGTTGAAGAGGCAGCCAGCTAATGGAAGAAAATATTTGGAAATCACACATTGGATAAAATTTTGATATTCTGTATGCATAACGAAATCATTCAAATCAGCAACAGAAGAACAAGCAACCCAATTATAAAAAGGGCTGAAGATACAAATGTATATTTTTCTGAAAAGCAAATGCAGAGGTCTAAAAAGCACATGGAGAGATGCTCATTCTCATTAGCTATGAGGGAAATGCACATCAAGACTACAATGAGATACCACCTCACAGCTATAAGGATGGCTGCTATTAAACAAGCAGGAAACCATAAATGTTGGAGAGGATGTGGTGAAATTGGGACAATTATGTGCTGTGGATGGGAATGTATAATGGTACAGTCGCTATGGAAAACAGTCTGGTGGTTCCTCAGAAAACTAAATATTGAGTTGCCCTATGACTCAGCAATACTACTACTCGGTATATACCCAGAAGAATCAAAAACAGTGACACAAACAGAGATTTGCACACCAATGTTCATAGCAGCTGTATTCACAATCAAGAAAAGATGGAAACAATCCAAGTGTCCATCAGCATACTAGTAGATTAATAAAATAAAAACAGTGGCAAATACATATGATGTAGTAATATGCAGCAGAAGGATGAAATGACATCCTGAACTACATGGCAAGACGGATGAGCCTTGAGAACATAATGCTGAGTGAAATAACCAGAAAGAAAAGGATAGATACTGTATGATTCCACTTTTATGACCAGGGTAAAGATAAAATTAGAGGCTTATAATACAGAATATAGGGGACATAGAAATAGACAGAAACTTGAAATGGGTGAACAGTTAGCTAGTGAAGTTGAACTTAATTATAAGGGAATAGATAGACATGAAGGAGGTTCACTAGTGGGTCTATAAGTAATGTTGCCATATTGAAGGTGAACATGATTGAAAGGGGTTGTAGAGACTCATGTGTACCACCAATTAACACTATAAATATAAATAAAGGGCAGACCATGGTGGTTCAGCAGAAAGTGCTCCTGCCTGCCATGCCAGAGACCTGAGTTCGATTCCCACTGCCTGCCCATGCAAAAAAAAAAAAAAAAAAAAGCTTTATAAGTAAGTTCTTGCATGAACTACTGTGATGGTATGAATCCTGTACAAAGGGTGTATAATTTTGGAGTACAGGGGGAAAATGCAATTGCATGCTATGGGCTATGTTTAACAGGAAAACATCAGCAGTACCACAGTGATACCAGACGGGAGGGGCAAGAGTTAGGGGGAGGTTTGGATTTTCTTTTAGTGAAGATCTTCCTTGGCTATCTTTTTCTTGGAAACAGTGAAATTATCTAAAATTGATGGACTGTTGACTTTGCATGTCATACATAAGGCCCAGCAGATGGAGGTGGCTGAAAGAGTCACTGAATGAGAAGTAGATTGGCCAGTGAAGGTGTATACATATGATCGAATATCATGCTGCTACAGAAAGGAACAGAGTTGTGAGGCATGCAACAATGTGAATTAACCTGTGGGACATTTGGTGAGGCAAAATAAGCCAGAAAGAAAAGAGCAAATATTGTACAAATCTCATTTAGAAAATGCTTATAAGAAAACTGGGTCTAGATTGTAAGATCTTATAGCAGTCATATTTAGTCCAGAGTGGTAATTGTTATTTCTGGATTTGATGGGCTGTTTTATATACATATACCCTGGTATTTAGAGGTAAGAATGAAGCCAATCAGATTGGGATTGAAGACATGGTCTATATTTTAGAACGTCACCTACATTTTGAGACCAAAGGAAAAAATATTTATTTTGTCCAGATCCTAAATTTTCTGTAGCACATAGTCTGACTCAACCTGTCTAGAGAGATCATTTAAACAACCCAAACACAGGGAGCCCAGAATAAGAATCAGTGCCTTTAATCCTTTATAACTTAATGTAATACCTGGATACATCCCAGAGTGTATTAAGGAGCTAATCAAAAAGTATTGGCAAAGTCCCTTGAAGGATGGGAGAAAAAAAATGGAAATATTAAACTTTACCACTGGGGAACCCCCCAACACTGTGTCAAATATTAGGGACGCCCAAATCAATAGACCAAACCCTTGATCTTAAAACTTGCTCTTGTGAACCTTATGTATGTAGTAGAGGAACTTAGCCTTCCTATAGGTATGTCTAAGAGTCACCTCTGGAGCACCTCTTTTGTTGCTTAGATGTGGCCTCTCTCTTTCTAAGCCCAACTCTGCAAGGGAAACTATTGCCTGCCCACTACATTGGACATGACACCCAGGGATGAAAGTCTCCCTGGTGGCATGGAAGATGACTTCCAGGGATGAGCCTGGCCCTGGCACCATGAGATCAACAATGCCATCCTGACCAAAAGGGGGAAAAGAATAATGTAAAAAATAAGGCATTAATGGCTGAGAGAGTTCAAATAGAATCGAGAGGCTATTCTGGATGTCGTTCTTATGCAAGCTTGAGTTAGACATTGCTACCTATCATAACTTGCCAACCCCCAACCAAACCATTTCTGCCATCCTAAAGAATACCCACAGCATTCTATAAGATTCTACAAAGGTTTCATGCACTAGGGTAACTTTCCAGAAATCTACAACCTCCAGATGGGTTCCTGGACAAGACAAGTCATAAAATGTAGAGAGGCCATCCTTTCTAGAACATCAACTAGTTCCATTCCCCTATCCCATATTATTGGCAGCCCCTTCCAACATGAAAAAGTTGGAATGAGCATAGCTCAAATACCCCTAAAGAGTGGGAGAAAGATCAAAGGTGATGGTGGAGTTATACAGAGAAAGTTTGGCTTAACAAATGAGTATGAGTGCTGAATCATTATATTGATATTTTTTTTAGTTTCCAGTGTCTTGGAGCAGTTAGAAATAAAAACCTAAAATTGTGGAATTGTAACCCATACCAAACTCTGAAGTCTGTTCTGCAACTAATTGAGGCAATGTACTTTGAAATTTATTGCTTTTATGTATATATGTTATTTATAGAGAATGAAGAGCTATAACAGAGAAGATAGGATTTAACAAATGAGTTATGACTGCTGAATCATTATATTGATTTTTTTTTTTGTCTCCACTGTCTTGGAACAGCTAGAAGAAAAACAAAAAATCTTTTTTTTTTCTGTTATCGTTTTATTTCTTTTTCTGATGTCTTTTTATTTCTTTTTCTAAATCGATACAAATGTTCTAAGAAATGATGAATATGCAACTATGTGATGATATTGCTGATTGTATATGTAGAATGGAATGATATGTTAATATTAAAAAAAGAAATTAAAAAAAAGAAAAACAAAAAAATTTGGAACTATAAGCCATATCAAACTTTAAAATCTATTCTATAACTACTTGTTATAATGTACTTGGAAACTTATTGCTTTTTTGTATGTATGTTATATTTCACAATACAAAAATTAAAGAAAAAAAAAGAAAGAAATGCATGTCCCATAGGGAGAAATCCAAATGCCAACTAAATATAAAGGTTCTATAAAGGTGCAGTGGTTAGAAGCTACTTATCCCAGAAAAATATGTTCTTTAACTTAATCCATTCCTGTAGGTGTGAATCCATTGGAAATAAGACCTTTTGGTGAGGTAACTTCAGTTAAAGTGTGGCCTATCTGAATTAAGATGTGTCTTAATCCCATTACTGAAGGCCTTATAGGGAAAGTCACAGAGAGAAAGTCACACACAAGGAGCAGCCAGAAGCTAAAAGTCGATGGAACTGATTAACCAGGAAAGGCTATCATGCGTATTGTCATGTGACAGAAAAACCAAGGAGCAAGGATCTCCTGCAGCCAGCCCTAGAACACCAGGTCTTCTGGGAGAAAGTGTCACCTTGATGATGGCTTGATTTTGAACTTCTAAACTCAAAACCAAGAGCTAATAAATTCCCCTTGTTTAAACCTACCTATTGCATGGTATTCCCTTCAGCAATGAGGAAACTAAAACAAAAGAGGAGTAATCCAAGCGCATTTCTACAGAACTAGGGATTTTGAATGGAATTCTAGAAGATGTGTGTTTGATTCTTTTCTCTGCTCCTCTCACTGTGAAACTTTGAGTCAATTACTGAACATCCTGAAGACATCTATAAAAGGGAGCTGATGAAACATTGTTCAGGCAAAACGGAACATGTGTTAAAGCTCATTGCACTAGTTAGGGTGCAATGGAAAGTAGAATCTTTGCTCCCTAACACCAGCATGATTCTTGATTTCTCTAAAAATGTCAGGAAGCTGTCCCCCAAATTATTCAATCAAAACTAATATGACCAGTAAAATTTGAATGAAGTATAAAAGTCCTGTGCTTGTTGGAAAACTAGGGTGGGACAGAAAAGGATTGTGAAGTCACATGAATGATGGCAAAGAGGAGCAACTGCCCCGAGTTTGAGGTTCCTTGTGGTCTGATTGCTCTTTCTATTGGGTGGCTTTGCGTGCACACACACGCGTGTGTGTGTTTGTACGAGCAATTGAGTTAAAAATATGTATATTCCTAAAGGTAGAAATGCCAGCTCCATCTCTATATGAATAGTTTATTAAGGAAGGAGCATGTTGCAGTGCAAGAGAACTGGATTTCAAGTCAGAACAATGTGGGTTCGAGGTCTGTCTCTACCACTTACAGTCTGGAGAACTTTGTCATGTTGTTTACACTCTCCACACCCAGGTGACCTCCTGGAGAGAAGGAATAAGACTGTATAACTCACAGTTTGACAACAAAGATAAAATGAGAGAAGAGATAAACTCCAATAAAGAAACAAATTATTGTAATTATTACACTTTAGTTAATAGATCATAATGTATTATATTCTTTTTCTAACCGATACAACAAAACATAGCATCTTACCCAAACATTCTTGAATGCTGACTAGAGTTCACAAAGAATTTGCATTCATGTTCTCATTTATGGTCATGAGTGGAATCACTCATGGTGATAAAATATGAAATTCTGCAATAAATCAGCCCCCAAATCTTATCTGAGAGTCTCACAGGTCTGCCTCTTGGGTGCACCCCAACTTCTTGCAGGTGCAGGAGAGAGGGGACAGCAAGTTCAGATCTGTACTTTCCCTTCAACTTTATTTTTAGGCAGTTGCTCCTCCCACTGCAGATACCTAGAGAAAGATTTTCAAGGGAACTTAGAAATTCTTTTCATGTGTGGCAAAAGTTTTTTTTTTTTTTTTTCTGGGGGGGACTAACATTATAGGCCAACAAGAAATAAAAAAAAAAGGTACTTTTATGAAAGCTATCCATCAAATGTCAAGGATAATAATCAATTTTCTGTCACAATGAACTGATAAAAGCTTTCAGTAATAATGTCATGGGGGGAAAAATTTGTGTTGGAACTCGAAACACACAACCCTGATATCAAATGAATTCATAAAAGCTCAATGCTGCTGTAGCCCTCGGAGGCACGACAAAATACAATTTTTCATCCACAGGATATGGAATAATTCCTTCTTTTTTTTTCACACTAGAGAAGCAAAAGGAAATCTGAGTTTCAAAAAAAAAATGACACCATTCTGCTTTTGCAGGTGAACATTAACGATCATTTTGGCCGCTGATATCAGAAAACGTTTTGGTGATTTCTCTTGCATCATGCAAATGGCTGCATAATGCCTGCTTCTCTTGGAATGTAAAATCAAATCAGTATTCTAATGCTACAAGCCGGTGATGAGCTTGGGAATAAATATGCAGGAGCGCATAAAAAAATCAAGGCAATCAAGAGGAGCTAGCGTCCTGGCTTGGACTATAAATCTTTGTCTATTTCAATCGTGGGGCTGGCCGAATCAGTGTAAAATTCCAGCGGGGATGTCATCAATTTCTGTTAACCTCTCTATTCCTCTTTGTGTTGGCTCTGGGGTGATGGATTGGTTTTGTCACTTCTGCTCCGTTCACAGTATGTTAACATGGAAGGGTGCAGGCAGGTTATAAGGAAAGGTTACTCCTGGCCCAGCCCTGACCCTCACTATGTTCTCTGAGACTGTGGATTCCTTTCTGTCTGAAACCATGGTACCTCTTTCCGGTTCCTGGATGCTCAGTTGAAAGACCACATGTGGGCTGGTCCAAAGTCGCATCATAGGTCATCCTGTTGAAGTGAAAATAGGTCTATCAATTCAGCTTCCAGAGAAGCAGCTGATGGTGTATTAAGACAAGTAAAGGGAAGAGTCTGGAACCTGGGTGCTGACTCTGAGTGGCTGCCAAGACCCATTGACGCACTTGTGTCACTTTCCAAACACAAACTGGCATTTTCCAGCCATAACATGGTGGTTCTTTGTCCAACAATTCCAATGGAGCATTGAAGGTCTTGCAGAGGGGTGAAATGCACATTTGGGGGAGATGGTGCATTTCCCATCTCTTTGGGGGACATCATCTATCTCACTCAAAGATGCATTTCCCCCCTCTATAAGACTTGGCTTGCTAAAATACATGAGTACTGACCAATAAGCATAGCAATAGACTCTAGCTTCTCAAGGCCACTGCAGTTGTGACTTCAAGATCATAAGACTTTTATTTTAGTTGGGGCTGCTGCTGTTTTTGACACATAACTTATAAGTGTGTTGCCAATGCAATAATCACTGGCCATTTTCAAGTCTAGGGCGTCTAGCTGAGAGTTGGTCTAGACAAGATAAGCTTCAAAGGGAAGTGTTAGCGCATAAACTGAAATGAGAAATTAATATTGCTATGGGAACCAAATGCCATTTAAATTTGCATTTCTAATTACTTTACATCAAATTGAATTAAAACTCACTTCCTTAGTCTCACTAGCCACAGCTCAAATGCTTAATTGCCACCTGAGGTTGATGGCCACTAGATTGGATAGTATGGGCATAGAACTAATTCCCTCATAGAAGGATCTCTCAGACAGAGCTGGGATAGATTGCATTGATCTAAATGGGTTTGTGCAGTTCAAAGTAATCACCAAGGGAAGCCAGATACTTACTTCAATAGGGTTGCCATTGTAGAAACATGGTATCTTAGTTATACAGCTATTAATCAAAGATGAGTCATGTTTATAAGGTAATGGCTTGCTTGGAAATTGACTGTAAAGGTATTCCAAAGAAGTTTCAAGTATATTTTGAGTGATGGTAAAGTTTATTGAAATAAGTATGATAGAAAGAGCCCATGAGCATTGGCTTCAGACCGATCTGAATTTCAGGCACAAATCTGAAACTTTCCAGAGCCATTTACCCTTCCCGAGCCTGAGTTCTGTTTTTTCATGCATAACATAAGGAACAATAATAACTAAATTACAATTATTTAAATGAGATAAGATTGAAGCAAATTCTAATCCAGTGCATCAAACAGAGCAAGAACTTTAAATATCTTTTTTGCAGACCTTAAAAATTCTACACTGTCGACTTTAGAAAGGGCTATGGAACTTATATAATAAAAAGCACAGGAGCTGTGATGTTTTCAAATCTTGAGGACATGGAGCTGAGGACAATTTTTCCATTTTGGGGGAATGGTTGTTGTTTGTTTATCTAGGGGTGAGGAGAGGCAGGCAGATCATTTCCTTATCCACGTTCACAACCCCATCCTCTGACAGTCCAAGCACCTCTGCTTTAGAGCTTGACTCTACCAGAAACGGCATAGCTCAAGCAGGGCATGCCTTGGCAGCCTCTGCCTGCAATTTGAGTTTAGGGTTAAGGTGGTTTCAGTGGAGTGGTATCCCGTGACGGGTACGCTGACTATCTCCTGACATCCCTGACTTCCAATCAGAACTGGGGCTCAGTGTGCAAAGGTGAGCTTTTCAGCAACACCTATCTCCTTTATTGAAACCCTTGATGCTCCACTCTGGGCTCTGCCCTCTTCACCTGTTCAGCATCTCATTGACCTCCTCTCAGCCCCCACATCATAGAACCAGAATATTACTTGACCTGAGAATGGACTGAGGTGGGGGCATCCTGTCAAGTCTTTAAACCTAGCAACCTTATGTGTTTCCAACACAATCAGGACATTTCCATCTCTGGACGACATGTCATTGTCATTTCTTTCTCTAGTCTACAGATCTTTGTCTTGCATATGGTAAGTGCTACACAAATATCTGATAAATGGCAGGTAAATGTGAATGTATTTTGCATGCTAACATTATGCATTGTATGTTAGCATTATTAAGTAACATATTAATAATACCAGTGTCAAGAAAACTAGTTTAACAAAATATTGATTTATTTTACAGCTTAAGACAATAAATTAACCAATAAGTTAAATTATTGATTATCATATTGTCTTATTCCAAGATTGAAGGACGGTAGTAAGTTATTGGAATGAACAGTAGAAGAAAGTAAGTGAAACAGAAGGAAGAGAATGTTATACAAATGCATATTAGATATACTACACAAATAAAATTTACATTGATAATAGCAAAATTTTATTTGCCTTTGATCAGAGTCTTAAGCTATATTATTTCTAAGCCTCACAATCTACTTAAGTTCAAAGTCAACCAACTCAAAAAGAGGTTAAGTTTCTGGTTAAGGCCACTCAGCAAATGGAGGATCCTGGATATTAATCCAAGCTTCTCTTTCTTTTCTTTAAAATATTTTTATTGAGAAATCTTCATATACGTACTGTCCATTTGCAGTGTACAATCAATAGCTCACAATATCATTGCATATTTGTGTATCTGTCACCATGATCATTTTTAGAACATTTGCATTACCACAGAAGAAATAAAAAGAAAAAAATCATGCATCCCATCCCCCTTACCCCTCCCTCTCATTGACCACTAGTACTTCAATCTACCCAACTTTGTTTACCCCTTATCCCCCCTACTATTTATTTAGTTTTTTTCTTATTTTTTTACTTGTCGGTCTATACCCTGGATACAAGGAGCATCAGACACAAGGTTTTCATAACCACATGGTCACATTGTAAAAACTATATAGTAATACAATCATCTCCAAGAATAAAGGTTATTGGAACACAGTTCAACAGTTTCAGGTACTTCCCTCTCACCATTTCAATACATCATAACCTAAAAAAGGATATCCATATAATGCACAAGAATAATCTCCAGGATAACCTCTCAACTCTGAAATCTCTTAGTCACTGAAGATTTATTTTATCTCATTTCTCTCTTTCTCTTTTTGGTCAAGAAGATTTTCTCAATCTCATGATGCCAAGTCTTGGCTCATTCTGGAAGTCCTGCCCAACGTTGCCAGGGAGATTTACACCCCTGGAATTCATGTCTCACATATAGGGGAGGGCAGTGAATTTTCACCTGCCAAGTTGGCTTAGTGAGAGACCAGGTTTCTCTTTCTACTATTTGGGGCTGTTACTATAAAATCCAGTTTGGTGAACATCAAATGTAGGAAAATGACCAAATACTCAAGGCTAGTGATTTTCATGATTTGGACAAACTACCTTCATAAGTGCATGAAATAAAGGTCTGCAAAATTAAAAATATCCTTTAGCTGAAATTCATAATCTGGCATTCCAAGCAATATAGACAGCATTTAGTCAGTCCTAGAAAAAATAGTAACTATAGTTTAAAAAATGTGCATGCTTTCTAGGGAAGCAGTATTGCCTGGTAATGAAGAGCAAAGTTCCTGAAACAAGACCATCTGCAGTGGAATCCAAGCTCTACCATTACCAACTCCATGAGCCTGAGCAAATTATTTGGCCTACAAGGCTTTGATTTCCTTGTCTACAAAATGGGCATCTTGGTACTTACTTCACAGGTCTGTTGTGAGATTAAATACGATTATGTGCATCAAGAACCTTGCCTTGTGCTTGCTAGGGCTCAGTCACTGGTAGCTGTTGATGATTTGATAGTAACTTGTTTTCACAATGCATAGTACTTTACGAAGCAATTCTACATGCATGATTTCAAAGGTTATGACCTGACAGAGTCATTGGTGGCATTGAGATATGCCACTCTTTACATAGATAAGAAACTGAGTTTCAGAGAGGCAAAGTGACATGACTTCATGACAGCAGGGCTGGGAGGCTGCCTGGACCAGCCAATTTCAAGTCTAGGGCATCTAGCTGAAAGTTGGTCTAGACAAGATAAGCTTCAAAGGAAAGTGTTAGTGCATAAACTGAAATGAGAAATTAATATTGCTATGGGAACCAAATTAATAAGAAAATTGTCTGATCTAAACTCAACATGTATACAAAAGTGATTGCCCTTTAGGATATAGAATAAGTGAACCCTGAGGTTGCAGTGGGAAATATGGGAAAGATCAAGCAATGGGAAGAAGGTGAAAGAGAGGCATCCATCTAAGTACTCATTAGACAACAATCTAAAGAAGCATAGTGAATGAATGCTATTGCATCAGTGGTGCTCCAAAGTTTTCTAGTCTAGATCATATACCAAACCATTGATATATCAAAAGCAAATGCACTTGGTGTTTATATCAAATGAACCTCCTGTTTTGTCTTCCAAGCTCTTGTGAGATGGAGAAGGGTCCCAGACTGAGGAACTCCAAGGGCAAATGCTCCTGAGAGAGCCCAGGAAAAGGAAACTGAGAAGGTAGGGGCCCTATTCTAAGTGCAATGGAAAGTCACTGTGGGGTTCTTAAAAATGAAATGTTTTTTTTTTTTTTATTACAGGGTTTTAAATGCAGGTATGGAGTGGTGGCTTTCTGACACATTTTAAAAAGATCATTTTTGAAAAAAAAAAAAAAAGAAGCATAGACATAGCACCTGTTCTGTTTGCTATTACCTCAGTCACACCCAGGAGAATCCCTGGTGTGTTGTTAGCATTTTTGATTAATGGATAGAAGAATAAACGGATGATTGAGTGTAGAAATGCATGAATGAAGCCAGAAAGGAATTCAAACCCCAACTAGATACCAGTAGAATCACTTGGGAAGCTTTTGAAAGTCACTGATGCCTGTACACCATCCCAGACCTATAGAATCAGAATCTATGGGTGTGAGTTTGAGCAGGAGTATTTTGAAGAGTTCCCCACACAAGTCTAATGTTCAGCCAGAACTAAGAAACCATTGAGCTAGTCCCACCCATCATTAATTTCACAGGTGGAAAAACAGGATCCATAAGCATCGAGGACTTGTCCAGAAATATGATGTAAGTAATTGGCGCTGCTGAAGCAAGAGGCTTTGATTTCAGTGATGAGTGTTTGTGTGTTTATGTGTGTGTATGTAAACACAGCCATGATTTCCCATGCTGTTGCTTCGTTACACATGCATGTGAACTCTCTGGTTCCTGGAAGACAATTGCCCCTCCCCGTAGGTCTCCTTTCTCCAAAAGCCTCTTTTCTAGAGTTATCCCCTTTTAGAAGCCTCCACTGACCTCTTGCATCCACAAGCTGGGTGACCTTGCTCTTTCCCTTGCTCCCACAGTTCTTTGCCTTTCCCACAGCCTCTGGGTCACAATGTATTTTGCTGATAAATTCCCATGCCTTCATCCTCCATTATACGGCGAGCTCATCAAAGGCAGAATGAACGTCTGTTTTAGCTACTTATTTCCAGGGCTTGACACGTAGGCTCAATTAATAGATAATGAATAAATGTAGGCCAGTTGTTTTACATATATAAAAGTGATTTGTATATACACACACATATTTGTGTGAGTGTATATCATTGTAGGACTTATTTAAAGGGTAATTTTTGAATATACATGCATATGATTAAATGTAAATGGGGTAATTTAATTTAATTCAACAGAATTTATTGAGCACCTATTATATCTAAATCATTTTGTGAAAACAATTAATGATGACTGGAACACCGTCTCTGACCTCGCTGGAGCTCACAGACTAGTGAATCAGGCTTTACACACTAATTATTACACAGTGCCCTCCTTAGGGTACGTTAACTGTGGCAAGCTACCAACAAGCAAAGCTCCAAGGGAGAAAAATTGAGCTGAAAGCATTTGGTGAAATAAAACATTAATCTAGTGATTCTTAAATTTCTGTTGGAGAAGAAATTATAGGCATCTTTGAATTTTGATAAAAGCTTCAGAAACTCTTCCCAGAAAATATGCACAAGGCACACCATGTGCACATCCATTGAGGTCTATCCATGGATTCTTCAGCTACACACAACCCAGGATAAGATGCTTGGCCAAGGTCACTAACTCATTATGCTTTGCTACCACTTCCACCCTTGAGTTTAAGGTGCTCTGTTCTAGCTGGAGCTTCCCCATTCAATACAGATTAGCAACCCAGACACCAGACAAATTTCTAGGCTTCTTACCGCCATGTCACAAGAGCTTGGAAGACAAAACAGGAGGTTCACTTGATATAAACACCAAGTGCATTTGCTTTTGATATATCAATGGTTTGGTGTATGATCTAGACTAGAAAACTTTGGAGCATCACTGGTCCAATGGCATTCATTCACTATATTGGCCATCAAAAGCAACATACTCCCATTCTTATGGATAGGACCACTTCCTAATTTGGGCTCAACATGTAAATGGATTCTTCATTGATCTGAATCATGGATTACACTTCCCCTGTAGTATTTTTTACTATCCCTTCGGCTAAAGCAATGCATGGAATATATATACTTAATTACTTAGCCCTGATATTATTTAGGACAGTGGTATTGAAACTTTGGGGTCTCACTTTACACTATTAAAAATTTATTGCAGATCCAAAGTGCTTTTGTTTATATGGGTTATAGCTAGCAGTATTTACCATATTATAAGTTAAAACACAATTAAACATATATATTTATTAAGCCATTTTTACATAGCAATAACAAAATCATTAATTGATAATGGAAATAGGATGATTTTAATGAAAAATAAAAAGATATTCTGATGAAAATTAATGAGGTTTTAAAAAAATTACTGAGAAGAGTGGCCTTGTTTTATATTTTGGAAATCTTTTCAATAACTGGCTTAAGAAAAGATAGCTGGATTCTCATGCTTGGTTCTACTTTAATATATTGTGATAGATTGTTTTGGCGGAATTATATGAAGAAAATACAGTGTCACATAATTGTGTGGTTTGAAAAGAGATGTATATTAATTGCTTTTCAAATAATTTGGGATATTTTTCTTTAGTACAACACCCAAACTTGATAGGTTGTAGCTATTTAAAAGTTATTTTTAATGTGAAATCTGAAGTGATACCAATGACCTTTTTATATTCTGTTATTTTTAAACCTATTGGTCTGGCTAGAACTTTTAAATAAATTGACGGTGGATTCATACATGATTTTGTCACACACACATTGGTCATTTGTGAAATATTCATCTGCTGAGTCATGAAGATGTTCCAAACATTGGCACAGTTCTTTATGCCATACCCAAACCCACCTTCCTAACATCACCACAGATCTCAAAACAAGAGTCTTTAAGTAGTGGGGAGCTGATAGGTTCATTGTGGTAGATGCAAGGTCTCCAACATTGTAATTTTAACTAAAAAGCTCAAACTTTATTAGCAATAAATACAGCCAGTTGTTTTTATTGAGGTGAAAACCTCAAGATCACACTACCTTCATTAAAAAAAAAAGCCTTTCAAACACCCAGATCTAAATAAGCATAGTTTGTCTATAAGTTGTGCCTTCAGGTAAAAATGGTATTCTGTGGAAAAAACTTTAGTTTTTCTCAAACAATGCACAAGAGTCTTTCTTCAAGACAACCATCATGTTTCAATAGTCAGAAGAAGTGCTTTAGATGCACATCCCATTTTGTCAGCCAGAATACTATAATAATATTGTGGTAGGTAAAATAATTGACCCCATTCCCCCCCAAATATCTACATCCAAATCCCTGGAACATGTGCATAAATTACCTTACATGACAAAAGGGACTTTGAGGTGTGATTAAGTCAAGGACCTTGTTATGAGGAGATTAGCCTGGATTATCTGGGTGGGCCTTATATGACTACATGGATCTTCAAAAGTCAAGAATGTTTCCTGGCTATTGTAAGAGACAGATGTAACTACAGAAGAAAGATGAAGAAAGATGAATGGTAGTTGACTTTGAAGATGGAAGGAGGAGGGCATAAGCTTGTCATGTGGGTAGCCTCTAAAGCTGGAGAAGGCAAGGAAATGGATTCTCTCCTAAATTGGTTAGAAAGGAGTGTATCTCTGGTGACCCCTTGATTTTAGTCCAGTGAGACCTGGGGGAGACTTTTGACCTACAGAGCTGCAAGATAATGAATTTGTGTTGTTTCAAGCCACTGTGATAATTTGTCACAGCAGCAGTGGAAAACTAATACAGATGGATACTCTGGGTCAAGATACAATAACATTAATAATTTTTACTGTTTCTTCAAGGACATTCTTAAATAAACCTAGGAAAAATTAAACAGCCACCAATATATTTTGGTGCCATTGCCTTCATTGGTGCTAAGGCACCCACAGTTCGCTTGTACATTATCACTGCAAATGTCAACACAGTGAAAATGGCAAATGACATCAAGTTATAATTATAAAAATAATTTTTACCTCACAGACTCTGAAAGAGTTTTAAGAATCTCAGATTCTGTGGATCATCACTGCGTTTTAGTTGCACAATTATCTTCCAAACATCTGGGAGATTTTTATCTGTGTCCTTTTCAATTATGAATCAACCCTGAATTAAACTGTAACATTATGGATATTAAAAACTAAAATGAGATGAAAGTTTGGGGTCTTGAATCCCACTTTTTGAGAATTCTTTCCATGATAATCAGGTGAGTGCAGCTACATTGCTAGGAAATTTTCAACACATCTTTGGATTTTAACACATCAATAACCTTCTGTACGTAAGCATTTGAAGTGATTTAATGTTGGTTTCTCTGTATCTAATATTTCCCATAAGCTGTTGATTTAAGTCAAATAAGACATAAATACATATATCCTATTTCAATACATATTTCAATCCATTTCAATCAAGTTATCTGCTTGCTTTCTTTCACAGGGAATGAAAGCAATGAAACGATGGAGTTTTCCTATGTGGGCAAATTTCTTTGGGGAGCAACTTCTACCCATCCAAACTGGAACACTTGGAGCTAAAAATGCACACTGTGGGCTTTCAGAACCCGAAGGTGTGCATTTTAAATGTTTTTAAGTGCTCTTGTTAAAAGACATGTTCTCTTTGATTGATAGATTTAAAAAAAAAATCTGCTAAGTGAACTAATTCAGCAATAGTTGAAATTTAGCAGCAGTAGAAGTGGCTGAACTAAGGAAACTAAAACCCTTTCTGTGATGAGATACAGGAGAGCATGTAGCATCCTACCAACTCATCTCTATAGCCTTGAAGTAGGCAGAACAAATAAATTCTTGATTTCCAATTTCCAAAGCAAGGACCATGCGTGGCTTAGTTGAACCAGAAAAATATAAAACAAAAAACCAAAAGAAGTAAAAAATTAGAGCATTAAGATCATGTCCAAATACCAAATCTCTCTAAGTTGTGGCTCCCCCATATCTGTGTAATGCAGAACAATTTTATTAATAACTTTAATGCCTTCTAAAGATCGTGGATCATGGAAACTGGAGAGTCCTTTGCTTCCTAAGGACTCTTAGGAAGATGTGGGTATTGCACTATCATGACAGAAGCAGAGAAAGAGCTAAATTTCTTTTCACAATAGAGAGTGAGCCAATTGGGATTCCCAGGGAGATGATCCAAGTAGAAGGAGACAAGACCCATGAAACCTGAGTGATGGTGGAGGGAAGGGCAGGGAAGAGGAATCCTTTTGATGATGAAGCAAAGAAGAGGGGATGTTAGCAAACAGACATTTTGATGGGCATTTTTTTAAAGTTTGTTGTTGGATATAAAGTTTACACTGTCTATTCTCTATGAAAGCTTCATAAAATCTTTTGTTCTCATTCTGAGTCTAGCCAGAGGCAGGTCAGACCCAGCGAGTCAGAGTTCCATGATGGTGAGAGCCCTGATCTACCAGCAAGTGTAAAGTGGGGGAGAAGATTTTTCTTCCTGTTCCCCTGGGTTTTGAAAAACAAAAAAAAAGGATCCCATTTCTTGAGGACCATTTATTATACACCAGGCCCTATTACAGACATATTGTAATGCCTTTCTCTCACAGCACCACTATTTTACAGATGAGGTAAATGTGAATCAGAGATCAAGTAATTTGCTCAACATTTCAAGACCAGTAATTGCTTCTAGTAAATGTCTCTTCTACAATTTTCTGAAATTGGGAAAAGTAGCTAAATCTTGCTTTCTGAAATGTTTAGAAAATACATAGATGATAGATAGGTTGGCAGGTCAATAAACAGATGATAAAGTACATGTGACAAAATGTTAAAATTTGTTGTATCTGGTTATCTGTGTAGGGGATATATTGGCGGTCTCCATATTATTTTATATTATGTTTGTGACGTTCTTGTAAGTTTGAAATTACTTCAAAATTAGAAGTCACAAAGTTTTGGGAGAACAAAATGCTGCAGGGGTGGTGGAGGTACCTCTTGAGATGCTCTCACCCATCCACTCCCTCCTAGGATAGAAGGCCCTCCTTCACCTCGATGCCTTCGTTCATAGGGAATCTTCCATTCCCTGCTCAAACACTGAGGGCATAGCACAGTGGGATGCATCATAAAAAAAAATACAGTACCTAGAATCTGGAGGTTTGGGTTCAAGTCTTGATAGTTATAGAACAGTTGACTGATTCTGAATGTCAAAGATTTGCTTCTCTCTCCTTTCCCAGTAAAACACTGGATTGTATTTCCTAGTCTCCTTGTTGGTAGTAGAGGCCACTTAACTGAACTTTTGCCTATGAAATGCAAATGGAAGTCAGAGGTGTCATTTCCAGGACCAGTCCTCAAAACCCTCTCATGCAAAACTCTCCCTCCAGAGTAATTCTCCACTGCTGCCATTGGCCTAGATCCCTAGTGACCGTATAGAGCAAGTTCTCCCGTCATCTCTGGTTGGCTGCTGGCTGAACTTCATGTGAAGTAAAAATAGTTTATCTTATATTAAGCCATTGAGATTTGGTGGTTCATCTGCTATTGTAACTGGTATATCTTAATTAAATTTGGAGAATATATTTGAATATTACATACCACCACCACTCTGGATAATGGCTACCATTTATGCCCACTTTGAGTTGGGCATTGTGTGAAAAGTTGAACATGCATTACCTCATTTAAGTTTCACCAAAACATTAGGAAGTGATTAATATTGTCCTCCTTTTATAAATGAAAAAACTGAGTCTTGTAGACACTAACTCAATTGTCAATATCACACAAATGCTAGATGATGGAAGACAGACTAGAAGTAGATGCTGAATAAAATCCTTTTATTCTGCTATCATGCCATCCTGTCCTCCCCACAACAATCTCTCTTTTCCTTCTTTAGTGTCTCCATAGAGTCTAGGAGTTGTTTGATTCCACTGAGGAATATTTATTAATTGCATTGACTTGAAAGCAAGGATTTACTTATTCCCCAAAACTTATAGTGGCCACTGTATGTCAAGCTCTGCACTGATCCTTTGAAAAACACAGGGCAGTTAGTTATACTGCCATCTGCCATACCACACCTGTTAGAAAATCCTAGTCTAGATCCTGACTTCAGTGAATCCTGAATTGTCTGGGCACACAGAATGGGTTATGGTCTTAGTATGGTGAAGATGCAGCTCTAGCTGTGGTCTATAGTTGGTTACCAGCAGCAGAAAACCACAGCTGGCTAGTTTAAGTGAAAGGAAATTTCCTCAGTGGGAGGTGGGAGGGTTGGAAAACAAACAGGATTCAATGGACCTCCCAGGAGTATGACAGCCTATCTCTTGTGCAGGATAATTCTCACTCATTTTTCAGGTCCCAGTTCCATATCACTTTATTCTAGCTTACCTTACCCATATCCCTTCCTATGCCCACCAGCCCCATAGCACTGGGGAATACATCATTGCAGACTTAGCCCTTGAAGTGATTCTTGAAGGAAAGAAGGATTATGGAAGGGAAGAGGATTCAGAGTCAAGAAATCTGGGCTCTGTTCTGGAAACATCACTATTTCTCAGCTTTGTTCTCCTGTAGAATAGAATTAAGGACCACTGTGTTGATCCAGTCTACAAAGTCATGGCTGTACTGGTGTTTAAATATTTTTGAGCTTTAGTTGCTGACTGCTCACCCCACTTCCATACTTCAGCAGCCTTGGATGATCTACAGGGTTTCCACAGATTTCCTCATGACCCAGGAACTAAGGGGATAATGCCTGGGACAGCAGGAGATAGCTAGGCCCTTGCTCCCACACTAAAGCCAGAGTCTAATTTCACTGGTCATGCCCCATACTTGTCACACCACCCACTGTTCCAAGCAAGGGATATTTATTTAACAGGTGGGTGATATGGTTGTTTATATTCTCAGAATTAGTTGGGTACAGGGTAGACTATGAGTGACTAAAATGTAAAAAATGTGATCTCTTATTATTGAACAGAGGAAAATAGATGGGGAATAAATTTTAACTTTAAGTAGAAATGATAGCCCGGCACATGTCCTTATCGAATAGTGTGTTTCTGAGTAGCTGAAGTGTTTATAATATTCTAGGGGCAACATCTTTGTGTATTCTCTGCTTGATCAATGTGTCAGAGACTCATGCCCATGAACCATCGACTGATACTTGATCTTCTGCTCCTCCGGATTATGGCTTTGAACCCGTGCTGGGCTCTTGGTGTTACTCATGGATTCCTGTTAGTAGAGATCTTCTCCATCTGTAGTCAGATGCCTGCTACCCACTGGTAGATACTTCAGCGTTTCCCAGGCTTCTATGTTTGCCCAGTTCCTGTTGGACCCACAGGGTGACCTTGAGGACTCTAGGGAAGACTTCGTAGAATGGGACCTACTCCCTGTCCTTGGGAAGTTCCCCTCTCATTAGGCTAGGTGGGTCAGGCCCAATGAGCAAATAATTATCAACACTAGGTATAAATGTTTAGGGGATACTCTTGGAAATCTAACATGTTAAGTGCATCTATTTCGGAGAAGGGGACATTTAGGCTTGGCTTTCTTTTTAGTCCCAATTTAAATACTTCCTTCTTAAAGTACTTCCTTGAATATGTGACATATACAGAAACTTGCTATGCCAATCTATGCATTGAGTTCAGTGCACTCCCTCATCCCCACATGAATGGCAATCACTAACAACGAGATGACCATGCCCAAGCCCATGGCAGCATGGAGTTACATCTGTGGAGCTCTCACCCTTGCCTTCAATCCCCATCTCCTTCCACATGGGACTTGGGTTTTATCTTCTGTGTCTGACTCTTTATATTAGGCTGCAAAATTTACTTTCCCTGCCTTTGGCCCTTAACACTTTATAAGAATACTTCTTTTGCTGATCCTTGGCTTTTGCCATTTCAAACTGCCTCTGGACTATACTATTACCAGCCATAGCCTCTGGGACCCCAAATCTCATTCCAAAGCACATGGGTGACAGGGAGAGAGACTGATGTAAGGCCATGTGGATAAGACCTTTGGCCTACCTAGGTTTGTTTGCTGCTGTCTCCCTCTGTCCTAGAACAATGCCTAGCACACAGCAAGCAATGAATATTGAATAAATAAATCTGCTTGGCAATGGAGGATGCTTACTACAAGCTGAAACAAAAGAAAAGTTCATGAGTGGTTGCTCAGTACAATCCTAAAGTTGACAACTTGGTAACAGCGTGAAAACAAATTAAGCCAAAGAAATACCTCCCCTGGGATGCTTCATTACTTTCCCCATCTAGGTGTGGATGCCATTAAGGCAAATTATTGCCTCTCAAATATTTTTAGCTCAATGCCCGTTACTCTCTGAATTTGCCTTAGAGGTACATGTTTTCAACTAAGTAATGGGACATACAAATTAAATGCAATTTCAAATTTAAACCTGTACAAGTGTCACTTGCCAAGTCCCCCTGATAGTCCCAGGAGGCTGCCCACAGCACTGTTGGAAAGTGTATTACTGTACTTGGTTCCCATTATTTAGTCTGAGAAATTCATATTAAAATAAAAGCCAGCAATAAAGTTAATATTTTATATACTGCACAACCACAGCAGATGTTTAGGTCCCAAACAGATAGATTCATTTCTCATATTCTTTTTCTCGTTTGCTTTTTTATTTTACACATACTCACACATACATATAAAAACCAACCTCGGACATTTTAAGATGAAAAACCAGCATCTACTATAAGCATTTTAAAAATGGAAAATGATTCAAGCAAAAGGTTGGTATATTCAGGAGTCCAGAATTCTGGCTGAATGCCAAGTCCCAAGTATCTGGTACTATTTCCTTGAAACAAAGCCAGCCTGGGAGTGAGTTGGACTTCCACAATGAAGCTTCATTGGTTGTACACTGTTACTTAAGACTCTGTTTTTTTCTTGTCTTGTTTTGTTCCCAATCCTTGCTACTCTAAACTGGCTGACCCCTCAACACTCTGGTACAGATTGTCATAGACTTGAGGTTTACCACCCTGATCACCTGGCACAACAAAGACGGAACTGACTTGGTTACTGGCCCATGCACTCCTTCAAGGAAGGGCTGTGCTAATTTGTCTTGACATTCCCAATCAACAACATAGAACCTGGTGAGCAGTAAGCATTACATAAATGTGGCATTGTTAAAGTTGTCTTGGACTCGGTGACTCTTTTGCTGACCTGGACCCCGGAGTTTGCTCCCACCTGATTTTTTGCTTCTACTCACATCACACAATAGCTCACTTCACACTCTTCTGGTGTTACCTGTGCTTACTGTTGAGTATCTACCTCTGGTCTTCCTTCTGGTATCTAACCGCTAGGCATTCCCCATTTATTAATTTCTCCAAATTAAATTTGCAAAAGGGCTATAACTATTAAAAAATGGAGATTTGAATCACTTGTAACATAATGTTGCTTTAGATGAATAACTTACGTCTTCAATCTGTATTCTCATCTGGAAAATGAAGAAAGTGGATTAAATAATATATCATCCATATCCTTCATTCTCTGTTTCTGATTTCACAAGAATCAAGATATATATAATTAATGCAAGCAAAATAAAAATAGCAATCTATAGATTTCCCAAGGGACTCCTATGGTTATACAGTATAATGCCACCAATCAAAATTTGAATGAAGATCTTCAAGATCAGAAGATGACGTTCTCGAAATCTCCTGATATCCAACTGAAAAAGATGCTCCACATACTCTCAGGAGGCAACGCACACATCAGCTGAACCAGGAGGCTCAGAAAATGTTTACAGAGAGGATGGATACCTATTGGGTTCCAGGTTTACCAGGCAACATAGAAAGAGCTAAATGATTAAAAATATAATAAAATAAGCCACTCATTCATTCATTCATTCATTCATTCAAAAGTGCTTATTGAAAACCCACTTTGCGTTGAGGCTGTTAATGCCGTTAAAGATCAGCCTAGGAAAGTTAGAAAACAGCAGAAAAAATGAAGTACAAGTCTGCCACCAGCTATTGGACTGTGTGAGAGGAGGGTGTGTTTAGATTTTCATTTCTAGGCGTGTAACTTTCCATATACTTTCAAAGATAGTGGACACATAATTAGACATTCTGCTTTTCTTATTTAACATTAATAACTAAGTGTTTCCTACATTGTAAAATGTTTTCATAATTACCATTTCACTCTACTAGAATTTAATTAGTCTATGTTGTGGGCTGTTTAAGTTTTCCTTATTCCCTTTGTTTTACTAAAAATGACACTCAGGGCGGGCCGCGGTGGCTCAGCGGGCAAAGTGCTTGCCTGCTATGCCGGAGGACCTCGGTTCGATTCCCGGCCCCAGCCCATGTAACAAAAACGGAGAAACAGAATACAATAAAACAAGAAAATGTTTAAAAAATGTTTCCCTTTCTTCCTTCTATCCTTCCTTCCTTCTCTCTGTCTTTCCTTTAAAAAAAAAAAAAAAAAATGACACTCAATGAAAATCTTCGTGAACATTATTTATGTTTTTAGAATGTTACTTTTGAATGGGTCTCCCCAAATAGTAAAAGGCTGAAACTATCTTTTCTCTTTGGCTACTTATCTTTCTTTTAACCAATGTTGCTTAACTCTTCTCCATGGAAGTCAGACTTGATCATCATCAGCTTTCTCACTTCTTTTCTTCTCTTTCCTCTATACATTTATTAAGGACGTTGCAACTTGCGCTTTGTCACAGTTCAGAACACGTGCATGCTGTTCTGCCATCCCAAAAGAACTTGAGCTGTTTGGACAGAGATCTTCCTTTAAATGGATCCAGTGTTCTTCTCCAATTGTTTTACTTAAGTTTCCCCTTTCCTGAAAACATCGTTTTGTTTCCTTTATTGCCTGAATGGGTTTTATCATTGAGTTTTTCAAGAGCAGCACTCTGATCCTATGTTTCCTGAGTTCTTTTGTGTTTGGAACTGCCTTATATTTTCAATTACAAGCATATGACAAATAATAACTAGCTTGAATTATAGTATTCTAATGAACAATTAACATCTATAAAAGATAATAAAGAAGATGGTAATCAGGTATGGCATCATGATTAAAATCCCAGGTTTGCCTTTGAATCCTGACTATGTCACTTAACTCCCGGTGTGACCTTGGGCAGAAAATGTAGCATCTCTGAGCACCAACATTTTCATCTGAAAAATGGGGTTGATAATGAAACTTGCTTGGTCAGGTTGTCATGACAATGAGAAGAAATGCTGCTTCTATAGTATTGAACAAATTGCTCGGTACATAATCAGCAGTTAATAGAACAGTAATAACTCTTAACATTTACAAATATATTTCCTTAAAAATTTTATTATTACCATTACTATTAGTAGTAGTATTAGTATTATTATATTAGTATTATTATTGCCATTCTATTTAAGGGGCACTTCCTGGGAGTGTTTTATGTGCCAGGCAGTGGAGTAGGTACTGGGGAGTCCCCAAGAGATCATTACCTAGAAAAGACAAAATATTAAGTCTGTTTGTTAGAGAACAAGAGTTATAGAGTTACAATGAGTCAACTTTTCTGAGACTGTGCTCCTTATTCTGTTGATAGAAAAGTAAAAATATTAGTAACATTGCCTCCATCTGTGATACCATCCTTGCTATACCAATAAGTGGCATAAACAGCAGGAGATGTTTATACCACTTAGACAAGATTGGAACTTGGGAAAGGATGAGGGTTTAAAGCTGATGTTTTCACATATAAATAAACAAAACGTCAATTACAAGAAGAAGAAACAAAAACTACCTAAAGAGACATTTTAGCTCCATCCCTGCACCCGGAAACCCAGTTTGGGGGACTTTTGGAAATACATGGAAGTGAATCTGAGAAGCTTGAGTGTTCATAGACACATTACCTTATGGATTAAATGTAGAAATAGATCCTTTCCGTAATCAGGTAGCTGACATTCTATTAAGTTAGACTCTGTTACAGTATCAAACATAGTTTACCATTTTATGTAGAAGGAAACCTGGGTAAAACATTTACTAACAGGGGAAGAACATAGCCAGTCCATCTGTAAGCTGGGAGAGTCAGCTGGGGAGCAGGTCCCAACAGGAAAGAGATTGAAAGAGCTGGGTTTTTGGGTTTCCAAAATAATTTGTCTGAGCCAAATCATAAGAAAATAGTAAGAAAGAAGCTTGGAGAAGTCATATTACCTAGAAGTCACAAATGGACTTCTTGGCCTTTGAAATCAGGTCCACCAGGCAGTTGAGGATCTCCTGGATGTTATGTTGTGATCAGTTCTCTGTCCACCATCTGAAGGGCTAGGGATTAGCCAGTACATGTGCAGTGATGATCTAGACTGAGCTCCCAGCTCCAGGAAAATAAGACCCAAACCTCCACAAGTACCGACGTGGGGCTTTGGGGCAGAGCAGGAGTGGTGGCACTTACATCCAAGAAATTCTGGAACTACATTTCTCAACCTGCTGCTTGCAGTTGAGTGGCTGTCTTGGTGGGATCATTTGGGTCTTCTAGCCCCAAAACAGAATTTATGTGAAGAATTTCTTACACTAAATACATTCTGAATCTGTCTACTTCTCCCATCTCACACACACCATGGTAGACCAGGCTACCCTTGTCTCTAGTGATGCCAATAGTCATGTAACTGGCCTTCATTGAGGGGCACCAGGCATGACCAGTTCACTCTAAGAACTGACAAGCTAAAGAGGAGGCCAGACAAGTGCCTCCCTCTTTCTGTGTTTGCCTTCCTTATTAGACTGTTGATTCCTTAGGGGCCAGAACTATCTGGTTTTAATCTTGGTGACCCCAAAGGCTTGTAGATGGTCTGATACACATCATTGTAAGCATTGGTTGAAGTATTCTTGTTCATTTTATGTATACATTTTTAATTTGCAAGGTAGCTACAAATCACAAAGTTACACGCATAACTTAAGTTCTCAACTGCCAAATCCTCCCCTACAATCAACAAAGTCCCGTAGACCAAATCCAACTTTCATCCCCAAATAAGAATGTAGATGGTACAAAATTAGCATATTTTAAAAGATGCTTTCCCGAGGATGGCATATATATACATATATGTAAAATAAGGAAAAGAATAAAAGGTGCCTCTCATCATCTTATGAGATCAGCACCACTCTCGCTGCTGCCAATTTCTCTCCTTTAAGTGCTGTCTTTGAAACCAAGGCACAATCAAGGTGCGTGATAAAGTAAAATGCTTCACTGATCTAAACAAAAGGTAGTTTTGAAGATGTCTGGTTGGCATCGAGGGATGGGGGGGGTGGGTTCCGTGGAGAAACATGTCACATCCCACTATCCCTCTTTCCACCTTTTTTCCCCCCTTGGCTGGGGAGCTGAGATATATGTGTTGGTGAAGGTGAATTTATTTCTTGGAGGATATTTTTTTTTCTCCCATGGACCAGGGTCAGGAAGAATCCACCCCAAGGGTAGTTGGAGGGAAGAAAAATAACAAGGCCCACGAGTGTCTAGGGACCATAACATTGCTCACTTCCTCTGTAATCATCAGTGCCTGGCTGGGCTGCCTTGGTAATTTACATAATATCATCCTGACACCTTCACTTCAGTTATCCATCACCTGCGAAGGAATTTTCCTTCCTGGCATGCTCTTGCTTGCTCCCTCTATCCTTTGGTCCCTCTCTCCTGTCTTTCATTTATTTCTTTTTTTCTGCACCAGCCCCTTACCCTTTCTGCATGCTCCTACTGCTCTTCTTTCCTCTCTTCCTTTGTGCTTGTGTTATCAGACCAAGCAAAGAAAGATGGATTTCACATCATTTCTGTCCTTCTTGTTCAACTCACCCACTTTTGGTAAATGATGAAGTACCAAGTCAATGAGGTTGGGAAATATGCAGAAGAAGAGAGCTCTCTTTTTATATAATAAATAGTATCATTGGGGTAGGGGGAAGGGAGTTACTCTAATAAATTTACACATGAACACTCTGGGGGAAAATGAGGTCTTCAGTTTACACATTGTTTTGACCATAAATCAGTTTATGCTTTGCATTGAGCATAAATTTGCAAATAGAGAAAAACTGGGCATTGAGTATTCAATTCATCTTTTAGTATAAGCCGAAGAGTCCAGAAATAAATAAATCCAAGAATCCCATGCACCTAGGAATATAATCAAGTCACCATGCTAATAATTTTCTGAGAATCCCTCAGTTGCTTGTGTTTTTATGGTTAGGCTGCAAGGAAATAGACCAATAATCAGAAGGATCAACGGTCTTTGCCCTCATCCTACATTTTAGGGGAAAGCAAGTTGGTTGGAAAAATTATATAAAAAAACACAGAAAATCTGTTGTACAGAATACATACTTTGTGGCTTTTAAAATATGCATTGGAAGTTATTATGAAGTGTTTTACAAAGACTGAGGAAAACCAAGGTCATCAAGGTTCCAATGTTATGAAAAGGCATGTTATACGTATCTGAATTTTAAAGATGAAAATTATTCATGAATTGATTCTAATGGTGTTTCTTAAGCTTAGTTTTTCCTTTCTTTCTTTTGTAATGCCCATCCCACCTCCCATCCTCTCCTATGTTTTATTTTCCTTCATTTTTGTTAGAATAGACTGAGCAGATAAATGGGACACACAAATAACTAGCACAAGCTTTCAATAATTGTTTCTTGAAAGGTAGGGCCAATGTTTTATCCTTGTCTGTAGACCTTTTTTAAAAAAGATAATTACTGAGGCTAAGACCCCCATTCGAGAGCAATTGAACTGGAATTTTCAAATATAGAGCAGTTACCAAGTTCTTATGTATTATAATGGTAAGTTCTCTATATGTTCTCCTCTAGTCACTATTTAATAGTTCCCCCAAGTCTTCTGGAATTTTCTGGAAATCTCTGTGCAGATGGTGCAATGTCATGCAAGCAGTCCCTGAATCCTAATTTTTTTATGTAAAAAAAAAAATTACAGGGACCACATCCTCATGCATGTGGACTTTGTGATTATCTGTGCCAGACACTTTGCTAGGAATTTTATGTACGTTTTCTCACGTACTCCGACGCAATTCTACATTGTAAGAGCTATTATTCTCTACATCATACACATAAATAAATTAAGGTTCAGGGAGGGTGGTAATTTGCCCAAGGTCACACAGCCAGAAAAATGCAGAGCAAGGATCATAATTAGGAAAAGAGCAAGACGTGGCACTTCGCAGACACCAATAAATGATGGCTGTTTGTGTGATAATCACTGCTATTTTTTTTTCTCTCTGAGGTCTTACTATCAGTTACTAATGATAAACAATATAAAACTGAGGGGTGATGTACCAGGGAGTAAATTTGCATGTGGGCAGCAGATGATCAAGACTGGAAATCAGGAACCTTGAACGGGCTTAGGGTGAACATACCAGAACTCAGTCAGTATTTGCCAAGGTAAATCTCATTTAATTCCAGAGACTCCCATTGAGAGCCAGGGTATGATTGGAGATGTGGTGCAGGCATGATTCTCACAGTGAGAACCACATGGTGCCAAACCCACCAGCTCTGTGGACCTTGCCCCTCATCTCTTTTAGTTCTGTGCACAAATTGTTCTCAGCACTTCCCTTGTGCTGTTTGTAAGTGTGATAGAAAGGAACCTACCCAGGTGTTCACTATCTCTCACTAGCCAACATGGCCACTTCTCTATTTGTAAAGAAAGAGGGCCAAACCAGAAATTTTGGCAAAAATTGTAGCCATCATGGTCCATTGAATTCAGATGGTAATGCCCCTGTCTCCTTTGCTAGTCATGACTGTCCTACAGGCAAGGACCCTGTCTTTACTTTGGCATTTCCCTACTGAGTACAGTGGCTGGCACAGAACAGGTATCCAGTGGCTACCTAACCAACTTGGCTGCGGGGAGAGAGGGGTGCTATCTTGTGTTCCTCGCCATTGTAGCCCCGTATAGAGCACCAAGCTTGGCACATGGCAGAACATAATTATTACTTGTGGAACCAGTGATAAATGGAATGTGTTAACATTCCCAAGTGTGACCTCACAGGCGAAATTCCCACTGGGTCTCAGGAGTCCCCTTGGGGGCAGCTGTGTGGCTCCAAAAAGATGGAGACATCTACGCTCCTAATCCCTGCCTTCTCAGGGGGCAGGGTTCGCCTTTCTGCATACCCAGGTGTGCAGTGTTAAACAAAACAGAGTTTATACCACAAGAAGGGGAATCTATGAGCTAGAAAGGCTAGAAGAACTTTAGCCCTGCTGGAGGGAAGTCTCCTAGGGCTGCCAGAAGCCTAGTGCAGCACATGGTCTTAGTCTCCTAGAGGTGCCAGAACCAAGTGCCACAAACCAGGCAATTTATAACAACAGAAATGTACCATCTCACAGGTCTGGAGCCCAGGGAGTCTGAAGTTAAGTTGTTGGTGGGATGGAGTTCCCTCTAAAACTGTAGGGAAGATACGTTCTAGCTCCTGGTGGCTGTGGGCAGTTCTGGTGTTCCTTGGCTTGCAGCTGCTGCCCTCCTTTGTCTGCTGATGTCATCACATGGTCTTGCTCTCTTCTTTCCCGCTTTCTATAAGGTCACCGGTCATATTGGTATAGGGGTCAGCTTACTCTGGTATGATCTCATTTTGATGGAACTAATTCCATTTACAATGAAAATTTCCTATTTCTAAATGTGCTGGTTTGAAAGGAAGTATGCCCCCTAAGAAAAGCCATGTTTTGATATAAATCCCATTTCTTAAAGGTAGAATACTCCCTATTCAATACTGTATATTTGAAACTGTAATGAGATCATCTCCTTAGGTGATGTGATTTAGTCAAGAATGATTGTTCAACTGGATTAGGGGACGACATTTCTCCACCCATTTGAGTGGGTCTTGATTGGTTTATTGGAGTCCTATAAAAGAGGAAACATTTTGGAGATTCAGAGAGATTCAGAGAGAGCAGAGAATGCTGCAACACCACGAAGCAGAGAGTCCACCAGCCAGCGACCTTTGGAGATGAAGAAGGAAAACGCCTCCCGGGGAGCTTCATGAAACAGGAAGCCAGGAGACAAAGCTAGCAGATGACACCGTATTCGCCATGTGCCCTTCCAGCCGAGAGAGAAGCCCTGACTGTGTTTGCCATGTGCCATCTCACTTGAGAGAGAGAGCCTGAACTTCATCGGCCTTCTTGAACCAAGTTATCTTTCCCTGGATGCCTTTGATTGGACATTTCTATAGACTTGTTTTAATTGGGACATTTTCTCGGCCTTAGAACTGTAAACTTGCAACTTATTAAATTCCCCTTGTTAAAAGCCATTCCGTTTCTGGTATATTGCATTCCAGCAGCTAGCAAACTAGAGCACTAAATAAGGTCACATTCATGAGGACCAGGGTTTCAGACATGAACATATCTTTCTGGGGTACACAAGTCAACCCTTAAGCACCCAACAAAAGACTTCAGCACTTCATGGTTTCCTTTAGAAGCTTCTCATTACCCTCCAGCATTAATTTGCAACCCCATTATAAGCTCTCATAGTATCTGGCCTCCTTGTTTGTGTCACTGTACACCTCAATTGACTTTGTATGTATGTGTTTATTTACCTTCATTTCTTCCTAAATCAAATACTTTTTGAAGGCCAGCTCAATTTCAGTGTTTTTGCTATTCCTTGCTAGGAGCGACACTAAAGTTTATTAATTGGCTGTTTCCCTGAGTAGACTGTAAGGTCCATGAGCTCAGGGATCATAAGTATGCCTTCTTCATCAGTGCATCCCTGCTATATGGCAGGTCCTTCATAAACATTTGCTGATTAAAGGAATGAATGAGTGAGTGAATTATCAGAGCCCTTTGCTGTACACTGAAGATGCAAAAGTGTTTCATAGACAGCTCCTGCCTTGTCCTAAAGGAACTCACACCCTATGAAGTAACATTTATATTTAACCAACAAACCACAAGGCTGCAACAATGTATCATGTCAATGTAGAAGCATGTCAACAATATGTAACTATTGGTATTTGTGGATGCTTCCCCCCAGTGCTAATGAGCCAGTGAGAGTCAGAGCATCTCAAACTCATCTCTGAATTCTCTTCAGCACCTAAAAGGAGCACTGCCCCCAATAGCTACCTTGTAAATGCTGGTGAATTTGACACTTGAATTGAGTCCTCCAGCCCATTCCATGGCAGAACCCCCAGGGCTTAATGTAACAATGTTGACCAAAGATAGATATAACACCACAGAGGTAGAGTAGAGACCATTTACTGAGTTCTTTCTATGCACCAGGCACAGGCTAAACATTGTACAGACATGTCATTTAATTCTGACAGTAACCCAAGGGCCTAAATTTCATGTCCTCATTTTATAAGATACACACTTGCCTCTGTTAAGATATGTTTGCTGGGATTGCACAGTTGGGTAGTGGCAGATCCAGAATCCCAAACCAAGTTGCCCTATTTCTTAAGCCTGAGACCTGAACCACATGAAGACATTGGCCCTACACAGAGATGCCAACAAATCCTAACACCAGTGGGCATCCCACTGGTTGGCGGACTACCTTTCCCATGAGGATAAATCCAAGTCTTGGTCCTTGTGTGGGTTTCAAAATATGTTCCTTATCTTCCTGGACATAGTATCTAGGTAGAGTTTCCTAAATGCCTTTATTTTCACAATTTTGGGGATTTATGCTAAGGAACTCCTAGCTCCACACCAGAATGTTCATGATCTAATGGAGCACTGATTATGTTATTTTTTCCTGATAAAATTTACAAAGCTGGGGACAATCCTTCTGGAGTTTATATGTGCAGAGGAATTCTCAGCAAACAACTAATATGTACTTCTGTTGGTGGCAGTGGTACTAGACTCTATTAGCATTTGATTAAGTACATCAGTAGGACTCTACTCCACTCCCACCCCATATACACTAAAATGATAAGAAAGAAAGAAGAAATACCAGAAGTCATTTGAGCATCTGTGGCAGGCACTTTCTACCTCCACAAGGTTTTGTTTGGATACTGTTTTTCAAACCTACAGTCTGCAAATCCAGAACAATTGGAGGCCTATCGACTTTCACAATACCCTTTTTATTGTTATATCTACTGTTGTGAAGTTACTTTATTAAGATTGGAGTTTATGCTATAAATTGAATTAAGGCACAAATATATACAGTTCATTTTGTCTTTTAGCACTGCCCCTCTCTTACTTTCTCTTGTGATAAAGAAAACCATTAACTCCTGTCAGAACCACAAGGAAGGAGATCATTTTTATTGAAATAAGAACAAAATGATAGTGTCAGGCACTGAGTCTAAGAGATAAAATATTACATCTAATAAACATGCTACATATGGGATTCGACAAGGGGTCCTTGAATTACGGAACAACAGAAGCTGCAGAAAAACAATAACATTAATATTGAAAAATAATGACTAACACTTCCATCTTGGAGAAACCTGAATTTTAATAAACAGAATGGAAATTTTGGAATCTCTGGGAAAGTAGCTTAATGGCATCCAAGTTATTGGAGGATTGTTCAAGGTGAACCAGTAGTATGGTGGTTATGGCTAACCAAGGTTACCAAGGATTCAGAAAAAAACACAGGAGCCTCTATTGAAAGGAAGATTTGTCAAACTATGGCATTTAAAATGTTGCAAAGAAGCAGATTAAAGCATAGACAGGTGGAGTCTAATTAGGGCAAGTAGGAAGTTTAATAATAATTTTAAAAGATTCATAGTGACTGTCTGGCATGCCAGGTGAAGTTTCCCGAGTTTCTGTTGGGGTCAGTGGCAAAGGATGTGATGTTGATGAGTGAGATCTGCATTTGGGTTGAAGAAATGGGAGAAATGGTTGGCCTACTACTCTGTGTTTGCCATCATTTGTCTAAATTGGTAGTTTTGAACTGGAGGCAACTCCCCTTCCCTGCCCCACCAGGGGACATGTGGCAATGAGCCATGTGTTGGTTGGCTAGACAGGTTGGTCCTACTGGCAGCTAATGGGGAGAGGCCAGTGATGCTGCTGACCATCCAACAATGCACAAGGCAGTCCTTCAAAACAAATAATTATTGCCCCAAATGCCAATAATTGAGAAACCATGACCTAAATCTATTTTTAATTCCTAATCAAAAATGCCTCATTGCTCATAACTAACAGATCTGGGCTGTCAACCATGTGCCCAGGAACCCACATCCACTGCCCTTGTAGGCTCACTTTCCTCCATCTTATCATCCATACCAGACTTCGGGCATGAGGGCATGGTCCAACTAAAATCATGTTTGTGGTTGTCACAGGATCTAGCTCTTTATTTGGCTTATTGTGCTGACAAAATAATTTAAAAAATAAATTGTGTATTGTTACTAACAATATCCAAAACTACAACTATCAATGAATGAGTGCAATATTTGCCACTTATTGGGTATCTATGGAGCAGACACAGTTTCAAATCTTTCCATGTATTCTCTTAGAAATGAACCTGCATGAAGACACCATCATCTCAAAATTACAGATGGAGTAATTTGGAGAAAGATGTCCTAGCTAGTAAGCCACAGAACCAGGATTCAATAAAAGCTTGTCTCACCTCAGAACTTGATCCTTTTTGGCTAGTCCAAGGTTTCTCCACATTGGTGCTGTTGACATTTGGGGGTGGATTATTCTTTGCTGTGGGATGCTGTCCTCTGCTTTGGAAGAAATTTAGCAGCTTCTTTGGCCTCTACCCATTAGATCTCCTTCCCTTGCTGTGACAATTAAAAATGTCTCCTGACAATGCCCAATATCCCTTGGGGTGGTGGTGCATAAATCTCCAGTTGAGGACCGCTGCCAAGACCCTATCAGCTTCAAGATTTCAGCACTGTAACACTACAGACTATTAAAGGGGATAGCAAATGGGTTGCCTGGTTGCTATAAAATTAATCAGAAGAAAAAGAAAGCCATTTGTATGCTGTTTTTTCTCTCTGTGCCCCCATTAGAAATGCTTCTCTTTTATGTATAACGTGCATGGACTTGAGACTTTTGGCCATTGATTACTTGTTTCCAAGAAAACATATTGGGAAAATCCCTCACGTGTCACATCCAGGGCTCTGTCCCAACTCAAACTGAGTTTCAATTTCCTTCTTGTGTAGTAACATGATTACCTAATGTATCTGAACACTGGAAATCGAGACAAAACTCACCATTTATTGATCATCTACTATCAATTGAGTGGCCGGCTCTTTACTTTTTCTTTAATTTTTATATGATCCTGAAATATAGATATTCTCTTTCATATTTTATAGTGAATAAACTTAGAGTGAAAAGTAAGGAACTGCCTCCTAGCTCTTGTAGCGTGTGAAGAGTTACTTGAATCTGAACCAATGGACCGTGAAGTCCCAGGTTAGTTTTCCATACACCGTTTCTCAGTGCCGATGATGTACCTATATACCTTGCCTCTTCATTTCTAATTCAAAAATAAAATTCTTATCATTGTTGAAACTGGTTGATAGGTGAGTGATGATTTTTTGTGTTTCTGTCTCCTTTTGCATATACCTGAACATGTCCATATTTTCCATAATAAAATGTTTTTTAAAATAATTATTCTTCTTCCCTCTTCTGCATAGAAACAAAATCAGTTTTCTCATGCTTGCTATTAATTTAAGTGCCTAAGTACTGTTTCCAAGTTGCCTGCTATTTATTTTGAATCCAAACTTATAAGTTCCCTTTTCTTTTTGGGGAAAGTTTGAATCTCTTAGCAGACATTGGAAGGCACGATGAGCGATGATTGCCTGAAAGTGTTTGCCTGAGAAAACCGTCTCCCTCTGCCTTTTTTTTTTTGTCAATTCGGGTGCCTCCCCCAGTCGCCTGGACTCAGGCAGGCAGCTTGGCGCTTGCTGCCTGGTGTTCATCTTCCTCACGCTCAGTGGCTGAGCCGCCTGCCGTGCTGGAAGGCAGATAACAAGAAAATGCAAGAAAAGATTTCAAAGGAGACACACAGACATGTTGCCTCATACCTTTCTCGCCTGCTCATTATTTAAACTCTGGGAAAAAAGAGAGAAGGGGTGGGTGAGGGGGCAGAGAGACACGGGCTCCTGAATATTTCACAAGCCTGTCTCTGTCCCATTACACTGTCTAGAGTCGCCTTCAAAGAAAAGGTGAGGGAACAAATACTGTTATCTTCTTGGGTAAATGAACCCAAGAAATTCCCTGTTTTTCCCCCATTAAAATGAAAGCAGTAGCATGGGCTTGGAATATTAGATTAAAATTTTGCTATTAATCACCTAAGCATAACCCTCATCTCAACCACTGTGCTAAAAATAGACACTTTGAATATGAGCTGCATCTTTCTAACCTGACAGCTGTTTGGAAGATTAGAAAGCATTGCTTGTTTTAACCTGCCTTGAGAAGACGGAGTCTGCCCTCCAGCCCTTTTTTCTCTCTCTCCATTTGCCCCACTAGTAACTGTAGCTTCCCCACCTCTAGAATGACTTGATCCTTTAACCCAGTAAGAACAATTGCAGGACTTAAACAGAAGGTTCTGTTAGGTTCTCTACCACCTCTACAGAGGACCTTTTCGTCAGTAGATTTAGCGTCTCTGTGCAAGGACACTCTCTGACTCTGGTCACTACTAATTTCAAAAATATCCATTGCTCCTGCTGTGTACCTGATTTTGTGCAATGCACTGCAGGAACAGAAATATTACTGCTAATGACAATAACAATAATGAATAAAAAGACTTGTCCTCGAGTTACCCACAGTAGAGTGGGAGCGATGGGGACACTGCAAGAGGCATGAAGGACCATGAGTTGTCAATTGGAAGAGTGGGAGAAAGGGATCTGGAGATGATTTTGTGGAAGAAATGCTGGAGGTGGGGTCTGAAGGTGAGTAGGAGTTATCTAAAAGGTAGGAGCTGGACAAAAGAGCATTCTTGGAAGAGGAAATGACAAAATGGTGAAACCAGAGCCATGCCCAAGACCTATATGTAATTTCCAACAGGATAAATGCAAAGATGAGAAGAGGAGCAGCTTAGACTAGGATTACAGAAGGCTCCGATTGCCTCCCAAAGCCTCAACTTCAGCCCAAGTGTGATAAGAAGCCACTGAAAAGATACTGCTGGGAGGGATATGACCATTTGAGGTGCCATTATTTTGTTAACAGCTTAATGAGCTATAATTAAGGTACAGTGGTGCACATATTTAAAATGTGCAGTTGAAGTTGTGATTTCTAGATATCCTGTGAAACCACCACCACAATCAAGATTGGGAACATACGCAAAAATCCCCAAGTTCCCTCTGTGTGTTTTTCCTCTCTTTCATTCCTCCCCAGGTCCACCCCAGGTGACCATTGATCTGCTTTTTGTCACTGTAGATTAGTTTGCTCTTCAGTATCTGTCATCTCTAAGTAAGCATACCTATTTTGAGATTTATACTGATTTTGAAATTTATGGATATACCACAATTTGTTTATCTATCTATCTGTTGATAAACATTAGATTTTTCCAGTTTGGAGCTATAACAAATACAACTGCTCTGGACATCTACATACACATCTTTACATGCACATACACGTTCCTTTCTATTGGATAAATACCTATGGCTGGTTTATGTGACAGGTACACATTTAGTTTTTGAAGGAAACACCAAACTGTATTTTAAAGTGGTTGTACCATTTTAGAGTCCATCAGCAGTGTATGGGAGTTTCAGTTGCTCCATGTTTTCTATGACACTTGGCATGGTCAGTCTTTTGAATTTTAGCCAGACCAGTGGAGTTGGGGTAGTATCTCTCTGGCCATTTAAAAAGACTTTTATCTTTAGAATTGGCTTTAAGTAATGTGCTTATGGTGTGACTGGGTGTAGCTTTAACCATATTTTTCTTGTGCTTGTTTTTATTCATTTATTTTTACCTTTTTGAGTCTAAGGATTTATGGTTTCATCAAATTTGGAGGGAAAAAAAGCATGGGCTCTTATTTCTGCAAATATTTTTGGTCCCCTTGTGGTAAGCGGCCTTTAAGATGACCCCCTGCCTCCCCCAAATGATCCTCAGTCCCTGATATGCATGTGCTTGTGTATATCTTTCACATGCTGTGCCGTGGCTAATTGATGTGACCAGTAGAATACAAAATAAGTAATATTTTGCCACTTTCAAGATTAATTCATAAAATACACAGCAGTTTCTATTTTGCATGTACTTTCTCACTCTCCTAAGTTCCTCGGCTCTGGGAGAAACTGGCTGCCATGTTGTAAGGACATTGAAGCAGCCCTGAGAAGGTGCTCACATTAAGAGGAGCTGAGACCTACCAGCAATGACACAGAAATAGCATGGAAACAAATTTCCCCTCAGTAGAGCCTCAGATGACTACAGTGCAGACCAACAGCTTGCTTGCAGCCTCATAAGAGACCCCAAGCCTGAGCCAGGGTGCTCCTGGATTTATGATCCTCTGAAATAGTATAATATATGTTGTTTTAGGCTGATAAATTTGGGGGTAATTTTTTATGCAGCAATAGGTAAGTCATACAGACTCTCCTCTTTTCCTACCTCTCCTTTCACAGCATTGGGCTCCTTGAAATGGTAGTCTTACAGCTCATTGAGGTTTGGTTCATTTTTCTCCCGTCTTGTTTCTCTCTGTTTCATTGAAAGTGTCTATTCCTGCCAACTTCAAGTTTGGTAATCTTTTCTTCTGTGATATCTAAGCCATCATCAATCCCATTCAGTGCATTTTTCAGTGCAGACTGAAACTACATTCAGTGTAGTTTTCATTTCTAGCAGTTCCATTTAGTCTTTTTCATACCTTCCATGTCTCTAACTTTTAAAGTATGCAGTAGAGTCCTAATAACTCTTCCAAATCCTTTGTTTGCCTTAGGCCTGGGAAAGTGGAAATGGAGAATAGGAGATGGAATTCAGAGATATTAGAAACTAGAACTATTTCTGCAATTAAAGGCAAACTATGAGTGGAAAGGAAGAGTGATTCACAGTGTTCCATTCTGAATGACCAGGTGAGTCATCTGCAGGTGTTGCTGGATCGTCTAAAACTCTTTGGATGTCTTTCTGGGACAAGCCATATACTTCACTATTCTCCCCAACATGCACCATTTGCTTCTTGATTATGCCATAGAACATGACAGGGCAAAAAAATCCATGGAAGTACAGTGTTCAGTGAGCCCTAAATATGCTGTCATCAACTGTTACAAATGATCCACGTCTATGCAAGGTGTTGGTGGTGGTGTGGTGTGTGTGAATCCTGTATTTTATGTATGACTGCTCTGTAAACATACAACTTCTCTAATTAAAAATAATAACTGAATATCCCCCTCCTAAAAATGCCTTGGAATGTGGGAAAGACATAAAGCCATAAAAGGAAGATGAAAATAGGTGAATTTATCTACAGTAGAAAAATGCCATCTTAACAATAGGACTAAACAGTGCAGTTCTCTCCAAGTATTTAACAGGATTCTTCCTGTTTCTAAATATCCACTTCATCTTGTCCATTGTTGGGCATTTCTTAGTACATGATTCATGTTCTTCTGCTATTATTCCTTCCAGAGACTTAATCTTATTTAAATTAAAAATCACATACCTTATTAATTAAAACACCAGATGAGAGCAATTGATAATTCATGGAAGGGAAAGCAAACATCTTCTCTATAAATATTTCTCCCCTTGATTCTTTAGGTGCTTATTATTTAAGCTTTGGAAAACCACTTTCTGCTCTAAACCAAACTGTAATTAATATTAACCACTTACATGTGCACAACAGTTCACAGTATACAAAGCTCTTCTTTTATTCATTATTAAATTTCATCTCTATAACCATCTTCTGAAGTGGTCAGAGCAAGGATTAATCATCCTCCACTTTACAGAGGAAACCAAGGCTGCAAAATTGGAATGATTTTCCGAATATCATACAGTTAGCAACTGGCAGAATCTGACTCCAAATTCCGTGTTTTTGCTACTCTATCATGCCTTGGGCTTTTCTCACAACTGAAGAATGAAGAAATTTCATTTTTCAAGGGGGATCTAGCACTTGACATAATCCTGAGCTGTTAAAACAGACGAGAAGAAACTCCAGCAATAGGAGAGTTTAGGGAAGGGAAAACGCTGCTTCTTTCAGATCTGTTGCATGACAGCTTGATGGCTATATGAATGTTACTTCAAAACCAAAAATAGAAGAGTGAAACAATTTTGTCTCACCAGTTATTTGGTGTCAAGTAAGGAAGAACCAACTTTAGTCGTTTCTGAAGTGTATTAATTTTTTTTTGCCGTAGGAGTCAACTGATCTGGATTGAGTTGACAAAAATAATCAAGATAGTTTTACCGGAAATAAGAGGGCAATGTTTTTTCTTGCCTTCAATGCCTATCTTTAACCTACTCTTTTTCGTCTGGGTCTGGGGAGTCTCTGAAATGAGAGTCTGGATGGAAACTTTGCATTCAGAGTCCAGGCTCAGTCCAAGTTCCATTTCCCCTGATAATGGCCCAACGAAAGCCACGTCCTGAAAACCATGGAACTAAAGTCCATCTGAGTTTTCCCAACTTGGATTTTAATGTGGTTGACTGCAGCTTTGCTGTGTTGTTTTGTTTAGTGATCAGAGGATGGGTTTGGAGTCTGACAGACTTGCAGTGGAATTCTGAAATCGATACTTACCACATATCACACGTTCACATTGCTTAACTTTTCTGTTTCCAGTCATTTTATGATTGGAATGAGTTCAATAACAGTTAAATGAGATATTGAGTATATAACCCAAATAAACTCTGGGCTTCATGCAGTACTATCTTGACACAGTTTTCCATCAAGGAAACACATTCCAACAACGAGAAAGTAGTTAAAAATGTTTTACACCTTATTTATCTTTTTAAAGAAAGGTCAAAGAAAGAGGAAAAAGTACATAATTAATGTAAATTGAGTATCTTCAGTTCCTCTTTTCCACCAGTTCCACATTGACAATTCCCAAAGAGTTCATTTTCAAAATTTTCACTCTCCTGCTCGCAACACAAACATAGCCCACAAAGCTTGTCTGTTTCTCTTTGTCCCTCACTCTCTTTCTCAGTTCTGGATCACATGCATCATTTAGTCTCTGGTTGTTTCCATTTTCTTTCTTCCTGTATCTTCACAATGGAAGAGAGCCTCTAATATGACTTAGAATGCAGGAATCCTAGTCCTTCAGGAAGCAGGGAAGTGGGTAAAACTGCAATTATCTATTCTCCAACAGTTGTAGTCTAAGAACAAGCTGATGTTTTGTACATAGCACATATGATAAACTTACACAGCAGCTCGCACATAGTTGGAGCTCAAAATTGTACCTGCCATTCTTTTAACACAACCTCAGATAGATTTGCAATGACAGTTCTCAGCAGATGGTGCCCCATTTCCTAAAGTGATCAATAAGCCACTGGGAGGCCAGGGTGATGTGAAGTAGCTTATTAAATTCTTAGAATCTAGAGCCATTCTCTGGTGAGCATAGGTCTATAGATGGGCTCTTCACTCAAACAATATAGGGCTCCCACTACGTTTCTGATTCTGGACTCGGCTCTTGGGGTTTAAATATAAAAAAAGATATTCACTACCTTCAAAGGCTTTATGGGCAAATGGCTGGGACCCATGTTAAAAAAGAATAAAAGAAGCAGTTGGTAGTAGATGCCCAGATCACATCTACCAGTCTGATGCACCCATCTCTCAACTGCAGTGAGTGTTTGCTGCTAATGGCCCACAGCTTCATGCTTTTCCAGAACATTAAGATGCCCAATGGTGCTACCTGGTACAGAGATGCTTGGGAAGCTATGCCTCCCCCCACCTCTTAACTAGGGACCTGGTTAATAAGGAATATAGATGTCTAGCCCTTGACTTCAAAGCAGGGCAGCTCTTTGGTACCATTCATGCTTCTTCAGGCTGGACTTCAGCAGAAGCCAGATGTTTCTCTAACTTCTTTCCTTGCACTGTCTTGCTCCCCACATTCCTTAGATGTCTCACTTAACAGTGGGTCCCTCAATAAACTTCTTGAATGAGAGTCCTTATTCAGGCTCTGCATCTTGGAAGCCTGAGTTAAGGCACAGTGCTATAAATACAGTTCAGGGTATGGTGCACAGGGAGGAAAGAGTACTACTTCTTGAGATGTATAGGAAGGCTGCACTCAGAGGGTACTTGCCTTTCAGTTTTAAGAATGCTCTGGAAAGAGGATGGTAGGAAAGGGATGACATATGCAGAGTACCAATCAGGCCTAATTTACATCTCTCCTTTCCCAATATGGGCAAATAAACCATAACAACAAAGACATCACAATATGGAAGTGCATGAAATTCTCAGACAAGGCTGAAAAATCCTATTGCCTGTGGCTCAAGAAGTCTGGTGGGCAGTGGGGAGTGTCAGGTCCCCAGGCCGCCTATCCATGCGCTGCATTTCTCCTTGTACACAGTGGAGAGCCAAAGGAGGTTTTAACTCAGGAGGATTGTGTTGTTGTATCTGTGCTCTAAAAAGATAATTTTGGTGGCCGTGGGAGGATGGATTGGAGGAGTAAGGTGGGGAGATTGGATAGATGATCATAACGAATATGGAGATGAGAGACACTTAGAGAGCCAATGGTTTGGCAGGAATGAAGGCTTTAGAGTTGAGGACGTATTCTAAGCATTAAAGAAAACGAATCTTTAGTATGATGTGACCAATATAGAGGAAGCAAGGAGACTATATAATAGTGAACGACAATATTCCGGCATCTCCCAGTGATAAAAAAATAAAACCTGAACATGGATTACTCCATTAACAAGATTGGCCAGATAGGTAAAAAGACAATTCTAATGAATGGTGTTACTCAAGTAAAGTAGACATTATCCTCTTATTTGAAACCTCCATGCAATTTAAGGCATCGTTGGTGTATTAAAAAGAATGCATTATTCCAAGTGCTAGTAGCAGGTCAACATTCATTAGCAACCCTACAATAATAGCCAACAAGTGTGAAGAGTGAGCCCGTGATTGAGGAAAACAATTTCAGTTAAAAAATAGACTCTCATTTCTCTCTCTCGCAGGGTTATTATAGCAACAAGAAAATGAAAACACTTTTATTTTTCAAATTTATGAAAAAGCGCTCACCCACCACTGTCATTCTAGGCAGGAAAGCATCCTTAGTCAATCTAGCCTTTTCTTCTCTGAACTTAAATAAAGACAAACAACTATCAAGCAGCAAGAAGATTGGAAAATTTTGTTGATTTCTTTATAAAATGCAAATGAAAAATCGGTCATTAAAGAAGATAGCTGTTTATTACAGAAATCAATTTAGACTTCTCTTCATGTCATTGCTGTGTATGTGTGTGTGTATTTGTGTGTGTTTACTTAAGGTTGGCTAGGGGAAATCTGCTCTTCAGATTCAACATACTTTTGTTGTTTTTGTTTTTGTTTTTTTTTTGAGCATTTACTCTACTTCCACACACTTTGTTTTCTTTACCCTTCATGGGAACACTGTTGGATTATTACTTGGGTAACACCATTCATTAGAATTGTCTTTTTACCAATCTAGCCAATCTTGTTAATGGAGTAATCCACGTTGGATGACAAAGTCATTTTAAAGATAAGAAAAGTCAGCTCCAGAAAAATCAGGTAACTTATGCAGCTAATATTGGAGCAAAAGAGGGACAGAGTGGGACAGAGACAAAGTATAAGGCAGTGTGTTGTGAAGTCAGTGACTGAGCCAGGAGGAAAACTCGGTTCTGCTGATTCCAAAGCCAGAGCTCTCTACTATCTCGTCATTTCATCCCACAGCTGTGAGAGTGAGAGGCTTTAGAGGATGGCACAGCAGTTCCCAAATTTCTTGGCATATTTTAATTATCTGGGGAGCAGTCAAAAAGTGATCTCCAGGTGATTCTAATGTGCAGACATGCTTGGAAACTTCTGATAAGAGTAGGAAAGAGAAAGCCCTTTGAAACCACACAGACCTAGGTTCAAATCCCAGATTCTAGGCTTGCTAACTGTGTGACTTTGGGCAAGAGATTTGAACTCTCCATGGTTTGATTGCCTCATTTTTAATATAGGGATGATGGTCATATCTACCCCAAAGGGTGGTGGTGAAGTTTAAATTAGTTGATTATTAGATGGATAGGTAGGTAGGTAAGTAGATAGATAGGTAGGTAGGTAGATAGATGGATAGATAGATAGAAAGCAATTAGAAGTGTTTGCAGGGTTATTTCATAAAAACAGCAGTAAATAAACTAACAAAAAATGGGCCCCCTGGTTCCTGTGCCTGGTGGCCAGGAGGAAGAATGCGTCAGAAAAGGCCAATTGAGGAGACCTCCATGGTACCGTCAGAGCTTGGGTCTGGAAAGAATGCAAGGAAATATTGAGCCATCAGAGCTACAAGGAGCCTAGAACTGCAGGCCCCCCTCCCTGCATCACCACATGTAGGTTTTAATGATAATGACATAGAGGTCCAGAGAGGTTAAGTGACTTGCCCAAAGCTACACAGCAATTTGAGCACAGTTGGGGCTAGGACATGAAATTCCTCACTTATTTTGCTACAAGTTTTACTTTATGGTGGCTGCTTTGGCAGGGCTCTAGGGATTGGATGAAACTTAGAAAGGCGGGGTTGGCTCACTCCAAGGGGGAAACTTGAGGGCTCCTGAGCACCCCATCTGACTTGTAGTGACCCCAGTTCACAGACTCTGGAGGGACAAGCCTCAATTGACCGGCGGTGTTGGCACTTGTCATTTCTTCTCTTTGCATGTCTCCTTGACGTGCCCTGACTGGTGGAGAGAAATTCTCTTTTAAAGTCCCTGAATTGGAATCATTCCAAAAGGGTTTGATTTGCCTTTCAACATTTTAAAGGGAGAGATTTTCACTTGTGTGCTGAAGCAATCAGCTCAGCCCTTCTGTCTAAAAGAAGTCTATGGCATTGTGCAGTTGTACAAACTCTAATCACTGCTCCAGCACTTGACTCATTCCTTCTATGTTTGCACTTTCAAAGGTCATTTAACTGAAACACATCTTTTCAAACAAAATCCTTGGGAAACATTTGGCTTTTGTTTGGCTGCATGAGGGAGTAGGAAAAGACAGCTTTGGAGTTAAACCAACAAGGGTTGCATGCTGACCTGTGGTGCACAAATTACTCAGTTTTGCTGAGCCTCAGTTTGTTTATCTCTCAAATGGGGATTATATCTGCCTTGCAGTGAATCTATGAGACCAAATCAGATAATGCTGTCATAAGACAATTAGCAAACAGATCTGTGTCTGGCAAATAATTAAGAAAGAGTTTGTCTGCTCTGATATTTCATGTTGGGCAAAGGAAGACAATTAATTAAGATTGCATCAGGAAAAATTTACATAGTTTTTTGGGCTCAAGAAGCAGTGTCAGGAAGCATCCTTACCCTTGAGGAAGCCATGATCTAAGTAGAGACACAAAATTAACACAAAGAAACAAAACATATAAGTACTCATTTATAAGGTAGATTACTCAAGTGAGACAGAATGCTAGAGGTGGCCATATATGTTGTAGAATAAGTCACAGGCTAGTGATTTAAAGCTTTTTCAGATCTGTGGATACCTTTCATTTGACCATTTTATTCTAAAGGAAAGCTGAAATATGGAATGGAATAGCAGAAAACGTTTGAATTAATTACCAGGATATTGAACTCGGAAGATTTCACATTAAAATCATCATTGTCTGATAATCTTTAAAAATGGGAAGATTTGGAAATTATGAAACAGCAATCAATTGGATTTTAATCACAGCCTTGCCCTTACATGGAGCATGTGCTCTTGAATTTGCTGCAGTCACCACCACTCCCTGCTGTCTCTCTGACTTCAATGCTCTTTACCATTCTATTTGCACTGTGCCCTACCCATAGTAGAGTTAAAAGGAAAGAGAAATGTGCCTTGAATCAGGAGAGTGTTTCTTATCACATAATGAGAGAGAGCATATCATGTTATAAAAGGAAAGACTATTTTACACAATGGCATGCAAAACAACAAAGATTTCTGCACTGCAAGAAGGCAACTTAAGCTTTCATAATGAAATAAAATGTTGCAAGAAATGTAATAAGTTTAAGAATAATGCCTAGAGAGAGGCACAAATGTAAAATGACCAAAGGCTCCTTGCTGCCCTACTTTGTTAATTTACGTTAGCAACTCAGCCACTCTACCTTGCTAGCTGGATCTTGGTAGAGAAACATAAACGTGGTAGTGAGTCCTTTCTTTGTCACTCTTGGCTGCATGACATAAATCTTGAGATCCATTTTTCTTTTGCAAACTGGGGACGATAACAATGACCTCCAAGGATTTGGGTGAGGACTAAAGGAGTTGCACATAGCAATGTGCCTGCGGTAGTGGCATGTGGTTGCTGATCACTACATATTAGTTGAATCTGACCTTAAATGGAGGTGAAGGAATTTTGAAGCCTGGGTAATCAGGAAGATGTGACTGAGAAATTAGGGTATCATTGGACCTTCTTAGAGAAAGTAAGACTGAAACAGACCCAGATGTGAGAGAGGAATTGCATGGCACATGTCAGGTTGGAGATGCTGATAGGGCAAGTTGACCTGACCCAGCCAGGTGAGAGTACTTGTTGAGGAAAGCCTGAATGGAGTTTGTGGTGGAATGCATCAAGTCTTCCAGAGTACTGGTGATGGGTGCCCCAGCTTCTTACTCCTTCGGTCTCAGAGCCGGGATCAGTTACTTATTGAGTTCTTGTGTGCCAGGCATTGGGCCAGCTCCTGGGAGCAGAGAGACGCTAAGACTTAGGTTATGAATTTATTCTGCCTGAAGTCAAACCACATGTCTGTTGCTTAGAAGCTGTGTTACCTGGGGCAAATCACTTAACCTTCCCTGCCTCAGTTTCCTCATCTGAAAAGTGGAGGACTTTAACTTCAATGGAAGTGTTAATGTTAGATGCCTCACCGGGTTGTGTGGCTTATTGGGGTTGCTGTGGATTAAACCAGGGCATCCCAAGAGAGTGCTGGGAACAGAGTAAGAACTTCGTATATGCCAACTACTGTATTCAATGAGGTCTGGACGCCCCCCCACTGCAGGCAGGAACGATGGGAAGGGAATTCAAGGGCATCCAGAGGTGCATGCGCAGGGCTTACAGTAAGAACCAGGGCTGGGGGAGAGCAGGGAGTTTGGCCCCGGTATCTCGGGATCTCACAAAGATACTGGCGAGGGGCTTGGTCAGGACAGCTAAGGACCAGAAAGCATGGAGAGCAGGGAAGGCAGGAGGCAGCCAGGGGGTCCCGGGGCTCAGGGAGGAGGAGAACCAGGAACAGGGTGTGGATCTGGGGGTTCAGCAATGGGTGGAATAAGAAAGGACCACATGCTTCGTTCCATGTTCTGGGGGCCGTAGGGGCCCGCTGTGCAACATAAAAGTAGAGGAGTGACGTGATCACATTTAAGGGAGCATTCTACGGGGTGAGCAGATGGGAAGACTGATGCTCCTTGTTCCAGGAGAGGGCAAAGGGGTCATGTTGAGAAGCACTCTACCTCCTCCCATTGGTTATTTAGATCTAGTTAGTATCTTACATGAATTTCGCACTATGCACATCACAAGATATTGCTTTTCAGGGTTGCCCGAGTTTTTATAAAGAGTTAAGAGCTGTTACATGTAAACCTGCCCAAGGCTTTTTCCGGTGCCATTCATCACACTTAGGGGAGGCATCCTCAGTAACTCCACATGGTGGGATATGGTGGTTTATCTTTGGTGTGACCAGAGATGGGAGCTGGGCAACAGGGTGGGCTGGCCTGTTTGAAAGATGACAGACTCACCCTATCAGTGCCCCTCCAGTGTTGCCAAAGGTCTGGAACCTTTGGACCCTTTTTGGTAAATATTTATTGAATGATTGAATGAAATAATGATCGCTCCATCCCAGCGATGCACATGTGAGAAAAAGTAAGTAAAGCAAATGCATGCAGGGTAGGTTCTTTTTTGTTGTTGTTAGCTATTTTCCTTTATTTCAATACATTTCATGAGTCATGTGTCCAAACCTGCTTGGCGTTAAAAGAATGAAGATAAGGACATGGTCCCCCTCCACCTGGGGTCTCTCTGTTCTCTCTCTGGTGTTCACCTGCTTGATTTCGGTTGACGTTGGCATTCACAGTTGGGCTCCAGGTGATATCATATCTCAGCAAGGTTGGGCTGGTTCTCCGCGTTTGAGAGATGAGGAAACTGAGGCTCAGAGAATGAATCCTTGGTGTCAGAAGTCACCCAGTTGCTTGGGGATGGAGTCAAGATTTGAACCTGGCTCTAGTGACCCTGGAAGCCCTGCTCTCTTGGCCACCCCAGGTGGCCCTCAGGGGAAATCACAAGGGCTCCTTCTCCGGCTGATTCTCATTCTCCCTGTGAGTGTAACTCTAAACAGTAGATCAGTAAACCTATGGTTCTACCTCTTTTTGTGGAAAAGGACAAACATGAACATGCAAAACCACAGGTGGATGGAGAAAGTGAACAGCCCTCTTGCACTGTCCATTCTGGTGACTACTAGCCACATGCCATGATGTGAACTCAAATTTCAATTAGTTAAAATTCAGTAAAATTGAGAATGCAGTTCCTCAGTTGCCTTAGCCACATGTCAAGGGCTCAATAGCCACATGTGGCTGCCAGATTGGAGAGTCCAGATATAGAACATCTCTATCATCACAGAAAGTTCAATTGGACGGTGCCCCATCTAAATGTAAAACATCGTACCAAAGTGAGGGCTTGTTAAGAGTATGCAGAAAGGGATTTTTCATAACTTGCCTGTTTATATGCTGGCCTTGAACTTCTTGGAGGCCTTCTCTTGTTGCTTCTCAGACATGCTGAATTTCAACTTTGCCATGCATTTCTTTTGCATATGTTTGTGATTATGTGCATTGAAGCAACTCACATTTTGGGCATCGACTCTATTCAAGATAAAATAAGCAAAGAGTTCTGTGATTTCTGTCCCTTGTACAGGGCTTTTCATGGAACTACACTTTAATGTTCTAGCCTCTGCTTGTCAGAGAGGTGTATTGTGGGGTTGCCACTGGGGACGTTGTCAATTCCATTCACAGCCCCTTCATATAATGTTCTTTTTATGAAGTCATCCAGAGAAATTTATTTTAGACTTGAGTTTTCCTAAATGACCTGTCTCATATTTTTCCTCTCTGGAGACTACAGATCTTATAACTGTGTTTCCTTCTTTGCTTTAGGTGCTTGGAAGCTTATGAAGGACCTTCTGGCATCCATTGCTGAGCTAATTTTATCCTGTGCTTATTTTACTAATCAACTCTCCATCTCCTCTCTGATTTCTTTATTTTATTTTTCATCTCATTGCATTAGTGTGTGTGTTTTAATCGCTCCTTCAATGGGATGGAGGATACATGAGTACAGAGATGAAAGATCAAATGTAAATGGGTGAGCTGCTTAGGGACGTGGGGATCAGAAACAGAGGTGTGGGTCCAGGCAGTGGCCCAGCTTATCTGTTTTGAGTTGGAAGGTCACAGTAGATGGAGGCCACTCCCTTGGAATCATGCCGCCTCTGCCCCTGAGGTTGGCCTTGGCACATACCCGGGCCTCACCAGGAAAGGGAAGGCTGTTAGCCTGTCTGGGCATATTCTAGCTTCTTGGCTCTGGGCTGGGGCTGCTCCACCTGTCCCCACTCCAATTGCAATCAAGAACATCCAAGGTGAGTCACTTGAGCCTTTGGCCTGCCTCCTTGCAGGGATAAGCTCCCCCCAAACCTATGTCCTACCACCCTGACCTCTCCTTCCAGTGAGTGCAGCCTTAATTATGAGTCAGAGCAGAGGGTCATCCATTTCTCCGACCTCCCCTGTTTTGGGAGCTGATTAATTCTTTGTGCCAGCTATCCAGTTATTCATTTTCCTTGGGGAGAAGATTTTTTATGAGACCTTGGTCAACAGCAAAGAGCTTGTGTGCCAAGCCAGGCAGCTCTGTGCTTCTGGAAAACAGCAAGTCCAGGCCAACTAGAAACAACACTGTACAGCCTACGGGTGCCTCTCTCATGACTTGTATTAAGATTTGATTTAATTTTTACCTGATGCTTCACCTATTACAATGAGACATAAAAAAGGGAATTTGCAGCTGCCTGCTTATCAGAAAAGATCAACTGTTTCTGTAATTAATATGGAAGATAACAATTTAAAATAATGAAACACCCATAATATGCTTAGGGGAAGCAGCTTGTTGCTATAATTAGAACGAGAATCAAATTGTTCTGATGGCAAACACATCATTTATTGAACTGAAGCTACTCTATGAATGGAAGTAAATAGCACAGCGGGAAAAAAAATCCGGTAAGAGACTCATTTGGTAAAACTCTGGGTCTGAGAAAGATCTTGGAGACATTTGTGGATGCAGCTTAGCAGACCTGGGCATTCCTGTATAGCCATCTGGGGGGCTCCACCCAAACGCCTGCAAGGTATTTATTTGCTTAGGTCCCTTTGAGAACCTTGTGAGTCTTTTAAAACACAACTATGACTGTGTTTCAGTCCCGCTTAAAAGTCCACCACGGTTAAGATGAAAAAAAAACTGCATCTCTAAGAGCATGCAAATATACATATGCATGCAAACACATATATCCGCACACATTCTATGATGTCACTGTATAGAAATTTCAAGAAACTCTTATTCCTCCTCAGTCAAGTTTTGCTGGGAAGTGAGGATTGAGGAAGCGCTTCTACTTTATGCCCCACTTTTCATTCTCTTGTTTAAAAAATTCTGAGTATAAAATATTTTTTATATTTAATGAAGTTGTTGTTTGTTCCCATGGCTCTCCATTATTTATAGGTTTTGCGTTCAAGTTCTTTAGGTGGCCTTGACCAGCTAAGCTTATCAATCTCATGTTCTGCCAATGCTGCCCTGTTCCAGCACCAGCTCCCGGCCTACAGCAGCTTAATCCACGACCTCTCTGCAAACCCAGAGCGGGTGCCTTTGTTCCCGCTGATCTCTCAGCCTGCCATTTTCTTCCCCTCCTCTCTTTATGGGAAGGGTCCTGTGTCTCTGTGAAGGTCTGGTGAAAATTTCACCCCCTCTCAGCAACTTTCTCAGACCAATCCTCTACCCTCTGAGCGCTCATGCTATCTCCCACAAATTTATATCAATATATGCTGTGGCATTATGCATTTGTTTGCATGTCTCATTCCCACTCGAGGAATATTTATATGTGTGTATGTTTACATGCCTGACACATAGTAGGGATAAATGTTCACAAAAATGGTGTTAGATGAATTTGGGTGAACAAGGACACATTTTGGGCTCATTAGACATGTTAAGATATTTTTAAAGTTTTGTGGTTTGAGTAAAATTTGAAATGCATTTGCCAAGTATGTTTCTCCCTGTTTTGTAAAGCCCATATGTCTATTAAGGGGGGAAAAACCATATGGTTCTGATTTCTTTACTCACAGATCAGCATTTCTTTTTTTTTTTTTTTTTTGATATCTGATGTTCAAGATGCTGCCTGTACTGTGTGTGTTGGTCCCTCTTTCTGAATATGTTTTTCTTTGAGCTGAGAAGATTGACTTTCCCCAAAATGGAAAATTAACTCTCAACAGGATAAAGAGTATTTTCAGTGCTCGGCTTGTGTGGCTTGGGAGATGGAGTTTCTAATGAAAAAGCACTCTTTGCCTTTTTTTGCAAAGGAAGAGGTGGTTACCCTTAAACAGACCCTTCTGCCAAGGTGAATCACAATTCAAGTTGGGGCATATGGGTTGATTTTTGGTGAGACAAAGTGATCCATGAGCATGGATGTGAGATTAATCCAATGAATTAATGAATGAATAGGCATATAAATGAATGAAAGCAGTCTAGGGAGGAGTGATGTCACAACCATCAATTTTTAAATTAGAAAACCTGGATTGAATCACTATTGCCCTTGACTTTGTGTCTTAATAATGGAGGGTCTTGGCCTCTCTGAATGTGGTCTACTCACTGAAAGATGGGGTTAACTATGTCTATGTTCTCAGGTTTTAATAATTATTCATTCTTTTTGATCAGTTTCCCATATTTTAGTTCCTTTACCTAATGCCTCTACAATCTTGGCCATATTTGGGTAATTTGCATACTACCCTTTACTTACCACTTTTCTTTCAATTGATTTTTCTTTATTTTGTAAAGCACTAACAAACATATTTGTGAAATACTATGTCACGATTATCTGCAGAAATCCGATATTCCTTACCATAAAGTTAACTGTAGAAAAGAGATAGTTATTAATTTTCCTAAATGTTAATATTTAGATATGTTTAATAATTTCTAAAATAACTTCACTCATTACCAGCGGTACTCATGGCTATCTTTGAAAATTTTAGACATGGTCAGTAAGAGAGAGACAGAGAGAGAGAGAAAGATGGCTATGGGGTGGAGGCAGAGATTTAGTCCTGCTGTCCTAAGCCAAGGACTGTGTGGATGACCAGCCACCATCGAGAAGTCAGGGGAGAGCAAGGGTGGCCCTGCCAACACCTGGATTCTGGACATATAGCCTCTAGAACTGTAAGGCAATTCCTTTTGTTTAGACCATCTAGTTTCTGGTCCTTTGGTATGAAGTCCTGGCAAACTGAGACTTATCCCTACCACACTAAGGGAGGCCAAACACCAGGTGACCAGTGAAACATGGAGTCAATCACGCCCTTTTCTATAAGGTGCCTCTTTGGATAATTGTAGTAGTTTCATGAGACATGTGTGGCTAGTTTTAGGTTTCTCATTTTAAAAGCGAAGAAGTAGGGGGTGCAAGGGTAGTTCGGTGGTAGAATTCTCACCTGCTATGAGAGAGATCTGGGTTTAATTCCTGGCCCATGCATTCCTCAACCCCATTCCCCACCCAAAAATCAACAAATGGTGCTGCAATAACAGGATACTAGCATGGAAAAATAATGAACTATGACTCCACCACAGAGCATAAAAAAAATAAAAGGTGAGGAAGTGAAGACTTCAAGGAGGTGACATGCTGCTTCTAGGGCCTCGCAGCCCATAGAACATCAAACCCATTCTAGAAGGAGCCAAGGTAACCATATATACATATGAGAGAGCAGGTCAAGGAAAAACAAGGGGGAGGTGAACTGTGCTGAGAAGATACAATGCATAAAATCCTGGAAAGACATCTTCCCTTTGACTGTGTGTTGGTTTTAGTAGATCTCCAACAGGACACAGTCCAGAAAGCCTGTTTGCAGCTTAGGAGGTCATATTTTGAACTTGGAAAATTTAATAAACGCTACACAGAAATAAGATGTGTCAGGTCCAAAGATGATTGCTGGAGAAACGGAAATAATGCAATTCCATGGTCTCATGAAAGTGTTCACACACTGGAAGAGAGTATGGAGGAGAACAAATGACTGGCAGATGCACCAAAGAAACCACAAACAAAATAAAACAAACTTGCTATGAGGACCCAGCCAAAATGAAGTTCAATGCGGCATATTCTGAGAGAACAGAAAGGCAGCAATTATTTGCATTAAAAAGCATGAATGTGATATATTTTTTAATGTAGGTTAATGGAGTCCAAGCCTGCAAACTTTATTTTCTTTTAGCCTTCAAAAGCAGTTATTTATGAAGAAATCTTATTTTCTCTTTCCTTCCTATTAATAATAGGATGGTCATTTTCTTAATCAAAGTCTCTTTCAGTAGTTCTCTAAAACTGTCATAGGTTTAGAGACTGCACCTTGCTCTTAAGACAAGGAGGCTCCAACTTTGAGGCTGCCCCTTGCATTTTACAGCCAGCTTTGGAAAAGTCTCTGCAACCTGTGTTACTGTAAAATAGGATCTCAAACTTGGCAATGAGAGGCAGGGGAATTCATTTTTAGATTTTAAAAATAAAAATGTCCATCTTCAAGTCAACACATTTTCCTGTTTTGGCATCTCAAACCATCTCAAAAAGAAAAGTGAAAGAAATTTTCAGCTTACCTTTGCCTCTCAGAAAGAACTTTTACGAATTGCATATTATTAAATTTTTACATGATTCCATTCTATAGATGAGATTGTGACTTCCATATGCACAGACTTGCCTGCCACTGGGTGTTGTCCAGCTGTGATAGGGCTGGAATAGGAAGAAGTCAATTTAAGGAAAACGCCAATTGGTTTGTTGCAGTATCATTCCCACCCCTAGCTAAGGGAACTGGAAAGAGAGAGGAGGGGCTGGAAACCCACTGAAAGCTTGATGACTGCTAGTAGGCTGACCATCTCTATAAGTGGAAATGACCTTTTAAGAAATAGCTCATTATTCCAACAAGTAAAACTATTTGGTCTGGAAGCTGGATTTCCACAGTTCCTACCTTTTTGTGCTTAGCTTGCTTTGATTTCCTAACACTGGTGGGTATCTTCAGTTTTGTCACAGCTGTGAGTGATGTACTGTGCCATGCAGGAGCTTGGTGAGGTCCCTCAATCCTCTGTGTCTTGATATACCCTCATGTATATAATGGCAGTGGTAATAGTACCCCTTTCCCAAAGCTGTGTAAAGTGACTTAAGGAGAAGCTACAAGCTCCATGTGCTACATAACCTGGATCAGGCATGAGTGCTATTGACTGAGTTCCATGTTAATGCCTCGATCATATATATTTAATAAGCTCTTTGAACAACAAAACACATACAACAAGGTTATGTATTGCTTGGTTAATGAAATGTTGCCTTTCTTTAGTCAGTCCCCTCTTCCTCAGAGGTAACTGCTTTCTGATTTCTAATAGCATAGTTGAGCTTTGTCTCTTCATGTTCTTCATGGAATTGGAATCATACAGTATATTTGGTTTGGTGTCCAACCTTTTCAACTTCTTTCACTCAGTATAATAATTTGGAGATTTTTCCATATGGTTGTTTATATCAGTAGTTCTTTTTGTATTTAAGCACTGTTCACTGGTATTAATAAGTGGCAATTTTTAATCCATTCAATCATTGATAAATATTTGGGTGGTCCATGGTTTTTTTTGTTTTGTTTTAAAAGTTTTTATTGTGAAAAATAGCATATATTTATGCAATAAATTTCAAAGCATACCACAACAATTAATTATAGGACAGATTTCAGAGTTTGGTATGGGTTACAGCTCCACAATTTTAGGTTTTTCCTTCTGGCTGCTCCAAGACACTGGAGACTAAAAGAAATATCAATCTAGTGCTTTAGCAGTCATACCCATTTGTTAAGTCCTATCTACTCTGTTTTAACACCACCTTCTCCTTTGATCTTTCTCCCAATCTTTAGGGGTATTTGGGCTATGCTCATTCTAACTTTTTCATGTTGGAAACTTTTTCATATTGGAAAGTTTTCATGTTGGAAGGGCTGTCAATAAATGGGATTGGGGGATGGAACTAGTTGATGTTCTAGAGACCCTTCTGGGTTTCAGGACTTATCTGGCCTAGGAACCCATCTGGAGGTTGTAGTTTCTGGAAAGTTATCCTAGTGCATGGAACCTTCGTTGAATCTTACATAAAGCCCGTGTTCTTTAGGGTTGGCAGGAATGGTTTTGATTGGGGTTTTGCAAACTATGATAAACAGCAATATCTGGCTGAAGCTTGCATAAGAGTAGCCTCCAGAGTAGCCTCTTTTTTTTTATTAATTAAAGAAAAAAAAGAAATTAACACAACATTTAGAAATCATTCCATTCTACATATGCAATCAGTAATTCTTAACATCATCACATAGATGTATGATCATCATTTCTTAGTACATTTGAATCAATTTAGGAAAAGAACTAGCAAAACAACAGAAAAAGATATAGAATGTTAATATAGAGAAAAAAATAATAATAGTAAAAAAAAAGAAAAGGAAAAAGAAAAAAAAAGACAAGCAAACAGACAGACAAAAAAAAAAAAACCTATAGCTCAGATGGAGCTTCATTCAGTGTTTTTTTTTTTTTTTTTTTTTTTTTTTTTTTTAAAGGAAAGACAGAGAGAAGGAAGGAAGGATAGAAGGAAGGAAGGAAGGAAGAAAGGGAAACATTTTTAAACATTTTCTTGTTTTATTGTATTCTGTTTCTCCGTTTTTGTTACATGGGCTGGGGCCGGGAATCGAACCGAGGTCCTCCGGCATAGCAGGCAAGCACTTTGCCCGCTGAGCCATCGCGGCCCGCCCTCATTCAGTGTTTTAACATGATTACTTTACAATTAGGTATTATTGTGTTGTCCATTTTTGAGTTTTTGTATCTAGTCCTGTTGCACAGTCTGTATCCCTTCAGCTCCAATTACCCATTATCTTACCCTGTTTCTAACTCCTGCTGGACTCTGTTACCAATGACATATTTCAAGTTTATTCTCGAATGTTGGTTCACATCAGTGGGACCATACAGTATTTGTCCTTTAGTTTTTGGCTAGACTCACTCAGCATAATGTTCTCTAGGTCCATCCATGTTATTACATGGTTCATAAGTTTATTCTGTCTTAAAGCTGCATAATATTCCATCATATGTATATACCACAGTTTGTTTAGCCACTCGTCTGTTGATGGACATTTTGGCTGTTTCCATCTCTTTGCAATTGTAAATAACACTGCTATAAACATTGGTGTGCAAATGTCCGTTTGTGTCTTTGCCCTTAAGTCCTCTGAGTAGATACCTAGCAATGGTATTGCTGGGTCGTATGGCAATTCTATATTCAGCTTTTTGAGGAACCACCAAACTGCCTTCCACAGTGGTTGCACCATTTGACATTCCCACCAACAGTGGATAAGTGTGCCTCTTTTACCGCATCCTCTCCAGCACTTGTCATTTTCTGTTTTGTTGATAATGGCCATTCTGGTGGGTGTGAGATGATATCTCATTGTGGTTTTGATTTGCATTTCTCTAATGGCCAGGGACATTGAGCATCTCTTCATGTGCCTCTTGGCCATTTGTATTTCTTCTTCTGGTAGGTGTCTGTTCAAGTCTTTTTCCCATTTTGTAATTGGGTTGGCTGTCTTTTTGTTGTTGAGTTGAACAATCTCTTTATAAATTCTGGATACTAGACCTTTCTCTGATATGTCGTTTCCAAATATTGTCTCCCATTGTGTAGGCTGTCTTTCTACTTTCTTGATGAAGTTCTTTGATGCACAAAAGTGTTTAATTTTGAGGAGTTTCCATTTATTTATTTCTTTCTTCAGTGCTCTTGCTTTAGGTTTAAGGTCCATAAAACCGCCTCCAGTTGTAAGATTCATAAGATATCTCCCTACATTTTCCTCTAACTGTTTTATGGTCTTAGACCTAATGTTTAGATCTTTGATCCATTTTGAGTTAATTTTTGTATAAGGTGTGAGATACGGGTCTTCTTTCATTCTTTTACTTATGGATATCCAGTTCTCTAGGCACCATTTACTGAAGAGACTGTTCTGTCCCAGGTGAGTTGGCTTGACTGCCTTATCAAAGATCAAATGTCCATAGATGAGAGGGTCTATATCTGAGCACTCTATTCGATTCCATTGGTCGATATATCTATCTTTATGCCAATACCATGCTGTTTTGACCACTGTGGCTTCATAATATGCCTTAAAGTCAGGCAGCGCGAGACCTCCAGCTTCGTTTTTTTTCCTCAAGATGTTTTTTTTTTTTTTTTTTTTTTATTAATTAAAAAAAGAATTAACAAAACAATTAGAAATCATTTCAATGTACATGTACAATCAGTAATTCTTAATAACATCACATAGTTGCATATTCATCATTTCTTAGTACATTTGCATCGATTTAGAAAAAGAAATAAAAAGACAACAGAATAAGAATTAAAACAATAATAGAAAGAAAAAAAAACAAAAAAAACAAAAACAAAAAACCTATACCTCACATGCAGCTTCATTCAGTGTTTTAACATAATTGCATTACAATTGGGTAGTATTGTGCTGTCCATTTCTGAGTTTTTATATCCAGTCCCGATGTACAGTCTGTATCCCTTCATCTCCAATTATCCCTTCTCTTTTTTTTTTTTTAATTAACAGAAAAAAAGAAATTAACCCAACATTTAGAGATCATACCATTCTACACATGCAATCATTAATTCTTAACATCATCACATAGCTGCATGATCATCATTTCTTAGTACATTTGCATTGGTTTAGAAGAACTAGCAACATAACCGAAAAAGATATAGAATGTTAATATAGAGAAAAAAATAAAAGTAATAATAGTAAAATCAAAACAAAACAACACAAAACAAAACAAAAACCTATAGCTCAGATGCAGCTTCATTCAGTGTTTTAACATGATTACTTTACAATTAGGTATTATTGTGCTGTCCATTTTTGAGTTTTTGTATCTAGTCCTGTTGCACAGTCTGTATCCCTTCAGCTTCAATTACCCATTGTCTTACCCTGTTTCTAACTCCTGCTGAACTCTGTTACCAATGACATATTTCAAGTTTATTCTCGAATGTCCGTTCACATCAGTGGGACCATACAGTATTTGTCCTTTAGTTTTTGGCTGGATTCACTCAGCATAATATTCTCTAGGTCCATCCATGTTATTACATGGTTCATAAGTTTATTTGTCTTAAAGCTGCATAATATTCCATCGTATGTATATACCACAGTTTGTTTAGCCACTCTTCTGTTGATGGAGATTTTGGCTGTTTCCATCTCTTTGCAATTGTAAATAATGCTGCTATAAACATTGGTGTGCAAATGTCCGTTTGTGTCTTTGCCCTTAAGTCCTTTGAGTAGATACCTAGCAATGGCATTGCTGGGTCGTATGGCAATTCTATATTCAGCTTTTTGAGGAACCGCCAAACTGCCTTCCACAGTGGTTGCACCCTTTGACATTCCCACCAACAGTGGATAAGTGTGCCTCTTTCTCCGCATCCTCTCCAGCACTTGTCATTTTCTGTTTTGTTGATAATGGCCATTCTGGTGGGTGTGAGATGATATCTCATTGTGGTTTTGATTTGCATTTCTCTAATGGCCAGGGACATTGAGCATCTCTTCATGTGCCTCTTGGCCATCCGTATTTCCTCTTCTGAGAGGTGTCTGTTCAAGTCTTTTTCCCATTTTGTAATTGGGTTGGCTGTCTTTTTGTTGTTGAGATGAACAATCTCTTTATAAATTCTGGATACTAGACCTTTATCTGATATATCATTTCCAAATATTGTCTCCCATTGTGAAGGCTGTCTTTCTACTTTCTTGATGAAGTTCTTTGATGCACAAAAGTGTTTAATTTTGAGGAGTTCCCATTTATTTATTTCCTTCTTCAGTGCTCTTGCTTTAGGTTTAAGGTCCATAAAACCGCCTCCAGTTGTAAGATCCATAAGATATCTCCCTACATTTTCCTCTAACTGTTTTATGGTCTTAGACCTAATGTTTAGATCTTTGATCCATTTTGAGTTAACTTTTGTATAGGGTGTGAGAGATGGGTCTTCTTTCATTCTTTTGCATATGGATATCCAGTTCTCGAGGCACCATTTATTGAAGAGACTGTTCTGTCCCAGGTGAGTTGGCTTGACTGCCTTATCAAAGATCAAATGTCCATAGATGAGAGGGTCTATATCTGAGCACTCTATTCGATTCCATTGGTCGATATATCTATCTTTATGCCAATACCATGCTGTTTTGACCACTGTGGCTTCATAATATGCCTTAAAGTCAGGCAGCGCGAGACCTCCAGCTTCGTTTTTTTTCCTCAAGATGTTTTTAGCAATTCGGGGCACCCTGCCCTTCCAGATAAATTTGCTTATTGGTTTTTCTATTTCTGAAAAATAAGTTGTTGGGATTTTGATTGGTATTGCATTGAATCTGTAAATCAATTTAGGTAGGATTGACATCTTAACTATATTTAGTCTTCCAATCCATGAACACGGTATGTCCTTCCATCTATTTAGGTCTTCTGTGATTTCTTTTAGCAGTTTTTTGTAGTTTTCTTTATATAGGTTTTTTGTCTCTTTAGTTAAATTTATTCCTAGGTATTTTATTCTTTTAGTTGCAATTGTGAATGGGATTCGTTTCTTGATTTCCCCCTCAGCTTGTTCCTTACTAGTGTATAGAAATCCTACAGATTTTTGAATGTTGATCTTGTAACCTGCTACTTTGCTGTACTCATTTATTAGCTCTAGTAGTTTTGTTGTGGATTTTTCCGGGTTTTCGACGTATAGTATCATATCGTCTGCAAACAGTGATAGTTTTACTTCTTCCTTTCCAATTTTGATGCCTTGTATTTCTTTTTCTTGTCTAATTGCTCTGGCTAGAACCTCCAACACAATGTTGAATAATAGTGGTGATAGTGGACATCCTTGTCTTGTTCCTGATCTTAGGGGGAAAGTTTTCAATTTTTCCCCATTGAGGATGATATTAGCTGTGGGTTTTTCATATATTCCCTCTATCATTTTAAGGAAGTTCCCTTGTATTCCTATCTTTTGAAGTGTTTTCAACAGGAAAGGATGTTGAATCTTGTCGAATGCCTTCTCTGCATCCATTGAGATGATCATGTGATTTTTCTGCTTTGATTTGTTGATATGGTGTATTACATTAATTGATTTTCTTATGTTGAACCATCCTTGCATACCTGGGATGAATCCTACTTGGTCATGATGTATAATTCTTTTAATGTGTTGTTGGATACGATTTGCTAGAATTTTATTGAGGATTTTTGCATCTGTATTCATTAGAGAGATTGGTCTGTAGTTTTCTTTTTTTGTAATATCTTTGCCTGGTTTTGGTATGAGGGTGATGTTGGCTTCATAGAATGAATTAGGTAGTTTTCCCTCCACTTTGATTTTTTTGAAGAGTTTGAAGAGAATTGGTACTAATTCTTTCTGGAACGTTTGGTAGAATTCACATGTGAAGCCATCTGGTCCTGGACTTTTCTTTTTAGGAAGCTTTTGAATGACTAATTCAATTTCTTTACTTGTGATTGGTTTGTTGAGGTCATCTATGTCTTCTTGAGTCAAAGTTGGTTGTTCATGTCTTTCCAGGAACCCGTCCATTTCCTCTAAATTGTTGTATTTATTAGCGTAAAGTTGTTCATAGTATCCTGTTATTACCTCCTTTATTTCTGTGAGGTCAGTAGTTATGTCTCCTCTTCCATTTCTGATCTTATTTATTTGCATCCTCTCTCTTCTTCTTTTTGTCAATCTTGCTAAGGGCCCATCAATCTTATTGATTTTCTCATAGAACCAACTTCTGGCCTTATTGATTTTCTCTATTGTTTTCATGTTTTCAATTTCATTTATTTCTGCTCTAATCTTTGTTATTTCTTTCCTTTTGCTTGCTTTGGGGTTAGCTTGCTGTTCTTTCTCCAGTTCTTCCAAATGGATAGTTAATTCCTGAATTTTTGCCTTTTCTTCTTTTCTGATATAGGCATTTAGAGCAATAAATTTCCCTCTTAGCACTGCCTTTGCTGCGTCCCATAAGTTTTGATATGTTGTGTTTTCATTTTCATTCGCCTCGAGGTATTTGCTAATTTCTCTTGCAATTTCTTCTTTGACCCAGTCGTTGTTTAGGAGTGTGTTGTTGAGCCTCCACGTATTTGTGAATTTTCTGGCACTCTGCCTATTATTGATTTCCAACATCATTCCTTTATGGTCCGAGAAAGTGTTGTGTAAGATTTCAATCTTTTTAAATTTGTTGAGACTTGCTTTGTGACCCAGCATATGGTCTATCTTTGAGAATGATCCATGAGCACTTGAGAAAAAGGTGTATCCTGCTGTTGTGGGATGTAATGTCCTATAAATGTCTATTAAGTCTAGTTCATTTATAGTAATATTCAGATTCTCTATTTCTTTGTTGATCCTCTGTCTAGATGTTCTGTCCCTTGATGAGAGTGGTGAGTTGAAGTCTCCAACTATTATGGTATATGAGTCTATTTCCCTTTTCAGTGTTTGCAGTATATTCCTCACGTATTTTGGGGCATTCTGATTCGGTGCGTAAATATTTATGATTGTTATGTCTTCTTGTTTAGTTGTTCCTTTTATTAGTATATAGTGTCCTTCTTTGTCTCTTTTAACTGTTTTACATTTGAAGTCTAATTTGTTGGATATTAGTATAGCCACTCCTGCTCTTTTCTGGTTGTTATTTGCATGAAATATCTTTTCCCAACCTTTCACTTTCAACCTATGTTTATCTTTGGGTCTAAGATGTGTTTCCTGTAGACAGCATATCGAAGGATCCTGTTTTTTAATCCATTCTGCCAATCTATGTCTTTCGATTGGGGAATTCAGTCCATTGACATTTAGTGTTATTACTGTTTGGATAATATTTTCCTCTAACATTTTGCCTTTTGTATTATATATATCATATCTGATTTTCCTTCTTTCTACACTCTTTTCCATATCTCTCTCTTCTGTCTTTTTGTATCTGACTCTAGTGCTCCCTTTAGTATTTCTTGCAGAGCTGGTCTCTTGGTCACAAATTCTTTCAGTGACTTTTTGTCTGAGAATGTTTTAATTTCTCCCTCATTTTTGAAGGATAATTTTGCTGGATATAGGAGTCTTGGTTGGCAGTTTTTCTCTTTTAGTATTTTAAATATATCATCCCACTGTCTTCTAGCTTCCATGGTTTCTGCTGAGAAATCTACACAAAGTCTTATTGGGTTTCCCTTGTATGTAATGGATTGTTTTTCTCTTGCTGCTTTCAAGATCTTCTCTTTCTCTTTGACCTCTGACATTCTAACTAGTAAGTGTCTTGGAGAACGCCTATTTGGGTCTAATCTCTTTGGGGTGCGCTGCACTTCTTGGATCTGTAATTTTAGGTCTTTCATAAGAGTTGGGAAATTTTCAGTGAAAATTTCTTCCATTAGTTTTTCTCCTCCTTTTCCCTTCTCTTCTCCTTCTGGGACACCCACAACACGTATATTTGTGCGGTTCATATTGTCCTTGAGTTCCCTGATACCCTGTTCAAATTTTTCCATTCTTTTCCCGATAGTTTCTGTTTCTTTTTGGGATTCAGATGTTCCATCCTCCAAATCACTAATTCTATCTTCTGTCTCTTTAAATCTATCATTGTAGCTATCCATTATTTTTTCTATGTTTACTACTTTATCCTTCACTTCCATAAGTTCTGCGATTTGTTTTTTCAGTTTTTCTATTTCTTCTTTATGTTCAGCCCATGTCCTCTTCATGTCCTCCCTCAATTTATCGATTTCATTTTTGAAGAGGTTTTCCATTTCTGTTCGTATATTCAGCATTAGTTGTCTCAGCTCTTGTGTCTCATTTGAGCTATTGGTTTGTTCCTTTGACTGAGCCATATTCTCAATCTTTTGAGCGTGAACAGTTATCTTCTGCTGCTGGCGTCTGGGCATTTATTCAGATTTCTCTTGGTGTTGGACCCAGCAAGGTTGTAATATTTTTCTGTGAAATCTCTGGGTTCTGTTTTTCTTATCCTGCCCAGTAGGTGGCGCTCGTGGAACTCGTTTGTCTGCGGGTCCCACCAGTAAAAGGTGCTGTGGGACCTTAAACTTTGGAAAACTCTCGCCGTCCTGGGGGTTCGCTAGCCGAAGCGGCTTGAGCCGGCCCGGGTCCGAACGCAGGGAGGGTGTCCGAACGCAGGGAGGGTTGCTGGTCGCCTCAGTCAGGGAAAGAGCCCGTCCGAATTTCCTAGTCGGCCCTGGGCAACAAGCGTGGCGGGAGGGCGCCAGCGGCAGCGGCCCGCCCGAGAGAGTGCACGTTCCCCGGGAGTCACGGGTTTGGAAGGGGCCTCCCCCACCCGTCACCGTTCTCCGCGGCCTGGGGGTTTCCGATCCAATTCTCTCAGTTGGTCCGGGGGCTGCGCGTGGTGTGGGCGCCAGTCGCCTTGGTTTCAGGGGACCACCTCTCCAATTCTCCCAGCCGGCCCGGGAAGGGGGAAGGGAGTAACTCCGGCCGCTTGCCACCCCGCCTGGTAAGGCCCGCGCGCCTCGGCGATCTCACCCGAGCTGTTTCTCTCAGCCAGCCAGCCGTTCCAGGATGGGGTACGCTGTCTTTTTTATCTCTGTTGTGGCTTTGGGCGCTTTCTGTATCGTTTCTACTCCCCTAGTAGGTGTCCTGGAGAAGAAACTAAGATCCGCGCGTCTTACTAAGCCGCCATCTTCCAGGAAGTCCTTGCTTCAGCAATTTTGTCTTTTGGTCTTTATGTGTAATATATATTTTTCACCCCTCTTTTCTTTTATTGCAGCTTCCTTCATCTTTCGTGGCATATCTGACTGATCCCTTTCTCATTTCTCAATTTTTTTTCATGGGCAGGCACCAGGAATTAAACCTGGGTCTCCGGCATGGCAAGTGAGAAATCTGCCTGTTGAGCCATTGTGACCCACCCTGTTTCAATATATTTTTAAAACTCATTCTTTGTGGTTACCCTTGGGCTTGTATTATACAACATATCTATAATCTAACAATTTAAAAATATATCAACTTTGCTGTAATAGCATGCATGATCTTTGCTCCTGTATTTCTCTCTATCCCCTCTTTATGTTGTTTTTGTCCCACATAATCTATTTATATTTTGTGCATCCATTATCAGGAAATATGACTTTTTCTTTTTTTTATTGTATTCTGACTCTTACTGGAATTAAAGATTAGAGTCATATTGAGGATTAAGTACTATTGAGTTTTGTGTTTGTCCTTTAAGTTACCTTTACTGAAGGCTTTTCCTTCTTCACATTATTCCAAGCCACTCTCTCCCATCTTTCTTCCAACCTGAAGAACTTCCTTTAGTGTTTCTTGTAGGGCAGGTCTTTTGTTGATGAACTCTCTCAGTTTCTATTTATCTGCGAATATTTAAAACTTGCCCTCATTTTTGAAGGATAGTTTTCTTGGATAAATAATTCAGGACTGGCAATTTTTCTCTTTCAGTGACTTAAATATATCATACTACTGCCTTCTCATCTTCATGGTTTCTGTTGTGATATCAGCACTTAGCCTTATTGAGGATCCTATGTATGTGGCAAGTTGCTTTTCTCTTGTTGCTTTCAGAATTCTTCCTTTATCTTTGGTATTTGACATTCTGATTAGTATGTGTATTGGAGTAGGTCTATTGGGGTTTGTTCGATTTGGAACATGTTGCACTGCATGCATATTCTTAGATGTGAATCTTTGTATTTTTCATAAGTTGGGGAAATGTGCCCACTATTTCCTCAAATATTCTTTCTGCCCCTTTTCCTTTCCCTTCTCTTTCTGGGACACCCATGATGGTATGCTTGTACTCTTCATGCTGTCACTCAAGTCTCTGAAATGCTTCTCAATTTTTTTCTCTCCTTTTTTTCTCTGTTTGTTCTTCTGACTGTAGGATTTCAAATGTCCTCTTTTCTAGTTCACTGATTCTTTCTTCTGCCTATTGTGCTGTTGTATGCCTTTCTTGTATTTTTAGTTTCCATTATTGTGACTTTCATCCCCATAACTTCTGTTATGTTTTCTTTTTAAAATTTTCAAATTCTTCTTAATATTTTCTGTATATCTTTTAGCTTTATATCCACCATCAGTTTATGTCTACCCATATTTTCCTTCATCTCCTTGAATTGATTTAGGGGATTTGTTTGAACATTGTTAGTTAGTTCTAAATTCTGTGTCTCCTCTGAAGACTGTACCTGTTTCCTTGACTGAATCATATCTTTCTGTTTCTTAGTATAGTTTGCAACTTTTTGCTGATCTCTATGCATCTCATTACATTGATGTGTTAGCTACGAAGGTCAGTTTCTCTCTCTCTTGTTTAGGGCTTTTTTGTTGATTGGCTTATGTTAAGGCTCTTTGATGTTTGGTCCAACTTATTCTGGATATTTGGAGTGACTTGAGTTCCACTGTTCAGATTTTCTCAGCTCTTCTGCAGCTGATTCTTGCACCTGATATGCTTTGGAGTTTTGAAGATTGTCCTTTTGTGCTATTGTTTCACCTCCAGAAGAAAGCTTCCCTTCCTCTGTCCTTCTCTGGGAATCTTAACCTGTTATATTTGTTTTTATACAAAATTTTCTCCCCATCTTTTATGATTTGCTTAAATTCTCTCATTTCAGTGTGCCCTTGTCATTATGGTGTTCAGTTCTTGGACCCAGCCTGTCTTAACAACAGTTCATTTTTCTTCCTTTTTTTTTTTTTTTAAATTTCTGCAAGGCTTTTCTGATCCCAGTTTCTTCCCTGTTATGGTATTCTGACCCACAGGGTTTATTGGGGTCAGTCCAGAAAGGTCTGTTTTCAGTTTGGATGGTCCAGTAAACAGAGACTGGATTGAAAGTGTGCACATCTTACCAAAAGTGCTGTTGCAGTCATTTTTGTCCCCGGGGTCTCTTTTGTATGTGCCACTCCTGAGCTTCTTGTGTTCCACCATGGGTCTCTGCAGACTTGGATCCTTGTGCCTGTAAATATATGAGGATCTTAGTCACTGGTGTGAGTGGTCTATGGTTTGTATCTATCACAGGACGGACCTGATCCATGCTGCTTCTGTGTAGTTCCTAAGCTGTGCAGGACTGAGTGAGGTGGAGCAGTCCAGACTGGCAGCTCAGGGTGCAAATTTCCTACCTGGTTTTGGTGGGGTTTTTTTTGTTTTTCTTTTTTTACTTTTTCTTCAATTCAAAATTTGTGGAGTCTTTCTCCAGTCTTATTATACTCCAGAGATTCAAGGAAGTGGAATTTGTACTTTTACTAGTTGATTCTGAGAAGAAACTTTTCCAGGGATGTCTTCTGTCACCATTTTGATGATGTCACTCTGTCTTTTTTTTCCTGTGATTAGTGCTTTCTGTGTCCTTTCTAAGAAATCTTTGCCTAATCCAAAGTCACAAAGATAATCTCCTGTTTCTCTCTGAAGTTTTATGGTCCTACTTTTTCAGTTTAGATCTATGATCCTTATCAAACTAATTAAATTTCTTTTTTTTTCCCATTGAGCTATCCAGTTATTTGTGCAAAATTATTTAAAATATTTTTTTCAGTCATTTAATTTACTTGGTGGTTTGGTTGAACATGGAGTTACCTTATACATGTGAGTCTCTTACTGGGTTCTCTATTCTAATCCATTGATTTATTCAACTATCTTGTGCCAATATCACAAATTTTTAACAACTTGCATTCTGAAAACCATGAAGCAATTTTATTTTCAAGATAATTTTGGCTATTTTCAGAATATTTGCATTTCCACGGGAAATTTTGTATCAGCTTATCAATTTCAAAAAATAAATAGCCTACTGCTATTCTTATTAGGATTACTTATAATCCATGAATTAATTTTGGAAGAATTGCGATCTTAGCAATATTGACTCTTCCAGTCCACAAATATGATATATATCCTCATAAATTTGGGGGTTCTTTATTTTGTCTCAACAATTTTTTTAGTGTTAAATGTATAAATTTTGCACATAGTTTTTACAATATATCCAATTTTTAATGTTTTTGATGCTACTGTAAATTGTATTGAATTTTAAATTTCATTTTCCAATTGTTAGCACAGAGAAATAAAATTGATATTTGTATATTAATCTTGTTTCTTGCAACTCTACTGAATTATTATTTAGTATATTTCATATAGCTTTCTATACACACAGTCATATTGTCTGTAAATAATGATAGTTTTACTACTTCTTTGCTAATATTCAAGTTTTTCCATTCTTTTTCTTGCCTTACTGCACTTGTGATGAGATCAGACATCTTTGCCTTGTTCTTGATCTTGGAGAAAATTTTTAAAATTTTGTCATATGGTATCATATTGGATGCAGGTTTTCCTTGATGTCCTTTATTGGATCAAGGTAGTTTCTTTCTAGTTCTACTTTTATGGACTATTTTAAATCAGGAATCGATATTGAATTTTATCAAATGCTTTTTTTTGCATATATTGAAATAATCTTATGGTTTTTTTTTTATTCTTCTATGTGGTAAATTATATTTTAAATATAAATATTAAAACATTAAACCAATATGGGATAAACTGAAAAGAATTATGATGTATTATTTTTTATGTTGCTGAACTGAATTTTTTAATGTTACATTAAATATTTTTCCATTTAGGATTAGGAAAATATTTGTCCATAATTTTCATTTTCACATTTAGTTGTCAGGGTTTGGTTCCAGGGTTCTTATATCAGAAATGAGGTGGGAAGAAGTCCTTTTTCCTATAATTTCTTAAAGACTTTATATGGTGAATATTTTTCCCTTACATTTTTTGGAATTTACCAGTAAAGCTATCCTGGCCTGGAGCTTTGTTTTGGTAAGCAGGTGTGATAGGCAGAATAACAGTCTCCCAAAGTTGTCTCCATCCTAATCCCTGAAACCCAAGAATATGTTATGATTCATGAGAAGGGGGACTAAAGGTTTCAGATGGGATTAAAGTTGTTAATCAGCTGGCCTTAATATAAGAAGATTATTATTGATATCTAGGAGGGGCCAATGTCATCACAAGCATTCTTTAAAGTGGAAGAAAAAGGCAGAAGAAAAGGTCAGAGTCAGAGACATGAGGGTGCTGAACTGCTGGCCTTGAAGACGGAAGGAGGGTCCATGAGCCAAGGAATGCAGGCAGCCTCCTAGAAGCTAGAAGTCAAGGAACTGATTCTTCCATAGACCTGCATGAAAAATACAACTCTCCCACTACCTTGATTTCAGCCCAGTGAAATTAGTTTACATCTTCAAGAAATGGAAGATAATTAATTTTTATTATTTTAAACTACTAAGATTGTAGTAATTTGTTACAGCAACAGTAGGAAACTAATATAATGAGTATTATTATATTATAGCATAGTATAGCATATATTATATTTTCTATATATTTTTTAAAAAGTTTTAAAAATTGTGCTTTTTAAGAAACTTATTTCCTCTAAGCTGTCAAATTTATTGACCTGAAATTATTTATAATATTCATTTATTATTTTTTAGTGTTGGTAAGATATGTAATGATGCCTACTTTCTCATTCCTGGCATTGTTAATGTGTGTATTTTCTCTTGATCTGTTTTGCTAGGGGTTTATTAATTTAATTCATTTATTGTTCTTAAAAATGACTTTAAAATGTTCTCTATTATTTATATTTTAATGATTTTATTTTCTACTTTCTATTCTTTTACTTTCTCCTTCATGTGGATATTTGCATCATTAGTTTTATATTAAAAATTTTTTAAGATAAGAACTTAATACTTTAAATATCTTTATCACAATGCTTTAACACAGTCCATAAATTCTTAAGTACTGGTTTTCATAGTAATTTTATAAAAAATATTGTCTAAAATCTCTGTGGTTTCTTCTCTAGCCCAAAGTTTATGTAAACATATATTTAATTTCCAAATACTTAGGGATTAATTTAGATATTTTAATGTATTTGTTTTCTAATTTAATCATATTTTTAGAGAATAAATATTATTCTCAATCTTTTGAAATTTAATAATTGTTTTATGACCCCCCCCAAGTGTGATTTATCTTGGTGAATGTTTAATGTAAAGTCGTTAAGAATATCTATTCTATTAATTGTTCTATAAATCACAATTAGGTCAACCTGAATTATGGTGTTGTTTGCACCCTTGCTAATTTTTTTGTTTGTTTTATCAGTTACAAATATGATTGTGAATTTGTCTATTTCTTTCTTTAGCTCTGTCAAATTTTCCTTCATTTATTCTGAAGCACTGTAGTTAGGTACATAAACATTTGAAATTTACTATTCTTCTTGATGAACTGACAACTTTATTAATATGAATTATCTCTTTATCTCTGATAATTCACTTTGTCTTGAAGTCTACTTTCTATAATATTAATGTAGCCACACCTGCTATCTTATGCACGATGTTTGCATGATGGATATTTTTCTGCCCTTTTTATTTTTGACTTATTTGTTTTTTTATAATTAAAGAATTTTTTTTAATAGAATGGTGATAGATTTTTTCCCTTTTTTAGAATCTGACTATTGCTACATTCTAGGTGGCTTTGTTATTTACATTTAATGAGCTGATTGGTTGGGTTTAAGCATGCTACCTTGATATTTCCTTTCTATTTGTTCCATCTGTTCCTTGTTTCTATGGCTTTCATTTCCTGTCTACTTTGGGTAAATAGTGTAATTTCTAGAATTCCATTTTATTTCCCCTGCTCCAATATTGTTATAATTTTTTGTGTATATGTTTTTAATGATTTTCGAGAGATTACTGCATGTATCTTCAGGTTATCACTTAAATCAATATTGTTATGCTTCACAAACTATGTAAGAATCTTATAACAATATAATTATATTTACCTTCCACCAAACTTCTATGGTTTTGTTGCCATATTTTCATTTATATTTATTCTAGAAACTCCATTTTTCTTTAATAGTTGACTGTTTTTTAAGAAGTTTACATATATGTATATGTATATCCAGGTATATCCACATGTATGCTATATACATAGTTATGTGTCTTTCTATGCATATTATACTTTTTTTACAGGTCTTTATATTTATTTATATATCTATCATTTAGTGCTCTTCTTTCACTTCTGAAGATTCAGAATTTCATCTTCTTGGATTTCTCTTTAGTTTGACAAACATCTGGCATTTCTTTTTGATTGTGTATGCTGAAGACAAGGTATCTCAGTTTTTATATGTTTGAAAATATATCTATTTTATCATCATTTTAAAATATATTCTTCCTGGATATGTAAATCTAGTTGTATACATTTCCTTTGCTTTCCATTGTTTTCTGGCCTCCATTGTTTCTTATTGTCAGTTAGTCATCATTCTTAGTTTTGTTTCTATGTATGCATATGTCCTTTCCCCTCTGCTTGTTTTAAGATTTTTACTTTCTTTTAGGCTTTTAACTTTTTTATTATGATGGCCTAAGTTTATTTTTTCTGGAATTTATCTTTCATTGGTTTTCTGTCCTTCCTGAAGTTGATGCTTTCATCATTTTGGGAAAAATATTATCCATAAACCCTTCAAACATTTCTTTTGTTTCATATTCTCTCTCTTTCTCTTCCTCTCTCTCCTCTCATTCTGGGACTCAAACTAGGCTTCTACTGGACCATTTAATATTGCTCAATAGATTTAGGGCACTCTGTCCCTTTTTGTTATCCTATTTTCTCCTTGGGTCCAGATTGGATAATTTCTCTTGACCTATTTGCAGTTTCACTGATCCTTTCCTTTGTTATGGCCAATCTGCTTTTAATGCCATGTAATGGATTGTTCTGATATATTTTTCATTTCTAAAATTTATATTTGATTATTTTACTTTATGTTTCTCATCTAACTTCTGAAATTCCCCACTTATTCTTTTATTTCACCACCATTTTCCACCAGACTTTTAAACAGTTATTACAGCTATTTTAAATGATCACTTTCATAATTCCAACATTTAGGCTATCTTATCTTGCTTATTCTCTTTTCCCTTTCTTAGCCATAAGTTCTTCTTTCTGGCTTATTCATATTTCTCATAAATTTTCATTGTATACTGAACATTGGGGAGACAGATTGCCCTTAGAATTTTCCCTTAGATAGAAGGATTCACCTTTTTTATCAGTCTCCCAGTGTATGAAGTTGTATGAATCTACTGCATAGTTAACTGTGCTGTAGGCTTTGTTGCAGCTATCATTTCATTTAACTCACCACTAGTTTTAAGCATGTAGAGGAGAGAAATGGAACTTTTCCTTCAGCAGGCTTGGAATCGAAGTATTGCCCAGACTGTGGAGTTCTCATCATGCTTTTCAGTCCAGCCTCCAGCTTTCTGAACTATGAGAGACTTCTGCTTTAAACTTTGGCTGTTAACTTTTTGAGGCACTATGGAGTTCTCCTTGCCTTCCAGCCCCATACAAGCCATCTATACTTTGGGAGATTTCTCTCTACCTTGATGCTTTGCCTCCATTCTTCAAAGGGCAGCTGCCTTGTGCTCATTGAGGATCATGGGCAACTCTGAGGGTTTTCTCTTACCTCTACTTCTCTGCTTTGTCTTCATGAGCTGCTGCATTACACCTGGTAAAAGTTGCATGTGAATTGCATTAAATTGGTCATGTTTTATAATCATTGTTTTCTGAATCTGAATTGTCTTTCAACAACTGTGGAAATTCTTATATATTATTTATTTGTGACCTTATTTTATACATTTCATTTGTTTGGATCTTACATTTAGGGTACATTTCTAATGTTTCTCTCTCTCTCTCTCTCTCTTTTTTTTTTTGTTTTGTTTTAGGTGTATCCTCCAGGAATCGAATCCAGGTTTCCCACCATGGAATGTGAGCATTCTACCACTGAACCACAATTTCTAATGATTTTGAAAGCAAAAATCATGAATAAAATTTCAGTACTGAGATTCCAGCAGTATATTTAAAGCATTGAACATCACAATTTGATAACATTTATTTAAAGAATGCCACAATTCATAAATATCAGAAAATATGCCAAAATACACTATGTTAACAGTCTAACATACAAAAGTCATCTTATTATCTCAACAGATACTATAAATCATTTAATTAAACAACATACAATTCTGAATAAAGAAAAATATTCTTATCATACTAGAGATACTAAAATCTTTCCCAATCATAATTTTCAGAAATCTCCATTATAGCATACCTGATGGTGAAATCTTTAAAACTAGCATTTATTTAGTATGCAAAAGTAAGTATTTATTAAACATTTAGTATAAGAACATGGTTCTACTTAAGGGAATATAGTAGAGTACATAACAAAGTTCTAGTCTTTGAAGTGAAATAACAAAAGAAGCTAATTAGATCTCATAAGAATCACAACAATGCTGTCATAATTTGCAAGAAATGGTTTTAAAACATCAGCTGGTTAACTATTACAATGAGTAAATGAACTCAGCAAGGTTACCTGAATCGGCTTCACATCCAAAAGTCACATTTTCTATAAAACATGATTTATCAATTAGAAAAGCTAACAAAAATACTTACCACTAGCCATAATTTCTTAAAGGTATTTGGTGACAGATCTACAAAGAAATGTTCTTAACATGTTTGGAGGAATTTATAACATTTTAATAATGAAAAAGAAGAAAACGAATCAATGGAGGAAAATATTATTGCTAGGCCTGGGAAGAACAAATATTAAAAATATACTAGTTCTCAAAAAATTTAATCTCCCATTTTAATCCAATACATTGAAGTTCAAGCAGGAATTTTTTCAAGGAATTTAACAAATTATTTCCAAATTTTTTTATGTATTAGTAAATGTGCAAAATTTGCCAAAAGAATTTTGAAAATAAAATAAGAGGAGCATTGCTTGGCCAGATAACAAAATGTTTTATGAAACCAACAAAATCTCAGAAGCAAAGTCATATAGCTATGAAATTTTAGTATATTTTACAGAGAGCTTTTGAATGATTGGATTAAGGATGGGCTATTTGATCCATGGTATTGGGTCCATTGTCTATATATTTTAAAAAGACATGAACAGTCCCTATCTTTAGCCATTTGCAAAAACAACTTTCACATTAGTGATTCTCATAGTCTCATTTGTACTGTGAGGAAATTTAGGTGAATATGCTCTTGACATTAATGTTGATTTTTATTTTGAACAAGACACAAGACAAAAAGCTATGAAATAAGGACAGATCAACCTGAAAATATCAACGTCTAAAATGCTTATTATAAAAAGAGTTAAACGGTAAGTGACAATCCAGAAGTAAAAATGTCTCCTGTATATGTAACAAAAAATATATAAGGAACTAATGTCCAAATATCCAAAATATATGTAGAACACATGTAGCTGAGTGAGATAATATGATTACACACACACAAAAAAAGGCAAATTTTATGAACTGGCATGAAGCATACAGGAAATAAATTAGCCAATAAACACATGAAAAATACTTTCTACAAATAAAATCAAGCAAATATAAAGTGACACAGCAATGATAGAGAATTTTTTAAATTATCAGATTGGTAAACTAGAAAATGTTGAAAGTAACAAATGTCGGTGATAGCATGAGTAGGTATCATGTCCCTCTCTTAAACTGCTAGTAGGATTCTAGGTTAAAATAGGCACTGAAAGCTACTTTGATGCCTAGAGAAGGGCGTATCTAACCTGTGATGTGTCTTTTTAATAGAAGCATACATATCGGTTAAAATCAGTGAGGTTGAATTATGTGCAGAGATTGGAAATGTGTTTCAATATGTATTATTCAAAGAGAAAAGAAATTTTCAGGTCACTGTGTAACCTAAGATATTACTTATGCAATACTGTCACACAGGCACTCACGTACATGCACACACACACTTACACACACACCCTCACTGCACTGATATATTTCCATATCTACCATATTACAAGTATGCAAATGCATAGGAAAATGTCTAGAAAGATAAATGCAAAATATAACAGTTAGTAACTTGGGGGCAGAGGTAGGCTGTTTGTTGGAAAACTTCGGTGATATTTAATACTGTTTAATTTGTTTATGCTGAAAATTTCTCATGAATTACTTCTGTAATATAGTGTTTTATAAAGAGCTAGTTTATATAAGGAAGGTAGAAGAAATTAATCCCCTTATTACATACTGTATTATTTATTCTAATAATTTTGTCTTGCTCTTATATCATTCTGATGCATGACTTACTCTCAGAAGTAATACCGCTCATAAAAGCAGTAGTTTTCTACCTGTGGATTGCAAATAAAACCCTTCTGGTTCTTGTAAACAATTTCTCCAAAGAAAGTTAATATGCACTTTTTAAAAAAACATTTGATTTTCAAAATTTTTCAACCTTGAAAGACAGTTGCAAAAATAATACAAACCCCATCCAGGGAACTCCAATATATCCTTATCCCCCCACATGCACAGACACATTGATTTTAATATTCTCTCACATTCCCTGCATTATTGTTTCTATCTATCCATTTATTATCTATTTAGCTGTACTAAGTTAGGCTCAGATATCAACTCGGTCAGGTGATGGTGCCCAGTTGCTCTGCTGCTGTGGACTTAAATCATCAGGACAGATATAGTATGATTTCACTTTTATGACCTTGGTAAATGTAAACTTAGAGGCTTAGAATACAGAATATAGGGGACTTAGAGCTACACAGAAGCTAGAAATGGGGGGATTGCTAGTTAATGAGGCTGAAGTTAAATGTAAAAAAACGGATAAAAGTAAAGGCAGTTTGCTATTGGGTCTATAAGTACTATTACCATATTGAAGGTAAACATGATTGAGTGGGGTTGTATAGATCCATGTGTCCCACTGATTAACACTACAAATATCTATAGGTTCTCACATAAACTACTACAAAGGTATGATTCTTGTACAAAGAGTGTATATATTCAGAATATAGGGGGAAAACTGCCATTGTATGGTATGGGCTATGTTCCACAGGAAAACATCACCAGTACCACAGCAATACCAGGGGTAAATAATGGGGGGATGGACCAGAGTTAATTTAGCTATAAGGGAAATGCAGATCATGACTACATTTTGTAGATTTTCTATTTGGTGAGGCTGTGTTTATTGATTATCTTTCTCTTGGGAACAATGAAATTATCTAGAATTGAGAGTGCTGATGGACTGTGGATTTTGGACTTTATACATAATGCCCTATGAATGGAGGTGGCTGAAGGATGTACTGACTGAGAAGTAGATTGACAAATGATGGTATATACATATGATAAAATATAGTGCCGCTACAAAAAAGAGCAAAATTGTGAGGCATGCAAAGTTGTAAGCGAGCTTTTATTTGGCATTTGGTGAGGCAAAATAAGCCAGAAACAAAAAAGCTAATATTGTATGGTCTCATTTAGAAAATACTTATAGGTAAACAGGGGCCTATACTGTAAGCTCTTATAGCAGTCACATATAGCCCGGAGAGACTGTGGGAGCAACGATGCCATCCTGACCAAAAGGGGGAAAGAAGTATAACAAATAAGCTATCAGTGGCTGAGTGAGTTCAAATGGAGTTGAGATGCTACTCTGGAAGTTACACTTATAGAAGCCTCAGTTAGACATTGCTGCCTATTGTAGCTTGCCAAATCCCAACCAAAACCATTCCTGTCAATCCTAAAGAACACTTAGGGCATTATATAACATGCTACAAATGTTCCATGCACTAAGATTACTTTCCAGAAACCTGCAATCTTCAGATGTGTCGCTGGATCAGATATTCCTGAAATGCAGAGAGGCCGGCATCTCCAGAACATCAGCTAGTTCTATCCTGCCATCCCATATTATTGACAGCCCCTTCCAACATGAAAAATATCAGAATGGGCATAACCCAAAGACCTAAAGAATGAGAGAAACATCAAAGGTGATGGTGAAGTTATTCAGAGAAGGCAGGGTTTAACAAATGAGTATGAGTGCTGAATCATTATATGGATATTTCTCTTTGTCTCTAGAATCTTACAACAACTAGAAGTTAAAACCCAAAATTGTGGAATTGTAACCCATACCAATCTCTGAAATCTGTTCTGTAACTAATTGTTGTGATGCGCTTTGAAATTTATTGCTTTTTTGTATATATGTTATTTTTCATAAAAAAAAGAAAAAAAGTCAATTGTGATGATAAATGCACGACTATATGATGATATTGTGAACCACTGATGTACACTTTGGATGATTATATGGTATATGAATATATAATATATATCAATTAAAAATTTTAAAAAGAAGAAAGAGCAAAAATCAAGGACTTAATTGCTCCCCTGGAGGAACTATAGAAAGAATAACAAACCAACTCAATCAAATGGGAGAGAAATAACAAAGATTAAAGAAGAATAAAATGAATCAGAGAAAAAAGAACAATAGAAAGAATCAATAAAACCAAACATTGCTTCTTTGAGAAAACCAATAAAAGTGATAGACCACTAACTATGTCGACACACACACAAAAAAGAGAGACGATGCATGTAAACAAAATCTAAAATGAGAAGGCATTTGTTATTAACATAATAAGAAGATACTATGAACAACTATATGCCAACAAACTAGAAAGCATAGTTGAAATGGAGAAAATTCCTAGAAACACATGAACAAGTTACACTGACTGGGAAAGAAACAGAAGATCTCAACAAACCAATCACAAGTAAAGATATTCATCAGTCATCAAAAATCTTCCTACAAAAAAAAGCCCATGGCCAGATGGTTTCACAGGGAAATTTTATCAAACATTCCAAAATAACACCAATCCTGCTCAAACTCATCCAAAAAATTGAAGAAAATCGAACGCTACCTAACTCATTTTATGATGCTAACATCGCTCTAATACCAAACCGGGTAAAGATGGTATAAGAAAGGAAAACTGCAAGCCAATCTCCCTAATGAATATTGATGCAAAAATTCTCAACAAAATAATATCAAATCCAATCCAATGCATATTAAGAATTATACACCACAACCAAGTGGGGTTTATACTAGGAATGCAAGGTGGTTCAATACAAGAAAATCAATTTATACCAGCTAATGCAACACAGCACATTAACAAATCAAAAGGGAAAAATCACATGATTATCTCGACTGATGCTGAAAAAGCATTCAACAAAATTCAACATCCTTTTCTGAGAAAAACAGTTCAAAAGGTAGGACTCAAAAGCAATGTCCTTAATATGGTAAAGGGCATAAATGAGAAATGCATAGCCTCCATCATACTGAATGATGAGAGACTGAAATCTTTCCCCCTAAGATGTGAATGTGACAAGGATGCCCTCTGTCACCACTATTATTCAACATAGTACTAGAAGTTCTAGCTAGAGCAATCAGACAGGAAAAAGAGACAAAAGACATCCAAATTGTAAAGGAAGAAGTAGAAATTTCATTATTTGCAGATGACCTGATACTATACTTGGAAAATCCTAAGAAATCTACAACACAGTTTCTTGAGCTAATAAACAAATTCAGCAAAGTGGCAGGATATAAAATTAATGCACAACATTCAGTAATGTTTCTATACACAAGCAATGACCTAACTGAGGAGACAGTTAAGGAAAAATTCTGTTCAAAATAGCAACTGAAATAATCAGGTATCCAGGAATAAACTTAACTAGGAATGTAAAGGACCTGTACACAGAAAACTATATAACATTGTTAAAAGAAATCAAAGAAGAGAATAGGTGGAAAGATATTTTCTGCTCATGGATAGGAAGGTTAAGTATAGTTAAGATGTCAATTCTATTCAAACTGCTCTTCAGATTCAATGCAATCATAATAAAACTTCTAACAACCTATTTTGAAGACTTGCAAAAACTAGTTATCAAGTTCATTTGGGATGGAAAGAGAGACATTGAATAGCTAAGAATATCCTAAAACAGAAGAATGAATTTGGAGGATTAACACTTTCTGATTTTAAAGCTTTTATAAAGCCACAGTTGTCAAAACAGCATGGTACTGGCACAAAGACAGACATATTAACCAATGGAATCAAATCAAGAATGTGGAAACAGACTACCAAATCCATGGTCAACTGTTCTTCAACAAGGTCCCCAAATCCACTGAACTCAGACAAAATAGTCTTTTCAATAAATGGGCATGGCAGAACTGGATATCAATAGCCAAAAAATGAAAGAGGACCCTTACTTTAGACACTGTACAAAAATTAACTCAAAGTGGATCAAAGACTTACATACAAGAACCAGTACCATAAAGCCCCTAGAAGAAAATGTAGGGAAATATCTTCAAGACCTAGTAATAAGAGATAGCTTCCTAATCTTTATACCCAAAGCACAAGCAATGGAAGAAAAGATAGATAAATGGGAACTCCTCAAATCAAGAACTTTTGTGCCTCAAAAGACTGTCAAAAATGTGAAGATGCAGCCAACTAAATGGACGAAAGTATTTGGAAATCACATATCAGATAAATGTTTGATATTCTGTATGCATAAAGAAATCATACAACTCAACAACAAAAGAACTCAAGTATAAAATGGGCTAAAGATATGAATAGACATTTTTTCAAAGAACAAATGCAGATAGCTGAAAAGCACATAAAGAGATGCTCATTTTCATTAGCTAGAAGGGAAATGCAGATCAAGACTACAATGAAATATCACCTCATATCTGTAAAAATGGCTGCTAAAAACAAACAGGACACTATAAATGTTGGAGAGGATGTGGAAGAATTGGGATGCTTATGCACAGCTGGTGGGAATGCGTAATGGCAGAGCCACTATGGAAGACAGTTTGGCTCTTCCTTTGAAACTATATATCAAGTTGCCATATGACATGGCAATACCAGTACTTGGTGTATACCCAAAAGAGCTGAAAGCAGTGACACCAACAGACATTTGCACCTTGATGTTCATGCACCATGATTTACAATCACCAAAAGATGCAAGCAATACAATGCCCATCAACAGAGGAGTGGATAAACAAAATGTGGTATATACATATGATGGAATGTTATGCAGCTGTAAGATGAAGTGACACTTTGAAGCATATGAGAAGATGGATGAAACCTGAAGGCATAATGCTGAGTGAAATAAGCCAGACCTAAGGATAGATACTGTATGATTTCACTTTTATGACCTTGGTAAATGTAAACTCAGAGGCTTATAATACAGAATATGGGGGACCTGGAGATACACAAAAGGTAGAGATGGGGAAATGGTTAGCTAATGAGTTTGAACTTAAATGAAAGGGAATGAATAGAAGTCAAGGCAGTTCATTAGTGGGCCTATAAGTAACATTGCCTTGTTGAAGGTGAACATGATTGAAAGAGATTGTATAGAGCCATGTATCCTACCAATTAACACTACATATATAAATAGGTTCTTGCATGAATGACTTCAAAGGTATGAATCTTGTACCCAGAGTTTGTAATTTCAGGATATAGAGGGAAAACTACCATTATATGCTATGGGCTATATTTAACAGGAAGACATCACAGTATTACAGCAATACCAGGGGAAAACAATGGGGAGAGATATGGATAAGAGTTAAGGGGAGGTTTGGATTTTCTATTTGGTGAGGGAGTTATTTTTCTCTTGGGAGCAATGAAAATTGTCTAAAATTGAGAGTGCTGTTGATTATACCACTAAGTGAGGACAATGCGAGACATGGACTGTTTACTTTGAACACTATACCTGATGCCCAGTGGATGGAGGTGGCTGAAAGGTGCACTGACTGAGAAGCAGAATGGTGAGCTGTGGTGTATACATATGGTCAAATATTGTGCTGCTACAAAAAGGAACAAGTCGTGAGGCAAGCAATGTTGTAAATTAACCCGTGGGACATTATATGATATAAAATAAGCCTGAAACAAAAGAGGAAATATTGTATGGTCTCATTTAGAAAATACTTACAGGGTGGGCCACAGTGGCTCAGCAGGCAAGAATGCTCGCCTGCCATGCCAGAGGACCCGGGTTCTATTCCCGGTGCCTGCCCATGTAAAAAAAAAATACTTACGATAAAACTGGGGAGCCTAGATGGTCACATATAGTCTATAGCTGTAATTATTATTTCTAGATTTTGAGAGTCTGTGCTATATACATAATCTGCTATTTCCCTGGAACTTTGGGTACCTGTGTGTCATCTAAGGCTCCTAGTAGGAGTTATGCTGTTCTGAAGGTCAGTATTGCCACATACAACTGTTAAAGAAATTGAAAAAGAGATCAGGTTTCAGTTAGAAATAAGAATGAAGCCAATCAGGTTGATACTAAAGTAAATCAGAATACAAGGATAAGGAAGACATTGTCTGTATTTTAGATCTTCACTTACTCTATGAGACCAATGGAAGAGAGGTTTATTTTGTCCCCAACCTAAATTTTCTGCAGCACATACTCTAATTCAACCAGTCTGGATAGATAATTTAATAACCCAAACATAGTGAGTCCAGAATGGGAATGAGGGCTTGTAATTCTCTACAGCTTAATGCAATGCCCAGATACATCCCAGAGTATGTTGAGGGACTGGAGAAAAGATTTGAAACTATTAAGCTTTACCACCTGGGAAACCCCTGATATTTTCCCAAACATTAGGGACTCCCAAGTCAATATGCTAACCCCTTAATCTTGAGGCTTGCTCTTGTGAAGTTTATTTATTAAGCAGAGAAGCTAAGCTATCTACAGTTATGCCTGAGAGTTACTTCCAGAGGACCTCTTTTGTTGCTCAGATGTGGCCTCTCTCTGTCTCTAGGCCCAACTCTGCAAGTAAAGTCATTAACCTCCCCACTATGTGGGACATGACATATAGGGGTGAAAGTCTTCCTGACAACATGGGAAATGATGGCCAGTGATGAGCCTTGCCCAGTACCATGTGCTTATCAATGTCTTCCTGAACAAAAGAGGAGAAATAATGGAAACAAAGTGTCAATGGCTGAGAGAGTTCAAAAAGAGTCAAGAGGCTACTCTAGAGGTTACTCTTATGTAAGCTTCAGCTAGATATTGCTAGTTATCATGGTTGCCAAACCCCAGTCAAAATCATTCCTGCCAACCCTAAACAACACTTAGGATTTTGTCTGAAATTCAACAAAGGGTCCTTGTTCTATGATTACTTTCCAGAATCCCACAACATCCAAATGGGTTCTTAGGCCAGATGAGTCCTAAAATGCAGAGGGCCAGCCTCTCCAGAACATCAACTAGTTCCATCCTCCTTTCCCATATTATCAGCAGCCCTTTCAACATGAAAAAGTTAGAATGGGCATAGTCCAAATGCCCCTAAAGAGTGGGAGAAAGATCAAAGGTGGTAGTGGAGTTACAGAGAGAAGGTAGGGTTTAACAAATGAGTATGAGTGCTGAATCACTTTATTGATATTTCTTTTACTCTCCAGTATCTTAGTCTCCGGTATCTACAAGTAAAAACCTAAAATTGTGACTTGTAACCCATACCAAACTCTGAAATCTGTTCTACAACTAATAGTTGTGAAGTGCTTTAAAATTTATTGCTTTTTTGTATTTATGTTATTTTTAAGAATAAAAAATTAAAAATTTTAAAAAAGCCAATACATCTCTGGTGTATTGCATTACAGCAGCCTTAACAAACTAAAATACTGTCTATCTAATCTATCATCTATCATTTATCTCCGATCTGTCTCTTATCTATTTATCAATTCATTTTCTGAACACCTAAGTGTAGGATGAATAAATCATGTTTCTTGAACACTTACTAGTGCCATATACATTTCTTAAGAACAAGGGTATTCAGTTCTTTTTTAAAAATTTTTTTTAAGTTTTATTTTTTTGGTATTCACTTCTGTAACCACCTTAAGTGCAGTTATCAAGTTTAAGAAATTCAACATTGATATAAAGTTTACAGTCTGTATTTCTATTTTTTATGCCCTAATAATGCCCCTTTGAACTTTTACTCCTCTCTTGCAAGATCACATCTAAAATCATGTATTGCATTTAATTGTTGATTGTCTCTTTAGTTTCTTCATGTTTTAATTGTGTGAACATATATACAACATAAACTTTTCCACTTCTACCATTCTCGAGCATACCATGCAATCAGATTCCTTACGTTTATAATATTGTGGTACTCTTAACCTCCCTCCATTATTTAAAACTCTCCCATCTCCCCAAACAGAGACCCTATACCCTTTATTAATTAACTCCCCATGCTCCCTGTTCCCTGCCCCTGGCAACCTGTACCATAATTTCTGTTTACATGAGCTCACATATTAGCTGCTATTTTCTTTGCAGTTGCCATGGGGCTTAAATTTAACATTCAAAATCTGTAACAATCTCACTTTGATACCAACTTAACTTTAATATTACACACAAACTATGTTTCTATACCCCTCTTCCCAACACCTTGATATAGTTCTTGTGTGTAGCAAATTACATGTTTATACATCATGAGCTCAGAACTGCTAATTTCTCATTGCATTTTATGCATTTGCATTTCAATCCTTTAGGAAGCAACAAACCAAAAATACAGTAGTAGTGTTATTTATATCTACCCATGGCATTATCCTCACATGGCATCTTTATTTCTTCATGCTGCTTCAATCTATTGTCCTTTCCTTTCAACCTGCAAAACTCTTGTTAGCATGTCTTGTAGGGATGGTCTAGTGGTGATGAAGTCCCTCAGCTTTCGTTTACTTGGGAATGTCTTAATCTCTCCCTCATTTATGAAATACAGTTTTTTTCAGATATAGAATTCTTGGTTGGTGATTTTTTGCTTTCAGCTCTTTAACTATGCCATCCCACTGTCTTCTTGTTTTCATGGTTTCTGATGAAAAATTGACACGTATTCTTAATAAGGCTCCCTTGTATTTGAAACATTGCTCCACTCTTGGGGCTTTCAGAATTTTTTCTCAATCGTTGTCAGTCAACAACTTGATTAAAATACGCCATGCTTAGGGGTCTACTTGGGTTTATTCTATTTGAAGTTCATTGAATGTCCTGATTGTTGTATATTCATTCTTTTATTAAATTTAAGAAATTTTCAGCCATTATTTCTTTGACTATGCTCTCTCCCCCTTTTTCTCTTTCTTCTTCTGGGACTCCTATCATTGTATATTGTTACGCTTGATGTTGTCCCATCAGTTCCTCAGACTCTGTTCACTTTTATTCATTCTTTCTTCTTTCTGTTCCTTAGAGAATGATTTTAATTATCTTGAAGTTCTCTGATTCTGCCAACTCCAATCTGTTGTTGACTCTCTCTTGGGAAGTTTTAATTTCTTCTGCTGTGGTCTTCAGCTCAATTTAGTTCTTTTTTATAATTTCCATCTCTCTATTGATACCCTCTTTATGTTTATTCATCATTTTTCTGATTTCCTTTAGTTCTTTGTCCATACTTTCCTTTAGCCTTTGAGTAAATTTGGGATCATTCTTTAAAAGACATTTTTTAGTTTGTCATCATTCTGGTCCTTCTCATTGGTGGTTTATAAAGATTTAATCCTCTTCTTTGCCTGGGAGATCTCTTCTTGTCTGTTTGTATGTTTTATAACATCTTGTGGTATCTTGGACATTTTGATATTTCAGTACATTATCAATTGTAATTTAGACTCTGAGGTATATATTCCTTAAGTTAATATCTAGCTAGTGCTATAACAGAGCTTTTCTTAACTGCTGGGAGCTAACAAAAAATAGAAGAAGGGAATAAGGAAATCACCTTTCCTAGTCTTTGAAGATTGAACTGTGCTAATGCTCTCCTCAGGGCTTTTCAATGCATTCCTTCAGAGACTAGCTACAAGCCAAAGCATAGGGGCCACTCTGATCCTTCCTCTTCTTCTACATGGATTTTTTCTTGGGCACGTATGTGTGAACCTGTGAATTCTACCACTGAGATGGTTCTGAGTGTCCTCATAGCTTCAGGCACTGCACTATTATGTCCTACAGCCAGTAATCCCTTGCCCCAGGCAGCTCAACTTGACCGCTCACCCACAGTATTCTGTAGGAGAGTTATGTGTGCCCCATTCTATTCACAAGACATGTTCCAAGACAATGAGTCCCCCGGGCCAGCATCACCAGACAGATTGGTGCAAACACACATGCTTCACAGTACGTAAACAAGGACTATTCTTCTCCCTCCAAGATGGGACCAGGAATCCACACTGTGAGCATGGACCATCTACAAGGGGAAATGATGAGGGGTGGGGAAATGGCCAGCCAGGGCACCATGCTTATTTTTTTTTAACATGTTTTATTCCAAAATATTTTTTGTATTGCTATTGCTTATTTTTTTAACATGTTTTATTACAAAATATAACATGTACACAAAAAAGAAATACATTCAAATTACATTTTAACAAATACTTATAGGATAGATTTCAAAGTTCAGTATGGGTTATAGTTTCACAGTTTCAAGTTTTTCCTCCTAGCAGCTCTAAGACACTGGAGACTAATAGGAAATATCAATATAATGATTTAGTCATCATACTCATTTGTTAAACTTTAACTTCTCTGTTATAACTTCTCCTTTGATCTTTCTCCCAATATATAGGGATATTTGGGTAATGCCCATTCTAACTTTTTTCATGTTGAAAAGGGGTGTTGGCACCATGGGATAAGGGGATGGAACTGGTTGCTGTTGGAGATACCGGCACCTCTTTGTGTCTCAGGACTTTTCTGGTCTAGGAACCATATGAAGGTTTTAGATTTCAGAAAATTAAACTTAGTGCGTGCACCTTTTGTAAGAGAGCAGATAGAACCTAAGGTGTTCTTTAGGGTTAACAGGAATGATGTTGGTTGTTGGTTGGGGTTTGGCAAATCATACATTTAGTAATATCTAGCTGAAGCTTGCATAAGCATAGCCTCCAAAATAGCCTCTCAACTCTATTTGAAATCTCTTAGCTACTGATATCTTATTTTGCTACATTTCTTTTCCCACTTTTGATCAGGAAGGCATTATTGGTCCCTCCCACAGTGCCAGAACCAAGCTCATCCCTGGGATTCATATCCCACATTGCCAGGAAGACTTTTACCCCTGGATGTCTTGTCTCACATAGTGGGATGGGTAATGATTTTACCTGCAGAATTGAGCTTAGGGAGAGAGAGACCACAGCTGAGCAACAAAAGAGGTTCTCTGGAAGTAACTCTTAGGTGTAATTATAGGTAGAAGCCAACTTTTCCACTACAGAAATTAGTTTCATAAGAACAAGCCTCAATATCAGGAGGTTGGCTTATTGACTTGGGAGTCCCTAGAGTTTAAGAGAGTATCAGGGGTTTCCCAGGCAGAAAAGATCAATAGTTCCATATTTTTTCTCCAGTCTCTCAAGGGACTTCACCAATACTTTTTAATTATCTGCCCAACATACTCTGGGATGTAACAGGGTATGAGATTAAGGGGCATTAATAAGCCAGAAACAAAAGAACAAATATTGTATGGTCTCTTTTACAGACTACTTATAAGAAAATTGGGGCCTAGATTGTAACCTATTGCTTTTTATGTAGCATTTGTCTTGATTCAGTGATTTTTAAATGTGTTCTGGAGCTATGAGAAAGATGTCTCCGACAGTTCAAAATCTCTAGTTATTCAAAACTTCTGTGGGAGGATGGAGCCCCAAAGTGCCTTACTCTGCTATCTTGATTGGGCAGCCATACACACTTTTAAAGAGGTGTTTTCCACTATTTGAGAATAGCTATAGTATTGACCTAATAAAAGATAGCCTTAATGATGATAATTAATCATGATGATGATGATGATAACCCACAGAAGTATGTAGGTTTTAAGTTTGGCCCAGATCTGGAAGCCCTTCCCTCCTTCCTTCCTTCCTTCCTCCCTCCCTCCCTCTCTCCCTCCCTCCCTTCCTTCCTTCCTTCCTGCTTCTTTCCTTCCTCCTTCTCTCCCTTCCTCCCTCCCTTCCTTCTTCCTTTCCTTCCTTTCTTCCAGTTTTCTAAGAACGCCTACTATGTGTCAGGTACAGTGCGAAATCTTGACAATGCATAGATGACTGATGCTTACTATCTGTCTTCCAGTTGGTCTCTGACTCTCAGATCATTTAAATGCTGTATCTGTTGGGAAAATGAGGAGGGAGTGGCCCCTGTAGCATGAAAGCAAAACCCCTACAGAAATCCTCAGCGGGTATCCATTTATATTTCAAAAGGAGCAGAACTTTGTCACCTACCAAACTAGCTGTAAGGAAGGGTGGAAAATTTAAATTATAATCCTTCCAACTTCTATAGTCAAAGCAGTTAGGCACAAAGGCAACTGGAAATGATAGAGTATACTGGGAAGGTGCGTTGAGTGAGACAATGTCTTGTAAGCCATGTACATTCAAATAATTGTGATACGATAAATTCTTTTTTCTGGACATGGACAGAATACTGTAAGACCCTATTTTGAGGGTTTCTGCAGTAGGGTTGACTAGTTAATTGCTATGTGATCCCAGAAACATAATGCTTAACATCTTCATCATCTTCTTCATCACCAACATCCAGGCCTGAAACAGTAATTGAATAGTTATGTAGTAGACATTCAGTATATATTGAGTGAATGAAGCAATGTAACATAAATATCACCATCCTCATTGTATCAGCTGTCAATTATTTATGACCTAATTTATACCAGATTCTATACTATTCATTGCCTACACAGTATTTCATTTATCCTTGCAGCTTTTTTTTTCCCCAGTGGTGGAAACTGAAGTTTAGAGATGTTAAATGATTTACTAAGAGTATCCAATAGCTTCTAAGTTTGAGAGCTGACATTCAAACTAAGTTCTCTCTGGGTTTGTTCTCTCCCCCAACACTGACCCCAACCTTGTGGCCACCACATGTCCATGAAAAATTGCCATGTGGATGGCTGCATTTGTTTTTGTTACTCTGGACCTCAAGAAATAAATGGTTCTTTCAAAGAAATACAAATGATGATTTCTTTGAAGGCAGTAGTCAATGCAATTTTAGCAAATATAATATTTATAGGACTCTGCAATTAATTTACAAATTTTTTACATCAAAATTCGCCCTGATGATCTTATTCTTGGGGGACAACAATTGTCTCCTCAGTGATGTTTTTCTACACTAAAGGCAATTATTGTTGCTTCTAGCTGTAATAAAAAAATAACCGTAACAGATAGAAGTGTCTTCGTCGAAATTGAGCTGAAACTCCCACTGTGGAAATAATCAGAAAATTAAAAGCTCTGCAATCTTGCAAATAACATTGCAACTTAATATTATTGGAACATAACATTATTATCTCTTTTTATAGAGAAAACAAACATAAATATATTTTCAAATGACACCATAATATTAGTTTTATTTTATTGGATAAGGGGGGAGAGAGCAAAGAGCAATAACTTTTTAGGGTTGAGCAAATGAAACAATGGGGATTTATGAAAAATGATCAACAGCACAAGGTTATACTGTTTGCCTCATTGTTGGGTCAGATTCTTCCAAATACAATATGGCACTACTCAAGCCCTTCCTGTTTGAATTTTTGGGGTTACTTCATCTATAGCAGCAACTCACAAGGTCTGTCACTTGTGAGACATTCAATTAATATGGGTTAATGAGTTTTTTAAGTTAATATTGAAAGAGAGTTCAAAGTCAAGTTCTTACTTATAATATTTCTTTTTTTCCTTACATCCCTTCCTTCTATCTCTCCTTCTCTTGTTTCCTCTGCCCTTCCCTCCTTCTGTTCCCCTTTTCCTCTCTATTCTTTTTTCTTTTTCCCTTTTTTCCTCCTATCTTATACTGTGTTAGTTTGAGTTATGAGGGGATATAAAACATGATAGTTAATCTCTATAAATAATACAAGTCATTTGAAATCAGATAGTCAATTAAACACATGTTCATTGAAGATCTGCCATGTAGAATAGTATCTACTGGGCCCTCTGGATAATGCAACAAATGTGTCTTGATGCCTGACTTTTCAGAGGCTTTAAGAAAAATCCACACCCTGCCATAGCCCCTGTCCCATGCAAGCCTCTAAGGGTTCTAGAAAAGGAGTCGGTCAGTCTTGGGAATGACTTCCAAGGATTATGGCCAACATGAGTAGACTGGAGGGTCACACTGACATTTGCAGAAGCGTTGAAGTCTAAGGAGCAGCATGGGAAGTGGTAAGGGAAGTTGTTGATTTCAAGTTTGGACATGTTTTATGGATATTGGGACATTCCACTGGAGATATCTGCCAAGCAGTTGGGAAGTTAAGAAGTCCTTGGTTTGATTTTGCAGTACTTTCCTTTAATGAGAATAATAAACATAAATTGGTCAGAGATTTGTTGTCCTATGGTGCGGAGTGAAAGTGATTTCTTTCTCAGAACATCCTGACACACCTTGAAATAATTGAAAATGTTTTCTTGTCTTATGGGTGGGTAATCAGGGGTAAGAGAACATGACTCAGTAAATATGGCTGCTAAACTGCTTGTGGGCAAGCTCTCACTTTTTTCCCAAAATGCTCAGAATGAAGCCCATTCTCTGGTTGCCTCTTCAGGAGAAATAACTGGGATGACCTCTGAGTAATAAGTATCTTTTTGTAGAGAAAGGACAATGAAGAAGAAAGAACAGAGACTTTGGATTTGTGTTTGAATCCCAGATCTGCAACTTAATAGCTCTAAAATGCCAGACACATGTCTTAATTTCTTTCTCTTTGGTCTCCTCAACCATAAAATGAAGCAAATTCAGGGTCAGGTGAATTTGAAATAATATACAGTGCCTGCTTAGAAATTAGGCTATATATGGCCTGCCCTAAGTGATCTGAGGTCTCTGCACTATAGTTTTGAGTCTATACCCATTAATCCATGAAGTGGCAATTTTTCCTTCTTTGTCATATCCAATCCTTCATGCATCCATATCTCTCTCTCTTTCTCTCTCTTCCCCTCCCCACCTTCCCCACTTCCCTCCAGTTCTCTCCAGAAACTTGTGAGCAAATATTCTTGGATTTCTCACTTGGATTTTATCTGACAGCACATCATTCTGAATATAAGGTCAGATATGAATTACTCAATTTAGAGCAAAGCTAAGATAAGGGTCTGCCTATCAACAGCTTGGTTTCTGGGCTTCCCTGCCTCTGAAATAGGCTCAAAAAGGGTTTGGAAAGTACAGCCTTCTTCTTTCTTTCAGGACCCTTGTACTGTGTGAGGACCACCAGGTAATGATACAGTCCCAGGGCTTTCTTTTCAATTTCTTTTCTAGCTTAGTCTCTGTCCAGAGTTGAAACAAATAAGCCATGATTAGAAACTAGAGAAAGTAACTGGCAGCTACCTTTCAGGATTGCTTTGTGTAGAGAGCCTTTTTATGATGAGGTAAGTGCTGTGATATATATATATATATGAAGGGTTGACTATGATTTAGATGTGAACTTCCTGCAGCATGAAAAAGAGCTGATTCTCTTTTATCCAAACTGCTCAGTATTTAAATTGTACATTAACAATAAGCTCAGGTTTTGACTCACAAAATCAAGGTGTCATTCTTCAATTTAATTCAATCCAGTGCATTGAGTACCTAATATGTATGTGGTGCTACCCAATTCCCTGGGTTTACAGAGATAAATGACTTACTACCCCCTTGCGTCTTCTGAGTATATCGTGAATGTATCCACTTCTCTCCATCCTCCCTGACGTTTCTTATTTCAGCCCCCATCATTAACTGGACCATGATAAGGTTCTCTGAATGGTCCTTTGCACTGTATGTTCCTTCCACATTCTACTCAGCAGAACAAATGATCTTTTTGGAACAAAATACAGATCACAATATGCTCGCTCCGTCTTTAAACTTTGGGTGCTTCGGCTGTATTTAGAATGACATTCAAACTCCCTGGTTTGCAACCTCTATGCCCTTCTTCCAATCTTACCTCTCTGAGCTTATTTGAACCCTGCCCCAACTTGTCCACCAGCCTTCAGCTCTCAGCTTTCTTTATGTCCCTGATGTAGTTGAGGCCTTGATGACTCTTTACCGGCTGGTCTTCTCTGCTGGAATGAGTCTCAATCTGATCTTCTAGTCACTGGCTCCTCACTCTCAAATCATTAAAATGATTGGAGGCCTTCTTTGCTTGCCATATCTAAGATAGCTTCCCAGTCACTCTCTATCACATTGCTGTGGATTAGATTATGTCCCCCCAAAAGACATGTTCAAGTCCTAACTCTCGTCTCGTGTATGTACCTTATTTGGAAATAGGGTCTTTGAAGAAGTATTAGTTAAAATGAGGACAAACTGGGTTGGGGGATCCTAATCCAATATGACTGGGGTCCTTACAGTAAGAGAAAATTTAGAAAAACAGACACAGGAAGATAACCAGGTGATGGTGGAGGCAAAAATTGAAGTGCTACAGCTGAAAGACAAGGAACACCAAAGATTGCTGGCAACCACCAGAAACCAGGGAGAGGTAAGGAAAGATTCTCAACTACAAGTGTCAGAGGGAGCATGGCTCTGCCTACACCTTGATTACAGACTTCTAGGCTCCAGCAGACAATACCTTTCAGTTGTTTTAACTGAAAGCACTTTATTACAGCCAGCCTAGAAACCTCATACAGACGTCTTCCTGCAACAGTACTGATTAATCTCTGACATTGCTCATGTTGGTTTATGATTCTTTTACTGTTTGGTTCCTGCCCTCTTCCCCAACTACAGTATAAGCTCCATGGAGTGGGGATATGATGTGCCTCTTTTATTAGGGCTGTTTTCCCAGCACATGAGATATTATAAGGTCCAGAAGATGAGCACGATAGGCATTTGTTAAACAAATGAATGAATTAACGCTCACAGGCTAATGGAGTAGGCAGATATGAATCCAAAATGTAACCATCTAAATGATCCAAGAGAGTCATAGTTTCCTGAAAGGAGTGCTCATCACAGCAACATTGGGGAAGGCCAGTAGATGGGCAGGTGGATCCCCACAGAGTGACATTTCCTGGATGAAATTTTCATTGCCTTGTCCTCAGTCTTAGTGGCTCAGAAATCTGTTTTATAGGAGTAAAATTTCACTTCTTTCAGGCATAAAACTTGTTCAAGAGAATGATGTATGAACCTGGATGGAACTATATCAATTTTAATTAGAGATGTTGCTGGTACAAAATGTGATTAGGTAATAGAATTCTCCAATCGTCACAATTCTATTCTCCAGGTAAGCTTCTCGGAAACTAATTTATCCTCAGGAATGTACTTGGTGATCTTGAAGTTATCTCTTAGATAATTAATAATCAGTTTACAGTTTTCATGGAATTACCAAGTCAGAAACTGGGGAAATTCCAGTCAGTAATGGATGGAGTGCAAAATGGGTCAAGATAAATGGTTCAGAATCAAGATCGTACCCAAGGGAAGTGTTTCAGAGGCCCCCTTTCATGTGGAGCTTGCTGCTTTAGGTGGTTGAAACCTCATGCCTGGATGACCCATATATTCTAGATGGAACCTTGATCTCTACCTTGAAGTATAAATTCATGGAGTGGTTTGAATCGTGTCCCCCCAAAAGATGGGTTTGAGTCCTAACCCCTGGAACCTGAGATGTGGCCTTATTTGGAAATAGGGTCTTTGCAGATGTCATCAGATTAAAATGGGGTCATAATGGTGTAACGGTGGGCCTTACACAAACAGCTGGTGTCCTTCTAGGAAAAAAGAGAGGGAGATTTGGACACGGAAACTCAGAGAGGCGACAGGGAAGGCTATGGGATAACAAAGGCAAAGTTGATGTGTCTGCAAGCCAAAGAGCACCTAGGATTGCCAATGACCGGGAGCAGGAAGAGGCAAGAAGGGATCTTTTCCTGGGGCCTTCAGAAGGAGCCTAGCTCTGCTGATCCCATGATTTCTGATTTCTGGCCTCCAAAACTGTGAAAGAAAATTTTTTTGTTGTTTTAAGCCACCTAATTTGTGGGGCTTTATTAATGCAGCCCTGGGAAAACAATATAATATGTGTGTGCATTTGCTTTGGAATTCATGAGATTCCTAGTTTTTGTATAGTCCTCTGAACCAAAGCTAACTGGAAAACATTCTGGTCTTAGCAACTGAACTTTTCTTTTTTTTGGATAGGAGGTCAACAAAGTTTTAAATTTCAGGCTCTGATTCTACAACTTCTATAACCTATTTGGAAACAAAGGATAGAGTCATTCCTACCCCTTTTCTCTGGCAGTGCATAGAGCTGGGACAGCTGTGGTCTCTAGGAACATGTCAACCTGTGTATCAAAGGCCCAGGGATACAGCCCAAGGAAACCAGGTGCTACCCTTTACTGTGCAGCAGGCGTAGAGGCTTGCAACCACAGACCACAGAAAGGTCATTTAAAATTGATGCTTCTCTGTTATTGTTATTTCCTTGACATGACACTTCTTGGTTGCGATGAGGATCATTTTGTTATGGTCAGATCTGTCAGGGTAGTGGCAAAATTCAAGCATGTTAGTTGTGTTCAGAACCTCCTTCATCAGCTCCATCGCCCTTTCCTCTTTGCTCTCTGCCAGTCCTGAAGTGCCTTGGATCCAGCTATGACCACTGGCTTACCTCTCTATTCCATGTTATTTGCTCAATATGAGATGACTGTCCTTCATTCTTTGTCTATTTAGGTCTTACTCATAGTTCACAGCCCTGACAATAAAGTAAAACCCTCCAAACTCATAAGCAGAGTTAATAACTTCCTCCTCAGGGCTCTTAAATGAGTCAGTACCTTTAATTTTAACACTTGTTTTGTTCTTCTCCAATGGAGTCATATAATAATGTAATTTAATGAGGGTCACTGTGTGTGTGTACATGCGTGTGTACCCCCATGACAGACTGAACATGCAAACAGACAAAGGGATATATGATAAGAGGATTCTGATCCACACTCCCTGCAACAACCAGCCTGGGAAAGCAAACTATGACCTTTACAACAATTGGCCCAGAATGGTCAGGTTATGGTCAATAATGGCCCACTTTCCCGTACCCCACCCTCTCCAACATTTCCAATTTAGGACCAATCAGAGGAAGTCAAATATGCTCTTCAAACAGATGACGTAAGATGCCCATTCCTAGTTGGCCCAACTTCAAGTTACCCATGCCAACACCTCCAGTCAGGACATATCCGAAGCCTTCCCTTTTATTCATGATAAAGCTTTCCTACTCTCTGCCTGTGCTTGAGCCTCTGTTAAATGCAAATGATGGTGGCTGTCTCCCTTTCTGCAGCAAGCTCTGAATAAATAGCTTCTGTTTGTTCTCCATTTATTTTCAGATCCAAAAAATCCTGAAGAACAGATATTAATCTTCTCATTTTATTTATGAAGAAACCAAAGCTAAGAATGGTAATGAATGACACTTGGTCAGGTTCTTACAGCTGAACTGACCAAGTTAACATTGATTTCATATTCCTCTGATCTCAAAGCTATCATTTTTGGTGATCTTCAGTGATGCTTCTTTAAGCAACTAGTACGTGTTTGTGGATGCCAAGACCTGTGACTTATTCATCATTGTATTCTCAACAACCTGCACAGTGAATGGCATATAGGAAATGCTCATCAAATAGTTGACAGCTTTGAACATTGCTTAGGTTCCCAGGACATGATTCTATACCAATTGTAATAAGATTGTACTTCTTAAAGCAGTCAATAGAAGTAAACTCTGGCGAACATTTCTGTTAGAATAAATGTGAACTGTTATTTATTGCAAAAAATATGAAGACTCATTTTTTAATATACTGCTTAACATCATAATTCCTGGAAACGGTTCCCCTGTGGTGAAATAATGAAAAGTAAGTGAAAAGAGCTGCAAATGTTGTTTCTGAGCAAAAGATTAGTTTAAAGTACTCTTCTCCTTGGGTTTGCTTCAAATGTTTGAATAATAGAATTTGTTGGTTGGCTTCATACTATAAATTACAAACCCAACCATTGTGGCACTTTGGAGTGGGTGCCCCTGGGCTGTGAGGATTTGGTGTGTGCAGGCAGCATCATCAGGACAGGGCATTCTTGGGAAAAACCCATAGAGAAGCAGCCATTTTGCCAGAATCTTGTGACATTGGCCCATTAATAAGGCTATTAATAAAAATAGCTTCTTGAGAGTTTCTATTTTCTCTTTTGTTTTGTTCCTTTTTTGGGAAGTTAAGTAAAATTTTGGGAGAATTTTAAACTAGTAACTTAATATACAAGAGAACTTCCATCGTAGAAAACCTGTACATCAGTGGCAAGTCATTTACAATAATTTGCAAATGATGGTTCAGCAAATTAAGAAATTAATTTTCTTGCAACAGCCCAGGACTGGAAATTTGAACAGTCTGAGTTCCACTATAGACTAGTTTCAAGCAGAGCAGGTTGTTTTACAATTTTCCTGTAAAGTGGGCATATGTGATGTCTGGTTAGCCTTATTTCGCAAATCAAATGAGATAATAATGAAGGTGAAAGTACTTTATATAATAAACTCTTAACAGTCATACTAATAACAATATCACCATTATTATTCTAAGGCACAGTATCATGAAAAATTATCATATGATAAGTACTTATTGCTTATTTTATATAAAATAGCCTAACAGTATTTACCTCAGGGTGATAAAACTTGTCATTAAAAATCAGTCATATAAAACATAGACTTCTCAATCAGTGTATAAAATATAGAATCTTCAATTTACATCAGGGATTATATCATTATTAGCATTATATAATTGTCGAGCCCTAAAAGACTGTAGGATCATTTTATTTACCTTCTTTAATTTGAAGCCCAATGTCAAAGGTTATTGCTTCCAGCACAAGATTGAGTGTGAGAACCTAAGAGGGGACCAGGGCAGGTATATGAGAAGTAGGATGGAAAAAGTTTGAGTCTTAATGAATTTGTTTCAGTGATTTTTTTTGTGGGGTGGGGTGGGGTGGGTGGGACAGAATATCGAGTTCCATTAGTCTGCCATTTGTAAATCCCAGAAAACAAATGGTGGCTTGAAGATGAAGGTGGGTTTGGAAGATGAGGGAGATGAAAAATGGATGTAAAATATGTCATCTGTTTGTAGTTGAAATGGAGTCTTTTCAGCGGTAGAAGCCTGACCAATATTCTGAGTATTTCAGTACGACATATTATATACAGTACAATTTATTTGGGTTCTGCCACAAATACTTGGCCTAAAATTGTTTAGAAAATGCTGGTATATCTCAGTTGTACTAAAGGAATCCAGGCGAGAGCTTGTGTCTACTTAAACTAGGCTTCCTCCTGGTGGAGCAGAGTCTTGTCCCCTTAAAGGCTTCACCAAGGTGGCATAGAAAATTCCTATGACTTAATTGCTAGGACTATGACTCCTTGTGCCATCTTGATCCAGCTGTCTTATACAATACAGAATCTTCTTCCACTTCTTTTTTCTGCTCCAACAGCAGAGTTCTATGCTTTGTTTGAAGAAGGCTTTGAGGGATGGGTTGGGCCCACTGCTCTCTGTTAACTTTGGAGGGGCCATTCCTGAGCGACCTGGCACACACAATAACCTGTCCTGTGGCTGGCCGATGAGGCTCTCTGATAAGGGCCACCTGATATGTCTTAATGGCTGTGCACCTCTTTTTAGAGACGCACACATTCTTCAGATGTCTGGCTCTAATCTGACAGGCTTTTGAACTTCCTATATCCTGAGAGCCCATTATTTGACTTAATAATTTGGGTGAGATTTGAAGACTGTGCTTTTCAAGGTTTGTCAGATATTTATCTAAATGGAAAGGTTGTGGTTTGTAAGAAAGGATTTTTGAAAATTATCTCTGCAGATGATCAAGACACTCAGGTCTCTCCTGACCCCATGACCCACCGACCCCCTCCAGCATTCTTACCTCAAAAGAAGGGTCCTAACTAGCACCCTCCTCATATCCAGATGACTTATGAAATATCCACCAAAATGTTTCCTCATTGATCCCATAAAACTTGGTATCTATGATCCCCACAGGCTAGTTGCTAGTCCCACTGACCTATTTTTCCCCTTATCCTGACTTTTCTGCTACTGTTGACCCTTTAAACCAACCTCACCTTCTTGGTCCTCTTTCATTAACTTCTCTTCTCACCTAATTGTTCTAATTTTCTTATTATCATTTCTTTTCTCTCACAGGTTAGATTCTCTGGAAGTGGAGGCTGAGATAAGGTTTTGGGTGCAAAATGTTTATGAGGGATCAACACTTATGAAAGGAACTGGATAGAATAGAAGAATAGCTTGAACAATGATGCAACTTAAATGATGTCTTTGGCAACCCTGGGGTGGGGGGTGGGTTCTGGAGCAAGTATTGCCTATCAGAGCATCTCATCAAGGCTCAAAATGGATAGGCCTTTGCTCCCACCTTGCTCAGTCACAAGATGAAAGCAGCCCTGGGAAAGACGTGACCTCAGGTAGGACAGTTCTTTGCAATGGGGACACTGAAGGAGCTGGCAGATGCTGTTTATGGATTGCACTCCCTGCAGCTGGGCACAAGTCTGGACCTAAAGGGGAATCTGGGTGATGCAGCTTGTGTCTCTCCCTTTTTCTGTCACCTGTCCTTTTGCATTGAGTGGTTGTAAATACCTTTGAGAGTGATGAATGCCATAGTCTCTTTCCCCAGAAGAAAAATGCACATATGTCTATTGATAAATCTGTTGGCAGCAATTTCAAAGGGCTCATAATGTTCTAAAACCTATCCAAAGTCCGGTACAGTTGATAAACCTAATTATAGTCCACTAGGTATTGGATTTTCTTCTTTTCACTGCATGAAAATTCAAATCCATTCCTGTTTAAATGAAAATTCAAAATCAAAAATTTTTGAGTGTTTTCTCCTGCATTCTTCCATTTAATCCTCACCACCAGCTTCTGAGTTGAGTACTGGCAATCTTATGGGCATATCAGGAAACTGAGGTCCTGAGAGGATCAATAATTTGCTCAAGATCAAACTGATATTAAATAGTCAACAGCTCTGTTTACTTCTTTAGTTGATGTCTCCTCCACTTCATTTCCTTGCCTCAGGTTCTCAGCTCTCAAGAGGTTGTCAGCTCTCAAGGGGTTTGTGAATTAAAATGGGAGTTGGGAACAGGAAAGGTACACAAATAACAGTGCAAGGACAATGAGACAACTGTTACAATATTGGCAGGGAAAAAAATTGTCCGAGAAGGAGTATCCCATCAGGTTAATTCAACAGGAGATAATTTCCTCCATCAGAGTCCATGCGAAAATAAAACTTGGATTAATTTTGGTTAACAGAAATCGTCCAATGGTCTCCTTGTTTGTGTGCTATCGACATTTCCACAGGAGACATTTCTGGATTTTAGATGGCTATGATTATTTTAAAATATATTTGATAGGCATTCATTCAGTCCATGTGATGTCAATAATTATCTTTATATAAGAATGAGTTATACACTGTGCATATATATGGGTATGTATCCTCTAAGAACTTAACAGATTCAATAGAGAACTATGAAGGACGCATTACACTATAATGCTGTAAAGAAATAGCTGATTGCCATATAAGACAGAGGGGAAACTGATGTCTTTGTTACTGTCTTCCATTAACCCTATGCAGACTCATTTAAAATAGTTTTAATCATATATGTGTATTATGTAGATAGTACATATTTTTATTACACATAGGTTAATTTACATAATTTCACATGCATTTAATGATTGTTAGTCAGCTGTTCTTTATTAACTTCTGAATCTATTAAATGAAGTCTCTTCTATTTGGTCTGAGACTACTGTGCTAGGCCCACAAAAAGTATCTAATGAATAGCCTAAGTGAATTAGTGAATGATTAAGTGCAAACATGAGTGAACAATCCTTGAGTCTTCACTAAGATTTCATTCCACTGGGCCTCTATTCTACCTTTGAACTTGTTACAAAGCACACAGATCCATCTAAGTGTTTTTTCTTAGTTTGATTCTCTAAATCTGATGGACTATTAGGAATCCCTCTTTGTATGTCCATCAAGCCTCTGAAACCCAACATCTACAGAGCTAATCTTGTAGTGACAATATCAGGGTATCTACAAGGATGACTTTGAATCTCTAACTTCCTGGGTTTAAATCCCCACTTCTGCCACTGACTAGCTGTGAGACATTCGGCAAGTTAGTTAGCTTCTCTGCTGTTGTGAATATTCAAATATGAGCTGCAAGGTAAAATGTGCCTGGCACATAAACTTCATTCATTGATAGCCATTATCATCATCATCATCAACTCTGAAATTCTTATTTAACATCTTATCAAACAGCTATCAGTATCTGATCTGTACTGTATGTATCATTTTTGACTCCCAAGCTTCCCCCTGGTCCCACTTTCAAAATTATCTCAAAAATATTTCTCAAATTCATTCATCTCCTTCTACTGCTTGTTCCTAATCTATAGACCTGGTTAGTAAAATGTATTTCCTGCTGGCCTCCCAGCTGCCTGGCTTGCTTTCCTCCAGCCCATGTCACATATTACATTTAAACTCACTTAATGTATGCATTCAATTATGTCAGTGTCTTTGCTTAAAAATCCTCAGTGGCTTCCATCACCCTGAGATTCAAGCTAGAACTCTTTAGCATCATGGCACCCTATATCTATCCTCTGGTCCCTGCTTCTCTACCCAGACCCCTCTCTTGCTGTTTCTCCTTAACTCACTGATCTCAGCTCCAACCATTCTGAACTATTGAGTTTCCCAAAACATTCTCTAGATCCCCCTTTTCCTTTAGGCTTTTGCATATGCATTCCTTCCTCCCTCTTCAGGACACACTGCTAAACTTTCATGAGCATTATCCTTTAAGGACCCTGTCCCTGACTCCCTAAAGACTGATTAGGTGGTTCTCTACGTCCCATTGCTGCATTCTGATAGAGTTCTGAAAACCTGACATGAAGAAAGAGGGACATGTAGGATTTGTCCATACTCCACCAGAAATGGAAGGATGCATGTGTGAATGGAAGCTTTTTAGATACCTGTATAGCTCACCAACCTTAACCTTCCAGAGGCTTGGCTGCTGGTCATGTTATCTGGGCTCTCATTGCCAAACTCCTTATAGACCCTCTGCCAGGCTAGGGCATCTTGGTTCTCGCCTTCCCCTGATGCCCCAGGACAGAGTTTGATGAAGTTCACTTGTGTTTACTGGCCCAGTCTGAAGAAGCAGACATTATACTTTCCCAGGCAATGGGAGAGGGGAATAGAATGTGTGCTCAATTCCAAGACTGGCAGCTTCAGATACGCAGTGTCCTAGGGATACCCTTTGGTGTCATCTTCATCTTTCCCACCTCTCTGAAGGCTTTACCAACACATCCCAATGAAAGAATACAGGAAATCCTTCCCGTGACCCACAGAGTTCTGGGCCATGAGATCTACTACATCATCCTTAATAGTGCGGGGGTTGGCTAAAAGGTGGACTCGATGGTCAGACTGCCTGTGTTTACTGTCTCAGTTCAGGACTCTCAGAACCCATCCACTCTGAGTCTCAGTGTCCCCATTTTTACAATGAGGATAATAGTAGTGCCTACTTCGGTGAAGGTGGTAAGGATTAAAAGAGTCACCTTGTAGAGTGTTCAGATCAGACCCTGGCTCTGAACAAGCCATCGATTAAAGTTAGCTATTGGCTCAGGGTCCTGCTATAAAGTTGAAGAGAGGAAATCTTAGCAGAGAGAGCCTTAGACAATCAACCAGTTGGGTACTTTGAGGTCAGATTTTGTTTGAAACCTGGTCCTGTCATTTACAGGGTGTGGGGTGTGAGAAAATTCACTCCACCTTTCCCATTGTCACCTCCCCACCTCTGAAATGTGGATGATACACCTACCTGATGGAATTGTCAGAGTTAAATATTAAAAAACAGGTAAGGTGGTACAGAATACATGTTTAGTCTCTGTAAGCCCACTTTCCTTCGAGTCCCTATACATTTAAAGATTACATCATTCTCTTGCATAATCAGCATTTTCCGTCCGAGAAACTAAGTTAAGAGAACCAGAGAACTGATCCGACTTGTGAACCACCAGCCTGATAAAGAAGAACAAAACCCTGCCACAGCCTTACATCGGTGTGAGTGAGGTTGAGAGCGGAGAGAGACTTCAACACAGGCACACGGAGGGGCATCTTTAGGAGCCTTTCAGGGGGAAATAAAGAAAGGCTGAAGCCAGGGGTTCAGACAGCTTCCTGAGGCAGCTGTTAGCAGACAGCAGAGCAGGACTCCCTCCTGAAGGCCCTGTGGGGGTTCAGGGAGCGTATGGGGACCCCACCCAGAAGCCCGAGCAGAGAGCTGGTCTTGGCATGTGGCTGGCGGGACGGGCAGGCGGTGGCGCCTGGCACCTTTTCCTATCCGGGAAGGCACTCCAGGCCAAGACAGAATGGAGAAAGGGGATTTCAAGTACAAAGTGCAATACAAGCTGAGTTTGTGTGTTTGTTTTTGACAATTATTCTCAGACAGAGTAAGTGAAATTTATGTCACTTTAAATAAGGGGTGGCTCAGTAGAAGGGGGGAAGGCAGGGGGAGGGAGGGAAAAAGAGCTTCAGTGCATCTCCTGGTAGTCCAGCAAGACAACAAACCAGGAACAAGCGGAATGCAACCACACCCAAGACTCTCTTGGCCCTGAGCTGCACTTCCTGCATTTTTCAGTGATTCACTCCCTAAGCCTTGCACTGGCTAAAGTAGATTATCCTCTTCCTCAGGAGTTCGTTTTTCTTTCTGCTTCAGAGAAAGTCAGCAATTTCCTCCCAAAGACCTCTCTCCATTTTGACAAATGTAGGTGATTCCCCTGAAGTTCACTGAGCACCTACTTGGGCACCACGTGTGGTGTCAAAGAGGAAGGGGTAAAATTCTCTACAAGGTTAAATCATTTTTATCCTGAAAGAGGTCTGGTTTCTGGGATGGGAAAAAAAGTTCTCAAAAGGAAATGTAAAATAACAAGAACAAGTAAGGTTAGCTTGCCGTTTCTTTATAAAGTGTATTAATCATTTCCTCATTAACAAAAATCCTGTAGATAAGAAATGGCTGTTAATTAATTAGCCACATTGCACAAAGGAGGGGAATAAGGTTTAGGCAGTGTGGATTTATTATCTGGAGTCACACACGTTTTCAGGGATGGGGAGGTGCCTACCCCATCTTCATGGGTGCTTTGTGCATCCCCCTGCCCCAGTGTCCATCCCAGGGAGGGACAACAGCTAGTCATGGTTTTACTTTGTCTTCTTGCTCTCTGACCAGTTCTGCAGGAATCAGTTGCGCACACCTGAATCAAGCTCTGATAATTTTTCTCCCCTGGAACTGTATTTCATTCATTCACCCCTTCATCATTGTTTTGGATTGGATCATACCTCCCACAGAGACACGGTCAAGTCCCACCCCCAGTCCTGAGGATGTGAACCCATTTGTAAATAGGATCTTTGAATGAATTATTCACTTCTAGGATAGGATTCCTTTCATTTCTAAGCTGGTTTCATCTTAAAATGTCTTTGTTTCTTCCCCACTTTTAAATGAGAGTACGTGGATTAGAATTCTGGATTCACACTTCTTTACTGTTCACATTTTGAGGATATTGCTCTTTTGTCCTCTGGCTTACCTTATTCCAATTAGAAGTCAGTGTTCATTCTGATTTTCCTTTATATGTCACTGGTCTTTATGCTTTTAATGGCCCTTAGAATTTTCTCTTTCTCTTTGGTCGTCTCCACTTTCATTATTTTAGTATTAGATGTGGATTTTTTTCCCACTTCTTTTGGCACTCAGTCACCTAACTTTTCAATATGAAGTCTCAAGGCTGTTTTTTATCCTCCATCTCTGGGTACTCTTCAGTCACTGACGGTTCAAACATTGCTTTTCAACATTCTCTGTTTCCTTTTGTAATAAGAAGTTTGAGCTTCTGTGCTGGTTTGAAACTGCTATGTACCCCTGAAAATCCATGTTCTTTTAATCCTAACCCAATCTTGTAGGGGCAGACCTATTGTAAAGTGACATCTTTTGTCAGCTTGTTTCCATGGAGATGTGACCCACCTAGTTGTGGGTGCGACCTTTTGATTAGATTATTTCAATGGAGTTGTGACCCCACCCATTCAAGGTGACATTTAATTAGCTTACTGGAGTCCTTTAAGAGGGAAACATTTTGGAGAAAGCTCAGTTGCAGATGTTTGGAGATGGAGATCCGATACAGAGAGCAGAGAAATGAAACCAAGATCACAGGCCTTTGGAGGTCATAGCTAAGAAATGAAATCCAGACTTTGGCCCAGAGAAGCTAAGTGAGGGCCTACAGAAGCTCAAAGAGGAGGCCACTGGAGCCAGGAGATGAAAGCAATGAAACCCAGGAACAAAGGGCCAATAGACATTGCCGTGTGCCTCCCCGTGTGACAGAGAAACCCCAGAAGTGATTGACCTTTCTAGAGCAAAGGTATCCTCTTGTTGATGCCTTACTTGGGACATTTCCATGGTCTTAGAACCATAAAATTGTAACTTAATAAATCCCCTTTACAAAAGTCAATACAGGGGGTGCAAGGGTAGTTCGGTGGGAGAATTCTCACTTGCCATGTGGAAGACCCAGGTTCGATTCTCAGCCTATGCACTTCCCAAACAAAGAAACTAGCAAAAACAAACAAAAAATTTCAACAATGGTGCTGCAATAATGGGATATTCACATGGAAAAAGAATGAAATGTGACCTCGTCATACAGCATACAAAAAAAAGCCAATACATTTCTGATATATTATTACAGCAACATTAGCAAACCAAAACAGCTTCTATATCTTTTAATATATCTTTCATATTTTTCATCTCTTAAACTGTCTGAAAAACAATTTTTAGAATTCCTCTCTCTTCTTGCTAATCCTCTTTTTATCTGTGTCAATCCTAATTTTACTGAATTATTGAAATAAAAGATAAAATTTTCCAATGATTGTCTTTCATATCTAGAGTTTCCAATTGCTTGTTTTTCTGATATATTTTCCTTTTTGATTTCTTGCTATACAGATGACACTTCTTTATTTATATCTTGGATTATTTAAACATTCTTATTTTAAGTAACGTCCAGATTTCTCTGCTTTTTCTGGTTCCATAGGTATGCATTCTCTCATTTTGTAGTTGGCACGCAGTCATTTGAGATGTTATATTTTTTGTAATTCTTGTGCTCAAGGCCATTTCTGCTTTGACTTTATTTTCATACTCTCTTACCTGCCCTTCCTGAGGGTGGAGGTGTTCTAGGACATTTGGGGTTTGACTCTGCCCAGACTTTGCAGAGTTCACTGACTATGAATCAATTTTGAGACTTTGGCTTGAAGTTTCATGGGTTTCTGTACTTCATGGGTCACTTGATGTGAATCATGTACCCACTACTATGCATGTTTGGGGTGATCATCTCTCATCAATTATTCTTTTGTCACTATGGCTTGAAGTAGGCAGCAAGCTTCTAGCTAATGGGTTCAGATATTCTAAAACCACTTCACCGAAGGAGCAGCACGTGACTGTCTCTTTATTCCATGTGTATTGTCATCTTCCAGTTGCACCCTGGATAAGTCCTAGTCTCTCATATCTAAGGGAGGATGGTTTGAAATGACCCAACTTTAATAACCGGAGTCTGGTCCATATTACCCCAATTTGGACCATGTGTTGGCTTCCACTCAAGACTCTGGATTTCTTCATTTCTGTCCTCTGGATATTTTTTTTCTGGCTTTGGAGCATAGCTAAATATTTGTATCATTATATATATAATTTCATCTAACATTTCTCTGTGTTTGGATCTGAAAGAATGATATTAATAAGTGCCTAAAAGCAGAGCCTACAGTCTATGGTAGGGGGAGTGGGGGTATTGAAAGTAGGATTGTGAAATACTGTTGTCTCAGAGCTGGTTGCTTGGATTGAGAACATAGGAACTTGTAGGCTGCATGGCCACTGTGCATATCATCCACTTGCCTGAGGTTGAAGTGTAGTGAAGGAGGTCTGAATGGAGAGGTTGAGTCTCTAAAGGGAGCCAGCTGGGTTCCTAACAGCTTTCCCACTTATGTTTCCAATCCATCATATGGCCATGCAAATCTTTCTTCCCTTTATTCCATAAGAATGCAGAATGGATTCCAAAATCCATTATCCTTCTTGTAATGTTTGTGTGTGTGTGTGTGTTTTGAAATTAACTTAAAGGTTGCTTTTTATACTTGCAACCCAAGGAATTTTCACTGAGACGTGAAATTAGAGTCTAAACCCACAAAAAGCCTAACTTGAATCTTTCTATTGCCCATAAGATTGGGTTGGCTGGTTTGATCAGCAGCAGAGGCATGCCTGGATCATTTCCAAGAAATACCATTGAAATAAGAAAATTTCAATAAATCATAAAGTGGAGTCCTTTAGTAGATTCTCTGGGTCATCACAGAGAGTCCATCGAACCACAAAGTGGAGCAATCACTTTGGAGACACAGTTTCTTGTTGTGCCGTATTTACTCAGTAAGCCTGAGCCAGTTAGTTAACATTTCAAACATTTGATTCCTCGTTTGTGAAATGGTGGCTATTTTGAAAATTAAAAGCATTGATGTAGGTTCTAGGGAAAAGAAGAGATTCTAAATAAGTGTCTGCCCTCTCACCTTCTCCTTATACTACCATGAGCAGGTGCCCAGGGAAGAAAAGATGAGTGTTGCTGTGGTAGGAACTCCCTTATATCTGGTGTCGCATTTGGGCAGGTGGCCAAGAGGGTATGTGCCCTTTGGGAGGAATGTCCGTGTCCAATCTTCAGCTGGTCTTGGAAATGTCCTCCAAGGTTAGGTTTTTGGAGGCTGAAACCTGCTTTGTTTGATTAGTGTCAGGAGCGGTAATTTGACACGCCGTGGTTTTGTTTTTTTTTTTTACTTTGAGATTGAATGCCTTACAATGGAAAGCAGGAAAGTTCAAATGAGGAAGTTCATTGGGTTTTCACTGACTGCACCTGTCTCCATTGCCTGTGCCAGTCTTATGGCGTCTCTAATGGACGTTCACAGTTGCGGGGGTAGATATCAGCACATAGGTCTAGTTTATATGAGAAAAGGAGGAAGGGCTGTGTCCTGGTCTCAAGGAAAGTACTCAGCAATTTTTTAATATTCTGATTGTTTTTCTAGATCTTCATATTGAATATCTCCCCCACCCCTTTATTTTTTGACTGAACAAGCCAGAATTTCCTTACTGCTTACTTCTCCCAAATGAGACCGTCAACACAGATTATTTCTTTCCAGGCAACAAAATAACAAAGGGTGTGTATGTGTGTGTTTGTGCGTGTGTGTTAGGGTGGGGTGTGTTGCTTATAAAGTGCAGGAGGAATGCCTCCATTTTCAAGCTGGATCGTATCCCTTTGTGTGACCTCTTCATGGTGAAGAGCTGATGTCTCCCAAAATAAGATTTAAATGTACATGTGTTTTTGTATGTGTGTGCACTCATAAATATGCACATTATGGAGGAAAAGTTAAAACTAAAGCTCCCTTGAATTTCAGGCTCAGGTCATGTGTTCCCTGGATGGTTAGACCTGGTTCCTAATTCATTTTTCTTATTCCATTTTTCTTCTGCTCACCCCACAAAGTCACCAGCACCATCTTTATAAAGATCAGTTCTGACTGTGCATCCTTCAACTTGCTACTCAGTGGTCGTTAGGTTAAGTACAGGCTTTCTTCCATAGTGTAATGGAGCTCTACACAATCAGCATCATCCACTTTCCCTCTTCTGCATGCATGGCAAAACAATTACACGATACAAAAATCTAGGGAAAAGAAAGTTCCACCCACTCCAGTCTGGCTCTCGTCCCACTCTCCTGCCTAGTGAAACCAGGGTTCACAGAAGGAGCTTGTCTTCTCAGATTTTTTCCATATATTTATAAGGGTCATGTTCTGGGTATCCCAGAAGGATTCAATACAAACAGTTTACTTGGGTCATGGTGTCAGGAAACACCTGTAGGAGATTAGGGGTGTGAGCTGGAGAAGGTTGTGTTAACAAGCAATTTGCCTCCAGGAGCAATTGGAGCCTAACCCATCTAAATTATCCCACATAGAGGGCAAGGGAGCTTGGTATTTGTTTATTCACCAGCTACTGGTATGCATTGGTTGAGTGCTGTTGCTGGAGCCTGTCTTAGGCCCTGCTGTGCTGCTGCCTGCATTGGCAAAGTGGGTTCTGATGGCCAGAGGGAGCTTGAGACAAAGAAATGAAAGTGCCGGCAGATGGAGCAGGGCTGGTGTGCACTTAAATGCTAGGGATAGGGGAATATGTCAGGGCTCCATCCATATCCCCTTCCTTACCTACAGAAAGGCTATAGTAATACAAATGTCTACACAATGCACAATTAATGAACACACTGTATTCCTTGCCAAGTTCCTTTTCCCCAAGTCAATCCCTAAGGGTGTTTAAAATAGTCCATCTTGCCAGGTATACCTGTTGTTTAGTCATTCATTCATTCATTCACTTATTCAATAAAAAGAGACTAAGTGATTAACTTCATAAAATGTGTTGATTGTTGTGGATGTTATATTGATTAGTAAAACATTTTGTTCTTCACTGAGATTATAATTTATTGGTGGGTGGAGCCAGGAAGCAATACAGACCAGAAATTTGTATTATGTGGTGACAAGTCTCAGGAGGGAGAAAACAGAGCCATTTGGAAATATCTAAGAATGATTCGTGAATTTAGGTCAAGCAGCGAACTGATGTTTAAGCTTTGCCTTACTGGCTGTTGGAGTGAAGCAGAATGGGAGATGGGTTACCTCGTCAACATTACTTGGCAGATGATCCATCTCTCTTGGATCCAGTGACAAATGGTTAAAAAGATTTCTTATACACACATACACATATGCAAAAGGCAAATATATTTCGAAACCATGGATGATTGCACACACATACACACACACATACAGAGCATGAGCTACTCCAGCACAGGTGACTTTGGCAGGTTGTGCTTTTGTCTCTGCTGAAACTGGAAAGTGCGGGTCTCCCTCTGGGACTTGAGCATCTGTGAACTTTCAGCAGTGTTGCCTTGTTCCTCTCAGAGACCACAGTGGGACAATGGTTTCATTCCAGATAGTTTTCATTTAATGGTTACTTCTCTGGGAGAACATAGATGCTCTCAGTAGCTGGAGCCAGACAGTTCCTCCCTGGAAAGACATTCTACATAATTGGGTCAAAGGTAGATTCTCCTTAGAGAGAGAAGGAAAGCTGTGGATGATTTTCCTTGTTCCTTTTTTTTTTTTTAATGATCAGAGAACTGTGCCATCCTTTCTCTTCACTGTGTTTGATAACATTGCTTACAACAAGAAATATGCACACCCTGAGATTATAAAGTAAGCTAACTGCTGCTTATTTTTAATGAACATTCCAGCAGTTCTTGCCCATATAAATATCTATCAACTCTCAATATAGTCACTTTGGGAAGCCGCAAATTCTTTCCAGATATACAGCCTTCTCAGTTTTTTGTTTGTTTTTAATGGCAGAATGGCTTGACCGTGAACTTCTAAACCAAAGACTTTGGGTTTGAGGTCTATCACTTCTAATGCTGAGATTCTACACACTAGCCATTGCCTCCCAGAGCCTGGGTCACCAAATCTGTTCAGATATGGACACTATCTGCCTTCCAGAGGGGATATGAGGATTAAGGAAGGAACAGATTGCCAGTTATGGCCACTTAGATGCTTTAATGCTTTCAGGAAAATGTACTGGGCTAATTGAGCAATTCCAAAACTATTTCTTTAAAAATTCCAGAATCCTCATTTAAAACAAGACTTTGTATTATAGTGTGTGCTACTATATAAGGCAGGCTCAGGAAGAGTACTTTGGGTTTTATTGGGGGCAGGTGATATGCTCAGTCTTCTTGCAGCCTTTCATTCTCTGAGAAAGACTGTCAGGCTCTACAAGGAAGCTCTGGGCTCAAGAGAAGATATTTGCACCTTCTCGGCTCCACTACCCCATTGAACACTAGGATTCTGGAGTACTTGAAAAGCCCCGCCCAGACTCACAAGTAAAGGGCTTAGGATATTACCGCTAAAAATGTGAATGCCAAGCCAGCTGACCATAAGCTGATGAGCAAGGGAGTGGGCAACCTGCTCAATTTCTCTGTGTTTTTGCCATTCTCAAACCAATTTTGCAAATGTAAAGGCATATCTCACTTTCATAGAATATAAAAACCAACAAACTTACCATTTATGTTTGTGTGTGTATTTCATTGTATGCTCACTTTATTCTAACAGCAGAACCCAGTGGAGATGGCCCTGCCCTCTCCACACCTCCAAGCTCCTTTCTCCCAAAGTGTCAACCTCTACCCTACTTCACTAGACACCAGCTCCTTGAGAACAAGTACATGTCGCGCTCATTCAGTGCCTGGAATGAGATCTGGTGTGGACCAGAAGGTTGGGGGACAAGACACTCAGATGGAATAATACTGAGGTTCTGGGTCTATAACCAACATTGTTACCTGTGATTGATCCTTTCCAGGGAGAAAAAAAGGCATTGGTTGAAATCCTTCTACCCCTCATCAATTGTATGGAATCTGTTGCTTGTGCTGGCTTTCTCTGCCAAACAATGACAGTGACTGACAGAAAGAGACAGCTATGCAGAAGTACCAGCCCCCTGGGTCCAGGGACAGCCACTGTGAACTCTGTGGTAGGATTTCAGGGCTGGTGAGTACTCCTTAAACATGCACTGCCTTGAGGCTATGCTGATAGAGGGTGAAGCCTCCAGTTTCTCCACTAACGACTGGGTAGCCTTGGGCAGCCCACTTAAGTACTCAGCAGAATAAAGGGTTTGGGCTAGATGAAGAGTGTCAACCTTTTAGTGGGGGGTGGCTTGTTTAAAAGAAGGCAATCATGGAAGGCTGACATAGGAACCATAGAATCGTAGGACCCTCCTTGTTGAAGAAGAGGACATGCCTGTAGGGGTATGTCTGAAAATGGGGTGTGTCTCTTGTTCACTGGCCAGGCACCCCAGCATGTTCCTCCACCACCCTACATCTCTAGGGATCCCTGAGGGTCTCCCAGAAACCCTGATAGTTCAAAGTATGATAGCTTGCATTAAATTACAGAGGATTGAATTACTTCTGTGGTTTCATACAGCTCTAATATTTCATAAGCCTCTGGATTAAATAGGAGACTGATAACTCCTCTTTTTAGAGTCAAGTTTCTGGATGACCAGACGGTGCCTTCTGGAAGCAAGCATGACATGTGGGGCACCGAGTGCATTAAACCTTGGCTGTTATTGTCAACTGCACTGTCAAATAAGAGCTTCCAGGATGAAGGAAGGCTGGCTCCCATAGGATGTGAGTGCTCACAGCATGGGGCTGCTGACATCTCTGGCATCTGTAATACTCACTACCTCACAATAGGTGCACGTAAATAGATATTAAATACATGAGTAAATAATGTGGTTTTGACCTGAGCTATAACCATAATTTTTCCCTAAGCCCACCCCCATTTTCTTAGCTGTAGAATGGGGATGAAAATACTTTCTTCATGGGGTTTGTTCAAAGGATTAAATTGTGAAGTGCCTGTAAAATTTTGGGCTAGCAATACACAATACAGCTATTATCCGTATGAGCAGGACTAGAAGTTCCAATACACTGCTTGGAACTGACTTAATAAGCAATGAGATTATGAGAATATAGGAAGGGGCAACCCGAAGTCCAGTCTACATTGGGAAGCTTGAGGAAGGCTTAATTGGGAAGTATGGTAGATTGAATTATGTGCCCCAATTCAGACATGTTCTTGATCCACATTACTGGGTGTGAATCAGTCATAAATATGATCTTCTGATGATATTGTTTTGGTTAAGACATGGCCCAGCTGAATTAGTTTGGGCCTTAATCTGGATGACTGGAGTAAGTAGAAGAATTTCATACATGTTCAGAGAGAATCATAGGGAGGAGATAGAAGCCAGAAATCAACAAAGCCCAGGAAGAAAGGAGATGGGAAAGCCAAGGAACCCAAGGATTTCCTGCTACCCAGGATGGAAGTAGGCCTTCTAGCCAGTGACTTTATTTGGTCTTCTGGCCTCGGAGGCTGTGAACCAATACATTTCCATTGTTTAAGCCAACCCATAGTGTAATATTTTCATAATAACCTGTAAATTAAGACAGGGTGGGTCCTCAAGAGGAGGATGGGGCATGAGGAATGGTGAGAAGGGAGCCTGAGCTTCTTGGAAAGGGAGGGAGGTATCTGACAGTGGAGGCTGGTTTTGCCACACTCAACCAGCTTTTCTTTCCCACTGGTCACTATTTTGTGAATCACTCAATGCACGACACTCAATACTCCATGTGTATCGTCTCATAAATCCTCACAAGCTAAAGGTGTTTATTAACCTCAGCTTTTCCGATAAGGAAAGCTTCCTCAGAAGAGATCTGCTATATATTTAGTGATGAGGACACATCTCTCTCAAATCTTTTATTTCAGGCATTTGTCTTGGTGTCGGCAATGTCTTTTATGGGTGGATTTTCCTTGCCGTCAAGGACTGCCAAGTGGAGCAGGGCAAACACTGTTTTTCCTTCTGAAGTGAAACACAGTGCCAAGAGACCCTCACATGTCTGTAGATTGCCCGACGCTTCCCCGCTATGACCCTCCTCCGCCATCTCTGTTCTCACTGGCACGTGAACTACTTGTTCCTGCCAGCAGAGTCAGTTGTGATGAGAACATTAATTTCTTTGCATGGACATGTGTCCATGTCACTCATAGAGAACAACACCACTCCTAACACATATCCACGCAGAAACAGGTGACCATGCCTCCTTCCAGCACATTCCATCAAATGAGGAAAAACAGAAAAAGGATTAGAGGAGATGATGCTTGTGAATCGTGAAAACAGCACCTACATCGTGGTCTAGTCTAACTAAATAATGTTTTTAGTTTTCATTATTGGGGCTGCTTATATTGTTATTGTTATCATTAGCCCTCAATAGCCTGTTAACGTGGCCACATCCAGTTTAGTCCACATAAAATGTCAAGTGAAGGAGATAGTGATTCTCCCCACAGGAGATGAAAAGACGGAGGCTTTAAGAAAGGATGGGAATTAGCCCCTGGCTTTCCAACAGCTGGCCCAGAGTTCTTGAGTCCTCAAGTCCAAGTCCTAGAACTCTTCTGTGGACCATACTCTTGAGAGGCAGATCCATTCACACCAAAACTCACTTTCACGTTCATGAATGAGGTCTGAGGCACAAGATACAAGAGGAAAAATAGAATGTGATTCCATCTCAAAATGCACATGCATAAACAGGCAAAATTAAGCTATCATGTTAGAAACATTTTCCTTTTAGACTGAAAAATGGCCCTTGATTGAAGAGGTCCTAACACATCCTCGTGCTATTTTGTTTCTGCCACATGCCAAGGTGACAGAATTCAGGAGAAGTTTATGTGGCTAAAGTTTTGCATTAAAAAGAAATTTTTTATGGTGAAATGTAGTTTTCAGTAGGTAGGCCAAGACAGAATCCGGGTGTCTAGGTAATGATGTTTATTTTCCTCATAGTTCAAGCATTAAATATCATTAGAGCCTCTTGATCTCAATATTAGCTACCATTTTACTGAGCATATCTTGTGTGCCAGGCTGTGCTCATAGCGTGTCTGATAAATTCTCATAAAGCATCTGGGAAGGGGAAAGATGTACTATGTGCATGACATTCTTTTATAATCCTCACTGAGTTCTACTGATTTTTCTATTAAATATTTTAACACACTTTTTTCATACTTTGGTTTGGAACTTTAGGGAAACCCAAAAGTGTTAGCTATTGTTTTATAGAAACCATGCTTTCTGTCTTCCAGAAGACATGGAGCAAGAAAAAGTAACCACACCCCTTGGGGAGACCTTGGCTTTGAGGGTTATAGAGAGCATGGGGCTCAGGAGCTGACAGAGGGACTTGAGTTTAAATCAAGCCCCGACACCTCCCAGCTGTGTTGCTCTGTGCATGAAATCTAATTTCTGTGTGCATCAGCTTCCTTGGTTTTCAAGTAGCTTCCTGCTATAACGTGATATATGTGTTCCTGAAAAACCTTGCATTCTGCAAAATCACACAAATAACAGGGCTCATGGCAGAAATACCGTTAAGGGCTAACAACTCAAAAGTATGTAACTTTGCAAACAGACCCCTAAGAATACGTAACAAAATGCAAGTGCACTTTAAAAAGTGCTTTTACTTTTAATAGATAAAAAGACGCTATAGTAACTCAAGTTCCCTATCTGTAAAATAAAAGTATCTGATGGAAGGAAATGTAAGGAAAGGTTAAGGCTGCTAAGTTGAACACCGAGGTTAGGCACACAAATTAATATACAGGGAAAGAAATTCACATGAATCAACCCTCTTCTGGATTATGCTGACGGAATTTCCTATTTCCTTGTTGGGTATGAACTAATTCCTGCTTCAGGAATATACTTCCTAACGGAAGAGATTGTCATATATCCAAGCAAGGTTGCTTTGATGCTGAGAAGTGAGAAATGTAAAGGATGTAACAATACCTGACGCTTAGTAGAACCTTCATCAATGCTAGCTCTCATTCATGCTACGTCAATATCAGTTTTAGAGTGAGAAGAAGCTATAGTTTCACAATAATAAGTTGTCTGACTTCTTGTTCAATCTTTTCCCCAAGCACACTGCTTCTCATTTTGTCAGATGCTCTGTGCAGAGCAGGAAAGGCAAAGCAGCATCCTCAAGCCTTGGGAAAGCTGCTGTTAGCTGATATTCTTGCAGAAGGAGGCCTGGAGAGAGTAATTCTGGGAGGGGGGCGTGCAAGAAAATGCAAATCCAAACTCTCAAATGCTAATCTCATCAAAATAGAATCTTTTGGAAAAGCAAATTTATGTCCTGTCGATTGATTCAGTGATATTTGGCAAAATTGTAAATAGAACCTCTGTTAAACATGACCGAGGGCAAGTGCAACACAAATAAAGTAGTAACCTAATTAAATAACATCTTTTCTAGCTTGATGAACTGTGTGAGATCAGGTATGTGAGTGCAAAAAACCCCCAAAATAGTCTTCCTGAGCATGAAGAGTAGACTCAAGCCTGGCCCTGCTGCTGCTGGGACCATGCTACATGGATACATGGGTTGTTAAAAAAGAGAAGGAAACATCCTTCAGAGGTGGTGAAGAGAGAAGTGGAGGGACTGAAATCACATCATATAAGGACCAGCTAAAGCCTCAGGAAGGTAAGCTCAGGGAAGCATATGTTACAACTTTCTCACTTGCTTTGTAAATCCCTAATAGTTAAATAGGAAGGGTGAGTGAAAACAACCAGAAATCGATATAGTTTAGGCTAATATAACTGGAATCTGCTCAAATCTGAAAGGTTACATTGCCGCTGGAAATGAGTGTCTGCCTCTGGAGGCACTAAACAGAAAGGGCATGGCCATTCTGTGAGCATCTTACCTTCCCACCAAGACTCTTTGTTTTAAAAAAAAAATTTTGCTGACAAGTCTTTATACACATACATTCCATACATAGTGCACAATCAGTGACTCACAATATCATCACATAGTTGTGTTTTCATCACCGTGATCATTTTTTTAGAACATTTGTATCACTTTACAAAAAGGAATAAAAAGAAAAAAGGGAAAACTCATACATACCATACCCTTTACCCCTCTTTCTCTCCTTGACTGCTTGTATTTCCATCTAACCAGTTTGTTTTACCCCTTATCCCGTCTATTATTTATACATTTTTAATCCATATTTTTTTACTCTTCTATCCATAACCTGGATAAAAGGAACAAAAGACACAAGGTTTTCATAATCACACAGTCACAGTATAAGAGGTATATATATATATTTTTTTTTAATTTTCATTTTTTACATGGGCAGGCACCGGGAATCGAACCCAGGTCCTCTGGCATGGCAGGCAAGCATTCTTGCCGCTGAGCCACCGTGGCCCGCCCAAGAGGTATATTTTTATACAATCATCTTCAAGAATCAAGACTACTGGAATGGGGCTCAACAATTTCAGGTACTTTTCTTCAGCCACTCCAAAACACCATAAACTAAAAAGGAATATCTATTTGATGCATAAGAATAACCTCCAGGATAACTTCTCGACTCTGTTTGAAATCTTTCAGTCACTGAAACTTTATTTTGTCTCATTTCCTTCTTCTCCCTTTTGGTCAAGAAGGGTTTCTCAATCCCTTAATGCCAGGTCCCAGCTCATCCTAGTTCTCTCCCACATTGCCAGGGAAATTTGCATCCCTAGAATCATATCCCACATAGTGGGGAAAGGAAGTGATTTCACCTGCCGAGTTGGCTTAGAGAGAAAGACCACATCTGAGCAACAAAAGAGGTTCTCTGAGCATGACTCTTAGGCATAATTTTAAGTAGGCTTAGCCTATCCTTTGCAGGAATAAGTTTCATTCAAGGGCTCAGCCTATTGATTTGGTTGTCCCCAATGTTTGGAGAATATCAGAACTTCTCTAAATGGAGAAGTTGAATATTTCCTCCTTTCTCCCCAGTTATCCAAGGGGACTTTGCAAATACTTCTTTATTCACTGCCCAAGTTACTCTGGGATTTATCAGGGTATCACACTAACCTGAACAAATCAACAAAATCTCATGCCCTATTCAAGATTCCATGTATTTATGGTGTTCAACTAAACTGGCCATACAAGTTAAATTAGGTAATGCACTACCCAAAATATAAATTTTGCATCAGATAAACATCTCTCCCTTTGGTCTCACACAGAAGTTGAAGTTTTAAAATATGGACAATATCATCCTTAACCCTGTATTCTGCTCTACCTTAGTCCTATCCAGATCAGCTTCCTTCATACCTCTACTCAAAATCTGATCCTTTTTTCAACTTTTTAAACAGTTTCTGTATGGGGTACTACTGACTTTCATAACTACAAAGCTTTAACTTTCAGTCTCAGATATGGCATAAACATCTGACGTTTCTAGAAATGACCAGGTTATATATTATAGAACAGTTTAGTATCTCAGAATTTAGAAACGAGTTACAACTCCTGAATACATGTGACTGCTGTAAGAGTTTATAATCTAAGACCCTTGACAATAGGCCCCAACCTGATAACCCAGGCTCTTGAATTCAGTTCACCGAGATTTTATAGTTTAGTTAGTCCATATGATTGAGTATGACAATATTTGTCTTTTTGTTCCTGCAATTTCATTCAACATACAATTCTTAAGTTTCATAAACCTAGTTGCATGCCTCACAACTTCATTCCTTCTTGTGGACACTCAGTAGTTCATTGTATGTATACACCATAGTTCCCCTTCCATTCCTCAGTTGTTGTACCCTTAGGCCATCTCCATCCATTGTGAATCATAAACACTGCTGCCAGAAACACCAGTGTGCAAGTGTCCATTTGTGTCCCCATGCTCAGTTCATCCAGCATTGGTCATTGCTTAGGTATATAGGAGGCAACCCCACCCCCTAACCTCTTGTGGAGCCACCACACTTCCCTCCAAGGGGTTGAATCTCTCAGTTTCCCTGCTGGCAGTGAATAGGTATATCTCTTTCTCTGCATTTTTTTCTAGCACTTGGTTCTCTGTTTGTTTTTAGACAGTTTTGTTCACACATCATACAATGCAACCTAAATATATATATATATATGCCTTTGCCATCATAATCTATATGAAAACATTTCTTTTTCTTGCACAAATAATCCATACCCCTCCCATGCCCCCTACCTGTTGACATTTAGTTTTGGCATAATGCCCTTGTCACATTCGGTGGAAACATATTACAAGTTACTGGTGACTATAGACCCTCGCTTGTGTTGACTGTACTTCCCCCCTCCGTACACCACCCATTTTCAGCACTTTGCAAAGCTGACATTCATTTATTCTCCCTCATGCAAAAATGTTTAATCACCATCATTGTCCACTGCAGGCATTCCTAAATTTTACTGCCTCAGACTTTATCTTCTATCTTTCCTTCTCGTTTCATATGTGCTCCTAGTCCTTCTCCTTTAATCATACTCACATTCAGTTTCATTCAGCGAACTGATATTATTGTGCTACAATCAGGTAGTATTGTGCTATCCATTTCTGAATTTTTATAATCAGTCTTGTTGTACTACCCACTTCTATATCCTGATAACCTGTGTTCTTAACTTCAACTCTCAAAGTACAATCATTAATGTTAGTTCATATTAGTGAGACTATACAGTACTTGTCCTTTTGTTTCTGGCTAATTTCACTCAGTATAATGTCCTCAAATTTCATCCACATTGTTACATGCTTCATGACTTTATCGTGTCTTACAGCTGTGAATATTCCATCACATGTATATAATACAGCTTGTTTAGCCACTAAATCGATGGACATTTGGGCTGTTTCTGTCTCTTGGCAATTGTAAATAATGCTGTTATAAACATTGGTGTGCAAATGTCCATTTGTGTCCTTGCCCTTATGTCCTCTGAATATACACCTAGTGATGGGGTTGCTTGCTAGATCATATGGCAATGCTATACTTAACTTCCTGATTTGCTGCCAAACTGCCTTCCAGAGAGGTTGTACCATTTTACATTCCAGCCAACTCCCAATAAGACTCTTAACTGCAGTGTGTTCTCCAAACTTTGAGGGGCTTTCCTATGCAAGACAGCCAAAAAGAAAAAAAGGAAAAAGACCCACTGAACATGCATTTATACTATGATCTTTACAACAGTCCAATAAGGTGGGTGTCCTTATTCCTATTTTATCACCGAGGAAACTGAGGCACTGGGAGACCCATTGCTTGCCTCATTTCACTCACTGAGTATGTTCAGAGCTGGGATTCAAATACCTGGGTCTGAGGCCAAATCCTCATCTCCAGCCCCCAAGCTGCACTGCCCAGCCTAAAGTCTTTGAGGGGAAGCTGAGATTCGGCCCCTGAGACCAGGGGCCAGGGCCGGGAAGTATAGGCAGCCAAGAGTTAGAGCCTGTGTGGGGTTGGCTCAAGGTAGGAGTAAGGCAAGCATAAGCCAAGTGGGCCTGGGAATTTTGTTGAGCACTCAGCTTCCCTTTTCAGACCAGCTGGTGCGTGTTGCAAGCATGTATCAGGTTTCCCTAAATGTACTGAATAGAGACAGACCTTAATGAAAGCTGCACCTAGGTTACTCCCATGAGGGAAATCTCCTTCCAAGCTGGAAAGACACGGGATACTGTGAACCCAGAGTGAGAGGGGAGTGCATTTCCTTCTTCACATCAGAGCTCCTCCTCTATTGCGAACAATGGAAGGTGGGACCACTACTGATTGCTCTGGAAGAAGAAGCAGTGGTCATCTCACGTGTGTGCAGGTCAGAGGCATAGTAAACACTGTCTAAAATATCATCAGCTCCATTGCAGGACTGATTTGCAATTGTAGAACCATTATTAGTGTATGTGAATACCAAGAGTGTCAGAATGCCAGGCTGTGAATTTGCCAAGAAAAATGACCTCCTTTTCTGCAAGAGAAGAAATGTATACCTTGTGGAAAATTATTTTCTTCTTGTGCAATATGCTTCTCTCTCAAATTAAATCAACTTTAATAATCTCCTGATCATTGGTATATTTTTACGTGTCAATAATATAACCCTATGTTTATATTAAACATTAAGCATGTAAAATTAACGCTATACAAAAAATACCATTTAATGAACGTGAAACACTTACCCCAAATATGACTGCAAACTGATAAATTCATGTATGCAGAGCAATCCCATAGAGGTATAGTCCTTGTAGAGACAGAGACACAATTTTTAACCCCATAGAGCAGGGGTCAGCAAACCACAGTCCAGGGGCTAAGTCCAGTCCATTGTTTTTGTAAATAAAGTTTTACTGGACAACAGCTACACAACTTCATTTACCTACTGTCTATAGCTGTCCTCTCATTACAATGGCTGAATGGAGTAATTTTGAAAGAGATGGTATGGCCCACAAAGCTAAAATACTTCTGTTATGAATTGATTGGTTATGCCCTTCAAAAAGATATGTTCAAGTCCTAACTGGGTCTTGTAAACATGATCTATTAGGATCTTTGAAGATGTTATTAATTAAGACAAGGCAAAACTAGATAAGAGTTGATCTTAATCCAATATGATGGGTGTCCTTATAAGGAGAGGTAATTTAGGCACAGACAGAGGGACAGTAATAGCTGTGGGACAGAGGCAAATGTCAAGTTAGGCCACAAACCAATGAACGTCATGGATTGCTGACCAACATAGGAAACCTACAGACTTGAGGGGAAGTGCAGCCCTGCTTGACTGGGCTTCAGACTTCTAGCCTCCAGAACTGTGAGACAATAAATTTATGTTGTGCTAGGTTGTCTGGTTTGTGGTACTTGGTTACACCAGCCTCCGCAAACTAATAATTAGTTCATTTCCTAACTGGTGCTTTATATCCCACTGGACTAGAGCCTCAGATCAAAAAGACCCCTTTTTCAGCACAGAGAGCTCTTCTTAGGGAGACAGATGGAGCTGTATCCAAGGTTCTCTCAAATCTGGTTCTGGTTCTGGTTGGCATAGATCAGTGATAAATAAAGGTAGCAGCTGCAGACCTTTATTCCTGATGGGGCATTTTACCCAAGTGTCAACAGTAGTTTCTAACTCACAAAAGATGGTGAACCACCATGTTTGTTCAGGCTCTTGTCCAGTTTAATATCAGATCCTTCCCTCTGGCCCTTTTCTGCTCTCTCTCTTGCAAGCCGTGTTTCCAGCCCCACTTATTATCTGGCTTCTGGATAAGTGTGGCCATTAGGAGACCCAGCAAGAGAATGGAAGACAGGTGGAAAGAAAAAGCCAAGGTATTTCTTCTCCTCTGTCTCAGTCTTGGGTGTGTCTCCAATAGTAGATAGCTAGGACATTATAGCTAGGAAACAATGGAGCTAGTAATCAAACCCTGCAGTGGCTGTCTCCAAAGGTTCTGTTCTTTGCAAAACCAGATTATCGTTCATGTGTGCCCTCAGGAAGTCAACATTGGGAAGCAGCTAATCAAGTCAGGGTGAAGTGAGTCCATAAGTTGACTCGTCATGGGTTGGGGGGCACTAGTGAGTGCAGAATGCAGCTTGGGACACAGATATTTAAGGAACTCCTGGTAGAAAGCCCGGATGCTGAGTGGAACCTCAGCATACATCAGAACTGCTATGGATTTCCCTTCCTTTTGCTTTCATGTCAAAAATGAGTGATTTTCAAAAGAGGAGAGATTTTGTCACCCCAGGGAATATTTGGCAATGTTTAGAGACATTTTTTGTTGTCACAACTGGAAGGGGTTAGAGCTACTGGTATCTAGTGGATAAAGGTCAGGGATGCTGCTAAACATCCTATAATGCACAGAACAGACCCCCACAGGAGTGCTGAGGGGTGAGAAAACTTCAGATTAAGTGCATTTATCTGACAATATAGAGGAATTGTGGTCCAGTAATAGTAGTAAAATGAGGGTCTCTGGCAGACCCTAGAAAAATATACCCCCCATAGAAGATATATTTCTTCAAGGCTTTACATTGTGCATCACAGCCAACTCCTTTCCACACAGGTATAAATTACTTGAATCTCTTCCATTTCAGCAATTCACATGGATAGTCACATTTCACTGTGATTTCAATACCTCTTTACCTAGGAAAATGTATTCTGAGTACATCAAAAGAAACTGAATAAGAAGTATCATGTGTACCCCTTTTATTTTTAAAGTTAGATTGCAACATATTAGGAATAGATATATTACATTAAACTTTTCTTTTTTGGTCAAATCATGTTTGATTTGGTTAATCTCAGTTGAACAAGAGTTTAATGCTCAGTCTTTTAAGTGAGATCATTCCTGTATTAATGAGATCCAGACTGATTCAAGTGAAAAAAAAATGATTAAAAACCCTAAAACGTCCCCTTGCTGTTATCCAAATGAATGGAAGGAAAGAGGTGGTTTTTTTTTTTTGAAGTGCTCTGTTTCTCTTTTTTTTCCCCAGCCTAATTGACTTGGATGTGGTTCATTTTGAGTGGGTTATGTTTTCTTATTGTAACAGTCTTTCCCCAGCAAAATCATTCTCCTCACTAATGAGCTCCATCCTCTTATGATAGGCAGAGAGTTTTAAAAACACCCACTGTTCTTTCCTGTTCATTTGAATAGCACCAAAGGGACACCTTTTCCATCATTTCTATCAGAGAAATGGGGTTGGATCTCATTAATAAAGAGATGATTTTACTCCAAAGAGCCCTTGGCATCGAGCTCTAACCTAGATTAGAACGTTGTCAAACACTGAATCCCTCCCACTGGAACTGCCTCATGAGCCATACCTGGACTCACCTGGCCAGGGTTCCACTGAGCAGAGTGGTCAGAGAAGGGTCTGTGCTCTTAGTACCCAATCCTACTGACCCGTTACTGTAGCACATTTTGCATGAAAAATATTTTACCAGTAAAAAGAAAGCTCACTGTATTTCATAGTGACCATCCCAGACCTGCCCCTTAAAACCTAAGGATGCTCCCACAAGCCATGTTTGTGAGAATGAGTTATGAGGGCAAGCATCTCTCTGAAGCATGTGCTCAGCTTTGCCCTCACTCCTACTCTCTCCTGCCCTGTTGCAATGCCTTGCATTCATTTTCCTGAGTTTCAGTTTCTATTTCTTCAGGTCCTAGCTCTCTCTCTATGGTTTCATGCATACAAACTCCCTTCTCTTACCTGCTGAATGCAGCAGACACTTCTTCTGCTTATTACCCCTTGGGTAATAAGCCCCAGGTAACACACACTGCCCAAGATACCCGCAGCCCTAGGGAGCTCTTCAGTTTTGGGTAAGTCCCTTGGAATACTTCGAATTCTTCCTCTGCTCCCATGCATATCTTCCAGATACCCTTATAGCCTAGGGAGGAAGTAAAACCTAGTGGTTAGGCATGTGGGCACTAGAGTCTCCCACTTAGCATCTACACCTTGGCACTAGTAACACAAGGCAAGTGCCTTATATTGAGACACAATGCTCCATGGATTTCTTGTGCTCTGTACATGTTGTGAGTGAGGCACTGACTGCTCTTTGTTCTAGACTATTTGTTCCATGATGTTTATGTAGCAAACAGGCTTGTCATTAATTTTCATAGTGCCAGTTCTCCCCATCACCTCAATCTCATCATGGGAGAGGGAATGAACAGAGGGTTTGAAAGACAAGTATGGTCAGAGGGACCCTGCCCCCCAGGAAAGGTATTCTAATTCTGTTGTCAGCTAAAATGGAAATTATAGGCAAGAAAAGTTCAATTTGTACCACAAATTGTGAGAGGAAGGGTGATTTTCCCCTCTTATTGAGTTATCTTTACAACAAACCATGTCTTACTTTACCATACTCTTTGAATATATATTGCTCAATAAAGCCTTGTTAAATGAGGTTAAATATATGAATATGAATTGAATTTTTCTGAACAGGAAGAGATATCACAGGTGACCATATGCCCATTTCCCTGGCATCTGGAATCATATTTCTCTTCTGTTAAAGTCCCTCCGTAGTTCCTTATTTCTTTCAGGATAAAACTCAAATACTTTATTGTGGTTTATAAGATGCCATGGGTTCTGGCCTTTCTCCCTTTCTAGTGCTTCTCTAACTTCTCCCTGTCTTCTAGGACATACACTTTGAACTGACAAACTGATAAGTTCATTCTTCTTATGGGCTTCAGACATGCACACACATCTTGCTTTCTGCCTAGAGTATTCTGTCCCCGGAGTACATTGCATTATGTAACCCTGAAAAGACATGTTTCTAATCTTAATCCACATTCCCGTGGGTGCCCAACCATTTGTAAATAGTATCTTTGAATATGTTATGGCGAGTCAAGGTGTGGACTCATTTGTGAATAGGGTCTTCTAATATCCAATTTAGGTTTGACCTATCCGAATCAGAGGGGGCCTTAATCTGTATTAGCACAAGTCTTACAGAAAGAAAGCCACAGGGAAAACAGCCCAAAGCTGGAATCCAGGGGAAACTGGAAGCACAGGCACAAGAAGAGAGAGATTACCGTGTGGTCAGAGGCAGAGATGCAAACCAAGGAGCCCCAAGAATTGCAGCAAGCCAGGGTTAGAACACTACAGATTTGAACAAAAGCATCATCTTTCAATGCCTTCATTTTGGACTTCCAGCCTCTGAAACCATGAGCCAATAAGTTCTTGCTTTAAACCAACCATTGTGTGGTATTTGTCATAGCAGTTTATCAAACTAAGACAATGCCCCTTTGCCCTTACTCTCAACTCCTTCATCTATTATTTCCTAATGATAGCTAAGATATGAGCTTAATATCTCTTTCCTGGAAAGTTCTTGTCCCTGGCCTTATGGCCCCCAGGCTAGTTTAGTATCCCTGACACATGACCTTCCACCACCAGCATTTCCTTTATCCCAAATCCCGTTGTTATTATGTTTTGCCTGTTCAACTATAAGCTCGTTGAATGCAGAGATTGTGCCAGTTTGGTCTGTGAATGCATTCCCAATGTGATCTAAAGGAGGAGGGATTAATTCACTAGTTCATTGATATCTTAAAAAGTATATAGCATTACATAACTATTAAAAATTGCCTGTTCCAAGGACTGACTCATTGCCCAACTGGAGTTTGTTCAGATCCCTTTTCTTGAACAAGCTGATGCTGGGCCTTGGGTCCAGTTTTTATAATGATTCTGTTTGGTTCTTACATTGAACATGCACCTTTCTGGGTTTTTTTAAAAAATCTCTGCCTTATCTTGCTTATGTATTTCCATATCACTGTATTATAATACAAAATATAAGTTTTGAATAAATTAAAGCCATGAATTCTGGCCCCTGTAACTTACTAACTGGGTGACTAGATATGCCACTTAAATTGTCTGAATATCAGTTTACCCAGTTAATTGTAACTGGGTAATTGTAAGATTCTCTTCATGAAATTTATAACTAACAATTAATTAACATGAGTACTTAGCATAAGGTTGATACCTAGTGGGTCTTTAATTAACATTTCCACCCTAAATATCCTTCATTCCCCACTTGGCAATAATTCTCCATAGGTACCCTGTATTTTGGACATCTTCTGAGCAGATGCACTAACTGCCCTTGTTCCAGAAATTTTTACTAAGGATATTTATATAGAAATCAGCCTTGAAGATATGCTTCCCTTTGGAACAAAGGGCAAGCATGCTTAAAGTCCAGTATAATAAAGATACTATTTGTCACTGGAACAAAGGTCAAGCATGCTTACTGGCCATTACAAAAGATTTGTGTTCCCTAAGCTCCAGGTTCTCCTGTAATGCATCCATTGTGTGTGAGGTGTTACCTGGCACTCTTCTCATCACTGTGGGACTCAGGGCTTGCTAAACTAGCAGAAATTATGCTATTCTGACTACTGCTTTTGCCATGATTAATACAGTTATTTGTATCTGACCTGAGAGTCTGTGTCTTTTGCTTGCATCTATGAAACTGTGACAGGGTAACTTGTTAAATGATGAATTGGATACAATTTCAAGCCTTCAGTTTTTGAAACTGCTGAGCTTCATGGTCTATGCTTTCGTGTTGGGATTATAGAAACTCCTTATAGAAGTACCATGAGTGGTAAATGACATTATGGACATAGGTGCCTGGCTAGCATTAGATCTAGAACATATCAGACCCTTAAAAAATATAATTTCCTTCTTCTGCTTTGATTTCTACTCCTATAAGTTGTTGTTCTTACTTAAACAGTTGGGTTGACATGATTAACTACTGGCAGCAGAGAAGTAAAAGGGCTTTGGGTGAAAAGTCAGAATGAAGAGCACTCTCCCCCACTTTCCACAATGAAACTTCTGCAAATATTCAGTCCAGAAAAACACAACTCATTTAATAATGAAAAATTAGAAATAAGTTACACCAATGTAAATCCAAAGATACTATGGAAGCATAGACAGAAAGCAAACATTACCAGAAGATAATATTAAATGATATTAAATATTTTGACTCAAATTAAATTAAAATTAATGAAATGATTGCTTCTTAGAAGCAAAAGTCCAAGTCAGAAACACATAATTTAGGGATAAGGTTGCAAGACTACAAGAGAAGATGAATATGGGATTGCAGAACTCAAGATATATTAGAAGGAAAACAAAACAAAATAAAATAGAAATGAAGATCAAATTGGAATAAACCTAAAGTGAATATCCACCAAGTAAACACAGTTTGCATCCTAGAAGATGGAAATAAGAAAAGCTAGCAAACGTAAACAAATAAATAAAAGGTTAAAAGAAAGAAGAGAAAATAATATATAGAGAAGATAGGCAAAAAAAATCCAACATATACATAATTGGGATCACTCCCCCCCAAATATTCCTTTCCCCCCAAAACAATAAAGCAAATACTTAAAAAATATATAAATCTTAGGAAAAACATATCCTAGGAAAGCTATTGAATTATAAAGCTAAAGAAGTAATCCTTAAAGTAAGTGCTCAAAACTATTGTAAAGGAAAGAAATATGAGGCTACCCTCAGCTTTCTCCACCAGCACACTCAATACCTGTCATAGGATAAATAATATCTCTCCAAAAGATATCCACATCCTTATCCTTACCTTACTTGGCAAAAAATGACTTTACTTTAAAGATGTGATTAAGTTAAGGATATTGGCATGAGAAAATTATCCCAGATAACAGATATCATGTAAGATTATTACATAAAATTATTGTATAAGGTGCATGGCAAGATGGCAGCTTAGTGAGGTGTGGAATTTAGTTCATCATCCAGAGGAGCTAGTAAATTGCTTAGTGAGGTTTGGAGTAAGCTAGTAAACAGAAAAACTGCTGGGGCCACATCAGTGACCAGATACACGGCACACACTAGTCTGGAAAAGCTGAACCAGCTGAGACCCCACACAGAACTGTAAGTCTCCCAAGTCATGGAGGCCAGTGCCCCTCTTCCATGGATGCTGCAGGCTGGTTCCCCAAGGGGAAAGGAAATAGACTTTACTAGGAGCAAGAGCATAGCTAGTCCAAGCTCCAATTGTGGAATTAATTAACAAATTCTGACTACTGAAAATAGGCCCCCAGCTCAGATAAATTTGGAATAAGAACTAAAGGTACTAGGAGTTTTTGCCGTGGCAGAGAGAGAGTGGGGCTGATGGGGGAAAAAATACAAAACAAAAACCAGAGGCTTTTTGAGTCAGACGCATAATACTTGAAAATGGCAGGATCTTAAAAAATGGGGGCACGTATAGAGTCACATACCAACTTAAACTCTTGATTGACAAACCCGAGGAGCGGGGTCCTGCTCCTTAAAGGATTTTTCTTTTTGCTTTGTTTCTACTACTTAACAACTCATTAGATAGAACTGAAAGTCTTCTCAGGCTCCACTGCCTCAGGCAAGGGTGAATTATGCTTGTCTGAGGGTAACTAGTCAGGTGAAAGTAACTAGTCAGGTAAAAGGAGTTATTCCTAAAGGCTGTACCTTCCTGGAGAGAAAGATGGGGCCCAGCTCAAGTGGGATCCCTCCATCAAGGAGCTCAGGCCCCAGGGGCTGGAAAACTGAAGCAGTTAAGGCTAACCTACAACCTCACCTCTATCTCAACCACACCTCCAACAGGGAGAGTTTACTGAAGTTAAAGGCACCACACCACTTTAGACTAGTGGGAGGCTGCAGACAAATAAGCACCACATACTGGTCAGGATAGGAAAAACACAAAGTCTAGAGGCTTCATAGGAAAATCTGTCAACCTGCTGGGTCTTACGCTCAGGGAAAACTGATGTAGGTGACTCTTTCTCCTGAAAGGAGGCCAGTCTTGTCTGAGAAAATCTGACTGGGATCTATAATATCTGAGGAGATTTCCATCAAAAACAAAAAAAAAAAGAAGGCTCCAGATAAACAGGGCAAGAAATAGAAAAGGAAGAACTGAAAAATTCTGATCAGTTAAACAGAACCTATGCCATAGGTCTAGAATAAGTTGAATTGCATGTCAAAAAACAGATAGAGAACAAAGTCAACTGGCACAAAGATCCTAGATAAAAGAGTGAAAACAACCTCCAGAATATACTAATTAAGGAAATTAAACACCTAGATGCCAGCAAAAAATAATGGGTAATACTAAGAAAATCAAAGATATGGCTCAATAAAAGGAACAAACCAATAATTCAAATGAGATGCAGTAGTTGAAACAACTAATTCAGGATGTTCAAATGGACATGGAAAATCTTATAAAAAATCAAATCAACAAATTGAGGGAAAATATAAAGAAAGCAAGGGATAAACAAAAAAATAGAAATCAAAAATCTAAAAAACAAGTCACAGAACTTATGGGAATGAAAAGCACAGTAGAAGAGATAAAAAAATAATAAACAATGGAAACTTACAATGTTAGAGTTCAAGAGGCAAAAGATAGGATTAGTGAACTGGAAGATGAGACATCTGAAATCCAACAATGAAAAGAAAATTTAGGGAAAAGAATGGAAAAATATGATCAGGGACTCAGGGAACTGAATGACAACATGAAGTTTACAAATATATGTGTTGTGTGTGTCCCAGTAGGAGAAGAGAAGGGATAAGAAGGAGAAAGACTAATGGAGGAAATAATCACTGAAAATGTCCCATGTCTTAAGAAAGTCATAAAATTACAGATCCAAGATTCGCAGCATATCCCAGACAGAATAGATCCAAACAGACACATTCCAAGACACTTATTAATCAGACTGTGAGATGTCAAAGAGTAAGAGAGAATTTTGAAAGCAGCAAGAGGAAAACAATCCATCACAAATATAGGAAGCCCAATAAGACTATGTGTGGATTTTTCAGCAGAAACCATAGAGGCAAGAAGGCAATGGTATGATATATTTAAGACGCTAAAAGAGAAAAATTGCCAACCAAGAATTCTATATCCGGCAAAATTATCCTTCAAAAATGAGGTAGAGGTTAAAACATTTTCAGACAAACAATCACTGAGAGAATTTGTGATCAAGAGACCAGTTTTGCAGGAAATACTAAAGGGAGCACTACAGGCAGACAAGAAAAGACAGGAGAGAGAGGTGTGAAGAAGAGTGTAGAAATGAAGTCTATCAGTAAAGGTAAAAAGAGAAAAAAAATAGATATGACATATAAAATCCAAAAGGCTAAACGGTAGAAGAAAGCACTACCTTTATAGTAATAACACTAAATGTTAATGGATTAACCTCCCCAATCAAAAAACATAGACTGGCAAAATGAATTAAAAAAACAGGACACATCTATATGCTCTCTACAAGAGACTCATCTTAGACCTACAAAGAAAAAATAGGTTGAAAGTGAAAGGTTGGAAAAAGATATTTCATGCAAACAAGTATCAGAAAAGAGCAGTAGTAGCTATACTATATCCAACAAATTAGACTCCAAATGTAAAACAATTAAAAAAGACAAAGAAAAGGAACAATTGAGCAAGAAAACATAACAATCATAAATATTTATGCACTGAGCCAGAGTGCTTCAAAATAGATGAGGTAAACACTGAAAGCACTGAAGGGAAAAATAGACACCTGTACAATAATAGTTTGAAACTTCAAATTCCCAACTCTCATAAATGGATAGAGCATCTAGACAAAGGATCAATAAAGAAACAGACTATTTGAATAATACAATAAATGAATGGAACTTAACAGATATTTACAGAACAACACCCCACAAAAAGGATACACCTTTTTCTCAAGTGTTTACGGATCAATCTCAAGAATAGACCATATGATGGGTCACAAAGCAAGTTTCAACACATTTTAAAATATTGAAATTATACAAAACACTTCTTCAAATCATAAGGGAATGAAGCTGAAATTCAATAACAGGCAGAGGGCCAGAAAATTCACAAATATATGGAAGCTAAAAACACTCTTAAACAACCAGTGGGTCAAGGGAGAAATTACAAGAGAAGTCAGTAAATATCTTGAGGCAAATGAAAATGAAAACACAACACATCAAAATTTATGGGATGCAGCAAAGGCAGTGCTAAGATGGGAATTTATAGTCTTAAATGCCTATATCAAAAAAGAAGAAAGAGGGGTGTAAGGATAGTTCAGTGGTAGAATTTTTGCCTGCCACGCGGTAGAGCCGAGTTCAGTCCCCAGCTCGTACATTTCTCAAAAGAAACAAACAAGCAAAACAAACAAACAAAAACCCAGCCAAACAAAAATTCAACAAGTGGTAAGGGGATACTCACCTGGGAAAAGAATGAAATGTGACCCCCACCATACAAAAAAAAAGAAGGAGCAAAAATTGAAGAATCAACCATTCACTTGGAAGAACTAGAGAAAAAACAGCATACTAACCCCAAAGCAAGCAAAAGGAAAGAAATACTGAAGATTAGAGCAGAAATAAATGAAATTGAGAACATGAAAGCAATTGAGAAAATCAACAAAACCAGAAATTGGTTCTTTGAGAAAATCAATAAAATTGATGGACCTTTAGCTAGGTTGACAAAAAAGAAAAAAGTGAGCGGATGCAAATAAAATCAGAAATGGAAGAGAAGACATAACCATTGACCCCACAAAAATAAACCATAACCAAGTGAGATTTATTCCAGGTATGCAAGGATGGGTCAACATAAGAAAATCAATTAATATAATGCACCATATCAACAAATCAAAGCAGAAAAACCACATGAATGCACCATATCAACAACATGATCATCGTAATTGATGCAGAAAAGGTATTTGACAAAATTCAACATCCCCTCTTGATGAAAACACTTCAAAGTATAGAAATAGAAAGGAACTTCCTCAACATGATAAAGGGAATGTATGAAAACCCCACAGCTAACGTCATCCTCAATGGGGAAAGACTGAAAGCTTCCCCCCTAAATTCAGGAACAAGACAAAGATGTCCACAGTCACCATTGTTTTTCAACATTGTGCTGGAAGTTCTAGAAAGAGAAATTAGACAAGAAAAGGAAATAAAATCATCCTACTTGGAAAGGAATAAGTAAAATTCCCACTGTTTGCAGATGATATGATAGTATATGTCAAAAATCCTGAAAAATCCACAGTAAAGCTACTAGAGCTAATAAATGAGTACAGCAAAGTAGCAGGATACAAGATCAATACCCAAAATCAGTAGCATTTCTATACACTAGTGATGAACAATCTGAGGAAGAAATTAAGAAAAAATTCCATTTACAATTGCAACCAAAAGAAGAAAATAATTAGGAATAAATTTAACTAAGGATACAAAAGACCTATACACAGAAAACTACAAGAAATTGCTAAAAAAAAAAAAAAAAAAAAAAAAAACATGGAAGACTTGGGTAAATAGAAGGGCACATCATGTTCATGGATTGGAAGACTAAATATAGTTAAGATGTCATTTCTACCCAAATTGATTTATGGATTCAATGCAGTACCAATTAAAATCCCAAAAACTTGCTTCGCAGAAATAGAAAAATGAATAAACAAATTTATTTGCAATGGCAGAGTACCCCAAATAGCTAAAAATATCTTGAGAAAGAAAAATGAAGTGGGAGGTCTCACATTACCTGACTTTAAAGCATATTACAAAGCTACAGTGGTCAAAGCAGCATGGCACTAGCATCAAGATAGATATACTGACCAATGGAATCAAATAGAATGTTCAGTTATGGACCCTCTCATCTATGGATAATTGATCTTTGATAAGGCAGTCAAGCTAACTCACCTGGGACAGAGCAGCTTCTTCAATAAATGGTGCTTGGAGAATTGGTTATCCATATGCAAAAGAATGAAAAAGGTCCATATTTCACACCTTATTCAAAAGTTAGCTCAAAATGGATCAAAGACCTGAGCATTAGAGATAAGACCACAGAAATTTTAAATGAAAATATAGGGAAATATCTCACAAAACTTGTAATATGAGGCAGCTTCCTAGATTTTACACCCAAAGCACAAGCATTGAAGAAAGAAATAGATATTGGGAACTCCTCAAAATTGAACACTTTTTTGCATCAAAGAACTTTGTCAAGAAAGTAAAAAGGCAGCCTATGCAACTGGAGACAATATTTGGAAACCACATGTCAGATAGGGTTTAGTATACAGAATATTTAAAGAGATTCTTCAGTTCAACAACAGAAAGACAAACAACCTGCAAAAGGATAGGCTAAGTCTGCTTAAAATTAGCCTAAGGGTCACCCCCAGAGAACTTCTTTTGTTGCTCAGACGTAGCTTCTCTCTCTAAGCCAACAAGGCAAATGAACTCACTACCCTCCCCACCACCCAACATGGGACATGACTCCCAGGGGTGTAAATCTCCCTGGCAACTAGGGGACAGAAATATTGGGATGAGACAGGACCCAGCATCAAGGGGTTGAAAAACTGTCTTGACCAAAAGGCAGAAGACAAAAATGAGAAAAAATTAAGTGTCAGTGGTTGAGAGACTTCAAACAAAGTTGAGAGGTAATCCTGGAGGTTATTCTTACACCTTGTATAGATATCCCCTTTTGAGTTTATGGTGTATTGGAGGAGCTAGAGGGAAGTACCTGAAACTGTAGAGTTGTGTTCCAGTAATCTTGTTTCTTGAAGGTGATTATATAATTATATAAATTTTACAATGTGACTGTTTGATTGTGAAGATTTTGCATCTGATGCTCCTTTTTTCTAGGGTATGAACAGTTGAGTAAAAAATATGGATAAAAAATAAACATAATAGGGAGAACAAAGGCTAAAATAAGTTGGGTAGATGGAAATGCTAGTGGTCAATGAGAGGGAGTGATAAGGTTATGGTATATATGAATTTTTTCTTTTTTTGTTTATTTCTTTTTCTGGAGTGATGCAAATATTCAAAAATGATCATGGTGATGAATACACAATTATGTGATGATATTGTGAGCCATTGATTGTACACCATGCATGGAATGTTTGTATGCTAAGAATGCATGTTTGTATGTTGAGTTTTATCAATAAAAATATTTTTAAAAAGGTTACTGGATATGAGTTTTTGGCAGTGGTGATGCTAGCAGTGCATTGTTAACATAACTAGTAACCCTGGATTATATATTTGAGTGTGGTTAAAAGAAGAAATCCATACAACTGCAGAAACTCTAATTAAACCATTGACTATAGTTAATAGAACAATTATAAAAATATGCTTTCATCAACTGTAACACATTGCTTTCCCCAATGCAAGGTAGTAATAATAGGGTGGTAGATAGAAATCCTCTATTTTATACATGATTGTTCTGTAAAGCCACAACCTTCTAATTAATTAGGTGATAATAGATGATAGGTAGATAGATAGATAGATAGATAGATAGATAGATAGATAGATAGATAGATAGATAGATAGATAGAGATGGAATGGGAAAAGTCACTGGATGGGCCCAAAGTAATCACAAGGGTTTTTTAAAGAGGGAAGCAGGAGGATCTGAGTCCTTAGGAGATGTTATGAAAACAGAAGCAAGTGACTGGATTGATGTGAGGAAAGGGTCAGGAGTCAAGGAATGTAGGTACCTATTAGATGCTGATAAAAAGCAAGGAAATGGCTTTTCCACTAAGAGTCTATGGATGGAACCAGCCTTGCCAGCACCTTCAGTTTAGCTCAATGGGAGTGTTTTTGGACTCCTGACCTCCAGAACTGTAAGACAGTAAATTTAAGTTGTTTTATGCCATTCCATTTGTGGTAAGTTGTTACAACAATAGGAAACTAATATGATGCCCAAAGACAGTGGAGCAACACCCATGATGGGATATTTATGGAAAAAACAATGTAAGCCAAGATTTTATTATCTATCAAGGTCTCCTTAAAGCATAAACCCTTTTGAACTTGAAAGAACATTTCTTTTTATGAAAATGACTGAAAGATTAACTTCAGCCCATAGGAATGACTGAGGAAACTATGACACAGGAACTAGCAGTCATTTTTGCACAATTTAAGCTATAGAATTGAATTAAAATAATGTGAAGGTTTTGGTGATTGGAGAAAATGTAAATGTCTTATATATATGCCCTATCAACAAGGAAATAATACAAACAATAAATGGGAAGGGAAAGGATTGTATACAAAATCTGGAATAAAAAAAATCTATAGCTGTCAAATCAGGTATTTGATGTATAAGCATATTTAGCGACACAAAGATAAATGCAAATAAAAATAACATTATCATCCAAAATCAGAAGGAGAGGTGTGCAAGGATAAGGAAATGTGAAAAATGTATATTATTTTTAGGGAGAAACAGATACAGTCTACCAAAGAAATGTAAAGACACTACTGGAATAAAAAACCCAAGCCTTTCTAAACACCAGAAAACATATACATTAAAAAAATTATAATAGCAATGATATCCATTTATTGCCAGGAACTCTTAAGAACTTCTCATATATTACGTTGTTTGATCTTCACAATTACATTTTGAGGCAAGTACCCCTTTTCCAGATGAGATAACAGAGAAGTTAAATAAATTGTATAAATTAACCCAAATAATAAGTACAGAACCTAGATTCAGACCCAGTGGTTTCCAGTGGTCTTGCTTTCACTTCTGTACTCCAGATCATAAATCTATTATTTCTCAATATGTTGCCTCATGTAGCAAAAGACTTAAAAAAAAAACTCAAAGGGGGGAAAGATGATAATTAATGTGATTAAAATAATGCCAAACATTTCTATGATATCAGAAATGCAGAGGAGCTAAACTTACTTATTAAACGGAAAAAGAAGAATTTTAAATTGGATCACAAGACAATATCCAATTCTACGTATTTTTCAAATAAAATAAAGACACACCTAAAACAAAATGATTCAGAAAGATCAAACACAGAAGATTGGCCGATGTATGGCAGCATAATATAAATATAAATAAAGCAGGTTTTGTAGTCATGGCTTTAAAACATGTCTGCAAATCATTTGACACTCATTTCATCCAAGTTATCGAACTTCTGTTCCCCTTGAAGATAGGCTGTCCCTAGTAATTTGCTTCCTGTAAAACAAAACAAAACAAAAAATTAGACAAAAGAGATTCTGAGTGACTGCTGAAGGTAAGTCATAAAAGGCAATGCAGTTTCTACCAGCTCTTTGTCGGAGTCTTAATCTTGGAATCCTGCCACCATAGACTGAGGAAGCCCAAGCTACATATAGAGGCTACTTGTAGTATTTCAACCAAGACTTCCACGTAAATTCCCACTCAACAGCTATTATTAACTGCCAAACATGGGTGAGAGAGCTTTTGTGATGACTCCATCCCCAACTGCCTACTGACTGCAATTATATGAAAGACATTCAGGAAAAACCACCCAGCTAGGCCCATACAAATCCAAATCCATGAGAAATAATCAAAACGGTAATGCTACTGTTTTGCATATGTGAAGTATTATAATAAAGACATGCTTCTCCACACTTATATAAAAATGACTTGGCAGCAACATCCATAAGGCAAGAATTTCTACACTCTAGTTAAATATATTTGAAAATGTTCATGAAATGGATAACTTTGTATGAAGATACAATTTACTAAAACTCAATGCAGACAGGCTAAAAAAGTAAACCATCTGATTTCCATAGGGAAAAACAGAAAGTTATCAAGGAAATACCTCTAAGAACAACAGTAGACCCAAACAGATTCACAAGGAAGTTATTTTAATCACCATTTCATTTTTATATGAAAAAATATACGCATATTTTTTTACCTGATAAAATCAAGTAGGATTGATTTTTCCTATTGTTTTTTCTTTTTTTTGTCACCATATTAACTGATAATCATTGCTTTATCACTTTCTGACATTATCTACCTATAGCAACTTCATTCCCTATGTAATTTTTAATAAACTTTTAATATGACAACACTCCTGTATTTACAAAAAATTGGGAAAATAGAATAGAGATTCCCATGTACACTGTACCCATTTTCCCTGTTATTAATATCATATTAATATAGTACATTTGCTACAATTAATGAATGAATATTTATACTTTATTATTAACTGAAGTCCATACTTTATTCACATTGCCTTCACTTTTTCCTAATGTCACTTTTCTATTCCAGGACCCCATATTAAATTTATTCATGAAGTCTGTTTAGGCTCCCCTTGGCTGTGACCTTGATAGTTTTCAGGAGTATTGAAATATTTTGTAGAATGTTCTCCAGTTGGGATTAGTCTGACTTTGTCTTACGGTTAGACTGGCATTTGGGGTAGGAGGCCACAAAGAAAAAGTACCATTCTCATTCCTTCATGTCAAGATACTTCTAGCCACATGATGATCACTGGTGACCTTCACATCAATCCCCTGGTTGATGGAGTGTTTGCCAGATTTCTCCACTGTAAAATTACTCTTTTATCCCCATTTCTTTACTGTACTATGGGAAAGGAATTTAGTATGCACAGCTCACACCTAAGGAGTGGGGAGTTATACTCTACCTCCTTGTGGGAGGTAAATTATTTAGAATTTTTCTTCATGAACTTATTTCCCTCTTCTTCTCTTTATTTATTTATCCAAACATTTTTTATATCAGTATGGGCTCAGGCATCCTTTATACTTTGGCTTATAATTCAGTAAAAATTTATTATTTTGTTGCTCAAAATTTCCAACTTTGGCCATTGAGCACTTTTCCATTTGGCCCCTGTGTACTTTTAGGCACACTGTCATCATGTGCCTGTTTGTTTTTTAATGAATTCCTACTTTCTGGCTCTATGAGTTGCTCAAGGCTCATCTCATATATTCCTACCTCAGTTCTAGTATCAGCCATTTTTCTAAGGAGCAGGGCAATTTTTAATAAAACTTTAAATGGTAAATCGATGCCATACTTATTAAGTCATTCTTAGTAATATTAAAAAGAGTACAATGTCCTGATTTTTTTTTGAGGTTTAAAAAGCAAAAAAAACTAATACAGACAATCTCACATCAAAATTGATTGCCACAATCCTAAATAAAAGGGTGGCAAACTGACTCCAGCAGCACATAATAGTGTATTTATTCCAGGAATACAAAAAGTTTCCGTTATTAGAAATTCATCATGTAAATAGATCAAAAGAACACAGATTAAATGGCATCTCTATAGATGCTAAAAGGCATTTGAAAAAATTCAATATATATATATATCTTGTTAAAAATCCTGAAACTCAATAATGGATAGACTAATATACTTATTAAAAATGAGCAAAATGTTTGAACAGGCACCTCACCAAAGAAAATATATGAGTGACAAATAAGCATATGAGAAAATAACATCACTAGACAGGTTAAAATTAAAAGATTGGCATACCAAGTGTTGGTGAGAATGTGGAGAAATGGTAACTCTCATACACTTCGGAAATTTCTTAAAACGTAGGCCTATACCCACCGTATGACCCAGCCCTGAAATTCATAGGATTTACCCAAGAGAAATGAATGCATATATTACACAAAGATTTATGCATAATTATTTATAGGAACTTTATTTGTAATAACCGAAAACTGGAAATAACCTGATTGTCTATAAAGAGGAGAATGTATAAACAAATTATGGTATGTCCATATAATGGAATACCACTCTGACAAAACAACCTGAATTGAATATATTATTGTGTTAGTTAGATTCAGTTGTCAACTTGGCCAGGTGAGCATACCTAATCTTGTTGCTGCGGACATAAGCCAATGGTATGTGAACCTCATCTGTTGCTAATTACATCTGCAGTTGGCTAGGAGGCGTGTCTGCTGCAATGAGTGACGTTTAACTTAATTGGCTTGTGCTTAAATGAGAGAACGCAATGTAGCACAGCCTAGCAGCTCAGCATTCCTCATCTCAGCACTTGCAGCTCAGCCCAGGCCTTTGGAGAAGTCACCCCGGGGAAAGTTGTTGGAACCCAGGGGCCTGGAGAAAAGACCAGCAGAGACCATCCTGTGCCTTCCACGTAAGAAAAGAGCCTCAGTGGAAAGTTAGCTGCCTTTCCTCTGAAGAACCAACAAAATAAATTCCCTTTTATTAAAAGCCAATCCGTCTCTGGTGTGTTGCATTCCGGCAGCTAGCAAACTATAACAATTATATTCAATATAATGAATTTCAAAATCATTATATTGAATAAAAGAAGCCAGACCCCTAATAATATAGATACTGTATGATTCTATTCATATGAAATTATATAAAGGGCAAACTGATCTATACAGAAAGCACTGATATCATGGGAAGGTGGATGGGGAGGGAAGGATTGCAAAAGTGCCAGAGGAAACAGTGAGGGTGATGGATATGTTTGTCTTGCTGGGATAATGTTTTCATAGTATATAAATATATCAGAACATCAAATTGTGTATCAAATTGTGTATCAAATTATGTTCAGTTTACTGTACATCAATTATATCTCCATAAGTCTGTAAAAGAAAATTTAAACTTTCAATTTTATCTTATTAGATGGGCCCTTCTTTAAGATGATCATGTTGACATGGAGATATAGTTATTGATAAATTTAGTTAGCTATAGCTATTCCTATGACTATGTCTATAAATATAGAAACAAACATAGACATAGGTGGAGTTATAAATAGAGTAATATAGGTATGGCTGTATAGATAGGGTTATAAATAGATGTACACATTTGTCCCCCCAAAAGCCAGCATCAACTTAATAGGGAGGCACTAGATCACCTCATTAAATTCTGTAATGAGACAAAGATGACCCCTGTTACCACTGTTGCTTAACATTGTATTGGAAAAGAATTAGAGGTCCCAAAAAATGGAAGGGAAGAAAATATTTTCATAACAACTCACAGAAGATGTACCTGAGCATTGGAAAATCCAAGAGAGTCATGTAAAAAAATCTTCCAAATAATTCTATAAAGAGATTTCAGCCAAATAGCAGGCTTTGAACTTAATAAACATAAATCAATATATACAAACAATGAATAATTGGAAAAGATAATGGAAGATGAGATCCCATTCATAACAGCACCTAAAAAGATTAAATGCCTAGGAATAAATTTAATAAGAGATGTGCAAAATTTTTATGAAGAAAACTTTAAAACACTACTGGATTACTGAAGTAAGTATCAAACAAATGTAAAAATGTGCCATGATTTGCAAAGGAAATCTCAATATCATAAAGATGTCAAGTCTCCCTTATTTTATTTATACAACTAACAGGATTCCAAGTTAAAATTAGTAAGGTTTATTTTTGTTTGTTTATTTTGTTTTTGGGAACAAACAAAGTTGAGTTTAGACATTATACAGGGAAAAGAACCAACAAAATTATATTCTATTTTTTTTTTTAACTAAAGGAAGCAATCAGTAATGGTTGGTCTCGCCAGATATGAACATATATTTTAAAGAAAATTAAAATGCCTGGCATTGGTGAATGAATGCATAGATGAATCAAAGGAGAAGACACAAAGGTAGTGGCATCCAGTTGGCCATGTCAGTATTTGGTCTTTCTTATGCAAGTGCTTCGTGTGTGCCGAGGTAGCACACATACTACATATTAGAGAAAATGTTGCTTTAAGCACGTGAACTGCCACATTTGGCAGAACCAGTTACAGCTGAAACATTGTCACATTTCCGTGGATTCTCTAAGAGAGTTCACAAATATGTATCAACACCACTGAAGCAATGGCTGCAGATACAGACCAAGGAAGATGGGCAGAAAGGACAAAAAGACAGACACTGTAATAAGCACCCTACTGACTAAAACAAGTATTTATTGAGCGTCTACTTGTGAGAGAGATTGTGCTAGGCATTTACTTACACTGTTTCATTAAAATCAGGCTTCAAATTCTGTTCTGAATTTGAATTCAAATCCTTTCAGTTTGGCATGTGCGATACCTGGTCTAAAAACATTTAATCGGCTTGTCAGGAAACTAGATATGAGTAAGGCAGAGGAGGTGAGAGTTGAGCATTCTTATGTTTAATACTTAACTAAGCCCATGTGATTTCCTCAAAGACTAATATTGCCAAGCCTAAAAATGAAATAGTTAGGGACAGTGCAAGGGTGGTTCAGTGGTAGAATTCTCACCTGCCCTGTGGGAGACATGGATTCAATTCATGGCCCGTGCATGGCCCAAAAATAAACAAGCAAACAAAAGAAAGAAAAAAATAAACAAACAAAAATTCAACAAAGAGTATTGCAATAACAGAATACTCACATGAAAAAGAATGAAATGTGACCTCCTACTATACAGTGCACGAAAAAAAAATGAAATAGCACGTTGTCTTTTTTTTTTCCTTTTTAAATGAATCTGAAATCTAGTGGAAGAAATAAGTTCATTACAACAAAGTCAGAACAAGTTCTAAAGGCAAGGTCCAAGCTAATATAGTGATCTGTGCATTCATTTAAAAATATTTACTGAATGACTATTTTTTTGCGGTAGGCACTGTCCTAAGAATTTGGAAGCTGTGAGTGATCAAAGTCGACAAAGATTTTTGCTTTCACGGTGTCTGCTTTCCTCAGAAAGGGTAAAGGGAGACAGGTAATAAACAATACACATCATAAATACAGTTCTTGTATCATAAGTTATAAAGTATGGCAAGTCTGTTTTCTTCTCAATCTTAGGCTCCCACCTCCCCATTCAAAACAGTCTTCTCCTACATTTTTCTCTCTCAATCCCTTCCCACAACATATGTTATCAGCTCATACAAGTCTGTCCATCTTGCTCTCTCTTATGATCTTGACCTTTAGCACAGTACCTGGTACATGCAAGCAAAAATAAACATCTGTTCCTTGAAAGGAGACGCAGTACCAAGAGGGAGGGCGTTCTCAGTGGATGGAAGAGCAGGAGCCACGGCCCTAATCTAGACTGCTGAGAATATTCCAAAATGCTGAGCATAGAAAGGCAATAGTTTACGGCCTTCGGGAAGAATAAAAGAGTTGAGACTAGACCGACAGGATAGAAATTCCAAAGAATTTTGTTTAAATGTAATCTGTTCTGTGTTTTAGGAGCAAGCCTGGCGTGTGATGGAGATGAATAGAGAATGGAGGATGGGCATTCAGGACGCAATATCTCCAGGGAGGGACAATTACAACAGTCCATGGAACAGACTTGATGGTGGGGAAGGGATGAGAGGCCCAGGGTTCTTCCCGGCAATGGTCGCTTCAGAGGCACTCCCTTGTGTACTACATATTTGTCTTCCTCTCTTTCTTAATTCCTTAACTTTCTTGCTCCTTTTGTACATAAATTTGCAAATTCTACATACCCTCATTGCCTAAAGTACCCTCTTTTCCCTTTCTCCTCTCTGCCTCCTCTCCCTTTCCCTCTCAGCCATAAGTTAAGGCTGTGAGATTTAGCAAATAAACATACAGGATGCACAGTTAAATTTGAATTTTGAATAGAAAAGGAATATTTTTTGTATATGTCCCAAATATTTCATGGAACATAATTATGCTAAAAAGACTCCTTATTTATGTGAAATTCAAATTAAACTCGGCATCTTAGATTTTATCTTGCATCCCACCATTTTTATGTTCAGAATCACTGTTCAAGGCTCAGACCTTATTGTGAAGGCCTTATTCCACGATCAGTGGGAGGTAGATCGGTATCCTTCATCATGAAATAGGAGATCTTGAACAAACCAGGTAATGTCTCTGAATCTAGCCCATCCCTTCTGTAAAATGAGACCATTAGTCTAAATAGAAAAAGAGTAGTATCTAGGGGAGGTAGTGAGGACAGACTTTACTAGCTGATGGGGAATGAATCATGTCCCCCACAAAAGACATGTTCGTGTCTTAATCTGCATTCCTTTGCAGATGTTATTATTAGTTAAAGTTTGGACTCATTCTTAAACGGGATCTCTGTGTCGGTTTGCAAGCTGCTTGAATGAGATATTCCAGAACTGGAACAGCTTTTAAAAAGGGGAATTTAATAAGTTACAAGTTTATAGTTCTAAGCCTATAAAAATGTCCAAATGAAGGCAGCCAGGGAAAGATTCCTTAATTCAAGGAAGGTCGATGGGTCAGCTGGGCGGTGACCTGGTTGGTATCTGCTGGTCTCCTGCTCCTGGGCTCCATTTCTTTCAGTCTTTGTTCCTGTGTGGGCTCCTCACTTTGCTTCTCCAGGGCTGGCTTTCATCTCTCAGCTGCCCTTAGCTCTGTCCAGGTTCTGGCTTGCTCATGGTGATGTCTGCTGAGCTGCAAGCATCTTTGTCAGTTCGCTCTCTCTGTTGGCTCTGTATTTTCTGTCGGTTCTCTCTTTGTCAGCTCTGACACTTCTGTCATTTTTAACTCTCTCCAAAATGTCTCCTCTTTTAAATGATTCCAATAAACTAATCAAGTCCCACCTTGAATGGGTGGAGCCATATCTCCATCTAATCAAAGGTCACACACACAATTGGTAATGTCACATCTCCATGGAAATAATCTAGTCAAAAATTTCTGCACTACACTATTGAATGAGGATTAAAAGAAATTGCTGTTTCCACATGATTGGATCATGACTAAAACATGACTTTTTTGGGGGTACATAATACTTTCAAACTGACAAAATCTCCAGAGATCGTATTTAGATGAGGTCAAAGTGAAAAAGGTGGGCCTTAATCCATATGACTGGAGTCCTTTTAAGGCAGAAGGAATTCAGATGTCGAAAAACTCCCAAGAGGAGACCAAAGATCATCATGTAACAGAGACAGAGATGCCAGCTGAAGAACCCCAGGGATCACTGCAAGCAGACTCCAGAATGCTATAGACACCAGGGAAGCGACAGCCTGTGGAGACCTTAATTTTGGACTTCTAATCTCCGAAACTGTGAGATAATAAATCCTAGTTGTTTAAGCCAACCGGTGTGTGGTATTTGTCACAGCTGCTCTGGCAGACCAAGACAACCTCTAAAGCTCCTTCCAGCTCTAGCTTTATAGGATTTGTCTCCCTGACTCTGAAATCCATTTTTTTCCTCCACTACACCATTCTGTCAGAAAAGGGAATTCCACAGATTTATTTGTTGGTTTGAGTCATGCTTTGTTTTGCTTTACATTATGCAAAATAATAGACTGAAGTCCCTGGGGCCTCAGACCCCAACAGTGTGTCATCAGAGCCATTTCCTTATGCTATATTTCCTAGATGAAACTTATGGACAATCCAAATCACAGTTACACAAACCAGATGCAACTCTGTATTTGAGACAAAGTTTAGAAACAATACTCTAAATTCTAAGTGAGGGGTTTAACAGGCTTGTAAGAAATGATGACAGAAATGGAGATATTGAGAACAGAAATGAGAAGCACCAGAGGAAACATAAGGGGGGTCCTTCAAGAAGTTCAAGAACAATTGAACAGAAAGAGAATGATAATAATATACAAGAAAACTTTAAGAGGTTATTTCCCCATACCTTATCTCATGTATTATAACTTTCCTGTGGGGAATGAAACATAGAGTTATTCTCGTTTCCCACTGAGAAAAGTAACGCAATCAAGGTCACAACATTCGTGTGATAAAGCTGAGAACCTGGACAGAGCTAAGGGAAGCTGAGAGATAAAAGGCAGCCCCGGAGAAGCAAAGTGAGGAACCCCCACAGGAACAAAGCTTGAAAGAAATGGAGCCCAGGAGCAGGAGACCAGCAGATGCCAACCAGGTGACCGCCCAGCTGACCCATGCTTTTCAGATTCCAGTGATTCCATCTCTTCACATTAGCTAGGAGAACTGACCCCATAATGTTGACAAGAGAACAACAGAAACCAGCAAGAGACATACTTTCTTGGTCAAGAAAGGAGAATTTTGCAAGTGTCTAAATTATCAATGTGGGCATATGGGATGTCTAAAGGTACTCTGTGTCTCTGGAATCAGCTAGAGATTTGTTTTGAGGAGTGGTTAAGAAGAGATCCATGAAAATTGAACCAAATAAACAACAGCAAAATTTCTAACTCTGACCTATTAATGTAAGACCACAGATTCTGCCCATCCACCTGCACTCCCCAAACCCAACCAAAGAATGAGAATGGAAAAATAAATCCTGGGGACTTTATTCTCTTCCTGTCCTGCCAACCTCTGCTGGTATCTCTTCTATTAAAGCACTTTATAATATTACGTAATCATCTCTTTCCATAACTGTCTCTCACACTGGATTGTGAGATCCCAGGCAGTAAGAGCCCTCCTCTAACTCATCCTGCAACCCCAGCACCTCACACGGAGGAGTTCTCTCTCAGGAAATGCTGGTTGAACTAAACTGAACTTCTTGGCTGAGTGGACAATTTGTAAGCGATCTCTGCCTCTTTTTAACATGCTTTTCTTATTTTACCATAACGTGTCTCTCAAGTCCCTCGCATCATATTCTCTTTCACTTAGAGATATTTTACCCTTGGAAAATATTTCTTTTCCCCTCCAAGTCCCTGATGCTTATTCCGTTTTAAAACAGGAAGTGACAGAGCACATGGACTTCTTTTCTCCCCCTGGGGGAGTCCTTTCAACTGGTAACCAGTGGATATTATTAATTTACTGAAGTTAAATTACAGATCATGTTTCTGAGATATTGATAAAAATAGTGATTTGCAACTGCTTGCTTAATAGAGAATAAAAAGTCTGGCCTCAGTCTAATGGGAGTTGACAGGGTTGTTTTATTAATGTTTCTAATTGATTCTCGATCTAAGTGGCAGCCATCTTAGTTTAAAAGATGGCCCTGACAGGAATGGACAATCAGTAATAAAGACCTTTCAATTAACATGCCAGATGAAATCTGTCCTTGTTCAGAAAATAATTCAAACTATAGTATTGATTGAAGTATGCCTACCTCTTAAGACAGTGTCTGAAAATGAGAAAGAACAAAGCACTTGTCTTTCATTATTATTTTGCACTTACGGTTTTTTCCCATGAAGATTTATACTTTGTTAGCTATATAAGGGCCTTTGCCAAACTGCTCATACATGTATACAAAACAGAACGAAAAGGAACCCCATAAAACACATAACTCCAGCATGGCAAACTTTAAAGAAAGTTTTACCTGGGCAGTGAGATACTTGAATTCTACAGCTGGATGTACCAGATAGCATTTTATTTATTTGCAAACTTGTAGCAATGTTTACCATGTACCTGACACTGTTCTAAATGTTTTACAAATGTTAATTGAGTCAATCCTTATCATCCCATCATGAGATGGGTCCATTTGTGGATGAGAATGCTCAGATTCAGGAAGGTTACATAACTTATCTAAGGTCAAACAAGATAAAAGCAAATTCTTGTTTTTCATATCTTGTTTTCCATATTCATATCTTCCTAGAATTCTCTGGAGGAATAGCTAGGAAGTCTGGCTTCAAAGTCTGTGCTTTTTACCATTACATTATTTGCATGTTGCATATATTCACAAATGCTTTTCCAGTTTATGCCTGTCTTTAGGGGTTAAAGATTACTTTTAGTTAAACTTTGTGGATGAGCAAAATGAAGCTTCTTGGAATGGAGGCTACTAGGTTGTACATCAATTGATAAAATGATAATTTCTGAGACCTGACTTGGACTAGAGGACATTTAACTTAATGCCATCTTTTAAATTTTCATTCAAAAAGATAATTTTCCTTTTTTTATTTTCTGATTATGAAGCAAATAAATATTAAGTTAAATAGATAGCAAAGTATGAAGTAAATTCATCTGATATCTCCCAAACCAAAAGTATTCCCTTATTTTGATGATTGTATTATTCAGGCATAATTTTATGTTTTGGTATATTTATAATTAAAAATCATACTATATTTTAAGTGCCATTTTATAATCTGTTTTGTGAGTCAGCAAAAATAAGTCATTACAATCTTCCCATGTCAGTATAGAGTACATCTGACTTTTTAATAGATTTACCAAAACTCTTATGATAAATGTTTATGTAATCACCTTATTTCAAACTCTAGGAAGTTACCAAGGATTGATTTTTCTTAAGCCTAAATGAATTCTCTTGGTTTATGTAAATATCCCTTTGATAAATTCCTTCCAGTGTGAAGAGTCCTGGTACCCATCTTCAAGAATAAAGAGAAAAGAGATGAATTTTCCACCATATTTTCTGATGATAATAGAGTTTAAACCATGTTCAGAGATAAGGTTAGAAGCTCTCATTTCTCAGCAGATCAGCTACTGGATTCTGCAGTGGGTGCAGGAGAGAATTACTGGAGAGAAAATATGGAACAGAAGCAAGACGATGTCAATAAACTGCTGTCCCCCACAGGAGGCCTCTTCAGCCCCATTCCAAACATCAGCAGTTCACATCTTCAATCAGACCCAATCCCTGCTTCTTGTCACTTGATGTGGTTATGAGACTTGAATGATTTACTTCACATTAGCAGAGGCTGCATTTGAAACCTGGTCCCTAAGCTGAGAGGCAAACATACTAAATATCTGTCAGCGCATATGAGTTGTCAAAATGAATTTCCCCATAGGAGCTCAATGATCATTATTGCTGTTCACGCTAGGAGGCACCATACCAAGGACCTAGAAGAAAGTGCTGTGTGGTGATAATGCTAGCGCAGATTTTTGTAGTAACTGATCACGGAAATACCATCTTCTAATGACATCAGCACTCCTGTAGACTTCTGATACATAAAAGAGAGTCCAGGTAGTGAAATTGGAGCAGGTACATTTTTTTTTGCCAAGTAGAGAATAAAAAAAGAAATTTCCCATTTTGAATACATTTAAAATTAGTTTTCTCTCTGTTTGTGACTCTTTCATTATAGTTCCATAACTACATCTATCTATTTAAATTTTGTATTGCATGTGTGTGAGATAGAAAGTGAGAGACAGAGAGAGAGAGAAAGAGAGAGAAACAACACCTTACTTAAAGAATATGTTAACAATGGTGTGTTGGCTAAAACGCTAGCATATTGACCAGGCTGGGTGCTTGGGAAACTGTTGTGGGTTCTTTACTTCTGATTAAGCCTGGCTTTTATAAATTTGCTTTTCCTTGATATTTCTTATTCTTAGGAGAAAAAGAAAAATATATATATATAAACATAAATACAAATATAAACATATGTATACATATACTATGCATGCATACATATGCACAAATATATATATATATATATATATATATACTTATATACATATAAACATAGATGATAGATGGATGGATGGATGGATGGACAGATAGATAGATACAGAAACATATTATCCACTATTTGGTAACTCCCTCTACATAGTGAACTGAAATGACTCATGGTAACAAACTAAAATGAGCCAAGATAATACCATAGCTACGATTAACTTCTTAATTTGTCTCTCAGGGCAACCATAGTTTGGAATGCGAGAGTAACAGGTGTTTGCCCTTGGTGTTATGTAATGAAGACTATTTATTACTATCATTTTAAAAAATTATGAAAGTCAGGTTGTAAGGGTAGTTCAGCGGTAGAATTCCCACCTGCCATGTAGAAGACCCCAGTTCATGCACTTCCCCTAAAATAAGCAAAACCAAAAATGGTGCTGCAATAATGGGATACTCACATGGAAGAATAATGAAATGTGATCCCACCATACAACCAATAGAAAAAAATTAGTAAAATTCTTTGTGATCTATTATGTGGCTTGTTGTTTGGGACCCTAATTATAATAACTCTTTGTCTTCATTCTTTCCATGATCAAAGGGATGGAATTGATGAGTGGAGAGATTTTGTGAATAGCTTTGTTTAAATATGGCAGACTGAATGTGTACATTTTTTTCTGCTTCCTTCCTGAAAACCAATGAAATTATATTTAAAAGAATACAAAAAAAGTGTGAAATCAAAGGGTAAACAGAGTTTGAAAGTCAACAACAGCAAATATGTTAAAACATGGAGGATGGTAGGCAAATGAAAATGTGACCACTGATGTAGTAAAGCAGAGAGAGCTGAATTCTAGCTTTCTGCAGGGGGATTTGAAATGAAAAGCAAACAATTTACATTTGCGACAAAAAAGGGAAATTAAAAAAAAGTGAGGTACTAGTTATCTTTGCAGTGTGGGATGGCTCTAAAAATTAGGATGATATTTTCACTGAGTAGGTAGTAGCGAGGTGCCTGGATCTCCTTTACTGCTCTCCACCTCCAGGCTGTTCTCTCCCTTCCACTCTCAAAGAACGTAAGTTTATTCTTTCAAAAGGTGGGAAGAGGACCCCAGAATTGGGGAATTCCAGACAAAAGAATAAGACATCATGCTGAAAAGAGGAGGAATGTGGTGTTTAAGTGAAAGGCTGCTTACGGAACTATGAGACCCCAGGCAATATTTACCCTATCAGCTATCAACCCACTGTCAACTTGACTTCTATACCTGAGTTAGGAAATTAGAGGATTAATCATTGGAAAAGTAATGAAGGCCAGAGAATAGAGTTGCATGTAAGGACATTCAGGGATTTCCCCAACCAACCAATGGTGAAGGCATAGAGTTGAAAAGCCTACTTATTCTCACATAAAGTTTCAACTGCCTTTTTAATGCCAATTAAAAAAATAAATTTTTTTGATCTTAAATATAAATCAACAGTCAAGGATCTTCCAACATTTTATGTGTACTTCTATGTTCAATACAGAGAACAAAACAAAAATGAAAAGGAACATAGAAAAAACGGAGCAAATGCAATGAGCAGAATTAAATTTTAATAAAATTTTAAATAATATTTTAAGCAAATTTATAATTAATTTCCAAAGAGAAGCCATTGTCTCTAGAGAAACATTCATAAAACAAGACAGATTGCTTAAAAATAAAAAATATTGTACGGTTACGTTTATATGCCAACTTGGTCAAGTTATGTTGCTCAATCTTTTGGTCAAGCAAGCACTGGCCTGATTGTTACTGTGAGGATATTTCTTGCACTTAAATCATTACTTAGTTGATTGCATCTACAGCTGATTGCATCTACTGCTGATTACATCCACAATCCATAGAGGAGAACTCCTCCAACATTGAGAAAAGTCTCATTTAATCAGTCGAAAGTTTCAGAAGGAGAAATGGCGACTTCAGCATTCATAAGAGAAAGTTTCCATCTCCATTCAGCCACCCAGCTTCTCCTGGGGCATTTGTCAGCATTCCCAGTTTGGACTGTTCTACAGAATTTGGACTTGCCCTTTCCCACAGTCATGTGAGACAATTCTTATAAAAACCTCATAATATTTACAGATAGCTTCTGTCAGTTCTGTTTCCATAGAGAACCCCGACTAATACTAATATAAAAATAGAAATATTTTGTAAGGGTCAATCCATTCAGGAAGGCCTAGCAGTTATTTACATATATATGCACGTACGTGCACACTTGACAACGGAGTCTCAAACATGTGAAGTTAAAACTGACAAAATTGAAGGGAGAAATTGACAACATACCTGCTTTCAAAATAGATAGGACAAAAAAAAAGTAGATAGGACAAATAGAAGATCAATAAAAGAATAGAAAATCTCAACAAAATCTATTTACAAAATTGAGTGTTCCATATAACTATAAGGCAATATACATTTTCTTACATGATAGGAGACATTCTCCATAAAACAAGCTTCTATTAGTTTAAAGGAATAAAATCATGCAAATATATTCTCTATCCACAATGAAATGAAATTAGAAATCATTAACCAAAAGAAATTTGGGAAAGTCGCATGTGAAAATTAAATAACGCAAACCTAAATAACCAGTAGGTCAAAGAAGATGTCAAAGAGAATTTAGAAAAATGCATTGAAGTGAATGAAAATGAAAACACAACATATTTAAAATTAAAGGATGCAACTAAAGCAGAGATAAAGGGAAATTCATAGTTGGAAAGACATATTAAAAAAGAAGGAATGTATCAAATCAACCTTCTGCCTTAAAAACTTAGAAAAAGAAAAGCAAACTACATGCAAATAAGATGAAGGAAGGAAATAACCAAGATTAAAACAAATGAACAAAATAGAGAATAGAAGAACATACACAATTTTTTGAAAAAATTAACACAATTAATAAACTTTTGATCAAGGAAAAAGAGAGAACACTCAAAATACTAAAATCACGAATAAAAAGAAGATGCTAAAAAAAAAGAGGATATTACTGCTGAATTTACAGAAGTGAAAATGATAGTAAGGGAATAAAATAAAGAATTGTATGCCAACAAATTAGATAACCTGGATGAAATTAAAACATTCCTAGAAAGATATAAACTACTGAGTTTTACTTAAGAAGAAATAGAGAATATGTATAGACCTATAACAAGTAATCTGATAGCATTAATTAATCAAAGAATTCCCGCAAAGAAAAGCCCAGGACCAGATGGTTTCACTGGTGAATTCTGCAAAACCTTCAAAGAAAAATCAATTTCATCCTTTTACAAAGACTTCCAAAAAATAGATGAAGAAGGAAGAGTGCCTAACTCATTTTGCAATGCCAGCATTTCCTTAATATCAAAACCAGATAAGGACATAACAAGATAAGAAAACTATAGACTATTATCACTTATGAATATAGACACAAAACTACTCAAATACCTTCAGTGAACTAAAAGTAAACTAAATATAGGAATATATATATATATAATCATACAGTATGACCAAGTGAAATTTATCCCAGGAAAGCAAGGTTGGTTGGACATAGGAATGGTAATCAATGTAGTATACTATATTAACAGAATAAAGGGCAAAATTCATGTTATCTCAATGGACTTTGAAAAAAGCATTTGTCAAAATCCAACACCTTTTACAATAGCAACACTAATCAAGCTAGGAATAGAAAGCCACATCATCAACCTGATAAAAGGAATCTCCAAAGTTCCACAGGTTTATGATTAATGGTGAAAGAATGAAAGCTTTTCTCCCATGATCAGGAAAAAGACAAGGGTCTTCACTCTCACCCTTTTCTTCAACACTGTTAACACTGTTTTGTCCACAGTGGTTTTGGCCAAGGCCAAAAAGAAAAATAAATCAAAAGGCATCTACATTAGAAAACAAGAAATAAAACTATCTTTATTTATGGAAGACATTATCCTATATATATAGAAAATTCTAAGGAAGCCACAAAAAATATTAGAACTAATAAACGGGTCCAGGGAAGTTGCAGGATATAAACATCAACTTGGAAAAACTGCATTTATATAAACTAGAAATGAACAATCTGAAAATTCATTCACAATAGTATGAAAGATGTAAAATACTTAGGAATAAATTTAAATAAAGCAGGGCAAGATCAGAAGACTTAATATTATTAAGATAGTACCACTTCCAAACTGATCTATAGATGAAATAAAATCCTTATCAAAATTTCAGGGGTGGGCAACGGTGGCTCAGGCTCAGTAGCAGAATTCTTGTCTGCTATGCTGGAGACCCAGATTCGATTCCTGAGCCTGCCCAGGTGAAAAAAAAATCAGTTGACTTTTTGCAGAAATTGCCAAAATATCCTAAAATTCATATGGAAATGCAAGGGACCCAGAATAAGCAAAACAATTTTGAAAAAGAGCAAATTCAAAAACAATTTCAAAACTTACTACAAACCTACCATAATCAAGGCAGTGCGGTTCTGTAATTAAGAAAGGCATATAGTTCAATGGAATAGAATTGACAGAAATAAACATTTAATTGATGTCAATCTGATTTTTAATGAGGATGCCTAAAGAATTCACTGGAGAAAAAATAATGTTTCCAGTTAAACGTGGCTGGAACAACTAATACTATACAGAAGCATGAAGATGGGACCTTATCATATACCACATACAAATTTAACTCAAATGCATGATAGATCTATTTTAAAACCAAAATTTATAAAACAGAAGAAAGCATAAGGACAAATCCTCATGCCATTGGATTAGGCAATGGTTTCTTAGAAAGAAAACCCAAATAATAAGCAACAAAAGAAATTAAAGAAATTGGACTTCTTTAGGGTTAAAAAGTGTATCATCAAAGGATGATATTCAAAAAAGTGAAGACAAATCACAGAATGTTTTTGGGAGAAAATGTTTGCAAATCATAAATCTAATAAGGGACTTTTATTCAGAATGTAAAAGGTCTTTTATAATTTAACAAATAAAGACAAATAACCCAATGAAAAATAAACAAAAGATTTGAATAGAGATATACAAAGAAGATACACAAATTGCCAATATGCATATGAAAAGAGGTTCAACATCATTAGTCATTAGGGAAATGCAAATTCAAACCACACTGAGATACCACTTCACACCTACTAGGTTCAGCAAAATTATATATAGTATATATGTAAATTTTAAATATGTAAATGGTATGTAAATGACAGGCAATAACGGGATTGAGGATGTGGAGAAATTAGAACTTTCATACCCTACAAATGGGAATCCAAAGTGGTATAGCCACTTAGTAAAACAGTCTGAAGTTCCTAAAAATAATGAACACAGAGTTACCATATGGTCCAGCTCCATTCCTATGCATATGCATAAGATAAGAGAACTGAAAGCATATGTCTACATAAAAACTTGTGCATGAATGGTCATTTACATGATAATTAGGAAGCAATTCTATTTATAATAATCAAGAAGCAAAAAAAACCATAAGTCAATCAACTGATGAATGGTTAAACAATACAATGTGGTGCATTCATAAAATTGAATATTACCTAGGCATAAAAATAAAGTTCTGATACATGATGCAACATAGATAAACCTTAGCAGAGATAAGGGATAGAAGACTGTACCAAAATGCTACACAATGTAGGATTACATTTATATTAAATAACCAAAATAAGCAATTCAATAAAACAACCTGTAGATTGATTTCCAAGTGCTGGGAAGGGTGAGGGAGAGTGAGTGCTATTAAGTACAGATGGGTTTCTTTTTGATGTGATAAAACTGTTTTGAAATCAAATAATGGTGATGATTGCATAACTCTGAATATACAAAAATTCTCTGAATTATAAACTTTAAAAGGTTGGACTTTAAGGTAAGTGAATTATATCTCAATCCATCTGTTAAAAAAAAAACATGAAATTTCTCCAAAATGGAGATCAAAGATATGAATAACCAAAGAAAAAGGATAATAAAAGTAGAGAATCAATTGAGGAGAACAAACATCCAATAGTAGGATCTCCAGAAAAAGAGAATGAAGATAATGGAAAGGATAAAATCAGAACATTAATAATACCATATTTCCTGGAATGGAGGGACTTGAGCTTTTAGATATAAAGAGCCACTAAATACCCAGAATGATGTATGAATAAAGATGCAACTGAGGTACAAATTCCCCAACTCTAAAATAGAGAGGTACTGTGGGGGGCTTCTGAAGAGAAAAATTCTGATTGCACAAAACAATTTTGGAATCTGAATATAATTTGAATTCTCAATGGCAGTATTACAGTCTAAAAGAAAGTGAAGTTATGCTTTCTAAATTCTGAAAGGAAATGGCTTCTAACTTAGAATTTTATATCCAGCTAAACTATAAAATAAACAAGCAAGTAGAGAAATATAGGGACCTTTTTGAGGAAGTTTTAAAGAGCTTGCTCCATTAAAATGGAAAAGTAAGCAAAGAAAGAAAAATGTGTGGAATCCAGAAAATGAAGTCTAATACAAGAAATAGGGAAAGGGATTTCCCAGCATGATGGTGAAAGGAGGTGCCAGCTGGAAAGTCCTGTAACGGTTTTTGAAGGCAATCAATTCAGATTAGAGAAGAAGGGTTAAGGACTCCAGGATGAATGTTTCATAAAGATAGTGCTAATATATTTTTGTATGTGTTTGACAATATTGGGGGGAGTTTCATAGCTCTGTCTGAAAGTTTGGGATTGAATTAGTAATAAGCAATTAAAAAACCAGGCACATGGGAAAAATATATGCAAACATTTTATATCTAACAAAAATCTGTGCAAGAAATGAAGCATAACCATAGGATTATACATGGCTCAGCTTTGAACAATATATGAATAGCCATAATAGAAACACCAAATATTTAATAAGCCCCAAGTTAAGCTATATCAATATTTTGGAGATGCAAGGAATGGCACTGTGTGCAGGAAGTGTAGCATTAAAGAGATAATGTCAAAGGTTGGAAAGCATTTCAAGAGATGGCAGCAATATCGTGTATTACTTTGAAATACGTAGGTATACATATAAAAGCTAAAGTGCTGAAAGCAGTTGCTTTGAGGAGCAGAACATGGAGTGGGAGAGGTGGAAGAAAGGACTGTTTTATTGTTGTTACTAAGTTTAAAGCACATTTTAATATTTAAAAATGATATATGTGGAATGATTTGATCAAAACATTGAATAAATTAAATTAATTGAATTGACCTCCCCAAATGATGTTATAAAGAGACAAAACTCAGATCTAGTAGTCAGAAGCCTATGTTGATACTTATTACCTGTGTTATTACAATCTCTGTGGTGTCAGAAAAGCCATGTAACCTGGCCAGGCTTCCGTGAATGTGAATGGGTTCTAACACTACCTACTACAATTTATCTGCATGCATTCATTCATTCATCTTTGAAGTATGAAATGCTTAAGAGCACATCAGGTTGAGTTGTGATTAGTAGCTAATTCTGTGTAGTATACAAATATATGAATCCCACAGGACTAAAACCAGGAAGTCAAAAATTATGATTGCCATAATAATATGCAAGAGCACTGACATTGCATATTGTATCACTGATCATGTTTCACGCTTTACAAAGAAATTTACTGTAAGAAGCCTCCTAATAGATCATTTCCCACTCTTATTGCTTATAGTCCATTCTTCACATAGGTTTTTTGCAATTTGAAAGGTTGTAGTTGTAGGTGCCCTCACTGAGTTTATTAGTGGATTGAATCTCAATTTTGGCTGAAGATTTTACATTCATTGAAAAAGTGAATTGTTGCGTCATTACTCTGGGAGATGTAACTTGGGAAACAATTGGAACAAACATTCCAATCTTTATGGTTGGAAATGTCAAACTTCTTCAAGGATTAGAAATTAATAGGATTTCTAAAAGATGTAGGCATACCTTGGAGCTACTGCCTTCAGTTCCAGACCACCACAGTAAAGTGAATATCATATTACACTGAGTCACACAATTTTTTTGGTATCCCAGAGCAAATCAAAGTTCTGTTTACAATATATTGTAGTTGTTTAATAGTGCAATAGCATTAAGCCTAAAAAAAAAGTACATATCTTAATGCAAAAATGTTTTATTGTTAAGAAATGCTAACCATCACCTGAGTCTTCAGTGAATCACAATTTGGGGGGGCTTGGGGGAGTCTTACGTTGATGTGTATGGAGCTGACTGATCAGAGTGGTGATTTCTGCAGTTTGGGGTGTCTGTGGCAATTTCTTAAAATATGACAGCAGTGAAGTTTCTTGCACTGATTAAGTCTTCCTTTCATAAAAGATTTCTCTGTAACATGTGATGCTTTTTGAAAACATTTTTTACACAAAGAAGAACTTCTTTCAACATTGGAGTCTATCCTTTCAAACCCTGTGTTTTAGTTTATAAGCTGCCAGAATGCAATATATCAGAAATAGAATGACTTTTAACAAGGGGATTTATTAAGTTGCAAATTTACAGTTCTAAGGCCATGAAAATGTCCAAAGTAAGGCACCCAGAGAAAGACACCTTAACTCCAAAGAAAGGGGCCCATGATGTTTGGGCTTTTTCTCTCAGCTGGGAAAGCACATGAGGACATCTGCTAGCCTTCTTTCCCAGCTTCTTGTATCATGAAGGTCTCCCAGGGGCATTTCCTTCTTCATCTCTGAAGACCTCTGGCTGTGTGGGCTCTGTTGGCATTCTCCAAAATGGTTCCCTTTTTTTATAAAAATATTTTTCTTTACAAAACACATAAAAACAGAAACATTCTTAACATACAAGCATACCATAAATGGTGTACAATCAGTGACTCACAATATCATCACGTAGTTGTATATTCATTATCATGATCATTTTTTAGAACATTTGCATTACTCCAGAAAAAGAAATAAAAAGGAAAAAAAACTCATACGTACCATACCCCTTACCCATCCCTCTCATTGATCACTAGTATTTCCAGCTACCAAATATATTTTAACCTCTGTTCCCCCTCTTATTTGTTAATTCTCTTACTTATATTTTTTACTTATCTGTCCATACCCTAGATAAAGAGAGCATCAGACACAAGGTTTTCACAATCACAAAGTCATATTGTAAACATTATATCTTCATATGATCATCTTCAAGAAACAAGGCTAGTGGAACACAGCTCTACAGTTTCAGGTACTTCCATTTAGCCACTCAAATACACCATAAACTGAAGAAAGATATCTATATAATGTATAAGAATAAACTCCAGAATAACCTCTTGACTGTTTGAAATCTCTCAGCTTCTGACACTTCACTTTTTTCTCATTTCTCTCTTCCTCTTTTTGGCCGAGATTTCTTCAATCCCTTGATGCTGGGTCTCAGCTCATCCTGGGATTTCTGTCCCATGTTCTCAGGGAGATTCACACCCCTGGAAATCATGTCCCATGTAGGAGGGGAGGGCAGTGCATTCCTTTGCTGTGTAAGCTTAGAGAGAGAGGCCACATTTGAGCAACAAAAGAGGTTCTCTGGGGATGACTCTTAGGCTTAATTTTAAGTAGACTTAGCCTGTCCTTTGCAGGTTTTAGTTTTATAGGGGCAAACCCCAAGATCGGCGGCTTTGCCTATTGATTTGGTTGTCCACACTGCTTGTGAGAGTATCAGAAATTCTTCAAATGGGGAAGTTGTATATTTCCCTCTTTCTCCCTATGTCCATAAAGGGACCCTTTAAATGCTTCTTTACTCACTTTTTCCCAAATCACTCTGGAATTTATCAGGGCATCACACTAACCTGGGTAAACCAACAAAACCTCAGGCCCTATTCAAAGTTCTCTGTACTTATGATGTGGATCCCTCTTAAAGGGCTCCAGTAAGGAATCCCACCTTGAATAGTTAGAGATACATCTCCATGGAAATCTCCATGGTAATCAAACATTACCACCCACAATTGGGTGGGTCACATCTCTATGGAACCAATAAAAATGATCCCACCCAGCAATACTGAATGAGGATTAAAGAACATGGCTTTTCTGGAGTATAGCACAGTTCCAAACTGGCACACCCCGCCACTGCTTTATTAACTAAGTTTATGTAATATTCTAAATCCTTTGTTGTCATTTCAACGATGCTTGTAACATCTTCATCAGGAGTAGATTTCATCTATTTCAGGAAACCACTTTCTTTGCTCATTCATAAGAAGTCTTATCTATTAAAGTTTTATCATGAGATTGTAGGGAATTCAGTCCACTTCTTCAGGCTCCACTTCTGATTCTAGTTGTTTTGCTATTTCTACAACATCTGTAGTTACCTCCTCCACTGAAGTCTTGGGCCACTCAAAGGCATTCATGAGGGTTGAAATCAACTTTTTCCAAATTCTTGTTAATGTTGATATGTTGACCTTTTTCCATGAGTCACGAATATTAACAGAATCTTAAATTGTGAAACTTTTCCAGAAAGTTATCCATTTACTTTGCTCAAATCCATCAGCAGTATCACTATCTATGGTAGTTACAGCCATATGAAATATAATTCTTAATAAGAATTGAAAGTAGAAATTACTCCTTGATCAATGGGCTACAGAAAAGATGTTGTGTTAGCAGGCATAAAAACAGTGTTCATCTTTTTGGACATCATCATCAGTGCTGTTTGGTGGGCAGGTGCATTGTCATTGAGCAATATTTTGAAAGGAATCTTGTGTTTTGCACAGTAGTTCTCAACAGTGGTCTTAAAATATTCAACAAATCATGTTGTAAACAGATGTGGTGTCATTCAATCTTTGTTGTTACATTTAAAAAAGGCAAGAAGAAAAGATTTAGCATGATTCTTAAGGGTCCTAGGGTTTTCAGAATAATAAATGAACATTGGCTTCAACTTAAAGTCACCAGGTGCATTAGTCCTAACAAGAGAGTCAGCCTATCCTTTGAAGCTTTGAAGGCAGGCATTGATTTCTCTCTACGTATGAATGTTCCAGATAGCAATAGAAGACTGTTCTAACTACATTGAAAATGGGCTGTTAATGTAGCCACTTTCATCAATTATCTCAGCTATGTCTTCTAAATAACATGCCACAGCTTCTACATCAGTACTTGCTGCTTCACCTTGCAATTTTATCTTATGAAGACTACTTCTTTCCTTAAACCTCATGAACCAACCTCTGTTACCTTCAAATTTTTCCTTTGCAGCTTCCTCACCTCTCTCAGCTTTCACAGAAATGAAGACAGTTAGGGCTTTGCTCTGGATTAAGTTTTGGCTTAAGGGAATGCTGTGGCTTGTTTGATTTTCTATGCACGCCACTAAAACTTTCTCTATGTCAGCAATTAGCTTGTTTCACTTTCTTATCATTTATGTGTTCATTGGAGTATTGCTTTTAATTTCCTTCAAAAACTTTTCCTTCGCACTCTTCTAATTAATTGGCTTAAGAGGCCAAGCTTTCAGCCTTCCTCGGCTTTCAACATGCCTTATTCACTAGGTATAATCGTTTCTAGCTTTTAAAGTCTGACTCTTCCTTTCATTTGAACACTTAGAGATCATTGTAGGGTTATTAATTGCTTTGATTTCAAATTATTAATTGAATTATTAATTCAAATTATTAATTGCTTTGATTTCAATATTGTTTTGTCTCAAGTAATAGGGAGCCCTTAGGGAAGGGAGAGAGATGGGAGAACGGCTGGTCAGTAGAGCAGTCAGAACAGACACATTTATCGGTAAAGTTTGCTGTTTCATCTGGGCATGGTTTGTGACACTCAGAAACAATTGCAATAGCAACATCAATGATCAGTGATCACAGATCATCATAACAGATATAATAATAAAAAATATTGGGAGGATTATTAATATGTGTCACAGACTCATGAAGGGAGCACATGCTATTGGAAAAAGAATGCTGATAGACTTGCTCAGCACAAGGTTGCTATAAACCATCAAGTTATAAAATACACAATGTCTGTAAAATTCAATAAAGTGAAATGCAATAGAACAAGGTATGTCTTCATAAGAGAATGGTAAAGAGATCCCTAGAAGGTATAAGAGGATATATATAGTTGAACGCAGTCACTATTGCATTTCGGCTGGACAATTTTTCATTGTAGTGATTGAGAACCACAGAGCTAGTCAAATTTTCTCATTTTATCAGATGAGGAAACTGAGACTCAGAGGAAGGGATTTTTTCAAGTCACTCAAATTATTAACTGGTTGAACACAATATTAAATAACAATATGCATTTTTTTGGTAAAACACATTTTTTAATGTCAGCATGTAAATGAAGAAAATTAACAGTCAATGATTAGAATTAATATTTATTATGTATGCAAATTAATTGTGCTAACTACTTTATTAGCAGTCATCTCACAAAAACCTTAATATGTAGGTACTATTAACCTTTTTTAAGAAGGTAACACATTCAGGATTAAGTGAGAGGATTCAAATAACTTGCTCAATGCAAACAGCTTGGTTGAAGGCAGAAGCAAGATTCAAATCCCAATCTGTCAAAATTATATTGGACCTCAATGAACATAATATGGAAGGCAAAGAGAGTTCACAGTCACTCAAAGGTAGAAAACTTTGACAGTAGAGCCAATAGCTTTGTGAGGAAGTAAGTGGTTAGAGAAAGTGCACCTTCATTCCACAATAGATTATAAAACACTTCTCGCATTGCTCCTTTCTGTTTGCCTTCACTTCTCTTCACCATGTCCAGGACCTTCATGTAATGTCAGGATTAAGGTTTTTCATTGTTTGTTTTGTCATTTGTTATGTCCCAGGGCTCATATAAGTGTGGGATATACAATTTTGAGACAATATAGCTCCTTATTTTGGTTTGGGCTAGATATTATTCTCATTGAGAATATGCTTTGACAAGTTAACCAGAGATAATTTAATATCGGTGACTTGTTACACAGTCATAAAAAAAGCAGAAAAGACAAACGATGGGTGGTGAGGCATCCTAGATACCAGACACAGAAGGAAGTCACAATGCAGATTATGAGAATGAAGCCGGGGACTCCTGGCAGAAGCTAGAAACAAGGCAGAAAATTACTCAAATAGCTGGGACACCAGAAAGAAGATTCTCCAAAGGGAGCTGCAGCCACAGAGGGGACACTGCCAGTGTTGGTGATACAACAGAGAGCAGAGAAAGGCAAGGAGGGAGTGCTTAATGTCCAAAGACCCCCCCATCTACTATGTGCCCCAGTCACATGGCACACCTTACAGTTTCCTGAATATGTTGTGCTCTCTCTTCCATCTCACATTTTGTACAAGGTGCTCTCTTGGCTTGCAAGATCTTTTCATCTTCCTCTTTTCTTATTCTGTCCATCCTCTGTTCTCATCACCCTGTTCTGTAAATAATTGTTTATATGTGTTTTGCTCTCTCTTAGTCTCTTGTCATAGTCATATATCCCCAGCCTAGCACAGTGTCTGAACCATACAGCAAGATGAAAAGAGCTTAATGAGTGAGGAAGATTCTGAATTAATGATACTGAACTAATGAGTGGGTCTAGAGTTTCAGAGGTACAGTCTAGGGTCTCACACATTACACAGCAGATTCCAGAAGTTACCCTTGTGTGGAGGGCATGCCTTTGGTGAAATAACTTGATGGAAAGAGCTGAAGCGACTGAACACAACAACACTGGAACATCAGATGCCCTCAAGGAATTCCATCAAGCTAAGTATGTGCTGGGTATTGTGCTAATTGCTGCTAATGTAATTTTGAATAAGATGGGTATTTGATATAAGCTTTTTTTTGAGCTTATATGAAATGGTCTTGCATTCAATATATACATTTAAAACAGGGTTAAAAAAATAAAATAAAACAGGGTTAAGAACTGTGAAGAAATATTGGGAGACCTGTGAAGAGGTAAAGGGAAGAAGAGATCCAATTTGAGCATCAATAAAGACTTCTGTTCAGGTAGATCACATGTTAGGGCACAAGAAAAGTCTAAATAGATTGTAAAATACTGAACTCATACAAAGTAACTCTTCCAACCACAATAGAAATTTATTTATTTGTGTAAAAGGAATTACAAAGGAATTCAATTACAAAGGAAAAATGGAAAATTTACAGATATATGGAAACTAAATTGCGAACTCTTAATGGGTTGAGAAAGAATTCACAAGGCAAATTATAAAATATTTAGATATTGATGAAAATACAAACATTATACCAAAACTTATGGGAGGCAGTGAAAACAGTGCTTAGAGGGAAATTTATAGCTATGAACACCTATATTAGAAAAGAAGCCTTGAGGAGCTAGAGAAAGAAGAGCAAACTAAACCAGTTAGCAGAGCTAAATGAAATAGAGGATGGAAAGACAATTGAGAAAATCAACAAAACTAAAAATTGTCTGTTTGGAAAAACTCAACAAAATTGATGAATTTTTAGCTAAAATGACAACAAAAAGGGAGAAACAATATAAATAAATAAAATCAGAACTGGAAATAGTTCATCACCACTTTTTCACAAGAATAAAATTGATTCTAAGAGAATAATATGAACAACTATATGCCAATAAATTACATAATTTAGACAAAATGGAAAAATTCCTAGAAACACACAAATTATTAAACTGACTCAAGAAGAAATATAAAACCTCAACAAACCTATTGTGCTGGTTTAAAAGGAGGCATGTACCCTAGAAAAGCCATGTTTTAATCCTAATCCCATTTTGTAAAGGCAGCCATTTCTTCTAATCCATATTCAGCATTGTATGTTTGAAACTGTAATTAGATGATCTCCTTGGAGTTGTGATTTGATCAAGAGTGGTTGTTAAACTGGATTAGGTAGAGGCTAATTTGGGTGGGTCTTGATTAGTTTACTAGGATCCTATAAAAGAGGAAACATTTTGGAGAATGGGAGATTCAGAAAGAGCAGAGAAGAACAACATAGTCATGAGAAGCAGAGAAACCCACAAGCCAACGACCTTTGGAGATGAAGACAGAAAATGCCTCCCGGGGAGCGTCATGAAACAGGAAGCCAGGAGAAGAAGCTAGCAAATGACACCTTGCTCGCCATGTGTCCTTCCAGCCAAGAGAGAAACCATGACTGTATTCGCCGTGTGCCTTCTCACTTGAGAGAGAAACCCTGAATTTCATCAGCATTCTTGAACCAAGGTATCTTTCACTGGATGCCTTTGATTGGACATTTGTATAGATTTGTTGTAATTGGGACATTTTCTCAGCCTTATAACTATAAACTAACAACTTATTAAATTCCCCCTTTTGAAAGCCATTCTGTTTCTGGTGCATTCTGGCAGTTAGAAAACTAGAACACCTATAATAAGTACAGAGATTGGATCAATACACAAAACACCAATCCTGGTCAAGCGCTTCCATAGAATTCAAGCGATGGTAATACTTCCTAAATCATTCTAGATTTTGAATTACTCCTACTTTTAAATCTTACTCGAAACTACATCAGTTGAAACGGTGAGGTCCTGACATAAGGATAGACAAATAAGTTAATGTAGTAGAATTTAAAGTTGAGAAATAGACACACACATTTATGACCAACTGGTTTTCAACATGGATGTCAAGTACATGCATCTTTTCAAGAAAGGCGTTGGGAAGTCTGGATATCCACATGCAAAAGAAAGAAGTTGGGTTCCTACCTCATATCATATACAAAGATTACCTTAAAATGTATCACGAACCTAAATAAAGAGGCAAAAACTAAAAATCTTAGTAGATAACATAGGGGTAAATCTTCATTACCTGGCAATTAATTCTTAGATGTGACCTTGAAAATATGAGTAGTAAAAAACAACAGATAAGGTTGACTTCATAAAAATTAAAAACTTTTGTTCATCAAAGGACATTAACATAGAAGTGCAATTGTAGAATTTATTCTATGCTGTAAGAAAAATTCTCACAAACTATGTATTAGCTAAAAGGCTTATAAACAGAATATATAAAGAGCTGTTACAACTTAAAAATAATCCAGCTAAAAATCGGCAACTGATTTGAAAAGACATTTTTCTGAAGAAGACAATGGTGGTTTGCAGTTGTTATCTACCCAAGAAAAACCTTATCCTTTTTTCCTGATTCAATATTGTGGGGTCAGCCATGTTTCTTTTAATCCTGATTCAATACTGTGGGGTGTAAACTTTGATTGAATTATTTCTGTGGAGATGTGACAAGTCCATTTGTGGGTGACCTTTTGATTAGATGGAGATGAGACTCCGCCCACTTCAGGTGTGTCTTGACTAGTTTGAGTCCTTTAAAAGGGGAGCATTTTGGAAAGAGTTCAGAGCCAACACAAGACCCAGATGTTTAGAGATGCAGAAGGAAAATGCTGCCGGGGAAGCTGTTTGAAACCAGAAGCCAAAGACCCCAGCAGACACCAGCCACATTCCTTCTGTGATATGTTCTGGATGCATAGGTCTTTCTTGAGTCAAAGTATCTTTCACTGGATGCCTTAGTTTTGACATTTTTATAGCCTTAGAAGTGCAAACTTGTAACTTACTAAATCCCTTTTTAAAAGTCATTCCATTTGTGATAAATTGCATTCTGGAAGTTTTAGCAGACCAAAACAAGGAAACACAAATGGCCAATAAACATATGAAAAGATACCTATTAACCATTAGGGAAATGCAAATCAAAACCACAATGAGAAACCACTTCACATCCACAAGGATGGCCATTATTTAAATAAAGAAAAGGAAAAATACAAGTGTTGGAAAGGATTTGGAGAAATTGGAACCCTTGTGCATTGTTGGTATGAATGCAAAATGGTACAGCCACTGTGGAAAGCAAAATGGCAGTTTCTCAAAAATGTAAATATAGAATTACTATATGACCCAGAAATTCCACTCCTAAATATATACTCAAGGAGTGAAAACAGTCTTAAACAGATACTTATACACTAATATTTTAACACCAACATCATTCACAATTGCCAAAGATGAAAATAACCCTGTGCCTGTCAACAGATGAATGGATAGACAAAATATGGTGCATACACACAGCGGAGTTTGGCATTAAGAAGGAATGAAGTCCTGAGACATGTTGCAATATGGAGAGACCGTGAAAACATTATACTCAGTGGAATAAGTTGAGAACATGAGGACAGATATTGTATGATGTCACATATACAATATCTAGAGTGTAAATTCACAGAGACTAAATTCATAGATTGGAAGTTATGAAGGGATGAGGAAAGAGGGAGATTTTGCTTACTGGACATACAGCAAAATTAAAAATTAATTTTAAAAAGGAAGAAAGGCTGCTGTGAGAAAGCAATATTTGCTCTGCATCATAACGAGAAGTGGCAGTGGGGACTGTGTAAGTCATCTGGCTTGGAGGTGACTGCAAGTGCTGCAGCCATAGCAGGAGCAGCTGTGAGGCCTGGAAGGCCTGGGTTTCCTGGTGACACTGCCTTGTGGGCACAGTGGTGGCACACGGGGGTGTATTCCAGAAATACCTAGATTGTCCTGCCCCAGGAGAGGAGCCAGGCCTAGCAGAATAAGGATATTCTGGACTTTCTGTAGAAAGCAGATCAAATGGAAGGAAGAAATCAAATCTCCTTCTAGTTTGAGCAGTAGAAGCTTTGTTTGTTACTTTTGGGTACCCTATTAGGGAGTGTCATATATTATTTCTGTATTTGTAAACTGGGGAAGGTTGATTCACCAGGTATTATAATATTAAGAAGAACCCAAGAACCTGGGTTTTAGGACTTATCTTGCCTAGGAACCCATCTGCAAGTTGTAGGTTTCTGGATAAAATCATAGACTTTACACTTCTGTTAAGCAGTTATTTTCCATCTCCATTTTACAGTAGTATAATTGTAATGTGTAGAGGTTTACTATCATGGCATAATATACCATACATAAGAAATAAAATTGGGACACAAAGCATGTCTGTCTCATGCAAAAAACATGAGGCCTTTAAACACGACTCTTTCAACTTGTGTATTTCAAACATTGGTCTTTGAAATTTGATATTATTGAAACTATATATCCAGTGTGTCTGTTTGAGAACTATTTGAGAACACTTTCTTAAGTGGCATATGATTTATATAGTTTGTATAGAAAAATATCTGTTATCTCATTAAATCTTCCTATTTAGTTGAAGAAGAAACAGACCTAGGGATTAAATGACAATGATACGATGAGAGTCATACAGCTGATAGTGGGATTAAAGCTAAAGACCAACTTCTCTTACTTCCAACTCAGCACTCATTTTTTCACAGGATAGAAGCAGAAAGCATATTCACCTTTGGAGATAAGGTCAAATTTGGGGTCATGAACTTAATGTACTTAATCTAACTGATGCAAACCAACATTTCATTTTTGATGATCAGCTCACTGAGTGGCACTGTGTCAATCCCAAGGCTAGTACCCCATTCCTCAATTTCTATAGCAAAAGAACATCAATACTTCTCTTGACAAGCACCCTCCTTCAGTGTCTTCTCATACTGATATAGAAACCAAGTGGGATCTCATTACTGTGCATATCTCTCATTTGAAAATTGGGATAAGGAGATTGGAGGCTGAGTCGAAGCCATGGTTTCACTAAACAAATTAGTTGTATAAACAAATTTCTGGGGAAATATCCAAACTACTTAAGAGCACACACTATTTTCAAGCATCCTCAAGCACTTCCCAAGCACCCTTTACCATAAAAACAAGTAATGGACTAATTACAAACCATTCTTATCTATTCATTAAACCTCATCCTCCGAGGTCCTCTACTTAACTGCATGCTAGCCTACTTCTAGTTAATACTTGTCCTTGAAGGCAATAAAATTGGATTTCTTTAAACATATTTTCTAGATTTAATTTCTCACCATTCAGTCAGTGGTCCTCCAGATAATTAGTCTGAATTAGTGAGGTTTTGTGGTCACTGTGCTTTAAGGTCTTATTCATGTTGCCCAGAACTTACAAATTAAAGAAATGTGAGTCCCATGATGGCATGTTCCCAAATTGTACATCACTTAAGGATTATTTGGAAGAACTTAAATTGTAGCTTTGATTGAGGTTTCATTTGAAAGTAAGTATAACAGGGAAAACAACCAGAGATGGCCAAATGCTTAGAAAGGAAAATGCCAAGGTGGAATTTGAGTTTTAGGCAGTTTTAGCATTCTCTCTGCTTCATTATTGGCCCATAAACCAAAGCTACTTCACCCGTGTCTCATGCTCAGCCAAAATGCACAGCAAGACTCAACCTGGCTGCTGTCCAAGGTACTCATGGACAGCACAAGTTGACTCCTTACTGTCAATCTCCTGCCCCATAGACTCTGGTCAGTGTGACTTCAGCCTATTGCTACTAATGTTGTCTTGTGACCTGGGGCTTGAACTTGGTTTAGGTTCCAGGCCTGTTTCTTCCAGTATTTTCTATTATGTTTGCTGCCTTTTCCCTCTGCCTTTCCTTTCTTCCTCACATTGAAATAGTAGATCTCTGGGGTTATTGCAAAGCTCATGACTCTCCAGGTTTCATGACAGTTCAGGCTCCCCTGCTAGGGGGAATCCCCCCTGGTATTCAGTCTTTGGTTAAAGTCCAACTGGATATATTTAGTTACTTCTGGAAAGTGAGTTTTTGGAGAATATGAGAATCTACATCACAAAAGAATATCATTCTGGAATATTAGAATATATATAGGATAACAAAATATAAAAGTTTTTATTCATTCATATATACACCGCTTTATCCCCCATCAATCCAAAAAATATTTCCTAAGCTATAATCATGAACTAATTACACTGTTATAATAGCAAGTTAGGCAAAACCTGGACATTTCTCTTGAGGTATAAACAGTTTATAAGCATTGCATAATTACAAAAGCCAAAAGTAATTCGAGAGAAGATGAGTACAAATCAGGTGGATTGATAATTAAAAGGATGAAGAGGACACTTCCAGCAAAAGGAATTAGACTTTGTAGAAGAAATAGTGTTTGAAGAAAACCTTAAGATACGTAAATATACAAAGAAGGGCTTAAGACAAGGAATACCAGTTACCAGGATCTATGAGAACCTAGGTAAAAATATCCCACTATTGCATTTGAACAAAGTTTCTGTCTTAAGGAAATCTTACATGCAATTGGAAATTTACATTTTCCTTCACTCATCAGTATTTTTCAGGAAAGCAAATGTGTAGGCCTACTGCTTATATTGTCAGCCCTCAATGATACTGGGCATGGTGTCGGCTGTTGTAAATTTCCTGGAATAATAGCTCCAGCAAGATATTTGCATGTGTTTAATAAACTACAGAAGACAAAGTTCAATCTGGTAATAACTTAGGTTACAAGCGACTTTGTTCCTATAATCAATTATTGAGATGATTGCATCATGTCTTGACAATACTTCACTAAATGACAGAATCTCAGAGAACATACCATCTTAATTTTATAGAAAGATTACATGAAAATGCAGCATGCAGAAAACCTTTCCACTAAAAAGTAGCACTGTAGCCTGACAGTTGAACAATTAGAAACAACAGCTTTTCTACAAGCCTCAAAGATATTCAGATACTCCAAATACGGCTTCTTTAAATATGTGCACACACACACACACACACACACACACACACACACACACATTGAAGAAACTTCTGGCTTCATGCCAGACCTGATGAAAGTACCCATCCCTTTCCAAGCAGAGCACTCAGGCAGGGAGTTAAAAGACTTCACTGTTGGGAGGACCTTAGATGGGTTATCTATGTGCTAACAGCTCAAGTTCTACTCCCTAGTCTTCTAAACAAATAAATAATTGAGGCCCATTACAACTTTTCTTGGGCTCTCTCACATGCTTCTTAGCCTCCCATCAAAGCCAAGATCCGTGTCAAAAGCAGCAGCCGCATTGAGTAGAGTCTCAGGGAGACTACTGATTAATTGCTTTTGCATTTTGGAAGTACATCCAAAGATGTTGTAAAATAGTGTTTGTTTTTGCTGTTGCCAAACCCTGTTTAGGAGGGCTCTGGAGGATGGCAATGATGCACTCAAGATGGCAAGAGAGGCAAGAGCGTTCAGCCCAGGTGTGCTTGCCAACTCTGCTCCCTGCGAAGCTTCTAAGTCAGGTAACGTGAAGGGTTGGAGAAAACAGAGTGAAATACACGCCGATGGTAATAGCCTCAGTTGCTCCATGCCTGCCTTCCTTTGCAACACTGGCTACTAAGTGTCAATAAAGACAACCAATTAGAGTTTTGAAAAATCCTTGATGTTCTGGCAATCATGGGACAGAAACAGGAAACCAAGGAGAGACTTGCCCTCCTAAGCATCATAAGTGCCAAAGGCTTTACTGAAATTTAGTAATAGATGATGGGGGGCATGGACTCATCCTGTTACGGCAAATTCTGTCTACATCAGCAGGCCTCACACTGCGATCTGCCTTTCTGCCTCTCCCTCTATCAACTCCACATGTTGCCTTGGTGGCTGTCTTTGTACTTAATAGAACTTGTCAAAACATATCTATCAGTTGTACCAAGAGCAGACTTGGGTGGTCAGGGAGTGCTGGCCAGTGTGGACTGCCATTACTGGCAGCCACAGAAACCCCCTCCTTACTCCTCTCCCAAATTCAAGGTGGGGGAGGGGTCAGAGCATACTGCAGAGTCACTGAATTTTTAAGTAATTCCCACACCAGCATGTGTATTAACAAGATACTTGTGTTTATTTGAAGTCCCCAAACTCTACTCTTATGAGGATTTTTGGTGATTCTCAAAACTGCTAGAGAGGCAAGATATGTTTCCACTTGCTTGATGAAACTCCTAATCCCTTAGATGTATATGTTTATAGACACACACACATAAAAAATGTGAATATATATTATTTCATATATTTGCTTTTATGTATAATAAGGAATATATATGTATATGTATAACTGTGCTTTTATATGCACACTGACATGGGCATAACATTTACACACATGCAAATGCATTCATATATAAATATAAAGTGATGTTTATAAACTGGACTGGTTGTGTATGCATGTTCATATGCACACATACACACATATCCCAATGTTGCATGCAGCATAACCATTTCTGTCCCTGGACTCACAACACAGTATGTTCTTCCAAGAATTTGGTCTGTGTGGTTCCCAGTGACATCTCCCTACCAGGCATCCAACTCTCCTGAAGCCGTGTCCAATGCCACTGGAATGTTTTGTGGCTGGCCTCCAGCTGGGACTCACCCCTCCACTCCTGACAAGAAAGCTGTGGAAAGGAGATTCTGGCAATGGAGTGGATCAAAGTAATCCTTGGCCAAATGGGAATATGGGAATCCAGCAATACTTACCTCAATTCCTTCCCTTTGATCTTCTGAGAATTCCAGAAGGAATCACAGGGGTGGGAAATTTGGTCTTCATGACATCATCAATCATTTTATCTGAAGCATGCAGGAAGCACAAGTGTTTGGGTCCAGTTGGATATAGTGGGATGTTGTGGGCTCTGGAGCTTATCAGGCCTGGGTTCTGCCATTACTAGCTGAAAGGTCTTGAACAAATCAGTTTATTTAATGGCTAGTGATGTCACATTATTCTAATTAATAATACTAGCTGCTATACAGATTTCAGCGGCTTAATGCAACATATTTTATTTCTTACTCATGACCAATCCAATGGGAGTAAGTGAAGCAGGAAGTGACATAAGGATATTCTGCTCTATGGAGTCATTCAGTGACCCAGGCTCTGTCCATCTGTAGGGCCTCAGAGTGCCCTACTGGATCCTCTCTCCTTCCCACCATCCAGTATGCAAAGCAAGAGAGCAGGAGCATCATAAGGCTGGTTTTAAAAGGACAAGACTGGAAGTGGTACATGTCACTTCTAGCTAAATCCCAATGTCACCAAATTAATCTCATGGTCCAACCTAACTACAGGGGAGTCTCAGAAATGTAGCTCGGCTGAGTTTCTAGAAGACAAATGAGGTTGCATTGGTCAACATTGTCAGGATTGTGAGGATTAAATAGGATTATGTATTTAAAGCCTTCAGTACAACATTGGGCTCAGTATTCAAATCACTGTGTCTGCTTTTACTATTACTATTATTATTATTATTTTATTACAACCAAAGAAGAAATATTTTGCAACATTTTCAACATCAAATTTTAAGTTGCTATTATTATTATGATTAGGAAATAAGGTTGCCTACATCCTGCTATATTCTGAGAATAGAGGCAAAAAACATGGTAACTTCTCTCTAAAATTTTAACTTATGGAAGCCTACATGGAAATGTATATGTACACAGGTGTGTATATCTAGCCTTCTGTAACATTTGCTCTTGCCTGCCTATAAAACGCTCTGTCATCTTGCTTTCTGGGACCATTAGGTCCAAGCCCTCCACCATGCACGTGGGGAGGTTCCATGTTCTATGTTTAGAAGGGTTACTTCCTTGATATCGGCAATTATGTAAGCACCAGTTTGTGAGTCTTTCATGCCCTGTACACTGGCTACAGTTAAAAACAAGCACAAATGAACAGCTATCTAATCCTTCTCTTCTAGCTCAGCTAACAAGTGATTAAGTACCAAAGGTATCTTGATTTATTGCCAAAATGCCACCATTATCAAATGTCTAAGGTCAGTCAGGTGGCAGATTCTTCCCTGCAGCTTGGAGATATCAGAGTCAGGAGAAACTGCTGAGCCAAGAGCTAAAAAGAAAGCCATGGTCCATGCATCAGGAAGGAAATGTCAAAGAGCTGACCAAATGCAGAAGACCAGAATGATCACCAAGTTCTGGGCATCAAACCAGTATATTAAGAGCAATGAGAGTCAAGAAAAATATGCTAGACTACCCAGCAATGTATTGTGCTAGTCTCTAAATCTGGGTTTGAATTCTGACTTTGTTTTTTACTAGCAGTCTGAGTTTAGGCCAGCACTCCCCCATTCTGTCTTAGTTTCCTTATCTGGAAAATGTAGAACAGCATAACCAACGTTTAAATGATAGTTTTGAGGACTGAATAAGATAATATACATACAAGTCTCCATCTGGTGTGCAGCTTAGCACCTAATAGGAGTTTGGAGAAAAAGTAGTCAAAAACAGATAAGCAAAGTTTAATGATTTCTTCTGGCTTTTAAGAGGTGCTTAGAGGAGGCTAGAATATGCAGACCTACATAGAAATGTTAACAAATTCATTTCTCATCTGAAATTGATCAACTGAAGCCAACACCAAGGAAAAGGCCTGTGTCTGGACTGACTGCTTCCTGCTGCCTCCACATCCAAAGTATAGAAGCACTTTGCTTTTGAGAGTCAACAAACCCTAATTCAGTCAGGAGTTGTTTTTTTCCTTCTCTTCTTTCTCAGGGTGAGTCTATTACCCTAAAACGGTCATTCTAAGGGTTTGTAATTCAGGAGAAGCAGCATTTTGCTTTTAGAGCTAAATGGCACCTGTATTCTTTTAAATATTAAATGCCCCATACTTTCTCAGACTTGTACAATATCCTGACCACTGTGCATTCAATTGGTTGGGGACCTCCAGTTTTTTCTCCCATGGTAGACCATGCTTTCTAGTATCTTGTGCATATGGATTTCAGGTTGCCCGATCATTTCTCGTCCCCTTCTACTAAATTATTCTTAAATCTCTCTGTGTCCCAGTGTGAATAGAACAGTGTCCTAAGGAACAAGAGACCGATTTTTTGTTGTTGTAGATGTGGATGAATGAATAACAGCATTGTGAGATGGTTTTATGAAGCATTTTGTCTTGGGGACAAGGAAGTTGGATACATTTCTTCCACATGGCACTTTGTTAAACACACAGTTGTGCATTTCAAGTGCCATTCCTTCCCTCTGCCTCATAGGAAAAGGAGGACCAGATCTCAGAAGAAACTCCTGTGCTGCAAAGACAATATAACTTTAAGCTGGGAACTCTGGTGAGAACCCCAGACGTGACACTGAGAAGTAACACAATATTGGACAAGTGACACAAAATATCTGGGCCTTCGTTTTTCAATTTTTTCAGTGGGAAAGTTTGACTTCGGAATCCTCAAGTCTGTGTTTACAAAAGTCTGTTCCAAAGGCCACTTAGCTGAAGGTTTGGGGCCTGCCTCAGGCATTCTGAATCAGAAGCTCCAAGAATAGGGCCAGAATCTGTATTTTTAACAAATACTCCAAGTAATTGACATGCACATTCTTTTCTAAATTCCTTCTTTCAGAAATATTCTAAGCCAATAGTTCTGCAGCACTTGTCTTACAAAGGTATTATTTGTAGAAGTATGAATAACTTGCTACCTCAAATTGAATTTATTTGTTGATTTTTTCATTTTTAAAAAACTATTTTAAACATTTAAAAAAATTAATCCATGGTTTCCCTTGGTATTCACATACTTAGGTGGATGGTCACGTTCTACGGGAAAGTCTTGCTCTATTATTCCTCTTCCCTGCATTCTCCACCTCGCTGCATCCCACTGCCCTGGCTCGGATGACCTATTTTTATATTCCCATAGTATCCGCTCAAAACCTTGATCAGCAAGTATTTGCTGAAGAAGCAAACTAATGAGCCCATTTTTAAATTCATTCAATATTATCTTGTTATAATGTAGAGTTATTTTCAGCTTTTAACCTAGAAATAGATAACGACCTACCATAATAAGCATCTTGTGCATTGTTCATCCATTCTTTCATTAAATGCTAGTAGCACTAATCTATTATGCACACATACTAGTGACCTTTGCTTTGCTAAGCAATAAGGATAAGTTGCCTAATTACTACAAGCACTTAATTGTTTTCCAGAGCTCTGAGGAAGGTAGTCCTGCCAGATTTTGCTTGTTGGTTAAAGCATCTCTGTGCGAGATAGAATCTAGAGTGTCTCACTTTGCCATCTTGGTGGTCTACAATAAGGATAAAATGGTGACCAAGACAACATCATCCCTCTCTCAATGAGTTCCATCTGGTGAGCAAGACAGAGGTGCAAAGATGGGAGTCTGATGTGACAGGAGAGCAGAGGGTGCAGGTCCATAACCCCATCTTGGGAATCAGAGATGATGCCTTAGCTGAGCTCTAAGGAGTAGGACAAGGTAAAGATGAAGATGAAAGGCAAACGAAGTTTGAAGGCACTTGTACCTTGTACCCAGGCATATACTCAACTCACTTTCTTGCTCTTTTACTTATGAAAGTTTTTTTTTCCTAGCATGAACTGTGAAGTAATAGTGGACATTTGCTCCTTCTTTTCTACTCCCCAATGGACCTAACTCAGAGTTGGGTATCTCACTACCCTGATTCTTATTCAGTGCACAATATTCATAACTTTGTAGGTTCAAACCCTTTTGCTATGTACCTAATGTTTCTTTACTACACCATTTTCCCTTCCTCTCTGTTCTGTTTGCACCACAGTCCATGCTTCCTTCTATGGGGGTACTCACCAAACCAGAGTCACATCCACAAACACCCATGGGGTCCAGAACAATAATAGATATCTGTAATCCATCAGGGAAGGGCTAGTGACAGTAGACAGCTCCAAGGGTGCTATGAGGTTGTAGACGTTACAAGTTCTGTCTAAAGGAATGGAAATTCCCACTTTCATTTGTCTAAACACTGAGCCACCCAAATGAAACACCTTTGCTTGGTGGACCTGGCTGACTAGCCTTCATTTGTGATCAGTGATATGCATTTATTCTCCTATCCCCAGAGCTTGGCACAGAGTAGATATTCAAGAATTGTTGATTATTGAGTCACAGTGAACTTTCTTAGCTGAGTTTTGGAAAACATCAAATGTGTGAGTTCTGATCCAACTTGAATGATTATTTGATCAGTTAGGAAAAGATAAATTGGTAAATAGATGAGTAAGAAAAATGTGGCTCTGAAATTATGAGATATATTCTCAGATCATTCACCTAGTGAGATACAGAGTTAGGATTCAAACACAAAAATGCTGGATCCCAAACACCAGGATATTCCATGCAATATAAGGAAAAATAAAAATTCCATATCCTATTGGTTTACTTCTCTTTAGTTGGCCAAAATGTTTATCAAGGGCCATTCTGATCATGTCCCCCTCTTTCTGAAAGTTCATCTCATTGTTCTAAATATAGAAGCCATTATAAAGACAATGGCTTTCAATGTGGTTTCCAAGAAACTGCATGACCCAGAACACACCTTACTTTTCAATCCCGTGACACTGGTCTCACATCCTTCAACATTTTCTCATTTACTCTGAATCTGCACTTATATTCCCTCTTCTGCAAATCCCTCTCTGGACCAACCCATTACTTAAGTCTATCTTTTTTTTTTAACATGGGCAGGCACCAGGAATCGAACCTGGGTCCTCTGGCATGGCAGGTGAGCATTCTTGCTTGCTGAGCCACCGTGGCCCGCCCTACTTAAGTCTATCTTATCCTTTAGCTCTTAACCTTAGATGTTCTTTCTCAAAAAGCATCTCCTAACACCTCATGCTAGACCAGGTCCATCTGTCCTTGACATCACCACACTTCATAATGTCCCATTGTAGCTTGATTACTGTTTGCAAATACACAATCCTATGATGATCTACCCAAAGTTCCTTAGATCTGGCAGGGACAATGCCTGTCTTTCCCCGTTATAGCACCAATACCCAAGGCAAATTTGGCATAGAACCAGTGTTCAATAAATATTTATTGAATGGATGATTGGGGGAGCCAGGAAATTGCCCATTATTGGGGATGTGTAGGTGTTGGCCAACTGGCCATTTTTTGCCACTAAGGTGTATGGCCTATGTGTATAGAATGTAGGGAAGAAGTGGGGGTTAAGATCACTCATCTTGAAGGTCCTTTCCAGGATTTTGAGTTGATGTTGTCTTTAGCCAGAGGTCCTGAGGACATTTACGGGGCTTGTGCTGTTTGCTCCACATTCAGAGACCTGTACAAAGTAGGTCAGGTACCATAATATAACTCGACAAGCCACTCACAAGAGGCTCGCCTGTCCCAAACAATTCAAGTCAGAGAACCAGGCCATGGCTGAATAAGCAGAGGATGGGGGCATTTATTAAGGTGATAGAGCATAATGAACCCAGGGCAACAGAGGAATGTCTCACTAGCTATTAGATCAGTTATCAAACACTACAGCTGGGTTCCCTGTTCACAACAGAAGTGAGGCTAACCGGTGACATGCTAGGTCAGTCAAGGCAAGCAGTTATATAGTCATAGACACTGAATAAAAGCACACATCGACTAAAATCCTTTTTTAAGTCTAATTTACGTAGGTGATTTATCCTGGCCCTTCATGATTCCCTGTACAGATTCCAATGACAAGGTAACTTTGGGACATCCTCTCTTCTGGCTTCCTTGAACCATTCCTGGACTTTTTCAGCCCTTTTTAAGTTACAGTAAATAGCTTCAAAATCTACGGTTGACATACCAAATAAGTAATTTTAATAGAAGAGACAGATTTCAGTGTCATCAAAGAGGTTTTAGCCAGCGAGTAACAAAAGAGACCTTGAAATAACCTGTTGCTCAATAGCAGGTTCGTTCTAACAATTCCTCTGACTACACACTTCTGTTGAATCACTGTTGCCAAGAGGGAAATGCCCCACCTCTAACCAGTATCCTAATTGGTATCAACCTGCCTCTCTACTTTACTCCATCACCTTACTCTCCAAATACATAGGGTTCCTTGTTACCAAATCCCTTGCCAATGGCCATCTCTTCACAAATTTTCTCAAATTGCTTTCTTCTCACACCACTATGGCCATTTGCATAAACATACATTATAGCATTTATTCAACTATTAGCCACTTAGCTTCTCTACAAGTTGGCCCCCTCAGGAGACTTTATAATGTTGAATGACAGGTCATTTTCTCAGATGTTCACGTATTTTCATGTATAAGCTCCAGTACCTGTTGTAGTTTCTGGCAAACAGGCAATAGTACATATATACTTATTGAGCTCATCAAGGAATGAGTGATTGATTGGAAGAATGAATGAACGGATGTTGGATAAGGAGGCAAGAGATTAATCCTGTAGAAATGAGGACTTTTCCCCAAGGATGAGATGAGACCATTGAAAATTTTAAAGGAAAGGGTTAGAGGTCAGATATGTTTTGGAAGATCACTATATGGAGATACTCAAAACAGAAAGACCCATGGGGAACTAGTTGTAGCAGTCCAGAAGCAATGTTGGCCCAGATGAGGTAGTGATACTGGGGATGGTTAAGGTTGATGGATAAGGAAGATAGGACAGAAAATTGCCAGACTTGGTGAATATTTTGATATGGGTAATGAGGATGACTTTCAAGTGGATGAGGGGATAGGTGGAGACACCATCTAATGAGATGAGAAATATATTTTAAATTACAAAGTAGCTCTTTCAAGAATTATTTGTTGACATGTGCATTAGATTCTGTAATCATATTAAATAGATCATCCATTTGGTCAAGTATATTTTTTGATATTTTTATAAAGGGTAGAGGAGTAGAAGCCTGTTTGAGGACTTGTGTGTTTTGGTCTCATTTCCCTCAGTATAAAATTCTTGGGTCCCAGTCCCTCGATCTGCTCTATTATTGATCTACTACCCATTTATCTGAGGGTTGCAGGGATATCTGACAGCCAGCTGACTTTTGTTTTCCTTTGTGGATAAATTGGCTTTTCAGCCAAGAAGCTTGTAGAATTCTTTCTTCATCATTGAAATTCAAAAATTCTTCCTGGTTATATCTAAGCACAGCTTTTTTATCAATCATCTTGCACAATAGTCACAAAACACTGCCTGGCTGAAAACTTACTTAATCATATCCTTTATTTTGTCCTTTTCTTCTGGAGTCTAGGAAAAGCACTTGAAAGTTGTTTTTCATTAATCAGATTTCCATAATTTCTAGGCTGCTATCTGCTTTTTCCATTGTGTTTCGTTTGTTTTAATTGGTTGATTTTGTTTAACATATTCAGAAGTCTTATTTTTTTTGGTTTTGATTAAGATAGTTAATTCCTCATATTCATTATTATAATTAGCATGCTTGCTTTTGTTCATGCCATTTTAAAAATGTTTTGCTGTTTATGCTTTCTTTCTGTTTTGTTTTTATCTCATATCATATGGTTAGTTTTGCTTTTGTTTTGCAAGTTTCATAATTGATTTGAAAGTTTATCTAGTGTAGTGGATTTTAACTATGGATACCCAAAGGGATATTCCCAGAAGAAATTTATAAATAGGTATAGGGTGAGGCAAGCGAGGCACTCACTCTCAGGGTCATGGAAGCACAAAGAAGGATCCTGTTTGTACTCATTTTTTTTTTGGTATTTTATTCAATGTAGTTTTTTCGCATTAATTTTTTTTTAAATACTGCATTGCATATTATTTATCTTAGTTACTGATTTTTTTGCCCCTTCCTCCAAATCTTGTGTCTCAGGACAATGCTTCACTTATATCATGTTAGCACTAGCTCTGAATTCATGCCAAACCCACTCCTTTAGATTCCACTTCCATCAGTCTGGAGTCATGCCGGTTGTCTGCCCTTTGAAAAAGAATCAGAGGTAAGTTGTATGCATGCTTACATCTAAAAATTGTTGGATGGGGAACCAGCTTTTAATGCGTGTCTTTATCCTTTTCAGAGCATCTTAATTTCATTTGTAATTACCAGGTTGTTCAAGCAGAAATCTAGGCGTATTTTGGCAAAACTGAAATATTCCTGGTCTTTGTCAATAAAATCTAATTATTACACACAACTAATTATTAAGGCATTTTTACTACACACTTTCCATTAATTCTGATTTAAATTTAGTCTTATTAGCAGATGAGTAAAACTCATTGAACCTGATCCCTACTTATCTGGTTTCCATGCTTGGCCACCTTTACTGCTCAATACTTAATACCACCCACTTGTCTTCATTTGAGCTCTTAACTTTGGATGTCGTCTAGAGAAGTGTGTTTTTATGAGCTTTTCAATAGTACTGAGACATGGTATAAGTATATATATATATATATATATATATATATATATAGCTTCCATATGAAATAAAGTTAGTTGTATAAAATTTTTTGAGTAAAATATTTTTTAACCTCAGAATGTCATTGCGTATTTAGGATTCCTAAGGGAAAGTGTAGGTTTTCTCAACCATATTAATTATACTATAATTAGAGGATTTATAACCCAGTCAATGAACAAATGTGTAAATATAATGATACATATATACATACATTATGTCATCCTTAATTAAAATTTAACCTCCTTTTATCTATGGGAGAATTGATAAAATCAGTAATGTTGTTCCTGTGATGTGAGAATATTGCACTGAACTACTGCTTATTCCTCCTACTCAGTGGAAATGGAAGTGAGGAAATTAATTGAACAGATATGTTTATAGAAATAATAAATGATGTTTTTAAATGGAAAAATTTACTCTTTTTAGGTTTTCTTTAGTATGTGTAGTATTTTCATCATTGTATAAGTATTTCATGATGAAACATTTCATCACCTGAGAAATAGAGAAAAGATGGAATTATACTTCATCAATATATAGGTTGTAGCAAGTTACATGTGTGCTAAGAAGTATTGTTCATCCAATTTCAATGCGTTCGATTGCCAAGCACTCCTCATTTCTTATGGAAAAATGTTACAGTGTAGTGCTATTCTCCTTACTGATGATATGTGGACTGAATTGTTCAAGGTCCCTCCCTTTGAGGACCACATGGACTGGTGGTGAGGACAGACAGGCAGGCCGTCTATTGCAGTCCTGGGGTGGTGGCAGCTGGCGCCATACTGCACTTTTGCAGGGAAGTACCCAGAGCCCAGGGACTGATTTATGCCCTTCAGAGTGGTTGAAGAGAGGTATTGCGAGAGACTTCTAGGAAGAGTTGGTTTCTGAAATGAAATGTCACAGGGGTGTAGAGTTTTAAGATGTGCTCATAAAACAGTCAACAGTTCCTTATTCCTGGAGCATAACATTCAAGGAGGGGAGAAGCAGGAGGCAAGGCTGGATCAAAGAGCTTCTGTGAGCCTCGCTAAGTACTTCAAGGCATATTCTCAATTGCTTGAAGCCCGGTAGAGAAACAGCAAAAGTCAAGGTGTTTTCTGAAATATTTCCCTCCCTGCCTCTCCCCATCCTTTCTTGGCATGGTATCCCAAGGTCAAATATATGGTGGTACCAGGATGATATCCAGGGAGGCTGCTTTGATTTTAACAAAGGGAAGGTCATCTTTTGTACCAAGGAGTGGCAGACTCATCTGTCCCCTACATTCTGGGGCTCTGGGTCTCACGTCAATGCCAAGGGCGACCCCCTTCCCCAACCATCTGCACACACCCACCCTACGTGGGTGGCTGGCACAGGTGCGTGCTGCCTCTGTCCTCTCCCCACTCCGGCTTCAGGTTTTTCTTTGCACAGAGACAATGCGATTCCCAGGGCTTTGCCCAGGAAGGGAGGAAGCTGCCTCCCTTTTCAGCCTGTGGCCCTGAACGCTCAGATCTCAACAATGGCTTGACTGAGAGCAACAGGCTGTTGAAAACTTACTGTGTTCTCTGAATTTTTTGTGTACTTTTCCCTTTCTCTGAAAAGAAAAAGGGACCATTCTTCCCAGAATCCTATGCAATTTTCTCCTCCACAGAATCACAGGCCAACCTTGAAATTTGAAGCAGTTATAAAAACAACTCTGCTTCCTCATATTGCCCATCTGAGACCATTGATTACTTTTTCAGGGACAACAGGTTGAAAATCCCCCTGGCGATCAATTCTTCTTGTTAATAGCAATAATGGGTGCCATTTGCCAAGCATCTTTTATAAGCTAAGAACTGTTAGACTTTTTTTTAATTAAAAGATGCAAAGATTTTGAAATAATTTCAGCTTATCAAAATACTTAAAAAGAGTACAAAATTCTCATATAACCTTCACTCAGCTTCCCTAAATAGTTAACATCCACATTGCAATAATCAAAGGCAAGTAGTTAACATTCATATGCTATTATTATTATTATTTTATTATTATTCTTTGTTGTTCTTTTCCTGGTCCAGGAACCAATTCTGAATCACACATTGCATTTGATTGTTATTTCCCCCGCCTTTTATAACCTAGAACATCTCAACATGTCCTTGTTTTTCATGGCCTTGACACTTTTTTCTTTTTTTTTTTTTTTTGCATGGGCAGGCACCGGGAATCGAACCCAGGTCTCCAGCCTGGCAGGCGAGTACTCTGCCTGCAGATCCATTGTGGCCCACCTGTGGCCCAGACACTTTTGAAGAGTAATGGCAAGTTATTTTGTGGAATAACCCTCACTTTGGGGTTTCCTGAGGTTTCCTAAAGATAACATTTAACTTGTGTGTTTTTTGCAGGACTACCGCAGAAGTGATTTTGTGCCCTTGACATGTTATATCAAGATGTCTTATTGCTGATGACATCAAGTTTGATCACTGGTTAAAGTGGTACCTGCCAATTTTCTCTTCCATAACTTTATTAACTTTTCCTTTATAATCAATAATGGTGTTTTTCAAATTTTGATGAATTGTAAATAATCTTTGACATCATTTTTTGCCCATTCATTTTAGCACTTGCTGATGATTCTTGTCTCAAACAATTTTTACTTACCAAAAGGTGAGTTTTTGAAAATTTACATAATTCTTTCTACATTTCTAAGTTGGAATTCTATTAGAAGGATGAGCTCTTCCTTCTCCTGCATTTTTTTCTTTGTTTATTCCAATGTTTATTTATATTAGTATAGATCCATGGATTCTTGTTTTGTTAAATGGGTTACAGAGCATCGTCATTATTATTTATTTTGTCATTTAAATTTTCCCATATTTGGCCACTGAGAGCCTCTTTGAGTTGCTTCTGGGTCCTTTCAACAAATTTACATAACTTTTTAACACATTCTTGTTTTACGGCACCACAAGATGTTCAAGGCTCATGTATTTTCCTTTCTCCAGTCCCAGAATCAGCCATTTCTCCAGACCAATTCCTTTTCTTGGAGGATGCTATTGAAGAGACAGGATCTGAGTTCTGGAAGTTCTCACTGTTCCTGAGGGACCGTTATTTCTAGAAAGCTAAGTTTTTACTTATATTATCTTCCTATGAAGAGCAAGTAATTGTGAACATTTTATAGATAATGGAAATGAGAGTAAGCTTGAATTAGTTGAGGTTTTTCCCATTTAAAATTGTGATGGAACTAGGATTCAAATTCAAGTGTGATAGGTTAGTAAAGCAGTGTCTTTGAACTGTGCTGTGCTAGCTCTTGAAGGATAAACTGAAGTAAGAGAGATTTGGAAGGAGCCTTGACCTCTCCAGGTGGCACATCAAGTTCGCATCCTTCATGCTTCCTCCCTGGATTTTTCTCCAATAGACCAGACCAAGGGCCTCTGGGCTATCTCTCCCTTCCATTGCAATTCCTACCCCATTCTTGCCTGAGCCCAAGTGTAGTCTATTTTCTGAAATCTCAGCTTGGATCCTGATGCAGTCTTTGATTTTCTCAGAGGGTCACCTCTTTCCTGGTTAATCCTGGTTCATCCATCCAGTCTTTCTTTCCCCTAGCAGGCTTTCCCCTCGCATGCTCATAGCACCAATTCATCATACATCAAAATCTCAATTGCACTTGGAACAAATCAATTGAGTAATTATGTGATTGTTTGCTTGTTGTATAGCTACTCTGATAAAACTTAAGAGTAGGAATGACGGTTGGCAGATTGCCTGGTATAAGATAGGTGTTTAACCAATATCTAAGTGGACCAACAGAAAACCCTGAATGACTATTGATACTGCTCTCCCTCAGCCCCCTTCCTATCTTCTATCTCTAATCCAGGCATCTACCCAATGGGCAGTGCTCTTGCTGGTTTTCCAGACCCTCCCTTATGTTGTCAACTCTCCCTACCCGCATGAACTGCAATGCTGGTAGATAATAAAATGAATTATACTCCAAGTGAATTGAGCCATTTATAATTACCTTAGTTTGTGCTGGGATGATGGATCCAGATTGTGATTTGGGGATGGCATGGCCAAAGGTTGATGATGTGAAACATGGGCTGAAGAGCCTACTGGAACCTGGAAGTGGAAGACTGCTTGGGGTATTATTGACACAGCCCTTGGAAAAGATGATGAGGGCCTGTGGAAATGGGAGGGAGGGTCAGAGAGCATGTCAGTTGGGATAAAGCACAGAGGGAGAAACAGCATTACAAGGTCAGAGTGAATCATAATCTGATCCTTCTAGGAAGAAAGCACAACTTGGGAATAGCAAAGGTGGTTGATTACCTGATATTCTACCCCCTAAGGGGCTATATTTACAGATTCTGCTCATTCTGGGAGTAGGTTCTTGCCCTTGCCCAGGTTCGAAAGAAGTCTTTTCCCTCTTGTGTCTTTCCTCAACAGCAGAAAGGCTATTCTTCTGGGGTCAGTAGGAACACCCTTCTGCTCTTGATTGCTTAATTGTTTAATGAAGTTTAATTGGATTAATTATTTCTTTCCCAAAGAGTATCAACAGTGGACAAGCAGTCCACCCACTGGGGAGGGGATCTGCTTGGAGACATCTGGGCAGGCCCTCAGCCCTCTGGTCTCCTTTCATTTGTAACCTCTGGAAAGAGGTGAGAGTCTCTCCAGATTATCAGGCCTTCAAGAAAAGATTAGTTTATGGGCCTTTGGGAAGGCTACTGGGATCAAGACCAAGTGACTGTACTTGAGGATGGGCTTAAGATTCCAGATGCAATCCCACAGACCCCCATGGAGAGGGAAGTCATATCCAAACCAAGCCCGGGAACAGAGAGTGGGCAACGAAGGGAGTAGACAAATGAATGGAAAGGACATGCCCAGAGCTGAACTAACCCCTGGCCTTGGTATCCCCTCTTCTGCATTTAAAGTGGGCCTTATGCCAATCTCCCTGGGGACCCTGCCCTGATCACGTGCTAGGGCTACATCAAGCCTAAGCTAAGTTGGTGACATTTCAGGCAATCTAACTCAACCACTGGAGAGCAACTTTGAATATTCCAACAATTGACTTTCTCCTTAATTTGGAGATGAGTCCTTCCACTATAACTCTTCCTGCTATACTAGCAGATCCCTTTCTTATCCAGGAAGTCTGAGTCCATGCTTTGGTTATCTGCCTAGATATATCTTGAAACACTTAGTGATTAAAATCCATGGAGTCAGGGACCATGTCCGTTTTGTTCATGGTTTTATGTCCCTAGTGCTGAACCCAACATCTGGAACTCAATAATTATGAAGTTCCCTGAGTTTGATTCCTGGCCCATACACAGCTCAAAATAAATAAATAAATAAATACTGACTGGGTAATAAACTGTTGTCTTTGTGGCTAACAGATTCACCTGTGTGACTTCTGATGGCAGAACCATCACACCAAGAGGAGGTTGTTCTTGATTCAAAATATAGAGTAATGCCTTCACAGTCAGCTACCTTATCCAATCATGGGAGTTGAGGGCTTCAGGCAGAGGCTGCCCACAGAGATACTGGGAAGGGTATTTGTGTGACCTTTCTGACTCCACAGCTCTGAGATTCCAGGAGACAGCAATGACTTGGGGAGTTAAGACTCAGAGGTTTGGGTTATATGCAACAGGATTTGTAAATTATAATTGAATTTTATCCTGACTTGCTCATTTTCCAGCTTTGTGATTGGAGCAAGTCTGTTACCCTTTCTGGGCCTGAATTGCCTCCTCTGTTCATAGGGAACTCAGAAAGCCTAATTCATAGGGCATTTATGAGCAGTAAGGGAGCTAATGGAATAAGGTACATGGCACCGTGAGTGTTCAATAAAACATTGGTCTCAGCACTCTCCCTCTTCCTCTATTAAATGATGAAGGTCACGAATGAACAGGGGGTGATGCCAGCTCTATCAATTCCACCCCGTACTGTGCATTTGGAAGATGTTTCCAAATATCCATTCTCCACTCTCCCATCCAACATCATTTCTGCAGCCCTTCTTTATACACACACATGCACACTATGACCAGGAATGTTTTTCTCATTTGGATAAAAAAAAAGGACATGAAAATCCATCATTTGAACTACTTGCCTCAGGTGCAAGGCTCAAGGGAGAAAGCTATTTGTACAAAACAAAAGGAGACATCTGACATGGGCTTTCCTCAAGCCTATTTCAAGTTCCCCTGCCACCATGTTTGATTTGGGATCAGCAGGTTCCCACCTCTGAAAGAGAAAGAACCCAGCATGGCCCTTTTCCCCAGGTATGGGGGTGTTTGCGAACATTGAGAATCGATGGGTTCCCTTCTGCTAAAAGGTATGAGAGGTCTGCTGCTCTGGTACTTCCAGCTACCTGTTTCTAGACAATTTTTAGGATGCTCTAATGCCAAAGGCACTATTGAAGTGGTGCTGTTTTGATGGTGAATTTTGCATCTCAGCATATAAAAGTTTCAAAGGCATGAACACTGTTTCTTAATTTTCCCCTGTGCAACTTCACTAGCCTTTGCTGTGATTCACTAGGAATCATATTTACGACAGAAAGGCATAAGTGATTATTTGTGGCCTGGGATTAGACGGCATAAAATTAAACCTCCAAAGTATTGTAAGGGCAGGGGGCAAGCACTACTGATTTAGAGGGGATTGCCTATACGCCAGGGCTTCATGTTCCTGAGAGATCTGGAATCTGGTTGTAAACTAATTATATTTTACACTTTTTGAAAATAAGAAACTTGCAAAGTCACCTAAACATTTTGTCCTGTGGTTCTTCAGCTGAATAATGATAGTACAAGGATTCTTATACAAAAGATTGCGTTTGATTCAAATCAGGCCTCTGCAGTTGCAAAAAAGTAACAATTTTGTAGCCTTGCACCTAAGGTTACCTCTAATATTAGATAAACGGTGATGATTTTGTAATAATTTTTGCACACACACTCTGTGCCAGGAGCCATTAAAGGACTTTCCATGCATTTTTAATCATTATTTTAGAGGGAGTAATCAAAGCTCATAGGAGTTAAATACTTTAACAAGGAAAAGAATAGTGGAGGAAATGGCAAGCTGGGGATTCCAGTCAAGTTCTCCTAACTTCAAAGCTGTGATTTTAACCATTGCAGAATGATGACTTTCATTTTAAAAAGCACCTTCTCCTCTGTTACAGTCAAATAAGAGTTTGAAACAATCATATACTGGGTTGAGCTGGAGCTTCACTCCAGTTGAGAGGCAGGTAATTAAGCAAGCATTAGACCCTGTAATGTCAAGACAGAATCGCAAAAGTTGCACTAGGGATAGCTGATGTAGATTCATACTCACTTTCAGAGCTGGTAGAGAAGAACAAAGTTTGAAGACAGAGAGATCTGGGCTCAAATAAATCTTTGCCATTTGCTAAGTGTGCAATTTTGGAAAGTCAGACTCTCTCAGGTGCCCCAACATTTATCTACCTCCTAAGATCATTGCAAGAAATAAAATGAGAGCACACCTTTCCTCAAGAAGAAGCACCATATTTTGGTTTCCCTCATGTCCCCCAGTTTTGTTGATCTAGCTATGAGTGTCAAATCTGTCACTTATTCTTTTATATTCAGAAAATCTTCTAGTGGCTCAGACTGATAGTGAAGGCTGACGAAGCACGGAGATTTAATTTGCCTATGCCCAACCATGCAGCATCACTGTACTTGGTCTGGGGATAATCTAATGCCTTCCAAGTTTTACTGACTCAATCAGTGACCAAGTTTGAGTTTCTCCTCTGATATTTATTTTCCTCCATAAGAAATGATATTTTAAGATTTATCAGCTGGAAATTGGCATGTAGTCATGATAATGAATACTTATACATAGGAACCTCATAGCCCACCTCGACTGTGCCATCAGCAAATTATATGCCTTATCATTATCTTCATTTAAATGATGAATAAACTGAGGCTTATAGACTCAGAACAGTGGATCTCTTACTCACAGAGCTGCTAAGAAGGGAAGTCATTTAATAAATAAAATCTAAGTCTGCTGAACTTAAGTCCAAAGCTACTTTCTTGAATACACATGAGGACGGCATTTGATTGGTAGCTTTGGTTCAGGACAGGCTCTGCTCTTTGATAGACATATTTGTTAATGGATTTCCCTATTGTTGCTCAACGCGACTTCACATGTGGGTCAGTCAGCACGTAATGACTTTAACAGCCAAGTCCATGGGCCTCCAAGGACCTGCACCAAGGTCAGTGAAAGTTGATTGTTTAAACAGTTCCCGAGCAATTTTTAGCCATGTAAATCAGTATAGTATATCACCATCATCCTGGGTTCATTTGACATTCAATAAATCAGCTTGTGTTTCTCATGTCCCATGGCTCCATTCTCAGTACTTTTCAGAAATAATCACCATTTTTACTTCCAAACAACAGTGTTCCAAGCATCCAAAGTAAGACTTCAACTTTACAAATTTTGGAATCTCCAGGTTCTATAGAATAACTGTATATAGCTGAAGGTAGTTATTATGACTGTTTGCCCTTGGGAAAGTTATGTGATTCTAAGTTGAGTTTATGTTTCTCACTTTGGTCTTTGGAGAGCAAGTGAAATTTTGCATGTCAGGTTATACTTAGAAAAAGTTAGTGGGCTCCTGAGGCCCACCAAACTGAAACACTGGAGGAAAAGAAGGAGTGACCTCAGCTAAGATGGCCTTCTCCACACACAGATAATTAGATGACTGAACTGAGAAGTCATGAAATCCCAAGCACAAGGCAAACAGAGATAGAATTTTTCAGTTCCCTTTAACAAATTATAAAATTTCACCTTCTCAAGTAAGGGGATCCAATAAAGTGAAATCACTAATGTCTCAAAAATATTTTAAAATGTCATTGAACGTCCATGTGAATGATTTACTTTGCAGGTTTTTCTATTAAATAAATGGTAATACACATTTGAAGTGTGAATATTCTGTTGCCAGAACACACCCTTTTATTTATGGGGATTTTTTTATAGTTTTTCAACAGAATCAGGCCAGAGAGGATTGAGAATTATGACCCATTTTAGATAAATAATATATTTAACCTCCTTTATAAATAAAAATAGGAGACAGATAGTAAGCTGAAATATTAATCATTTAAGGTTTTAATTTGTAATTAACCCATCTTGACAACAATATATATGTTACTTGAACTCATACACACATATATCATTGCTTTCTTAATACCAATTTTCATTTTTCTGTATTTTTTACATTTATTCCACAAATATTTGTTAAACATCTACTGTGCTGTAAGCACAAGCTAGGCATACAGTTTTAATCCACATGCCCCCATATTCCAAGTATACATTTTTGCCACCCATTTTGATCATTTAGCATCATCTGTAAGAATTTCACTATGTTGGTACAGCATTCATATGTTGTATTTCTAATGAGTTTTCTAAAGACCTACATTTCATTCAACAAACATTAATCGGAGACTGCACCCCGTGCTTGGTGCTGGGGAGCTAGGACAAACAGCCACACTTCATGACCTCATGTCTTTCACAGCCTAAGATGGGGAAATGTTCATCAGACAACCATACAAATGCAGGTAAAATTTGAGCTCCAAAAAAAGTGTGGCCTATGCAGGACGGTAGAGGTTTCCTGAGAAGGCAAGTTAAGGAGAAGTTGTGACATCAGATGTTAGATTCCAATTCTTTGAATTGACTCTAGAATGAATGAAATGGGGGCAAGATGGGTGAAAACACTTAGTCTTTAGGTCTCAGATGCTCATTGTCAAATCCTCCTCCTGCCTATAAACTTTTATGACACGTCACGAAGCAGATTTCTTTATTAAACCTTCCATCCTATTGTTCAACAATAACGGTGCTTCAAAGTGCAATTTTGCTGGTTGTTTTATTGGTTGAGTTAACACAACAAATACCATAAATCCAGTAATTACTAATTGTCTCCTCCATTATCAAGGAAGAAGTGAATCATAAACCTTTTATTACTTTAACAGTGGACTACAGGAAGAATTAATCTCCCAGAGAGGCATTTTTCATCTTTACCTGGTGCCGGCTCCTGCCCTGCTCTCATCCCACGTTCCCAGGCTTCCTGCTTAATGCTCTGCTGTAGCCTCTGTTGGGATCAGGATGTCTTGAACTTATCAGCAAGGTTTGGCAACTGGTGATAAATCTCTACAACCTTCAGTGGCTTAGCAATCACTCTCATTCCCTCAGTGGGGAGGAAAAACAGAGACTGTAATGATGCAGAGCTGTCCTTATTATATGTTTTGCCTGGTAAGGCATGTGGGCTATTGTTCTGGGCACCCAAGGGCAAGAACAAAGCTTTAGAAATACTTCTGGGTAGCCCACAGACACTGCTGGAAAAGAATGGCTCTTCCTTAGCAAGGCACAGCTTTGACCTGCCTATGGATTTTTCACGTGTAAGGTTTTATGTTATTATCCTCTATGGGTTACTAACCACCAAACACCAAGAGCCATGTAAGAAGAGCTTCTGATAAAAGGGAGTGTGCGACCCTCATCAAGAAAGGCAAATTGAAGTTGTTTTTAAAGCATTTTCCCACTGATGATAAAGGTGGGCCTCTTGTCCCTATCTGTACTTCACCCTTCTCCTTCATCTAATCACTATCATTTCACCAACACTCAAGACGGCATGGTGTGGCATGGCTTTTAAAGTCCGAGCCCTGGGTCGTGACTTATTGTATGGGTTTGGGCATGCTTTTTCATTTTTATTTCTGATGTTCCATTTTCTCAATGGTAATCTAGGCCCAGTTGTATCTATCTTGTTAGAGCGGTGCAAGGAAATTTTGTCAGTCCTCATTCTAGAAAGTTCATGGGGGCTGGGAAACATTTACTCTCTCCCAGCTCATCTCTGCTGTGGCCTTTGCTAGCTCATCCCTGGCTTTGTCTTGCATGTTAATCCCTTGTCCCAAGTGATGAGCAGTTATGCTTTGCACAGGTTAACTCAGCACATATTTTTGAGTGCTGTCCATTTGCCCAGCTCCCACCTTATCTTTTGAATGCATCAGCAAACAGAGTAGACAGAGGTCTCTCTTTGCCTCTTAGAGCTTACATGCTAATGGATTGGGCCGATAAGCAATAGATCTAATAATGAAATAATTCATAAAGTATGTTAGAAGGGGGCGAGGGCTGTGAAAAAATAGAGCAGTATTGGGATTTGGAAGTGCTGAGAGTAGAACAGGGTGATCATGGAAGCCTCTTCATTAAGGAGACCTTTCTTCCCGCACACCAGACATGACGTGCTAAGCATGCCCCAGAAGCCCTAAACATATGTTTTTATTCATTCTTTGCAGAGACAGAAACTGAGGCAAAAATAAATTAAATAATGAGCCTGACATAACTCTTAAATGGTGGAGCCAGTATTCAAACCTGCACTCTTAACTGGCATTCTGAATTGCCAACAAATAAATGTAATATATAGTCTACTATTTCTAAATTTCTGTGATGGCTATTTAGGCATTGAACAGGTGTAAGAGGTGGCCACACTGTTTCAAAGAGCTTAAAATCATCATCATCATCATCATCATCATCATCATTATAATGTTGATCTAAGTGCCCATAAAGTGTGGTGAACCCACATGTAAGTACATGTGCGATACTCTCTTGCCCTGCTAGGACATTTCCAGAGGGACACTATGTATGATGCATTCACCTTTTTAGCCCAGTTTTCAACCTTGCTCACTGCCTGCCTATGCTGCATAATAATTAACAAATTTAACCCTGACAATATGCTTTGAAATCCACAACCGCTATCAGTATTTTAAAGGCTCTCTGGAGGCCTGCTGCAAAAAAAAGAGATTTAATTTCTTTTACCCAGCATTTCTCAAACTTGTTTGTAAGAACTCATCTTTCATTAATTCATCATGAAATTAATCTTTTACAGATATAAGTTTAGGAAAATACTGCTCTGGCAAAATAGGAATTTGCATACCTTGATTTTAAAAAAGAAGCATATTCAAATTCTTATTGACATGATGATGCCTATGTTTGCATAAATATGCCACTGGTATAAGGAAGTCAAGATACATCAGAGATAAATTTGGATTCAGAAGCCTGTGCTCCAGTCCTGGCTTTTTCCATTTCCAACTTTGTGACCTTGGACTTGTCATTTATCTTTTTGTGAGATTCAGATTCTTCACCTATAACCTTTGGTAGGGAAATTAAATGATGTAACAGATAGAGATGTTTCTGAAAAAGTGCTTTGCATGGAGAGACACTCAATAAATATGATTTGCATGTGAATTTATGATCTTCTTCAGTTTAGAAAATGCATCAATGACATTCAAAAATATAACCTTTTGATCTTCTGCTTCAAGGGAGTTGGAAGAAAAATTCTTAATGCCAACATTAATAACTTCCTCATAACAGTAAGTATTGTAGAAATAGAAGTTTACTTTCCTGCAGCTTGACCCACTATCAATTATTAAAGATGAAATCTCAGCTTCCCAAAAGATGTGCCGATGTCCTTGAAGGAAAAGGGAAAAGAGGAGAATCTAAGATGGCAGAAAACTTGATAAATACAGCACAAAATAGATTATGGACCCATTGAGAAACATTGTAGAATCTGTCTCTATTCTATTGTGCAATGCAGTGAAGAAATACCGTAAGAACTGATATAAAAACAGACATGCAAATATGAGTATGTAGGTCTCTGACCACAGGTATCAATTTAATTTTCATTTTGCATTAGAGAAGAAATGGTATCTTTTTTCCCCAACACATTTTTCAAAAAGGAGAATGTCCTTGCGGGTGCGAGGGTAGTTCAGTGGTAGAATTCTTGCCTGCCATGCGGGAGACCTGGATTTGATTCCTGACCCATGTGTTTCCCAAACAGACAAACAAAGAAATCAACAAAAACAAACAAACAATTCAACAAATGGTGCTGCAGTAACAGGATACTCACATGGAAAAAGAATGAAATGTGATCCCGCCATATAGCATACAAAATAAATAAATACAGGACAATGTCTTTAACCTGAAAAAAAAAGGTAATCTACAATATTACCACTATCTAGGTTTGGTAATACATTTTCTTTAACTGGTCAAAATGAACATGTGTAGATTATCTCCAAATACTTACTTTGTCTTAGTTTCTTGTGGCTGCCATTACAAATTACCAAAAACAGGGTAAAACACCAGAAATTTATTGTTTCATAGTAATGGAGGCTAGAAGTCTGGAATTATAGTGTTGGCTGGACTACGCTTCTTGTGAAACCTGTAGGAGAATCCTTCCTAGCCTCGACTAGCTTGTGGTGTTTTTGCTATAAATCTTTTGCATTACTTAGCTTGCAGCTGCATCACTTCAGTCTCTGTCTCCGTCTTTCCAAGGCTGCCTTCTTGCCTTCTGTCTATCTGTCTGTGACTGTGTCCAAGTTTCCTTCTTCTTATAAGGTCACCAATGATATTAGGTTAGAGTCCACCCTAATCGAATTTAACCTCATCTTAACTTCAAAGACCCTATTTCCAAATAAGGCCACATTCATGGAACTGGGGACTAGGACTTGAGCATATCTTTTTTGGGGACACAATTTAACTCATAATACCTTCCAATGTTGTGATTTGAGTATACAGACCTGGAGTGTTGGTTGAAAAAGAAAAGAAGGTTTGACCACAACATTCTGAAAGGATTTTACATGGAAGGATGGAAAACACTTATATGGAAGCTTTGGTAGGTCTACCAGCTCTTCCATCAGGCAAATTCCTACACTCCATTTTATCTCCAGCTCATGTGTCTCCTTCTCCATGAGGCCTGCCCAGACCCATCTGAATGGAGCTGTCACTTGCTGTTTTGTTGAGACATTTTGTTCTGTTTACCTCAGCATGGTATCACCCTGTTTGCCATGTGCTTGGCATTTCTTCCTTCCCATTCTGATTCTCTGTGATGGCAAGGACTGTTTCTGATCCATCTCTTTATCCCTTGACCCTGGCATGGTAATTGGAGGCAGAGGGTGAGTGAGCTGTGGAATCCACAGCTAATTGGGGTCCTAATCCAAGGTCCATGCTTACTAGCTTTGTTTCTTGAGTAAATTACTTAAAATCCTTGGGCCTTGGTTTCTTCAACTGCAAAAGTTAGAATTCCAATAGGAGCTTCCTTGTAGAGTTATGTTGAGAATAAAACAGAAGTGTATAAAATGTTAGAGGAAACATTTGTTATAGGTGCATACAAAGAAAGCTTCATTCAGCTTGCCTATGAGTCTCAAAAACTTTCTATAGCAGCCCCAAATGGACACAGTGAGTTTGTGGTCTAGGGATTTGAGTTTTAAAAATATGTATCCCCTTTGTGAATTCAGTAATAAATGAGGGAGAACCAGCTTGCCATGTGGTATCTACATGTCTGGGGGGTTGACAGCAGAATAAGCCCTATGGCAGGGTAGTGGCTCATGAACAAAATAGCGATAAAAGCCTATCGTCTGTCACAGCTGCAACCTGCCCCACTACACACACACCACCAAAAAAAGTTAATTAAAGGAATTTTGTCTTTTGCCTTGGAATCAAAGAGAGGCCATGCATGGATGAAGAAATCTGCAGAAATTATCTAAGGCTGCTTCAACCTTAACATTTATTATTCAGCACCTCACTCATTGCCCTGATTATAAATATTTAATCACTCAACAACTGTAAGTGGTTGAGTCTTCCAGGAGGACCTGTGAGCATTAAGGGGATAAAAAGGCCGGGGGCGGGGGATGGAAACAAAAGAGGAATATAAAGACATGAAACCACAAAGCTGCATCCAGTTGAGGCAGAACCAAGTGAGAGGCTGTGGAGGACACTGCTGAATTGGGCCTTTGAAAGTAAGTTATCAAGTACTAGAACGCTAATTCATTTTCTTTCTATGCACCAAACTTCAAAGCCACCCCAGTATCTCTCCACCCTATGCAGTTCCATAGTCACTGTCAGAGGTAACTCAGAAATCAGTCAGAAAACGTTTTTAATGAAATTTGGACCCCTAGCAGTGAGCGGGGCTGTCCTTGCCACACCTTTTCTCTGCCTTTCTCTGTGTCACTAACACAGGCATAGGCACACATGCATGCATGCACACATATAGTCAGCAACCTTGGCAAGCTTGGGGTCTATCAATAATGCATGTGCAGAATTGCATCCACCCCAGGCTAGGAGAGAGAACTGGGGAAAATGAGCTTGTATTACTTCCAAGCCTTGCTGAGGTCACATCCATAACTGGCTGTTTGAAAGGAGACCATCCCTGGGTCCAAATGTGTTTGTGTGTATGCATCAGGATTTGCCCAGACAGCATTTAAGTAACACACTTTCAGAAACAAACTCTAACCAAGGCAGGAGATTTCAAGGAGAATTGCTTGCCAGAACCTTGGTGACAACATTGCAGGGAAGTAGCCTTCCACATCTTTGTCATTGGCTCCTCTGCCTCACTGATTCTTTACTTCAAGGCTTCACAAGGCCAACAAAAATGCTATAACTGAACCACATGCTGGGATGTAGGCTCTCCATATTCTCTGCTAGATGTCCGGCGCTGTTCCGTCTGGCTCCCGATTATCCCCGCCGTCGAGGGAAGGAGAGGGAAAGGAAACAGACACGGACACAATGCTCACGGCTGATTCGAGTGCTAATCTTTACTGGGGTTAAGCTTTCATTCCCGAATACAGTTTCCACACAGGGAGAAACCCCGTGGGGGACAACCTCCTTGCGGCCGTCAGGCACGGCTCTCTGCGGGTTGTCTCCCCCACTCTACCCGGGTAAGTTCTTATATACACAGATCGTACCCAATAAACAACTACTACGTGTGTGGGGGTGATTGGGGGAATGGTTGAAACGGATACATGCGTCATAGGCGGAAGCAGGATGCGGGCGCCATCTTGGCTCACTCGATGGGCGGGGGGAACTCTAGAGCAGGCTGCAATATGTCCACTAGGCCAAACACGGAAAGCGGCTCTCTACATCTCCCCCTTTTTGTTTTTATAAGAGGCATGGTCCGTAGACCGTATTCTTGTACCCAGTGTCTCTATTGATGATGGTGCTCCCGTGGGCCTGAGTGGCTCACAACATAGTTTGGTGCTTTGGGGAGTCTGGACTAGGCTCGCGTCATCACACGACGGAGCCTCTGGCACCGACCAGAATGCTCACCTCATATAGAGACCGGAGAGTCCGTGAACTGGATACCACGTGACTCCTCCCTGCAGTGCTTCGCCTCGCAACTGGGTCAAGCGGGGATTATGAGAGCGACAGCCAGGGCATAGGAAACGCTGCGGAGGCCTCGGTGCAATGGCTAGAGCCAAGCCCAGTCTGGCCAGGACTGCGGCCGCAGCTCCACCGTCGAGGCGGCTAGGCGCGCAAAATTAACAGCCTCTGGTGCCTAGCTAAACACGGGTAGTGGCCAGGGAGCCTGCAACAAACCTTGCTGACAAGAGCTTTGCCCCAGGTGATTCAGACGGGCTATCTATCGAGGAGGGACGCACACCCACATTTGACTGGGAAGACATAGCTAACATGGTAGAAACACGTAGCTGCTGTTGAGATTGAAACAACCGTTCCAGTAGACTTTTGACCACCACTAGCCCCACCAATAACCCGAAAAACAGAAGAATCCAGGTGGTCAAGGTAGGCCATGAGAACCAGGAGGTGATTCCGTTCCACAAACCTTTGATTACCTCCCCGAGACTAGACAGGTCAAACGTAACGGGTTTTAACTGAATGTTCCCTATCTTATCAAGACTCGTCTCTATCTGCTGAGAGAGATTACGAAAGTTCGGGAGATAAGTATTTTGCAACCAGGCTTTGACGCTGGCCGAGGTTCCGGTCACGTTGGCTCTGACCGGGGTGACACAGAGCTTAAAGACAATCTAACGGGTGTCACACATTTCCTGGACCACTTTCCAAAGTCCGTCTATTTCAAGTCCTAGTTCATCTATTTCAGACTGAAGCTGCAATATCGCCTGAGAGTTTAAGTCAATTTGTTGACTCTGGGCCCTCAGTGCATCTCGGGTAGCATTGGCTAAATTGTTGACAGCGTTCATCGTTAGGGCGATCTGGTCTGAGGTCCAGGCGTGGAGGACCGCGTCTCCAACAGCAGGGATGAATAAAGAGGCAGCAAGGCCCCCCACGCGCAGCAGCCAATTTTTTACATTCCTCTTATTCCTGGAAGGCGTTGCAGGGTTAGCGAATTGAAAGTTTTTTGTAGAGATAGTTTGGGTGACTGGGCCAACCCAGTCAGAAGCATTAACGGGAACCCAGACATAACTGGGACGGTAAACCAGAATGGCGAAGACAGGATACCCACTCCAGCATCCTGACAAAGTGCAGGGGGTTTGGGAACAATTAAAGGTAGGGTCCAAGGAGAGTAGAAAGGCAAAAGGAGGCTGCACGCAGGTCTCCCTGTGCAGAGAAAAGGAACAGTTAGTACTATCATGTTTCCCTACGTCGAGGAGGGAGCACTCAGTTGCATTCCCAACTGCGTCCGTGGAAGTGTTGGCGATGGTGCCAATCAGAAGGTTGAGATACCGCAGGTCGACACATGCCCCTAGGGGATTACAAATCATTTGTTGTGCCCAAATCTGGACCTTGGAGGTGAAGGGGTTAGTAAAGGCGTGACGACATTGGACGAGGTCAGCCCACTGAGCTCCCTCTGAGTAGTTCAGCAAGGGCTTGATGGAGTAGGCGTGAGGGTCGGTGGACCAAACCCACCAGTCATCACCTAGGCGGCGCGGGCGAGGCGAGGACATGCACCGGTGCCACTGAAACTCCTGCATCGTGGTTACCTGAAAAAGGTCATGCTCACATGGGGGGAAGAGGGGGTCGGGAGCATCCCAGTCTTCAGCACACGAACACACGACGGGTCGGAACCCTGTAAGATTGAGGCATCGCTTCATCTCGTTTTTTTCCAGTAAGCCTTGACAAGAAAGGGAAAGATCGGTCGCATTGAGGAACTCAAGCAGCACACCTGAAGGCACACGACCACAACCTGTAGGACAAGTCTGGTTAGACCGAGTGGAACAGTTAGCAATGGAGAGGTTGGCAAAAGAGAAAATGAGTGTATCATCGGTAAGCGGAAAGGTCTCATTAAAGGTGAAAATTGACACGTTTCGACTAAAACCCATATGAGTAAGACCGGGCGTATAGGTGCGTGTATAGAATCGGGGGGACATGGGGGAACCCTGTCTGATTCTGGGCGTGGGCGCCCTTGCCCAGTAACATGTCGGCATTCCATCCACCACGCCTTACTGCCGCGTTTCTTGCTGCCTGCTCTTCTGCTAATTCCTCAAACCACGCCTTCCAGTCGATATATCGACCTGGGGGCAAGCAGGCGCGAGCAAGCTGATATATGTCTGCAGGCGTATGGTGTAGGGCAGAGAGGTTCTCGACCATGTTTAGGGTAAAAGGGGCATTTGGGCCGTATTGGTGAACAGCCTGTCTTAATTCTTTCAGAACCTTATAATCATAACCCTCATATTGATTATTACCGGAGGGATTGATAATGACTGGGTACATGGCGGCTGGCTGACTAGCGCTCAGTGCGCTAAAGGGATTCCATTTCCAGAAATGCCTCCTTCTGCTAACCAACGGTGGATGATCTTGGGGGCCTGCGTACGCGGGCGGCGGAGGTAGGCAGAGCGGCCCCTCCTCCGACCAGCACTCGGGGAATTCCGGGTTCCCTTCCGGGTTTTGTAACCGAGGGTCATGGAGGTTACCCGAGTCGGCCACTAGGGGGAGTCCGCTGCGGGGATCAAAGGCGGAGGCATTAAAACTCCTCCCCGGAAGCTTTCGCGCGGTTGTGGGCGCTGGTGGGGCAGAGGGCTGTGAGGGCTTCTCTAGATCAATCAGTGGGGGCTCATCTGGTCCTTCGCTCTCACAATGCTCTGACTCTGAGTCAGAAGTATCTGAGCTAGCATCCGGCTCCAGTGGCTTGCCCTTACACGAGCCGCCCGTGGAGGATGCTGACCGGGACTCTCGTAATGCTTCTCGGGCTTGTTCTAAGACAAGGGTCGGACCGAGGCCCGTCGCGGCCTCTGCCTCAAGACACGCGCGGACGGTTTCCCATATGGGGACTAAGATTGGGTCCATGCATAAGCCCGTCCTACGCGCCCGATCGATATCGTGACCGAGCTTTATCCAACAAGACAAGGTAAGACCTCCGGTGTGCTTAAACCAGGGAGCAAAGGTGGCTACATCCTCAAGAAATCGCAGGAGGGAGCTTTTTCGCACTAAAATGCCTCTCTGCTTCAACAGTGTCTTCAAGGGAGATAATAGGGGTGAACTTTCAGACTGCCCTATTCTTGCAGTCGGCGCTAGCTTCAAGCGTGCTCGATGACGTCTATCGAGCCCTTTCCCCGGGGCGGCCTGAGAACCCACGGGCCCTAACCCTCACGTAATAAAAAGCACTCACCCCTTCACGGTGATCAGGCGCGAAGGCCGGCCGGAGTCCGTGCACGGTGCTGGAAAAGGTTCCCCGTACGGGCCACCACTTGTCCGGCGCTGTTCCGTCTGGCTCCCGATTATCCCCGCCGTCGAGGGAAGGAGAGGGAAAGGAAACAGACACGGACACAATGCTCACGGCTGATTCGAGTGCTAATCTTTACTGGGGTTAAGCTTTCATTCCCGAATACAGTTTCCACACAGGGAGAAACCCCGTGGGGGACAACCTCCTTGCGGCCGTCAGGCACGGCTCTCTGCGGGTTGTCTCCCCCACTCTACCCGGGTAAGTTCTTATATACACAGATCGTACCCAATAAACAACTACTACGTGTGTGGGGGTGATTGGGGGAATGGTTGAAACGGATACATGCGTCATAGGCGGAAGCAGGATGCGGGCGCCATCTTGGCTCACTCGATGGGCGGGGGGAACTCTAGAGCAGGCTGCAACATGTCCACTAGGCCAAACCCGGAAAGCGGCTCTCTACAGCTAGAGCCAGTCTGGAACACTGTTATGCACAGAAGCTAAAACAAAAACAGAAAGGAGGGCTTGGAAAAGACAGCAAAGTATTCATGGTCAGAGAGAGCTAGTCTCAAACCCTGGTCTTGGCATTTACTAGATGGGTGATATTGATCAATCAATTCAACTCTCTGAGCCTCAATTTCCTCATTTACTAGTTGGCAATACTACTACCTACCTCCTGATGCTGTTGTGAAAATTGAACAAGTGAATTATGTAAAAAGAAACTTGGCACAGTGCCTGGCACATAGTACATTCTAAATAATGATGGGTTTTTATTAGTTTTTATTAGGTCATCATTACCATATAAATTACCATTATCTCCCAAAACTATTACCATTCATTGGAGGTGTTAACACAGTGTTTTTGCAAAACTGTGATAAGGACAAGCAGTCAACTTGACCAGGTGATGGTGCCCAGTTGTTCTGCTGCTGTGAATTTAAATCATCAGCATGTGAAATTCATATATGGCTGATTACATCTGTGGTTGGCTAAGGGGAGTGCTTTCCACAGTGAGTGAGACTTAAAAGAGAGAGGTCAAAAGAGAGCTCAGTTGTCCAGATTCACATGTTTAGAGATGCAGAAAGGACCCATCTCTAGGAAAGCTGTTGGAACCCAGAAGCTGGGAGAAAAGGCCAGAAGACGTCACCATGTGCCTTGCCATGTGTCAGAGAAACTCAGATTAAAGTTAGTTGCTTTTCACCTAAGAAAATGTAAATTTGTAACTAAGTAAATCCCCGTTATAAAAGTCAATTTATTTCTGGTGTATTGCCTACTGTCAGCCTTAGCAAACTAAAGCAAGGACTAAATGATCGTCCTCCCTATGTGCTCCAGGGAGCATTTCTATGTTGTAGTTGGGCCTGCCTTTAGTAGTTCCTGTCTTTAGGTATAATTTAAGTTTTGCCCTTTGTTTTCTATTAATTTTCACTACTTTTTGCCATGAGCCCATTCTCTGTGCTTTTTAAAATAGATTTTCTAAACTGAATCTCTGCTTATAAACTTCTGTAAATTAATTACTTACCTGTCGGTTCCTTAAAGAGTTAAAGAACAGAGGATATTTGCCCTCCTGTGTAGGTGAGGCAGGAATGGGTTTGAATTTTTAGGCAAGTGACCTCTGAAAGATCATTTAACCACTGGATTCCCAGTCTCTTCATATGAGAATTCTAAATTGTAATACTGGGGCAGGGGTAGGACAGATAATGTAACTTATAAGACCGAATATATATTTAAACTATCATGATAGCGAAGGATTACACCAAGCACAGGGCCCTTCTAAGCATGGGGCCATGTGTCCAGGCCACTAACCCATGATGCCATGAAGCTGGCCCTGGGCATCAGGATCTTGGATACAGACAGAAGGGATTGATTCTAGTCAATTAAAGATGAAAAGGCTATTGAGTAGCTCACAGCACTGTTGTCACTCTACAGAACCAGGTTCTGCGTGATGTTTCTAGGACTGGCCTGAAGGTCAGCAGCTTTTGCAGCCCCTTGCTGGTACTGTCCCATATCTTGGAATTGAGACCTACCAGATTGGCCAGGGGCCACCATGAAGCCAGTCCTGCATCAGACACCACACCCTCTTCAGAATGGCTGTCTTCTCTAAAAACTTGATGTCTCAAACCGTACCTCATCAACAAAATGGACTGGATGCAGTGCTCCCTTCCTCACGTTGCTCACCTACCATCTTGGCACCACATGGGCCCATCAAGGTCTGTGTCCCGATTGCAGTGAAGGCCGGGGAATGAATATCCCATTTTCCACCAAAGGAAAGGGGCTCACAGAGAGCCAGAAATTCTCCTTCCTCTCCACCAAATAGCAAAAGTGTCAAAATGCAAAAGGACACAGAAAGAAGGAAGATGCCCAAAGCAAACACACCCCCCTCGTTTGTTGGTTATAAGGATGAGAAACGATGTGCACAGTTGGCCATACCAGGGTCTGACACAAAGAATTTCAGCAATGTATGGGAGCAATTGTTTTTAATGTCATTATAATAATGTTATTATTGCTTTTATTACTGGTGTAATATACTCTATTCTAGTAGATCTTAGTGGTTGTTAATAAAATATTAATGTTTTTTATTTATTTTTTCATATATTTCACTGCACAAACAAGGAATATGCTGATTGTCCTCATACATGAACATTAGTGAATCCAATGATTGACCTCTTGAGAGAACCACATTTAGTCTATGGTAAAGCACAGCTTTCAGGAGATAAAAGCAGAGTCTGGGAAAGCTTGTTGGAGATTACAGAAAAGGACAAATAATATGAAATTGTCTTCATATGTCAGATGGGATGAGAAGGGTGCATGGTTTGGAAAAGTATCCTCAAGTGTTAGAAGGACCCTTTGGTGTATCGCTTTGCCTAAGTTATGGTCTTCTCCATCAATGTGTTTTATTAATTACTGACATGCAAGACTCATAGTTGATGGTCCCAAGAGTGCTTTGCTCTTCTCTCTCCCTATCATTTTTTTCTTTCTTCCATACCCTTTGCCAGCTTTCCTGCAGTGTCTGCTCTAACATTACACTGGCATTTCCCCTACATTGTTTCAGAATGACAATACACAGTTAAGCCATTTCATTTCCAAAACTTTTGAAATGTCTCTGAAGTAAATCGATGCCATGTTATCACACTGCAGTCTTATGGATCATTGCCCATTTGTCCTTAGCCAATAACAATGTTTGCAAATTAACTGGCTGCTGTCAATGTGATCTCAGGACATCAATGTGTTTATTTGCTTAAGTTATCATGTGAAAATCATACTTAGTGGATTTTGGGAAATAGATTTTGGTATCTTAATCAAAGGGGAAAATGAAGAGGTTTTGCTTCTCCCTGATAAATAAGGAAACTGAGATCTTTGCAAGAATGTCCGCCTGATTGCAGCATCTCTGCAACCCCACAATGGTTTGCTCTCTGAATGGGAGTGCTTATTCCTGTGTCTGGTTATGAGGCCATGGTTTTGAATCCCCCCCACTTTGATGAGAAGAGTCACTTCTTATTGCAGTTCCAGCTAGAGAAGGATTTCTATTTTCCAGAGCTGCTGTAACAAAGTGTCCCAGACTAGTTGACTGAAACCACAGAAATTTATTTTCTCAGGCCCCTGGTGGCTAGATATCCAAAATCAAGGTGTTGGTAGGACCAAGTTTCCTCTTCAAGGGTAGAAGCCATCCACACTTCTCCCCAGTTTCTGATGGGTAGCCGGCAGTCTATGGCATTCCTTGGCTTTTGACAGTATGACTCAATATCTGCTTCTGTGACATGGCCATTTCTCTCTCCATCCCTCTCACTCTCTCTCTCTCTACAAATATCCTCTCCTCATAGACCACCAGTCACATTAGATTAGGGCCCAGCTTAAACCACGTCAGCCTCATGTTAACTAATGGCATCTTCAAAGGGCCTGTATACAAATCAGTTCACATTCATGGGACTTGAGGAGACTGGCTTGATAAGAGTCCATGACTTGTAAACTACTTTTGAGGAACATGGTTCAGTCCTCTTTACTGTGGCTCCTTTCAGTAGAGGTAACTGCATTTTACATGTAGGCTAACAGCACCCCATGCCTATAGGATTCAAGTTCAACAGCAGGACTTTCACTGAGGACTCATGGTTTTATTCATGTATAAGCAAGGGAAAAAGCAACTTATTTCCATTCGAAATTCTGTGGGGTGGCACCTTATTTATTTATAAAACCAAACACATACTTGTTACGCCTGAATTGTTCTAAGCACTTTTTACATATCCATTCATTTTAAATTCACACCAACAATCTTATGAGATACAAGCTATTATATTGTTTACAATCTGCAGGTGAGGACGTTGAGATACATAATATATAAACAAATTTTCTTGGAGTCGCCACCAAGTAAGTGCTAGAGCTGGAGTTTGGATACAGGCAGGTAGATCCGACATCCAGACACTTCACAGTCCTCTGAACTGTCTCTTTTAACTCACACAAAGTGCTGTAGAAGCAAAGAGGTAAGCACTGGTTGAAATGTTTAGATCTAAAGGGTAAGGGAACTAACATCAAAGAAGTGACATCTGAATGGAACCTTAAAGAAAGAATGGATCTGAAAGAAGAGAATTCTTGGAGGAGAGAAAAGCCTTAGTGCACATGGACAGAGAGATGGACTCTCAAGCCACTTCCAGGACCACTTCTAAATAGCAGTGTTTGCTTATGATGCAAGCCCAGAGTGAAAAGAGTGGCTGGTTGGAAAAGTTCAATCTGCAAATGGAGGCCGGACTGTGATGAGTGGGTTTTGGTGGGGCATTATTTTCAGGGCAATAGAAACTTGTCTAAAAATCTTGCCTGATAGTACACACACACATAAAAGAAAGACAAATACTTGTGCTTATATGAAGCTGCGTTAATTTATAATTTATTTTAAAAAGAAAATGGCAAAGTTTGTGGTTATTCTAATTTCCATTCATCTCTCTGTCCATAATGATTCAGCAGAGCTTGAGAATCCAGGATACCGGCAGATTCAGTCACATGATAACGGGGTTGGAGGTGAGAGATTTTGCTTGTTTAGTTTTATTCATTGCATTTCTTCTACATTTGTTTTGACCATATCTGCTTCAGGTATTGTGCTGGTTTGAAGCTGTTATGTGCCTCCAAAAAGCCCATGTTCTGTTAATCCATTCCTGTGGGTGCAGATCTATTGTGGGTGGGATTTTTATTAGGTTGTTTCAATTTTGTGACCCACCCAATTCAAGGTGGGCCTCTTTGTTTTTTCAATGGATTGGATTCTAAAGGCATGGAGCCTCTCTTCTTCTTTTTAAATGCAATTTTATTAAGATATACTTACATACCATATAATCATCCAAAATGTACAGTTGATTGTTCGTGGCATCATCTTATAGTTGTGCACTCATCACCACAATCAATTTTTTAACATTTCAATTACTCTAAAAAAAGAATAAAAATAAGAAAGAATGCACAAAGCATCTCATACTTCTTATAGCTCCCTATTATTTATTTTTTGTCTTTATTTTCTTACTCTTCTGTCAATTAATTGAATAAAGGGAATGTCAGTCACAAGGTTTTCATAATCACACGGTCACACCATGAAAGCTATATAGTTATGCAATCATCTTCAAAAATCAAGGCTACTGGACTACAGTTCAACAGTTTCAGGTATTTCCTTTTCACTATTCTAATACACTGAAAACCAATAAGGAATGATTATATACTACATAAGAATAGCCTCCAGAATGACTTCTCAACTCTATTTGAAATCTTTCAGCCACTGAAACTTTATTTTTTTTTCATTTCTCTCCCACCTTTTGGTCAAGAAGTCTTTCTTAATCCCATGATACCAAATCCAGGCTCATCCCTGGGGTTCATGTTCCATATAGTGGGAGGGCAGTGAGTTCACGAACATAGTTGGCTTTGAGAGAGAGGTCACATCTGAGCAACAAAAGAGGTTCTCTGGGGGTGATTCTTAGGCATAATTATAAGTAGGCTTAGCTTCTCCTTTGTAGGAATAAATTTCATACGGGCAAGCCCCAAGAACAAGGGTCTTGAAGCTGCATTATTTTATTAAAATTCTTCATAATCTAAAATCATTGGAAATAACTCATTTGGTATATATGTAAAATTTTCTTAAAATGTGCATTATTTTTAAATACTTAATTTCCAACTCCATGCTCTAAGTCACTTTGCAATGAACATTCTATAGGAAAATACTATTTTTTCTCTCATCTCAGATGATTTCTTTGGGAATTAATGAATAAATATATTTAAATCTCTTAATGCTTATTGTTAAATTGCTTTCCAGAAGAGTGATGCTTAGTATATTACCACTTGTACAATAATGTGTTTCATTGAACCCTGTCATTCTTAGTGTTAATTTCATAGGCTTATAGTGGTTACCCATTGTTTAAATTTCTATCTTATGGCTAACTAATGAATGTGATATTTCCTTCATCATTTAGTGGCTACCCAGTTGTATTTCATCTTTTCTATGAGGTTCTGCCTACATAATCTTTCCATTTGAGGCAATCCATATTCAAATCCAGGCTCTTGAACTTAATATCAACTTGACATTATCAGCCATTTATGCTCTCTGATTTTCCTTTTTCTCACCTATTAAATGAGGAATCCACTTTAAAATGAAAAATCTCATTATTTCTTCTATTCAATAGACTCATTAACCACAGTTAAGTAAGAATCCAAGCTTAGTATGAGATACAAAGTCCTTCAGGAGTTTCCCCCTCCCTTACCTCATACATTTTCAGAGTAATCACTTGACACTATTCCTCCACATTAAGTTCCATTAACAAACTCCTCACAGTTCTCAAAAGAGGAACAGACATTACTTTCCACCCCTTATACTCTTTACACATGCAGTTCCCCCTTTCTGAACTATCATGCTCTGACCTTCACTCCTTGTTTAGATAACTTTTCTTCATTCTTAAAATTCAAGAGAGGCTTTCCCTCCTCCAATGCCTCTTATATACTTTCCATTCTAGATTAGATAGACATCCTCCATATTCCTATGCAGTTCTTTGCAAAAGCATTCATTGCCATTCCTATTGCACACTACAGAAATTGATGACTTCTATCACTTCCCACCGCATGAGGGTAAGAAATTAGTCCTATGTCTTGCAAAATGATCCACAGTACATTTTGTAGTAAATAGATTAGTTGTGTCTCTCTGTAGCCTATTCCAAGAAAACTATAAGATACAACAGGAAATCCAGCTTCTGACTCCCTGATAAAGAGGTTTTGTCATTAAAGAATCAAACCTATCTAGAACTCATGGGTCTATTCCCTATCCCAGCTCAGTAAGCTTTAATGAGCTGGATCTCCTGGTGCTCCATTTTAACCTGGGGAAGCTTCAAGCTGCCAAAAGTAGGCAAGCACAGAAGCTTAGGACACAAGTCCTGCCAACAAAATTAATTGTACAGCAACTTTCTTTGGCAGACCCACAAAGAACGTCAGGGCTGTCAAAGGTGAGGACAGAGAGGAGGTTTGGCCTACGTGCCCACCAGGGGGTGTTTGCATCCTCAGGGAGCCAGGAGGCAAGGATCTGGCAGGATGTGCCTTTTCCTTATTTTACTCATTAGACTCATATTCATGCCCATGCACAAAGGCTTTCTCAGGCACGTTTCATCAGCTAGAGCAAGGAATCTGGGCTGAAAGGGAAAGTGTTACCTCAGAGCTCTCCCTTCAGGGCAAATTCTTTGATTCAGCTTGAGCTTGGACCCTGCCCCATTAAAAATGTTCTCTGCTTTGAGTAAGAAACCCATTTTAGAATCAACATTCAATCCTCCAGGGTTCAAAACCTGGAGCACAGGCAATGGAAGGGCATGGTAGAGTAGGAGGTTCTCAGACAGACTTGCCTGTGAGATAACAGATGCTGGGAATGAGGGCCTCATTCAGTACTAGGTGTTTCATCAAAGGATTGTACCGTGTGTTATACGAAGGGAAAACTCAGAACTTGGATAACATCCCTTGTGCCCTACTTGTAAATGGGAAAGAAAAGCACAACTAAGTTCCAGGCACAGGACAGCTCTCATTTTGTTCACATAGCAACCCTGACATATGGGTACTGTTCCAGCCAGTGTTAAAAAAGTGTATCTGAGGTCTAGTTTAGGTTAGTTATCTCTCTAAAGTCACTCTATTGGCACCTCCTGGGGCTTGAGTTCATTTGGACCTACATGATCCTTATGCATCTTCTAGAGGTCATTGACCCCTCCAGTTGACCCTGGACATTTGGTGAGAAGCAGCATCACCCCTGCTGTCCCAGCCTGAGCAAAGCTCCAACTGAGGCCAGCCAGGTCAGCCAACTATGGTCTAAACACAGATGCATGAGGATAAATGTGCATTGCTTGCATCAAGATAGCAGCAAAGAGGAGGAGAAGAAGAAAGAGAAAAGAAATAATAAAATAAATTCAAGTGTGAACTTTGCTTGACTTCTGGTTCAAGCAAACCAACTATAAAAAATGTATTTTTGAGACAATGAAGAAAATTGAACAAGGATTAGACTTTGCATGACCTAGATATTCAGTGATGTTAAAGAATTCCTGTTAATATTTTTAGGCATGATAACATTGTGTATGTATGTATACGTTTCATCTGAACTTGTTAGAAATACACATTGTCAAAGGATTTATGGATAAAATGATGTGACATCTGAGATTTGCTTTAGAATGTTAAAACATAAGAAACAAAATGGGGTGAGAATGGAAGAAACAAGCTGGTAAAATGTTCATAACCATGGAAGCTGGGCAAAGGATATATGGGGGCTTTCACACATGCTTGAAATTTTTCATGATAAAAATTATTGGCTTTATCTCTGAGAAGTGGGAACTATGTGATTTTTATTTCCTTCCCTGTACCTTTTAGAAATTTTCAAATTTGATACACTAAGTATGTATTCCTTTAGTTACATTTAAAAGTATGCTGTTTCATTCCACATCATGCATTTTCTAGATAGCTGATGCTTGAATGCTAAATTGTCTCTCATCCATTTCTAAGAAAAACTCTTTACACTATTTTATACATCTTTGTGCTTTCCCCAAATTTGGAATGAAAAATATGAGCCAGGCTTTTCTTTGTGGCTGGTGGACTGTAAAAACACAGAATTCTCCACCCCTCCTTGATTACATGCCCTCTGCAACTGACTTTGCAGCTTCTCCCATTAGGAGGCAAAATCTACCTGGTGTCAAATTGGCCAAATGACAATGCCCAATTGTCTGGTCAGGCAATCACTGCTCTGACCATTGCTGCAAGGATTTTTCATGGTTCACTGATAAACTGGAAGGCTGGTGTATTAAATCATCAGTGAGTTGATTGCAGCTGTGGCTGATTACATCTGTGATCAACTAAAGCATGTCTCCCACTGTATTAGCTAGGGTTCTCTAGAGAAACAGAATCAGCAGGAAATATCTATAGATATAAGATTTATAAAAGTGTCTCACGTAACCATGGGAATGTAGGGTCCAAAATCTGTAGGGCAGGCCACAAACTGGTAATTCTGATGAAGGTCTGCAACAACCACAGGAGAGACTTGCTAGCTGAAACAGGAAGAAATAACTTTCCCTTCTGAATCCTCCTTAAAAGCCTTTCAGTGATTAGATTAAGATCACTCATTGCAGATGATGCTCCCCTTAGCTGATTACATTTGTAATCAACTCTGGAAGCAACTGATGTAATCATGATTTAAGTCCATAAAATGTCCTCACAGCAACAGAGAGACCAGCACTTGCCTGACCAGACAAATGGGCACCACTACCTGGTCAAGTTGACACATGAACCTGACCATGACACCCACCAACAAGACAATCCAATCAGTTGGAGACTTTTAAGTAAGAAAAGAAACTTCTTTTTTTTTTAATGTGGGCAGGTACCGGGAATTGAACCCGGGTCCTCTGGCATGGCAAGTGAGCATTCTTGCCTGCTGAGCCACCATGGCCCACCCAAGAAGAGAAACTTTTGCATTGCTTCTGCAGCCAGTGTGCCTCTCCTATGTTGAGACCTTTCATTGGAGTTGCCAACTTCACAACCTGCCCTACATATTTTGAACTCTTCCATTCTCACAGTTGCATAAGACACCTTTATAAGTCTCATATTTCCAGATATCTCCTACTGGTTCTGTTTCTCCAGAGAACCCTGACTAACAGTCTCTGTCTCAAATCTGAACTAGCCATGTGAATTTTTTTGGCCAACAGATTGTGGAAGAGGTGCTGGTATGTGAGTTCCAAGACTTAAGGGGACTTGGGGACATCCTTGTTCTCTTGGACCCCTATCTCTACCAGGAGAATAAACCCAGGCCTACTTGCTGGAGTGCAAGAAACCACATGAAGTAGGCACATGCCATCCTAGCTGAGACTACTACAGTAGTCCTCAGCCTACTGGCCAGAAGATCAGAGATCTATGGCCGAGCCCAGTTAGGAAAAGCCAGCCTGACCTGGATGCACAGAACTACCCAGCCAGCAGACAGACTGGTAAAAAAATGCTCAGTACTTATTACTGTCTGCCACTGAGGGTTTGTGGTTATTTGTTACATGGAATTATCATGGTAATAGATAATGGATATAGCCTCTCTGAATCAGGTCATATTTTATGAAAATAAACCATGATACCAGCCAAAGAGAAGTGTACCTTTTAGGGAGTGGAGGTATATTTGATTCTGAACTCAATTATCCCAGTGTTCTGTGCTTTGGTGCTTTTAGTTTACTTCAACAAACATCTGGCAAGTGTCTACTATGGCCACAGCACTGTGCATGACAGAGTTAAGATGTTTCCAGGTCTTATTCCACTTTCAGGGTCTCACAGTTATCTAAATTTTTTATCCTTTCTTCCCTTTCCCCATATGCAAAGCCAAGGGTGATCTCTCCCACATTGGATGAGGATTCACTTGGGTTCTGACAGAGGCATTCATTTCTGGGAGAATTGCCTTAAGATTTTAAAGACAGTTTGGCTTTACTCTGGGAAAATTTGTCCACAGACAGAGAAATCCCTCACTGCATTAAAGCCACTAATGATGCTGAAGATGTGCCTTCTTCCCAACAAATCCCTAGAGTTTCAGGCAGGAACTATTTCATGCAATTAAGGAGATAACATCAAACAAGATATATACTACAGATTTTTATTTGCGCACACAAACATAATGAATTAAAAACTCAGAACAATAGAGAAACCAGAATAGCTATCTATAAATCTATTCCAGAGAAATAAAAGTACATGCTATACAATTTAACCTGAAGTGCTTTTTATATTAATAAAATGAAGTGCACTAAACTATTCATGTACATTAAATGCCTTATAATTAAAATAGCCATATATTTAAAATAATAATATTCCAAAGATGTGACTTGAACTGTGATGCAAATTCAGAATCACTATATTCTCATTCCTAGCTTACAGTGGGCTGCTAATTTGAGTACAAATTACAACTTTCAAATGGAACATGTAAAGCTTTTGTAAATTTAGTTCAGTTCAGTTGAGCAAACATGTATTTGGTGCCTACTCTGTGCCCTGGGATGCAAAACTGAAAAAGACACTTTACTTCGTGTCAAGGGAAATACTGGCTCAACAGCATTCAGATGGATACTGTTTTTGTAATGAAATAAGTTGCATGATAGCAGGAACCCCAAGAATATACCTGAGCCTAGGCAAGGAGCCTTAGCATAGCCTGGGAAAGACAGATTTTAGGGGTGGGGTGGTAAGGGTCCTAAAAGAAGAGGACTAGAAGCTAACCCAGAGAAGAGATAGATAAATGAAGGTTGATGCTGGTAAAGCCAAAGAGAACAGCATCAACAAAAGCCAGGAGCAGCCAAAGTGTGTTTAGGAAGCCACAAATTAAGACACTTGCTATATTTTTCTGCTTAACAAATGAATAAAAAATAATGCATGAACGTCTTCACCACCACCTCCTCTAACTGTAAACTTTGGCACTTTCTCCTGGTCTCACCTTGTTCCTTGTGTTCCTCCTCAAGTGCTTAATACTTCTCCTATATCTGTCTCCCCTGGCTGGACTGCAAGTTTCACATAAAGAAGGAAAGTGCTACTACTGCATCTTCAACAACCTGCAAGTTGTTTGATATGGACTAAGTGCTCAATAAATAACTGCCTCAATTCCATGCCTCAATCAGTGGAGTCACCACTTGCCTGCTGTACAGGTAGTAAGTTGGGGACTTACCTAAATAGCTTTCCTCTCCCTCACTCCATAGCCAACCACACATCCAGTCCAGACAATTCAACTTCCTTACCTACTTTTAAACCTGTCCTCTGCTTTCTCATGATTTTGCTTATGTGCAAGTCTATATCTAAAACATTTTCCATATCTGTTTTTTTCCAATGCTGTAATATTTCAGGCCTTGCTTGTCCAGTTTCATTAGCCTCTTAACTGGTATGCTATCAGATTTTGTACCACTCTTATGTCAACTTTCCAAACTGAGTCTATCGCGGAAGACCTCAACCCCTTAAGAAGACATATGTCAAGTGTGATATGGAAATATATGTATTTTTCCCTTTCAGATCCACTTTTTACCGCCCTTTCCCTGCTTTCTGCCTTGGAAGATAGCCCTTTATACACACACTGCCTTCTGGTTACAGTTGGGTTCTGTCACAGGGAAGCACTTACAGGAAATCATTGATCTGGGGCAAGTAAAACGGGGAGACTTGTTCTCTGGGACCTTCTCTGTCTGGTCATCATAGGTCATCTGAGACCCTCCATAAAGGCTTGGGTCCTGCCTCATGGCCCATGCTTGCAGCCACAATTACTCCCAGTGGGCCCAGAAGCCACTCCCTTTCTTCCCTCTTCTGCCCTAAAGATTGTCACTTCTCCCTGCTCTTCCTAACCCGTATACTGGTTTGAAAGGATTATGTACCCTAGAAAAGCCATGTGTTAATGCTGATCCATCTTGTGGATCTTTTAATCCCTATTCAGTACTGGAGTTTGGAAACTTGATTAGGTTACCTCCACAGAGATGTGATACACCTAAGTGTGGGTACTAGCCTCTGATTAGAGGGAGATGTGACTCCACCCAGTCCAGGTGAGTCTTGATTAGTTTAATGGAGTCCTTTAAAAGAGTAAACATTTTGAAGAGCAACAGAGCCGGGAGGTCAAGAGCCCAAAGAGCAGAGACCTTTGGAGATGAGAAAGGAAAATACCCCTGGAGAAGCTTCATGAAAAAAGAAGCCTAGAGAGAAATCTAGCAGACATCACCATGTTCACCACATGCCTTTCTAGTTGAAAGAGAAATTCTGAACTTCATCGGCCTTTCTTGAGTGAAGGTAATCTCTTGTTGGTGCCTTAATTTGGACATTTTTATAGACTTGCTTTAATTAGGGCATTTTCATGGTCTTAGAACTGTAAACTTGCAACTTAATAAATTCCCCTTTTTAAAAGCTGTTCCATTTCTAGTATATTGCATTCTGGCAGCTTGCAAACTAGAATACCAAAGGTTAGGAACTCTGACTCTGCTACCCACAAACTCTCTTTACCCCACATATGAAAATGGGCCCTGTAACTCCTCTACAGGAAGAGAGCAGGAACTTCAGCGTGATTGAGCCTTGACCATGTGCCAGGCAGAGTACACAGGACTTTCTATGAATGACCCCAAAAGGAAAGTACTATCTACATTTCACAGGTGAGCGCAATGAAGCTGGTAGGAGTTGGGGAAAGTTATGCAAGATCATATCACAAGTGGTAGAGCTTGGTGTTTTAACCTGTATCTGCCAGACCCTTAATTCTGTGATCTTTTTACTGCAGTTGCCATCTTTGTCATTCTTTCAGTATGTATCTTAACTCCATATAATTTTATATGGTTATGTAGGAGAAGGCATCTTTCCACATCAGCAACAGTTTGGACTGGAAAATTGAACTGCAAATGCTCTCCTTTGAAGTCAAACATGGTTCTCAGACACACATGATGTACTCAGAGTAATATGTTTGTAATATCACATAAATACATTTTCCTCCCCAATAAAGTCTGACTGAGGCCAATTCTCCTCCATGGAGCCATCCATTCACTCAAGTTTGCTCTTGGCTGAGAAGTATCCCAGCAAAATCATGTTTGTTCCTGTATTTAATAATTGCTGCTTATTCTTCACGCATCCATTTCCTTCCCACATCCTAGGTAGGATCTGCCACTCATGGAGCCTCATTTACTTGGCTCTGGTTGAGTTGGCCTTTTACTTAAAACATGCCCATATCTTTGCCCCACTGGGACCCTTTTGCTTTTCTTGTCCCTCTGCCTAGTATGCATAGTTCCCAACCCACCCTCCTTGCATGCCTGGCTATTTCTTGTCATGGTCGCATCTTCAATATCTCCCCTTCAAGAAAGCTTTCCTTGGACACTCCATCTGAGCTTCTCACAAGCTTTCCTTGCACACCATCAATTCCTATAGCAGTCCATATGCTTTATGCCCAGTTAGCTGAAGTCTCCTTGATATTTTCAGGCTTATTTATGGGCTTGCTTGTTGACTGTCTGTCTCTGGCACAAGGGAATAGACTTTGTCTGTATTATTTTCACTGTTTTTCTGATGCTGTGATAGTCCCAGGCACATGTTAAGACCTTAATAAATATTGATCAAATGAGAGAACAAATAAGTAATGAAATGCAAGTTTGCCTTAAAGATTACCATGTTGGGTTGTGGGTGAACTTCTTATCAGACTCTCTTCCTAAATGATAATTCTTCATGGGCAGGTACTGTCTTCTATTATCAACAGCATGCAGTGAAAATGTAGTAACATTGGCATTGTGATCAAGACCTTAATAGTATCATAGTTTGTGCATCACCCTCTAAGTCAGCCTGCTCCTGGGTGCTAGAGATTAATTTCTTATTTGTGAATAGAAACATTTCTGAAATTCCCATTCTATCCATAAACTATTATTGTTAATTCTGTCTTTGGACCAGTTGGAAAGCATTTATAGTAGTCCTTTAAGCTTTTCATACTTCTTTAAATATCATTTGTGTCTCTCAATCTATGCTCAACTTTGTTTTGGTGGCATAGATATTAATATTTATCCCAGTGCACAGGTGAGAAATTGAGCATCACAAATTTAGTTCACTTCTCTGAAAAAAAAAATAGCTATGTCAGATGGAGACAGAACTGTACTTGCTTATCTCCTTGTTAGAGTTTACTTACAACCTGCAGCCTATGGGCCCTAGAAAGTATCAGGAAAGGAGGGAATTAATGTCCTCCAGGAACTTACAGTAAGAATCCAGCTTTGAAGTGTTAAAAGCTGAGCATAGCGCCTGGCACAGAGTACAAATCCATAAATATTTAATAAATGACTGAAAAGAAAGTGGTAAAATAACAGGGAGCTGTATTGTCTACTATGATTCTATGGACTCTGAAATAAAAATATAAAGAGAAAACAGTAATTACAAAGTTTCGATTAAGAACAAAAGGTAAATATGGTTTTTTTAGAGACTTTGGTGAAGGTAATTCTAATGAAATCAAAACAGGACTCATTTATGAAATTGAATCATATACATCTGTGCAGCTGAACCTTAAAAATGTTGTGCTTAACATCCTAACAATTTTTACTCCATCCTGTTGCAAATGGCTTGGACAATTTAATGTGGCTAGACTAAAGACATATGTGAGAAGAGAAAACTATCCTTTTCACATATTGCATGTTTTCAGTAGATCACCCCAGAGCTCATTGTCCCTCTCTGCTCCTTAGGGAGATAAAAGTGCCTCATTACTCTGCTTCATTTTAATATTTAACATATAGAAAAAGACAGAAACAGCTATGAGAGGGAGAGAACAAGAATATGTGCGTTGCGGTGGGGGGCGGGGGGAATGATGGAGTGTAATACGTATACAGCTAAAAGGCCATTCCAGAAAACGAGCATAGAAACTATTTAGATTTGAATGGGAAGAGCCAGCTCATTTTCCATTTCCTTAATTAATAAATGGATATCTTTGGAATAAATTATAGACATTTTGAACCTGAATGAGTTATTATAATGGCTTTCCAAAAAAAAATAGAAACAAACAACAAATAATAAAGCAGTGATCTGCTGGATATAGCAAATGATAAAGTGAACTTTTAAAGGAGCTCAATTACAAACAGTGCTCATTTCAGATTTTTTTTCGATTTCAAAGAGCCAAGTGAAATATGTATATTTGTGATGTGTGATAAAATACACCTCTATTTAGAAACTTCATCAAAAAAAACCCTAAAAAACAAAATACATACAGACTGTGCTGATTTATGAGATCTGGAGGAGGAGCTATCAGAATCCCATGGGTCAGTTAATTCATCATCTAGTGAAAGTACAAAATACACACTCAATCAGATTTTATTCACAAGTTGCAAGACATCATATAAAGACCTTTTTAACATATATTATTGAAAATCTCTATTATAGTCCTCCAACTTAGGGAATTTGATTAAATCTCCATGACAGAAAATAAGGCATTGTAACATATGCACTCATATTGCAAAGGTCCTATTAGAGCATAGGCATGCCAGCCTTATTATGTTGAAAATGAATGGTCCTGGGAAACTAATTTAGTGAGAGATGAACTTAGAAGAACTAAAAGCATTTAGTACTGAGCAAATTACCAAGTGAAATTGCTTTGCTATGAAACTTTGGGCTCATTGTCAGAGATGTTTAGTCTGCTCAAAAGGTTTGATCTAGGAGAACGCCCTGTGTTCAGAGAGAAATTCAATTTCCACAGTAGGGGCTGGAGAGCTACCGTTGGCTCCCACAAGCTGGCTCAGCAAAGAGCTGGATCTGGGCCTTGGAGGTCAGCAGATCCAGCACACCTGTGCAAAGTCCTGGCTTCTGGTCTAGGTTCCAAAAGAGCTCCACCCATATTTATCCACTTGTTCTGGTCAGAAGTGGAGAATGCATACATAATAGCAAATTGAACCATGCATGCCACATCTCATGAGCAGGAGTTTTCCTGGCTACTGGGCATTTAACACAACCTTTTGGAACTAAGCCCATCATTGGCTATACTAAGCCATCTCTTCCAAGATATAGCTGCATCACTGGTCAAAGGGCAGGAAAACAGACGATTTCTCTGATAGTCATATGCTTTCAAAGGATTTCATGTAAATTTAGCCCAAGAAGTGTTTGTCCTTAATAGCAAAGACATGGATAGACTCAAAGAATCCTTTGTTAAACCTGGGGTAAAGTGACATGAGAGATGATCTAAAGCCTAGATCAAGGGCAATCTTCACATATTTTTAGATGGGAAATAGAGGCCTGGAGAGGTGATATGACAAAGACTTAAACAGAAACTTGAGAGCATTGAATGGAATGAGAGTCTTCTGGGAAGAGAGTCAAAGCTCATATATTACACTGAATTATCTTGGCTTCACAAAGAGGGTTGTACCCCCAAGACTCCACATTGCTTCTAGGTATGTACCCACAAGACTACTTATTTTCTTTGATATTCACTTTAAGGAGGCAGCCAGAGCAGGAGCTGCCAAATTGAATTAATAAATGGGGAAATGGAGTCCTGCCCACAGACACAGGTGGCAGAGCAAGGTCTTGATCCAAGATCTTCGGACCCCATGTCTTGGGGTTCGTCACCATACAAACATTCCCAGCCACATGAATCAGACTGCTTTATGTGAATTTCAGAACACCCGTTGTGCTCCCTATACCTAAAATGAGTGAAGCAAGTCCCAAGTTTATCATGATGTGCCCTATTTTACTTGGCACTATAGCATGAGATAATATTGCAAAGAGCAATCAAGAACAAAGGGCCTTGATTAATAATAGGAAGGCCAAGACTTCAAACATCATTCTCCAAGCTGGGATGAATCCATGGTCATCTCGAGTAGTGTTGCCTGATAACTGGTGGAATTAACTGATAATCATGCATCTTGGGAGAGATCCAGAAAGGGTTATTCTAGAAAACAGGGAAGCATTAGAAGAATCCTGCTTCAGAGTGATAAGCTTAAAAGTCAAGAAACTGTAGAATTCAAATGGCCTTGCAACTTGAGGTAGCCATGGGGAAACCTTCACCTTACCCTTCCTCTATAAGCTTTAGAATTTGGCATGGATGCACCTTTCAAAGGCTTTCCTGAAGCCCCCCACTCACGGGGCTCCACAGGACCTAACATTTTTCCCCATCATAGCACACGTAGTGCTTCATGATGTAATTTTGTCCGTCTCTCAGATGGACCCTGAATGCTTCAAGGTAGGGACTCTCGTCTTCAGGCATCTCTCTCCAGGGCTAGGGCCAGTGCCCAGCATACCTGGCCTAAGCTCAGGCCTACAACATATGATTGTTGAATGAATGAAGGAAAAACAGTATGCATTACCATTTTTGTCTCGGGAAATATTGACAAACTCACTTTCCCTACTTGCAGGCTGGTGTCACCATGTGTGCTGTTGTTGAAGAAATGTGCGGCTGGCAAAGGTTCGTTTGCTGCTATTGTGTATAATGTGTGTGAATGTGTTTCCCTCTTTAGCTCTAAAAAAAATGCAAGCATCTCCATAAATCTCCATACTGATCATATGCAAAACAACAACAACCAACAAACACAAACCTCAATTCCTGTTCAAATTCTGAAAGGACTGTGTGCAATGAATTGTGATATGGGGGGGGGGGGGTTGAGGATTTGAAGCACAAGCCAGGCTGGACCCTGCTTTTCACAGATGAAGAAATGAAACTGCAAGTAAGTACAGGGTCCTGCTGAAGCTCCTAGGGTAATTAGAAGGAAAGCTTTTACTATAACCCCAGAATCCTTTACCCAGTCTATTATTCACCCTGTAGGAGCTCTCAACTTAATTGATTTAATTTGTCACTGAGATGTCATACTTAGGCTGAGACCAAAAACTGTAACTGGCTATGTCTACAGCAAAGGAGAGTAATTAGCAAATTCAGATTGTCATGCTGATTTTTATCCCTCTAATCTGAGGGCCACTTATTGCTGTAGGTATTACCCATAAGACAGAAAAGAGATAGAGGTCTGTGAACAGTTTTCCTGAATCTTGCAAGATAGATCTTGTGTCTCTTCTGGGGAGTCTTCTGGGCAATCTATAGGCATAAGGAAAAACACAGAACTCAGCTACTTCTTTCCCTGTCCTACTCTCTTTCCCCTCCCCCTTTCTTACTTCGTATTTATTCATATGCATTTCGTCTGAAAAGTCCTGATCCACACTATGTCTTTTACAGCTTTCTTACACTGTTAATTTTAACTTTTCTTTATTGTGAAATATAACAAATATACAAAAAAAGTAATAAATTTCAAAGTGTATTGTAACAAGAAGTTATGGAACATATTTCAAAGTGTGGTGTGGGTTACAGTTCCACAATTTCAGATTTTTCCTTTTAGCTGCCCTAAGACATTGGAAACTAAAAAGAAATATCAATGTAATGATCCAGTAGTCATATTCATTTGTTAAATCTTATCTTCTCTGTTATAACTCCCCCTTCCCCTTTGATTCTTCTCCCACACTTTATGAATATTTGGGTTTTGCCCATTCTGACTTTTTCATGTTGGAAACAGGTATCCACAATATGGGATGGGGGATGGAACTAGTTGATATTCTTGGAGAGACTGACACCTCTAGGTTTCAGGATTTATCTGGCCTAGGAACCATCTGAAGGTTTTAGGTTCCTGAAAAATAAACTTTTCTTACATTGTCATTTAACTATTAAATCATATTCCCCAATAGAATATTAGCACCTCAAGAAGGTCATGCCTTGTTTGTTTCCCTCCCTCTTTTCCCTTTGTTACAAAATCATAGACTCTACATCTCATGAGTTGAGTTCACTTCATTTGAATGCAAGTTATCCAGAAATTTATCCTCAATTTTATTATCTAATGGTCACTTGTGAGATAGAACTTCTTACTGAAGCAAAAATGTAGCTCTGATAATAGATGTGTAGCCAACACAATCACTGTCTTTTACTGAGGACATTGTGCCAAGTTCAGCATTTCAACAACATCCCTGCCACGGTCTGGAATCTCTGGGGTTCTCTTGACTTTTCTCTCTCAGTTGCAAGATGGCTTCAGACCAGCAAGCATCAGATCCTCACATTCTGCATCCAAAGACAGCAGTAGGCAGGAACGGATATTCTCCTTTCATAGCTTTTTCTTGTCAGGAAAGAAATATCTTTTCCAAACGTCCCAGTAAATTTCTCCATTCATCTCATTGGTGAGAACTTCGTTTCATGATCACTGCAGGCAGCAAGAGAGATGGGGACTTTGTTTTCTGTCTCTTTCTCTGAAATGGGCAAGAGAGCAGGGGAGAGTCAGACAACAATACCTGCAGTCCCCAGCCACAAGGGTCAAGGCTATGGGTGGCCACTACATGCAGCTAAGCATTTCATTGCTTTGGTCTAGATCAGTGATCCTTAAAATTTACTGTGCATGAGAATCACTCAGAGTATTTGCTAAAATAGGGTTCCTAGCTCCCTCTTGGAGAGAGCTGTTAGGCTCCCTAGGGATGCTAAGGCTGCCTGTCTTCAAACTATCATCTAATCAAGCAGTGGTCCAGAGCCTGCTCGCATAGTTACATCCTAGCAATGAGAAAATGAGGAGTGGGCAAGAGGAATACTTTTTTCTTGTTGTTGTTGTTATTACTACTAATGATGAAAATTCTTAAAATAAAAATATAAAAGAGGGAGAGAAAACTAAGGGTTTCCAATTGTCTTTTAGTTATCACCAACTTTATCCAATCACCGATAGTTGAAAGGCATTGGTCCAGGAATTTGAAGAACTATCTCTAGCATTCGTTCTTCCATGATGCAGCTGTCTGATCTTGAGTTAGTCAGTGTCCTGGTATGGACTTAGCTCATCATGCTAAGTGGCAGTGCTGAACTGTATTTGTTATTGCTCCCATTTCTGCTTTAGGTGTCTATGACCCATTGCTTTGTTCATTTAGCAAAACTCACTCTTTCCTTTAACAGCATCTTTGGGTATTCATCCAGTGTCAAGCCCTATACTTGAAACATAGATTTCCCTGTACTTGCCCTTAGAATAGAAGTCCTAATTCTTCAACTGGCACATGTTGGAATCAAGGTTAAATAATCAGTCTGTGTGTTCAACAGTGAAAAAATTATTGAATAGAATTCTGTGGACAATGAACACTCCTTTTGCTTTGAAAGTTGGTTAGATCACCCTTCAGCTTGATGTATCTTGAAGGACCTGAATGGAAATACGCAGTGTTTCCAAACTTAGATGCAAGAAAAAACATGCTTCCCTTGCTCAGAGGCTGTTTGTTGTCTTTTGCAAATCAAAGTATGAATTGTTTAATGATTTTGGCTTTTCAAATTTTATTATTTTGAGGGAAGGAGAGAGAGAGAGAGAGAGAGATCACAAATCCATTTAGTTTGGAGGGTGTCCAGTGACTCTTTCCGAAGTAGACATAAGTAATTAAAGCACTTAGCACTTTAGCCAGATCTCATTTCACCTCCCTTCAAAATGAACATGCTCTACTCCAATGGATCTTTGGCTCTTTCCTACAGCTTCAGGTAGGAAGGCATCCTGTGCAAGACAGAGGAAAGCTGACCTCCCACACTCCCGGTCCAGTGCCTTATGCCAATTCCCCCACATTCCAGAAGAATTAAATAACTATGGGGGTGGAGGCACCCCTGTCACAAACAATTTTGAATGCATTGTGAATTAGAAGCAGATATCTCTTAATGACAGCAGATCAGTATGCCAGATGCCCTTTCCAAACCCAAAATACTGGCCAGGGAGAGAAGGATGAAGAGAGGACACCCACTAAGCTACATCCAGCTTATACCTGCTAGGCACTCACTGGCTCACTGGCCATTGTTAAGGTCAGAAATGGGGCAGGCTGAAAATCTCAATGTTTCTGTTGATTCAAGACCCTTCTTTTCTTTCATTTCCCTTTCACCTTCCTTCGTCAGGGTGTTGCATGTTTGCACTTGACCGGGGATTAGTGAGATTGTTTGCATGAGCCAAATTGGAGAAGCAGAAGGAAGGAAAGAGCCCGTGGACACTACTGAGATCTGAGTTCATTTAATTCCAGCTTTGATAAGGCATTATTCTATAAGACATGGTCACTCTCCAAGTGGGCAGCTGCCTCATACCAACCATCCTTTTTTCAGCTTTCCAAGCTCTTCCTGTTGGCCGGAAATTTGGCTTCTGATGTCAGACACTTTGCTTCAGCATTTTAGAATTTTTCAGGAGAATACCCTAAGAACACTATCATTCTCTTAAATCTGATTATTTTTTTGATTGGTGTTAACAATGGAAACCTTTTAAAAAAACTTTACTACTGTTTCTGTTTTCTATTTTCAGTTGATCTGATTGTGACATAATACTGTCCTGAGTTGTCAAAACTATAGCTGTGTCTAAGACTGGTGATAATAAAACACAGTTAAAAGAAGATGTGAGGATTCTGAACCATGAGCTTAATAATCACTACTTACACTATTGCTATTACTATGCTTATTGAATCTAATATTATTATTGTGCCATTATTTCTACCTTTTCTACCACTATTACCACTCTACCTACCACTGAGCTTCCTTCTACTACAATCAGTATTAACATCATTATTTCTGCTGTTCTAGTTTGCTAGCTACCAGAATGCAACACACCAGAGATGGATTGACTTTTAAAAAGGGGAATTTAATAAGTTGCTAGTTAACAGTTCTAAGGCCAATAAAATGTCCAATTAAAATGAGTCCTTAGAAGTGTCCAATCAAAGGTATCCAGGGAAAGATACCTTGGTTCAAGAAGGCCGATGATGTTCAGGGTTTCTCTCTCATTCTGAAAAGACACATGACGAACACAGTAAGTTTCTCTCTCAGCTGGAAGGGTACATGGAGAGCATGGCATTATCTGCTAGCTTTTTTTTCTGGCTTCCTGTTTCATGATGCTCCCCGGGAAGCATTTTCCTTCTTCAACTCCAAAGGTCGCTGACTTGTGGGCTCTCTGCTTCTCATAGCTATGTTGTTCTTCTCTGCTCTTTCTGAATCTCTCATTCTCCAAGATGTTTACTCTTTTATAGGACATCAGACACTAATCAAGACCCACCCAAATGGGTGGAGACATGTCGTCACCTAATCCAGCTTAACAACGGCTCTTGATTAAATTCACATCTCCAGGGAGATGATCTGATTACAGTTTCAAACACACAATGCTGAATAGGGATTAGAAGAAACAGGCTGCCTTTACAAAATGGAATTAGTGTTAAAACATCGTTTTTTTAGGGTAAATACATCCTCTAAACCAGCACAACTGCTACTCCTACTTTTACTGCCTAATACTTCTACCACTACCAGTGTTTCTATTACTGCTAATATTACCACCAGTATTAGTACCATTCCTACTACTACTTCCTGATACTTTTACCATCACCATTATTTTTATTACTACTGGTATTTCCACCATTATTGCTACAATTTCTATTATTGCTGCCTAATACTTCTACCACCACCACTGCTTCTGTTAGTACTAATATCACCACCATTATTACTACAATTCCTACTGCTACTACCTAATACTTCTACCACTGTCATTGTTTCTATTACTACTGGTATTTCCTTCCACTGTTATTTCTATAATCACTATTACTACCTACTACTACTAGTTAATATTTCTACCACCAACATTGTTTCTATTACTACTACTGTTACCACCATTATTACTACCATTCCTACTGCTATATACTTTTACCACCGCCATTGCTTCTATTACTACTACTATTTCCACCATTATTGCTACCATTCTAACTATTGCTACCAATACTTCTACCACCGCCATTGCTTCTATTCCTACTGGTATTACCACCATTATTACTACTATTCCTACTATTGCTGCCACTCCTATTGGTATTCCCACTAGTAGTACTACTGCTACTATCTCTGCTGCCACTGTTCCTACAGCTCTCTTCTAAGTAATTGATTTCCATATCCATTGCATTATGTCCTCTTCATAGCAATCCATTTCACAGATAAGGTAGAGATCAGCTAAATAGCTAAAACACCCAGCTAGTCAGTGGTCAAATAGGGATTTGAACCCAGTTATATTTGATATCAAAAACTATGCTTTAACACTGTTTCTATATTGCTTCTGATCTCAGTGGTGTGAAAGAAAATATACAGTATAGCAGGGATTGGCTGGGTCCTGTAAATCTATAAACTTGCTGTTTTGTTTCATTCATTTATTCATGGATTAATACTTGTGAGAATATTTACAAAGCAGAGGTGATGAGGACTCTGCCCAGGGTTTTGAGGTGCTCCCTTCAGCGGGGCCGACAGACATGGTTGCAACCCAATGTTAGATCAGTGTCTGCACTACAGGCCATTCAAAGTGATGTGAGAAGCAAAGAAAGCAATCAAGCTCATCTGTTCCCAGGTGGCTTTGCAGAGAATATGCCACATGAAGCAGATGGTGAGAGTGTTGCAGGGTGGACTTGAGGGCAAGAAATTCCAGACAGGGGCCTGGCATGAGCTAAGATGAAGAGGAAAGAACAAAGGGGCTCCAAACTCCAGGCTTTCACAAGCAGAAGGTGTGTGCCTGGCCCATAAGCAGTGGAGCAGGGTGGCTGGAATTTCACTTCTGCTCCATACACATGGCATCTGACTTTTCATCTCCTTCTGAACTCAGTATGCCATGCAGATAAACTCAGAATATCGTGGGTAAATGCTGAGCATCTTCTATTCTGACCTTGGATAAGCCTCCTTGGTCTAACCCCTCAAATGCATCTTTCTTTGTGGGATACTGGTCCTTCACATACTGTTTCTCTAGAAATGGTGTTGGGCACACGAGACATGAACACTCATCTGCTCCCACCCTGAAGCCAGCACAAAACATGAGCCTGAACTTGAAAGGGAGGAATAGGCCAGGCTAGGGGAAGTCTTCCTTATTCTTACCTTGTTTTTATGGCATGTAGCAATAAGCAAGGCTCCCAAGCACTTGAACCACCCCATTTAACCCTTCCTTGGGTCACTGTTTTCTCTGAAGTTAGTAGAATTGCATGCTTTTGGCTCTCAGAGTTTTCACACGGACTGAAGCAGTGATGGTGAGAGCTTGTAAAAGTTTATAGGTGTGTGAACCGGGAAAGGAGGACGGTGAAGGGGCCTGCTCTGTTTGTTTGTGATGGCTTGTGGTGGTGGCCTGTCTGTTTATTGGGGCAGTACTTTACTTGGGTTTTCCCTCCATAGCCAAATATGTTATTGCAACCCAAAGCTTTAGCTCACCTGGGGCTAGTCTGATGACTGCCCTGAGAGTGGAACAATTGAAATCAGCAGAAGTTCAGAGCAGGTTGGTGAAAGAATGAGCTGTGAGCAGGTCTGGACTGGAAGCAGCATTTGGAGGGGTGGCTCAAGGTTGCTGGCTCCTATTCCCTTGACCTCTTCAATAGAAAGTCCTGTGGATGTTCCTGATTAACTGTACCTGCCAAATTCCTTCTCAGAGTGTGTTTCCCAGTTCCTACTTCTCCGGTTTCCTTTATTCAAGTGATGGGTGGGAAGACAGGCAGGCAATGAGCAATAGTGAAAGAGCAAGTGAGTAAGAGGAAAACATTCATTCTTTCATTTCTTTCCTTCCTTAAATTCTTTATTTAAAAAAAATATTTGTGGACTTGTCACTAGCTTCCTACCTACATCTTTTTCCTGATAGGGCTCTAGGTCCAATTATGAAGTGAATATACCAATTCCCATAGCAACAAGAAAATTAATAGTGTATATTTTCCCACATTTTATCTGTTCAGTGTCTTCTAACCTGGAGAACCTATAAAAGACATTTGTGAGTCTAAAATCTACTGTTATAATGTAGTTATATAACTGCTTAAGAAAAAAAATTAAGCAAAACAGAGCAAAGTAAGTGTAAAGCAGGAATGCCTCAAATTTGTAAGAGATGGAGTGCCAGTGGGCTGACTGACCAGCAGTCGGTTAAGTTCCTGTATCATTGCCCTTTGTGGAGTGTAAACCCGCAGCTTATCACACTGAGCAGGTCCACTCCAGACTGTGAGAGCCTTGAGGGCACAGACGGTCTTACCCTGTTTGCCACTCACATGCATGCACCGCACAGGCTCAGATGCATTTCTTCCTGACATTTCTTCAAGCCCGTAGCATCATCCAATGCCATCCTCTCTCTTTAGGAGACTCTCTCTTCCCTGAGCTTCCATGGTGCTACCATCTCTTCATCCTCCTCCTGCTCCTTTGCATACAACTCTTCAATCTCCAAATGTGGTGACCCTTGGGCTTTGGTTCTGGGCCCTCTTTCTTCTCCCTCCATTCTCTCTCCAGAATTTCTCATTCTTTTTTCTTGGTTTTAAATAGCCCATAGAAGCTGACAGACCCCAAATAGAGATCATAAACTCAGATCCCACTGAGCCCTAAATCTTTGACATCTCCACTTGAGTGTGCAATAGGAACCTCAACAATAATAAGTTCAAAATGAAGCCTTTTTATTGCAAATCTTTTTTTGTTTTTACTCCTTATGTTCATGGTTTAGTAAATCTCCCCCTTATCCCTATTGCAGATACCTAGGAGTCCTCTTCAGTTGCTTCCTTTCTCCAACAGCCTACTTATCTTTTATTAATGGACACCTCTTGCTGGGTTCATTACCTCACTTTTGTCTCCAATCCCTCCACTGTTCCTCAACTCCACTACCAAGATGTTGCATGGCTGTCATGTCGCCATCACCTCTCGCTCTGCCTATTGCCATAGACTGACTTGGTCTCCTTGCTGTTGCCTTCCAGATTTGCCTGTTCTCACACAGCCAGAAAAAAATTTTAAATAAATAAATCATTAAAGAAACATTAAAATGCTCTAATGATTCCCCACCTAATTGAGAACAAAACCCAAAGCCCTCATTATGGCATGCAAGGACCTACAGGATAAAGGAATTGGTGCTTGCCTACTTATTTCTCCAATCATTCACTCATTATCCCCTAAAACTTTAGTCACATACCCCAGCAGGCCAGACTGTTTCTAGCCATGCTGCCTCAGCTCAGGCTGTGCTACTACCTGTAAACTCTTACCTGTCCCTCATCCTTCAGGTCTCCATATAAAGAGTACCTCATCTGAGAGGTCTTCTTGCCCACCTTATCAAATAGCCTCCTGAGAACACACTGTAATACATTGTTTTATTTCTGTTACTGTGCTCCCCACTATTTATATTATATGTGAGCATCTGGTCCACTAGAATGTAAGTTTCTTGATGGTAATGGTACATTCCATGACATTTCTTTGCCGCAGTATAATTGGTGAATACTGTAGTGTTTGGGACATAGTAGACCCTAAATGAGTATTTGTTGACTGAAGATGTAAAACTTATGTGAGTTGCCTGTCATAATAGTAGCATCAAGAGGAATTATATTTCTCTTCCAACAAAATAAAGAATACCTCTGCTCACATAAGACCTATTTTGATGGTTAAGCTCATGTGTCAAATTGGCTAGGTTATGGTGTCCTGTTATTTGGTCAATCAAGCACTGGCCTGATTACTACTGTGAGGATATTTCGTGGATTTAAATCATCAGTAAGTTGATTACATCTATGGCTGATTACATCTACAATCAACCAAGGAGATTGCCTTCAGCAGTGAAAGGAATCTCATCTAATCAGTTGAAGGCCTTAAAGGAGAAGTGATGATTTCAGCAGTCAGAAGGCAGAATTTGCATTTCTACTTTAGCTAGCAAGATTCTCCAAGGAATCTTTCAAAAACTTTCATTGAAGTTCCCAGTTTGAGGCATGGCCCACAGACTTGCACATCTCCACAGTCATGTGAATCAACATCTAAAATAAATAATAAATTTCGTAGATTATAAATCTCACGTACACATACATATGCCAGGAATAACCTCACTAACACATTCATTTCATAGGGAAATATTTTCTTTAGAAGAAGAAAGAAACTCTATTTAAATGACAAGGATGAATGCCAATGATGTTGAGAATACCCACCTAGCCATCTCATGCTAATCACTGTTATGAATTACTTATTTTTAATTAAGTGTTTGATTATCAAATGATAGAATCTCTTCACTGCACAGCTAATATGTTACTTTCTGCTCTGACTCCTCTGAGTCTGGCCAGGTAAGCACACTTCACATCATGGATATCTCTAAATCCCATGCCAGAAATTTAATTCTGTTGATTGGCCTTTCTCACAGCACAGATATCTCTAAACTTCATGCTAGAAATTTATGCCATTGACCAACCTTTCTCAGACTCTGCTGTTCACACCAAGAAGCCACAAATAGTACTGGTGCATAGTGAATAGATCAGAGTTGTGGGGAATCCAATGAGAAGAAATGCTGCTTGCATTTAGCACTTTCTAAACTTATTTTGTATTATAACACATTCCTCTGGTTGCTCTAACATCTTTGTACTTAAGGTATGGTCTCTGGTTTAGCATCCTCAGCTGTACCCAAGATATAGTGAATCTGAACCTTGATTTTAAGAAGATCCCGATGTGATTCATATGCACAGTAAGTCTGAGAAGCACTGCCCCATACAATGTGGTCATGTTAACTCACTTGATCTTCCCCATGAGATTCTGCAGTGTGTATTACCATTGGTATTTTAAAGGGTGAGGACCAAGGCGGGGGGGGGGGGGTGTATAACTTGCTCAAGTTCTTATGTCTAAGGAGCAGTAGACACAAGATAAGAAGAACCATATTTCTACCTCCCTTATAACCTTGTATGATTCCATCAAATCAAAATGAAACAGCAGGAAATATTTGTTTTCCAGATTCCAAGAGAAAAATGCCATCACCAATCAAAACAAGGAATAGGCAACTATCCATATTGAAGAGGCTTGAGGAAGGAGGAAAATAGGCAAAGGTAGTTGAGTTGGGAATGCTATCAAACCTTCCCCAAAAAGAACAGTGAGTTTGGGACCAGGTCTGCCCCTACAACATTGCCATAGATTGACTGTATCCCTCTGCATACAGCCTCCTCTCTAGCATCTGGAAACTACTCCCTACATGCCCATTCAGGTTCAGGGTGGTCCAGGTTTCCTGTTCTTAATAGATCCTAGTCCAGCACCATTCCTTGATGGTTTTCCTACAACTGACCACACTTTTGCAAATTGTCCCTGCACTAAACTCCCCCTAGATTCCCCCAATATCACTGTACAATATATTTCCTACTGAGACTCTAGTAATAGGATGTACCTCTTTTTATACTTTTATATTTATATGCAATTGAAAGGAAAGCTGCTCTAGAGAATTATTTTGATTGGTATTTCCAAGTAATTGATGCATACACAGCCTTTCCACGTAATGCTAAATTGTACTCCAAGATGTCTTCGACACTGTACACTTCTATCAGTGGCTGTTGAGTTTTCTAACACTCGGAATTATCAAAGCATTTAATCTTTGTCGATCTGACATATGATAAATGGTATCTCATTGTTCTTTAATTTGAATTTCCTGATTATTAGAGTAGTTGAGCATCTCTTCACAAATTTATGGGCCTTTTTAGTTTTCTAGTCTACTCATAACCTTCACTTCTTCTTTTGATGATTTGTTTGACTTTTGCAACAGTAATTTGTAGATAAACGTTATATATTTAGTTTATCTATGTTTTATATATTTTGAATAATAATGTTGTTTTATATTTTGAAAATGTTTCTCTCCTAGTGCTGATTATGCTTTCTGTTCAATGAGTTTTTTCGTATGAGAATTTTTTTTGAGGCTTTTGATGTAGTCAAATATCTTTAAGATTACTGCCCTATTCTACTGAGCATTTTGTTTAAGTAATCCTCCCTTAACTCCAAAGTGAAAAAATAAACAAAAACTGTCTTATATATTACTTTCTTATACTTTTAAGTGTGTTTTTCATTGGTTTTGTGTTCATTCTTCTTGAATGTATTTTTTCTCTGTGTTAAGCAGAGTACTAGTTGTATTGCATATTTTTCTTTGCAATAGTTAGCCATTTCTCCATGCCACACAGTAAACAGCTCTTGTTTTCCCACTGTATTAACAAGGGGTTTAATGCTAACTATTGCAACAATTCTTGCTCCTCTTTGAGTTACACAATTCAATTTCCATTATGATTCAAAGTAGGTCAGTTTGCTCTTCTGGACAGCTCTCTTCCATGCAAGACTCCAGAGACCTCGCTCTTTCTATCTTGAGGTTCCGCCGTCTTGGAGTCCTTCATTTCCAAAGATGCAGATGCAATAAAGACAATATAAATGATCACTCAGGACAATTTAGGGACAAGCTCTGAAAATGTCATATATCTCTTCCCTCCATATCCCACTGGCTAATTTCTAAATGCAAGGGAGTTTGGGGGATGTAGCTTTCTTGTGAGCTAGTGTCTTTTCTATACTCAGTGATTTCTCCTCCTTCTTCTCTCATGTACTAAGTTCCCATATACGCAATAGTCTGTTTCTATACTCAGGCTTATATTTCAACAATCTTTTATTTATCATTTATTGGACAATATTCTCTCATTTTAATTTCTGTAATATATCATACATTTTGATATCTGGTAGAGAAAACTCACTCATTTTTTAAATTCTTTGAAACCATGTTGTCTATTTTGCAAATTTACCTATTCATGTGAAATTTTAAATAATTTGTCATACATCCTAAAGAATGCTATGGGAATTTTGATTGCATTGAATTAAATTATAAATTTATGGATCAAATGGAAGATAAATGAAATCTTTTAAATATTGTATCTCTCCATATTCAATGTCATGATTTTCAGGGTGGTTACCAAACTGTATGAATTCTGTTTGAATTTATCAAATTGCACTCTTGAAATGGTTAATTTTAATAAAGCTGAACAAAAAAAGCTGATGGAGTTGAACACTTGGCTCATTTGTTTTATATTTTTCTTGTTTTTAATGAATGTTTTACAACTATATATTTATTTCTAAAACATCTCTTTCACTGAAACCCTCAAGCTTTTTTTAATGAAAATGTTTAAACATACCAGAAGTAGGTGATAGCACAATGAGCTTCCAATGTCTCCATCACCCAGATTTGACAGTTTTTGAGACTTTACCATATCTGCATCATGTAGTTATGTTTTCTTGTCTTGACTGAACTAACTTAAAGTAAATGCAAGACATCATTTCACTTCTGTATAAGTCACTTCTGTATAATTCAGTGGGCATTTCTTAGAAATATGGATAGTTTCTTATATAACCACTGTATCATTATTATACTTAAATATAGTTGGATTAAATAAAAAATCAAATCTTAGATTATCCTTTTTAAATAAGTGACTTTTATCAGTTTTTATTTATTGTATGTGGTACATATTTGGAAAAATGAAGGCCATATTATTTTGTCTTTTCTAATTATCCTGCTGCTAGTTTGTTTCCTTTCAGTTCTTAACATTCGAGAGAAATTATTTTCTCTTCTTCAGTATGGAAGTTATCTATTCAATGTATGAATTCCATATGGTCATTCTTCTATCTTTTTTTGTTTGTTTGTTTGCCTTGTATCTAACAAAGACATTTAACTTTTCTTTCATGAAAAACCTAAATATGTCATTTTTAGTTCTTGTCTTTGTGCTTGAAGAACACAAAGATTTTCATCTCTTTTTACTTTCTTTCACTTTCTTCTGTCTTCTAGCTCTTGTGTTATTTTTTTCCTGAAATTCAGTCTTGGCTGATTAAGCAATGCAATTATAATAACAATGATTATCCATGAACTACTACTACCTTTGCCACAGATGCTCTCTTTCTGACCTAGTGCTTAACTCACCAGATCAACCAGTGTTCTCCATTTTTTCTGCAAAAATTATAGACTGGTGCTCATTGCAACTGAGGTTTTTAAAGTTACTTTTCTGTAGGCCTCTTCTGCTCCCACAGATTGCACTGGAAGTCAAGCAAAAGACATTTATGTTTGTCCTCAAAACTGATCATATCTAGTGTAAATCATGTGATTTATTTGAATGTTACACAAATCAGGGAACATGTGTGAAAAATGAAGGGAAGTGATTTCGATGAAAACTACACTGAATGATTTCAATAATTAAAAAACAGTATAAATAGCATAAAATGCTACCTAATTAAATGTAGGTAAGACAAATGTAAAATAATAAAGACATTTATAAGATATTAGGACAAACCTAAACTAAGATTTTGTGTCAAATTACTTAAATTCCTCACTATAATTTTTAAAGTAGTGTCAAAAATGTTGAAATGTAAAGTAGGCATGATTTGCATAAGAGACATCACATAGAATACCATTCAGCCAAGGCATAAACAAATTAAAAAGTTTTGGTCCTATCTCAAGAAGTTGATGAATGAACGTACAGTTGTAAGTTTTAAGAGAAAAAATATGATAGTGACAGTTCACTGTCTTTACCTTAACCCCTAACAGTTTTAAATGTTTTAGTATGAACTGTATTATCTTTTTCTAACTGTCTATAATAATTCTTTATTTCAGTATCATTATAGATTTCTTTGCTTCCCATTATTTCTTGTCTTTTGCTATTCTCTACTTCTGTCACTTCACATACCTTTATATCTGCATGTGTGAGAAAGATTCTGGGGATGGTATTTTAGTTTGCTAGCTGCTAGAATGTGATATACCAGAACCAGAATGGCTTTTAAAGAGGGGATTTTATTAAGTTGTAAGTCCACAGTTCTAAGGCCATGAAAATGTCTCAACTAAAACAAGGCTATAAAGAAATGTCCAACCTATTTGGGTGTCATTCTACTTGCAGTAGCAAGCCCTTGAAGGGGCTAAATAGAAAAGTGAGTCAATATGATTTATGTCTTCAGAAAAATCTCTCTTGCTATATGGAGAAAGGATGGCAAGGGAAACAGGAAGACCAGCTGGGAGCTTATTGCAGTAGTCGCTGCAAGAAGTAACCAGAGCCTGGGTTAGGCAGGCAGTGGTAAGATGGAAAGAGGAAGGATGATCTGAAATATAATGTGAAGTTTAGGATTGACATTTGCTAATAGATTTAGAGGCTAGAAAATGGAAGGAAGAAAGCATGACTCCAAGATTTTTGACTTGAGCAACTGAATAGATACTACAGATGAAGAGGATAAGATTTGGGGGTGGGGGGTGGGGAATGGATTTGAAGATGGTGTGGGAAATTAGCAGTCCTGTTTTGGTTCAGTTTGAGGTGTCTTTTAACACATCAAGATACAGATGTCAGGTTGGCATTGGAAATACTAATCTGGTGCTTAATGGTGCAGGCAGAGTGAAATGTAAATTCGGAAATTATTGACATATAGATGGCATTCAAAGCCAGGAGTCTGGATGGGTTACAGAGTTAGTATAAATGTAGAAGCTGAGGACCTAGTTCTGGGTCATTCAAGCATTTAAATTCCAGCAGAAGAGCAGAACTGACATAGACCTTAATTCAAATATTCTTATACAATGAAGTTCCCAACGCCGACAAAGAGGGTACCGGTTGTGGTTCCTGCCCTTTGAGAGTGACTTTTATCATAGCCCCATGCTTCAGTTGCCCATGAATGGCATGGCTCAAGAAGTGAAACCTGGGAAGGGGAAGCAATGAGCCCTTAGCAGTGGCAAGCAGCTCCACCTAGGAGCTAACCCCAGGACACTCTCGGCAGATACTCTTCATGAGCAGGCAGCCCCCCTCTACCTCTGAATTCTCTTATGAAGCTCAGGTGGACACAGCCCAGCCGTCAGCATTAGCTTCAGCCCAGGCTTCTCCCTTCATGCATTCAATATCCTGCCCATTTCTCATCACATAACTTCTGCCAAGATCTTCCCATCTGGATTTAGGCTCCAAACCTCTAACCTACCTTAGTCATTGTCATTGGTGTTCTCCTCCTCCTCTCTCTCTCTCCTCCTCCTCCTCCTCCTCCTTTCTCTTCTCCCTCTTCCTCTTCTTCTTTTTCTCTTCTCTCTTTTTCTCTTTTAGAAAACTGGTCTTATTTCTGAATCACAAAAACTTCTCTTTCTTATTTCTGAACTTGTTTGTTGACACATTTAATTCTTTAATTTTTTTTCTGTTCTATAACATGTTTTAGGCTTAAAAGGGATGTTTCAATATACAATCAACCTACCATCTTAGAAAAGACATTTCATCAAGGTCATTATAACTAAAACAAATTAAGATTTTATATGAATCATAATTAATTAAAATGTGTATTAATGTAAAATTTAGAACTAATTTAAATTTAAATCTCAGACTCTACTAAAAGTAAACGTTAGGCTACCAAAACTACAGGTTTTTTTAGCTTTTACAATGTTATAGCTGAGAAGAGAAGCTCATGGTGTTCATCTCCCTGACTCCAAGGATAGAAAGGTATTGCTGATGCTTGGTTAAGGTCAAGGATACTGTTAAAGTCATATCATCTAGATGTTTCTAATGGGCGAGGATATACATAACCCTTTCTGGGGCAAATGCATTTCCTTTTCTCACAGTGCTGTAGAAAGGAGAGGAATTTCCTTCACCATCATGATGGGCAGATACAGCACATAGTCCTAAGTTTAGGCTAAAGGAGACAAAGAAACCTTTTAGTAGAATTTCATTCAGTCTGTGTGTAGCCTAGTCAAAAGGAGTTTCTGTTTTGGTTCAAATTCACCCATTAGGGGTGATGTCCACATTTAGGGCAAAGCCTTAGATAATAATAAATGACCCTTGTGTCTTGTCACTTTTCTGTGTGTGTGTCACTTAGGAAAATCACATTTGTTCAAATAATCCTTTGCTCTGGATACCTGTATACTTTTACTCAATAACTTACAAAGAACTGAAATTCCTAATTTGTCGACAAACAGTTAGACTTTAGACTTTAAAGGAGTCTTGTTAAAGAGGAAAATGATTGTGTGTATGCAAGGCTGTGCAGGTTTGCCTCAAATTTTAAATAATTCAAAATAACCTGATGTGCTCTGTCTCCATAATCCTATCATACATTGCAAAACACCCCTGGATTGTAGGATAAAATAGTGCCCAATTTTCTTTAGAATAGTTTTTAGGAGTGGAAAAATATATAAATCTTAACCATGGTCTTAACCATATTCTACTTCCTGAAGAGAATCCTCTCCAGACATAAAATACGTGGATACAAACTCACTAAAAGCACCTACAAATGCAGTTTTAAAATTCTGATTTTTAAATAAATGGATGAGCTAATTTCTAACGGAAAATAAGTCCTCAAAGTTGCACAAAGTGAATTTCAAAAATAGAAGACAGATATGGAGAAAAAATGAAAAGATAAAATCTAAAATGTTCTCTTCTTTCTTTTTTAAAGCAAAAGTTGGAATGATTTGAGAGTTTCTAAAACATTCATTTTATTACTAATAGTTTTGCTCTCTCAGAGGCTGATGGCACAACTATTTGCGTATCATTTCTAATGCCATGAACTCAGAGCCCATTGAAACAGCATCTGAAAAAGAAGAAAAGAAGAATGAAAGAAAGGAAGGAAGGAAGGATGGAAGGACATAAGGAAAGACAGTAGGCAGGTAGATAGGTAGATAGGTGGGAAGGAAGGAAAACTTCAGAACATTAGATAAATGGAAAAATATAAAATCATTGAAGAGAAGACTGACTCAATTCTGCCTTACTGAGTTATTCTGAACAGAAAGTTACAATGCTAGCACCTTTGAAAGAGCCTTAGTTTCACTTTATAATTTTCCTTCTTAAACTTCACCACCCTTGCCCTTGCTGTTTTCATTTTTCTTACAAACTGTGCTTTCAACTGATCACCCATGTGTCATTTTTCCACCGTCCACGTGGACTGAAATATCCTCTAAGGTTTACTTCCTGACTTTTCTCCCAAACATCTCAAACTAGTCCATGAAGTCTCTGAGGCCCTGAGACTCAGAAGGAGCTTCCTTTTTGCTGCTTCCTTGTCTGGTGGACGAGAAACATTTACCTTTCATGCACTGTCAATTCCATTTAATAACTTGAAATGGGTTGAATAAAGCCCAAGGGTCCTGGCCAAGCAGAGTGAAAGCATCATCTTGTCCCCACCTCCCAATTTCCTGGGTACAGCCATGTGGCTTTTTACACAATGCAAACCAGACTGCTACACCCCTCCTTAGCCCTCCAATTAAACTTGGGTGCATGGCTTAGGAGGTTTAGGAGTACCAAGCTTCCTCCCCAGCCTCACCCCTAACTCATCTGCCCTCAGCATCCCTTACTACCCACACTTCATGCTCCAAATTACCAAACTTCCCCAGGTCCTCACATATCCCAAACCCACTCTTCCATCTTGTTCCTGTTGCAGACATTTCCTTTCACCTGGAACACTCCTCCTCTCTGCTCTCCTAATTTGTTCATCATCTGGTCATTTCCTAGGACACTGGTCCTCAAAGTGAGGTCTCTAGACCAGAAGTAACAGCACCACCCTGGAACTTTTCAGAAACATTCATGATTGGGCCTCAGTCCAGACCTATAGAGTCTGAAACTCTGGGAGGGAGCCCAGTAACCTCTGCTTCAACAACCCCACAGGTGGTTGTAAGGCATACTAAGTTTGGGAACCACTCTCATAGAGGAGAAATACCATTTCTGTATTATTCATCTGGGAATATCGTAGCCCACAGTGATTGAGTGATTGGAAGTATTTATGGAATTAATTCAGCAATTTATACTAGTGGTATACTATTGATTGACTTGATAAGTATCAGAATTTTGCACATAAAAGCCCATTTATCGAACACAAAACCCTAAGTATTCTGTATCTGTATTTATGGATGGGTTAACTCAGGCTCAGACTGACTTGCCGACTGTTTTCTGTCTTGTATTATAACCTTTTTTTTTTTTTTAATTAGAAGTGCAGGACATCAAATATGTGTCTGGCTGATTCCAAAACTGCTGTCCCATTTCCACACTATGTTACCTTCGGATACTTTAATTTGATGGTTTTATGTTGAATGTGCATTAGAACCACCTGGGGAACTTAAAACAACAACAACAACAACAACAAAACAAAGGTCTGGGCTCAATGCCCAGAGTTTCTCATATAATTTTCTGGAGCAAAGGCATTGGCTTCTGTTCTTTTCAAAATCACATTGCACCATGCAACCAGAGTTGAAAGCCACTGCTTTAATTTAACCCTGCCATAGCCCAGCCAAGGGAACTGGGCATTGGTCACCTCCACAATGAATCCAGACTCTCCCTAGGTGTCTGTACTGATCCACAGTTTCTTGTTATTCCACTCTCAGCTTGGACTCTTGCTCGCTTTCCTTAGGGTCTATAATTTATCCTGCCCCCTTGCTGGATAACCTTTCCCAGACAACCTTTTCTGGCAATATGTAAGAATTTCTTCAGGTGTAGGTTGCGATCTGTCCTCTAGGTGAGCTATGGGTAAAGGGCACTCCCTATCCTTATTGCCTGGGTTCTGTCTTCACCTTCTGTTGGGAGAAGGGAAGCAAACAGATGCAAACCCTAAAATACAGATATTCAGAATAGTTCTTACTATTAGGAACTATAATGAGTACACTCTAACAGCTCTCAGGTGGGGGGCTGGGGGACGTAGGCATCGTCAGGTTCTAAACACAAGTGTCATTATGTGATGGAGCCCAGACCTAGACCCAAAGGGTGCTGGTCAAAGTTGAATACTCACATTCTATTAACGTCTCTTACAAATTGCTTTTCTAATTAAGTGCTTGCTTATTAAAGATGCAGTCTGTCGCTGCCTGGGTGACACCTGACTACATTCCTGTCTCTTCTTTGCTTCCTCCAGATGTTGTTTACTAAAATGTGTTTCCTCAAAATTCTCCTTTGCCATCCTGTTTCTGAAGTCTGCTAGCCGTGAGGAGTCCAGCCACCTGATGACCATTAATAACTGAGTGCAAAGGAATCTTTGGTGGGGAACAGGGGGTGGGGCTTAAATTAGAACTGCTTCTTTGCTTTGCTAGGTGGAATGAAGCAGTGGCTACTATTCTGTAGCTCTGGAAGAATTTCTCTCTACATCAATTGATCTGCCTATTCTCTATTTGAACATGAGATTAGTGAGACATGGTAGATCTTTGAAGTAAAGAGTTCTCCATCCCTCAGCACAGAAAAAACAAACATGTACAATAATTGTCAGTGAAAACAGTCAAACCATAAAAAATGATGGGTAACTATAATCCATATAAGAACTGGGCACACATAGTCCAGTTTTGGAGCCTTGTTGTATCCAAGAAGCACAGTTTAAAGACCGAAAGTAATTAAAGAGATATGCGTTCTTTATTTGATTTTTATGCATCCTATTAAAGGAGATCCTATTATAGTCGGTGGAAATACTTACAAACGTGCTTTTGGTTTTATTTTCTGTCTTTCATTAAGAACCGCTCTTCTCGATCTCCATGGACAAAACCAATAGACACAATATTATCTCTCATCCCCATCCTTATGGCTCTTTGATCACCTTCTCTTCCCTCCAGGATCTCTTAGCCCTTAAAATGGAGACCCATTCATCCTTTCACTCAATGGATAGAGTCTTTCCACTGTAAGAAGGAGATTGGGAGGATAATTATCAGACTCTTTGTGTGTGTGTGTAGTTGAAGAGGGGTGGTGCTATCTCAGAATATTCTCATATTAGTAATGTGTATCCTATCAGAGAATAAGCACTGCTATGTATTTAGCATTTACTATATTAATTGTAACAAGCACTTTATTTTTTTCATTTAATGTTCCAAGCAAAACAGAAATAGTCTCCTTATGCCCATTTACAGTGTAGGAAACTACACCTAATGGAAATTAATTAATTTGCCAGCAGTTGCACTGCTGGCCCTTTTGAGTCAATTGAGGTTAATATGTTTAATTTTTACCCTAGATTTTTTATTTGATGGAGTACCACCTACTCAAAATATTGCTAACAAAAGTGCCCTACAAATCAATTCAGACCTTGGTTTGTCAATTAAAAAACAATGATTCTGAACAAGGTTTCTAAGTTCATTGCCAATGAAGAGTTTGTATCTACACTTTACAAATATTTAATGAATTATTTCTATACTCCACCGTATCCTTGTTTATGAGCTAAGGTTTGATACCAGGGAGAAGCTGGTACAGGAGAAAGATCCCAGGATTTGAAGGCAGACAGTTCTTGGGTTGACCCCCAACCCCCAGGCAGTTGGAGGCTGTAGTACAGCCCTTGACCTCTCTGAGGGGTACTTTCCACCTTTATAAACATCAAGTAGTAATGCATAACTAAAAATTCTTAGTTATTGAGCCATTATTCTTATGAGCCAGAAAATACATTTGAAGGGTTCATCCCAGGGTAGGTGCTTGGGTAAATTGCTGTCTCAGGTTGCTGTTCCTTTTTCTTTTCCTTTTCTGTGTGAAGTAAGAAGACTGGCTGTTTGACCTCAGGTTTCTACAGTGGAAAACGTGGCCCCAAGAAAATTTGAGCCACACATAGAATCCTGAACTTGTACTCCAATTGCAGAATATCTGCCCTACTTTTTGGTCTTGCTATATTCCTTCTTTTCCTCCTGCTCCAATGTCTGCTCCTGTTGGGCTGGGCAGTGGTTTGTTCAGGAGTCAGATAAGCAGTCCTGTCTGTCTAATGCTTTTCCTTCTGTTCTGTACCACTATGTTAAATGTTCAGTGTCTGTCCCCACTGTGAGCTCAAGTTGCTGCGCTCCAATAAATGATTTTCTGACCTCAGCACCTGAAAGCGAGGCTTTTACAGAGAATGCAGATATGATGAGCTCTGCTGAAGATGCAAAGCACACTCTAGACAACCTGCCAGATCAAGATACCCAGACCCAGGGGGAATGCCCTTCATGAGGGATCCATTAAAACATCCAAAACTGAGTCTCACGGGACAACTGGGTCATGTGTTCATCTCTGGCCTCAACCTAGATTTCTCTAGAATTTTATGAATGTCCCTCAGCTGGTGGTGAGTCCCAAAGAAATATGCAAATGAAAGTGAAAGTGCAAAGCAAATGAACTTACAGTCTAAAGGGTTGATATTGTGGCCACCAAGAGCACTAGAGAGGGGGGCCCCATTGGTGATCTCCTTGGCTTCTGATGGATTCAGGACCAAGTCCAAATGTATGCTTATAATAAAACTTTAGGGTCTGGTCAAGAAAATGGAACCCACTGGATTTCTCAGAAGGACACCATGCAATTTGTGATGGAGAGTGGAAATGGCTTTTGCATTGAGATTGAGGGACAACCACATTAGGGCCTGCCCAGAGGCAGGGAGCATGGACAGGGCTGGCTGTCCACTGAAGCAGGAGCCAGGGAGAGACACAACCACTGTTGATGATGCACAGAGGATAGGGGAGTGAGATATGCTCTGGCCTCTCCTCTCCTCGTGCCCACCGATCTTCCCCCAATGTCTCTCATTAGTCCACTGGGTCAGGAACCTGGAGGTCAAGCTGGTCATAGAAACACAGAGCTGACATCCCACGGATAGCTGCTGTGCCTGCCAGGACTCCCTCTGAAGAACTAAGTGTCTTGCAAGCCCAACGGGAATCCAGAAGTCTGAGAAAGCACATTTGCTTTTCTGTTACCTCCCTCCAGGTCTGGAGCAGAGAACTACTACAGAATAGAGAGGCTGTGCATGTGAGCCCCTTTCCTCCCATGATACTCACTTTTTCCCATGGTATTCAGTTAAATAGATTTTCTAAATGGTAGAGAGGATGTCTTTTAATTTTTATTTTAACAAAGATGTTGCACATGAAGATAAAACCTATTCTACAAGCCTCCTCCGTGGCAGACAGAGGGCCAAGTGCCGTTTACCCATCTTCCATGCTTCAGCTCAACCATGCCAGAGAATCAATTGTGTTACTTCCATTTCACTAATGAACAAATAAAGTGAAGTTCTAAGAGTATAGTTAACTTGCACTGGATCACACACTTATTCCATGGAACCTGGGTCTCAGTCTGTCAGTCTCAAGCCCGCCTTCTCTGCATTACCTTTGTCAACTAAAATACTTTATGGAAATACATGAAATTCAAGAGCCACCATGGGAATGTGTTTAGGGAATACTCATTTTTTATGTCTTAACATTAAAAGACTTAAAAAAAAAATGAAGAGGGAACGAAAACAGCAACAACAAACCAGGCTGCAGATCTTAGTTTAGGGTAAAAACTATTTCAGCAAAAGGTACAAATGAGAGCCATCTCCTGTTCTGACATGATGTTCCAAACCCAGAAGCCACAGCAGCTCCTGCTTCTGCTTCAACCATTGTAGAACATCGGACCTTTTAAATCCTTTGCATTTCCCTGCTCATCACCTCCTGGAATCACACTCTTCTTCTCCTTGGGAGCCAGGGTTCCCTCCTAAAATATGTCGGCTGAACCACTTGCCCATTGTAGAGAACAAAGGAGGCATAGTGTCACTGATGAATGTACTGCAATGTTAAAATCATAATTATTGAAACCAAATAGAGACGAACAAACAAAATGACAATTTATGTGAGGTGCCCAAGTCACTCAGGATACTTTCTCAGATTATTTAAATAGTTTCCACCCCAGCCAGGAGGGAGCAAATGGTTCTTTCCAAATTGTCCCCAGGCAGGGAGCACTGGTGGGAGGGGAGGGCAGACCTGGGACCAAAGCTCACGGCCTCAGCCTCTGCCTCCGACCCCTCCTGGGAGGATTCGGCATCCCGTCTGGAGGGGACCATGAAGGGGAGTCATTCATCCTTTGTTGGTTTTCAGAATGTATTCCTGTGGCAGCCAGCACTCTTTAAAAAGTAAGACTGAGTGGCTCTTTGAGAGGCAGGAGGTGGCAGATGGGTAAGCGTGAAAATGTGATCTATTTGGGATCTCACACTATGCAACACGCACAAAACACCGCTGGAATCACAGCTCTCAAGGGCAGAGCTCTCAGTTTATAGCCAAATAACTGTTTCTAGCATTTGGATTTGGGGACTGAATGGACAGGATGCCCCTAAAATTGGGGGCGAGGCCTCCTTTTCATGATCCACCCAAACAGCTTCATTTCTATTGTTGTGGAAAAAACATAAGCAGCAGATGAGTCTGTTCACATGCAACGTGAAGTGTTTATGCACGAGACAGTGTTTGGATTGAAAATATTGGGGAGGCATGGTCCTCTTCTCCCCCAAATAGTATCTGTAATTGCTACTTGGCTCAGCCAAGCTGGTATAAAAGCAAAAACAGAAAAGAAGACAAACTAACAAAAAACAAAGTCAACTTGATTTGAAGATACAAATCATTTAATAAGGTAAATTATTCCACAAACATTAACGCACACATTCCACTTACCAGGCAATAGTCTGGCCCTGGGGAAACAGGTAGGCGATGCACTTTGTCTTAAAAAGAGACTGAGCTCATAGACTAAAAGAGCCCCCGGAAGACAGCACTGAATTGTCCCCAGTGCAGTCCCTGAGGGCCTTACAGGTCTCCCAACTCCTGTTGGAGAGAGGGGAGGCCTGGGGCTCCCAGAAAGCTGTGGCTTTGCCAGTCCCCAGGCCCCAGTCAGTCCCTGGCCCCTAGGAAGCTCTTCAGGTGGTATGAGTGGATGAGGCAACTTCACTCAGAGAAGGTGATGTGTGTGGTGCATCTCGGTAGATTGAAGGTTTGCCAAGTATGAAAAAATAGAAGCAACTTCAAAGAGAAAACAGTATTGCAAAAGTAAGGATGTGTGGACCAAGGAGAGTTTCAACATGAGAACAAAGAAAAGAGATTCAGTATAGGAAGTTGGGATTCAGGAGGGGTGTGACATAAGATGGGCCAGCTATGGGGGGCAGGTTCTCCTCTGTTCACGATTTGCTTTGTCTGGGCAACACACATCAGAGACACAACACACATCAACACACATTACCATAACTCAAACCACCTACATGTGAGTGAGTGACGTCTCCTTACAGCCAATTCCAAGGCACAAAACAAATGTGAAAACCACATGGGGTACATTGCAGAAATCTTTAACTTTTCTGGATTATTCACTATTTAAAAAATAAAAGCAATAGTGCTTTTTTTTCCCCAGTTTTCCTCTAAGTTATTCATATTATATATATTTGTTGTTGTTTTAAACAGGCTGTTCCCATCTCCCAGAAAAAATAAAAATAAAAAATAATAATAATAAAATAAAAATCCCTAGATTTTTATATGGCAAAACTACTTCCCATATTTTTAACAAAATTCTATTTATGACATTGTGATACCTCAATAATCACTTGTTAATTAAAAAGATCAGTTTGGCAAGTTTCTTTTTTTTTTCTAAAAAAGAATTGTTTAAACTTTGATTATTCCTCATCTGTAAAGCAAAACTTTATGGGGAGTATCATTTTTTCCATTTTACCACTGAGGCTCAAAAATCTGTCCAAGGAGCCAAGACAGGCTCTACCTAGAGTTAGTTTTCTTATCTAATTGCAAATCCTATCTCTCCCTTTATCATACTGCTCTACCAGGACTTGAAAGCTAACAGGAAATTTAAATAACCTAGTCCATGAATGAGAAATAAAAAGCCCTTTCCAGCATACTTCTAGAAGTTTTAATATGGGTCATATTAAATATGGGTCACCTATCTACCTGGCTTCTGAGACCAGGAAGAAAAATATATCAAATTCTTACCTCTGCTTCTTCCCCATCCTCCTTGCCTTTATAAAGATGAGGTGGAAATATGGTGGGGTTTCAAAGCCTAGCTCCTCTACAGTGCAATCTGTGGGAATTGAGTCATCATTGATGCCTATGGCAGTTGCTTCAATAATTATTTTTAAGGGTTAACTAAAGTCTGAATGCTGGCAAGCAGGTAACCACAGTCATCGACCTCTCCCAGACCGGGGCTGATGCTGAGTTCCTGAAGGATGAGTCATCCAGGAAAATTAATAATGAAAATGGCTAATTTATAACTGGGTACATCCCAGGAAAGGGGGTGTGCACGTGGAAGGACTGGGTAATGGTGATTTTTCTCATTAGCAATAAGAACCAAACTGAGTAATTAAGCTTCAACCCAAATGAGCTATTCAGAAGTATAAAAATCACCCCCACTGGGCACATCCAGAGTCCAGGGCATTCTTTGGCACTTTTTTCTTCCCATTTCCTTCCTGCAGGGCAGAATCTCTTACACTTCTTCCTTCCTCTTTTATTGTCTTTATTTCTTCACTCCCTGTGTTTCTCTTTTCCCCTCTATTTTTCTGTCTTTCTCTCTCTCTGTTTCCCCTTCCTGCCCCCCACACTTTGCTTTTTGTCCTTTTTCTGTCTTTCTAGCCTCTCTGATTTCTGTCATTGACCCCCTAGTTCATCTCTGTGTGCACTGTTGCTCACCGCTTCCCTCTTCCTTTACCTGTAATCTGCTCCTTTTCCTACCCCCTCCCTGCCCGCCCCCACACACTAGCCTCTGGTGGTACCCAGGGCGTAGAATCAAGCCTCGGAACATTCCAGGGGGAGGGAGCTTGTCAAACATTAATGTGTACATGGGTTACTTGGGGAAATTGTTAAAATGCAGATTCTGATTCAGCAAGTCTGGATGGGGCCCGAGATTCTGCTTTTCTAACAAACTCCCCAGTGATGCTGACACTGGTGGGGCTGGGTAACACACATGTTGACAACAAGGCTTTAGAGCATCTCTCTCTTAAGCGCGCCACTCCTCAAAGTACTCTGTGAGCTGGTGGTGGGATGAGAACTGATGGTCCGCAGGCCCTACCTTTACCTGGGTAAGTAAAGTACTAGGATGGCAAGTACTTCACTTCCCCAGCAACTGGATGCCCCATGATGTGCCCTTACTGTTTATATCTATAGCTTAGGGTGGAGAAAAACACTATTTTTTTTTTTTAACTCAAAGCAAGGTTTACAGTTAAAAAGAATTTAGATTCAGACAGTTCTGGGTTAGAATCTCAGCTTGACACCTATTAACTTTCTGAAATTGCAAAGGTCATCAAATCCCTTTGGGCTTTCATTCTTTCATTTGTAAAATGTTTGGTAGGTACCTCTCAGGATATTTGTGATAATTAATGATGGCACACATAAAGAACCTAGCTCAGAGCTGGCCTCAATAAAGAAATACTTATCACAACCCTTTCCATCCCAAAGTCTTATGCTTCAGATTTGCAGTTCTCATTTTAAAAATGAATGACTGCCTTCCATAGGGAAATGAAAATCAAAGGAAGCCTTTTCCATCCCTTTCAGTTCTGGGGCAGCACATTTCCACACTGTGCCTTCACCTTTCTTTGAGCTGTCAATAGACGAGTGGATGGTACAGAGAGATGTAGCCTTCCCAAAGTCACTCTCCATGTCTGTGATAGTTGGGACTAATATTTAAGTCCCTGACTTCCCATCCAGGGACATTACTATGCCATGCTGACATCCAACTTCAAGCCAGTGTCCAACAATGTTTTCTTCTAGACGTCTTTACTCGGGACCAAAATAAAATGACCAAGTATTCACCACAACAGTTAATGTGCATCCTGAGCTATAATAATCTGTGCTCTAGCCCAGCTAAAATAATCTGTGAAGTTAAAAGTCCAAAGATGATTTCGCATGGGAATTTAAAATGCTTGGTATTTTCATATTCTTTAAATGAATGGAAATTTCCAATCCTTGGGCAAGATTCTATTGGTCTTTGTTATTAAGTTTTCTGTTATTATAATAGCTGTTAATTGCACTTTTTTGTCCTGCCTCTCTCTTTCTGTTTCTCTTCCCTGATGGATGCTTAACGTCATTTCTCCAGAGTGTACTTTGCTCTTTTTAGCCAAATTCCTAAATGGCCAGGTAACATTCGTTAGTTAAGAAAACTGCTAAATCATTGGCAATTTAGGTTTGTTTTTTTTTTTGGGGGGGGGGATAAATATTTATTTTTGTTTATATAGATATAAAAAATATTTCCTTTATTCTAACTGTAGAAGTCACCGGAGACTTTGAGTTTGCAGGTTTTTCTCAACCCAGCACAGCCACACAATGTTCCTTTCCCCAACGGTTTATCAAGAGTTTTGCTGAATATCTTGGAAACTAGAGTGAGGCTAAAAGATGCCAAGAACGTCACTGGGAAGAGCAGAACTTTATTTTGCGCTCAGATGCAGGTTTTCTCACCTGTGAGTGCGGTGATGCTCCTCTTCCTTTTAAGCTCGGGGTCCTCATCTGAAAACTGGGCATGACGACCCCTGCCTCTGCAATAGCTGTGAGGATCATTCGATTTCATGTGCAGCCTCAGTCCCCCTTCTCTCACACCGGCCTGGCACGTTTTCTGGGCCTAATAAGAGACCAAGGTTAGACATATGACCCCAGTTTCTGAATTACCCCAGCAAACCTCATGCTTCAAATCATTTTGGTGGTTTTCTGCTTTGTTGTTTCCTCTTTATGACATCAACCATAAAGCTGAATATGTTTATATTCTGATTTCAGAAAGCAAGAAAGGTAAGATGTTCACTTAAATTTAATTATAGGCCATGGAGTATGATTAAAACAGATGGTTTTAGAAAATATGTTGCATGTGACTGCTTTCCTTTTTTTTTTTTTTTTTAAGAAAAAGCAACAAAATGATAGCACTGGGATTCTTTTCCTGGGTCTCTCCTTTCCACTGTTTTTTTCTCTCTCTTTTCCTTTCTTAATTCCCTTTCTGCATTCCCCCCCCCCCTTTTTTTTTCCTAAAGGCTCTGGAATGCTGCCAGTTATTATTATAAGCTGAATGCTCTGGCTTAGAGCCAAGATGCTGATAGTTAAGCTGAAGCCAAAATGGATGGTTTCTCTCCTGCCCCTCCCTGTGGCATGCTACTCCCCACTTTGGCTGATGGGGGTCTGGTGACCGTCATTCCTGTGCCCCAGATTTTGCAAATATGCTCTGTTAATTGGGATGACAGGGTCATAACAGGGATAGAAAAGGCAATATGATTGTAAAAGGTTAACATGAAAAATTTTTTAGGATCCGTTTCTGGTTGTTAGTTGTTTGGAGAATGGATTTAATCATTCTAGTCACGGTCTGACAGGTGTACACTGACCTATGAACTTCTCCACTTGACTTGTTGGTGCTGAAGTAGGTGTGCCGATTTCCACTTGAAAAACAGGATCCCCACCCCCACTCCGCAATGTCCAATCTGCCTCAGAGAAAGGAAGACTAAAATTTTAAGAAAAGAAAAATCACATATCTTTCATACTCACCAACATTTTTTCAACCCTCACATCCAAAGAAACAGGCCATCAAATTGGAAATTCTGAGAAAGGACATATTGATTTTCTATCATTGCTCTAATGAATTACTCCAAACTTAGTGACTTACAACAATGCAAATTTATTATCTTATAATTCTAGCAGTCAGAAGATTTTAAGTCAAGAGGTGGTGGGGCTGTGTTTCTTCTGGAATATCCAGGAGAAAATCTGTTGCTTGCATTTTCTGGCTTCTAAAAGATACTCCCTTCCCTTGGCTTGTGAGCCCCCCTCCAACAGTGGTGTCACTCGGACTTCTAATTCTGTCATCGCATCCCTTCTCGGACTCTGACACTCCTGCTCCCTCTTATAATGACCTTTGTGATTACATAGGCCCGTTGGCATAATCCAAGATCCCCTTCCCATTTTAAGGCCCTTAATTTAATCACAGCTGCAATTCTGCTTTGTTACATAAGGGAGCATTTTAATAGGTTCCACCCGCCAGGACTTGGGTGTCTCGGGGCTGGGGGTGGCGGGAGGCATCATTCTACCTACCATAAGGGGATTTGCTGATTCCTGAAAGTCATCTGAGCAGTGACTCAGCTAAGGCCCAGATCCTTGAAGTTCTAGATAATCACAGGACTGGAGAAGCCACATTGTCCCTCCTAATTTAATTTGAGGGACGTCACTGGGCACATTTAGGGTTTGGTTCTTCAACCTCATGCCCTGTCCTTGAGGGAGGAACCTCAGCTCTTCCCGTGGTAACTCAAGAAGCAGCATGCCAAAACTTGGGGGCAGCAACCTGACCCCACCCCCTCCATGCACAGCCAGCTGCACCAACTTGAGGATAAAGCTTCCTTTATTTCTTCCAAATGCTGCTCCTCCCTCACTGGCTGTGCCTGCTTTCTCCCTTGAGGACACAGCCCCCAGCCCCCCTTTCTCCACTGTTTACTGGGAAGTAAGCCTTTCTGATAGAAGTATTAAGAAGGTCCTTAGGCAAAAACAAACAAATAAAACTTCTTCAGAACTGATTCCAAAATACACCTGGACATCTTGAGATTTGATCTTCCCCAGAATATAACAGCTGGAATACAGGAGAAGGATAGTTCAAAGAAAAAGAGAGCAAATCCTCAGACTCAAGTCTTACACATTCTTTCCTCCCTTGTTATTTACGCTGTTGTATTAATTTCAGCAGAGATGGAATCCCTAAATGTAGTTGCTTTTAGCAGATGATTTCACAAAAATCTCAAAATGCAGTTGTATACAAGTCGTATGGACAAACACAGAACATCATATAAGCTGGGCATTCGTAGCTCAAGAAACCAAATCTCAATCACCCTGGATTTTAAGCAATAGTTATTCTAAAATAAGCAAATTAATACATCAACAGCTCAAAGAAAGATAATCAAATCTTGGTTAAAATAAGAGAAGGAAACGTGAAGTCTTGCAGGAGACAGGAGAAAGTTAGATCTTAGATGTGAAGGAATAGAGTACACAGAAAAATGTGTTTGTTTCATATATAAACTGAATATTATGCCACTGCAATAACCTTTGCTCAGTGCCGATATTAAAACTTCATAGTTTGAACATGTTTTTGAACAACTGAATAAACTAAAGAATATTATTATATACTCCCCAGAGGAAAGGCTTAATATTTCTTCATTATTAGGGATATGTGACTTAAATTATTCTTTCAGGTCTCCAAATGAAGATTGCTGGTCTTTTTGAGATTATTGAATATTATAATATGACATTGAAGTTATAGTTTACTCATGGGAAGAAATACGGATTTTTTTTAAAAACTCTCTTTTATGGTAAAGGCAATTTTGGATCATTTTGTGGCATTCTCATAGTTGTCATTTTTGTACTCCAGAAGTGTCTTCAAATTGAGTGAAAGAGACTTGAGGCTCTCTTTTAAGACAACAGAAGAAGGTATTGATGCATTTTGCCTAGAAATGCAGCAGGCTTGGAAGAAAAGAACTCCAAGTCCGGGCAGATGAAGATAAATATAGAAAGAGGAGAAAAGTGAGAAAGTGGTGCTGACTAAGAGCTGAGAATAGCGAGAAGGTGCTTAACAAGTACCCAATTCTGGATATTTGCCTCCCTATGGTATCTAATGTGTCTCTTGCTGTATTTTCCTTGTTTACCAGGATGTCCTTCCTTTATTGTAAGCATTTCCAGGGCTAGGATAGTTGCTCATCTCTGGGTCTCTGTGCGCACATGTATGGTGGATGCATGTTAGATGCCAGGTAGTTGAAGAATAAATGAACAACAAGAATCCACAGTTGAGAACAGGCCACGTGGCTCAGTGGCAGAGTTCTCGCCTGCCATACTGGAGACCTGGATTCCATTCCCAGTGCCTGCCCATCCAAAAAAAAAAAATCTACAGTCGATACTTTCCTCAATAGGTTTCATCTTGCCTGGCCTAAAATACACAATAAATAAATATTAGTTATCAATATGCGTCCCTTGTCCTCAGCAAGTTTTCCTCCCTGTGTAGTTTGTAGGGTACACTGCTATGTCTGCGAGTTGATGGAGTAGGTTGTATTAGGAACACTGAATGGCATTTGGACTTTTTCAACATACTACTCTGAACTGACCATTTTGGGCTTAAAGTCATGATTCTTTGGTTCTTAAAGGCAGGACGAGCAGCTAAGACTAAAGCTTCATAATTTGTCCATTGTGTGTGATTGAACTAAGCCTATTCAATTTAATCAATTATCAAGGCCTGTACTTTATCTCCAACATGTACAATCCACACCTCAGATACTTTCAATCCTGAAAAAGCAGAGATGCATTCCAACATATTCTTGCTTTAAAGAAGGCGTGGAAGAAGACCTTTAAGCATTCTAAGGAAGGTGGGTCTGCCCAACTCACAGCCAGCCTTCTTACTGTCCTTATGTACACATAAGCTCCTTTATGAAAATCTGATCTTCAGTCTGTTAGCTGAGGTGGGGATCCTCTCTTCTACTCTCGATACTATCTTTTCCTCAGATTCCTCTGATTTTCTTTTTTTTGTATCTAAGATAACCCCATATTACATCAACCTTTAGTCCTTACCTAAAGGCCTTCTTTTACTCAGAAAAGAGGGAAAATTGGCAAGGGACCTTGAATTTGGAATAAAGAGATTCATACGCTGAACACCTCTAGGCCACTTTCTATTTGTGAAACCTCAGGCTCATCACTTCTGCCCTCTGATTTTGACTCCCTTTAGCAAAAATGAGGAAGTCAGATTGGCTCATACTTTAAGGTCCTATTCTACTTTACTGTCATGATCTCTCCACCTGTGAAAGCTCTGCAAAAAAAAAAAAAAGCCTGCTTTTTTCAGGAATTTCCTATCCAAATTTTTAAAAAATTGAAACTTACATTATTGTTTTTTGGTGGGGAGGGGGACAAATCATCTTTCTTGACAATCAAGGAAAGCATTTCAAAGTCATCCATAATTACTTCTTTGCCACCCACTTTCAATGGTTGGAGGAGAAAACAGAATATTGGATGGATTAAGCTAATAGAAGAACTTAATTTGTTTGTCCCCATTTTGCAACTCTGAGCAAGTTACATAATCTTTAAGATCTGAGTCTCCTCTTCTGAAACTGGAGAAATAATGGCTGATGGTGATTTTTGGAAGATCTGAAAGGATGATATGTACAAAAATATTTTGCTATCCGAAGGTACACACATAAGATGTCTTTAGTTTGGACCCTAAAGTTCATCCATTATTTGGCTACAAGAATGTTACGGAACGAATCATCTCCATAACCCCCCGCCTGACACACATACACACACACAAAGACATGTGTAATTCCTAACCCCTGTTCTGTGGATGTGAACTCATTTGTAGACGGGATCTTCAAAGACTTTATTAAGATGACACAAAACTGAATCAAGGTGGACTTAATTCAAAATGACTTGTAAGTCGCTACAGGTGGAGGAAATTTAGTGCAGTATCAGCAGAAGACAGGGAGAGGTGGCCATAGGATGAAGGTAGACGTAGAGTTAAGGGTTGTCAGCAGGTCACCCCCAAACACTAGTTCTCAGAAAAAGCTTAAGCCTATTTGTGGACTTCTGGCCCCCAATGCTGTGAGACAATACGTTCATGTCATTTAAGCCAACAGATCTGTGGGATTTGCTGTAGCAGCCCTGGCAAAGACACATTAGGATCCTTGGAAATCGCAAATTTGATCGTGTCATTTCCTGGCTTTCCATCACCAGGGTGTCCAGGTAACTTCTTCGTTTTCATCTCTAGCCTCATCTCCTACCATCTTCCTCAACCCAACAAGAAACCTCTTCCCCAGCCACGTAATGACTGTATTCTCTTTGCACACTTCAGAGACTTTGATTGTCTTTTGTGTCTGCCTGGATCCCTTCCCCAGTTTCACCTGGTTAAATTTTATTTTCCTTTAAGTGACATCATTTTTACGAAAACTTCTCCCCACGTCAGCAACAAATTACAAATCCTGTTGAAATCCCCTGATCCCCTTTCCTAATCTCATTCCCTTCTCCCCCCAGTAGTAAAATAATCCTCAATTTAGTGATCAGTCCCTTGAGTGATTTTAACACATTCAAGTACAAATGTTGCCATAAATTATATTGTTGGCTACCATTTTTGAACCTTTATAAATATACATTGTATATGTATATAATGCGTATTTTTTGCAACTTGCTTTTTTTCACAGAATACAGATCCGAAATTGTTTTATTGAAATTCTGAATTCCCAAAAGCTCTGAAGACCAAAAGCTTTTTTTTTCATCATATATTTGAGAACAAAATCTAATCTAACCTGAATCCATTAAGTGATACAACATGCATGACCAGAATTCATGTAAGGCTACTTATCAAGCCTTGATATACCCCCCTTAGGTGAATATGCATATTGTTTCCTACAATATATTAGTATATTTCCACAGGTAGTGCTTTCCCTCGTTCCAGTAGGTATGTTACCAAATATAGGATATATGCCTCTCTGAAATAATAATTTAAAAAATTCTATCCTGAAACAGCTCTGGCTCCCAAGGGTTTTAGAAAAGGAAATCAATCCATGTTGATTCATAAAGCTCTAGTGCATTAATTGTAACAACTTTGACAGCTTGATCATATTACATTGTATGATATGACATTGTTTGTTCAGTTTCTGGTTGATGGGCAGGTAGAGCATTTCCAGTTATTCACATTTATAACTGAATTTCAAACAGTGCTACTCTAAAATTTTTGTGTATCAACCATAATGCAATTAAAGGGATTTTTTAAAAGCAGATGTATTTATGCATAGGGTATGTGTTTTTCTAGTTTTATTAACTATTGCCAAATTGCTCAGCAACATGGCCATTTGAGCACAGAGATATGAGAGAAGTCTTTGCTGCATGTTCTGGCCCTCACTGCACACCTGTGGTCTAGGACATGGTCAACAGGTATATATGTCCATGTATGCACGAAATGAAGATTTATTCCCTAATTTGGAAGTGCAAGCTTCTCTATATTTCAATACACCATGTTTACTAATTACATTGTCCAAATGTTCTAAATCTTTATCATTTGTTCCTGAGGAATTAGTCACCAAGTGAAATGCATTTTTTATGTGCCACTATCAAGGTGAGCTCTTACTTTTATTACAGTTGTCATTTCTTTCATATAATTGGAGGATAGATATTTGGGTATATAGAGAAGAATTACTGTACTTTTTCTTGATGCAATTTTGTCCCCAAGAATAGTTTTGGGCTTCAAGTGTGTTTTGATTTTTTTTTCTCTGATAATTGATAACTATACCAGCTTTCTTTTGGTTAGTTTTTACCTGGTATACATTTTCTCAACACTTTACTCCCAATTTCAATGAGTAATGTTTCAGATCTTTTTCTTTTTCTCTCTCTCCTCTCTCTCTCACATACACACACTTATACACACACATACAAACATCCAATCTATTTTTTTTATCTAGCAAGTTAACCCAGTAGATTTATTATGATTATTCATATTTAGATATTTGGATTTATTTATAATCTATTATGATGCATTGTATTTATCATGCCTTTCCATTTTTCATTTTATGCCGTTCCATTGGGTTGATGAAGTAGTTTTTATTCCAGGTTTTCCCCTGATGAAGTATAATTTAATCATTGTATCACTATGCATTTGTGGTTACTCTTAAAATTTAACCTTTCATATTTGAGTCAAAAGTTAAACATCTCTCTTCTTTTCTGGAACAAGGAAAGGACCTTACTTCTGTCCTCATTTTAACTGTTGTTGTACAAATTTTCAGTATCATAATGTTTCTGGATATCTGTGTGTATGTTGTGTGTGTGTGTGTACATGTGATTCTTTCTTTCTGACATATTTTCTTTAGCTATTCTTTCATCACGCTTCTGTTTATGATTAATTCTTATTATCTCAAATACTGTATATATTAAATATATACAGTATATATTTATTATATAAATATAAATATATATATTAAATATATATATTTTAAATATTTAATATTTAAATATATATATTTAAAATATATATTTAATATATATTTAAATAAATATATATATATTAAATATATATATTTAACCTTCACACTTGAATGACAGTTTAGCTGGTTTTAGAATTCTTGGTGAACTCTTATATTCTCCAGCAAAACTTAAACATATTAATGTTCTTCTTGTTTCTAATGTCCATTTTATCAATATTTTTGCAGTTTTACTACCTAAGTGTGGATTCTTTTTGTATCTCTCTTATTTTGCTATCAGAATCTCAAGAATCTTAAATGTAGGAAATGCCCATTTATATTTGCTTTGGACATGTGCTTACTCACCACATGTATTGGTTTCTTAGCTGCTAAAACAAATAGCAAGCAATTTAGTATTAAACTGGTTGCCTTAAACAATGGAAATTTATTGGCTCACAATTTTGAAGGTAAGAGTAGTCATAAAGTGAGGCATCAATAAGGCAATGCTTTCTTTCTGAAGACTGTGGCATTCTGGGGCTGACTGCCAGTTATCCTTGGGGTTTCTAGTTTTCTTTCTGCCACATAGCAATGTCCTCTTCTTTCTCTTCTGGCTTTTCATGGCTTCTCCTTTGGTGTCCAGTATCCTTTGCTTATAAGGACTTCAGTCATATTGGATTAAGGCCCACCCTCATTCACTTTGGGTAACTTAACTAATAACATTGTCTAGTTTGGAGCTGTTATGAACCCCAGAAAAGGCCATGTCTTTTTAATCTTTTCCTATGGGTTCAGACCTGTTGTAGGTTGGACTGTTTGATTAGGTTATTTTAACTGAGATGTGACCCACCCCATTCAAGGTAGTTCTCAATCCTTTTATTGGAGTCCTTTATGAGTAGATAAAAAGTCCAGAGAGCTTAGAGGAAAGCCCTGGAGAAGCTCAGAGAAGATGCACAGAAACTCAGAGAGGAAGCCAATGAAGCCAAACACAGAAAGCAATGAAATATGGGAAAGAGAGACCAGCAGACACCAGCCACATATGTTCCCATGTGACAGCCTGGTTTCAGAGTCCAGGTTATCATACTGTTAATGCCTTGAGTTGGACATTTTCATGACCCAAGAACTGTAAATTGAAAGTTAATGAATCTCCCTTGTAAAAACAAATTCATTTCTGAAATATTGCCTTCTGGCAGCTTTAGCAAACCAAAACAAACATCTTCAAATATGCTATTTACAAATGGGTTCCCACTCACTGGACCAGGAGTTGGGACCTGAATGTGCTTTTTGTGGTGGATATGTTTCAATCCCCAATAGTCCACGTAGGAAAATTTAGCTAATGTTTCTACAAATATTTTTTCTATACCCATTTCTTTCTCTTCTTCTGAGATTTCAATGGCATGATGTCATGTCTGTACAAAGGATCCTTGAGGCATTGTTCACTTTTACAAATCTTTTTTCTTTCTATTCTTCACACTGTATACTTTTTAGCTATCTTCCAGAGACTTTTTTCTTTTCATCTCCATTCTACTACTGAGGCCATTTGATGAATGTGTTTATTTTGCATATTAAATTTGTTATTTATATAGCTTCTATTTTATTCCTATATATATTTTTTTCTATTTCTCTACTAGGAGCTTCTATCTTTATTTTGGGGTGTTTATCTCGACTTCATGGAAGATCATTAGCATAAGTGCTTTAGTGTCCTTGTCTGATCATTCTAACGTCTAGATTATCTTGGGTTTGTTATCTGTTAATTATCTTAGCCTTTTACAGTTGATTAGATTTTCTTGTTTTGTTTGTTTGTTGAATAATTCTACCCTGAGAATTGTATCCTGAACATTGTGAATATTATTTTGTGGACCTGTGAGTTCTATTAAAATCCTTTGGAGAATGTTTATTTTTCATTTGTTTTGTTTTGTTTTATTTTATTGTTTTATCTTAACAGGTAATTAATATGGTTAGACTTAGGCTTGAAGTTTGAGCTCACCTTCTGTGGTCTGTGGTTCCAATGTCAATTCAGTGTTTATAGTCTTTGCTATGCTTCTTGGATCTGTCTGTCCCACCCAGGGGTTAGTCTGGGATTAAAGCTGTAGTTTACTTCAGCTCTTAAAGCTTTGCTGTGTCCCTTTGAGTGTGTCCCATGCATGCAAAGCTCAGGAGTAAGTCTTGGACTTAGACCAATTCACACACAGAATATAGAAGAGCCTCTTCTCCAGACTTAAATTTTCTAAATTTTCCTCTATACCAGATTCCAGGAGCTATGTTTTACCTAGTCTCTCTGGCTTGAAAGACGTGTATCTATCTAGGTTTTGGCCCTCTATGTTGTTGTGCAATTCCGTGCAATCACGGCCTCTTTTGGAGAAAAACAATGGGATAAAAGAGAGAGAGAGAGAAAAAAAAATAAAGTGTTCTTATCATACTCTTCAGATAAAAGGGCCCTCCTTTCTCAGAACTGCTTAATAGAGAGGAGGGTCTTTTCTTGGGGATTTAGGTGCCTGCAATACTGCAGCAGTGGTAGACTTTTGCTACTAAGACGTGTCACAGTATGTGGTTAGAAGAAAAAAAATAGGGAAAAAGGGAGGGGGTGGATTTTTCTGGCATGCCAGACCTCCTTTCCCATTCCTTTTACTAGACACTTGGGGTTTCTAGAGGAAATCTGCTCTCCATAACCACTGTCCATATAGCTACCCTGTCCATCTTTGAATCAAAGCTGGGAGACAAAGGTTGGAGAAAAACATCTTACAAATATCATTTCTGTGATGGAAAGTTATTCCAGTTTTTACTTCATTCCAAATCTTGAATTTTTTTTAACATTTACAGTCCTCAAGTAGTTGCTTTTTGTATTCTATTCAATGTTTTAGTTGTAATTAGACTTACTCCATCTTGATCAAGAGTGAAAATTCCACTTTAAGAAAAATATGCTTCATGTTTATGAATTGCTTTGTAAAATTTAAATTTAATATTATTTTTTGAATATATAAAATGTTTGCATTGCTTCCAAGTAAAACTACAAAACATGATATATTCAGAAATGTTTACCTAAGTCAAGTCTCTGCAATAGCATCCCATCCTCTTTCCTGTGTATCTGACTACAGAGGTTCTCTACTTAAGAACATGTCCCAAGTCATGGGAACTTATTCAGAAGGTGCATATAAAATGCTCCACATGGATCATTCACTTGCTTAACACCTAAATTGCACAACATTGGGCATGAAGAAAAAACACCTCAGTTTTCCTGGGACATATGTGCCCCTACTGACCAAGCTCTTACCCCAATGTACTGGGGTAAGGCTGATGGTATATTTCTAATTTTTACTTTGTGCTATAATTCTGTTTCTTCCCCAACTTTTAGCATGTTACCTTTTATTCCATTCTCCTGAGTGAGAACCTTAGAAAAAGTCCCATAAGTATTTCCCTTAATCTCTTCCTTTCAGTATGCTGGTTCAAATAAACTTTAAGTTGAGAAATCAGATAATTCTACTCAAAATTTTCATGATCATCAAGTTGATATATCTTTTACTCTCCAGTATTTTAGAGCAACTAGAAGTAAAAACCTAAAATTGTGAAAGTATAACCCATGTCAAATGCTGAAATATGTTCTACAACTAATTGTGGTGCTGTGTTTTGAAATTTATAGCTTTTTTGCATATATGTTATTTTTCACAAAAAAAGAAGTAAGAAAAAGTCGATGATGTTGATTAAAAAATATTTTAGCCTTTTCGCCTCCTATATTTTGGAGCAGCTAGAAGGAGAAATATGAGAGGGACCCAAAACTCTGGGATCTGTCCTGTAACTACTTGTTGAAGAGTGCTTTGAAAACTATTGCTTTTTATTTCTTTGCTTTGACTATATGTTATACTATAAATAAAAAAAGTTTTAAAAGTTTTCATGATCTCAAATAGAAGTCAAACATCTCTGGGAGCAGTCTCAGGGACTGAGCTACTGTTAAGTTTGCAAGTACAGAGCACTGTCATCCAGAGGATTTTACTACAAGAAGTACCACCTTTGCCTGATGGATCATATTTCAAATCTTAGCCCAGTTCTCTCTCCTCATAGTTTTAATTTTTTCCCTTCTCTGTACTTACTCTCCACTATAATTCCTCATATCATACTGAGTCATTATTTATTTGTTTACATGTTGCCCCCCATTAATCTATGAGCCCAGGGGCTGTCTCATTCAAGTCTATATTTAATACCCAGAACAAACCTTAAAACCTATTTAATATTGGTTGAATTACATAGAATTGGCTTCATTAAACAGTCTCTTTAACATTTATTTAAGCTAAGAGAACATTTCAGTTTTATTCTGGATTGCCAACTATGAGCAGATGAATTGAGAGAATTATAGCTAAAATTGTTTTAGAAGGAATACAATCCTTACTCCTTAGAGTACTGCTTTTATTTGTAATAAGGCATATATCCTTCAATATCTAACTTTATCACTTAGTAATGCCAAACTAATTCTATAAAATATGCAATCTCAAATTCTTAGTGGCCCTCGAAAATAAGCATGTATTTCTTTCAACTGAGTTCACAGGTTCTTAGGGCCAGCTTAGCTTCAGGCCATGGCAGCTTGGCAAGCTGGCTGGACTGGTTCTGCGCCACACGACTCTCATCTTTCCCCTGAGCCCATGCTTCCTCTGTGGTGGCAGACACATGGGAGGGCAAGCAAAAACCACGGTACTCTTAGAGTTTTGACTCAGAACCGGCATTCTCTCCCTTCCATCCATATGCCACTGGCCAAAAACTATTGCATTGCTGGGACCAATGTGAAGGGGATGGGAAATATACCCCATCCATGATGAAGTTTTGACAAGGGAGAGGACAGAGGAAGGAGTGCAGATTTGGGGTTAGCTGTAGTACGATAATAACTTACAATAAAGTTAAAGAATGACAGGTTGGCAACCTACATTCCATGAGACAAATCTGGCCTCATGCCAAATCTGTCTTTGTAAATAAAATTTTGTTGAAACAAAAAATGCTCATTCATTTGTATATTGTCTAGGGCTTCTTCTGTGATACAACAGCAGAGAGGACTCATTGCAACAGAGATTGTATAGCCTGCAAAGTCTAAAATACATATTACCTGTACTTTAGCATAAAAGTTTGCCAGTTTAGAAGAAGATAAAGTGAAATTACTATGGGTTGGAAGAGTCAAGCTTTCACAGGATTAGAGGCATTTCAGCTGCTTATTGGAAAATGGGTCATCTTGTAACTCATAGGAAATAAATTGGGTGAACATAAAGTGAACTGATGAACAGAATAAATGGCAATGTAGAGCTGAGGAGGCCAATCTCAGCAGTGAATGAATACTCACCTTCCTGTGATCACTCTCAGTGACCACTAGGGAAATGTCTCCCAGTGATGGAACCAATTACTTCCCAGAAGGTACTTTTTTCAAATGATTGGGTAAATGGTGGACCCCTTGGACTTGACTCTTCCCTCCAAAGTCACACAAGATAGTGATGCTCTCTTCCACATCACCATTCTTTAGTACAATAATACATCTATGCCTTACCTGAGTCATCTTCTTCCCGGACAAATATCACCAGTTTCGTCAACCATTCAATTCTCTTTGCCTTCCTTGCTGATAAGGCTAAGTGAATTCTTGTTTGCCAGTGAACTTATTAAAATGTCATAACCTAGAGCTGAATAATGAAAACTGTTCTCAACAGTTGGAACAAAATTATACTGAAGCTTCTGTAATCTGCTACTATTTCTATTATCCAAGAAATAGTGTGTGAATTTTTTAGTATTATACTGTTAATTCAATTGATACATCAACTCTACCCCACCTACACCATCTACCCTTTTAACAAACCTTTGAAGTTTTATTGCTCTTATCATTAAGTATATAATTATCTACTCTTTGGTTATGAATTTTGGAGCACTTAACATCTAGAAAAATTGGAAAGTTTTAGTTAGACAACACAAAAAGATTAAAAAGACCATAGGTGTAATCTGGCCAAAAAGTTAAATAATCATAGAAAAGAGAGTTTGAGTGAATAATTAGAAGATCTATTCATTTTTGAGTGCTATCATATCGCAGGCATTATTCTGGGGCTTTGAATGAGGTGGTAAATAGGAGAATCATTCTTTGCTCTCCTAGAACTGTCAGGCTGGTACAGTCACAGCACAGCACCCTTAGATCAGAATCATGTGCCTTTTAACAATGCCACATCCATTAATTCTAAGCAACTGTAAGAAGAGTCTCCAAGAGTAGATTACTGAAATCTCTTTTAAGAAATCTCCAAAATACGCACACATGCATTTGGCGTTACTGGCGTAGAGGCTAAAATTCACTGATTTGGTGGGAAAACACGCACTTAAATCATTTCAATGAAGTGTGAGGGATCAACTCACTGACCAAGTAGTGGGATTATTTCCTCCAGGAGAAATCAACCTTTTCTCTGAGAGCTGAAAGATGTGTATGGTGTAGATGCTGGAAATGAGAGAGGACACAGAGGAAAAGCCACCTGCATTGTGGAGATCCAGAGGCAAGGGTTCTGTGTCTTTGAATTTTATCAGGGTTGCTGATGCTAAGTCCAGGGAGAAGCAGCAGCAAAAGCCCAGTGAGGAAGAAGTTTGTGAGCCTCGACTGGACGTCTTTACTTTATCCTGATGGTTTGAGTACACATTGCTGGAAGAAGAGGGGTGTTGTCAGCAATTAGAGAATGATCTAATTTGGCTGCAGAGAGCATCAGGGAACAGTGAGGGATTAGGGGTTAGTAGGACCAGCTAGGAGGTCCTTGCAATTATCCAGGGGAAAGATAGTGTGGCCTGTAAGGAAGAACTTATCTAAGTTCCATTAAGCAGTGAAACTATTGCAGAGTCTTCAAGCTAGGAGGACCTTGAGGTTTCTAAGTGTAGACTGGTTTTCAGCTCAGCTGGAACCAGCACATTTCCCCACAATCTCTGAAGTTTTCTTACCAGTACCTCGTGCGACTCCAGGTTGGAATCATCTTCACCCTTTGAGTGAAAGTTCTTCCTTCTCCTGCCATCACCCCTTTATGTGAATATATCCATGAACAAAATGGTTATTTCGTCACCTGTGAACTGTGGGGAGTAAACTCTCTGACATGTAAGACATTTCAGAATTGGCTTTTATGGGTTTTGTGGCAGCCTCTTCCGCCCTAGATGGGGGGTTAAGATTGATGGATAATGGCTAAAAATTTTCCATTAGTAGTTTTCCATGTTTCTAGGATGGTATGATAGTTAAAATTGATTTGAGGGGACAATACAGTACCTATTATATTTTAAAGACAGGAAGTGTCATGTGGGAAATGTTCTTGATGCCTAAAGGGAGCTTTCATTATTGAGTTAGAAGAAGATTCACACAAAGAAACACTGGAAAGACTGCATAAAATATATATAAATTGAGAGAGTGTGAGCACTAGTATCAACTTTGAATATTGAAAAAAATGAAAAGTTGTTGGTACTGTTAAAAGTTAAATAATGTAACACTTAAAACTTCTGTGCACGTTTTTTCAATTCTTAATGTGTTTTTAAATACATCCGCTATCCCTTGTGTAATGATTAAGGAGAAAGGGGTGATCATGAAGGAATTTGGGAAACAAGAAGCAGAGCAGGATGGACAAGAGGGTACATTCCTAATGAAGGTTGTCTGTGATGATCTCCTAGATTTCCATGTCCAGCTGTGCCTCAGTGGAACTTCCAGATGTGATATTGGTGTTAACTGAAAACTGATTTTCCAATTTATTATCCATTCACCAGATTAGGGAGCACTCACATTTTATGATGTGCCCAGCACTTTTGCATAGGTTGGTCCACTTGACCCTGAGCTGAATTTAAATTCAACCAGTATTTGCTGAGTCCTACTATACGCAGACTATGCCAAGTATATAAAATAGAGTGGGTGTGATTTCTGCCTGTGAGGGAATTTATGTACAAGCAATGAATAAATACACTGAGGTCGGGATAGCTGGTTCTATTTCACTGAGGAAGAAATTGAGGTTCAGAGAAGCTAACACTTGCCTAGGAGAAGCTAAATATTGTATAAGAGATATATATATATTATATATTCATAATATGATAAATGAGAATATTGTTACTTAGCCTTTATTTTCCCTCCTTCCCGTTCTCCATTTGCTCAGGAATTACAATTTACCTGTCTATCTGTCATAAGCTTCCACGAAATTAATCTCTTCCTTACTTGAAAAAATCCCTTAGGTTTGATATTATTTTACAGGTAAAGAATCAATACTGTTCCAATTGGTGAGACAGAATAGCTAGCCTACTGCACATAGCCACACAGCTCAAATGCTTCCTGCCACATCATACTGCTGAGTTAAGCTTGACTGCAAATATGGAGTGATAAATGCATGGGAATAATGTTTTTGAAGTTCTCAGTTAACTGCCACTCAAAAGCTGAAAAAATATTTTAATTCACCAATCTTTTTTTATATATTGTTCATGCACTCAGGGCAGTGTGGAACCCATCCTGGAAATTTTTGACAAACCCCAAGCACCATTCAGAAGCATGAAGGGCTCTCAGTGGGACCTTGTTATTCTGAACATTAATACAAAGCCACTCCACACAATACAATACAACTTGATTTTGTATAGCACCCCATTCAAGTAGCACCCCCAGTTGAAACTCACAATCCTGTTTTAATCATATTTGAGTGATTTAATTTCAAACACATAACCGCTTTTGCTTAGTGCAACCTGCATTTGAAGAAAGGTTCCTTCATGACAACTGAATGAGAGGATGACAAGGTTTTTATTCTGGCTCTGACTCAATAGGCCACATTTTGCCTCTGATGAGGGTATGTTAAATACCACCTAGAGGTGGGTGAATGAAGGATGGTGTGGGGTTTTCCATTTTTCCCCCTGTGTGAGGTGCTTATGTGCTAAAATTATAGTATTAAATAACAACTAAAACTGACAAAAAAAAATGACTTTGGCTTCCCCCCTTTCTCCTTAAGATAAGGAAAGAAAAAAGAAATCCTGTCTATCCACCAATGATAGAAAGGAGGTTTGGTAAAGTAGAAAGGGCAATGGGTTGAGATTCTGGCTTTTTCTCCGGCTCTGCCCACTGATGGGTTGAAATCGACACCAGAAAACAAGAAAAGAGCTTCTTTGACCACAGAGTAGTTTGGCTTCATTTATAAGTGACCAATAAAGATTTAATGAATAACAATGAGGCTGACTCTTAAGGCAACAGGGAGATGTTCCTATTAATTCAGAGCATAAACCGCAGGCAGGGTGTGTCAGAGCCACATATGACCTTAACTGGTTTGGCTCCAGAAAGCCCTCTTACCCACCATGCTATTCCACCTTCAAATCAAGTTGGAAACCTTCTGCCTCTACATCTTCTTCATAGTCACCCATAACACTACTGGGTTCCCTGGATGACCCTACATCACAGTTCAAGAGAAGGAATGGAGCTCCTGCATGATACATTCCAACCAGACCATGGCAATTATCCTCAGATGTGGGCCAAGGACACATAGGTCATGTGCAGTTTGGACTCCTAATTCAGAGAATAAGGACCATTGTCTCCTACAGGAAATCGGTGACCTCTGTTTGTCTCTCTACCTTATCATCTACTACCTTACAATCTTAATTCTTTCCATTACTGTGAAGTGTGATGGCAGGTGACATGTATAATGAACTCGTTTCCCTAAGTGAAGCTGGTCATCAGTTGCCTTAATTAATAGATAAGAGGGAGATAATGTCTCCCTTGGGCGGTTCAGAGCAATTGCACTTGCCCAGCCCGCACACGGTTCCTAGTCTGTGGCTGCTGACTTGAGTCCTGGCCTAGATCTGACCCTTAGGCTAAGCAAACTCTTATGGCCCTAAGTGATGGTGTGTGGCTTCACAGGCTTTGATTCTTGGTGCTTCCTATGGATTTTGGCTCAATCCTAATTCTAGCTTTGTTTTTTGTTTTTTTGTTTTTTTATTTTTTTTTTTTTAGCTTTTTGCTGTTTTAAGCCTGATACAAACATTTCAAACCAGGTCCAGCTTCTCAGGCCCTAACTCCATTTACTGACCCACTTTGCCTCTGTCCCCTAAAGACAAGGTTTCCTTAGATAATATCTCCCTAATGTCTTTCTATTGAATTTCCAAGAATTACCTTGAGATTGGGCAATATAAAACATTTAGCTAATAGGCTACCATTGGGAACCTAATAAAAAGGCAAACTCATGGTGAATTCAGCTAAGTCAATATTCCAAAGAACAGAACTGAGAAGAGCTCTCTTTCCTTGAAAACCAAGAAATCACAACACTGTGTTGGTTTGAAACTGTTATGTACCCCAGAAAAACCATGTTCTTCAAATCCAATCTTGGGGGGGAGGAGGGCAGACTTGTTGTTGGGTGGGACCTTCTGATTAGATTATCTCCATGGAGATGTGACCCTGCTCATTCAAGATGGGTCTTAATTAGTTTACTGGAGTCCTTAAATGAGCTCATGGAGAGAGAGAGCTCATGACTAAGAGCACAGAGAGATAAAACCAAGACACAAGCATTTGGAGATGCTAAGCTAAGAGATGAAATCCAGGATCTGCCCTGCAGAAGCTAAGTTAGGAACCACAGATGCTTAAAGTGAAAGCCACTGGAAGCAGGCACTGAGAGAGCCTTCGAAATCACAGGAGCTGGGAGAGAAGGATAGCAGATGTTGCTGTGTGCCTTCCCATGTGACAGAGAATCCTGGACGTCAATGACCTTTCTTCAGAATCAAGGTATCTTTCTCTGGATGCCTTACCTCAGACATTTTCATGGCTTAAGACTACAAATTTGTAACTTAATAAATCCTCTTTGAAAAAGCTTGCCCATTTCTGGTATATTGCATCCCAGCAGTTTTAGCAAACCAAAACAAACAGGTTCATATGTTATGTTGATTTTCAGGCCTGGTAATGTTAAGAGGAGTTTTGGTTACAGAAAGAGGAAGAGGAAAGAATCAATGAAAGAGGAGTGTAGCAGAGTGAGAGAGAGAGAAAGAAGCTAATAACACCTTTGATGACCTGTCATTTACTACCCACTGTGTCAGGCATTAATTATCATATCTGATTTTCACATTTCTGCAGTTAAGATGCTTTTTTGAATAACCCAAACAACAAGCAAAAACCCCAAAACCCTACAAAATGGCTAAAGGAATAAAGAAATTAACCTCATATAACAAGGAATTCAGTTATAGTATGGTCTCAAACTATGCTATAAGGGACCCAGTTCCATTTCTTTCCTATTCCCTTCTGTCTTCTTGGTGTGAGAGCTTCCTCTTATGGTCACAGGGTAGATTCTAGAAACTTTAATGTAATATGCTTCCAAAGATGCAGAGTTAGAGAGCTACTCCTAGAAATCTCAGCCAACTTGTAACTGACCCCACGATCTGATAGGTGTTTGCCTGGTTCTTGAACTACTCACACTCCAAAGGGATGGAATTACCATTATTGGTTTTGACCATTCAAATTTTATTCTTGGATCTGGGATCTTTTCCTGCTCATGGCAGTCACATCAGCTGTATGAGGTAGAGCAGTACACCTGAGTTAAAGTTGGATTTTTGTAGGGAGAAAGAAGTGAAGACTGATATATAATCACCACGTCTCGATGTTTAGACTGAGACGCAGTGAGATTGAGCATCATGTTCACATTACACAAATTGACTGCACGAGTTAGCAGTAGAACATTTGAGATTTACACCTAGGTCAATCTATTCCAAAACCTATTTTACCACATAAAGTAAATAAGAAGGGAGAGAGGAGAGGAGAGAGAATAAATATGGGGAAATAGAAAATAAAGGAGAGGCAAGAGGGAAGGAAAGGAGTCACAAGCTTCTTTCCCAGATGGCCCAGCTAAAGCACGAGGGCCAACTGAAGAAGCACTGTCACCATGTGGTTTTCCAGTTCATTACTCCTTGGCATCTGCAAGTTCTCATTTGTGAGAAAACAATGGCTTTAAAAGGCTCATAAAGATTCTTGGACATCAACAGTTTTCCCCAAACATAATTTCATTACATTTGGAAAAAAAAAAGAATCTGCTTTTTGCAAAGACAGTCTTCATTTCCAGATATATTAATTTACAAATGAACAGACAACAAGTGTCCTGCGGATGGCTGAGTCTCAGATATTAAAGGAAGAAAATAGCTGAAGCCATTCAACTACAGCCAAATGTAACAGAGATTTCCATGTCTGATTTTTAAAGAGGCTTGCAGATTTGTATTTCCATTCTGAAGTTGGACCACTTAGTACCTGAACACATTAATATTTTAAGAGAGAGGAAAGTTTGCTTCTTTCTTATGGGAAAACATTGCTGTTTTCTTTCTGCTGTGGTATCAGTTGTCATCATCAGTGTGTCATGGGCCAGGTTGAGTGTAGATTAAGATTGGGAGTGGGGAAAACTTCGTAGTCATAATGTTAGTTCAGCCAGAAGTTCAAAGGGGTAAGAGAACATGAGGATTCCCATGTAGATCTGATCGGGCAGGTGAGTAGATGAGTTAGGCCTACAAGGTAAAGCTTCTGCTCCACTGGGAAATCATGTTCCCTTCAAGGTGTAAATGTCCCAAATCAGAAGAATGAGAATAAAGGGTGGCCACCACCCAGAAAAGACATGGGTGTCAGACATGACGATATCAGCAAGTGATACGGAGTCTCCCAGTGCCATACCACCCGCTTTGGACTGGCTCAGGTACAATGTGGTGCTGGAATGCATGGAAATATTCCTAGGACAAAGCTGAGCAGGTAAGGGAAAGTCTGAGGCTCCCAAACCCTTAAAGAAGTCTTAGATATTTCAGGTAGAATACTCAGTCACTGAAATCAGTAGCTATGAATTAGTTTTTCTTTCAGACTCACATGTATATGGGTTTTAATCATATACTTCATATGCTTAGTTATGCACTTCAATTTTCTCATCTGTAAAATGGAGCTCACACACCTAACTCATGAGATTGCTGCAGGGATTAAAAGAATGAATGTAAGCAAAGGGTTTAGAAGGATGCATGCCCCCTGGAAAATTATAACTACTAATAACTACAAAATAAACAACTTAATGCAACTACTAATTATATAAAACCTATGTAAATAGAGGTACCTTGAATTTTCCCTGATTGGGATGTTCATGTTTTCCTAGGCTTTCAAACTTGCCTAGTATGGTAGAACAATATCATAAGGGGAAGAATTTGTTACATACATGGGTAGGCTTGAATCTATTTTATCATGAATTCCATCCAGTGATTTTGTTAAAAATGCAAGAACATCATGTAGTTACATATACACATTGACAATTCTGAAAGCATTGCTTCCCAAAGGAAATTTTGGACTAGGAAATGGCAGAAGCTCTCTGTCCTGGTAATACATGTATGTTGCCTTGAAGAACGCTGATGCTTAATTGTTCTCCCTACATCTTCCTGTTACCTAGAGTTGGACACACTCAGAGTGGAAGAAATGTATAACATGGAGTCAACATTTGTTATGCGAATTACCCCCTTCCCAAGACACCCGCCATCTTATCTTTCTTTAATTTACTTAAATTAATAAATATTTTATTCAAGGAAGCAAAGATCTATTTCCAATTCATTTTAGTGATCTTGACAGCTTCAACCTTGGTGTTTATGGCAGACATAACATAATTTTGATTCAACAAAATTCTTTCCCAGAGCCCTAAAAAGCCTCAACATTGTTTAACAGAGTTCCTCACAAACCATGACAGTCAATCAACATTTTTGCAAATGAGGATGAAATCAATTTGTCATATGTGTTTTAGGACCACCTATGTGGGCCTGAAGGATGGAAACATTTACATCTTCAATTTGGTGAGGCTCCAGAGATTCAAGAAATATCTGGTTGTAGCAAGGGGCAAATGGAAAGATTATACAGCTTAGGATCAGACATTTATTTGAACCCTGTTTATATCACATCTAAATGCGGTAGTTTTGAGTAAGTCAGAGCAATTCCTTGTGACTTAATTTTCTCACATGTTGGTGAGAAAAATATACCCGTCCTTCAGAGCTGTTAATAGTCTTAAGTGATAGTGATTATGAAGCCATTAATACAGTGTAGTCCTGAATAAATATTAGTTCTTTTCTACCACAAAGTCCCATTGTATCCTGTCTCTGTGCCAACTATATGTCCTTGAGAAATGAAGTGAAATTTTCAAGACTAAATGTAGGGACCCATGTCCTTGTTCACTCAGTATTTTCTGTTAATATCAGTATTTTGAAGGGAGGTCTTGTGATCATATTCGAGTAACTCTCATTGAACTTACCCTCCTATCAATAGCAAATACAACTCTCAACAAAATGTTTTTATTAAATCAAGGGGTTGATGATCAACCAAAGAAGGCAGATATGATTCTTAAAGTAAGAGGTAAATTAGGTGAGCTCCACATTTAACCGAATATTCCTGTGAAGGCAATCCCCCAGTTTATCTTAGATATAGGTAAAGAAAAGTCAAATATTAACAACAAATCACTCTTACTGGACAGAAGAGAAATAACTGAACTAAAGACTAGAAATTTATAGGGACTATAAAACATGGCAAAGAAATACAGAAGAGGATGCCCCAAATTTGCATATCAGTCACTCTGAAATCCTTGATTGACTCTTAAATTCATGTGTATGGGAAAGACATAAAATATCACCAAGGATTCTAGCAGAAAGAAGTCATTGCAGGTCAAAGAACTGGGTAGTTTTAGTAACTGTACCACACTGGGAAGACGTAATTTGGATTTGAAGTTCCACCAAAGAAGAGGGGTTTGGTTAAAAATATTGGGCTTTTCATTGGACACATAGAAAGGATTTGTCATGGGAATGAGGGTTATTACCTGAGACTAAATCCAGTGAATAAGTAAAAAAAAAAAAAAACATGAAATAAACTTGGCCTAGAAGGCATAATCTAAATTACCACAGGATCAAGGTGACCTCCTGGTGATTTAATTGTCTGCTAGAAATACAAAAGAAAGCAAAAAACAAGCTCAACCTTCTTTTGAGGAAGGTAACAAAATCCACAGTCACTACAACATAAATCCACAATACCAAGTAAAAATAAAAATATAATAAACATGGAAAAAAGCAGGAAAATGTGACACATGATCAACAGAAAATACAGTCCAGAGAAGCAGACCAGTGTTTGACTCTAATGTTAGAACTAGAAGAAAAAGACTTTAAAACAGATATTAAAACTTTGTTAAAGAATTTACATAAAAGAATGAAAGAAACATGAGCAGTCTTAGGAAAGAAATGAAAGCTATAAGAAAGAATCTAATAGAAATTTTAGTACAGGAAAATACAATATATGAATTGAAAAATGTAATTTAGGACTTAGCAGATTGAATATATCAGTAGAAAAGAACAGTGAACTTGAATAGAGGTTGACATAAATTATCTAAACTGAAAGTCAGAGAGAAAAAAATTGGAATAATTTGACAGAACCACAGCGACAAATGGATAAAAATGAAACAGTCTAAGGTGCACATAATTGAAGTCCAAAAAAAAAAAAAAGACGAGAGAGAAAATGGGGTGGAAAAAGTTTTAAAAATAGTGGTCAGATATGTACAGATTTGGGAAAAATATTCTTTTGTAGGGCCTGAATGTTAAGGATATCACAAGCAGATAATATCAAAGTCAAATGAGTGCAAATAAAAAAAAGTGTCCAGGGAAAATTTTTAAATATAAATCCCTTACAGGGGAACAATATAATAAAGATAACCAGCTTTTCGTTATACATAATGAAAATCAGAAAACAGTAGAATGACATCTTTTTAGTACTAAAAAGTCTTTCAAGTCAGAATTCTATATCCAGCACAAATATACTTTTAGAATGAAGGTATAATGAAGACTTTTTCATATTTTAAAAATTCAGGAAATCCAACACAAGCATACTTACACAACCAAGAATGCTCAAGGAAATTCTTCAAACATAAGGAAAATCATACCAGGTGAAAATTTGGACTTATACAAAGGAAGGGAGAGTGCCAGAAAGAGTAAATACATGACTAAATATAACTAGCATTTTCTCACTTTTTAATATCTTTAATAAATATTTGAATGCCTACAGCCAAAGAAAAGTATTGTGAAGTTTATAACATATGTAGAAATAAATATATGGCAGGAACAGCATAAAAGATGTGGCAGGTAATGGAAGTATAGCATTGTAAGGTTCTTACATTGTATTTAAAGTGATATAATATTTGAATGTAGACCAGGATAGTAAAGAAATTTATCACCATGACAATTAAAATAACATAAAAAAATCAAGAAACGAATTCCATTTACAATTGCAACTAAAAGAATAAAGTACTTAGGAATAAATTTAACTAAAGAGACAAAAGACCTATACAAAGAAAACTACAAAAAACTGTTAAAAGAAATCACAGAAGACCTAAATAGATGGAAGGGCATACCGTGTTCATGGATTGGAAGACTAAATATAGTTAAGATGTCAATCCCACCTAAATTGATTTACAGATTCAATGCAATACCAATCAAAATCCCAACAACTTATTTTTCAGAAATAGAAAAACCAATAAGCAAATTTATCTGGAAGGGCAGGGTGCCCCGAATTGCTAAAAATATCTTGAGGAAAAAAAACGAAGCTGGAGGTCTCAAGCCGCCAGACTTTAAGGCATATTATGAAGCCACAGTGGTCAAAACAGCATAGTATTGGCATAAAGATAGATATATCGACCAATGGAATCGAATAGAGTGCTCAGATATAGACCCTCTCATCTATGGACATTTGATCTTTGATAAGGCAGTCAAGCCAATTCACCTGGGACAGAACAGTCTCTTCAATAAATGGTGCCTAGAGAACTGGATATCCATATGCAAAAGAATGAAAGAGGACCCATATCTCACACCCTATACAAAAGTTAACTCAAAATGGATCAAAGATCTAAACATTAGGTCTAAGACATAAAACAGTTAGAGGAAAATGTAGGGAGATATCTTATGAAACTTACAATTGGAGGCGGTTTTATGGACCTTAAACCTAAAGCAAGAGCACTGAAGAAAGAAATAAATAAATGGGAGCTCCTCAAAATTAAACACTTTTGTGCATCAAAGAACTTCATCAAGAAAGTAGAAAGACAGCCTACACAATGGGAGACAATATTTGGAAACGACATATCAGATAAAGGTCTAGTATCCAGAATTTATAAAGAGATTGTTCAACTCAACAACAAAAAGACAGCCAATCCAATTACAAAATGGGAAAAAGACTTGAACAGACACCTCTCAGAAGAGGAAATACAAATGGCCAAAAGGCACATGAAGAGATGCTCAATGTCCCTGGCCATTAGAGAAACGCAAATCAAAACCACAATGAGATATCATCTCACACCCACCAGAATGGCCATTATCGACAAAACAGAAAATGACAAGTGCTGGAGAGGATGTGGTGAAAGAGGCACACTTATCCACTGTTGGTGGGAATGTCAAATGGTGCAACCACTGTGGAAGGCAGTTTGGCGGTTCCTCAAAAAACTGAATATAGAATTGCCATACGACCCAGCAATACCATTGCTAGGTATCTACTCAGAGGACTTAAGGGCAAAGACACAAACAGACATTTGCACACCAATGTTTCTAGCAGCATTATTTACAATTGCAAAAAGATGGAAACAGCCAAAATGTCCATCAACAGATGAGTGGCTAAACAAACTGTGGTATATACATACGATGGAATATTATGCAGCTTTAAGACAGAATAAACTTATGAAGCATGTAATAACATGAATGGACCTACAGAACATTATGCTGAGTGAGACTAGCCAAAAACTAAAGGACAAATACTGTATGGTCCCACTGATGTGAACTGATATTAGAGAATAAACTTGGAATATGTCATTGGTAACAGAGACCATCAGGAGTTAGAAACAGGGTAAGATAATGGGTAACTGGAGCTGAAGGGATACAGACTGTGCAACAGGACTAGATTCAAAAACTCAAAAATGGACAGCACAATACTACCTAATTGTAATTATGTTAAAACACTGAATGAAGCTGCATCTGAGCTATAGTTTTTGTTTGTTTGTTTGTTTGTTTTTTATATATATTTTTTGCATTCTTTATTTTTATTTTTTTCTCTATATTATCATTTTATTTCTTTTTCTGTTGTCTTGCTATTTCTTTTCCTAAATTGATGCAAACGCACTAAGAAATGATGATCATACATCTATGTGATGATATTAAGAATTACTGATTGCATATGTAGAATGGAATGATTTCTAAATGTTGCGTTAGTTAATTTTTTTAATTAATAAAAAAATAAAATAAAATAAAATAACATAAAAGAGGTATAGGTATTAGGTTCTACCCAAGAAAAAATGGAGTCATAAATAATTAATCCAAAGGAAGGTAGAAAATAAAAGAAAGAAACAAAGAACAGATGAGGAAAATTAAAAAAAACAAAATGTTATATTAAAATATAACATTAAGTATAAAATAATCATACTGCTTATGCAAAATGAAAATGATTTAAACTTGTTAAATATGAGGCAGACATCGTGTTGGGTAAAAAGGCAAGAACCAAATTATATGCTACCTATAAAGTAACATTTCAAATATAAATACACTGATAGCCTCAAAATAAGTTAAAGGAAGCAATTGAAAATTAAAACGCATGTGTTAAAATATGTGACGGACAGCTAAAGCAGGGATTAGAGGGAAAATGATAGCTTCAAATTATTTTGTTAAAAAAGAGAATAGTTTCTCAGAAAATATAACAGTAAAACATATTTTCCAATACATTTTATGAGGTTAGAATTTTCCCGACAAAAAAGTCAATACCATTCGTGAACATAGATATAGAAAACCTTAACAAAATTTTTGCAAGTCAAATCCAGCAATATGTAAGGAAGGCAATGCAACATGAGCAGTGGGTTTATCTTAAGAATGCAAGATTGGTTTTAATATTTGAAAATGAATTAATGAAAGTCACCACATTCAAAGACAAAAATGGAAAAACTTGATCATCTGAATAGATGCAGAAAAAAGCATTTAATTATTCTTTAAATTAAAATAAATCATCTCTGAACAAACTAGAAATTGAAGGGAACTTCCTCTATCTGATAAAGGACATTTATGAAAATCCTACAGATAAACTTCATTTAATGATTAATTATTGATTTGCTTGCTACTAAGGCTGGGAACACAGCTAGTAAGACCAGGAACACAATACTTTTGGATATTCTTGAAGGTTCTAAGCCAGGAAAAAGAAATAAGTGGCATTAAGATTGAGAAGTAAATTAAATTGTCTTTATCCATGGATAACTGGGTTGTTCACATAAATGATCTTTGGAAATCTAAAAATAAAACCAAAAATACTTTAATTAATAAGTAAATTTAGAAATGCCACATGATAAAAAGTACAGCAGTCAACAGAATTTCTAGTAACTATTAATTGAAAAATGAAATTAAAATTCATTTATAATAGAAGCAAAACCACAAAATATTTAAAAAGATATTTTCCAATAAGGTGCAAGACCTCTGACCTGAAGACTACCAAGTATTGTTGAGAGAAAACTTTAAAAGATGTCATTATTTCTAAATAAATGGAGAGAATTAACATGCTCATGAATAGGGATAAATATTATAGTGTCAATTATCTTCAAATTGATTTAATATAATCCCAGTTAAAATTCCACAAGGCTTTATTATAAAATCTAAAAAGTCATTATTAAATGTATATAGAAACATAAATGGTAATTGAAGAAAATAATGAAGTTGAGGCATTTAGATTACTTGATTTCAAGTACTTCTTTTTCAGCTACTTTATAGAATATTTAAGGTATTCTAAATAGTGTGGTATTGGAGTAATACTGTAAACAGGTCAATAAACCTGAATAAAAACCCACAAGTGGAAGTGCAGGGCTATGAATCCAACAACTAAGACAGTTTAATACCATCACCTTGATTTGTGCTATGGAGCCAGCAGTTCTTACCATCCATTGCCTTTGTACCATCAACGCAAATATCAATACAGAGACAAGGAGAAATAATATCATAATATTATTATCAAAATAGCTTTGCCATCATTTGAATCCAGGAAGGCTCTTACTTTGAGAACTGCTGTTTATTTTAATAGGTACGTGTAAATAATCTCAGTTAAGTAAAGCATCTAAAGGAGGAAATAAAATGTTATAGTAAAAGGTTGATTGAATAAATCTCTCTAAAATGTGCTCAAACTGGTTTTGTTTAGCAGAAGACTGGATGTTAGAAAAACTACAGCAATTGCAATTTTTTGCTTATGGAAAAGTAAATCATTTTTACTGTAGAAAATTTAGACATACAAAAAAGTATAAATAAGCAACTTAAAATGAGCATCCCCTACCAGAGATAAATCCTGTTAATATTTTAGTGAGCATCCTTCTTTTCTTTCTTTTTCAATACACTATATTGCAATCTGCTTTTTTTTACTTAACATTGTCTCCTGAACATTTTTTCATATCATTAAATATTTATGTACGACATCACTCTAAATTATTCAGGTCCCCTTCTGACAGGACATCACACTCTGCCTGCAATGCAGTGGTGCCTGACTGCTTGGAGAGATGGTTTTGAGAGCCGATGGGCTGGAGTTTTAGGAATTCTCCCACTTGAAGATGGTGTTTAGCAATGAAGATGTGGCCCTGAGATTCTGCGGCCTTTCAGCAACTTCAGGTTACTGAGGGGGACCCCTTGTACGAACTCAGTGTGCTTTCCTTTTCCCTCTATTCTCTCTACATTTATTTTCTCTCGCAATTCCTATAACCACCCCTAGGACCCATGCACCTGCCTGGCTAGGCAAGTCCTTTTTACAATCTTTCTACTGCGAGCTTCTTCTCCCTCTTGATTTCTGTCTGTCTCAAGGTGGTATGAATCATCTGCTTCTAATGCTTTTTTCTCTTCATTACCCTTAGAATCTTAAATTCACTGTGGCCCCCTTTAACTTCTATAACGAATCTAAGCACCTTAACCTACACCTAGTGCCTCCCCAACGGTCTGCACGTGTTCCCTGCTGCCTATTCACCTTGACTTCCATCCTAACCAGCCTACTGCATCAAATTATATTTTCTAAAAGTAACAGCAGCACCAATACCAGTCTATGGGCTCCTCCAAGTTCCTCACATTTCCCCATCAACAGGTGGAGTCCATTTTCCCTTTTCTTGAAACCGGATAGGGTTTTGCAGCTGTGTTGATGAACTGAATATGGCAAAAGTGACTCTGTGTGATTCCCGAGGAGGCTGGGTTCAAAAAGGAGGTTCAGCTTCCTTCCGGCGCTCTCTCTCAGGACGTTTACTATGGAGCCTTAGGCCAATATCTAAGTCTGCTGCCCTTAAGCCACCATGCGGAGAGACATTGTGGAGAGAGCGCACAGAGGAAGAGAGTGAGATGATCAAGGAACCCCAGCTATTTTAGCCCCTAGCTGTTTGAATCTTAACAATCCTGATCTGTGAGCAGCTAGACTTCCAAGGATTCCAGCCCTAACCTTCAAGCAGAGCGAGCTGATGCTGCGTGGAGCAGCGACGAGCTCTCACTGCTGAGTCCTCCCTTAATTCAGATTCACGACTTAAATAAATGCTGTTGTTGAAGTCAGCTAGATTCTGGAATGGTTTTATAGGTTCATGGATAACCAGAATACACATCCTGCCACTTCTTGCCATTATTCCACAGAAGATGATCTTTCCTTTCTTTTTGGTATTGCAGCCCCAAATCCATCTCTAAAGCCCAGGTTATGCATTCACAGGAAACCTTCCACAATCTCTATTTTCCTTTCCTTACAGCTTTGCATACCTTAAGCACAAATAGAGCCAATTTGTTTTTTGCTCATTTTCTTTTATTTGATTATTTTAAATATTATCATTTGAAATTTGACCTGTGAAATATCATATTTAATATATGTATATTAGGAAGCACAGTAATAAAATGGACACACTTGAACCTATTTCCTAACCTTTATGTTTACCTCCCTCGTTTCCCTGGGAATACTTCTCCCAGAGGTGACCACTATGCAGAATTGTGGGGTTACTGTCTCCTTTTATAAATTTTTATGACATATGTATGTCCATTTCTAAACTATATATTATTTATTTTTTACTACTTTGAGTTTTAAAAAGCAGAATTATAGTATATATAGTCATCTCTACTGTCACTTTTCAATTAACCTTAGGCTTTAAGATATATTCCTGTTGGTATGTGGCAATGGTTCATTTTTATTGGCAGGTAATAATACATCATGTGTACATAACGCACTATATTTGTTCCTTTTCTAGTTTATGAATCCAGTTTTTTGCTGCTATCAACAGTGCTTCTATAAACACTTTTTTTTACATATTTCGTTGTGCACATGTACTAGAGCATATAAACTTAAGAACAGAATTAGATTACTTGGGAATGGAAATATTCAATTTTACAAGATAAAACCAATTGCTTTCCAACCTGAGGCTGAATGAATTTACATTCCCAACAGCAAGATTTGAGTATTATTACGAAAACTTGGCATTGCCATGTGTCTAAATTTCTACCTATCTACTGGTTTTAAATAAACCTATCTACTGGTTTATTTAACTTGTCACTGACGATGGACAGAGCATCTTTTTACATGTATGTTTGTCTTTTCTGTTTCCTCTCTATGAATAGACCTGTTCAAGGCTTTCGCCCATAATTCTGCTGAACTTTTGTATTTTTCCTCATTGATTTGGATTAAATCTCTCTCTTTTTTTTTTGTATGATGTATGGGGAGGTCACATTTCATCATTTTTCCATGAGATATTGCACACCATTTGTTGAATTTTGTCTGTTGGTTTGTTTTTTGGTTTGTATCACATGTTTGTTTTTGGTGAAGTGCTAGGACAGGGAGTTGAACCAGGTCGGGTCTCCTGCATGGTAGGTAAGAATTCTACCACTAAACTGCCCTTGCATCCCCTGATTTGGATTAAATCCTTACATGTTTTGGATTCTGTTTATTTTGTGTATTGGAACTCCTCTTCCAGTTTCTGGCTTGTCTTTCAAAACCTTTATGGTACTTCAAATGAATAAAGTAATTGATTTTAATGCAATTGAATTTATTAATCTCATCTTTTGTATCAATATGTCTTCTTAAGAAGAATTGGTATGGAGGAGGAAGTTTATTTAAGGAAACTTTCCTTGTGTGATTATAAAAATATTTTAACATCTTTAATATTATATTTTACATGTAGTCTTCAATTTATGTGGATTTTGTGTGGAGTAGGAGCTTGTTTATATTTCCTCCATATAAATAACTAAATGATCAAGGCTGTTTATGTACCGGTCATTCCACCACCACCATGCCCCTCCCTCCATCACGCAAAATGCCATCTGTTTCAAATTCCAATTTGCATATATGAGCTTCTATCAGGGCTCTTTCTTCCCTTACTTTGTACAATTTGCCTATTCTTGTTCTAATTTCAGTCTTAATTATCATAACTTTACTATAGGACTAAAAATCTGGTAGTTCCACCTCCACCTCCTACTTATTCTTCGGAATAAGTTGTCTAATATATTCTGAGGAATGTCTTAGATAGTCTTAGGTCTTTGAACATCTATATAGAGTATAGGAGCAGTTATATTCTAAAACAACCTGCTAGAAAATAAACTGGACTTGCTTTGAATCTACAGATCAATGTGGGAGGATTTAACATCTTAAATGCTGAGACTTTTTATGGCTAAATATGATACAGACTGTTCTCATTATTAGTGGTAGTTATGTTCTATAAAGTTGCAGCAAACTGGATTAGAGGATACTGAGCCATTAGCTCCTGGGGGAATTATAAGATTAAGTTTATGTAAACCTCTGATAACAATATTTTCATCAACTAATCAATAAGTAACCATGTTTTATGATAAAAGACACTTTATTTAATATTCATTTATTGTTGGTTTATTAACATTGAACTCATCTCCAACAGCATGGTATTTCATGCCTGAATAAAGCTTTTCTAACACTCCTGGTTTCTCTGTAAGGCAGCCTGCTTACACTTAGGAACACTGGACAGCACTTCAGCACTACACTTGAGGGCCATTTTGAACAGCAAAATTACTAATGAGAAGCACAAATATGCAAAAGTGTGGTACTAGATGAACAATAGTTTAGAGTGTAAGAGTTGAAATGAGAAGGCAGAGCACTGCCTTGTTTGTCCTCAGCTGAGAATGTGTATGTGAGTCAACTGAACTTTTTACCTCTCTGTGTCCTTGAGTGTTGATTTTGGGTTTAAAAATAATTAACCCAGCTATTAATAAGTAGCTGGATTTACAAATATTGTATCTACCAATAATGAGATCACCTCTGTATCTCTCCAGATATTTGGGTCTTTTAAAATATGTGTTTCAATAAAGGTATATTCTTTTAGTTTAGATTTCACACATTCTTTAATAAGAACTATTTCTATGTACATATGCTTTTATTATAGTTGCAAATGGTAACTTTTATGTTTTTATCTTGATATAGGCATTTAATTTTTAGAAACAGATTGCTCTCATATGTAACCATTTCACTAAAACCTTTTAATAATTTGAATATACTTTTGGGTTTCCTATGTTGATAATAATGATTTGTATATAATTGCTTTTTTCCCTTTTCTAATAATACTAATTTTTCCCTTACTCTTTTGGATAAGACTTAAAGGACAATGTGGAATAGAAACAGTGAGAGTGAGCTTGTTCATAATTTTCGAAGAACTACTTATAATGGTCCACCCTGAAGAACGATATTTTCCGTATATTTTATATAGCTATGCTTTATTATCAAGTTAAGGAAATTCCCTTTTTTTCCTTGTTTGCAAGACTTTTATCATGACTGAGTATAGATTTGTATTAATTACCCTGTGTATCTATTATGACAGCTATTGGAACTGGCTTTTTTTCTCTCAGCATGATGCCTGAAAGATACAGTATTGTTAATTGTAACAAGAATTCATTCCTTTTTATTGCTGAATTCATTGCATAAATGAATGCACTCCAGCTTGTTTATATATCCTCCCACTGAACGATATTTTGGTAGTTTTCAATTTATGGCAATCATGAATAGGGCTGTTATAAACATTCAAGTACAGGGTTTTTGTATGAATATACGCTTTCAATTCTTTTTGATTGTTTAGGGTGGTTTTGCTGGGTTAGACACTAAATGTATGAAAAACTTTTAGGAAGCTGTCAACTGTTTTCCAGAACCACCATACCCTTTTTTGCATTCCCACCAGCAATGCAGTGCAGTTCTAGTTGCTCTTAATCCTCAGCAGCACTTGATATTGTTCATTGTATTTATTTTAGCCATTCTAATAAGTGAACAGCAGTGGCTCGTTGAAGCTTTTTAAATGTCATTCCTAATGGTTAATTACATTGAGCATAGATTTATGTGTTTATTTGCTGCTGTTATGTCCAATTTGTCTTTTTTTTTTTTTTTGGTTCTTTGTCATTCTGGCTATAGGCTGTATCAATTTTATTGGTTATTTTCAAAGAACCCACCTTTGCTTTCATTTATTTTTTCATCTGATTTTTTTGTTTTGTTTTCAAATTTATTGAATTCTGCCCTTTATTTCCTTCCATTTACTCTGAGTTTATTTTGCTTTCCTTTTTATAATATCTTAAGGTAGAGGACTAGATTATTGATTTGAGATATTTATTCTTTTCTAATACTAGCTTTTAATGCTATAATTTCCTTATAATGACTGTTTTAGCTGTATCCTGCATATTTTGATATACTGTGTTTTGTTTTGTTCATATTTTCTAATTTCTCTTGTGGATTCCTCTGTGACCCATGAATCAAATAAGTGTATTGTTACACTTCCAAGTTTTTGCATATTTCCCAGCAATCTTTCTGTTACTGATTTCTAGTTTAATTTCTTTATGGCATGAGAACAAGCATTGTATGATTTCAGTTATTTTTAAATGAGTAGAGATCATTTTATAAATTAAGTTATGCTCTATCTTGGTGGATATTCCGTGTACATTTGAGAATAGTTTTTATTCTACTGTTTTGTTTTTTGTGTATGTGTAGTACTCCACAAATGTTAATTAGAGTCAGTTGGTTAATGACATGGCTCAGACCTTCTGCAGTTTTCCTGTTCACTTGTTCTATTGATTATTGAAAGAGGAGTCTAAAAGTCTCCAACTAATGTGCATTTATCCATTTCTTTCTTCAGTTCTATCAGTTTTTACACTCATATCCTGAAGCCTTGTCATTATATATATATATATATATACACAAACACATTTAGGATTGTTATGCCTTCTGATGAATTGGCCATTTTATCATTAAGCAATGCACTTTGTTGTTTTAATGTGTATCACATCTGCAAACATTGAAATCCCCATCAGACAATGTGATCAGTTTTTTAAATTTCAACTGTCATTCATATTTTAAAGATCTAAAGAGGAAAGAAAAAAATTTATTGTATTTGCTAAGAAGTTCACTATTTCTGTATTCTTCTTTCATTCCTGATGTTACAAGTTTCCCTCTAGTATTGGTTTCCACTCATTTGAAGAACTTTCTTTAAAAAAATAATTTACTTATTTTGGAAAAGATCTGCCTTTGAAAAATTCTCTTAGTTTTTTTCATCTAAAAGTATCTATATATCACTTTTATTCCTGAAGGATATCTGTACTGGATATAGACTTCTATTTGACAGCTCTTTTCTTCTAGGACTTAAAGAGTGTTGTCCATGCCCTTCTGGTCTCTATGGTTTCAGATGAGAAGTCTGCAGTCATTCATGTCATTTCTTCTAGAAGGAATGTGCCATTTTCTGTGGCTGCTTTCAGAATTTTTTCTTTGTCTTTAGATTGTTGTTTTGTTTTTAAATCCATTCTCGTATGCATCATGATCAAATTTAGGATGCATTAATGGAAACATATCTGTGAAGGCTGGAGTAAGTGAGGAGAACTTACTGACCTCAGTGAAGCTCTGACCCCTGTGAAGGAGGAGGAGAAGACAGAATGTTGGGCAGGAAGAGTTTTGGCTAAGACACAGATCTAAGTAAAGTTTGGCCAGGCCTTTGGGTGTTCTTGAGCCAAAGCCACTACTGGAAGTGTCCTAAGTTTTGTAGGAATGGGCATATATAGGTATTTCCACCATGCTTGATCAATGTCGAGGAGCAGCCCTCAAGAAGCATGGTCTTCTTCAAACATGGTGGTAGATTCAGAGGTCAGCAGCTGGGGTCATCAACTGATGAAGCTCCCTCATACAAGAGATCTGAACACATTTTCATGGGTACCACATTTGATTTGTTCTGTAAAATATGACCTGGCAGTTGTGTGGAGAGTAGAATATAGGAAGGAGGGGAGCATGGAAGCCACTTGGAAGGCTGCAGCAACTACTAATGAGGGAATACAGCAATAGTGTTAGAGGTGGTAAGATGCCTTACATTTTGGATATCTCTTTAAACTCAGGATGAATAGAATTTTCTGAAGGATTAATTCTGATGCATGAGATTAAAATGTAGGTTTTAAACAGGTACAGCTCAGACCCAGTCACAGAGTGAGAAACTTAAGGTGCTGTCAGAATTCGAGGAAAGAATAAGGGATATATAAATGCGAGAAACTGAATATTGAATCCAGTATTTCTTTATAAGGAGGTAAGATATAAATGATGGAAGAAAGAAAAGATACTTAAATAATCCATGCAGTTTGTTAAGATGTGACAGAGGGAAATTGAAGTCCAACATAGATGTGAAAGAATAAGAACCAGAGGAGTGAGGAAATTGATGATTAACTTGCAGACCTTTATCGTAGACAAAGCTGATATTTTGCATTGTTTGGGTCAATACAGCAACCCGGTATGTATACGTGGTGTGACACTTAATTGGCTGTCTAAATCAAACCTAATATTGGAGCCCTTCATGAAAATGAATCCTTCACAGCTTGGATTTTTTCAGAGTTGGAAAAGACTTCTTAGAGATTCTCACTTAATCCCCTCAATATATAGGTGGGAGAATTTAGGCCAGGTAAGGGCAGAATATAGGCCAAAATCATAAAGTCTTTTAGTCTCAAGAAGAGCAATCAAACCCAATTATTCTAGTATGTGGGTTTATGCTTTTTCCTCACATCCGCATGTAAGGCAGGCCTTCTAATCTACATTAAATGTATATATCATGATGTGCACTCTATTCACCAGAACATGTCTGGGAAAGAAGTCTGTCTATTGTGATTAGTGTTTCTAAGATTCTGTACAACACAAGTTCACCAAAATGAGTATGTTTCTAAAAGATTTTAAAGATAACAGAGAAGAAACAGGTAAATGGCTGCTCTCAGATATTCTAACCCTACTACCCCCTCTCAACCATTGGGTCCAGTCTTGAATTATTGGTATCAGAATCTGACCCATCTAATCTCCATGTTCAAATCTTATTATCTTCTGTATCCACCTCACATACCACCATCTCTATAGGGCTTTCCTGATTTTTATCAAGAGAAACAACCCATTTCTCACTATAGCCATGTAAAATTATGTTCAGATTCCTCTTAGACATTGTACTGGTTTGAAAGTATTATGTACCCCAGAAAAGCTATGCTTTTAATTCTGATCCAACATCCTAATTCAATACTACAGACTGGAAACTTTCAATTAGATTATCTCCATGGAGATATGACACATCCAATTGTGGGTGTGATCTTTGATTAGGTTGAAATTTGACACCACCCATTCAAGGTATGTCTTCATTAGTGTACTGGAATCCTTTAAAAGAGGAAATATTTTGGAGAAACCTGAGAAAACAACAAAGCCTACAGAAATGACAGAAGCCTCAGAGCTGATAAAGAACAGATGTAGATGCTTGGAGAAGAGTTGCTTCAGAGAACAGAGACACGGATATTTGGAGATGCTTGGAGCCCAGTAGATATGAGATGTTAAGCAAGCTAGAACTTGGAGAGAACCAAGGGAAGCCAAGAGATGAAAGCCAGCCCTTGAGAAGCAAAATGAGGAATGCACACAAGAACGGAGGCTGAAAGCATAGCAGCTCAGGAGCAAGGGACCAGCAGATGCCAGACATATGACTTCCCAGCTGACAGAGGTGTTCTAGACCCATCGGCCTGTCTTGAGTGAAGATAACCTCTTGTTGGTGCCTTAACTTGGACATGTTCACTTCCTCAGAACTGTAAATTTGTACCTTATTAAATTCCCCTTTATAGAAGCCATTCCAGTTCTGGTATATTGCATCCTGGCAGCTTGCAAACTAACACAGAAGTTATCAGCTTTTACTTTGCATTAGAATTGATTTGTATAATTTTCATGTCCTTGCAATCAGTCAACTTTACTGCTGTGTTAAACATCCAAAAGCTCAGCAACATATATCAACAGTTATTTCACACTCATGTTACATGTAGACTGCTGGTTGGCTCTGCTCCAAGTGTCAACTGTATACAATGGGACTCTACTCCGTATGTCTTCTCATTCTGGGATCTAGGCTGATGGAGAATCATCTAACTAGGACCCACCTTTTTCAAGGCAGAGACAGAAAAATGGTGGAAGAACCTTGCAATGCCTTTAAAAGCTTCAGCTTGGACATGATATTCTTTAGGTCTACCATATCCTACCAGCCAAGTCCAAAGTCAGAGACAAGGAATATATAGTTTCCATGGGAATCAGAAGCAAGTTACATGGAAATCAATGATCAGGGATATATGATGCAAATCACTGTGAACAATTGGTAAATCAACCATGTCTTCCCTACCTTGCTTTCAGTTCCTGGAAAGTAGGGCCTGTGAATGATTTCTCCCTGGCCTCCATAAGCTCTAGCACTATGGCTAATGGATGGTAATTACTCAGCCAGTGTCTAAATGAATGAAAAATGAATGAATATTTTGGAAGCAAAGCTACAAGGCAACCTATTCCTATATGAGACATTTTGAAACTCTGGATTTTTCACTCTTCATTTATTTCCCGCAAGTCAGCAGTTCGTGTAGAGGCAAAATGTTATTGATTCTAAAATTTTTCTCAACTATTATACTTCTTTCCTCATGCCTTTAAGTCTTATCAGTCTGAGTGAGGGAGCAATGGGGTGTACAGGGAAAGACCAAACAACATACAACCAGAAACACGTGAGTTTGAATGCTGGCCCTACAAATAACAAGTGCAATTGCCACAGCAAGTCCCTTTACTTTTAGAAGCCCAATTCCTCAATGACAAAGTTGGGATAAGAATTCCTACACTGCTGTTATGTATAGAAAATGTATTTAATGTACTAGTTCCACAAACAGTAGTTTTATTAAATTATGGAATGCAAAAATAGCAACTAAAATTTGTTCATGTATCATAATATTCAACATGCCTTTTCGTGATAAATCAAGTCTAAAAGTCCACACTTCAGACCTTTGTCTCTGTGGAACTTGGTTTCTTTTATGAAATGAGTTTGCCCCAGGCAGACTTCAGTCTCTCACTGCCTAAATCAAAGTTCATAGGCATAGAGATTTCAGCACCTGGGATTCTCCATAAGACTTGCAAGCAGCCAGCTTCTTTAGGAACGACTGTGTGATCTCAGTCAAATCCCTCCTTTATCTGGACCTCAGTTTCCCCATTTGTAAATTGATAGCATTGGGCAAAACAGTCTTATAATTACTGTCATGAGAGAGTATTTGGATTAGTTACATAATCATCATGATTGTGGCAATTTTGAAAAGCCACAGTATGGAAGCTATGGCTTTTCTGTGATTTGTTTTATCAAGTTGGCCACGTTTAAAAATTTCGGTGGTACAACTTCCAAAATTGAATTTGATCATTCTGTCTCATTTAGCTGGGTGGTAGGGTCAAACAACCTTGGTATGCTTTTCTTGTCTCCAACCTTGTGAACTGACTGCTGGATTTTTGTTCTGAGAAGACAGTTTTGTCTCAGACATGAGTAGCTGCTCTAGAGACTTCCTGAATGGGAATTTGCATGAAATGTTCTTTTTCTCTGCTTCAGTCTGTGAAAAATGTTCCTCACTGAAAAGATGCCTCCATGTCTCTGAGGTGGCATTTTCTCATTCTCTCTTTACTGCCAATGGCAATGGTAATTATCCCTAATTTGGTTCTCTGAGGGGAAATTCCTCCTCTTGGCATTGACTGCCAAATAATCCCATTTCAGGAGCAAATGAACAAATGACCTGATGAAGACTTCAAAAGAGAAAAGCATAACACCAGACAATTAAGTGTAATTACCAAGCATGAGAGTCTGTGCTCGGCTTATATCACATCTGACACACCTCCCCCAGTACCTAGTGCTATGGAATATTCCTTTTGTTGGCCTAAATATCCCCTTGCTCATGCTTCTGAGTGCAGCTGAAGCTGGAGAATGACCTTCTTATTCCAAAACAGACTTTAGTACTTAAAAGTATGGCTGAGAATCATGTACAAAGTTTTTCCAAAATATCAATTCCTGGCCTCCATCCCAGAGATTAAGACATGATAGGTCACCCAAATAGAAATTCCCAAAGTAACCTGCCACAAATAATTTCACAAGGAAGACAGTATATTGGGTGTTACAGTAAACCCTGTAATGCCCTTAGTCTCACCCATGGGGCTGAGGGCAACTTCTCTCAAACATCACCACCAGCTCTTCCAGGAGCCATGACCAACAATCATTGATGGCACATCCTCATCTATGTGCCAGCTCCCCATGCTCTTTTTTTTTTTTCCTTTTCTTTTCAATGCCAGGAGAATCTCTTAGGCCTCTCTCCATTATTGATCCTCCAAGGTACCAGTCAATGGACTCTCTATACCCTGCTGCTTTCTAAGATATGTCCATAATCTATGGCCACATAATTTCAGATGGATAGTTGTGGTTTCTAACAATCATTTCAACATACACACACACACATACTCAGGTGTTGAAGTTATTGCATTTTCTTAAAGGAGCTTGCCAGAAGATACAGAATCACAGCTGAACAACCTGAATGGGTAAAACTTGGAAAGGTTGGAAGGGAAGAAGGGCCACCTTAATGGAGGAGTGGGCAATTGAAGATGGGAGACAATGCAGAATTGATATGCTGAAGAAGAGCTATTAGAGATTTACTGACCTGCCATTACATTTCCCAGGCTCCATTCCTTGATTCCCAGCTGGAAGTCATTCTTCCTTCCCCTGAATCTTCATAGCACTCTACCTGCCCTTTCCTATGGCATTCAAAACTTACTGCATTACAGCACAATGATTTGTGCTCATGGAATGTTTCTATCAATAAAGCATTGATCACTTTAAGGAAGAAATAGCTGATTAGCAACATGGCTAAAAACATGTATGGATTTGAAATCATACTGAGCATGTTTTATGCTCAGGGTCTACTACTTACTCCCTTTAGATGGTTCTTTAAACTCTTTGTCTTATTTCTTTAATCTGTAAATTGGGAATATGAACAATACCAGATCCAGATTAACATTAAAACAAAGTATAGAGATAATACAAAAACCCAGCCCAGGCTCCACCACATGATAAACAGTCATATTTTAGTTATTACTATTTTGAAGAATTAGTGCTGGACTTATCTCTTCACTCCACATATAGAAATGTTAAAAAATATATTTTATGGAAGAAAGGAAGATGGTGGCTTAGTGAGGAGTGGAATTTAGTTTGTCCTCCAGAACAGCTAATAAATAGCCAGCAACAGTACAGAACAGCTGCTGGGGCCACATCGGTGACTGGACACATAGTGTACACCAGTCTGGACAAGTTGGACCAGCTTTGAATTCCCCCCAGAATTGTGAGTCCCCCAAGCCACAGATGCCGGTGCCCCTCACCCACAGACTGCTTCCCAGAGGGGATGGGAAGAAGACTTTACTAACAGCAGGGTGCTGAACTTAACCAAGCTTCAATGGTGGAGTTAATTAACAAATTCTAACTACTAAAGATAGGCCCCCAGCTCAGCTGAACTCAAGTAAAAGCTAAGGTTGCTGGGTTTTGCCCCAGCTCAAAGGGAGCAGGGCTGATGAAAAAAAAAAACAAACAAACAAAAAACAGTTTTTTTTCACATCGGACAGCACAAAATACTTGAAAATGTCTGGGCCCTGAAGGAAAGGAGGGGACACATAGGACCAGGAGATATATAGAGTGGTGTACCAACTTAAGCTCTTGATTGGCAAACCCGAGGAATGGGGATCCTGCTCTGAAAAGGACTTTTTTCTATTCTTTTTTTTTGCAGCTGTGTTTCCTGGCTTGAATGCTCTTTGCATACAACTGCAAAGCTTCTCAGACTCCAACTGCCCCAGGCAAGGGCAGAATTAAGCTTGTCTGAGAGATAAAGAGGCTAGTCGGGTGTAAGGAATTAATTCCCTGGAGGCTGTGCCTTCCCCAAGAGAGGGGTGGGGCCCAGTTCAAGTGTAATCCCTCCCTCAAGGAAATCAGATCCTAGGGTCTGAAAAACTGAAGCTTTTAAAGCCAGGCCACAACCTCTCTTCTGACTCAACCAAGCCCTCAGCAGGGAGAGTCTGCTGAAGTCAAGGTTCTGCATCACTTTATGCTGTTGGGATCTGCAGGCAGACAAGCACCATATACTGGGCAAATAGGAAAAACACAGGGCCTGAAGGTTTCATAGGAAAGTCTGTCAACCTGACTCTATCCTCCTAAGAGGAGGCCAGTCTGGTGTGGGAAAACCTGACTGGGGTCTATAATACCTGAGTAGATTCTCCTAAGAGGGGAAAAAAGGCACCATATAGGCAGGGCAAGAAAGAAGAAAACAAGAATTGAAAATTTCTGATCTGTTAAACAAAACCTAAGCTAGAAATCTAGAATAAACTGAACTGAATGTCAAAGAACAGATAGACAACAAAGTCGTCCAGCAAGAAACTCCCAGGTAAAAGAGTGAAAATAATCTCCAGAATAAACTAATTAAGGAAATTAAATATCTAGATACCAGCAAAAAATTACAAATCATCCTTGGAAAATTGAAGATATGGCCCAGTCAAAGGAACAAACCAACAATTCAAATGAAATACAGAAGTTGAAGCAACTAATTCAGGATGTCCAAACAGACATGGAAAATCTCATCAAAAATAAAATCAGTGAATTCAGGGAGGATATAAAGAAGGCAAGGGACAAACAGAAAAAAAAAAGAAATTGAAAGTCTGAAAAAGCAAATCAGAACTAATGGGAATGAAAGGCACAGTAGAGGACATGAAAAAAACAATAGAAAACTACAATGTTAGATTTCAAGAAGCAGAAGATAGGATTAGTGAACTGGACATCTGAAATCCAACAAGTAAAAGAAAATATAGGGAAAAGAATGGAAAAATATGAGCAGGCACTCAGGGAATTGAATGACAACATGAACTACACAAATATACATGTTGTACATGTCCCAGAAGGAGAAGAGAAGGGAAAAGAAGGAGAAAACCTAATGGAGGAAATTATCACTGAAATTTTCACAACTCTTAGGAAAGACTTAAAATTACAGATCCAAGAAGTGCAGCATACCCCAAATAGAATAGATCCAAATAGACATACTCCAAGACACTTACTAATCAGACTATTAGATGTCAAAGAGAAAGAGAGAATTTTGAAAACAGCAAGAGAACAGCAATCCATCATATACAAGGGAAGCCCAATAAGACAATGCATGGACTTTTCAGTAGAAACCATGGAGGTGAGAAGACAGTGGTATGATACATTTAAGATATTAAAAGAGAAAAACCACCAACCAAGAATTCTATATCCAGCAAAATTGTCCTTCAAAAATGAGGTAGAGATTAAAACATTTTCAGACAAAAAAATCATTGAGAGAATTTGTGACTAACAGCCCAGCTCTGCAGGAAATACTAAAGGGAGCAATAGAGACAGATAGGAAAAAACAGCAGAAAGAGGTGTGGAGAAGAGTATAGAAATGAAGACTATCAGCAAAGGTGAAAAGAAGAGAAGTTAGGTATGACATATAAAATCCAAAGGGCAAAATGGTAGAAGAAAGTACTGCCCTTACAGTAATAACTCTAAATGTTAATGAATTAAACTCCCCTATCAAAAGAAATAGACTGACAGAATGGTTTAAAAACAGGACCCATCTATATGCTGTCTATAGGAGACCCGTTTTAGACCCAAGGATAAATATAAGTTGAAAGTGAAGGGTTGGGAAAAGATATTTCATGCAAACAACAATCAGAAAAGAACAAGAATAGCTATACTATATCCAACAAATTAGACTTCAAATGTAAAACAATTAAAAGAGACAATGAAGGACACTATATATTAATAAAAGGAGCAATTCAACAAGAAGACATAGCAATCATAAATATTTATGCACCGAGCCAGAGTGTTCCAAAATACATGAGGCAAACACTGAAAGGAGAAATAGACACATCTACCATAATAGTTGGAGACCTCAGTTCCCTGCTCTCATCAATGAATAGAACATCTAGACAGAGAATAAATAAAGAAAGAGAATTTGAATAATACAAAAAATGAACTAGACTTAACAGACATTTATATGGCATTACACCCCAGAACAGCAGGATACAGCTTTTCTTAAGTGCTCATGGATCATTCTCAAGGATAGACAATATTCTGGGTCACAAAGGAAGTCTCAATAAATTTAAAAAGATTGAAATCATACAAAACACTTTCTCAGATCATAAAGGAATGAAGTTGGAAAGCAATAATAGGCAGAGGACCAGAAACTTCACAAATATATGGAGGATCAATAACACATTCTTAAACAATGAGTGGGTCAAAGAAGAAATCACAAGAAAAATCAGTAAATATCTTGAGGAAAATGAAAATGAAAACAGAACATATCAAAATTTATGGGATGCGCAAATGCAGTACTAAGAAGGAAATTTATTGCCCTAAATGCCTATATCAAAAAATAAGAAAGAGGAAAAATCAAGGAATTAACTGTTCACTTGGAAGAACTAGAGAAAGAACAGCAAACTAACCCCAAGCAAAGATTAGAGCAGAAATAAATGAAATTGAGAACATGAAAACAATTGAGAAAATCAACAAAACCAAAAGTTGGTTCTATGAGAAAATCAATAAGATTGATGGACCTTAGCAAGGTTGATAAAAAGAAGAAGAGAGAGGATGCAAATAAATAAAATAAAAAATGAAAGAAGAGACATAACCACTGATCCCACAGAAATAAAAGAGGTAATGGAAGAATACAATGAACAACAATATGCTAATAAACTAGACAATATAGATGAAATGGACAACTTCCTAGAAAGGCATGAACAACCAACATTGACTCGAAATAAACGAGTCAACAAACCAATCGCAAGTAAAGAAATCGAATTAGTCATTAAGAGGCTCTCAAAATAGAAAAGTCCAGGACTAGATGGTTCCACATGTGAATTATACCAAACATTCAAGAAAGAATTAGTACCAATTCTGCTCAAATTCTTCAAAAAAGTTGAAGAGTAGGGAAGGCTACCTAGCTCATTCTATGAAGCCAACATCATCCTCACACAAAAGCTAGGCAAAACTACTACAAGTAAAGAAAATTGCAGATCAATCTCTCTAATGAATATAGATTTAAAAATTCTCAACAAAATTCTTGTGAATCAAATACAGCAGCACATGAAAAGAAATATACACCATGACCAAGTAGGATTCATCCCGGGTATGCAAGGACAGTTCAACATAAGAAAATCAAATCAATGAATGTAATACATCATATCTACAAATCAAAGAAGAAAAAACACAAGATCATCCTGATGCAGAAAAGGTATTTACAAAATTCAACATCCTTTCTTGTTGAAAACACTTCAAAGGATAGGAATAGAAGGGAACTTCCTCAATATGATAAAGGGAATATATGAAAAACCCACAGCTAATATCATCCTCAATGCGGAAAGACTGAAAACTTTCCCCCTAAGATCAGGAACAAGACCAGGATGTCCACTGTCACCATTGTTATTTAACATTATGTTGGAAGTTCTAGCCAGAGCAATTAGACAAGAAAAAGAAATACAAGGCATCAAATTGGAAAGGAAGAAGTAAAACTCTCCCTGTTCACAGACGATATGATACTGTATGTAGAAAACCCTGAAAAATCCACAGCAAAACCACTAAAGCTAATAAATGAGTACAGCAAAGTGGCAGATTACAAGGTAAATGCTCAAAAATCTGTAGTGTTTCTATATACTAGTAATGAGCAATCTGAGGGAAACATCAAGAAAAAAATTTCATTTACAATTGCAATGGAAAGAATAAGATATTTAGGAATAAATTTAACAAGGGCTACAAAAGCAAAGAAAACTACAAGAAATTGCCAAAAAAAAAAAAAATCACAGAAGACCTAAATAAATGGAAGGTCATACCGTGTTCATGGATTGGAAAACTCTAATATAGTTAAGATGTTAATTCTATACAAATTGATTTATAGATTCTATATAATACCAATTAAGATCCTGAGAACTTACTTTGCAGAAATAGAAAAAACAATAACCAAATTTATCTAGAAGGGCAGGGTTCCCTGCATAGCTAAAAATATCCTGAGAAAGAAAAATGAAGTTGGAGGTCTCACATTACCTAAATTTAAGGCATATTGTGAAGCTCTAGTGGTCAAAACAGCATGGTACTGGAATAAAGATAGATATACTGACCAATGGAATTGAATAGAGTGTTCAGTGTTCAGATATAGACCCTCTCATCTATGGACAATTAATCTTTGATAAGGCAGTCAAACCAATTCACCTGGAACAGAGCAGTCTCTTCAATAAATCATGCCTGGAGAACAGGATATCCACATGCAAAAAAATGAAAGAGAATCCATATCTCACATCCTATATGAAAATTAATTCAAAATGGATCATAGACCTAAGCATTAGATCTAAGACCATAAAACTTTTAGAAGAAAATATTGGAAAATATCTTATAAATCTTATAATAGGAGGGGATTTCCTAGATCTTACACCCAAGGCATGAGCACTGAAGAAAGAAACAGTTAAATAGGAACTCCTCAAAACTAGACACTTTTGTGCATCAAAGAACTTTGTCAATCAAGTAAAAAGATAGCCTCCCATTTTTATACAATACAAATATCATATATTTGGAAATCATATATCAGATAAGGGTCTAGTATTTAGAGTACATAAAGAGATTGTTCAACTCAACAACAAAAACAAAAAGACAAGTGACCCAATTACAAAATGGGTAAAAAACATGTACAGACACTTCTCAGAAAAGGAAATATAAATGTCTAAAAGGCCCATGAAAAGATGCCCAACTTCCCTGACTATTAGGAAAATGCAAATCAAAACCACAATAAGATATCATCTCACACCCACCAGAATGGCCATTATCAATAAAACAGAAATGACAAGTGCTGGAGAGGATGTGGAGAAAGAGGCACACTTAACCATTGTTGGTGGGAATGTAAAATGGTGCAACCACTATGGAAGGCAGTTTGGCAGTTCCTCAGGAAGCTAAGTATAGAATTACCATATGATCTGGCAATACCCTTGCTAGGTATCTAGTCAGAGAACAGGAGGGCAAGGACACAAATGGACATTTGCACATCAATGTTTATAGCAACATTATTTACAATTGCCAAGAGATGGAAATAGCCCAGATATCCATCAACAGATGAGTGGCTAAACAAGCTGTGGTATATGCATACGATGGAATATTATTCAGCTATAAGACAGAATAAAGTCCTGAAGCATGTAACAACATGGATGGACCATGAAGACATAATGCCAGATTAGCCAGAAACAAAAGGACAAGTACTGTATGGTCTCACTGATATGAACTAACATTAATGAATGAATGAACTTGGAGAATTTCAGTTAAGGACAGAGGCCATCAAGAGATAGAAATAGGTTAGGTTTTGGGTAATTGGAACTGAAGAGATACAGATTGTGCAACAGGACTGATTGTAAAAATTCAGGAATGGAAAGCACAATACTACCTAACTGTAGCACAATAATTTTAGTACACTCAATGAAGCTGAATGTGAGAATGATAGAGGGAGGAGGGCTGGGAGTACAAATGAAACCAGGAGTAAAGATAGACAATCAAAACTGAGCTGGTATAATCTAGGAATGCCTTGAGTGTACAATGATACTGATTAAATGCACAAATTAAAAAAATGTTTTTGCATGAGGAAGAACAAAGGAATATCAATATTGCAGGGTGTTGAAAATAGATGGTAATCCATATTTAAAAACTTTAACTTGTGTGTGAGACTAAAGCAAAAAACGTTTATTTGGTACAAAATTTATAATTTGACTAGTGCATTTGCTAATATAACTTATATGGACAGGTTAATTGAGCACCATAAGTACATGGAACATTGAATAGGACATGAGATTTTGTAAGTTTGTCCAGAGTGATGCCCTGATAAATCCCAGAGTGATTTGAACAGTGGATGAAAAAGTATTTGCAAAGTCCCCTTGGGGGAATGGTAAGAAAGAGGGAAAATTCAACTTCCCCATTTGGAGAATCCCTGATATTCTCACAAGCAGTGGGGACAACCAAATAAATAGGCTGAGTCTTCAATCTTGGGATTTGTTCATATGAAACTTATCCCCTCAAAGGATAGACTAAGCCTACTTACAATTAGGCCTAAGAGTCACCCTAAGAGAACCTCTTTTGTTGCTCAGATATGGCCTATCTCTCTCTCTCAGCCAACATGGTATGTAAACACACCACCCTCTCCCTCTTTACATCGGATATGACTCCCTGGTAACTTGGGATAGAAATCCTAGAATGAGCTGGGACTCAGCATGAAGGGATTAAGAAAACCTTCTTGACCAAAAGGGAGAAGAGAGAAATGAGACAAAATAAAGAGTCAGTGGTTGAGAGATTTCAAACAGAGTTGAGAGTTTATCCTGGAGGTTATTCTTATAGATTATATAGATATCCCCATTTTAGTTGAAGAAATATTAGAGAGACTGGAGGGAAGTGCCTGAAAGTGTAGAACTGTGTTGCAGTAGCCATGTTTCTTTAAGATGATTGCATAATGACATAGCTTTCACAAAGTGACTGTGTGATTGTGGAAACCTTGTTCTGATACCCCTTTTATCTACAGTATGGACAGATGAGTAAAAAATATGGATTAAAAATAAATAAGCAGGGCGGGCCGCAGTGGCTCAGCGGGCAAAGTGCTTGCCTGCTATGCCGGAGGACCTCGGTTCGATTCCCGGCCCCAGCCCATGTAACAAATACGGAGAAACAGAATACAATAAAACAAGAAAATGTTTAAAGATGTTTCCCTTTCTTCCTTCCTTCCTTCCTTCTATCCTTCCTTCCTTCTCTCTGTCTTTCCTTTAAAAAAAAAAAAATAATAAATAAATAAATAAATAAATAAGCAATAAGGGGAACAGATGTTAAAATAAGTTGGGTAGAAGGAAATACTAGTGGTTGATGAGAGGGAGGGGTAAGAGGTGTAGTACATATGAGTTTTTTCTTTTCTCTTTTTATTTCTTTTTCTGGAGTGCTGCAAATGTTCTAAGAAATTATCTTGGTGATGAATATACAAGAATGTGATGATATTAGGAGCCATTGATTGCACACCAGGTAAGGAATGTTCATATGTTAAGAACGGTTTTGTTTGCATGTTGTTATGTTTAAAAATAATAATAAACAAAATTAAAACAGGAAAAAAATATTGTGTAATGTTTAGAATGCTTAAAATTAATCTATTCCATAATTATATCTTGTGCACTTTTCATTTCATTGTAGTTGGGTGGCCCTCCTGGACAGCCGATTTCCATGTGGTGACCCGGGGACCCACACTACTTCTTTCTCGTGGAACACTATCTGTGTCTCATGTCATCTGAAGAAGGGGCAAAAAGAGATACAGATGGGAAGATAGAAAGGATTTCCACCCATAACCTATTGGCCAGAACATTACCTCACCTAATTACAAAGGAGGGTAAAAAATGCAGTCTTCATCTGGGTCCAGACTCAGTAAAAGGTAGAATGTGCTTCTCATATATTTCCAGAACACCATCCTTAAAGATATGCCACCCATTATTATTTTGGGGTGAAAGCACTGAGGTCTTGAGATATTAAATGATTTGCCTTGGGGCACAGAGTAAGTGGTTCAAGTGTGCAAGACTTCCCTTGCAAACACCAGACATTTGTTATGTATGTGACTTAGTATTCCTAAGGGGTCAATGTAAAAATTATGATAGTAAATGCACCAACGGTTTGGCACAAACCAGACACTGATATAACTGCTTTGCATAAAAGGCACTCTTTGAATCCTCACAACAAACTAAGAGGCAGGAATTGGCATTATTTCCATTTTCAGAAAAGGAAACTGAGGCTCAGGTAGGTTAAGTAAATTTCCAAAGGTCACACAGTTAGAATGAGCAGGGCAGGGATTTGAGTTTGCAGAGCCCATGCCCCTAACCACTGCACCATGCTGTCTTTCTCTTAAGCAGTCCCAACTTGAATTGTGGACACTCAGGTAAACCCTACAAGCTCCACAGGTGTTTTTATTTCCCCACCACAAGGTTGTGAGATAGGGCTTTCCTGCTCTGCCTTTAACATTAAGAAAGAGAAAGCTAAGGCTCCCCAAGGTTGAATGCCTTGCCTTTATCATTTACATTAATGGGTGGCAGAGCCAGATGGCTGGTGGTGGCACTGCTCCAGCCCCCAATCCCAAGCCAGAGCAACCCATGAGGCTTCCTCACATCTTGGCATGGGGCAAGTGGCCTGGGGATCCCCTCCATGCACATCTGTCTGGCTTCTGTTCCAGATAAAGGACATAAAGGACCTTGCATACAGGTAGCAGGCCCAGTTGGGGAGGTGAGGGCTGGGGGAAGAGGGGAGCAGGATGCTGAAGAAAAGTGCCATTGGCAGGTTCCCAGCTTTGGGTTTCCTGAAATGGGAGGTGCCTACTTAGAGCTCCAGGGCAGAACTTCCAGCACTAGACTTCAAAGGCAGAAGCTGCAGAGATAGGATGGAGTGATGCCCATATAGTTCTTTCTTAAAAACCAAACCAAGCAGGTCAGAGGTTCAAATTTTCTCTTTTAACAGCTGTGAGCTTATGTCACGGTCAGGTTCATGTGTCAACTTGGGCAATTTGTGGTGCCTGTTTGTCTGGTTGGGCAAGTGCTGGCCTATCTATTGTGATGAGGACATTTCATAGAATTAAATCATGATCACATCAGCTGCCTCCACAACTGATTCCATTTGTAATCAGCCAAGGGGAGTGTCTTCTGCAATGAGTGGTGCTTTAATCTAATCACTAGAAGCCTTTTAAGGAGGATTCAGAAGAGACAGGCTCTCTTCCTGCTTCAGCTGGTGAGCCTCTCCTGTGGAATTTGTCCAGACCCTCCATCGGAATCGTTGACTTCACAGCCTGCCCTGAGGATTTTGTACTCTGGGTTCCTACGATTACATGAGACACTTTTATAAATTTTATATTTGGGAGTGTTTCCTTTTGATTCTGTTTCACTAGAGAACCCTAACTAATACAACCTGGTACTGGGAGTGGTTCTTAAGAAACAGAATCTTAAAAATGGGTTTTTATGAATGGTTTTCCACTCTGACTGAATTCAAAGGCACTAAGGACTCTGAATGACATTCCCAATCCATGGAGTGAGTTGGCACAAAGGGATACACAAAATATCACCATTCAATTCTCCTAATGCTTCGCTTGTACAAAGCCAGGATCTGGGGGATAATGCTTTTGACACCTTTACAGAGTTTTGTGGAAATAAAAGGTATAGAGATGTTGGCTGGTTATTGTTAGATACACTGGATATATTAAGAAGTGAAAGGGATGTGCTTAATGCTTCAAATGAGCTTAAGCACCATCTGACAGATATAGAAGTTTCTATGAATATCCTGAAGGAAAATCTTATTTCCTGTAGCTGTAGATTGAGATCTCTGAAAATCATATTCAGAATCTTATTGTTACAGTAGCAACTTCACAACGTAAACTGAAATCTCAATTTGCACGGTGTCTGCCATTAAAGTGAAGGCATTGATTGGAAAGGAGTGGGACCCTGAAAAATGGGATGGTAACGTATGGATTGATAATGATGTTGGGGGTGAGGCTGAAACCCTAGGTCATACTGAGTCTTCTCTAGATAACCCTGTAATAGTCTGCCCTGAGGACAAAGCCACCCTACCTCCAGCCTACCTTGAGGAGTTGGCCACCCAACCTCCACCTGAAAGGATTAGCCCTAGAGTGATTAATTCTATTTCACCAGATGGAATTGCAAATGAATGCCCAGAAGCAAATGGCTGGAAGATATTTCTAATTGTTTTCATGACCCATACCTACCATCCCTCATTTCTTCCAGACCTATAACTAGACTAAAGTCCCAACAGGCTTCTAAAGGTGAGGTACAAAGTATCACACATGAGGAGGTACGTTATACTCCAAAAGAACTGTGTGAGTTTTCCAATTTATATAGACAGAAATCAGGGGAATATGTGTGACAATAGATTTTAAGGGTGTGGGATAATGGTGGGAGGAATATAAAGCTGAATCAGGCTGAATTTATTGATATGGGCCCAGTAAGCAAAGATTCTGCATTCAATGTTATAGCTTGAGGGGCTAGAAAAGGTATTAACAGTTTGTTTGGATGGTTGGTTGAAACATGGATCAAAAAGTAGCCGACATTACCTGAGGTTGAAATGCCAGAACTGCCCTGGTATAATGTAGATCAGGGGATCCAGAGGCTTAGAGAGATTGGAATGTTAGAGTGGATTTATCATGTAAAGCCTGCTCTTACACCCCAGAAATGTCTGGAGGATGCATCTTTTACCAGATCAGTGAGAAATTTGTGAGACTAGCGCCATTATCCCTGAAGAGTTCTGTACTTGCACTTCTCTATAGGTCAGATATTACTGTAGGAACTGCTGTTACTGAGCTGGAATCCTTAAATACAATGGGGATGACTGGATTCTGAGTTGGCAGAAGCCAGGTGGCAGCACTTAATTGCCAAAGACAGGGTAGACATGCTATTATAATAGACAGCAAAGTTAAAGCAGGAGTCAAAATATTATGACTCAGAGAGATTTGTGGCATTGGCTAGTAAATCATGGGGTACCTAGAAACACAATAGAAGGGCAGTCTGCTAAATTCTAGTTCAAGCTGTATAAACAAAAGAGTTCTAGGTCAAGTGAACAGAAGTCTAACCTGAATTACAAAAACAGAGTCACAGCCCCTTCATCAATTTCTAGACTTGAGACAGTTTACAGACCCAGAGCCCCTGGAATGAAGGGGAGGACAGGTCCCTTTGGGGGAGAACCCTGTTACACTGTGACAAATTTATGCTGTCAATCTTCCTCCAAACCTTCCCCAAGGAGAATGATGGCTTTTTACCAGGGTAACTGTGCACTTGGGAAAAGGAAATGATCAGATATTTCGGGGATTATTAGACACTGGTTCAAAAATGACATTAACTCCAGGGGACCCAAAACATCACTCTGGTCAACCAGACAGAGTGGTGGCTTATGGAGGTCAGAAGATAAATGGAGTTTTAGCTCAGGTCCGTCTCACAGTGGGTCAAGTGGGCCACCGGACCCATTTCATAGTTATTTCCTCAAATCCAGAATGTACAATTGGAATAGACATATTGAGCAACTGGCAGAGTCCCCACATTGGCTCTCTAACTCATGCAGTGAGGGCTATTATAGTGGGAAAGGCCAAGTGGAAACCACCAGAACTGCCCCTACCTAGCAAAATTGTAAATCAGAAGTAATACCGGATTCCTGGAGGGATTACAGAGATTACTGCCACTCTTAAGACTTGAAGGATGCAGGGGTGGTGATTCCTAACACATCCCCATTTAACTGTCCTATTTGGCCTGTGCAGAAAACAGATGGGTCTTGGAGAATGACAGCAGATTATCATAAGCTCAACCAGGTGGTAACTCCAATGCAGCTGCTGTTCCAGATGTGGTATCATTGCTTGAGTAAATCAATACATCCCCTGGTACCTTGTATGCAGCTATTGATGTGTCAAATGCTTTTTTCTCAATAGCTATTAGTAAGGACCACCAGAAACAGTTTGCTTTCAGCTGGCAAGGCCAGCAATATACTTTCACTGTCCTACCTTAGGGGTATATCAAGTCTCCAGCCCTATGACATAATCTTGTCCACAGAGAACTTGATCATTTCTCCCTCCCACAAAACATCACACTGGTCCATTATATTCATGATATCATGTTGACTGGAATTACTGAGCAAGAAGTAACAATTACTCCAGACTTACTGGTAAGGCATTTGCATGTGAGAGGATAGGAGATAAATCCAACAAAAATAAAGGGACCTTCCACTTCAGTGAAATTTCTAGGTGTCCAGTGGTGTGGGGCATGTTGAGATATCCCTTCTAAGGTGAAGGATAAGTTGCTGCACCAGGACCCTCCTATGACCAAAAAAAAAAGGCACAATGCCTAGTTGGTCTCTTTGGATTTTGGTGACATATGTTCCTCATTTGGGTGTTCTACTCCAGTCCATTTATCAAGTGACCAGAAAAGCTGCTAATTTTGAGTGGGGACCTGAACAAGAGGAGGATCTGCAACAGGTCCAGGTTGCTGTACATGATTCTCTGCCACTTGGACCGTATGATCCAGCAGATCCAATGGTGCTGGAAGTGTCAGTGGCAAATAGAGATGGTGTTTGGAGCCTTTGGCAGGCCCCTATAGGCGAATCACAGTGTAGACCATAGGATTTTGGAGCAAAGCCTTACCATCTGCTGCAGATAACTACTCTCCTTTTGAGAAACAGCTTTTGGCCTGCTACTGGGCCTTAGTAGAGACTGAACACTTAACCATGGGCCCCCAAGTTACCATGAGACCTGAGTTGCCTATCATGAGCTGGGTGTTGTCTGACCAACCAAGCCATAAAGTTGGGCGTGTGCAGCAGCACTCTGTTGTAAAATGGAAATGGTATATATGAGATAGGGCCAGAGCAGGTCCTGAAAGCACAAATAAGTTACATGAAGAAGTGGCCAAAATGCCCATGGTCTCCACTCTGGCCACATCACCTTCTCTTTCCCAGACCAGAACTATGGCCTCTTGGGGAGTTCCTTACAGTGAATTGACTGAGGAAGAGAAAACTTGGGCCTGGTTTACAGATGGCTTAGCACAATATGCAGGTACCACCTGAAAGTGGACAGCTGCAGCACTACAACCCCTTTCTGGGGTGTCCTTGAAGGACAGTAGTGAGGGGAAATCCTCCCAGTGGGCAGAACTTTGAGCAGTGCACCTGGCTGTTCATTTTGCTTGGAAGGAGAATGGGCCAGAGATGCATTTGTATATTGACTCATGTGCTGTTGCTAATGTTTGGCTGGATGGTCAAGGACTTGGAAAGACCATAATTGGAAAATTGATGACAAAGATGTCTGGGGAAGAAATATGTGGATAGATCTTTCTGAGTGTGCTAAAAACATGAACACATTTGCGTCCCATGTGAATGTGCACCAGAGGGTGACTTCAGAAGAGGAAGGTTTTAATAATCAAGTGGATAAGATGACCTGTTCTGTGGGTACCAGTCAGCCTCTTTCCCCAGATGGAGGTTGTGCATAGGCTTAGCAACATGGACTTCCACTCACCAAGGCCGAATTGTCTAGAGCCACGGCTGAGTGCCCAATCTGCCAGTAGCAGAGACCCACACTCAGCCCCCGACATGGCACCATTCCCTGAGGTGACCAGCCAGCTACTTGGTGGCAGGTTGATTACATTGGGCCATTCCCTTCATGGAAGGGGCAGTGATTTGTTCTAACTGCAATAGACACATGCTTTCCCTGCATGCAATGCTTCTGCCAAAGCTACCATTCGTGGGCTTACAGAATGTCTTATCCATTGTCATAGTATTCCACACAGCATTGCTTCTGATCAAGGAACACACTTCACAGCAAATGAAGTGCAGGAGTGGGCACATGCTCATGGAATTCTCTGGTCTTACCATGTTCCCTGTCATTCAGAAGCAGCTGGATTGATAGAACAGTGGAATGGCCTTTTGAAAACTCAATTATGATGCCAACTAGGTGGCAATACCTTAAAGGGCCAAGGTAATGTTCTCCAGGGAGCTGTGTATGCTCTGAGTCAGCATCCGCTGTATGTTTCTTCCATAGCCAGGATCCATGGTTCCAGGAACCAAAGTGTGGAAATGGGAGTGGTACCACTCACTATTACCCCTAGTGATTAACTAGGAAGATCTTTGCTTCCTGTCCCTGCAACCCTGAGCTCTGCTTGTCTACGGGTTTTAGTTCCAAAAGAGGGAGTGCTTCCACCAGGAGAAAAAACAATGATTCCATTGAACTAGAAGTTAAGACTGCCACCTGGTCACTTTGGGCTACTCATGCCCATGGATCAACAAGCCAAGAAGAGAATTACATTATTGACTAGGGTGACTGACCCTGACAATCAGGGGGAGATAGGACTACAACTACACAATGAAGGTAAAGAAGAGTTTTCTTGGAATATAGAAGATCTCCTAGGGCTTCTTTTAGTACTACCATGCCCTGTGATTAAATTAATGGAAAACTGCAATAACCCAATCCAGGCAGGACTACCAATGGCTCTAAAACTTCAGAAATGAAGGTTTGGGTCACCCCACCAGGCAAAGAACCATGGCCATTTGCAGTGCTTGTTGAGGGTAAAGGGAACATGGAATAGGTACTGAAAGAAGGTAGTGATAAATATGAACTATGACCACGTAATCAGTTACAGAAACAAGGACTTTAATGCTGTTTTGTTCATGTTATACTATTTAAGTTCTAAGATATCAAGCTTAAGAATGCATATTACCCAAGAACTTGCAGCTTATTCTGGAGAGATTTAATGTGTTTCCAGTTATATGCAGGACAATTGAGTATTGTTAGGTGTTTTATTGTTCTTTATTTAGAAATTAGGTATGGTTTAAGGTGATTTGTATAGCTGCCAAGTTGACAAGGGGTGGACTGTCATGGTCAGGTTCGTGTGTCAACTTGGCCAAGTGGTGGTACCTGTTTGTTTGGTTAGGCAAGTGCTGGCCTGTCCGTTGCAATGAGGAATCTGAGACTCAGAGAGTCTGAATCACACAACTTGCCAGTGATGGAATCAAGTCAGGCCAAGGTTGATAGGACTCCAGAGCATGGGCTTTTCCACTAGGCAGCCTCAACTGATCTGAAGATGGAGCAATAGTGGGACAAGGTTCACTAGAAGTGCTTCACACTGGCAGAGGCAAAGGTGAGCAGGGGACAGCTCTGGCTCATAGGTTCATTCCACCCCTTGTTGGTCCTGAGAACTTGAACAAGGTAGCAGTAACTGCTCTGAATTTCTTTATCTCTTGTGAAGTGGGAATGATAATACAGGTCCACGAAGACCCAAAAAGTTTCAGAATTGAAAACTTTTCAAATTTTCTGAATAAATGTGGTCAGCAGCTTCTGATGTGGGCCCACATGTTTCTCCTCCTCCTGGTGTTCCCATCCTTGTGGAATCCCCTCCCTTGAGTGTGGTCTGCACTGCGTGACTCACTTCCAGTGAACAGAATAGAGCAGAGGTAGAGGGGTGACACTTCTGAGGTTGCCTTCTGTTGTGCTCATATTTCTCTCTCTGGTCTCTCTCACATGCTTGTTCGATGGAGAGAGCACCTGAGAAGGGACAGAAGGTGGTGTCCAGCCCCCAAACAACCACTGAGTGATCTTGGAAGTGGATCCTGTCTATGTTAGACCTTGAAGTGACTGTGGTCCCAGGGAAGACCTCAACTGCAGTCCATGAGCGACCCTGGGCTAAAACCTGTATTGCAGCCTCTTAAGACATTCTGGGGCAGAAAACCCAGCTCAGTTGTGTTCAGACTCTCTATACAGAGAAAATGTAAGATACTAAATGCATGCTGTTTAAACTTTCTGGGTTTGGGGATATTTTTCACATGGCACCAATAGCTAAAACAGGTGATATGTGCATACACAATACATAATGTACCACTTCCAGTGGGACCTGGGTGAACAACCCATAATTAAGCTCATTAATATTTCTGTACCCAAACTTATGCTTATTTCCATTGTGTAGGATAAGAAAGATTAAAAATAATATTCTTTTTCAGTTCAAATTTTACTAACTCATTAGTGTGTGCCAAATTTATGAACAAACATCCAGTTTTCAGAACTTTCACAATTTGGGAAGTTCTGGTAAATGGTTATGGACTTCTTGCCCCATAATCCAATGGTGTCATCATGATTAAATTAAAGGGTTTCTGAAACATACTTAGCAATCTGCAAAGCACGCAATAGTTGGTTTCTGCTATGACTGATGATGAAATATCAGGTTAAGTAGCCACAGGATCCCGGACCTCTGCCTTTTGTCCTCTGCCAGGCAGAAGAAGGCAAAAGCATGGCAACCCACAAATGGTAAACTGGGCCAGTGACCATACTTCTCAAACTGCTACCTGAAGAGACTTCTATTCAGTAAACATTTGCTCAGCACCTCTCACAGAATATCATTTTGACCTAAAAGAAGGCGTGAGTGATTCACCCAAACCAGCATCCAGACAAACACTTGTGTGAGTCTGTTCCAGGGTCTGGTTTCCAAGAAAAAAAAAAGTCAGTGCTGCCAGAATGTCACCAGTAACTAAATTGGGAGTTTTTTAAAGACTGCATCATGTCCAGGAGTTGGCCCAGAGGGCATGTGCCAGCCTCCTTTGTCCCTGTTGGGTCACCACCATGTCCACCAATATCCCCAGTCCCTTGATGTCCAAGTCTCTGTAGGAGAAGTCCAAGCTAGCCCTTATCAACTACCTGGATAATTGAGGCAGGTTGGGCCAGAGTCCCTAGCTGTCTTGACACTGTAATCCTTAATAAGGCTGGGACCACATGCTGACCACGTCGATATTAACAAAGCGATCAAGCATTATGAGATCATTGTCACAGACTATGAAAACCTGTCCACCCATGGATTTTCTGGGAGGTGTTTAAATTTTCCTACTTTTAGCATTTGAGGGATGAAAAGAGGGGAGGACATCCTTAATTTGTTTCTTTATTTCTCCTAAGTTTTCAGACTGATATATTTTTTGATGAAAAGTAGATCCTATTGCCATCTTCAAGGAGTCAGTGACTGTACAATGAGCTTAAAAATCTTTTTGCTCCCCACCGTCATGTATTGGTGTAGGAAAAGACTCCACATTTTCATAAAGTCACCCCAAAATTTTACCAAAAAAAATAGCCGATTTGGTTTTTTAAACCCAGAGTGGTGTTTAAGAATTCAGAGGGCTGGTTTTGGCAGTGGCTTAATTGTAATACTGTAACATCGCTGCAGGCAATTTTCTTTGATTTAATTAGATGAACTGTGGTATTTTTTTTTTCTTTTTGCAAAAAGGCTTTATTATGTAGAAATGAAATATGTATAAATTTAATTTTTAATCTTGTCACTACAGTGTGGGAAGGAGCAAGCTGATTCTTTTAATTTACCCTCTTTGTTTGAGAAAAAAATTAAATTAATCTTATCACAAGTGTTTATGAGTAATTGATTTGATTTTTGTACTCTGGTCTGAAGTGATAGAGTTAAGATTGTCCCGGTTCAGCCTCAATCTAAGACTCAATATGACTATCTTTTCCTTTGTAAATACTAACAGAGAGTCGATTGCATGTCCCCTTTCCAGAAGACAGTCAGGAACACCACAGCATTTAAACCATACCTGGACAGCTAGAATAAGCCCTACATCTCCTTCTGTAGAGAGGCTCTAAGGCAGAGAAGCAAGCACAAGTGCCAAGTGCCTTGCTGGAACATATAAGACATACTTTTCCAGGTTTGGTGAGCAGATTGAACCCTGAGCCTCCATTTGCACACTTCTAATCCTGTGACAGTCCATTTATACACTCCATTTGCACACTTTTAATCCTGGGACTTCTCTTAACCTATGTGCAAGATGTGGGGCGTCAGAAGGCGTTTGGCTTCATTTCTTGAAGCTTGAAATGCTAGAGCTGTGGTTCTCCAACTTGGTGCACGTAATAATCCCCCAAGGAGTATTTGTAAATTGCAGTATCTTGGGTTCCAGCCCCAAATACTGGGATTGGTGCTCCCCAGACCTACTGAGTCTAGGTATTTCTCCTGTACCTTCTCTCCAGGTGTAACCCACATGTATCATGCTCAGATTTTCAGTGGACTGTTCTAGTACTCCTTTCCAACACCCAACTTTCTTCACAAATTCCTCTCTTAACTGTTTTACTGGAAATATTATCACTATTTATGTATATATATATATATATATATATACACAAGCGTATATAGAATAATCTATAACACTAATATATAATAAATGTGATTGAATTATTTTCCCATTATAGATAATGTGGAATATATAGAGTATAAAAGAGAAAAAAGAACATTGGTTCTTTTTTTGTATGCATTCTGAGTTTTATGTGGTAAAATAACTTTAAGATTTCAAACAGAAAAAGAAAATTCCATTGAGGCCACAGTTTATCAACCTTGGCTCTATGGACATTTTGGGCTGCAAAATTGTTTGTGAATTATGGGGGACTGTCTTGTGCATTGTAGATATTTAGCAGTATCCCTGGGAACCCACTAGATGCACAGTAGCAACCCTCCCTCTTTTGTGACAAAATGTCTTTTGACATTGCCAAATATCCCCTGCAGGACAGTCATCGCTGGCTTGAAACCTCCATTAGATCAAGTCCTAGTATGCCTGTCAGTCCACTAGGGCTCAGCAGTGCTTGGAGCTGGATTTCCCAGCCCATGTCCTTATACATTAGGACCTACTGTCCCCACAGAGTGGATCAGGAAACTAGGGCTCTATGAGACTCACCTTCTCAAAGAAATAGTATTGTTATTAAGTAGAAATGATGGACTTTAAAGGCAGGTTTACTTCAAAAAGTGGTCTCTTTCCTTAGCAAGAGGCATCCTTTAAGCTGGGAGATGGAGTGGAGGGAGAAATAGCTGTAATTAAAGGGGCATAAAAATCTTGAATGCCAAACCAAGAAGTTATAAATTCCATTAGGTCAATGAAGAAAAGTTGAATAATATAGAGTAAGACACGACAGATGGGAGATGTGTTTCAGAGAATGGAGCTGTAAGCAGCTGGTCAGGCCTCACAGAGGGTGGGAACTATGCTGAGTCATTATGGTCACTCAACAACGGTGGTTTCTTTTCATCAGTTTTGGTGGTCTCCCATGATCCTGGAGAGGTGTGAGCTGCTCCTCCTCTCCAGTAGGCTGTTTACCAAAAACTGTGTTAGAACAAAGGCACATCTCAGAGGAAACTTACCAAATGTTGGTGAGCACAGAGGTCTGGGAGGAGTGCTGAAACTGGTTTCTGAGAGATCAACAAGGGGGCTCACAGGAGAGGCAGGCACAGAGGGTCCTCAAGGCAGCATTGGCTAATCCCAGGTCCATGGGTTAGAGACTGAGTTCTCTGTGAACCAGGCGGCTAGGACCAAGGGCACCTCCGCACCAGTGTATCTTCAATAAAGTCCACAGTGTGAGCCTCCTGCCGTCACCAAGATCAGAGACCTGGCTCTTTCCTGCCACGGCGGTGCTGCCTGCACAGGGCACGTAGCCAGCCTCATGTCTGGAAAACCATCCTTCTCACCAAGAAAAATTGACTTGTACCTTCTGTGTGCTGATTAGCAAATGCCGCAGTGCAAATTAAGATAATATTTGAAACGCTAGCTGTTACTGGAGTTTAAAGTGAGTTTACACACAAATGTGCTATTTACATGGAGATATTTTCAATAAACTGCTGATAACCTATTGGAGGTTATTGATTGGAGGTTAAGTTATTGATAGCTTAAACAGCACCTGATGCTACCTGTCTGCAGAAACAGGGGTATTTTAAACCCCTTCACGTGTGAATCAAAAGAGCTCCAGAGATATGAAACAATGTGTCCAGTGACAAGGCTCTAGAAGTAGCTGGATGGACACTGGGTCCCAAGTCACTGGGCACTCTCTGCTTCATTACACCACTCATTTCCAGACCTTTCTTGAATTACCTTTTGAGCCAAAATGATGGATGACAGAAAAGCTTACAGGCATATACAGAACTGTGGATTGTCCCACTTTCCCCACCCACAAAGGTTCTCCTATCTCCTCTGAAGGGTCCCCTCCCACAGACATCCACATCTAATCATTGCTCTTATAATCCTTTCTCACATGTAACACTTCTCTTTTTAAGCTATGGTCGGGTGGTCAATGCATGCTATTTCCCACATAATTTATTTTCAATTCCCACTTTCTGGAAAAATGTTATTACGGGATTTTGCTATATTTGGCTAAATATTTGGTTTATTAAAATGATCATGTTTCTCTGACAGTCTGATGGGTTGTAGGAGCTGAATGGGCATATTTGATAAAATTGAAAACATGCACTATTTACCTAATCATTTGGAAGGTCGATTCGCACATATTATAAGCAGAAGTTGAATGGCATTGGGGTAAAAAAAACCCTAACTGTCTTCATGAAGCCGAACAATCATCATGTTTCTGTCTTCTTTCATTTACTGCCTAGAAGAATCAAAGTTTAGTTCAGATTTGTTGGTTTTTTTTTTTTTTAACTTTCTCCACTTGTAATTAAATTAAAGTGCTGCTCAGCTTTGCCTTCAGAGTTCCAAGTGTCAACCAAAAACTTCTGAATGTGGTACATTTTACGGGTATACATGGGGTTTGGAGTTAACCATGTCTATTTATAGAAATCTGATCTAAGAATCTTCTCTTATGCTGAAACCCAAGACAACAAGTCAAAGAAAAAGAATGGCGGGAATTTTATAGTTCGTGGTACTTCTTTCCTGCTGTCTGTGACGCTGAAGAGGGACCAAGAGTGATTAGTTTCTGTTTGCCACCAGGCTGTTGCCACTCAGTCCAAAAGGGGTGGTAAGAGAAGGAAAGTCTCCCTGAGTGCCAAGGCTTCTCCTTACTCATAGGAGATGGGGGGATCTGGCTTGGCAGCAGAGACCAAGACAGACAGTCATGGAGATGGAGGGAACACAAATTAGGAAGCAGGGTGGGGGGAGCTTGCCCTCTATTTGCTGCTGACTTGTGTGTCCTTGCAAGTCACCTCATCTCCCTGTGCCTTGATTTCCTCAGTTGAAAAAATAACTTTGGACGGGGCCACGAGACCATTCTCTGCCAAAGCCTGCTTAGCATGTGTTTATGGGCTCATGGGTTTGACACTGGCACTTCCTCTTAAGAGTCTTTAGTAGACTATGCAACTTTGAGTCCAGTTTTCTGCATCTGTAAAATGGAAGTTAGGATTCTTGCTTCATGAGGTTGATATAAGAATTGAAAGATGTTTCAACCCAGAGCTTCACTCCAATGCCAGGTAAAGTCCAAGAAAACTGGAAGGGTACTTTGCAATGTGAGTAAATGAACTGAGTCTTAATTCAATTACTCTAAATTACTACCATTGCCTAATGACTGTCAATGGCACTCCACTGTTCAGAAGGCAGGCCACAAATTTCAGAGCGTCTAAGAGCTATGGGAGCTTGAGATAAGCAGTTTCCTTGTGCCCTCATGCAGGGATTGATTTGCAAGACCAGAAATCTGTGGGCTAAGGAGACTCTTTTAGGTATAAATACCTATGCATCATTTTTGTGAAACACTCTTCTAGAATAAAATGTTCAAATGTCCTGCTTGATATTCAAAGCTTCCTGTGACTGGTCTTGCACTAGCCTACACCTTTACTCCCTCTTCCACTCAATATACATGTCAAATCCTCCTGGAACACCTTTCATAATTTAAAATCCTTATTGGGTACAATTTCATCCTGGAAGCTTCCATCCTAGAAAGCCACCCGTATTCAGGCTTCTGTCTCATCACCTAGTAATTCACAACATTGTAACCACCTGTTGAGGTAGAAGCCTTTTGTGTTTTTGCTTTTAATCAACTTGGCTTCAGCACTCTTTACATTAAAATGAAACAGTCCTATTCACACTATACCCTAGGGACTTTATGGAAGGAAGTAGTTCCTGAGAGCTGACCTAGGGAACCCAGCTTTCACTTAGATTAGAGCTTCAATGGGGAAAAAGACAAAATGTATTCCATGTTCCATGATATTACACCAAATGAGGCAGAGTCAAACCTCCCTGTTTTCCACTGACCCCAGTAATGAGCATCCCATCTCCTATCCTCACACATCCACATGACTGATGGCAGAGAGACAATGGATTCTGGTCCGCACAGCTATTTAGGACACAGAATTCAAGGAAATGAGACTAAGAAGGTCCCCCAGAAATTAGATCTCCATGGTCCAGTTGTCTTCTTGATCCCTGACTTGGAAGGTGAGCCACTTTGTGCTAAGAGTTCCTCCAGTTGTCTAAATGGGTGAGTAAAAGGCAAAAATTGCAGTGAGGAGTAAGGAATGAGCAGGAGATGTTACTAGAGTGCTATGTCTGAGTCTGAGCTAGGAACTTTACATATAGCATTATAATTCTGCCTCATAATACCCTAGGAGGGAGGCATTCTTACCCTCATTTTAGAGGCAGAAATTGAGATTCTGTGAGTGAAGGAACCTGATCCGAAACACCCAGTTCTATGTGGACTTTGGCTTTGAAACTTTACCCTCCCATTCCCAAATCTATACTTACTGCTCTAAGCTTAAGGAGTAGATGCTCAAGAACTAATTGAGCATAATAATCATTGTTTCCAACAATTCAATAATATATTGCCTTTAAGAATAAGTCATAGACATTACTTTTTTTTTTACTTTTTTTATTGTATAACATAATACAAAGCAAACGAAGAAAAAGGCAATAATTTTCAAAGCACCCTTTAACACATAGTTACAGAACTGATAAAACATCACATTTTTAAGCTTTTTTTTTTTTGCATGGGCAGGCACTGGAAATCGAACCCGGGTCTTCGGCATGGCAGGCGAGAACTCCGCCTGCTGAGCCAGACATTACTTTTTAAAGGAATGGTATTCATTTTTTTTTTCATTTTTGGACATGGGATGATGATTTTGATTGAATGAAGAAAACATAAGCTATATTATATCAGATACTTGTGTATATTTAAAAGTATGTGTATCAAAAGCTTAATAATAGCTATATCTTTATAATGTGATGAATGGTCGCTTTCACCTTCATCTTCTCGCTGGTATCACAATGAACATATATTCCTTCGTGAAGAAAACAATGGTATCAACTACGAGAAGAACAATAGAGTAACTTTCTTAAAATTAAATTACCACCATCACCATCATCCTCTCCCCACCAACACTAGCATCTCCACCAGCACCATCCCCCCCAGCACCACCTTCATAAAAATAATGAAATTAAGGTTCTCACTGTTGAACAAACACTGTGATGTTGCTGTACTGAGAAAGGTTGATAAACTACAACTTCCTCCCTCCAAAGATTCTGATGAGATTGAGTAGAAAGTCTAATCTGCGTCAAAAGATAATCCCTTTCTCCCTAGTATCCCTAAAGATTAGGATGCTTATTGGCATTAGTAGGTGCTCAGTAAATGTTCAATGAAGGGGAAAAAATGAATAAAACCGCACGTGTTAACCATAAGTGTTGCTGAATTTCAAACTATGACTTCAGAACCACAGGCTGTGTAGATAGATGGAGTTAATTTGTAATGATATGGAGATGCCATTTTCTTTTCATTAAAGCCTGCATCTGGTGCCTTTGTAGCCTGAATTAAACTGATTTGTCATGCTATGGTCTTAGAAGGGCCCCTAGACCCTGGTCCCATTAAACTAGTTCTGCCTCCCACATGTCCATTTGATATCATGAGGGAAAATTAAAGCTAGATGGGTGCTCGGAATTAAACTGCTCCAAACTCTTCATTTTATATCTGGGGAAACCGAGGCTGAGAAATTAGATGTGGTTTATTCTCAGCCACACAATCTCATTCTTCCCTACTCTAGCACACTGTCTTTCTGTCTATTCTTATGTTTTTCTCCCGTGCTTAATAAGGAACAAAAGGAAGGGTCAGAATTTCCACAGGGAAAGGACAACAAAAACGAAGAGCCATCTAGTTCTGTGAAAGGCATTTATACACAGGCTCTCATATCCTCACAGAAGCCCAGAGAAGTGGGCATTCTTTTCTGCATTTCACAGATGTAGAAAGTGACACATGAAGAAATGAATGGCTCAATTAAGGTCACACAACTGCTAAGGAGTGAAATGCAGTTTGCTCTGACTCCTAAACCCATCATTCTCTTTCCACTTCACTGTCTTTAGTACTCATTGAGTTATCTTTATAAATGGCAGAAATGTGAAGCTGATCTACCTGTTACTCAAATATCCCAATAGTTCCCACTGGCTGAAGAGAACCCAAACCCTTTCAGATAGTAGTCAAGGTCCTTGATAGTTGGACCCTAGCCAGTTTCACCCAGCTCTGTTCTTTCTACTTCAAGTATAAATTCTATTGGCATGCTAGTCTTCAGTCCCTGGGTTTGTACAAATGCTGCTTCCCCTTCCAGCAAATATAGTCCTTCCCTTTTCTACCCAGCAGCATCTTTTATCTTTCTGGTTCCACTTTAAGTGTTATCTTCTTTTCACTACAGAATCTGCAAGTGGAGGACATCTGATCCTAGTCTCTTCTCTTCCCCAGGAAATTATTAATTAATTAATATAAATAATAATATCATTATGTAAATAATGAGATATTTAATGCCAATAACACCAACTTCTACATTTGAAATGGGTAGTTTGAACCTATAGTGCTAGACTTGTCCAACTGGTCCTCAATGACTGTTTTCTGTCTGCTGCCTCCAGTAGACTGTGAGCTCCTTGAAGTCAGGGACCACATAATTTTGATCTACAAAACTTCTGGAGCCTTTCATCTATGGTCAACTTGGCATACGGTCCTTGTACACTTGGTTAACTTCATCTTTCCAGCTTTTATTTTCTTTACTTTTGTTAAAACACTAACATCTGGAGATGATTTCCAGTTTATAAAACTGCTTTTCTTAGAGACATTATCAAATAGGTCAGGTGAACTTAGAAGTTCATCTCTGCAGATGAAGAAAGAGGCAGAGAAAGAGATTGAGCTATTCAACGCCACAAAAGAGGGGACTCTGCCCCCAAATCAGATTTCTTATGTCAGCTACGGCTCACTTTCCAGAAGAGTTAAGCTGCTGGAAGAAGTGGCCCCACGCCGCCTTTTTTGAGAAATGACAAATTATATTCACCATCGTCCTAAAGTGGTTTTCATTTCTGATTACTTAATTTGCCCAGCGTTTGTTTTAAATGGTTTTCCACGGGTAGCTGTAGATGTTTGCGGTTGACTTTTTGACATTGTAACACTTTAGTACAAAGGAAGCTACAGAAAGCAACAATGAAAACATTTACTAAGTATGTTTATAATCAAATATATCCCTCAGTAATTTAATTTGGAGGAAGCAGAGAGCCCGTGTTACAAACAGAGGGCTCATTAATAATTCATCAGTCCTGCAATGGGAAAGCGGAAACTGAGATTTAGAGTCACGTGCAGTCAGATGCTCTGCTCAGAGCCCAGCTCCATCAACTGAGGATCTGGGATTCTCAGGTAACAAGAGCGTTCCGAGAGCTTTTTGGAGGCAGTAGTGCTAGAGGCTCAGGTTCTGAGTATCTACCTTAGGAATGAAGAAGGCATAAGATGGGGCCAGGGGAGACCAAGGGGCCTGTCTCACTGTCCCACCCATAAATTATCATGCTTGAGGGATGATCCCAGAAGCAGTGAGTCAGACTGAGCAGCCCTTTATCTGGTGGCCCTTATTCAGGGCTTTTGCTATGGTTTCTGCTGAACATCTGGGGGACAATTGTCAAATGAGGAGGAAATAAAAGGCTTATTGCCCTTGCAATAAGCAAGGCAATGCCGGAGTAGCTCCTTCTTTCCCCCATTACAACTGACCCACCTTCTTCTGGGCACCCACACTCAGAGCTTCACAGTTTGCAAAGGACCTTCTCATTCATTCTCTGCCAATACAGACTAGCAATGACCCCGTCGAGTGTATCCATTTTAAGGAGGAGAAGAAAGCATGAAATGGCCTGGGCTTAATCAAATGACAGCTCATGCCTGAGATGGAAAGCAGGTGATAATCCTGTGGTCCTGTCTGTGATCTAGATGCTGCAACCACAACAAAGGGAAGAGGTGTGCATTTCCTCACATTTGCACATTTTCCAGATTCTGCTACTTGTGATCTAAATTAAAATGGAGAATGAGGTTTGATCAAAGTCTTTGGAAGTTAATCATTTGAAGAATTATAGTGCATTTAGCAGGAAAAATGGCAGAGGATAAGAATTGGTAGTTCATAGAAAAGGAAGGACAACTAACTTTTAAGCACATAAAAATAAGCAACCTTCACTTTGTATTAAGAGAAGTACAAATATAAGACTTAGGAAATGCTACTTTTCGCCTATCATATTGGCAAAGATCAAAGTGTCCCATAAAATTCTGATTGAGGCAGGCTGAGAGGAGAATGAGCAGTGTCTCCGTGCTATAAGGACTGAAAATTGCCACAGTCTTCATGAAGGGACATTCAGAAGTCTCTTATAAAAGTAAAAAAAAAAAAATTGCATAATTTGAAACAGTGATTTTTTTGTGAAATGAGGGCAAACAGATATAAATAAAGGTATTTTCTGTAGAATTCAAAAACTGAAAATATTCCTTAGTAGGAAATTGTTTAAACAAATATTTTTACATCTGTACAATGGCATAGCAGACAGTCCTTAAAAAGAACAAAGATATAAATACATTCACATACATGTCATACACTGATAAAGAATCTTCTACTATTGATAAGGGAAAAATATGGTTCAGAGATGTATGCAGCCAATATTTTCCAATTGTGGAAACTTTCTCCTCTCTCTCTCTCTCATACACACACTATATGCCAACATGTGCACACACATATGCACACACATGCACACACTGTTATGTGCCTGAATTCCATATATCTGCAAAGAACTGGGAAAATAGAGAACAAGTGCAACTTTGTACTATGTACTTTGTATTGTACATAGTATAATGCAATATTTGTTTTGTATTTTATGTTGTATGCAATTATCTATTGAAAAGTTAATATTAAAAAAAAACTATCATGGAAACCTAGCTTAAAATCTTAGATGAGAATGGATCTTGAAATATTGTCCTAGAACCTGCTGATTGTCTAAGCAACAACCATCCCTACAGCCTCTGATTCTTTGCTGACATTACCCTGTTTTTGCTCAAACTTCCCCCAGGGGCTTCAGAGAAGGTGGGCTCCATTTCCACTCTGGGGGTTTGGGGGCAGGTTGGCTCCTGCAGTCCCATTCCATTGCCGATGTCTCCCTGTGATAGCTCCACTCATGGCAGCAGTCTCAGGAACCTGAAGACCCTTGGTCCAAGAGAACATGCAGAGGATGGTGGAGGGAAAGATATTATTGAACTACAAAATACACCACCCTGGGTGCTGACCTGTTCCTAAACTTCTATTAAGGTAGCTTAGGTAAACCTTCATCGCTCAAGCCATTTTCAGTTGCATCTTTCGTTAGCTACATTGTGAAAGAAGCATTCTAATTTATACAATGTACCGCCAACCTGACCATTGTCCTCCCAAGTGAAATTTGGATCCCTGGTTCAGCATTTCTGACAGATGGTCTTGTGGTTTATGGCTTATACATCACCAGTGACAGAGAATTCACTTCCTTCTGAGGTAGTAGGTATCTCTCTTAAAAGCCTAGACTGTTGGAGTATTCTTCCTTCCTATGGGTGAAAGCATACTGAATAATTTTTCTTTGCAGGGAGCCCAGGTTCCATACCTCACCTATTTGTTCATATTCTCTCATCTATCCATTGGTCTATGCAAAAAACAAGAACAAATACCTATAAAATGTTTTAGAAGTTTTGGGAAAACAAAAATCAGGCTTCCTGTTGTAGTTATTCAGGTATTCAAAGGTATTACAAAATGCCAAATGTCTTCTGACTTGAACAGACTACAGCAAGGCTGTCACCTCCTGAACTGCTACCACTGCTAATTCTACCCAAGAGCATGAAGCACTGTAAGTGGTCTATTACCATGTGGATGAAATTTGTGAGTGAGTTAAAATCCCAAATCATTTTCACAATTTCCCCAACCTAACTCCTATCTACTATCTTATCTCAGTACAGTTGGTTCCTAGGACCCAAGAGTGGAAACTTGCTTTAATTTGCTTTCAGCTTCTTTAATTTAAGCCATATTTTTCTACCCACATTTCTTGGCCTTCTCAGGCCACTTACACCTCAGCCCTTCACCATCCCTTTTTGACTTACAAAGCAATCCTTTCCTTGCTGAGCCTTGACTGTGATTTTGTTGTTTAACTCTGTGTCACCAATGCTACCGCCAGGGCATCAGGGCTCCACGTTCAATAAGATACTGATTGTTTGAAAATGGCTTCCAGTAACTCAGCCTTTGTTTTGTCAAAACATTATTGCAACATTGTATAACACTTTAGAAATGTTTCAAATTTAGGCTGGCTGGTGATGTAGCAGACTAGGGGCTAGCATATGGAGTCTGCTATGCTCAAGAGGCTCCGGTTTTATTGCTGGCACTGCCAAGCAAGTCAAGATTAGCAACCAGGGGGACCTCCTCAGGATCTGAGCTGGCAAGGTCACCAGGTGTGCTTACCTCCCTTGGACCCGGAGCCAAAATCTTATGGGTGGATGGTAGAAATAAAAATTGGATATCCTGAGGCACACAGTCTCTAACCAGCTTGGGACATATTTATCACTCATTCATTCAAACTTTACTTAGCATCTACAAGTATGCCAGGGACAGAGATGCTTAAGATACATTAGACTTGGGTTCTGCTCTCGAAGAATTCAGTCTAACCAGGAGTACAGGAAAGGTAACACAAATTATAGATCAGCTTGATAGTTGCAAGGCAAGATAAAGTGAGGAACTGAGGGGATCAGAGACAAGACAGTAGTTGATTTAAGTATATTTGCCTAACTCTTTTATAAATATTTATTAATATCAAGCAAGTAGAAGAGAAGGAGAGCAGAGGGAAACACAAAGGGAACTGCATGAAAAATTGCTTGGTATAAAACAGAAGATGTGAGAGATTCGGAATGGCAAGTGTAGGTGTTTAATTCCAGCTTCCTGCAAGCTAGCTGTGTCTTCATTCATCAGTTCACCTGAGGGACCACAGGCTTTCCGTCTTCTGAAGGGACCTTCACTTGCTCTGGTCTGAACCCCCATACAAAGCTGGAGTCTTGTAAAAAATAATCCTCATCACTGCCCACTCTCTTCTTGAGCATCATAGTTGATGGGCGGTTAATCCCCAGGACGAATTTGGAGGTCAGCAGTAGGAGTTCTAGCCCTGCTTTGAACTTTGCCCCTTATGAGTCAGGACAGCAAATGTGATTTGCTGAAAGACGTGCAGCCTCAGTTTCCCTGTTTGTGAGTTGCGGATGAAAGCTAATATCTGCCTGATGGAGACGGCATCGGAATCAAACTAGATGCTGCATGGAGAAGGGCTCTGTGGTCTATAAAGGGCTTCCCAACTGGTAGTTGTCTTGTAATTGCCATTGTTATAACAACAATAATTATTTGATGTTCGCCCTGAGGCAATTGGCTTCCTATTTGGGCAGCTCTAAGGGTCAGAACATAATTCTTCATATTGAGTCCTAATTTCTCTCTACATGATTTCCCATCTGCTGTTGCTAGGGCTTCCCCTCAGGGCCACACAGAATAAATATAACGGTTCATCCCCGCAACAACCTTGCACAGATCTGAGAGCTGCTGTCGTGCCCTCTTGGTTTTCTGTTCCTTCTTCCCAGGCCACTGCCTGGGCCTCTGAGAGCAGAATTTAGTGCCTTGAACAAGGGTAAGATTGTGTTCAAGGCCTCAGTGGTGTTAAGCAGCTTGTCTCATTTCACCCCCCATGTTGGGAATTTCTCTTCTCTTCTGTAAAATGGGGAGGGAGGTATAGATATAAAGCAAGACAACATGCTTTGGTGCACCCCTGTTTCCGGCCTCTACATCCTGAAATTCTCTAGATTGTCTCCTGAAATTTCCACAGCTGGAGTGCAGAGCCTTGAAAGGGAATCTGGGCCCCTGCCACTGGAGCACAAGACAGGGCCGTGGGGTGGGAGCGCATGGAGACCGGCATGCCCTGGTCCTCTGTAACCCTCTCAGGGACGAGCAGCAGCCCCAGGTCTTCTCTACTGGCATTGGGAGAAGGCGCGCGACCCAGAGGATGGCTGACCTGCGGCCTCGGAATTACCTGAACAGTAGACCACGACACGTACCGTGCCAACCCCTGGTCGTAGGAGGCCCCTTCTTTCCCAGGAGGCTTGGGAGATGACCAGATTTTATTTTATTGTCGACTTAATTCTCACACTCTGATACTAGAATGGATTAAAGAGGCCCAGACAGAAGGAGAGTATTACTTTCTCCCCTAATGTATCATTGACATTTCATTTTTGTAACAATAACAATTACACTAGGAGCAGAGGTGGAGCTGCTGAAGAATGGTTGGGCAATCTAAACGGCCCTGGGGAGGGTATGGTTGAACTCAGAGAACTTCAAGGGCCTGTCTTTTCCAATTTCTCCAACTGTCCCTTGCCCTCCATTATGGATGGACTCCTGGAGGTTTCCTAAAGGGATTTATTGAAAAAAACTATACTTAGGCAAGGGAATATTTCACTAGGACCCTGTAAGCAGGTTTCTGGTGCTCAGAGCTAGGACGGAGATGCCACCCAAAGGATCACAATAGGTTGGTAAAAGAAATAGATAATAACTGAAATTCTGAGAAAACGTAAGGTCTGAAACTTAGAAGTCCCTTCTAAACACTCCTCTCTAAGCTCTTTACACATCTGCTTTGTAACACCCACCCAGTTTCCACAAGAACGTGAGCTTCTTGAGTAAGCTCATGCTTACTCAAATGGACCCATGGTCATTTCCTGTTGTTTCCTTGCAGTTCCTAAGAATTCAATAAATGTATGCTGAATTAATGAATAAGCAAAAAAAGGGCCAAGTCAGGAGCAAAACTGAAACGGTCATTGGAAACAGACTCGAAATGGGACAAAGAACAGGAGCAAAAGGGAGAAGGAGCCTGGTTACACTCAGAGCAGACAGCGAGCAGACAGCTGGAGGAAGCTCCTGGGAGGCGGAGCTGGCCACCTGAACTGCTCCAGGTTGAAAGAACACGGTGCCGTCCTGTAAGGTTCTGTTCAGGTTAGAGGCCAGACCTGCGGGTGGGAAGTGGAGCGAGCATTTGCTTACTGGACATTAAGCAAAGCGACACGATTAGAACTGAGTGGAAATAGCAGAAGGGAAGAGAGCCGACTCTGACTTGGAGGGGGGAAAGTCCCCACGGCAATCCAAGCCAATAATGCCTCTATCCGAATGCCATTATTGGGTTTGGCAGACTGGCTCACCATCCACTTCAGAGGACCAAGGCGCAGATTAAGAGAGGCTGGATGCTAATTTGCACATATGGAAATGCTTTTTCTCGCCGTCGATGGCTCTGTTGTGGACAGATGGAATTAGCAAGAACTTCGAAGTCGTGAAGGCAAACACATCAAAAAAAAAAAAAAAAAAGCGAGGCTCTCTCATTTCTGTCTGCCTCTCTCATCTTTCTTCCTTTCTTCTTTCCACCATTCTCTTGTCCTTCTTTCTTTTTCTTTTCCTTTCTCTTATGTAAACCTTCAGACTGCACGAAAGTAAACATATATTGCCCCAGAATGGCTCCTGACATTAATAATGCATTGATCATATTTCAATTGCAAATCTTTCTTTAACAACCAGCTCTCGCCCACAATGTGCCTCAATTCTGGGGTGCCAGAAAGTGCTGATGAATTAAGGGCAGTTTTCCACGATGTGGGCTCTCTTGAGGTTTGACCTGGGAAGCGGAGACTGTGTATTCCAGCATCACCTCTTCTTACCAGCCTTCAGCCCCTCCCCTCCCTGCCCGCCTTCCCGTCAGCTCTGATGGGTTGCCTTCCCAAACAGTGTCTGTTCAACTGAGAAAATGTTCTTCAGAGGCAGGTGACTTGCTTCAAGGTTGAAAGAATAACTCCAGCGGGATTACCTTTTATTATTATTTTTCTTTCTTTCTTGTACTCTGTGCCTTTGACTGGGAATATACTATAATACTTTATTTATTTGGAAGACTAACCATGTTTAGTGTCCCTTCAGAACTTAACACATAAATGTGTCTACTTAGCTGAGACACCTACCTGGTTAATTGTCCTTCTTCAGGGGTTGGCAAACTTTTTCTGTAAAGGAGCTGATGGTAAATATTTTCAGCTTTCCAGTCTTTCTTGCACTTAAGAAAGCAGTGACAGAAAGTGCATATACGAATGGCAATGGCTGTGTTCCAATAAAGTGTGATTTACACAAATGGGGGAGGGGGAATGGATTTGACCCAAGGGACCTAGCTAGGGCTTTGATATCACTAATCAGAGACTTGGTCTCCTTGAAATTTTTAAATACTTTTCTGTTCAGCTTTACCCTCAACCTTGGTCTGTGGGCCACCAGGGGACCTGAATGGAAAGTAACTTATTCCATCAGCCACTTGGTTGCTAACACCTGCATAATTCTAGCCACTCAGATGTTTAGCATTTGGGGTAAACATAGAAGGAGATGCATTCTGAAGTCTAGATGATTAATCAAGTTTTTCCATTTTCCCACCAGATGTTTTGAAACTGACTCCACTCACTATGTACCAGCTACTCCCAACCCTGATACCACTTTACTCAGTTTCCCTGGATTAACCGAACTTGCATGCAGCTTTATCTGAAAACGGTTTTGTTTCCTCTTTTATTAAAGTTATTGTATGTGATTTGGATGTAACCATATCCACTATGTGTGTGGCATTGCATGGACCCAGAGTCTAGATATTTTATCTATGTGCTTTTTCCTCTAGAAAAAAAAACCCTGGTCTCTTCTTTTCCTTCCACAGTCATCAGTATTGGTCTGATCTTGTTCTCTGCCTGTAATTGCCCCCCAGATCTTCTCAGGAAGACAGCAATAAGATTGATGGAAGACTCAGGACCACTGGGAGAAGAGCAAATCTATATCCACTTCAAGTTCAACTAACATTTTCCTAATCTTTAGATCATTAGACCATACCTCATGAAGACAGGGATCTCATATGTTTATAATACACTGTTAAATTTGTATATGTCCATATTTGAAACTATATATATATATAAATGCATGCACACATTCAGTTTTTTAAGAAGAGAGAAAAGATATATGGATGCATATACCCATAAATAAAAAAAAAATGGGAAAGTGCATGGATGGATGGATGGATGGAAGAATGAATGAACTATGAAAAGGCAAGTTTTAGAAATTTTTTTATAGTTTACTATTTTTCCTATTTTTATAACCCATGTTCCCTTTGGTTAAACAAAATTTAATAAGAATTTTATGCCCTTTCATGTTTAATTTGAGGATAAAATTAATCCACAATTTCTGAAGTGCTTTAAAAGTTGTATTGTACACTATGGACATAGGAGAGTATTCTCATCCTCACAGCTATGTGAAAACCCTCAAGAAATGACATATTGTTACCAAAAACAAGTTTTACTATTGGTTGCTAATATTTTATTAATATTTCTTGGAATTTTAAGTAAATTAAAAGTTGCTACAGAAAATAAAAGGAAATATAATTTTGAATGTTTTTGGTTATTCTACATATATTCCCACAGGAATTCAGATTGGTGGTATGGTCTCCTCCCCAGGGGTATGATTTAATTTGTAATACAAACAGTGATTCAAAACTCTACATTTATGCAACAAAAAACTCTCCAGTAATTTTTAAATATGAAGCCAAATCTTACATACCAAAGGCTCTGTGTGCTTATCTTCACACCAAATTCAGTTCCATTAGATGATTCCAGGTATTGGATACAATTCCCTTGTTCCTAAACTGGGCAAAGACTGGTTTCAGATAAATCATTATTTCTCATGGCTTAACTTCTATTTAATTAGGAAAATAGACTCAAAAGAGTTTTTCGCTCCCATTATTCGGGAATGCCTTGTATTGGTGGGACAACGGTGTTCCATAAAGTTTGAAACATGGTGCAGAAACTGAGCTCAGCATTTGCCACCTGCACTTGAGAACATGCATGGTTTAAAACAAGAATGAAAAAAAATGCTACAAAGGAAAAGGAAATTTGCCAGATTTCACTAATGTGTTATAGAAAGTGCAATAGAAGGAGAAACATAGTCCAAGTTTGCCTCATATTGGCTTTGTGATTATTTGGGTCAAAGCTCTGGCCATAAGAAAATCATCTCAGAGAGGGGTGGGTAGGGGGAGAGAAGGAACAGCAGAGGGAGGTAATTAAGGCAATCCATCTGGCTCGAGGTGGTGATGTGGAATTTAAAGTCATGTCTTCAGACTGCATATTGTGTCATGAATCTCCATATTCATATCTTAATATCCTAACAGCCATGGAAGCCCATGGAATTCCCCATTACTTCCACCTCTCTCCATAAGTTGGTTGTATTTGTGTGTCCTTACAGTCATAGCTACATTCAACAGCCTGTCCTGGCTACTTCTCTCCACTAAACTACCACAGGCAGAAGACAACTTAATACACATTTTACATTCAATTGAGGGATAAGGAAAGCCCAATTTATGAGTTAAGCTGATCTTCTCTTACTCAGCTTATGCTTTAGGCACATGACATGTTCTTATAAATGAAGTGAAGATAATTGCACCTGAAAGCCAGGGAACGTACGTCAAGGTTTATAAGAATCCTTAATATTTCGTCAATTTCATATTTTTATGAAATTTTCAGATTATTAAATATCTGATTATTATGAAAAATACTTGGAATTTTAAACAAACTAAAAGCTGCTACAGAAAATAAAAGGAAATATGATGAAGAGATGAATATGTAAACCACCTACAATCTCAACAAAAGAAAAAAATGCCTTTCTTTGCTGACTTTTAAAATTTTGCATTTGTGTTGTGTTTACATACATTCTGGTGATTATATTCAATATGAAGCTTTATAGTGTGATCTTTTTACTCAAATGTATATTATAAACATTTTACAAGCTTTCAAATTATTCTAAATCCTAACATTTTATGACTCACTATATATTGTGTTATAATAACAATTTGTTTAAATATTTACTTAACATTGAAATTTTAGGTTCTTATTTGTTGTTGGTGGTGGTATTTTCTTTAATAAAAATCACTGAAAGGAATACATTATTGCATTCTCTATTTTTCATTCCTTCTTCCTAGAATATTTTTCTCTGCATAGTTTTATCCTTTCTACTGCCTAGTTGGACATTTCCACTTCAGCAAAGATTCTTCTTTTCAGTCTTTCAAAGTATAATGTTTTCACCTTATAATTCTTGTACCGAAATTGATGTTTATTATTTTATGTGCAACATTTTGTTTTATGTGCTTTGCTATATCTCTTACGTAAACTAGTTATTATTTAAGGGAACATGCATAAATTGCTTCACCTCTCTGCTTTCAGAGTCTTCATCTCTGAAGTGAAGATAACAATGGTATTTGCCTCTTACGGTTGATGTGAGAATTAAATAAAATACAAGATATAAAGTGTTTAAAATAGAATTTGATATACAGAAAGTTCTCCACTATTCTTAGTTTGATTTTTGTATTAATTCAGCTATTAAGTAGTCTGCCATGGTAATGCATGCTCTTAGAAAGGACCGTGTGTGTGTGTGTGTGTGTGTGTGTGTGTGTGTGTGTCATGGTATATATATATACACCTCAGCGCCTAGCACACTATCTGGTACAAAGAGAGTGCTCAGTAATTATGAGTTAAATGGAATGGTTGGAGTTTAATATTGCTAACATTAGTATCCCATCTTTCAAATGTCATAAGAGTCTTTGCTCAATAGTTAGGTTAGAAAAGTTGTTACTTATAATGAGATTTTACATCTACCATAGAGTATTTATTTATGGTATTGCATACTAATATATTTTAAAAATCAAATCTTATTTTATCTAGAGGACTCTCCTATCACTAAAAAAAAAGACTTTTAGAGCTACTCTAATAATTGTCATATGTTCAGTGAGAGGAGCTCTCTTTTCATCATACAAAAATGAAGTTGGTTAATTGAATGGTTATGATAATAGCTACAGACGGGGTTTATAAAAGTCAGAATTAAGAACCCACTATAAGAAAAGCAAACTACACTTTCTTTAGGCTCCCATAAGCTGTATTTTCAATGCACAGATTTAAGAAAAGTCCCTCTCCAAATCCTCTTTGTCCCACATGAAAGGAATGATGACTTTTACGCTGCAGACTTGGGCTTTAAAAAAATTAATAAAATAAAAGGAATGTTTACTCTAAGTAGAACATCATGGGCTTCGTCACAGCAGTTTCATGACATCCTCCCTCCAGCTGTTTTTATTTATCTCTTAACTTCCTGTAAAACTTATTTATTTCAAGGGGCAATCCATAATTAACTTTTCAACTTGTGGCAGTGGTTTTTCTTGGTGCCACCAATGGGGTTGAACTCAGCTTTAAACACATAAAAATAAAAGACCTCCGTGGGTATATTTTTGTTAGTTCTGTTGAGGTTGTCTCCCTCCACCCCTGGTCCCCCGTCCCCCCAGTAAGTTTCATTAAGATGGAGTCTTTATGGGGTTTGGCTTCACTGCACATGGAAGAGTAGCAGGATAACGTGACAGAGGGGAAAGCTCCATTTTACCCCCCTTTTTCAAAGAAAACTATCTGGATAATACAAGTATCTCTGATCCCACTATATATATATATATATTCACAAAAATATCTATATGCAAAAATAGACAAATGCATGTAAACATTATCATGTATCTTTGCATCTACCTAAGTAGCAGTGTATCCATCTATCAATCTGTCATCTATGTATCTCATCTGTCGGCTCAGCATGAAGCTGGTCAAACAACATTTTTCTTTCTGAATGTCCTCACCATGTTTCGCAAACATATTTTGTAAAGAGCAATTAGAGAGGAGAAAAAATATTTTTATTAAGAATATATTGGGTGTCAAAGTAAAGAAAAAGAGAGATTGAAAAAGAAAGAGGGAAAAAAATCAAATAAGAGAGAAAGAGAAGAGAGACTCTATCCATTCCCTGGATACAGAGTGGGTGATTGTTCTGGTTTGCTAGCTGCTGGAATGCAACACACCTGAGACGGACTGGCTTTCAACAAAAGGGGATTTATTTAGTTGATGCATAGTTCTTCAGAGGAAAGGCAGCTAGCTTTCAACTGAGGTTCTTTCTTACGTGGGAAGGCGCAGGGCAATCTCTGCTGGCCTTCTCTCCAGGCCTCTGGGTTTCAACAAATTTCCCTGGGGTGATTTCTTTCTGCACCTCCAAAGGCAACATATGAGGTTCACGTACCAGTGGCTCATGTCCACAGCAACACAACAAAGGGCCTTCACCTGGCCAAGTTGACAACTGAATCTAACCACCACAGCGATGAAGGGACTCTATGGCACAGGTGCCCTAGGCACCTACAGTGACTGCATTGTGTGAACTTCTTTCTCATGCACTGTAGCTCCTTCTCAGTCATACTGAAGCTGTGTTTGCCTTGCTCTTCTCCACATACCCCAATGCCTGGGAATAAGGACATTTGGCAATGTTATAGCCAAACTCCAGTGGAAATGGCAAGCCCAAGGAGGCTTCAGAACTCAGGACTCAGGAATTCGAGAGGACTGAAGTTTTTATCTGGGGATGAGGAGGCCTGAAGGATGTAATGCAGCTGTGCGTGGGGCCTGGGGTGGGAAATACTCTGTTGGTAGGTGGTTGGGCCAATGGGGAAAGGTCTTGCCATGGTATCAGGATCCGTGCCCCTTTCTGGCTGACACTTGGAACAACTTTGTCAACTGTCTTGGGCCCTTTGCTCTTTTCCTGATTAAAAAAAGGGTCTGCCAGCTAATCTAGAAGGTCATGAAATTTTGCATACAAAGCACCCATCGGTGTCTGACACACAAGGACATTTTAAAATTTTCTTCTGCTCCCTCTTATATTCAGCAGGTAGGTGCAATGCTGGGTCTCCAAGCATCCCAGGCTTTAATTCTCTCCTTCCCTTTAATTTATGAATAAAATGAGTCTCCATCTCCCTAGCATCCATAAATCACCCATTCCATGAATATCTACTCTCTCACTGTACTGCATAGCTGTTATGTATTGATTTTCATCCTCCCAAAAGACATGTTGAAAACTTAATCCCCAGTACCTGTAAATGTGACCTTATTAGAAACTAGAGTCATTGAAATGGAATTAGTCAAGTTAAAATGAGGTCATATTGGAATAAGGAGGGTCCTAATCCAATATGACTGGTGCCCTTACACAAAGAAGAAATTTGGATACAGAGGGACAGGGCTCAGGGAAAACAACCATACAACAGAGGCAGAAATTGAATTATACTGTCACAAACCAAGGAATTCCAAGGATTGCCAGGGGCCCCAGAAACCAGGAGAGAGGCATGGAACTGACTCTTTTTTCTAAACTTCAGAGGGAGCATGGCCTCTTGATACCCCAGCTTTGGACTTCCAGCCTCCAGCACTGTGAGACATGATATGTCTGCTGTTTTGAGACATTGTATGTCTGCTGTTTTAAGCCAACCAGCTTAAAACATTTTTTTATGGTATGGTATTCCTAAGAAACTAAAAAGTAGCTTGAATAAGAGTGGTCACAATATGACAGAGAGACTAAATGCCTACATTATTCCTGAATACAGTGTTGAGGCAGAGTATGGAGGGGTGTGTCTGGAGACAATACCTATGTGTGACTGGGCAGGGCTATCCGATGGCTCAATGGCATGTTCCTGCTCTGCTACAATTCCAACAGGAAATGTTTCTTCCTTCCAAGAAGGGCTTAAACTGTCTGCTTTAGTTTGCTAAGACTGCCAGAATGCAATAACCAGAAATGGAATGGCTTTTTTAAAGGGGATTTATTTAGTTACAATTTTACTGATTTGAAAAGGCACATGATGACATCTGTTGGGCTTCTCTCCCAGCTTCTGTGTTCAAAAAGCTTTCTCTCAGGCAGTTCCTTTCTGCGTCTCCAAACGTCTGGGTCTGAGCTGGCTCTGAGTGCTGAACTGAGTCGTGCTGGGTTGCTAAGCTCTGCTGAGATTTCTTCTGACATCTCTCTTGTAAGCCTCCATCTAATTAAATTAAACATCATTCATTGAGTAAGGCACTCCCCTTTACCAACTGCAGATGAATAAACACGCTGATGATTTAAAGTACACAGCAACAGAACAACTGGGCATCATCACTTTGTCGAATTGACACCTGAACCTAACTATTATACTGCCCTTCCCCAGCCACCTCAGGGCACTCTCCTGAAATGAAGAGAATGGAAACATATGGGCACCAAGTTTGGACAGGCAAATCAGTGCAATGACAGCTCTTTTGTCATCAATAAGTCAAGCAGGCAGCCAACTATTTGTGGAAGATAAGGGAGAAGACCAGAACTGTCTGTTAGAAATACATTTTATTAAAGACTACCTTTTTTTGTGCATGTTAAGCAGAAAATATGGCTTAATAAATGAAGGCACTGAAGCAAAAGATACCCTTTTCAGTACAACTCAGAGATAAAGGGACAGGACTGACTTGGAAGACAATAAGGGAACTGAAATGGTCATGTACAAATGCAAATCCTGGGCAACATGTATTATTTTAGGAGAGAGAATAGAGAGTGGCATGGAACTCGTTGTATATTAGCATGTTAAATAATCACATAAAGTTTTCATAGAGAATAAGATGACAGTAGTTCTTCAAACTTTCTTTTATTGTATCTGCAGATTTATCAGGACAAACCCTTCTTCTGATAGAGTGACGGACCGCTCACTGAGCCAAAAGTTTTGATCAGAAGGGATGCTTTCACCAACACATAACAGAAACCACAACCCAAATGTGCTTAATGCTATTTTACACCACACCTCAAGAAGCCCTGTGGTAGAGATGCTCCAAGTAAATTTATACCACATCAGCTTGGTCATGTCACCAAGGGTCCAGGTTCTATGTTTTCTCTCCTTTCCTTAGCATGTAGACTTTGTCGCCAGGTGGGCGTCCTTCAGAGTCCAAGATGGCTGCCTCAGTTCTGGCATCCCATGCCAACCTAACAAAGAGCGCTCTCTCCTCTTTGCATCTCTTTCCATAATAAAGAAAATAACTTCCAAAATACCAAGAAGATTTCCTTTTGCAGCTCATTGTGCAATATTGGGTCACAAACCCTCCCTACCTCACCTCACCAATCACCAGCAAGGTAAATGAGATGATGTTGATTAATTAGAATTTACTCCTTATTATCACAGGGTAGAACCATTTACCTGAACAGGTTTGGACTGGACAACAGAGCAGAAGGGCAACGGTTTTCCGTGTGCTGACAAAGTTTCTACTACACTAATTCCAGTGGACAGAGCAAGTAAAAGTAGGTAAAAAGCAATCTTGTAGAAATGTACATGCATGAAGGTAATTTATTATTAGATATGCCTTCCGTTCAAATGTCATCTCTCACCTGGTCTTCCTGGCTCAAAACTCCATAGCTTCTTCTGTAGGGAGCCTGAATTATCTGTCTAAATCATAGGTTATCTTCCTTTGTTTCTTTGTTCATTTGCTAGGGATGCTATAACAAAATAATAAACTATGAGGCTGAAGGAAACAGAACACCTTCTCTCACAGTTCTGGAGACTAGAAGTTCAATATCAAGGTGTTGGCAGGGCCGCTTCTTCCAAGGGCTTTAGGGAAAAATCTTTCCTTGCCTCTCTCCCCTAGCTGCTGGTGACTTGGGGCAGTACTTGGACCTTCATGGCTTATGGGTGCATCACTCCTATCTTTGCTTCTGTGATCACATTGCCTTCTTGCTCTGGGTTGTCTGGGTGTCATTGTCTCCAAATCTTCCTCTCTGTTCTCTTGTGAAGACAGCAATATTGAGTTTAGTCCCCACCATAATCCAGCATGACTTCATTTTCCCTTAACTAATTACATCTCCTAACACCTTATTTCCCTTATTCCTGCAAAGGATAGGCTAAGTCTACTTATAATTATGCATAATAGTCACCCCCAGAGAACCTCTTTTGTTGCTCAGATATAGCCTCTCTCTCTAAGCCAACTTGGCAAGTGAACTTACTGCCCTCCCTCACAATGTGGGACATCACTCCCAGGGGTGTAAATCTCCATGGCAACATGGGACAAATTGGGAAATCCTTCTTTACCAAAAGGGGGAAATGAGAAATAAGACACAATAATGGTTCAGTGGCCGAAAGATTTCAAACAGTTGAGAGGTTATCCTGGAGGTTATTCTTATGTACTATATAGGTACCCCTTTTTAGTTTATGGTATGTTGGAGTGGCTGGAGGGAAGTACCTGAGACTGTTGAGCTGTGTTCCAGAAGCCTTGAAGATGATGGTATAAAGACATGAATTGTGTGATTGTGAAAACCTTGTGTCTGATGTGCCTTTTATCCAGGGTATGGACAGATGAGCTTAAAAATATGGATAATAAATAAATAAATAATAGGGGGATAAGGGATAAAATTAATTGGGTAGATGGAAATATTAGTCATCAATGAGAGGGAAGGGTAAGGTGTATGGTATGCATGAGTTATTTTTTTATTGTAAAAAGTAATATATATAAAAAAGCAGTACATTTCAAAGCACACCACAACAATTAGTTATAGAACAGATTTCAGAGTTTGGTATGGATTACAGTTCCATAATTTTAGGTTTTTCCTTTTGGCTGCACCAAGACACTGGAGACTAAAAGAAATATCAATATAATGATTCAAGAGTCATAATAATTTGTTAAACCCTATCTTCTCTTTCATAATTCCACTTTCTCCTTTGATCTTTTTTAATAAAATATATGTATTATATTCACATACCATACAATCATTCAAAGTGTACAATCAATGGTTTACTATATCATCATATAGCTGCACATATTTTATCACAATTGATTTTTTTCTTTTTTTGTGAAAAATAACATATATGCAAAAAAGCAATAAATTTCAAATCACATTGTTGTAGTTTGCTAGCTGCCAGAATGCAACACACTGGAGATGGATTGGCTTTCAATAAAAGGGGATTTATTTAGTTAATGTATGGTACTTCAGAGGAAAGGCAGCTAACTTTCAACTGAGGTTCTTTCTTATGTGGGAAGATACAAGGCGATCTCTGCTGGCCTTCTCTCCAGGCCTCTGGGTTCCAACATCTTTCCCTGGGGTGATTTCTTTCTGCATCTCCAAAGGCCTGAACTGAGCTGCGAGTGCTGAGATGAGGTATGCTGAGCTGCTTTGGCTGTGCTACATTAAGCTCTCTCATTTAAGCACCAGCCAATTAACTCAAACATCATTCATTACAGCAGGCACACCTCTTAGCCTACTGTAGATGAAATGAGCAACAGATGAGGTTCATATACTATTGACTCATGTCTACAGCAACAGAACTAGGCACGTTCATCTGGCCAAGTTGACAACTGAATCTAACTACCACACACATCATAACAATTAGTTGTAGAAAAGATTTCAGAGTTTGGTATGGGACTACAATTCCACAATTTTAGGATTTTACTCCTAGCTGACTCTGCTTTACTTTTTGTTATTTCTCTTCATCTATTTGCCTTGTTAGTTTGCTGTTCTTTCTCCAGTTTATCTAGGTTAACAGTTAAGTCCTTGACTTTTGCTCTTTCTTCTTTTTTAATATAGGCATTGAGGGCAATAAACTTCCCTCTCAGCATAGTATTTACTGTATCTCTTAAGTTCTGATATGCTGTATTCTCATTTTCATTTGTCTCCAGATAACTACTGATTTCTCTAGCAATTTCTACTTTGGCCCACTGATTGTTTAAAAGTTTATTTAATCTCCACATATTTATGAATGTTTGCATTCTTTTGTAGTTATTGAACTCTAGATTCATTCCATTGTGATCAGAGAAAGTGCTCTGAATAATTTAAATGTTTTTAATGTCTAAAGATCTGTTTTTTTGCCCCAGGAAATGACCTATCTTGAAGAATACCCCATGAATATTAAAGAAGAATGTATATCCTGGTGTTTGGGGGTGTAATAACGTATACATGTCTGTTAGAGCTAACACAGTCATCAAATTAAGTTCTCTATTTCTTAGTTGATCCTCTGTCTATGTGTTCTACCTATAGAGGAGAGTGGTGTATTGAAGTCTCTTACCACTATTGTTAAAACATCTATCACTCCCTTCAGTTTATCTCATGTACTTTGGAGATCCTTGATTGGGAGCGTAAACATTTATGATTGTTTTTTTATTTTTGGTAAAGTGTTCCTTTTATTAATATATTATGTCCTTCTTTGTCTCTTATGATGCTTTTTCAGTTAAAGTCTATTTTGTCTAATATTATTATAGCTAATCCTGCTTTTTTTTGGTTGCAGCTTGCATAGAACATCTTTTTCCATCCTTTCACTTTCAATCTATTTGCATCTTTGTGTCTAAAATTAGTCTTTTGTAAGCAGCATGTAGCGAGATTATATTTCTTAATCCATTCTGCCAAACTATCTTCAAATTGGTAAATTTAGTCTGATAACATTCAAAGTTATCACTGAACAGGTGTTTCTTGTATCCACCATTATCCTTTGGATTTTGTCAGATCTATATATTCTTTTCCCTCTATCTCTTTTTTATCCTTTAATTACCCTTGCTGGTACTTTTCAATTCTGTGCTCTCCTCCAGATCACCCTCTCCTGTCTTTTTTTTTTCTCAACTGGCAGAATTCTCTTTTGTATTTCTTGTAGGGCTAGTTTCTTATTGACAAATTCTCTCAGGATTTGTTTGTCTGTAAAAATTTTAATGTCTGCCTCAGTTTTGAAGGACAATTTGGCTGGACACAGAATTCTTATCTGGAAGTCTTTCTCTTTCAGGATCTCAATATATCATACCACTGCCTTCTCACCTCCATAGTGCCAGTTGAGTAGTCTTTCCCTAGTATGTAGTAAATCAGTTTTCTCTTGCTGCTTTCAGGATTTTCTGCTTCTCTTCAGTATTTGACAGACTGATTAGTATGTGACTTGGTATAGGCCTATTTGGATTTATTCTATCTGTAGCTCATTGGGCTTCTTTGATTTGCATATTTACGTTCTTTACAAGGGTTGGGAAGTTTTCCTCCATTATATTCTCAGCTAATCTTCCTAGCCCTTTATTCTTCTGTTTTCCTTCTGGGGCACCAATGATTCTTATATTTGCATGGTTTGCTTTATCCATCATTTCCCTCAGATCCAATTCCAATTTTTTCATCTTTTTTACCATTTTCTTTTGTGTGTTTGAAATCCATTGTTCTGTCCTCAAGTTCACTTATTCTTTCTTCTGCCTCTTCAAATCTGCTGTTGTCTGTCTCTAGTGTATTTTTTATTTGGACTATAGCATCTTTAATCCCTGATATCTGCTATTTTCTATTTATCCTTTCAAATTTCTCTTCTAGAGCACTTCTCATGTGTTCTTGATGTCCTTTTTGTCATTATCATCCTACTGATTTTATTTAGTAGAGTTAAATGAACATCTTTGATTAGTTGTTACAAAGTCTATGTCTCCTCTAGTGTTTTAATTTGGTCATTAGGCTGGGCTATATCTCTCTGAATTTTGATATGGTTAGTGATCTTCTGTTGCCTTTGAGACATGTAAATACCATGATAAGGTTACATTGGAAGTCGATTTCCTTCAATAGTCTAAAGCTTTGTATTTTTTGAATGTATGCGGAGTAGAATGTGAGGGGTGGGGTGGAGTGCAGCAGTGTGGTGATGGGTTGTGGTGCAGGTATCAGCACAGGTTGGGGATACTACACTGGTGCTTGTGAGCATCGAGTGCAGAGCGTGAAGTTGTGGCGGTGAGGTGTGGAGGCCGTGGGGGTGGGGTGCAGCTCAGGCAGGCCTTGGAGTACAGGAGCAGAGCATGACATGGGGGACACAGAGGTAGAGCATGGCTGGAAGCAGAAGGGAGTGCTGTGCATATGCACGGGGGCTGGTGCACAGGCCGGATATGGGTGGGAGCATGCAGCATTAGGGTTGCAGGTTTCAGGGTGTGGGGTATGGGGCACAGAGGTCAGGGCATAGGGAGGGTAGGCTCCGTGAGTGTGTCATTGCACAGGTGAAGGGGCCGGGGGGGACCAGGATGCCAGATGTTTGAGTGTATAGGGACAGGACACAAGTCATGGGGGTTGTGGGACCTGGGTCAAAGGCGGGTGATGTTAGGTGGGCAAGACCTTGGTGTGGGTACACAGATGCAGGCGTGTTGGGGCAGGGGTGCATGCATGTGCAGGGCAGGGGCCATGCAGCACAGATGCACACATGAAGGAGGATAAAATAAGATGACTATAAGTCCCTGGCTTCCTATTCAGCTCTGAAGACTTAACAGACAACTCCACTCCCTTGTTTCTTATCTAAGCTCCAAAAGAACTAATACAGAGCTGCAAACTTTGGCTGCAAATTTCCTAGGACAAAAATTTCCATAAGGCCCCCAAACCTCCCTAAACCGTTGAATCTTCTCCAAACCATAAAAGCTTACAAAATTCTGGGCCCAATGCAAACTCTTAGTTAATAATAGGAAGCACAGGGTCATAAAGATGGTTAACAATTTGCCCAAAGACAAATTTTAGGTATGTGACAACAAACCATGAATTCTGTTACCTATCTCCTCTTAGAACAAAGAAGACACCTAATATTCAAAGGTAACTATGGAAACTTGCTACCAACAAAATTTTCCTATAAAGCAAGCTGGTCCAGTCCACTCAGTTTGTGTTCCTCCCTTGGACATGCCTGCATTAACCTCTTTAATGTATACTCTCTCTTTTTAATAAACTTCCCTTTTTAATGAACTTTATTACATATTCCTATTGGCCCTCTTGTTTCTGAATTCTTTTAGTTTCTAGACTATCAAACCCGGATTGGGGTTCAGCTGGCACCATTGCCAGCAGTACAGTGGTTACAGGAGCAGAGCATTTGTGTTGGGGGTGGGGCTAAAGGCTATGCACGTGCGTGGGTCAGGGGGTTGAGCTGCAGAGGTCAATGTCCATGCATAGATGCCTGGGCACCTGTTGGGGAGGATGTGTCTAAGTGTATGCGCAGGTCTGTGGGGTGGGGCCCTGACATGTGCGTGCATAGAGCCCTGGGGCAATGAGCTGGGATTGCACTTGTATGGGCTGGGGGCTGGTGTGGCCCAAATGTGCAGGTCAGTGCTCACCCAGAGCTAAGGGGTGGGGGGTGGGGTGCACATGTGCCTGTGCATGGAATTGGGAGTGCGGGATGCTTATGTATACATGCAGAGCTTAGGGGGGCAGGGTAGGGTTATGCAACTGTATGGGCTGGGAGCGGGTGTGGCCCAGGCATGAAGGTGAACACCTGCAGCCAGGATGTGCAAGTGACAGCCTACAGGGAGTAGGGAGGGGGAGGTGAAGATTCGAGGAACTGGGTGCTGATGTGTAGATCTTGGGAAGGGTGGGACCGGACTGCGTGCCTGTACAGGAGAGGTGCAAATGCTCAGGGCAAGGATGTGGGGTGGGGATGTGCTTGGAGACTGATGTGGGGGATGGGGGATAGGGTGCAGGTGCATAGGAGGGGAGTTGCAGGGTGGGGTCTGCATATGTGAGGGTGGAGTGTTCAGGGAATGTGGCTTGACTTACTTCCTTATCCGAGTCTCCCTTTCAATGCACTGTTGAGGGCTCCAGCTTCTGGAAAAGGGCACGTTAGGCTGTTTGCACTAGCTGAATGGTCTCTGGTTCTCTGCATCTCAGTTCTTCAGCTTTTGCAACCAGGACCTTCTTATATAGCGTAGAAGACCTTCTACACTTACAAGGTCACTTACACCCTGGAATTGTTTCCCAGTTGCCTCCCCGTCACTTCTCTAGCTGTTCCTTAGAACAGGGGTGATCTCAAACCATCCTATTCTGCCATTTTCCCAGAACCTGGAAGGCTATGTATGAGTTTTTTATTTTTTCTTTTGATTTCTTTTTCTGGAGTGATGCAAATATTATAAAAGTGATCATGGTAATGAATACAGAACTATGTGATGATATTGTGAGCCATTGATTGCATATCATGCATGGACTGTACATATGTGAAGATTTGTCAATAAAAATAGATATAAAAAAGAAAGTTTCCCCCAAAATAAGGGGGAAAAAACCTATTTCCAAATAAGATCATATTATAGGTTCTGGGTTGACACGAATTTTGGGGAAGAAGACACTCATCAGTCCCCTAAATCTCCACTTGCATGAAAGCAGATATCTTTTGAAAGGAGCTCAAGCTTCTGAGTTCTCCTTCAATGATCCATGATCTAGTCCACTCAACTATCCTTGCACACTATTATGACTACTTATTTGCTACTCTAAAATTAAAAATGTGTTGCTCCACACTCTATCATGAAGCCTATTCATCCTTCAAGATAACTTAAATGTCACCTCCTTATGATTAACTCAAGGGAGGAATTCCTCTTTCTGTGCTTCACCTTTCTGTCTATGACTCTATGGAATCTATCTGTTCATTTTTCAGCCTGACATATTCAAATTGCCCCTCAGAGATGAGTTTTCATAACATTTCCTTTAGGTCCAGAGCAACTCCTCTGACTTTCTTGGGTACAGGGATTTATCCCTTGTTCTTGGCTTTTACTCATCTCTGTTCCTTCAGTGATTACAGCTTTCAGACCCTTGCAATGAAAATATCTACACTCACATCTAGTCCTACTTTTGACGGGGAGCCCCTTCAGAGGACCCACGCTCGTTCATCTCTGCAGTACCTGCCCATGGGCCAGCAAGCAGGAATGGGTATTCCTAGGAAATAGGTAATTATAAAGCAGTGTAGCAAGTGTACAAATAGAGTTTTGAGAAGTGAGTACAGCATAAGGAGTTAATCCAGAAGAGTGTTTAACTGTAGAAGAGGAAAGTCATGGGTGCTTCAAAAATTAGCTTTCGCAAGCATTACCAGATTGAATCATTTTGAGAACCTGAGTGATAGATTTGTCTCTTTAACAAATTGAATAGTTGAGGCTTAGGAAAAGTAAGTTAATTATCTAAGGTCAGTGAGCTAGTAAGTGGCAGAACCGAGCATCAAACCTGGGTCTCCTGGCTTTCATTTCATTGCTCCAAGATGCACACCGAAATCATGGCAGAGCCAGATGCTTTTTCCTTGCCTGCATTATTGGAACTTTGCTAAATTTTTGCAGGTCTGTAGAACACAGCTGTTAACAAGACTAGGTCTTAATAACAAGTACACAGCAAAACTTGGATCTCTGAGTTGCCAACTTGGACTGGCTAAAAATCCACATGAGTGTACATATTAGACACACACAGAAGGTTACTGCAATGTGTCCACTTGGTTTATTAAAAAAGCTGTTTTTGAATCAACATCAACCCCAGTGCTGCATTTTACCTGTTGTAGGGAGTGAGATTTTTGTCCCTATAATTCATGATTTGTCATTTTCAGAGGGTCACAGGGTGATGGCTATCTAGAGAGTCCCCATTTCAATGTTTCCTAACTTCTATCCCTGATGACATTTTGCCTTCTTCCTACTTCTCTCTTCTCAGTGAATGTGGCTATGGTCCAATTCTCCTCCTCTCCTCCCAGGTTCTCATTTTCCTTATTTTGGGGACTCAGCTCATTTACCAATTGAGGGTGCAGGCTGGCCTGATCCACATTGCCAGCTGAAGCCAAGCAGTGTCCAAGAGAAGGCAGAAGTACATAAAGGTGCAAAGCGTGGAGCTGGCTTTGAGTAGAAGTAGCTCTAAGTTTCATCTCTATGAGGTTAGACAGTTAGGTTAGCTACTCTGAACATCAATTTTCTCATTTATGAAAGAAGGTCATACAAGTTATGGGGTTGTTAGAAGAATTAAGCAAAGAAGTGTCACTGCAGGGCAGATCTCTTTGCCAAAGCATGCTCAAAGTCTGGGCAAATGATTACTGAATAATACTTTTTATAATTAACTCTTTTCTAATGTATGTATTTATTCAACATATATGTATTTATTTATCTGTACATAGACACACCCAGAGGCAGTTATATGACTTGCATATCATAGGTAATTTTGTTCACAATGTTTCTGTTTTGTTTTATTTTGTTTTTTTTGTGGGGGTGGCAGTGCATGGGCTGGGAATTGAACCTGGGTCTCCCACATGGCAAGCAAGAATTCTACCAATGAACTACCCATGCACAATTGAATAATATTTTTAAATAAATACACACAAAATGTTTATCAAAAGTCCTGACATATTAAATGCTTGTAATTCTAAATTGCTTTTGTAATTTTAATAACAAGTTTAATTTAAAAAAAACCTTAATTAACATGAGTGTTAAATAGAGAGAAAAGTGACCTCTGAAATTATATGAGGGTAGAAAATGCTAAGTGTGACTGGGTTCCAACTGGATTCTAGAAACTCAAGACCAGGGAACCATAGAAATCTGAACACATCAATTGCTAATGCATTAATATTGAGCAAAAGCCACCTAGGTCACTGAAATAGATGGCAACTCTAACCTCTGAATCTTAAGCATCAAGACAGACCCACAATAAGTGTGACTGTTCTTAGAAAGTGTATCTACTGAATCTAACCTCCAATATCTAGTCTAACAGCACAGGGAATTTCGGATAAGGAAGTAATCTGGTTAAATGACTTCTCATGTAGACTGGTCACAAAATACGGGTGTGGGAACAAAATCAATACCTTTCCATAATATATATATAGCCCAGACATACCCCCACTTATATGTTTTTATCAGTGATACCAACTCAGGCAGGGGAGGAATTTTCCTTATGCATCCATGCAGCAAGATATTAAGAGGAGAATTGTGAGATGGAAGAATAGGAAACTCCAGGAATCGGTTCCCCTGCCAGGACAACTATTAAACACACAGAACAGTCTGAATCAACTAGCTCGAAATTCTGGAATCTCTTAGAAGTGTGCAGCATCCAGGCAAGAGCAGAAGAAAGAGCTGGTAAATTACAATAAATACCAGTAAATTGCTATCTCTATACAGTGGTTACCATTGTCCATCCCCCACTCTTGTGGCAGGTAGCAGTGGGGTCTAGCCCCTCGTGTTACTTTGCTGGTCCCTGAGAGGGATGTAAAAATTCAATTCTCCAAGATTTTTGGTGGGCTTGGGTGGATTTCTGATAATGGCTTTTGATTAGCTCCTTCAGGTTGCTGGGGGCTTGACCCCAAGGATGGTCACTCGTCCAACACACCCCAGACAATGTTAGCAGAGGAGGCTTCAAGATGGAAAGCATCTTCAGAGCTGCAGAGGACAGATGAAGGGCTGCATTTTCTGGGCAGTCACCAAGCCAAGAAAGTATAGCTTTCATGGAGCTGTGGAAGAAATTCTTGGCACTTATCCTGGCCCCCACATCTTCTCCCCAGGGCAGTTTGGAGCCAGCCGAGTATTCCCTTTGTGGTTCCCTGTCCTTTTCCAGCTGGGAAAGACTGACTTGGGAAATTCCTTTTAGATGTGCCCTCCCACCCCCAGAGTTTGTCCTCTAGACAAAAGAAGCTTGAGTCGTAGGTCTGCTTCCTGGGAAGTAGGGGGGCATTCAGCCTTCTGTAAACAGGGAAACTTCTAAGGCACTGGTAAACACCAGCCCAGGACAAGACAGGCCCAAAAAATAGAGGGAGGGCACTGCACTTTGTATTTACCTTTGACTGACCTTCCTCACAAGAGGGCAAAATTTTGATGGAGAGTACCAACCAACACAAAGCTAATTTACAGACATGGAAATGGATATTGTTTATTTAGGCTTGCTTGTTTTTATTGGCACTCAAAAAAAAAAAAAAAGCTGTCCTATGACCAGCTATTTATAAACACCAGAAACAGACATTTCAGGTAATAAATCCAAGAGTAAACATTTTAAAATATTAAAATGTGCAGTGTACAACAAAAGATTGCAAGCCAAACAAAGAAGCAGAAATGATGGCACACCCAAAGAAAAAAGATAAAAATCCAGAAAACGTCAATGAAGAAAACAAGACTATAGTCATACTAGATGACAACTTTAAAAAAGTGATCCTCAATGTGTTCAAGATTACGAAGGAAAATACAGAGAAAGAATTAAAGGATATCAGAAGAACAATGAATGAACAACATGAGAATCTCAATAAAAATAGACATTTTAAGAAGGGACCAAACAGAACTCCTGGAGTTGAAAACCACAATAACAGAAATCAAAAATTCCCAGGAGGGCTCCAAAAGGAGATTGAAGCTGTCAGAAGAAAGAATCAGTGAACTTGAAGAAAAGAATATTAAAATGAGTCAGGATGAGGAGAAGAAAGAAAAAAGAATTTTAAGAAAGCAAAAATAGCCTAAAAGACTTCCGGAATGCTAACAAGCATACCAATATATACCTTTTGGGAGTCCCAGAAGGAGAAGAAAGAGGGAAAAGGGAAGAAGAAATATTCAAAAAACTGATGCAAAACTTCCCAAGCTTAGCAAAAGATGTGAATATGCACATCCAAGAAGTACAGAGAATACCAAGCAGGATAAATTTGAAGAAAAATATGCCCATGACATACTGATCAAACTGCTGAATGCAAAGGCCAAAAAAAGAGAGTTCTGAAAGCTGTATGAGAAAAGTAACATATTATGTATAAAGGACTCCCAATTAGATTGTGTGCAGATTTCTCATTAGAAACCATGGAGGTAAAAAGGCAGTGAGTAGAAATATTTAAAGTCTTGAAAGAAAACAATTGTCAATGAACAATTTTATATCCAGTGAGACTTTCTTTCAAAAATGAGGGAGACATCAAAACATTACCATATAAACAAAATCTGAGGGACTTCACCACTAGACTTGCCCTATAAACAAAGCTAGAAAGAGTTCTTCAGATTGAAAGAAAAGTACAGTAGACAGTGGTTCAAAGAGGCATAAAGAAATAAAGAGTTCCAGTAGAGGCAACCACTTCAGTAATTATAAATGCCTTTACTTTTGTGTTATACACAAAATACATAAAAAGTAATGAAAGGGCAGTGCAACAGTGGCTCAGCAGGCAAAATTCTCACCTGCCATGCCGGAGACCTGGGTTCAATTCCCAGTGCCTGCTCACACAAAAATAGAAAAGGAAAGAAAAGAAAAGGAATGAAAAATCTTTGGTTCAAAAAAAAGGTGGGGGGATGGAGAAGTATAGGAAGAGTGTATATGTGTGCTACTGAAGTCAAGTTGGTATCAAAGCAAATATGATTGTTATATATTTAGGATGTTAAATTTTAACCCCATTGTAGCCACAAGGAAAATAAATGGGAAAAATCCATACAGAAATGAAAAGGGACTCAGTATGGTACAACACAAAAAAATCAATTAAATATGAAAACAGGTATTAACAGAAGAACTGAGGGGAAAAAAGGGGTATGTCCTACAAAGACTAAATGGCAGAATGGCAGAAGAAAGTTCTGCATAATCAGTAGTGACTTCAAATATAAATGGATTAAACTCTCTAGTCAAAAGGTAGAGATTAGCAGAATGGATAAAAAAGCATGACCCGACTATGTGCAGTCTACAAGAGACTTTAAATTCAAAGACATAAGTAGGTGGAAGTAAAAAGAGGGAAAACACATTCCCTGCAGTTAGTAATAAAAAAAAGTTGGGGTAATGCTACTAATGTCAGAAAAATTTTTGTGAGGGACAAGGATAGTCATTATATACTGATAATTCGAGTCGATTCAACAAAAAGACAATTACATATATATATATATATATATATATATTTATACACACACATATATGCATCTAACAGCAGAGTACCAAAATATATGAAGCAAAAACTGACAGATTTAAAGGGAAAAGTAGATGGTTCTATATTAATAGTAAGAGACTTTAAGGAAGCATTTTCAATAATAGATAGAACATTTAGACAGAAGATCAATAAGGAAGTGTAAGATCTAAATGATACTCTAAACCAATTAAACCTGATAGATATATAAAAGAACACTTTATTCCAAAACTGAAGAATACGGATTCTTCTTGAGAGCATGTAGACCATTTTCCAGCATAGAGCATATCTTAGATCACAGAACAATCTCAATACACTAAAAATATTGAAATCATACAATTCATCTTCTCTGGACACAATGAAAAGAAGCTAGAAATCAATAGCTTCTTTCATGAATATTTGGAAATTTGAAATATATACTCTGAAATAACTAATGGGTTAAACAAGAAATCACAAGGAAAATTAGGAAATATCTTGTGGTGAGTGAAAATGAATATACAAAATATCAAAACTAATGGAATACAGCAAAGGCAATGCTGAGAAGGAAATTTATAGCTTTAAGTGCTTAAATTAAAAAAGAAGAAAGGCTTCAAGTTAGTGACTTAACTTTAACACTGGATGAACTAGGAAAAGAAGAGCAAACTAAACCCAAAGTGAGTAGTAAGAAGGAACTAACAAATATTAGAGCTGAGATCAATGTAATTGAGAATTTTAAAAAAATAGGGGGAATAAAAAGTTTATTTTTTGAAAAGATCAAGAAAATTGGCGAACCTTTACCAAGACTGATGCATAAAAGAGGACACAAATAACTAAAATCAGAAATGAGAAGGGGGAACATTACTACTGACCCCACTGAAATAAAAAGACTCTAACAGGATATTATGAACAACTGTCTGTCAACAAATTAGATTACCTAGATGAAATGAATAAATTCTAGGAGCACACAAACTATTGATGCAAGAAGAAATAGATGATTTCAACAAATCAACAACTAGTAAAGAGATTTAATAAATAACGTAAAACTTCCAACAAAGAAGGGTCCAGGACCAGATAGCTTCACAGGGGAATTTTACCAAATGTTCCAAGATGAATTAACATTAATCCTGCTCAAACTCTTCCAAAATATTGAAGAGGAGGGGATACTTTCTAATTCATTCTATAAGGAGGCCAGCATTTTCCTCATACTAAATCAAGATAAGGATACCACAAGAAAATAAAATTACAGTCCAACATCATTTATGACTATAGACGCCAACATCTACAACAAAAACTGACAAACAGAATCCAAAATTGCATTAAAGAATTATATAACATGAGTAAAATTTATTCCTGGTATGCTAGTTGTTTCAACATAAGAACATCAATTAATATACCACATTAACAGAATGAAGGAAAAATTATCATATCAATTGATGTAGAAAAGGTGTTTGACAAAATACAGCATCCTGCTTGATAAAAACACTTAGAAAACAAGGAATAGAAGGAAACTTTCTTAACATAATAAAGGACATATATGAGAGACCATGACTATCATCTTATGTAATGATGAGAGACTGAAAGCTTTTCCTCTAAGATCAGGAGCAAGGCAAAGATGTCCACTCTCACCACTGTTATTCAACATTATTTGGGAAATTCTAGTCAAGGCAATTAAACAAGAAAAAATAAAATAAGATAAAAGGCATCCAAATCAGAAGTGAAATAGTAAAACTTGAACCTGTATACAAAAAAATTCTGAAAAGTCAAAAACTAAAAACAAAAAACCTCCTAGAACAAATAAATGAATTCGTCCAAGTGGTAGAGTTCACTTTTGATCTCCTAAATCAGTAGTATTTTTATACACGAGTAATGAAAAATCAGAGGAAGAATTCAAGAAAAAAATCCATTTACATTCAAAAATAAAGTAATCAAATATCTAAGATTAAATCAAATCGGTAATGTAAAGGATCTGTACTCAGAAATTTACAAAATACTGATTAAAACAATCAAAGAATAACTAAATAAATGGAAGAGCATTCTGTGTTCATGGATTGGAATATGAAATATTTTTGAAATGTCAATTCTACATAGTGATTTACAAATTTATCACAATCCCAATAAAAACTCCAACAACCTTCTTCACAGAAATAGAAAAAACAATCATCAAATTTATATGGAAGAATAAGGGCATCTGAATAGCCAAGCCCTTCTTGAAAGAGAAGAACAAAGTTAGAGGAGTCACACTTCCTGATCTTAATTCTTATTACAAAGCCATAGTACTATTACAAAGCCATAGTACAAACAGCATGGTACTAGCAAAATGGAAGACATATAGACCAATGGAATAAAATTGGGATTTCAGATACTGCACTGGATCTTAGCTAAACTGCCGAGAAGCCCTCAATCTTGGGATTTGTTCCTATGGAACTTTACCCTGCAAAGGGTAGGTTAAGCCTACTTAAAATTAGGCCTAAGAGTCACCCCCAGAGAATCTCTTTTGTTGCTCAGATGTGGCCTATTTCTCTCTCAGCAAACGTGGTCTGCAAACCCACTGCTCTTCCCCTCTCTACATGGGACCTGACCCCCAGGGGTGTAAACCTCTTTGGCAACTTGGGACAAAAGTCCTAGAATGAGCTGGGATTCAGCATCAATGGATTGAGAAAACCTTCTTGACCAAAAGGGGGAAGAGAGAAATGAGACAAAATAAAGTGTCAGTGGCTAAGAGATTTCAAGCAGAGTTTAGAGGTTATCCTGGAGGTTATTCTTACACATTATATAGCTAGCCCCTTTTTAGTTTAAGGTGTATTAGAGTGAGGGAAGTGCCTGAAACTGTAGAGCTGTGTTCCAGTAGCCATGTTTCTTTAAGAGGATTGTATGATGATATAGCTTTCACAATGTAACTGTGTGATTGTGAAAATCTTGTGTCTGATGCTCCTTTTATCAATGGTATGGACAGATGAGTAAAACATCTGGATTAAAAAAAACAAATAATAGGGGGAATACGTGTTAAAATAAATTGAGTAGATTGAAATACTAGTGATCAGTGAAAGGGAGTAGTAAGGGCTATAGAAAAAAAATAGGGGGGACAACGGTTAAAATATATTGGGTAGATGGAAATACTAGCGGCCAATGAGAGGGAGCAGTAAGGTTTTTCTTTATGTATGTTTTTTCTTTTTTCCTTTTATTTCTTTTTCTGAAGTGATGCAAATGTTCTAAAAAATGATCATGGTGATGAATATACAACTATGTGATGATACTGTGAGCCATTGATCGTACACCAAGTAGGAATGTTTGTATGTTAAGAACGTTTTTGTTTGTATGTTGTTTTGTCAATAAAAACAGTATAAATAAATAAATAAATATTTGTTGAAGTATAAAAAAAAGAATTGAGATTTCAGAAATCAACTCTCACATTTATAGCCAACTGATTTTTGACATGGGGAAAAGACCACTCAATTGGGAGAAAGGGTAGTCTCTTCAACAAATGGTGCTGGGAAAATGGATCTTTATTTGCAAAAGAATAAAGAATTATAAAGTTCCTAGAAGAAAACATGGAGAAGCTCCTTCAGGACCTTGTGTTAGGCAGTGATTTCTTAGACTTTACACCCAACGAACCTAGAACAAAAGAAAAAAAAATAGATAAGTGGGAAATCATCAAAATGAAAAACTATTGTGCCTCCAAGGATTTTACTATGAAACTAAAATGATAATCTACACAATCAGAGAAAATATTTGGAAACCACATATTGATAATGGTTTAATACCTAGAATATGTAAACAAATCCTCAACTCAAAACAAAAAAACAAGAAACCCAATTAAAAATGAGCAACAGATTTTCATAGACATTTCTATAAAGAATATATGCAAATGGCCAAAGCACACATGAAAAGAAGCTCAACATCATTAGCTATTAGGGAAATACAAATCAAAATCACATATAAAATTACAAGTGTTGGAGAAGATGTGGAAAAATAGGAGAATTCATTCATTGCAGGTAAGAATGTCAAATGATACAGCTTCTGTGGAAACCATTAGGCAGTTCCTCAGAAAGTTAAGTATATGATTACCATATGACCTGGCAATCCTACTTCTAGGTATATATCTCAAAGAATTAACACCAGGAACTCAAACAGATATTTGCATATCAGTGTTCATAGATGCATTATTCACAATTGCCAGAGGATGGAAGCAACCCTTGAGTTTCCACCAACTGATGAATGGATAAACACAATGTGGTATACACCTACAATGTAATATTATTCAGGCATATAAAGGAATGAAGTCCTGATACATTGCAGTAACATGAATGAAACTTGAAGACATCATGTTGAGTGAAAGAAGTCAGACACAAAAAGACAAGATCTCCCTAATATGGAATAATTAAGATAAGCAAACTCATAGAATCAGAATTTAGAATATAGATTACCAGGGGATGGGGTGGGCATACATAATAGCTTAAACTGTTCAGGACCTCCATTTGGGATGATGGAAAAGTTTTGGCAATGGATGTTGCTGGTGGTAGCACAGCATTGAGAATGTAATTGACAACACTGAATTATTTTTTTGAATGTGTTTAAAAGGGAAAATTATAGCTTGTATGTATGTTACAAGAACTGCACAACTCAGTGAACCCTAAGTTAAACCGTGGACTGTAGTTAGTAGTGAAATTATAAAATTGTGCTTTATTCAATTATACAATTATAACAAATGTACTACACTGATGCAAGATCTTTATAATATTGTGATACAGGGGAACACTGTATTTGATGCATGATTTTTCTATAAACCCATGATTTCCTTAATTAAAAAAAAATACTAAGAGCCACCCGACTTCTTTTGGGAGTGGCATATTGCATTTTCCAAAGTTAGCTTGGGTACTTCCCATCTCACATAGTCTTCTCAAAATATGACTTTGTCACACCTCTCCCATCATAATACCATCTCCCATCTTCCTTCTTCCAGTTGAGGCAAAAGTGATGCAATTGATGTCCAAGGCTAGGGTATTAGAAGCAGTTCAGCTTCCACCATGGTGACTGAAATACTTCCCCTTGAAATTGTCAACCACAAGTGAGCATTCTGCTATGAGAAAAGTCAAAGTAACATGGATGCACCCAGGTGAGGGGTCTTAAGCTGAAACTTCCAACTCCTTCTTAAATTCCTAACCTAGATAAAGTGTGAGACAGATTAAAATGGTTGTTGCTTAAGCCTCTTAGCCTTGGAGTCATTATGCAACAAATGATAAATAGAATATTGGGATAAGTACTTATTTGTTTAGACATAAAAATACTTTCATATGTGCTATGTGTTTGGGCTACAAGGTCAGCCCTTGGTGTGGTTAGGATTGATTTGCTGGAGACAAAAATGAAACATATGTTGGTTACTCTGGAGATAAAAGAGGAGAGGGCCATAAGTTATCAGAAAGCTATGGGCTTGGACTTCACCCCCAAATGTCTGGCAGAGTTGATAAAATTGACACTACTTAATGTGACTCTTAAGCACATTCTTATTGGAAACAGCAAAGGACTCATTTCCTGCATCCATTTGTTTAAAATATCTTGAGTAATCATAGACCAGATGTAGTTTTAGTTTCACTGGGGATGAAGCAAAATAAATCCTTTCCATCAAGGAGCTTGAATTCTTGTGGAAGAAGGAAGAGGGCAAATAATTGCATGTATAATATATGTGAAGGCAAATAAAGCAGGGTAAAGGGGGTGGGGGTACTGGGGAGAGGCTACTACTTCACAACCAATGGTGGAGGATGGCCCTTGGATAAGGCAGCATTTGGGCAGGCACTAGAAGGAAGCAAAGACAAGAGACATTGGGTATCACAGTATGAGTATTCCAAGGAGGACAAATTACAATTGCAAAGCCCTGTGCAGAAATGTGTTTGGAGTGTTTCATAAACTTCATGGTGGTCAAAATGTTTGAGGCACAGTAAATGTCAGCTTTCAGGTTAATTTTAAGTTGCTTATTCTGGATGAGATGTTAAGCAATTAGACGATTTGACTATGGTATGATTTAGATTTGCACATTCTGGTTGCTCTGTTGAGAACACATTAGGCTGATAGGAAAGTAGGAAGGCCAATTAGGAGAAGTCTTCCACAGTAATCTAGGCAGTGGGTAATGGTAGCCTGGACAAAGATGAGTGAAACAGTAAAAAGTGATTGGTTTCTGGATATACTTGTAAGGTTGAATTCTGCATTTAAAGTGAAACAAGGAAATGTCTCATAAGGACGCAGGATTGAAACATTAGAGAAAAGTATAAGAAAGGAAGCTCAGAACCTACAGATGTTTGGAGAAGGCTACTGGAAGTGCCCACCAATTGTGGAAACCAAGATGTGACCCTATTGATGGATTTGGGGGGAAATAGCTATTATTTGTCAAAGCTAACTTCAGTACCCAGTTTTCTTCCTCCTCAATCCCTTTCCAACCATGAATTTCAGGAAACATTTTTCCCTGCATGTTGTGTAATTCACAATGCAGATTTGATGGAGTTGGCCATGGGTGCTCAAGACAGTATAGGTGAAGAAGTTGTAAATGTCAGAAAGATGGCACAGGTAGGCAGAGAAGCAGCCTGTCAGCATGCAGAGGACAAAGACCCTATATCTGGCTCCACTGAGGAATTTCTGCTAGACCTTGGACTCATTCCTTAACTCAACAAACATTTGGTTAATAATTTTTCATACAGTTTTCTAGATTAAGACATAATACATATATATAAAGATTCTATTTGTCTTTGAGGAATAGTGACTTAGAAGAAAAGGAAAATAAGTGTTCTTCTCTTTAGAAATCCTAATTCTGTGCTTTAACAGACATAGAATCACAGGTATTATTTTGTTGTTGCTGTTCTTGTCACTTTAGGAGAGTGAGAGCACATACTGGATTTAGGGGAGATTCGAACTTAGTGACTTTAATGGAACAACTGAGGAATGTAACTCAAAACTCTGGAAAGGCTAACTGGAACAAATCTTCACAGGGCAATTGTGCCTCCCCAACCATTCCTCTGTCTTCGTCTCTCATGTCGATTATGGTGAACATGATTGCTCTTTCTCTGTCTTCCGCCATACCCACTGTTTGGACTCAGGTGAGAGTGTTTCTTGCATACCCCTTCTTCCCATATCCCCCAGCTTCCACCACCCCCAGGCTTCTTTCTCTTTGGGTACAGTATCCCATATTCTCACTCTGGCCTTAGCAAATCTTCCAAGTGCACAGTAGTCTCTCCAGAATCCAGCGGCTACTGTGCCCACACAGAGCAAGTTGTTCCCTCACACACCTGAGGCATTCCATGGACCTGTCTATGGTGAAGTTTAGAAAAACTGCCTTGCAGTTCTCTGTTCTACTAGACTGCACACAAGTAACCTGTGCTCAGATGTTCTGGGCACATGTTGGTGACATAGGAATTCTGAATAAATGTTGAATAAATGAGTATGTGAATGAATGCATCCCAGAAAGCTGTATTTTTTGCATTTCTTATCCCAGTGCCTGGTGCATGGTGGAGTGCTCAGAAAAGTTTGTTCTGAAATGAAGATGAACTTTTCACTAACAAAGCGAACAATTCTTCAATCAGGGAAAGACTTCCTCCCTTCCCACTCCTTGCCCTTCACCCAGTGGTGCCTGTTCTGAGGAGTAACTTCCTGCCCCATGCCTTTGCTTCACAAGCTTCACGCACAAGGACGGTGGGAATTCTCACCTCCAGATTCCAACTGAGCTCTGAGTACTGACTCTGGGTCTGGGAACTGGCAGCTTTTCATTAAACCCCTCTTCGGCACTTCAGTTCCCATGTGAAACATCTGTGGTAGAAGTAGTATTTATTGGCCACATGGGTTTATTTAAACAAGGAGTTTCCTTATAAAGGACTGGGTTCAAGGGGAGCCCCTGAGTGGAAGTGAGCTCCCCACTGACATTCAGACTCCCATCGCCGGCCTGCAACTTCAGAGGCAATAACTGGCAAGCTTGACCCTGCGCAGCAGGGCTTGCTTAAGGGGAGCAAGGCATTAAAGACAGAAAAGGAGAAAGCCTCTTTACTCTTTCCCCCAAGCATTGGGTTTCTAGCTGGAGGTCAAATTTAAGGTAAATATGCAGTGAGGTGGTGAGAAGGGGCTGGCTGTGTGTACTTGCACTGCTCCTGATGCCAGATTAGATGGGTTTGGTCCTCGGAGCCTTCCTCTTCATAAATTCTTTATAGAAGGAGTTTCATAGAACTATTCACCTTTCTGGCTCCTGTTAAAATGACAGCTCACTTACTCACAGAAAGAAAAAGGAAAAGCACATATTATCTCATTTGGCAATGCAAGACCTCTTTTCAGTTTATTCTTCCCCAAATAGGGTCTAGATCCCATGCATCCTATCACAAGTGTCTAGCTTCATATCACTAACCCCAGTGCCTTGGCAGTGGGACCTGGGCAGTGGGGCCCAGGTGGCTTCATAACCTTTGTGGTTCGCAGTGTCTTTATCAGGGAAAGGGCCAAGGTCACTCATGTACACACATTGTTGGAAATATTGTAAGGGTCACTGTAACACATAAGAACAAGTTTTGGGAGCTGGCACCGAGGAGCATTTTGTTCTATATTGCGTTATTTCAGACCCTTTGAACATCACAGGGGAGACTTGTCATTGTCCTTTTGGGAACAATGTATGGACTCAGGACCCATTGTTTACATGCTCCTTTGCCAACACGGGCCAGGAACATAGTAAGAGCTATGCTCTCTTTCTCCTTCTGGATAGATAGATGGATAGATAGCTGTAAATGTAGATATAGATAGCCATATCTATATAGATAACCGTATTTATTGGTTTTATATATATAGATATAGATCAAATAGATATGCATATAGATTAGATATAGATTACATTAGATTTAGCCATCACTACAGAATAGACACAGATAGGGAGAAAGAAAGATGGAGCTAGAGAAGGAAAAGGAGATGGAGATGGAGTGAGAGGTGGAGAGAGATATAGGGGAGGAACTCAGTTGGCTCGGTCTGGTTGCCTTGTCTCTTCTGCTGGCAATGTCGCCTTTCCTGATTCTCAACCATCCTTTAAGGCAGTACAACTCCAAGTCCCGTCTTTAGTTCTATGCTCGCACATAAACTATCACTGTTCATGAAGAGATGAGGACAGAAATTGAGAGCAAGGGTTTCTATATTGTTATAGCAATTTGACCCTCCTTAGATATCCAAGTGGACTCATGACACTCACCAATCAGGGTATGGGCCAGAGAAAGTGTTGCCTATAGGATCGGTAATATGATGTACATGGCCTGCACAGAATGAAAATTCAGAGTATTAAGCATTTCAAAATGGCCGTGACAGCATGGGAAACCATGTGTGGGCCTTTCTGAGCTTCTGCCCAGGTCACGAGCCCAGGGAAGCTGGCCTGGCTGTTGGTGCCTCAAGCTGCATCCACATAGTAGAACTATGGGTCACACTCAGGGAGACCTTGGGTTGTTCTGCTGTGGATTGGGGAACACTTCTCCTGAAGCCCAGAGAGTTTGGGGAGCACTTCTCTAAGCTTCTGCTAAGGCCCCACTTTGTCCACTAAGATTTCCTTGATTTTCTGCCCCCTGGCAGAGGACCCAGTTTGTTCTTAGGGCATTTCACTTGTCCTTCTTTCTCTGCTTCAGTTATTTGCAAGCTTTCTTTTGGTGTTCTCTCTGTTCTTCTCCCTCAGAGTCTTTGCCACAGTGGGCTGTAATTCTCCTTGCCCCAAGGTGGGCCTGAACAATTCAAAGGCAAAGGATTGTGCCATCTTCATTTTTATGACCAGTCACTGGACAAACATTTGATGCACACCTTCTATGTTCCCCACATTTAACTAGATAAAGATGAAGGGGGTATGTCCTGTTCACAAGAAGTTCATGGCTTAGTTAGGCAGAGGGCTAAAGGGTGAGGAGTAAGGGCAAGAAAGCTGATGGGCAACTGGCGGCTCAGCTCAAGCACTGGACAGGCTCAGTGGAGCGGGGCCAGCTCTGCCTGTGTGGATGGAGAAGGTACCTCAGAGGAAGTCACTAGTTTAGTACTCCCTCAAAGGTGAGAGTTAGGAGAAGAAGAAGGGAAGAAGGAAACAAAGAAGGGTTCGCTTAACTAACTAGGATTGAACCCCTCTTCCTCACAGTCCCCGGAATAGTGTTAACTCAGAGCATACTTTCAATACATGGCTCAAAACAAGTCCTCCGATAGCTCCCTGTTTCATGTGTAAAAGAAAGCCTTGAAAATGTGTCTCTATTTCCTCTCCTCCACTTTCTCTTGGGGCACACTCCAGTCAAGCTTTCAGCAATACCATCCCACCCAACAGCTCTCCTCCAGTTTGCCTCTGAATCCTGACGTGAAATTCAGTGGCCAATTCATAGTCGTGGCCCAGTGTGACCTAACAGCAGAGTTCCATACCATTGACTCCACTTCCTCAAAGCTCTTTCTGCTCGTTGTTCTTCCACGGGGGCTGCCCTTTGGGCTGTATTGATTCTTTGGTGTCATGCAGGTCTCTAGGCACTGTGGTGCTCCAGAAATCAGTTTTCAAACTTTTCATAGTTTATGTCCTCAGTGTCCCATGTGATTTCATCTGAACACATGTCTTTAACTATCAGCTTTCAAGCTGGCATCTCCAAGCTAAGCATCTATCCTGAACTCCAGATGCACAGATGTAACTACCTTTTTAACATCTCCATGAGGATATCGGCAAGGAAGCCCAAACTGAGCTCTGGATTTACCTTCCCTCTTTGAAATTTTCCTCTCCTAGTAGTCCCCAGCTCAAGAAATTATAATTCTATGCTTTCCACTGTTGGACCAGAAAGAATCCTTGTTTGCCCTTTTCTCCTACCTGTCAGATAACCCTACTAGCTGTACTTTCAATATGTATCTGAAATATAAGACTTCTGTATTCATCCATTGCTTCTGTCCAGGTTCAAGGCATAGTCACACATCACCTTTACAGTGCCACAGAACAACTAAGTGGTCATTATGTAGCCACTAAGCACATGGGGCTATTTACATTTACTTTAAGTGAAATACGATTTAACATTCAGTTTTTCAGTTGACCTAGCCACATTGCAACTGTTCAAGAGCCACTTGTGTCTAGTGGCTACTATATTGGATGGCACAGATATGGAACCTTACCATTATTGAAGAAAGTCTATTGGACATCACTGGCCTAGAGTCTTTTCTCATCACAGCAACCTGAGTCAGCCCATCATGACATAGTCACATCATGCCAGTCCTCTGCTCAAACTCCTCCAATGTCTCCTTTTTCAAACAGGGTAAAAGAACGTTCACTTAGTAACAAGCAACAGCACAATCTATTTGTTCTTGCCCCCACTTATTGGTCCAACATCTTCTCCCACCCTGGTAACACTTTCCCCCTAACTCAGTCTGGCCTCTGTGCTTATTTGGTATCCCATTATATAGGTTTGCACCTGCCACTACTCCTGCTGAGAATAGTCTTCCCTAGAAGTCCATAAGTCTCATCCCTCACTTCTTTTGGGTCTTTGCTCCAGTGTCATTTTATCAGAGAAGGCTTTGCCTTCTTATGCTTTCCCCAGAATACTTATGACTGTTTGGCACTGCACACATTCACTTGATACCTTGCTTATTGTCTACAATGCATTGTAAAGTGAAGATTTTTCCTCTATTAATCTTTTTCTGGAGCCCAGAAACATGCCTTGCTCAGGATAGGTGCTCAAAATACATTTACTGAATTTATGAAGAAATTAAAGGAAGAAAGGCAGATGGACAAGAAAATACATTTCAATTATCCACAAAATAAGGATATGCATTTGTTTATTTTTAAATTTTGAATATCTATTCACTCTTCACTCTAATACTTATTTATCATACGGATCATTGGTTGAAACCTACATCCTATGTTAAAGAATGAAATTATGATTTTGTTTCTGTGGCTCCATCTAGATCTATTATTTATTGTAGAATGTATATAAAGCATGACAGTAAAATGGTGAACTTATACCCCACATGCATATTTCAATTGTGACAATTACACATAGTATAACTGGGGAAAATACTCTGAGGCAGACCCCTGACCCAGAGGAGCTTACCTCATTAGTGATGCACAAGGCAATGCTAACTGCTGTAACAAACACGCCACCACAATATGCATTAGCTTAAACATGATGAAAGTTCATTTCTCATACATGTAAAGTCAAAATTAGGTATTCTAGTTGGTGCAGCTATACTTCTACCTACAATTCAGGCTTTTGACTCCTTGTATCTCATGACTTCATCCTGAAGACTTGGGTCACCAAGATATGCAACACTAGAATTAAACCATAAGAAGGTAAAAAGTACAGGTCTATGGCAATGGTACAGGTGTAGAAGGAAAGCACATCTCCTCTGCTACTTGCGTCCTCTTAGATAGAATTCAGGCATGTGGCCAAAGAATCTGCAAGGGGTCGAGGAAATGTTATCTGGTAAACAAATAACCACCTTTTACAGGGAGCAATATTAAGTGTTAGATGAATCTGCCGAGGTTGGAAGATGAGAGAGATCATTTCCAGCCAATGTAATCCCAAAAGTTTGCAGGGTAGTGTGAATTTTGAGACCATTTAAAGCAAGACAAATTGGAACATATAGAGGGAGCAGAGGAACAAGTCAGCATACAGAGTTCAGACACCAGCAAAGTGTTTCTTTTTTGGAAAGATTCAAGCAAAGAGAAGAATTTTCTTTTAGGAAGATGGGTTGGAACAAGATTCTATAATATTTGGAATGCTGGGTTTGGGTTTTCATCTCTGGACACTGTCCAGCTCCAAGACATAGTCAGTGAAGCCTACTGAGACCATTGAGACAGATTGGGCAGAGTCCTGTCCACATCTGATGAAGAGGAAACAAGCTCAGAAATATCCAAAGGCACTTGATTTATTGTAGGAAGTCAGGCCTGAAACTAGACCCAAGACGCTGACCCCCAAATCCAGAGTTCTCTAGTAACCCTCTTGGGGTGAAACTGCCAAGAAGAAAGAGGCACATTTATTTTCCTTGTGATTAAATACTTTAAGGCTCAAGCTGATCAGACCTCTGAACTTCATTATATTTCCCTTTGTCCCACTCAGATAATAAAGCATGCAAAGTAAAACCAAATTAAAATTTGAAGCGTGGTTTACATTATTAAAATATTTTAACTGCCCTTCAGCTGTTCTTTTCAGTTTCTGATCTTATCTCACAGATATTTTAATCGCAGTGGGCACAGATTTAAAGTAACAGTACCTGTCGTGATGTATAGACATGTGCATGAAAGACCACGCAGTATCCTAGACATCAGAGAGAAGGCGTCCACGGATTCCACAGAGGGTCTAACTCAGCTTCCCAAGACATCTGGGCCAAGATAACTTCTCACCAGGCATGATGTGCGTGGGCTGTGAAGAGTGCCAAGAGAGGAGGAAGGACACATCTTCAAAGCTTATTGCTATGCTAATGTAAGGGCCCCTTATTCATTCCCACTTTGCTTTCACATCCAATATCTCATTTGTTTTTCACAAAATCCAGTGCCCAGCACAAGGTCTATCAGATAGTAGGTGCACAATAAATGTGTATATTGTAATGGGATGAATGAATGAATCAATGGAAATAACTACAATGTACTTTATTATCCCTATCGTAAATAAATTAAAATTGCATCTCAGCAGTTCAATAACTTGTTGAAGGGCCTCATATGGCCAATGTGGCATTAAGGTTAGGTCTTCAAATGTAAGCACTGTGCTCTTTCTTTCATACCCACACTTCAGTAAGTGTAGAGCCCTATGTGGAGGGGACCCAAGATGGATTTGGACAGTGTCTGGCCATGGCATCTGATAGCTCCCAATATCATTGTGAGAAATATCTGTGCTTCTTACTTTGACTGCATTACAAGGAACAATAATGAGACAATGGTATAACTGATAGAGAAGAGATGACAAAATTCATGAAAGTCACCTAGGTCAGTGATATGAATTTAGAAATCACTGGTTTTCATCAATACTTCCTCAAACAAATGAATAAAACCTTTGCTATGATTAAAAATTAGAGCATCTGACCCAATGTATGAAGACTAACCCATGATATTTATTAGGTCCCAATTAGGCTAATTGCCTGCTCTTTATATCCCTAATACATTTGCTTCTTCTTCTATGAAGCCTGTAAAGATTTTCCCAATCAAGAGTGGCCATTCTCTCATTTAAATCTGGAACCATTTATCTGTACCATTCTTAGGGCAACTGGACCACTTTGTTTTCTTTTCTGCTTATTCAAATTAGTATTTTTTACCAGTCTTCAGATATATCAACATTCCTCCCCTACAATCCTTGTTTCCTTCCCATACACATTGACTTGAGTCAGTTCCATTCCTTTCTGCTTAGAAGAATTGTATTCTTTCGACCTTTTGGTAGAGGGACAATGGTATCTCAGATGTTAGTGACAAACTTTGCTCTGAAATAATCATTCTCTGGGGAAACAAATAGAAACCAAAAGGCAATTTACCTTGTAGGAATGACTGGGTTTCTGGAATCCCCAAGTGTCATAAATCACTCTCCTAGCCTGGGGTTCTTGGATCTGTCACTGAGATGGCCCCAGCACACCCAGTGACTTCCTGTTCTCTAAGTGCTGTTCAATGCTCTGACTCAGCCTTGCCTACCAGAAAAATCCTTTCTCCAGCACTGACCTGCAAAAATGAGCAGGTTTGGGCACTGCAGGACAAACAGGAATTCAGCACAGGGAGAATGGCATGCCAGGAAAAAGGAGTGTCATGTGCAAGCAATCGGTGGCATGAAACAGTTCTGCTTATGGAAGGAGTGTTGAAGGGGTCATGTGGTAGAGCATAAGATGCTATTGAGCTAGGCATGGAAGGGTGGGATGTATCCTTGAAGGGACACATAAATGAAGCTATGGGGATTCAAAGTTCATTCTGAAAGTTATGGAAATCACTAACAGTGTTTAAGCAATGGAAGGGCATGCTCAAATCATGTTTAGGATGGAAAGTTTAATCTAGCAGTTATAGGGTAGGAGGCTGGTTTACTGGATAGAACAAGCCTAGAGGCAGAGAACCCATTTGGATTTTCAATCTGTACAGAAACAGAGTGGACAGGGAGGATGGGGGTCAGAAAGATGTTTACAGAGGCTTTTTTTGTATGTTTATCTTAGACACTCATTCATATTGTACTTACTAGAATATTCAGGAGGCATTTCATCAGAATAGAGCATCGATTGGACAATTTGCTCTGAATAATTTAATTTTCAGCTTTAAACCCATAGAAGTAGAGTTTATTTATAATTGGAACCGCAGTTTGCATTTATTTTAAATGCAAAGAGGGGCTTTAACCGTCAAGTTATTATATTACTCGAGAGCTTAATTAATAACACACTAATTGTAGAAGCCAACATCAAGACCCACACCATATTGTTTCTATTAAGTTTGGAAACTGTTTGAAGTGATTTGGTAATTAAAAAAATGAACTTTGAAATACAGCCTTATCTTCTCATAGATATGGAGGGCCTTTTGCTTTAAGTATTCCAGTACTTTTAAAAGTCAGGGGGTCTCCTTGGGTTTTATGAGGAAGAGCTTCTGAATAGTGCCTTTAAAACAGATAAATGCCTATGTACTAAAACAAACAAAATGACAAAGTTCTTGGATACCTTTGTTAGAAAGTTGTCTGCCAGAAAGGAGAATAAAAATTTAAATAAATCAGTAGAATTAAAGCTGAAGGAGGTTTCAGGCTTGATGTGTTTTACCCTTAAGTCCACTTTCCAAATATGAAGTTAAATGATTTGCCAGAGAATGGTCAATGAAAAGAATTGGGTGCTGTGTTCTCTAAATTCCCTTCCACCTATAAAATTCAATGCTGCATCTGTGTCTGTCTCCCAGAAAGAAAGCTTGCTCTCTTTCTCTTTCTCCCCGTGCTGTGTCCCACTCACCACTCACCTCTCTGAGAAAACACAACCCTAACTAAAATAGTGTGGAAATGATCCATTTGTATCTGTCTTCCCTCTGGAAGGCTAACTTCTTGAGCCCAGGCCTTTTTACATCCTAACAGAATGACTATTAAAATCGACTCATAAATACCACTAAACCAAATTCAATCTCTCTCCTCCCAATCCCTCTCATGGATACCACATCTGTAAAACTTAAATCTATCCACAATCTTTGGGCAGTGACACTAAACCACGACTTAGTTAAACTAAATAGCCATCAGCTTAAACTATGGGCCAGACAGTGAAGTAAACGGGACATACAACTGCATGTCAAGCTCTGTATTACGGGCTAGTATACAAAGTTGGATAGAGGATGCGATCCATAGTAAAACACCTGTATGCATTTGTATATAGATATGTGTATATATATCTATACATATACATATATGTGTATATATACACAGGTAAGCATACATAGTTATAAATGTGTATGTATATCCATGTGTAAAATAGAATTATGTACAAAGTAGTATGTGAATATAGATCAGAGATCAGCAAAGGTCGTCAGACTTTCCATAAAGGGAAAACTAGTAAATGTTTTCTGCTGTGCTAACCATATTGTCTCTTTGGCAATCACTTAACAGCTAGTGTAGGGTGACAGCAGCCAGAGACAATATATAAATGAAAGGGCATGACTGTGTCCCAATAAAACTTTATCTATATATCTATATATATATTAAAATTTGAATTTGACATAATTTTCATGTGTCGTGAAATAATTTTTTTTGTTTTTTTTCAATCATTGACAAATTCAAAAAAAATTCTTATGTCATGGGTGTTACCAACAGGTGGTAGGATGGACTTTACTGAGGACCATGTTTGTTTTCCCCTGTAGCTGAGGTGAAAACTGCTTGTGAGGGGAGGGTCTGCCAGGAGAAGGAGAGGGTAGCAGCTGCATGCAGAGCAGAAGACAGCAGGATCTGCAGTCGGTCACCTCATCAGAGATTGTTTGAGGAAGGGCTCCAGACGTGGCCCGCAGTGTAGGCTGGGCCAAATTTTAAAGGGTTTTTAATGCCATACCAATAGAAGCCATTAACAGGGAGATGGCATGACTAGTTTGACTTTAGAAAGCTCACTTTTAATATATAAATATTAATATGCATGCAATTAATTATTTGAAATACATAAAATGAGCTATATATGCATATATAAATGTGTAATCTGTGTCTATATCTATACAGAGGGCAATCTATTGACAAATTTTTTCATGTCTTTATTACAATAAAATTCATTGACAATTGCTGATCTGTAATGGAGGTAATTAGATATATAATACATAAATATATTTTTCCCATTTTTTCCATGAGTATTGTTCTGCAACATTCCTGGGCCTACCTTCTCCATGTGACCCAGCTGGGAGAAGGAACCTGAGATAAAGATGGTCCAGGTGATTGGATGGTGGAGCCTGCAGGAAGTCTGTGAGCCTCTCTTCCAGTTCTGCCAAAGGCAGACTTAACCAGCCGGCCTGGATGGTGGCACTGCCAGGTCCCTGGCCCTAGTATCATCAAACCCTACCAAATGCCACCTTGATACCTTACAGCTCCTGTGCAGATAAATAAGATGGATAGGTGCCTTTCTTACCTTCCACAGCTACTGTAAAGATCACATGAGATAATAAATGCAAAGCTTTTTATCACCTCCAAAGAGTTTACAATCCTAAGGATTAGGCTTAATCACTCAATATTGTGCTTGTCTGTTCACACGTCTGCCACCCCCACAGACCTAACTGTCACAAGGAGAGGAATGGTTCACTTTTTCTCTGCACCCTGCCGTCTAAGACACGTAGCTGAAGACAGGGCCACCAGACAATAAATATCTGAATGAACAGAGAGTCATTGCATTTTCACAGGCTATCAATGCTTTACTAAGAAATGATAAACTGACCAGACTTCAGATTTTAAAAATTGTCAACATATTTTCTGGATTTTACAACATGTGCCCTGAACGTCAAGATGTGTAATAGGAATCACAAACAGTAATAAAGGATGGCATCGTGTTAACCAGGGAAAATCAGTGATAAAACAGGAAAACAATATCTTATTACTGGTTTGAGTGACACAGAAATCAGGGGCACATTTTCAAGATTAGGAAATAGATTAGAAAATTGACAACCTGATATTTTTTAAAAATGAGATTCTGTGATATCTCAGAATATAAAAGGCATGACTGCAAGTCAATGCACTCTAATAAGGCATTTTGCAATGTTACTAATAATATATGAACCATTTCAGCTGTGAGAAGATAACCTGTGGGTTCAAGTCAGAAGGTGTGTTTTATTATTTATTTTAAACATAACCTGATAATACCTATATCAAAATTTGTAAATACAGAATGATTACTGTTTCTGTTTTATATTTGTAAATATAAAGATTCCTTTTTCTAAAAAGCATATGTACAGTTTGTAAATTCCTAAAGATTTACGAACTCTCATAATCTGATTGGGTAGGCTGTGGAACAAGAAGGTGGAAAAAAAGATACAGGGAGAAATAGCAGGTAGGGAGTTCAATCTTTTCTCTTTGTTGTAATTTATGAATGTGTGGGAAGTGATCGGGTTGGTAAGCAATTCACTTCTGCTCTCGGTGCAAGTGGAGTTGATAATCATTCATCGATATAGGTCAGTATGGTTTATTCATCCTGTGCCAATTTTTGGGAATGCATTCAGGTTTCAAAATAGTCAGCCTCAAAATGCAGAGCACACAGTTTTGAAATCCATTTTCCACTGTGGGTCTCTGAATGGGATGCAAACCAGATAAAGGTCTCATGGGTGAAATTTGAAATTTGTCCCATTTGATGTGAATCCAATAGGATTTACAGTAGCAGCAACAAAGATAGTCAAATTGTTTCTGATTTTAAATGGGAATTTTACTGTTTGTGAAAGGCATCAACTTGATGTCGCCCCGAGGACTAAGGCCTTTTATCCAAAGAGCTGATATAGAGGAAGGATGTACCAGGATAAGCTTCCCCAGACTTGTCAGAATTTGAGTTTGGTGATGCAAGGTATGGGTCAAAATCAGTGCTCCTGCAAAATGGAAAGTGTGCATCACTCCCGTTCCTGAGACTAAATTGAACATGGATCTTGAGTTTTCTCAGTTAATCCTCCCAGCAATCCATTTGGCAGAGGAAGAGAGGGAGACTCGGTGAGGGTGGGTGGCTTTGCCAGGACCTCCCAGTGGACAAGGTGGGTCTGAACGAGGATGTGTCTAACTCCAAAGATCTTTTTAAGTCTTCTTAATGGAGTTACTTCCTGAAAACATCCTGCCTACTCGTTAGAGGGATCATGAACTTATCGTCCAACCTGGAACCCTGGGAACCCTGGAAAAAAGATAAATCACAACTGATAGAGACTAACTGTAAATCAATATGCATGCCAGCTGACCGCTGGGCACAACGGACCTCATTACCCTACATGGCTGAGAGACGGACTAGTGAGAACATCTTTTTTTCCAGGAAAACGGAAGAGGCCTCCCAACTGGAGCTTGAAGAGTATAAGCCAGGAACTGCTTGCAATCCTGTCTCTTGATTTCAGAAAAAGACAATGAAGCCAGGAAAGAGAGACTTGGGCACGAGAGAGATGAGAGTGAACTTTGCATGAAATCTCTGGTTGCAGCTTTCCACAGCTACACCCTTGCCTTTCCTTGAAGTGTGAGCCAATTCATGCTCCCCTTGTTGCATGTATAGTCCTCCCCGTGTTCCTATCATTAGCAGCTGAAAGAGTCTTCAATAATAGGAGTCCTTAATCAGTGCCTGCAGGTGAGCATGTAACATGCAGGTCTATGACTTGGGGGTAAAGATGGGCCAGGTATGGGGACAGACAGAGGTCCAGCAGGGTATGTGTCTTCACTACTTAAAGTGCAGTCCACTAACCAGCAGCCTTAGCATCCCTTGGGTAATTATCAGGAACACAGAACCCCTGGGGAACTGAATCAGAATCGGAGTTTCCATAAGATCCCCAGGGGATTCGGGTAGCATTAAATTCAGAGAAGCACTTGAATAAATGATGCTAAAATCACCTGTTGATTCACTGGCATGCAATAGCTTAGCCAATGAACTGAAGGGGGAAAAAAAAGCAGCTTCTCTCCTGGAGTTTGCCATTGACAGCAAGTGGTATGTATTTGGGATCTAATGACCCTTCTAGTCCACTTTACCAGCTTTCCCATTGTACAGTTGGGATTGCTGGGCCCCAGGAAAGGGGGATGATGCTTCCAAACTCCCAAAACATGCTTTGTATATAGAGAGCAGAAGAGACCCTGACTTTCCTAAAACATCATTGATGATCAGAGAGAAAACATTAAGGCCATCTTGCTTATTCTCTCTATTCATTTTTTTTTTTTTTTTTTTTTTTTTTTTTTTTAAAGGAAAGACAGAGAGAAGGAAGGAAGGATAGAAGGAAGGAAGGAAGGAAGAAAGGGAAACATTTTTAAACATTTTCTTGTTTTATTGTATTCTGTTTCTCCGTTTTTGTTACATGGGCTGGGGCCGGGAATCGAACCGAGGTCCTCCGGCATAGCAGGCAAGCACTTTGCCCGCTGAGCCACCGCGGCCCGCCTCTCTATTCATTTTTATACTTCAAGAGAGGTCTCTAGAAAATTCTCCACCTGTGTCCAGGTCTGTGCAGAGGAAGTGGTTAGGACTGTAGAGCCAAGGGCTGCTTGCCACCATCTCTCCTGTGGCCATCTCACCATAGCATTGAGCTCATCTGTTAAGCTGTACTGAGCTAAGATATCATACTCAGTAACTCATCCTTCAAGAATCTCCAGTAGCTTTATAAATCTGGAAAGCTATAAAATCATCAACTTTTCTTAAGCTTAAATTAAGTTCAGATCCTTCTGTCCTATTGAAGTAATAGCAAAAGGAATGTTTTCAGTTTAGTCCCACGCATATTTATGGGCATCTACTAGCACCAAGCATTTACTCTTATCACTCCATCAACGAGCCTCCAGTTGCTACTCACATTTGCACAGAAATTTAGAGTTTACAAAGCCCTTGTACATATACAGCCTCATTTAAGCTTATGAAATAATGAGGGTGAAAAATATTTGCATCTATGTACAGATGCTAGTTAATATGGTAATAATATCAGTGCTGATAATAGCATTATATTAATAGTGGCAAATACTAATAAGCCTTATGGGAGAGGTATTAAAATGTTTGGTGAATTAATGAATAGATAAACCATCATTATTTATGGGTTTATTCTCACATCTTGAGCCTGATGGCTGCCTTAATCTGAAGTTAAAATCAGTGGTTCCCAAGTCCATTGCTACCAGTGTGTATTAATTACTATGCTGGCAGAATAACGGGCCCCTAAAACTGTCCACGTGCTAATCCTCTAAGTCTGTGCGTATGTTACCTTAAAGGGTTTGGATCTTTAGATGGGGCAATTATGTTGGATTATGAAGGTGGACTCATTCTATTTACATGAATCTTTAAAAGTGGAGAATCTTTTCTAGATCAGAAAATATAAAAAATGTGAACAGTAAGAAGGTTCAGGGAGGGCATCATTGCTGGCTTTAAAGATGGAAGATAGGATCACTAGCCAAGGAATAAGGACAGCCTCTAGCAGCTGGAGGCAAGGAAATAAATTCTCCCATAAAGCCTCCAGAAAGAAGGAACCAGCCTCCCTGAATCTTTGGTTTTTGCCCAGAGAGACAGTTTTCAGACTTCTCACCTGTAGAATTGTAACATAATAAGTTTGTAGCATTTACGCCACCAAACTTGTGGTAATTTGTTGCGGTAGAAATAGGGAAACAGCACGTTTACCTTTATCACCAGGAAGAAAATACAGTGGCTCTCTCTGTGTCTTAGACCCAGAAACAGCATTTGGGTGAAATGTAGCAATGTTTATAATCTCATAAAGGTTCCACGGCAGAAAGGGGACTGGGTAAAGATGGGACGTCAGATTTCATTTTGTTGAGTAACTGTATGGAGTTCTTGGGGCCAGGTTACCTGAATTCAAATCTGGTCTCTGTCCCTAACTAGTTGTATGATCTTTGGCAAGCTCAAGTCCCTAAACCAAATAGAGTGATAATAATTGTACCGATGTCACGGCATCCTGTGGGGACTGAATGAGTTAACACGCACAAGCGATCACTCGGTACCCAGTGCCAGTGTGCAGTAAGAGTTATATAAACTTTGACTCTACTTAAATCTGTTTTTGTGAGCTGTAGTTTAGCGTAGGCACTCAGTTGGAGGGAGGTAAAAAACAGGTTTGTAATTTTTGGAGAATGGAAGGAACCCAATTTATGAAGTTAGATTCAAATTAGAGCTCTGCTGAGAGGCAATTTATTTAACTTCATTGGCCTTCAGTTCCTCCTCTTTAAACTAAAGAAAATAAAACTACTGAATAGTTATAACTGTAAGGTTGAAATGTGGTAAGGGCAGTGGACATAAATGTCTGATCGATTTGAGAGGTACACAAAGTATGTGCCATCAATCTTACCACTTCATCTTCCTTGATACTTCAGTGCTGGACCTCTGGTTCTCCAGCTACCAAGAGTTGCATTGTATGAAAATTGCTTCTTAAGGTGTAGGATATTATATGAAAATGAAGGGATGGCTTTATTGTACTGACTTAGTATCTGTTAGTGTCAGACTCTCTATCTATTCATGTGGATTTGTCATTGTAATAATCAAACACCAACAGCTGACTACATAGCCCGGGTGCCAGGCAGGTGCCCTTGCCGGGCTATGATTCAGTATATTGAGTGCTCCCAGCCTTTGGGCATGAGTGCTGGCCTCCTTAAAGAAAAGGTCCCCTGTAATCAGAAAGGACATTTGCTTTCAGGAACACACTTTAAAGGCTGGATGACCCCAATTTCTTTGTATCAGAGTTCTGAATATCAATACTGAAAATTCTTGCTTTTTTTTTTTTTTTTGTAATTACTAATTGTACATGATAAGGACTGTCTCTGTGAAATATATTTCTAAGGAGTTTCCTTTCCTCTAGCATGTGCTCTTTGAACTGAAATCAATCCGGTTGGCTAAGTAGTAGCTTCTTGGTTTGTAGCACATGCTCTGTCTCTTTCAACTCGGTCTTCCTCTGTACCAACGCCTCCTACACCACCCCAGCCAATGCCCTGCAATCTTACCCTTCAGATTTTGGCTTCACCAAAGTCCATTCTGAGAGTCCTCTCTATCCCCAAGATTCTGGGTTAGATGACCTGCATCCCACCAAGCACTTAGCCTAATTTAGAGCTATAAGAAAAAGAAACATCTGTATCTACCTGTCTACACATGCATACACATACACACACACATAACTCCAGTAGGGCTGGAAGGATTATTCTAGAGAAAAGAAACCTCTGCCCCATCCATCTCTATACACAATACTTGTCTCCAGGGGACAAACAGTTTTAAATGTTTTAGATGTGTTGTCTGTTGTCTACCTCCATGTATTTATAATAACCTGCTTATATGGCTACATATCTCACCAATATGTTTCGTCATTAGCCATTAACTTCCTACTATATAAAATGAAGATTAAGATTTTCTATACTTGTTCTCATGCACATTCACAAATACCCCAATTTCACACTTCTCCATTCTCTCAATATAGTTAAACTTTTGCTTAAATCGGTATTTAATGATTGTGTACACCACCATGTCAGTGGTGATGGAGCTGAGCTGCGGTGTGTATGATGATTGCATTGCAATGATTCTTTGCATGGTTGCTCTGAGTTAATTGCTGCCTGGTGTATTTAAGTCACTTTTTCTTTCTGTCTACCTATCATTAATTCATCCCCAAGCTCTCACCTCTGTAAACTCTTTCCAGTGCAGTTGGAAAATCGTGTAATCTGTCGTTTCTGTTCTGTTCTAAAGAACATTGCATCTGGAAATTTCTATACTCTTGCTTTGGTCTGTACCTATTTTTCTTTAAACCATATATGTCATGCTGGAGCTTCTTTTCTTCTTGAACCTGGGAATTCCCTTCCCATCTCTCCAATGTCAGGCACCCTTTCCTTGCATTCTAGGTCTCTCTTAGTCTTAGTCATCACCCTTGTTTTGGGTACACAATCTCCTCTCCTTCCTGGAGAAGGAACACTAGTAACATTTCCTAAAATGACTTTATCTGACCTTCATGTTTGATTTACAGTTTGGCAGCTGGGTATGGAATTCCAGTTTGGACTAACTTGCTCTTGGAATTCCATCTACTGTCTCCTCGCTCCGAGGGTGGCTGCAGAGGAGCCCGGGCCATCACAAACTTTCTTCACTGAATATCACCTGTTTGATTTATCTCCCTGGAAGCTTTAGGGCTTTTTTCTTTATCTCTGCTGCTGTAAAAGTTCACCATTACAATCCCTCTTTGGGTCACTTTACAACCACTGCTCCAATCACTTAGAGGGCTCTTTAAACCTGGAATTTCTCATTGTTTAGAATGTGTATTAGAATTGACTTTTGATGATTTTTAATTCCTGCAGTCATTTTTAAAAATATTTGTTTATGGCTTTTTTTCTTTTGAGGTAAAATTTGCATCAATGCAGTGCACAAATCTTAAAGGTACCATTTGATGTCTTTTGACAAATGCTTACACCTGTGTAACCAAAAGCACTATCCAGATGTTAGAATATTCTTATCACCCTGGAAAGTTCCCTCATGGCACTTCCAATCACTCACTGGCTCCACCCCAGATGCAAACACTGTTCTGGTATTATGTCCACCATATACTATTTTAGCATGTTCTACACCAACATATTAAAGAAATCATATAATATGTACTCTTTTGTGTCTGGATTATTTATTTCTGCCCAGGTTTGAGATTTATTCATGCTTTTGAATGTATTGGTAGTGTGTTCCTTTTTTATTTCTGAGTAAGATTTTGCTGAATGAGTATCCTGCAAATCCCGCCGTCGGTTTTTTTCACTCTCCTGTTAATAGACACCTGAGCTATTTCCAGTTTGGGTCTATGATATATAAAGCTTGATTTAAACATTTTCTGTATAATTTTGTGTGTGTGTATGGACATGTTGGGTAAGTACCTATAAGTGGAAATTCTGAGTCTTAGGGTATGTATATGTTTAGTTTTTTTTTTTTTGAAACTGCCAAAACTTTTCCAAAATGTCTGTGTCATTTTTCACTATCTCTCATAGTGTATGAGAGCTCTAGTTGTTTCATATCCTCGCCAACATTTGTTGGTGGTGCTGACATTTTGGTGGATGTGTAAAGTCTTAGTTTTTAATTTATATTTCTATGATAACTAATGATGCTGAAGAGTTTTTTATGTGCTAATTGACCATTTACCTGTGATCTTTTAAGAAGTGACTATTCCCCATTTCTTATTGGATTACATTTTTCTGTTATTGATTTGTAAGAATTCTTTATATATCCTTTATAAATCCTAGATATATGTAAGTATATATATATGTGTGTATTTATATATGTATGTATATATATGCTTTGTGAAACAGCTATCAATACTTCACCAAATCCCTAAAGCAGTTTTTCCTTTGCTTCAAATGTTTTAAGAGCATCCTCTTCTTTGTCAATACATGTACCATCTTATTTTCTTTTATAAATATAATTATCTTCTGTTTTCTTCATTGTCCCTATTCCTTTTTGCTTTAATATCAGCAGGGTATTCTCTTTCTTCAACTCCCACTGACCTTCTGGTTCACCCATAATCAAGGGAGTCATGTTAAAATTTGTTTAGAACCTTTGGGGGTGGGTGGAGCTAGTCCAATGCCTCTCTTCAATGTACGGACATGACTCAGCTCTTCCATTAGTCTAACTCCATGGATGTGGACATTTCAATATCCAGTGGTCTTTGATTAAGGGCTGGTCAGTGTTCCTAATGATCATCAAGCCTCCAATCCTTTGTGCGGTATCTATCATCATGAACAAATTCTGATGGGCAAAAAGGGGAATGAGTGGTAGGGAAAGAGGGTAGCAGGGGTCTCATTCTTGAAAAAATCCTCTTGATTTCACTTTGGGACCTTAGATCTGGTGTCTTCCTTTTTCAGTTTTTTCCAGACACTAAATTCAAGGTCTCTTGTCTCTGCTTTGTGGAATGCAAGAAACAATTTGATGTCTAACTTCTCCTCACTCAGTCTTTTGGCCATTCTTCCTGTTTTCAGTTCCGCCCCAAACTCAAACTTTGGAACAACATGGTGCTCCTGTTGTTCAGCTTTCCCAGGGCTCTTTAGCTTCTCGTGGCCTTCCCTCTATGGGAGCTTCAGTGCCATTCTTGTTTGATGGCCAAGGGAAATGCTGCCCATCCATGTATTCTTCAAGGTCTAAATGTTTGACACCTTTTGCCTTATGTTCCAGCGACTGAGGTTATTCTTATCTCTGTGGACTTCATTATTTTTATTTCCTACTTGGTTGGGTTCTGATGGAAGACTTAGAAGACTGGGGTCAAGCCACCATGTTCAACTGAGATTCCATCCTGGCCCTTGCATAAATGTACTGCCAGTGTCAACTTGCATCTCTCTCTGAGCTCCTTGCAGGTAAGGCCCATGGTCAACTTTATCTCCCCAGTGTCTGACACATGGCAGGAAGGCAATTAACATTTACTGACTTGAGTTAGTTCCTGTGCTGCTTCAAGAGGCAGGAACATCGACCCTGGCTTGTGATGATATAATCTCATTTCTTGGTTAGTATAACCAGGAAATGTCTCTTGCACTATTCCAAGGTCTGGACTGTCTGAGACATACTTTCTCACAGCAACATACCTTCTGCCATGGCATTCTTCTGGGATATAGATTCTCCATCATGTCATCCCCCCTGCTGCAGAAGTTATAGAAGACTCTCCAGGGTCTAAACTGAGCATAGTTCTGATTTGCAATATTTCTACCTTGAATGTGTGTTCAGCACTGAGTTTTGTGGCCTCTGCTTATTGTCATGTTTTTATTACAGGCTGCCACTGAATTCCTATAAGGCAAATTGGCCCCAACTCACTTAAAAAAACAAACTGCCTTTCCTAGTACTTCAAAATAATTATCTCCAAAAGGGAATGAGGCAGCCCATCCATTGTCAGTCCTAAATGACATCATGGCTGGTGTGCAATATTTAGAAGAGTAATAACATCTGCTTTTAAAATCACGGTTGGTCTCAGACCCTGGAGCTCACATCAAACATATGGGGTGTTTTGTATGCACGATGTGCAGGCAAATTCTACACAGCCAAGGCCCAACTAAAGAAAATGCCGTAATGAAAAAGCTTCCTTTTATTGAGAGCCTCTCATGCAATGGGTATGGCTAGCCCCTCAAAGAGTGTCTATTTCTATTTACCAATGTCAGACTGTAGAACTTGTATTGGTATTTTCACTTAGCTTGAAAGAAAAGCTAAAGATAGAAGAGATTAAAAACTTAGCAAACTCCCCACATCCGATGAAGTCAAGACTCAAACCGAAGTAGATATGATTCCAAACCAGACTCTTTCAACTCTCCCAACCTGTTTCCAATTTTAATCAATGGGGCAAAGAGTTGATAGAACTGCTCCATGACAAAGCAAATATCATTTATTTCTTGGTTTATCCATCCTCCCTTACTAGTTAAACACAACTCAGAGAGTAGAGCTTGAATGAAGTAAACTTTCATCCTGGGAGCAGGAGAGCAGTGGGCACATCTGTTTCGTGGTGTCGGTAAAGGGACCTACGTTGCTGAGAACCAAGAACCTGCATGGAAGTTTCTGCCACCCCTTCTTCCTGATTACACTGACTTACAGTCAAAGATGAAAATGGAAGTTAAGGACTGTCTGCATTGCAAATGCATTTGCCTTTTTTTTTTTTTCAGGGTTAGAGAAATTGGCAACCTGCCCTCAGTCTTTCAAGCATGTTCCCACTAGTGAAGGAAACCAAAAGAAGGGTCCAAAACAATGAGCATGTGCACATCTTCTAAATGTTTCCGGAACAAAAATGGTTGTTCAGGCCACTTGAAAAGAAATTAATAAAAAGATAGAAGAGGCATTTTTACTCCTTTTCTGCCTATGGGAGAGGGACCTAGAGTCTATGTGGGGAGCAAGGAAGGTCTTTCTAGGTCCCTAAGTTTGAGACAATCCATGTCTGCATTTGGCCAGTCTTTGAAGGTCCTTCCAGCTCTACATAGAACCATCGCTCAATCTCTTAAAAACAGTCAAAGGAGGAGGATGGCAGTTGGAAAGGGACTGCTTTGAAAACATTTTTACCCAAACCACTTAAGCTATTGATGGCAGTTGAAAACGTGTAAGAGTTTGCAGGGGGAAGAAAGGAACAGGGCATTCAGAGATGGGTTTGCACCTGTTCTGTCTCAGGTATTACACTGGGGGCAGTCCTATGTGGTGTTGAGGATGAGCAGTACAACAGGGCTCAGGGTCTGGACTGTGAACCCCAAAAGATGGAGCTATGAATCTTGGTTGCAAATGTATACAATGGCCCCACTTTGCCCTGGGCAGGGCAGATGTAGGACTAGATAAATATTATGGCAATCTTCATGAAGTTTGTGCTCCTTTGAAAGACACTGGTGAAAAACAAGTAAAGATACAAATTCTTCATTGATCAAAGAACTGAAAGTAGAGTCAAATGCTCTGAAGGAGACATCCAGGAATGTGGTCAGGAACAACTCATTAAGGAAATGGCATTTGATCTGAGACTTAAGGAAAAAGAGGATACTAGTCATGCAAGAAGATAAGATAGCCTTACAGGAAGAGAGAGGAGAATGTTCTAGCCTGGGTGAAGAAAGTTAAGTGCTCAGATCCTCTGCAAACCAACAATGAGTCAAGATGCCACAGGGAGGTCAGAAGCTGGGTCATGAGGGGCTTTGAAGAACATGGTAAGGGGAGCACCTTCAATTCCAAATGCCTTGGGAAATAAATGAAGAATTTTAAGCAGGGGAATGCCATGCACCTGGGGTCAGCAACCCCAAAAATCACCTGTTTTGTAAATAAAGTTTTATTGACCCAGAGCCACACCCATTCATTTACATATTGTCTGCAGCTGTTTCTGTGCTACAATGGCAGAGGTGAGTAATTGCAACAGAAATCATATGGCCAGCAAAGTGGAAAATATTTACTATCTGGTCCTTCACAGAAAAAGTTTGCAGACTCCTGGCCTGCGAGTCTATGGGACCTGAATCTCTTTGAGCATCAGTTTTTTCATCCATAAAATGCAAATATGGATATGCTTGAAAAAGGTGAATTTTATGGTATGTAAATTATATATTATTAAAACTTTGTAAAAAAAAGGGGGGGGGCATGCTGAAGCTGTAGGAAGAATCAAAAGGGATATTGGGTAGAAATTACCTAGCAGTTGGTTTGGTACATAGAGAGAGCCCACCAGTGGTTTCTGCTGCTAAAACTACCACTAACAGCCTATAAATCAAGTCTTATTTTCCTTCACTTATTGATATGCCCTGGTTCATAGAAGTTGTCACTACAAGAATGCACAGCATTAAATGGAAGCTCTGGGACTCTGACCTAGGTCTCTGAGACCCCACTGTTCCTTTCTGTGGACTGTCCAACCTTTAGAGTCATTGTGACTCATAAAGTCAAGTTGTGCTGAAAAATGGAAGTAGATCCTAGGAACACCAGGCAGTTTTGGCAAGCTGGAGAGCATCCATTTCAATGTACTCTTCCCCCGTCTGGTTTCAGGCTGTGTGAATTCTCACTGCCCTGTGTTTCACTTTGAGCTGGGTGTACATGTGAGCTCTGCATTTCATGTGAAATCTGTCCTGAGTTTTGCTTCAGGAAGGGTGAAACTGTCAGAAACTGCTGAGCCGGGCCTGGTTCCTGGGCCCCATCAAAGATACTGGCCATGGCTTCCGGGCCTGGGTCTCTGGCCAGCCTGCCCACAGCTTCCTCCAGACCAGGACACAGTCAGCTCACATCTTTTCGAGTTTCGGCTCACCCCCTTTCAGGTTTCGCTTTTGAGCAGTTCACACAGAATCTTCTCTCCCCCATCTCTGAGCACGGGTCTTGGCTGTGCAATGCAGTCTGAGAAGTCAGCAGCCTTAGGTCAGGTGCCATGGCCTGGAAGGCCGAGAGCAGACACAGCCGGGTGCCACATACCAGATGATGAGCTGGGTAGGTTTCTCCATAAAGTGAAGGGTTGGATTATGACCTCCAAGTTCTCTTGAGTGCTAATAATCTGTGAGGCCTGTTCTGAGGCTGCATCTTCAAGGGTGGGTAGGATTTAGCATACCAGGTTTTACTTGTTCCACAACTTTTCAGAGCTGAAGCAGACTTCAGAGGTTTTCTAGTTTCCCTCTCTCATTTTACAATGGAGGAAACCAAACCCAGAAAGGCTAAAGGAACTGTCCCAAGCCATGGAGGAAATCAGCAGCAAAAGAGGGACTAAAATCCATGCTGACCCATGACCCAAGGCCTCCATCCACCACTCATTGTCCACACCAAAGTCCCCACAGTGCCTTCGATTTGAGCCTTTCTTGGACACAAAAACATAAGAAAGGGTTTCATTAATACTTACTACACCTAAGATAAATTAACAGCAGCTTCTTTTGCTGTGGTCTGGCAACTTTCCCAAGCATCTGGTCAGGGCTGGGCAGGCCTGGCTCTCCCGCCCCTCAGAAGAACAGTTGGGACTGCTAACACTCAGAGCTGCAGGGCTCCCCCTGGGAGGGTTGCTACCTAATGTGCTGTCTGCAGGGCTCGCTTCACTTGCACAACACCTGCTTTCTGGAGCCGAGCTGCCACTCAACCCCAGTAGAGCATGGTAAATTAGAAACAGGGGATGATCACATGGGCCGGAGCTGGGGAGAAGATGACATGCAAGGAGGCATGCAGGGGCCTGGGAGGGAAGGTGGCCCTGAGCCCAGGGAGCGAGTGGTAAGCCATGGAGCTTAACAAGCTGTGCTATTTGGGGGTAATCATAAGGCATGATTGTTCTAGGGTTCAGACAAGCCAGCATGCTCGGCGATCCTTCCCTCCTATAGTCAGCCTATCAGTTCTGTGTACAGACACCCTGGGTTACTTTTATCCCGGGCGGTCTTCTGACCTGGGGGATCACATTGTGGCAATGAAACCATATGCTGAAGTGGACAGAACAACCCAAGACGTAGGTCAGGCCCAAGTTCCTACTGACCTTAGGCAAGTCATACAATTCTGCATGACGTGCCTGGGACTAGGTGCAAGGAGACAAAACTAAAGCCAACTGAGCTCATTTCTTCCAGATGCTCATGATCTAATGAGGTAGGAGGAGGAAGGCAGACCAAACACAAACGTTTCAATAACTATAAGGCAATGAGAGAGAGAGGAAGAAAGGGAGGGAGAGGGAGAGACCTGAAAATTTGGAAAACATGTGATGGACAGAGAAGGAACATCAACCCAGGCTGGGAGACAAGGACAATGGCCAGGAAGGCTCCAAGGTGCAGTAGGTGCTTGACCCAAGTCTCAACATGAATGTAGCAATTGGACAGTAAAGAAGTAGAGAATGTCCACACTAAATTTAATGAGCAAATGTGGAGAAATAAGAAACCCCATGGTCCATGGTATAAAAATAGCATCTACCTCCTGGCTGAACATACATAGAGCACTCATTGTAGTGCTCAATAATATCACCAATTTTCGGGCAGGAGGGGCCCTTGGACATGGAAGCTCTGTGATTTAATTCTTTCTGGGGTTTAAATTCAATTGATTACTATTAACTGAGAAAACCACTGGGTTATGAGTTGGGAGATTGCAAAAGACCATGAATAAAGACCATCTGTGGAATTTTCTCCCTATCTACCTCCTTGCCACCTCTATTTTGCTAACAGACTCTAATTTTGTGTAAGACAGAAATGAGTCCAGTATCAGAAGATGACTCTTGTTTGGGAATAGGTCAAGTGGATCATTCAAGTTTGCTTTGTCAGAAGCATACTTTCCCAGCCTCCTTGCAGTGGGGTGTGGCCACATGATACAGTTCTGGCCAGTGGGACATCTGGGAAACATTTGCTTTGGTGACTTAGTAGCAAAGCCATGAAACAGCTTCCCAGTAGACCCCAAGTTCCTACTAGTCCTCAAATACTCATCTATACCTGTGTAGTTAAAAACAAACATTAGCAGCAAAACCCACCAAATTCTAGACCTGAAACCAAAAACTATGTCTCAGATGTTCAGAGTTACTGCTTCAGCTGTTGTAATTCTTGACAAACCACTGGGCTTCTCCATGTATTATTCAAAAGACTAGGTACAGCAGTTTTCTAGCCAGGAAGGCTGATTTTGAGGAAGGGATGGACCATTGCATACAAAACTACAGGTATATACTCCATAAGTGTTATCTAAACAATGTCATTCTTAATAACATTATGGTGCTACCCCCTTATCATTCAATTTAATTATTATAACTGTTATTCATGATTTTTCTCAATTTTATTATCTTTATGGCTATTAACCAATGAAGGGGTATCGTCAAACTCCAATGTTTTCTAATAAATATACAAAAATATTTTGAGTCTTTCTCATACTATTCATGAAGCAAAAGGAGATGTGATGGCAATCTTTTTTCATTGATTTTTAATGATTTCATTGATTTTTGTACTGTGTAATGATACTCCTTTATCTTGTGATATCTTTACAAGGTACAAAATTAATGAATAAAATCATGTTTATATAAAGAAATTATATTGATTTTACTAATTTTTTTGAAAATCCTATGTCCTACTGACTCACGGAGTTTGCATATTAACCAGGTAAGCCAGGAAACTACAAGATTTTAGAGGAAGTTTTGGGAAAGATATTAACCAAGTTGGAAAATTTTCCCAGCAAAAATGTTTGATGTGATAATTCCTAAAGTTCCTTCTCATTTATTTTAATATTCTATTTTTTTCTTCTTTTCCAACAAAATTAAGGAACTAGTACATGCTTATCAATTGCAAGCTCAAATTGATTGAATATAAACTAGTCCCTCAATTGAGTTAGAAAGATCTGTCATTCATTCAGGCAGTGCATATTATTTAAATTCCAACTGTATGACAGACCCACCCGAGTGCTGGTTTTCTGACAACAAACAACATAGAGCTCAGAGAACGCCTTCTAAATGAGAAGGTATATCTAAAAAACTGATAATAAATGTGAATTCACATTTCTGTACCTTCTACCTCTAACCATTTCCGCAGCCCTAAAACTTCCTGGCATAGGAAAGAGAACCTCAGTCATCTCACCGCTCACTGCAACTACCCCAGTCCTTTCAGAGGCCCTAAAGACCCATACTCTTGATCCTTCTTCCCACCAGGAAGTGAGAATCCCTATCAGCTCTTACGGTCAGAACATCACCTCTCTTCTCTCTCTCCTATTTCCCTGTTTTTACTTCCAGCCTACCAGACAGATCTGAGACTGGGAAGAACTGGAAGGAGCCTGTCTATACGCCGTGCCACCAGATGCACTGAGTGGGAAGAGGATAAGATATCCCCTTGGTTGGCACTTGCCACCTTCTTTAATCCTCCCTGTGTTTTTTCTAAGCAGAGACCGTCTTCCTGCCCCCATTGTGTTCTCAAGTGGTCCTTCTGTCCCTAAGTCACTGGTGTCCTTATATAGTAGTTGATGTTTGATTGAGACCCCAAACCCCATATTTTAGCCAAAGTTCAAATAGTAACTTACCTGTATATTTAAGACCAATCTTATTTGGAGCCTGATGCTTCCAGGTAATGTTTTTCTTTGTTGTGAAAACACCTTCTAGTATATGTGCAAAGGAGGCCAAGGCATCCAAAAGTCATCTTCAGTAACTATCACATACTTTGGGGAGGTTGGAGCACCCCCAACTGGAGAGATCTATTGTCTCCTTTTAGGAATCTCTTCTCAGAAACTTACGTATTACTAGACATGCATGCATAGCAGAGAGATGAGGAAGTATCATGGGTAACTATGAAAGCCTTGGCAGCATTATTAAAAATACATAGGGAGGGTGTAAGGTGGGGCAGGGGGATATTGATGTTTATCAAGGCATGGATGAAATGAGGGGAATCTTAAGAGACTCATAAGCAGTGAGCTTAGGTATTATAATTTTCTCTTAAATGGTCATGGAATTGGGGGCCAGACAGAAAAGAAAATAACTCATTATGGCATTTTCCTTTTCACTTACCATTTTTTCCAGATGGGGTAGGAGTGTAGAAGGGATGGCTAACTTCATTCATGTCTATTACCATATATTTTTAAAGTTTTGACATTATGACTAAGGGATGTTTTACCAACAGATCTGATAAGTTAAGGGAAGAAGAAGTGTTTACTGTGCCAGGATCTATGTAAAGCACATTTATCATCTTTTTCTTTAACTGTTTATTTGTTTTAAATGTTTATTTTCTCATTCTGTGTTATTCACACTTTAGTAACGCACTTGGAATCATTTATGGAGGGAGGCAGGACAAAATTTAAATAAACTTAAAAATACTCTCAAATGAAATTTACCCTTTGACTAAGACACCTCTCCATTTTCTAGATGAGGAAAGTAATACTCGGAGAGAACAGTCCGGTGTCCACAGTTCATGGTGGAGCTGGGCTTTGTTCTGAAGTGGGCTAGCTCTAAAGTTCATTCTGTTTGCAGCACACCATGCTTCTTGGAGGGAGATGTCTCCCCCCAAGGTTTCTGGCAACTCTGAATTTCACTGCTACATGGAACTTCCCGAGTAGAGTGATCAACTGGCTGGCAAAAATGAACTACAACTGTTATATAGATTAAACACTCATTGTTCAATATCAGCAATCACTATAGGAAGTGATGTCCCTACACACTCAATGTGGGATGGTGATTTTTTTCATCTATTTTAACCATTCAATAAATATTTATTGTGTAACTAAAATCTGAAAAATAATACCCCTTAGAGTTTATTCAAATTGCCAGTTAGAAGTGTTAGGAGAGGCTTGATCAGTTTTCAGTGTCTAGGACCTTTGATTCCATACACCACATTGTTCTAGAAAATCAATCCTGTCACTTTTTCTAATTTCCATTGTAGTGGTCTTGGCATCTCCTTAAATTTGGTTGTTATTTTGAAGTAGAATCCATGTGTAATCACTGACACTTCAATGCAAATCATTGCTTCTTTTCTGGAATAGTGTAATGTCTTTGGAAAAAGAAATGTTAGGCACATTAGATTCTGCTCTCAGCCCTGATTCAACGGCACACCAACCTGGCACCTTTGCTGAAGAATTGCACTTTTCTGAATCTCTGAATTGTCATCCATAAAAGGGATTGAGAAAATAATAATGCCTCTCTCATAAAAATTGTTTTGAGAACTAGCATCCTGGGTGTTAAAATCCTTAGAAGTATGTTGGCCTCTCCATAAATTAGGCAAAGATGAATTCCAGATTGATTGCATTGATTAAATGAACTAGCAAATGTAAAAAAAAATTAAATATTCATTGAAAATTGCTATATATATTTACTTTCTATCATAACTGTTTCTATTTGTCTATGCTACAAGGTAGTTATCTATCTCTCATCTTGTTCCAGAAATAATTTAATGTAGTCTGTTTAATATTATTACCTTGTTTTATGATTCATTTTCTAGTCAACCCTATTCAGACACATTATTTTCTAGAAATAATAATTATAGTGATTTCAATATAAAATACAGTATACATGTATTGTTGGTTTCCTTCTAAGAGGCTGTCACCCACTTGTAGGTTTAATTGCTGCCACTGACATGAATTTACAAGACTGCAAAACTGTAAAGGAACTTTCTATGCACTCATTCTTATACTTTAAAGGATTTGGAATAGCAGGGAAGTTTACATTTAAAATATAAAGCATCAGAAATTATTGTGCTACCTTTGTACCAAAACGTCTAACATCTCCCTAGATATAAAAGTTCTATATTCAAGATAGACTTACCATATTAATTCCAAGGATTACTACACCCAAAGCTACAGGGTTTTGGGAAAATTTAAATCTTAGGGCTGAAAGGGGTCTTAAATATGATTTGGTCTCTTTTTGCCATCAAAGCAAAACTGCCCTTTAAAACATTCTTGGAAGGAGGTTATCCAGACTTTGCTTGATTGCTCAAAGGAACAGGGAGCGCACTGCTTAACAGGGATGGCCAGTTCAGGATAGGAAATCTCTAACAATTAGAAAATATTCAACTGTGAATTGAAAAGAGTGCATACCTTGCAGTTAGGAAGGTATGTGCTTTAATTGTTCTCAATCACATAACTAAGCATATAACCATTATAAAGTAATTTTTCTGAATTTGGCTATAGGTTTCCCACTTGAAAAATGGGAGAAGGATATATTTCTACCAGAATGGTTAATAAAATGAAATTGGATCATGATGTGAAGTGCCAGCACAGTCTATGATGTACTCAATATAATATTAATTGTCTTCTCCTAAACTTACGCTGCTTTAAGTATAAATCTGTCTAGTTACCAACATTTAAAAATTGAGAACTACTCATTAGAAAAAAAAACAAACTTGGAGTTCTGGCATTTTCTATGGCAAGCCTGAGTAGAGGAGAGAAGCTACTTCCCCTTTGGACAGGACACTTTTTCTACGTACAGCTTTGTCTCCACCTGGCTAGTTAGCTCTTTTTCATACTACCTGACTGATAAAAATATGAAGGTTGGTGATCTCTGCTTTTAACAAGAAAAGCAATTCGCATATCCCTGAGATAACCTTTCTTCTAGATTTCCCCTTAGATCAAGAATTTAATCGGCTGCCGACCATTCCAGAAGCCTGCCCTTAGGAACCTGTAGTCTGTGGCCACAATCAGTGCCCTGAAGGTCAGCAGAGCCACGGTGTTGTGAATTTCCCAGTAATTGCTGGGGCGCCCCATCCTGTCCAGGCAGGACCAGACTATCTGACTCCTGTGTGAAGTCAGGCCAAGAGGTTTCCTAGGCTCATCCTCAAGGCAAGTTCACAAACACCTTGCTTTAGCAGCTAGCTGACTAAGTGTTATCAATTCATAGTGAAATTGACACCGGGCTCCTCCCTGTAGCCCCATCAAATATAGCATAGCCTTCTGTCGTTGGTTCCCAAAAAAGAGCATGGTGTCTGTGCACCGTGTAGCTGGGGGCCTGGGTTTCACTTGTGGGCCAAGGGGATTCTCAGAGGGTCTGCTTTTGTAAATGTGAGAGACGTTTCCCTCTAGATCTTTGTAAGATAGTCAGGTGCAGCTGGAGTCTCAGGCCAAGGTCAAGTCTACAGTCTAGTTGACTTACTAACTCCCTCCCCCTAAAAGACCCCAGAGATTCCTAGGAAAAGGGATCATGGGTTTTGTTTGCTCTTTGTGCTCAATGATTAATACCACACACACTCCCTTTTAGTGATTTTTTAAAGGGTGACCAAACTCAGGCTGGAAGAGGGCTTGTGGCCCTTGGTGGGAACTCTGGCTTTATAAAGCATGGGGTAGATGACATTCAAATACTCCAGCAGCATTCTAGGGCATGGTATGAAATCCCTTATTTGGGGTCACACTTCCAATCCTATCATTCCTTCATTCAATCAACAAACTTTCATTCAATACATCCTATACCTTAGGTTCTTTTTTAGGCGCTCAGGACACATTAATGAATAAATGATATATGTTAAGATCCCTGCCTCTGGGGAGCTAATATTCTAGGAAAGAGGAAGATAATAATAACACAATTAAAAGAGCTCAGATGTGGTAAGGACTAATGGAAGTAGAAAGAATCATGTTGGCCAGGGAGCGTTGAGGATGTTTTTGGAAAAGTGTGGAAAGATTAACCAAGAAAGAATTAGAACAGTCAGATGGTAATGGTTGAAGGCATGGGCTCTTTTTTTCAAGTGTCTGGTTTTTCGGTCTTGGCTCTAGCACTTTCTAGTAATAAGCCCATGAACAAGTTATTTAACCTCTCTAAGTTTCCTCCTGTTTAAAGTGAAGATAATAATAGCGCTTTCCTCATAGTGTTGCAGTGAGAGCCAATGGATAAAGGTGACTAAGTGCTCAATAAATGAGTTTTCTCATTTATTATTATAATTCCCATGCTGCATTTGAGCAAATTGAGGCCAAAAAATGTTGCCATTTCCCCAAAGGCAGACATAGCAGGACCAGAGTTAGAAATCCAGACTTACGATACATCATAGTTCAATTAAAACCACTGATGACCAAATGTGCAAGCACGTTGAGTGCTAGTTGGAAGAGCCTTTCTGCCTGCTCACCTCTGCTCTGGTAGCCTGACTGGGCAACATTTATCATGGGAATGTGGTGGAATCTTCATGAATAATGTTTCATCAGTTGGTCGGGTCTTCAAGCAATTGCTTGAGGCATAATAAGCTTCTGTAGATGGAGGACAGCTGCTTGTTGACTAGCCCCCATGGGACCTTATATATAATTGAAGATACATTAAGTCCCCAGCCTGAGTTCTCTTCCATTGACCTCACTGTCCCAATTTGCTGACTTCCCAGCTCCTTTGCAGCTTTTTTATCCTGTCACTCACAGATAAGTCTCTCCTTTTATATCCCTCTTAGAAGGACAGGCAACAGGCAAATGGAAATGGAAGGTTGTAGGGGAGGAGAAGGAGAATACAGAAGAAGGAAGGGAAAGGCTCTTTTAGGGTATTCCCTAAATTTGTAGGGGAGACTATTGACTGAGAAATCCCTAATACAGGACGAGTCAGTGCTGAGCTGAGATTTTGTCTTTGATCCTGATCACCATGTCTTTCAAATCATTCTGGCATTAGTATTGCCACATGTTAGGGTCTCTATGTACATTAGAAAGAAGGTGAATTTCCCTCATTCCTATAATTCGTTTAGGCATTCATCCATTTTATTGAGTACTTCCTGTGCACTGGGCTCTGAATAAGCCTGAAAAAAACAGAAAAGAATAGAATAGGGCAAGATAGAAGGAAACTGAGGTTGTTGGGCAACCACAGAAAGGGCCAACTACCTTTGTCTACAAGGAAGAGATGGTCAGAGAAGGACTCAGAGAAGGCAGAACATGAGTTTCCACTTGATGAATGGGAAAGAGTTATTCAAAGGAGAAAATGGGAAGGACAGGGGAGCACATGCAAAGACACAAAGGTGAGTAGAACCATTGTGCATTCCAGGAGGTATGAATTAGTGTGTGGGAGGGAAACAACCATGGGACCCCCACAGCAAAGACTGGATATTGAAGGGCTTTGGAAGGCATGGTGAGCAATTTCAGTTCTATTTTGAAGTGAGCAGGGAACCACTGAACGGTTGTAAGGAGTAAAGGGAGAACTAATATTCATTTTTTTTCGCATTTTGCAAAGATAACCCCAGCTGCAATGTGGGACATGGAGCAGAGGGGAGTGAGGACAAAAAAAGAGATATTAATAGAAACTCAAGGAGAAATATGAAGGACAACTTAACCCAGGTGATGGAAATGGGCATAGAGATGAAGGATTGGAATATAGGGATATTTTAGTAGTTGCCATAGGAATTGACAATTTGTACCAGTCAGCTCAGGCTATGCTCAAGTAATAAACAATCCCCAAATCACAGTGGTTCACAGCAACAAAGGTTTATTTATAACTCATGTTTATGTAACACAGAATCACAGGGTCCCTATGCCTCTGCAATACACCCTTCTCATCTAGGCCGTGTTGGCCTTTTAATAGAGGGAGGATAATGAGAGCAGAATCATGTAAACTTTCTAAAGACTTTTCTTCAGAAGCAGTGCAGATCACTTTTGCTGGCATTTTATTGGCTAAAGCAAGTCATGAGACCAAAGCTGACAATATTGTGGTAGGGAGTAGTGTATTTCCACAAGGAGTGTCATTCTGGAAAGGGCAGAATGAGCTTTGACAAGAATATAGTTGATCACTATTTGCCCGTTGATCACCTTTCTCCTTTACTCATGCAAAATGCACTCAACTCCTTTCCAAGGGGAGACAGTTCAAAAACCCCATCCAATCATCCCTGCATCTAACTCAAAATCCAGGATCTCAGATGAGTTTACTCATCAAGGCTGAAGACCTGTGAGCTGTCTCCCCTACCACATACTAACACCAAAAGTGTTACAAGGAGAGGGGTACAAAAAGATTGTTGAATCCTCCTGTGCAAGAAAGGTGACATTCATTACTCCTTAATAAATCTCAAATCCTCCTAGAGATGGCAAATATTCCTTGATTAGACCCAAGTTCTCCTTCCTGGGAGTGGCCCCAGTCCATTTCTTTATTCCACAGCTCTTGGAAGGCAAGGCTTGAGTCCAGAGGTATTGTCAGAAGTGTGGAATAAAGGGTTTGCCTTTTGTAGCCTTTTGGGATGCCCCAACTAGCTTAGATCATTGTGTCATTGGTGTGTGTGTGCGTGTGTGTGCATACGTGCATGTGCATGTATGTGTATGTTTGGAAATATTTCAAGTTTATTTGCAAGGTTAATGATCACATTCGCCTTTGGATGCCCCTCTTTCCTATATTAAAAGTTGAATTTTTCATGATTCTAATCCTTCATTTGGACATTGACATAACTCCAGGCACTGGAAGTGAGTACTGATAGAGACTGTGCATACTGGGAATGTTTTCATGAAGAGAAACCACTCTTTCATGAATTGGGGCCAGGCTTTGAGTCTCTGTGAGCTTCAGTTTTCCTCTTCTATGCAGTAAGGCCAATAGTCTCCTTCTTCCCTTTCTCAGGGATATTTCCCACAACTAGGTTTCTATGCCAAAGAAAATCCCTGCACAGACTCTTTTTATCACCTTCTCTGGGTATATGTGAACAACGGTTATGTAACGTTAATCCAGCAACCTCACTGGGGTCTGGATGGGAAGTTCAGTCACAACTTTAAACAGCAACAAGCATCCCCTGTTTCATCTGTCTCTGAATGTGAAATTTATTTTGGGGGGTATGTTACTGTTTAAAGTAACTGCATGACTAGAATTTTAACTTGTGAATTTCATCTTCTTTCATCAAAGAGGTGGGGATGTTTTATAATTCCATAATGGTACACGCTGTAGAGATCAGCAAATACTCCACTTGCTCCACCATATTTCTCAGTCCCCTTGCGTTAGGTAGAGGGTCCACATGACTAGTTTTGGACAATGAGCTGTGAGTTGAAGTGACCTTTGACGCTTCCCAAAGGGAATGTAGAAGAACCTTGTGGGTCATCCCAGCAATCCTGGCCCCCATCAGGGCAAATAAGAAGACACCATGTTCAAGTCCTTACGAGATGGTGGCATCTCTGCCAAGGAGGATCTCTGGATAAAATCCCATATGGAGCCACCTGGTAAGTGCAGCATGATCAAGAATTAACTGTCATTGTTAAGTTAATTAAGATCTGGGAGTATATGTTACTACAACCTAACCTAGATTTGCTGACCAATACACCAAGGGTCAAGAGCTCTTCTTTGGCCCAGAAAGAAGAATATGATCCCAGATTTTTCAGACTGGCACTTTAAAGATCACTTTGCTCTAAAATCCTCCTGTAGAAACTAAAGCCTTGGGAAGGGGTGCTACTGGTTAAAATTATGTGACACTTAAAAGAAGGACCAGAACATGTTCCAATACTCGGGCTCCTGTCCCACACTGTAATTAAAATGAGTATTTTCTTTTGATGGACTCACTCACATGCTTGATATCACATTCAATATTCAAAATTACACAAATGCTTTCAACATCAGCTACTCTGTCCCAGTTAAAATTAAACTATTTGTACCTTGGTGCATGTTTGTACAACCATCCCCTCTGATTGGAGGTAATCATGTGCACAGGCATTGAAGCTAAAATGTGTATTGTATGAACAAAATAGAAGCACGAGAAGGATGGGCTGATATCAGGACTGCAGGTAGCGTCTGCATTAGGCAGGCAGTTAATTTCAGGTTTAAAAAATGGATTTTCAACGGCTGATACAAGGCAGATTGAATAATCTGACATTTTTTCTCTCTCTCTTCCTAGATAGTCCTCTCAACTTTGACTGGACCTGTTGCCAGATGATATGAATATGATTGTGTATGCCCTCTGGCATCATTTAAAAATGTGAATCCCTAATCCCCGCTTAATTTTATGAACTGTCAAAATGATTCTAAATATCTCCTCTGTTTGCATTTTCACCTTGGGACAGGAGACCAGAAGTACAGATTGGGTGTACACCAGTGGACTTCAGGCAATTTTCATCTCTTAATGCCTGTAGCGTGAGAGACTGAATTTGTAATAATCACCAGATTATCTCTAAAGATCACTCTATTGTACCTGCAAAACGGTTCTGCAGGAAAATGCAAAAGATACAGAGGAAAGTAATTGATGAGAGGCAGGAGATGATTGCTTCTCCTAATCCCTGATGGAAAAACATCCACACCAAGACAAATGTCAGTAATTTCTGTTAAATGCTATTTGGAATTTGCAGTGGCAGAAACCTGCTGGTGAGCCAGACATGGCCTTCTCCTGCCCCTGCAGGCTGCTCATGATCTAGGAACATAAGGACTGGGGAATCTCAAAATACGTCCAGAAGAGGAGGCAAGAGAGCCAAGTAATCAAAAGGTCAGAGAGAGCGACCTTTTCGGAAAATGTGGAACCAGGGAATTCAGGGAACATTCCCAGTGCAGCACCTGTCACCTGATGGGGGCTTAATCATGGGTGTTTCTTTTTCCTTCTCCTGTCCCTGTGGGAAGCATCAGCCTGGTGCAGTGGGAAGAAGCCAAGTTCGGGCCCCAGAGAACAGAGAGAAGACCGTGTGACCTTGGGAAAATGATCCCTTGTCTCTCTCTGGCAAAAGAGGGTGAGAGGCTCAGGACTGATGTGGGTGACAAACCACCCCCAGGCAGAAAAGAACTGAGGCCCTTTTCTGTGCCAGGAACCGAATTTGGCCTTTTCTAGCCATTCTTTCAATTCCCATTATTCTGTGTACAGGTGTCAGAAAGGTGAGGGTGTAGGACTAACCCTGCCTTCTGCATTATCTGTCCTGATCTTAGGGAGAGAAGAAAAGTTTGGGTCCCAAAAGCAAATTAACTATAGGCAAGAAAAGTTTGTCTGGGACTGTCCCATACACCTGTGTTTTTAATGGCATACAAATAACTACATATGAAACCACCATTTGAAAATCATCCCTCACCTTAAACTTCTCAGAAGGGAAGTTCTAGAGAATAGGATATTTTGAACAATTGAAGGTTAATTAGAGGTCCTCCTTCCTCTTTTAGTCCCCAGGCTAAAGGGACCAGAATGGAAACTTGTTTTGTTTTGTTTTGTTTTTTACCTTTAATCTTAAGGACACTAAAAGTGGGGTTTCGTAAACAATTTTTCATATTCAGGATTGACAGAGAAGGAAAAGCCAGAGTTGAATCTGCTCAGACTTCAGATTATCAAAAAAAAAAAAAGCAGTAAATCCTGTACTATATTCCTTTTCCTGAAAGAAAAAGGCCATCCATTTATAGTTCTGATTGGCTATATGGGTAAGACCCACTCCCAGGTCTCATGACATCTTGGAGCTATCGTCAGGTAGCAGGCAGGACTGGGCTCGCTGGAATTCCAGACCAGAGGTTGTCTAAAGACCATACTAGGTGTGTATTTCTGAGTCCTGATGTATGAAGATGGTTTGCAGGTTGCTACTGCTGCTATTTGGTTGGCTTTTTGTAAGTCTGAGGAATCATTTAGGTTCATTTATTAGACACGGCTCTATAGGGACTTTTGCCTTTTGATGGTAAAATCTTCCCAGGTGGAAGCTAAAATTGGTCCCCAACAGAAGTAGTGAATTTTCTGAGAAGACTGGTAGAATGAATTTTCTTATATCTTAATTTTTTTGAATACCCTGTAATTTCTCAATTGCTAAGCTAATTCTCTTCTTGGAATGCATTTATACAGAGGGGGAAAATTTGCATCACTTCAACATCAAAGCAAAACCATAGCTACCACTTTAAATGCTACAAAATACCTAATGATGTTGCTTTAAAACATTTATGGTTTATAAAGTGCCTTTAATAGACTGTCACACCAACAATATAGCATAATACAGTTTTATTGACTAATAAAATATTTTAAATAACATTAATAATATTTAATATGTAACCATAATATTTAACATTTCATACAAATTGAAGTAATAACTGAGAAGGCACAATTATAAACTAAATTTTGTGTAGGTGCTTTTCATAATCTTGCTCCATTCTTCACAGCCATACTAAAAGGTTGATCTTAGTATCATTTCATAGATTAAAAAAAATGAAGTTGAGACCAATAAACCAATGGCTTCACTTGTGTCACACACCTAGTAAATGACAGAGGCAGAACACAAATCCAGGTCTTCAGATGCTAATTGAAATGGTTTTTACAGTGCATGACATTAGCCAGGTTTAAAAACATGTGTCATTCGTAAATTACATGTCCTTCTCTTGTAAGTTACACAATGGCAGAAACTTCCTGTCTTTTCATAGAGCAAATTGCTGCTTCAAAGTCCATACATTTATTTGGTGCAATGAAGATTCCTACCTGATATGAAATCCAGAAAAGGAAAATTAAAAGCAAATCAATCTGGAGAGCAAGTTGAGCATGAGTTCTCATTAGAGAAAACAAAATCCTCTCTTTTCAGAGAAGATATTTTGTACACCCTCATATGGGAGATGAGTGTGTAAATTTTGCACTGCAGGGACCCTCCGTGAACATATGGGCCCATTAATCATGAAATATTGATTGTGGATTGGAACTATGAAACAGGTTCCAAGACACGTGGGTTTGTTCGGTTGGTCCAATGTGTTAAGTAAAATAACACAGGAGCCATGTTAACATTCATCTCCTATTCTCCTTTTGTTAGCAGGTTAGCATTCACCCAATTCACATATCCTCAGGTTTATGAATTATTAATCAAAAGAGCTAAAAAGTCAATCCAATCTAGTTAGATACAGTAGTTCTTGTGGCTTCCAAACTTTTAAATAATGAATGGTTTCATCACTTCCCCAGTGGATGTCAAGCAAGGAGAATGTCTGGAATCAAAACTCCACTGGGTAACAAAAGCAACATAGCAAAAAAAAAGTAGTAATTTTTAATAATAGCAACTCCAACCTATTGTATCATCACTGCCACTCTCAAGAGGGAGCATTTCAGAATGGAAAGGAGAGGTGTCTTTAAAACAGGACTTTATAGGAGCAAATATTGCCAGAAAAAGCAACATAACATGAGGGAGCTGGTGGAGGATATAAATACATCCACACAAATAAATTGTATTGTAAAGCATGTATGCCCTTTTATTCCTAATTTTTCAGAAGAAAAACAAACCTTTCATTATTCTTTATTTGGGGGGAATTATCTGATGAACAGTTCATCATGCTGGGGAACTTGGAGAAAATAGCAAGGACTCAAAGGCAGAAATTAGGGTGTCCTTGGATTGGCAGGACTACTGTGATAATGAGACTCAGTGCTGATAGGGAGGTATTTAACGGGTAATAAAGAAATGAAAAAACAACTCAGAAACAATTGCTTGTACCAAGCTAGGAATGTGGTAGAGAAATGTACGTAAAAATATGAGCTTGAGAAACAGTATTGCTAAGTATCAATTCTTGGCAAAGGATGGATGGGTGAAGGCATGACAGAACTCACTCAAACTGAATGGTTTTAGAACTCTCCCTGGAGTACAGATAGGTCTGTGGGGCCACTTTTGTCTCTAGGATCCAGCACTACCGAAGATTAGAACCTGGGTGGCTGCACCATGGGTCCTTCATTGAATGTTTAATGTCCGAGTCACACTGTCTGTCCCAAACATTCTCATTTACACTGAGAAAATTTCAACTCGTTCTTGGAAATTCCCGCTCAGATAGGAAATCCCAAGCCACCAGTGTCAGGAATCCGGCTTCATGTAGGATTTTGTTGTACGAATTAGACCGATTGGGCTGTCCTTTCCGAAGATGCCTGTCCCGGGATTCTGATGTTGTTATCCAGGCTTCTGCCCCTAGTCCCATTGAGAAGCTCTTCAGTAAAATGTGATACATTTTACTGAATCAAACATACATAGATTAATAACAGGCCACAGGAGAGTACTTCCTTTCCCCCAATCTGAAGTTGCCATACAAAATACAAGGTACCAAGTTACATTTGAATTTCAGATAATTAACAACTTTGTAAAATGTAAGTGTGTCCCAAATACAGTGAGAGACCTACTTAGAACAAAAAGTTCTTGCTCTGAAATTCACATTCCATTGGATAGCCTATTTTTATTTGCAACATTACCCCAAAGTCAAATTCAAATCTCATGATGTTATTAACCTTTAAAATTATTTAGAAAAGACAAAATATTAATGAAAGTGCCTTGTATATAAGTAACTGTTAGGTTTATAATGTAAGTTGTTATTGCATTCCTTCCCCCTTCTGTCTATCCCTCCTTCTTTTCCTTCTTTCCAGTTTTACTGAGCTGCTAAGCCTGGATCCGTGCTACACGTGAGGATATAACAGTGCATCAAACCCAGTCCTTTTGCTGATAAAGCTCCCAAACTCCTGGGGGAGAAAGCATGTGTACAACCATTGACCTAAATGAAAATGCTTTCATATCCATCCAACCAGTCATCCATCCACTCACCCACCTACCCACCAACCCATCCGTCCGTCTGCCCATCTCTTCTTCCATCCATCCATCATCCTCCATTTAAAATCTAAATTGCTGAGGAAGAAGCTATTGCTTCTGCTTCAAGGTGAAACCTTATCACATCTTTACAGTATCTCTTTAAAGCAGATATTGCATTTTATGGATGAAAAAACCAAGTCTTAGAGAAGTTAGTGCTGCAGAGCTGGATCTAAACTCCAAACCTTAGCCTCAAAACACACCTCAATGTGATACATAACAAGAGACAGATTTAAACATGCACATTGCAACTTTCTCTCTCTCCTGCCATTTTCCCCCCACAGACTCTCTACCCCCTCTTGTGCCAAGGCTCACACATTTCTCCCTCCTGACATCAGGGGGCCTGGACCCTGTGCTCTGTCACCTGTGAGCCGGAGTTGCCTCCTTCCCCTCCCCCGCCTTCCTCGCCCTGGATCTCTGACCGCAGGGGCTGTGAAGCTGGCCTCTGCGCACCACTTTCTCAGTGGGGCACTTCCTCCCGCACTCGGCTCTTGCAAGTTGTTTATCTCGCACAAGGATAGTAACAAAGATAATATCTGTGGGACTGTATCTGTCTGGGCACAGATGTCTGCCTCTGTGGCAGCCTCTTAATCGGCCTGCTGTGCCTCACCTTCCAGAAGTCTCCTTCTTCCTCCCTCTCGAGCCCCCTCCTGCCATTTTGCAAATGATGTGCTGAAAAATAGCAGGGCAGGGCCTGCAGCTTCTCAGCTTCATCCAGGAGCATCTAAGCTACTGGAAAAGTTTTCCCTTCCTGGTTTCTGCACTACTGGATGAGGAAGACTGAGATGATGCTGGTTGTTGCTGGACCATGAATTAGGACCAGATGGAAGGGGTGGCCATGGAGACCCCGTAGGATTAGGACACAGCTCGTGTGAGGTTGTGGAGGGAAAAGAGAGAGTGCTCACCATGGGCCTCGTTTAAAATCCCCGCACACCTGACTCTGGTGGAGACCTGATACCTGTCTCCCCAAAAGAACTTTCTGCAATGTTGGAAATATTTCCTATTGCAACTGTCCAACATGGCACACCCGAGCCGATATTAAGCACTTGAAATGTGGCCAGTACTACCAGTACTACTGATAAATTGAACTCTACATTTTAGTTATGTTAAATAATTTAAATTTAAATGCCCAAATGTGGTTAGTGGCCACCAAATTGAACAGGGCATTTTCAGAACAGGCTGCCAGATGCCCTCTTGAGAGGCATGCCACTTTGGGCTGTCCCCTACAAGCAATAACAGGAGGAGTCATTGGCTTGCTCACTCCTAACTCATTTCTTCAGTCTCTCTATCGACAAACTGTGAGGAGTAATTCTTGGTTTACCGCCTTCATAACATGTTGGGAGAATCCAACGAAATAATTGACGGTAACAGCTAATATCTTCAAGATGAGCATCACTGCATTAGAAGGACGCTACCATGTGTTCTCTGTGCCCACTCCTCTTAAATTCCCACAATAATTGTTTAAGACGTTCACACACTTGTGAAGCACAAACAAGCGCAGGCATCATGTTTTTTACTCCTGCCACCCTAAAGCTTACCACCATATTTTACTGCATCTGGAGAGATGGAGCGGTGACATGGATGGAAAAGGACCTTGGTGTCTGAACAGCCTTCACCCCTGCTTCATCAGAGCACCTCGGGCAGGTTCCTTAACCTTCTTGAGAGTCCACTTCCTTATCTGTGGAATAGAATCTCAACACGTGGAGCATCAAGGCTGTCAGTGAGAATGACAGGAGCCCTGTCTTTGAAGCACTAACCACAGTGCTCAGGGTTCCCAGTAAATGTCAGTTCCCATCAGTCCCCTTAGTAAACAACCTCTGTGTTTGATGAAACATTTAGGATGAATGGTAGCCTTTGAGTGTCTGATGAAGGGCTACTGGGAAAATTACAAAGGAAAGTTCTGGGGGTCTGGTTGCAGTTCTTTCGGACAGCAAAGTGGACTGAGACTGTTCCCAAAGCCCTGTCAAATGCCTTGACATTTCTCAACTTAAGTCACTCATCTCCACTGGGTCTATTTACATGCAGTAAAGCAAAGTTTCCGGCTTTTAAGGAGAGAGGCTTTTAAGATCATATTAAAAAGACCTCAAAAGGTTTCCTAGACATCAAACAGCTCTTAAAATAATATTTTGATGATTTAATTGTAAATAAATCAGGAGCATGAGGATTAAATTTCAATCAAAATACACATGCCTTTTTAAATGAGGGGCTGGAGAACTTGGTGTAATGTGCTTGGGGTTTTATTGAACTTGGAACACTTGAAAATGCTTCGCTACTTGAGACAGCGCTCAGACAGAGCAGGGTTAGCCCTGCCTTGTTTCTCTTATATGCACCAAAGGAAATTTTAGCTGGGATGGGAGTTTTCACTTTTCGCAAGATGTAACCTGAGATATTTGTGATGCGCTGACTTGAAGCCAGGTACATTTACAGGAAGCTGAAAGTGAGGCATTATTGTCCATCGTGATGGTACAGCAAATGTGGAACTTCACAGGGAATGGTCACTTCCAGCCCAGAGAGGGGATGAAGGGGGTCTCACCCATGGCCCCAGCAGGTAGAGTGATTGAATTGTGAGGCCACATAATGGCCAATTATTGTGAGGCCAATAAATCATCTCACACACACTCGTGTGCACATGTGCAGGCAGACAGACATGTCATCGACTAGGGCCCAGGGAAGGAGACAGATTTGGGGAACATATTAACTTGCTGCTAGAGGAGCCTTGTTCCCTTGTTTCCTTCTAATCTCTAGGTCTCTTCCTCCATTCTCTAATGCACTCAAACCAGGAAACCAGAATGAAGGAATAAGATCTATGGGGATGAACTTCCTTTTTGTTCCTTTCCTTTGCTTTGCTTCCCTTTCCTTTTCTCTCATTTTCCTTATTCATCCCTCCTTTGTTCCATTTCCTCTATCCCCTTCCTCTTCCTTCCTTTCTTACCTTCTCACTCTCTGTCAATTCCCCTTGTCTCTGTTCCTTCCTCTCTTCCCTGTATTTTTTTCTTTCTTCCTCTTTCTCTCCCTTTGTCTCTCCCTTCTGCTTATCCCTTCGCTTCTTTCCTTCTTTCCTGTCTTTATTCCCCTTTTCCTCCCTTCTACTTCCCTCCCTCCCTCCCCACGTCCCTCTTTCCTTCCTTCCTATCTGCCTTCCTTTTCTCCCTCTTCCTTTCTTCTTAGTGAGTCCCCTTCCTAAGCACACCCCAGATTTCTAATGCATCCTGTTAAAATCATTCCCACATGTCCTTTCATACTCAGGGAAGCCAAGGTTCTTGTGACTCCGCCCCTACTGGATGACACTCACCTCCCTGTCCCGCAGCTGATGCCTGTGTCAGACACCTGGGCACACCTGTGCACAATGAGAAGCCACAGGTTCGGGAAGAAAGACAGTGCAGTATGAGGCCCCAACCGCATTGCTGATCGATTGGACTTGATCCATGCAGTGGAACTTGTCTGCAAACTGGCCCTACGAATCCAAGCCACCAAACTTGGTTTCAGGAGGAGGGGTAGATAGAGACCAACCACCTAATGACCAGTTTTTAGACCACAGAAAGGCCCCAGCTATGGCCTTACCTGCTTCTCTCACAGTCAGTAGAAAGATCTCAGACTTGAAAGAGCTAAGACCTGAGTTAAAAGTTCCGGCTCTTGCATTTACGTGTTAAATGTCAGTAAAAGTATTCCATCCAGGATTTCAGGTTCTTCATTTCTTTAAAGAAAGTTTTAGAAAACTCATCCCACAGGGTGGACTTGATGGGCTAATAACGTCAAGTCCGGAGGGAAACCCTACCCAGCCATTCTTGTAAGGCACCGGGCTGACCGTGGGTCCAGGCTTAATGGGCAAAACCTCAGTCGGCTCCACTCCAGTGGCCTCTGTGGGGGCCACCTGCACCAGTAGCCTGACCCTCAGATCAGGAAGTGTCTGGAGCAAGACATGGGGAACAGTTTGGGTAACTGGGGGTGGAAGACGCCTGCATTCTGGGGGACTCCCATGACTGGGCGAACCTAGTTCACGGGAGACAGTCTGCAGATCATTGCAGCCTTATTTTCTCTGTGAGATGGTAGCAATGACCGAAACAAGGAAGAAATCATAGCGCTGGCTAATGTGCTTATTATCAATCCTGCGTGCACTTTCCTAACTGCTCCCCTGCTTTGTGAGCAGTCAGCCTCCAGAGAGTCCTGCATCATGGTTACTGCAGCTCCCTTTCACAGAGGGGGAAACTGAGTCTTTGTGGGGTTTCCTGGCAGACAGGAGTGGGTTGAGCTTAAACACTAAGAACCAGTGATCCTACAACAACAAGGAAGTTGCTTGTTGTAAGGCTCAATGAAATAAAATATATCCAAATGATTTGCCATCTCTAAAGATCTAGTCAAAGATGGGTTGCTTTTTATTAAGACAAATACGGTTAATAATTAGCATTAACACTGAAATATTACTATTAAGTCCATTACTACAAGTACATTATCATATTATTAATATTGATTGATAATACCAGTTAGTAGTCATACTAAGTGATCTACTAAAAATAATAATAACAACACACTGCAGCTACCCCAGTTTATTTTAGCCCAACTTTTCTAACCGAGTTCTGCTAAGGTCCCAGGCTAGATATGTTGGCGAGTCACTGATTTATCATTAACCTGTACTTACGTGGATTAAGGATGCTAACTCCTAAAACATTGCTTTTTAAGTTAGATTTGCCCATACCTTGCTTTTCAGATGGATATTGTGGAATCATCTTACTGGTTCTGGCCACCCCTCCAAGGATGACTTATCTTTCAGGGTTTGGCCCTTTCCTTCCCTTCTCCAAGAAGACAGCCAGAGAAGGCCATGGCTCCCCTTCCCTGGATGGGAGTGTTGTTATATAACTGGCTATTCTGACTTGACGCTGAGAGCTGGCCTCTGGTCACTACTGCCCCCACAGCTGTATCCCACTTCTTAGTTGGGCAAGTTGTGGCCTGGCAGAGGAGAGAGGGCATAGGCCTTGGGGTCAGTTCTTGGCTCTGCTGTATCCTACCAGGGTGGCATTGGGCACATCATTAAAACTCTCAGATCCTTGGGTTTCTCGTCTATCCCATGGACATCAAGGTCTGCACTGTGGAAAATGAAGACGTGCTGCATGAGCAGCAGTTGCACAGGCCCCAAAGGACAATCAGTCTTGTTAGTTCTTCTGACCCCTTCCCCTGCTTGTATTCTGACCCTGGTGCATGTGGAAGATGGTCAGATGTCCCCATGGCAGGGGATGGAGTAGAGAGGTCATGGACACAGATAGACAGAGGTGGCTTCAGGTCGCAGCTATGCACATGCTGGGGGACAAGAACAGAGAAAGCCACAAAATGTCCTACAGCTTTAGTTTCCTCCCCTGTGATGAGAATCATACCTGCCTCTGAGGGCAATGAGGAGAAAGAAATGAGCTGCTGCATCCCAAGCCCTAGCATACCAAGAAAACAGGTGCTTTAAAAAATGTTCATTCTCTCCTGTCCTTCTTCACCAGAGCTAGTGTTTCAAAGATAGTGATGAAGAAGAGGGAGGGAAGATGAACAAAGAGAGGGAGAAAGAATGGTCCTCACACTCAAGGGCATGTCTTAGTTTATGGAGCCTTTTAGCAAATATAACTTCAAATGGAATTTACAGCAATGCCAGGGGAAGGCATTATCATCACATCCATTTTACAGCTCTAGTAACTGAGGCACACTTGGCTTATAGGACTTGCAAGGCTTCTCCAGCTCTAAAGCTCAGCATGTTTGAATTGGTACTTGATTCCCAATCCTGTCTACCTGTGTCATCAAGGGAAAGGGGTCTCACCTTCCATCCTGGTCCGTTTGGACTCAGAAAACAAAGTCGAGCCTTCTTTGCTGTGAGGTACAGAGAAATGAGCAGGCCTCCTGGCTTCCACACTTGACTCTCCTTCCCACTAGGCACATGCCTCCCCTGCCTCTCTGTCTGCATATGGTAAGCTTCTTTCTGAACTGGAGCTCTCTCATGTGGATAATGATAGGGTTGGATCCCATAATTTTTAACAGGCCCTCCTGCTTCCATCACATCTTTAAAAAGACTGAATATTTAAAATATTTTCTTTTCAGATAACCTTAGAAAAGTTCAAGACCCAAAGACCAACTTCAATTTTTTTTTTTTAGAGTAGCTGTGCATTTAAGAAAAGTCGTTCGGAAGCTACAGGTTCCCATACCACCCTTCCTTCACCGTTCATGCACAGCTTTCCTTATTAACATTTGGCATTAGTGTGATTCCTCTGTTACAATTGATGGAACAGTGTTGCTATAATTGTATTATTTACTTCAGGCCATAGCTTACCTTAGGGTTCACTCATTGTGTCGTACAGTTCTATAGAATATCAATTTTTTTTATTCTGGCAACATATATACAACTAAAAATTTCCCATTTTAACCATTTTCAAATATGCAATTCAGTGGTGTTAATTACATTCACATTGTGGTGTTAACCTAACCACCATCTATTGTGAAAATGTTAAATTCAACCTTATGGGTTTTCTAGGGATTAATTGTTAGGTCCTATTCAAAGTCCACATCAATGACCTGGATAAAGACAAAAAACATCTATTCCTATATATGCATAGCCCAAAGGAAGTGCACAAATGGTAGGTTTTATAATGCAGCTCAAAAAAAATAAGAACATCAAGAAACTGGAATCATGAGCTAAAGCGAAGATTGTTCTAGAGGAAACAATACCTGAGCCAAGGCTGAAAGGATATTTTCCTATGAAGAACATGAAGATAGACAAGCTGTAACCGGGGAGACACTGGGGAGACTTTATTTCTGTCTTCAAAGATGACAAGGCCACTGATTCCAGACTTCTGTTATAAAATGTACTCCCAAGGACAAAACGAGCCAAACACAAACCCAGGTTGTGCCCATGAACAGTGGAACAGATGCTCGCCCTCTGAAAGAGATGCTCTGGCAGTAGCTAACTCCAGCTCATTCCCTCAGCCAATATTCCTAGAGGAGCACCTCTGCCTGCTCCCGAACAAGCAGGGATGATCAAGGCTGGTAAACCTCTTCTGGATCATGCATCCTAGAGGGAGAGGTGCAGAATCATACACAGGTAACATGTACCTGTGCATTGCATAATGGGACGCAGGTAAACAGGTGCATGAATAGGACAGATTAATACACAGGTAAATATGAACATGAATAGTACAGAACGATACACAGGTAGCATGTACAGGAAAAGACACAGGTAATACGAACATGAACATTGCCTGAAGGAACACAGGTAAACGTGAACACGAAGAGTGCATAATATATAGGCAAAACATACATGAACAGGACACAATCATGCACAGGTAACATAAACATGCACAGTGCAAAGGATGCAGTGCAATGGATATATGGAAATGACCCAGGACGAGGGCCAGGGTCATTTAAACCTGGGCATTTAAGGCAGCCTAGCAGAGCCTCTTTGCACTGACTATTGGAAACCATTAAAAATTAAATTAACAAGATCATCTGCAATCCCCACCATTATTTTACCCTGATGATAGGATGTTAGAATATGAATGCAGTTTGAAAGATAGCCCCATCTCTTTGATACATCAAAAAGCCCTCTCCACTAGACTAGTACTTTGGTGAGATGCTGGCAGTCAAAGCTACTGCTCGACTATTCTCCTGATGTCATGTTACAATGACAGAAGCTCTGGATATATCAATTTAATCTCGGTTCAAAAACCCTCTTAGTTCTGCCCTAGTGAAGTCAAATGGACTTTTATCATTTTAGCACAAAATGCTCAGTTTGTCAAGAGGAAAAAATGCAGAAAGTGGTTGAAAATATAATCTTTTCTGGAAGAGAGGATTCTGAAAGTTACTTGGTAGTAAGAGAATTTCCTAAGAAAACCCAGCTATGAAGAATGCAAGCACAGGCTTGTGAACCCACCTGACACTTTAACATCATGAAATTAAATATGAACAGCTATGTCAGGTAGTATCATCCTTATGTACATTTCCAGGCTCCGATGTAAATTTTCTGTCTGTTCACTGGTACATGTTAAAGATATATCTGTGTCTGATGGTGGATCTCTCATCCAGCAAATACGCTTCATCAAGCAGGGAACTTCCTCTGTGAGGACTGGTTTCCAATCTGTAGAGTACGGATAAGGGTAGGAGTGGATGTAGATGTATCTGGGATGTAGAGTCCAGATGGCTTGGTAGTCTCTGGGACACTGTACACATTGGATGGCTGAAACCCAGTCTGTCCTCAAGTTCTATGACACTGTCTAGGACCACTTGACCTCTTTGGAGACTTCAGAATCTACTCTGCCTCCAGAAAGATGGTGTAATCTAATGATCACAAACCCAGCTGATATCGATGTTTTATCTTCATTGTATTGGCAAGAAACTGGAGGCTCTAATGTTTAAGAAACTTCCAGGATCTAGTAAAGGGACACTTTATTTTCAAAACCCAAGCTTTTCTGATGCCAATGCCTAAGCTTTTCCCTGTCACCTTAATTGCCCCTAAGAGCCATCTGTGGAGATTCTGAGATAGAGACACTGAGTCCTGGCAAGAAGCTGTGGCCTGGCCTCCAGGCAAACCCCACCCCCACCCCTTCCCTGGCCTGTCTGAAGAGTCCTCTGCTCCATCTGGTGAGATCTGGGAACCTCTGGTCCTGTTACCAAATCGCCCTCCCAGGTCCCATACCTTGAAGTCTCTGGAGAGGGAGGACTTGAGTAATAACCATGCTAATGACAAAGCCCTAACGGAAGACCCCAGTAACCTCTTGGTTTCTTCCCTTCCCATGGCCGCGGTAATGAAGCCCTGCAGGCACTGGGGGAGAAACATGATCCAGCTTAGGGTTAGCTAAGAGGTGGTTTGTGGTCAGGCGCCCAGCAGATGGGTTCAAATTACCTGACTTTAATTTCAAGTAATTGGCAGACTGGATTACCCTCCTGCTCAGGGGACTTGGAACAATGTGGCTCTGGGACAACGTGGACAGAACCGATGGAAATGGAGACTGCTCCCACTGGGGATGGTGCAGGCAGGCAGGGAGGGCCAGGTTCTGGACACAGGGGAGCCCACAGTGATCCAAGAAGCTGGGGCAGCCCAGAGTCCTTCAGTCTCCAAGCAAAGCTTCTAATAATGCAGTAAGGACACTCTTGCAGAATTCACAAAGACCTCTCCAGAAGACTAGAGAGAGCTAAAATCATGAAGGTCAAGATTTGATTAGATAATCCTTCCTGTTCTGTTTTACTTTTTTTGCTTTTTGGGTTTAATTATCAAAAATGTTTATGCATATACACATATTTCCAAATGCATACATAGCCTGCTAAGGGGCCTTTTATATTCTTAATAATTACCAGACTTCACTGGAGACGTTCTAGGCACTAGGGTAATTATTTATGTGCCTGGTCTTGTATAATGCTAAAAGTACCTGTGTGGGATAGAAACTCCTATAGCCATCCGCTTACAGTTGGTGAAGGAGGTTAATGAGTCTGCTCGAGGTTACCTGGCTCCCCAAGGAAAGCTGGACTCTTTCCTAATCCCATAGATAATAAAGTACCCCAATCCCTTAAACCACTGCTCTTGTGAGCACAGGCTTTTAGTCTCTTCCTTTGACAATGCCAAGGGCTTCTCCTCCAGTGTCTCTTGCACCAAACTTTCCCCAGTCTCCTCATTGTTCAAAAAAAAAACATTCATATGGACATTCACGTATTTATTAATGCAAAAGCATGCTACTTAGTGCAGCGTTCCAGGCATACACTAGGCACTCAATAGATATTTGTTGGTGAATCAGTGGGTGAGGATGCAATGATTAATAAGACAGGGTTCTTCATGAAGAGCTTCTGCACAGTCTGGTAAGGAAGACAAAACTAAAAATAAATTCATACACACCAAGATGGTAAGTTTTACAATAGATGATGCTGAAAAGAATTGTTATGAGGGGATAAATACAGGCATGGTAAAAAAAAAAAGCCTTATTTAATATTGAAAATGCATATGTAGTAAGCATTCAGTGAATAGATTGTTTGGCTTCCCCAGTAGGCTATCATCTCCAGGAATGGAAGGTGTGTATATGTATGAGCATGTGTGTGACTTAGTGTGCATGAATGTGTGTATACATGCCTTTACCTGGATACGATTGTGTGCATGCATGAGTGTGCATGCATCTCTGTATGCATTGCATGTACACATGTGTGTGGCTGTGTGTGTGTGCATGTGCATGTGTGTGTGTGTGTTTATTCTTCTTCTGTGCCCTCGTGATCCTAATCCATAGCTGGCCTAAGAAAGATGCTTAAAGAAAAGAAAAGAAGGGCTGAGATCAAGAGAAGAGGCAGTTAAAATGTCACCCCAATGCTTCCTGAGGGGTTTTGAAAGGCAGTGTGAGTTATTCTGTACTCTGCATTTGTTCTAAGAAGTGCTCTCTGACAGAGCATCTGGGAACAAGACCAAGAGAAAATATAGCCATCTTATTCCTACCTGCTCAAGAGCTATAAGCCACAGCTTTCTGAAAGATGTACCAGGGAGAAAGATGAGCTTGCAGGGAAAGCAGATTGTACAGGAAGCTGGAAAGTATCATCATCTACAAAACAAGGATATGCTCGGCCTGGTGGGGTTAATGAGAGAATATTCTAGCAAGTTGATCATCAAGAGAGGTGTTAAACCCTTGATAATTCTCAGGGTCCACATGTGCAAAATGGGACTAACAAGGCACCAAACAAGATTGCTGTGACTCTCCAATGAGATGATGTGCCCCTGAGGGTTTTATAAACTGATCTACAGAGGTACTGGCTAACTGATAAATGTATATAGCCAGAAGTGAATCTTGCACCTTTTGTGCATTACGTAATTGTTACTGCCAACTGAACAATTCTCACATCAAATTCTACGTTATTTAAGTGGCCACCGAGAAGACCTTAGGCCCCCAGACAGTTAAACCACGTTGGGGCCACCTGGTACTTGAAGCACCTCAAGGGCCTTCATAAAACTGCTAGGTGACCACAAAACTAACCACCGGTTCCTCTGAAGCCCAGCGTGAGCAGCATGCACCCGGCTGGCTGAGAACCACGGGGAAAAAAGGATGATGCAGCATTTTGTTGGCTCCCTGTCTTGAGCGTGCAGGCAGGCCTAGAGGTGGCCAGCCAAATTATCAGTTTCTCACAGAAGTTTTCTTCCTTTGACCTGCCTGGAAAGTCCCACAGGCAGGGATGTTGATGTGCTACCCCTCTCTACGTGGTACCTGGGCTGTTCTTTCCGGGACTACAGACCTTGAATACTTAATGTTTGAAAAAGTTTGAGTGACTTCAGGTTTAAAGGGCATTGGCCTTTTGACAAAAGCAGCATGATTAGCTTTTCATGGTCAGCCTTCAGGGGATGGAGGGGGAGCTGGGACAAGCCATGTGTGTTCTAAAATAGATCCCATAATGGGAATATAGTATAATGCCTTATTTTAGGAGGTCCCAGATTTGGGACAGAGCCTGGGTATATACTGACACCACCCAATTCATTTGAAAATTTTAGATCACCCTAACTTTAACCCTATATTCCATATGTACACAAACAAAATCCTATTTCATCCTGTTGATTTCCTTCTTGGAAAATCAGAGAGGTCAGTTTTTTTAGTAAATCAGAGCTTGGAGTCTGGAGTCAGAATACTGGTTAGAATCTCAGAGCCACCACAATAGGCTAACTATGCAGCTTTGGGCAGTTCATGGACCACTTTGGGCCTCTCATTCAGTAGGTCTGGGAATGGGGCTCTGAGAATCTGCATTAAAACAATGGGCATTGTGTTCCACTGAGAAACCTTCCCTGATTGCCCCATGGGTGAAGTTCAGAGGATTAGTGGCCCCTGAAAACGATAGAGAAAATATTATTACCTGACATTTCCAAGTAGGAAAGGACATTTGGGGGTCATAGAGTCCCAATGGGATCTCTGATTCGAAAGCAACTTAGAACCAGCAATGGAGAGGTCAAAAGAGAGAGGATGACTGGCAATGACACCAAGATTTAGTCCCAGTGCCCTTAGAAGAAAGTGATTCTCCTACCTGATTGGGAATGTGTGGTAGGTGATAGGGTAGATGAAGAGTTCCATTTATACATGTGAAGATCCAAAAGTGTAGGGGCATGGCAGGTTTCAACATGGAGACATCAGGGAGAACTGGGAGAGACCAAACAGGCCCAACTGAGGGTTTCCCATACACAAGCCACGGATGGTGTGGGCTCAGAGAGGAGTTCCAGGGGGGAGAGGAATGGGAAAAATGTAGAATGTTCAAACAGATGGAGAACAAAAGGGCTGGGACTTTATAGATGAGGTCATTTGAGGTGTTCCTGGAAGAATGATGAATATGCTTCTTTTTTTATATTTTATACGAATGTACCATATGCATATAAAAACAAGATTCTAGGAATAGTAGAACCCACAAGATTTCTGAAACCCCCCAGTTCATGGCTTTTACTGGTATGTTGGGGAGCTAAACGTGGTACTCCATATTGAGACTCAACCAGAAAACATTGCTTGTCCTCACCTTGAAGACAAGTGCCACTTAAGACATTTATTCAATTTCACAAAATCACAAACCGGAAGTCAAAGTCTCAGGTCCTGAGAGTCTGATGACCATCTTTCCAAATGGAAACCTCAGAGGGCCACATCTTTGCCAGTAGTTCAGGAGACAGCACAAAACAGAACAGATAGACAGCAAACTCCTCAAAGCTATTTTAGCAGCTAAAAAATAAACTTTGCTGAAGCGCTGATTCTACAAAGCAAACTTCTCCCAATTGCTTTCATGAGATGAAAGGGAACTGGGTTGCATCTGTATGGCCCAGCGTGCCTGTCCTTGCCACTGAAGGAAGTGAACAGGGGAAGGAAATGTCAGAAAGAAACCAAGTAACTTCTATCCCATGCACATTTATTGAGTGCCCACTATTTGCCATGTTAGGCCCTCGGTTATCTAGAAAGAGGGCCTAAGGCTTGGCTTCTTGAATCTCCATTTGAGTGAAAGACTCAAAGCACTTAAGGGTCATCCTCGTGCCTCCCCCTCTGCCCTGTGGAACACACCTCTGGAGGCCCTGGATCTCAGTTTCCCATCTTTAGGTTGAGAGATAACCTCCTCCTCCTCTTCATGTGTCCTCTCTCAAAGGGGAGCCACGAACACAAAAGGAGTCAAGGTGAGAGAAAGACTTGTGAAAGTGAAACTCCTCAGCTGGGAGGTGGGCTTTGCACACTGTGCTTCTACAACCCCATAGGCATTTTTGGAACCCACTTATTTACATTTGTAAGCTTTGGAGAATTAAATGAACAAACAAACAAATAAATATTCAATGTCACCAAGTTCTTCTTTTCATCTAAGTACAGAGGTTACCAATCACCCCTTGAAAAGGAGCAAGCATTGTAATATGAATCTATGATCATGTATTCAAAACCTTGGGGCCACGTGTGCTCTGTAATTCAGATTTAAGATGGAAATACGCTGTGTGCACTCGATATCATTTAGCCCCCACCCCTGTGGGGTCTGAGGTAGCAGCTTGCAATCAAATACATTAATATTTCTGCAGCAAAATGTATGAATATGTGCATAAAGAGGGATAAATAAAGACTATAAATAGCCTTGTGTCAGTCAGCTTGTGTTGCCGAATGAGTTCAGGTCAGGTCAGTTTTTGCAGTCAAATGAGTTACAAAATGTAAGCTTTCAGGGCTTTAGGCTTTCAGGATTGCATGGAAAGGAGTATGGACCTGTGATCATCATTATCATTGATGGGTATTTATCACATGCTAGCCTCTGTGCTAAGTGTGGCTTTGTTTCAATTAGTCCTGTGTTGTAACAAAGAAACTGAGACTTCAAGAGACCATGTGGGGAGTAATTAGCAAGGTTGGTCTCTGTGCCTAACTCCACAGCTCAAGTTTTGAATTAGGACAACAGATCAACCTTTTATGACTGTCATCTTGGAGTCCTTGGAATGATTTGAGAACTGAAGTGATACAAGGGGCCAAGAAAACCGCACATTCTGGCATTCCTGCCTTTACTGGGACCTCCTTCTAGTTAAGAATAAAGGATAATGTTAATATGAGGGCAATCAGATAACAAATAAAACACAAGCCCATCAATTTCTTTTCTAGGGTTTCAAAGAATCAGGACTTTGGGACTGAGTCAAACTGGAGTCTTCACCCTCAAGAACAATGCCAGTTGCTCAATACCTTCCCCGATTTTAATATTATATCTCATGGCAGATTACCCTTCTCTAGTTTTGCCCCTTTTGCTTATCCCACACCACTGGTGGATTTATCTTTCTCAAAGTTATCTCTTAACATCTCTGCTGGAAAAACTTTACGCACCCTAATGTCTGCAGGAGTTCAAATGTTTCACCTTGACTTCCAAGGATTCCAGTGTACTGAATACCTCTTAAAGTAAACTAAACTATATGATGCACCATTATTTTTCCATACTAAATTACAGTCCCTATTGTTTTTCCACCTATGGTGTACCCTTTCCTTGGAGTTTAAGCAAAAGTCGCCATGCATTTTAACACCCAGCTCAAATGTCACCTCCTCAAAGAAGGCTATGGAGCACAAAATGGAAGCAAAGCTGCATATTCTAGGGACACATGGCTCTTATTTTTACTTCTCTTCTGGCAGTTTTTAAATGGCTTTTATCTGAACCATTCTTTTAGGTTTGCTTTGTTTAAAATGGAAAGTTGAACCCATATTATTAATTTTATTAGTGAAAGCATTTTCTGATCTGTATGTTTTTGTTGCTATGTTGAATAAGTAGAACTCAACTTCATAGGATGCAAATATAACATGATATTAGCTTAGCTATAGAACATAAAGGTTACAAATTCAATTCCCTGATTTATTAGGCTTTCAACCTATGAGATTCTCAGACAACATCTCAGTGTTAGGTAATTATTTTCAGATATTTTCTCTAGGTTAGGATGAAGATAAATATAGTTGCAAAGTATTCTTTAGGAATAACTATTTATTTACCCCTTCTTATCCATACTTCACATTTCTATGATCAAAAATAGTAATCTTTTCCCACTGTTCTCTAAAAAGCTCACACAGTTTAAAAATTTGTTTTTACTTCATTTAGCTCTATACTATTTCAAATGTCACCGCTTCTCTCCATTTAGTTTCTAAGAGCAATTGTATGCACAGCAGGGATGGTGAGCAGTAGTGTAGATTTTCCCGGCCTTTAGGTACTGGTTCAAGGAGAGAGATCTGGGACACTGGCAAACTTATCAGTGGAGGCTTGGGATACCTTTCAATGGGTGGATCCCTTGTTTTGTTGCATTCTCAAGTGCTTGGATCAGCCATGTGTGGTAGGTCTATATGTAGATTTCCAGGGAAGGCTTTTTGTTGAAATCTGAATGACAGGTAAAAAATTTTCCAGAGATTTGTTCTTTAATAGTATTTTTTGTGAGTTGAGGGTCTGAAGTTTTTGAGGTAAAAGTGGCTTTTTTTTTTTGAGTTACCATCCTTTCTATGATTCTTCAGATAAGCAAGAGACTTCAATGCTGAATTTAATCATGGAAGGGGCTGCTATATCATTTAGTCTATTGGGCTCTCCAGCAATTCTGCTGACTCCCAGGGAGGCCATATAACAGGAAGGCCTTTTTGCAAAGAGGGCTTTCCTAATTAGTCCTGATAACCCCTACTAACCTTTCTTCATTCATCAGTTTTCCACACCTTGTGTTGCCTTTAGTCTGATGGGAAAGCCACTTTGACCCTTGGCATGTCCCCAGTAGCCATATAGCAGACATAGATATCCTTAACCAGTTTTGAAGTTTGGATGCCTTTACTCACTTTGGATGGCCACATTGACATTCCCAAGATGTCCTTGAGACAATTACAGTCCAGTTTGGCACTTGCATATTGGGGCCATGATTGCCTGTTACATGGTCTGCTGCTGACCACCTTGCCTTCAGTCTCTGCTCACATAACGTTAGCAATGGATATCTCTAAGGGATGAAAAATTGTGTATGTTTGGACAAAAAGAAAAAAATATTATTTGTTGCTTGTTTGTCTTCTTCAAAGAACTTTTGACATTGCTTAGAACATTGATAATGGATATGAATCCATCTCATTAAAATAACAAAGTTATTATTCTAAAATAAAATGCTCCTTCTGGATTTGTTTCTGATTGACACCATGTATCACATTTCATTCAAAAACAGCACAATATCAATGTGCCAGGCCCTACATTTTGTGTGGACTTACAGAAGAAGTTCTGGTCATCTCTGGCTTCACAAACTTCCAGTTCAGAAGAATAGATGAACATAGGCTCATTATACCTTACTTAGACCCTCCCTCTTTCTTCACCCCTCTAACATGCTGGGACGTGTCTTTTGATCTATCTCCTACCCTACATCTCCTGAGAGTGTGGGACTTTCCTTCTGGAGTTTAGATCACCAAGAGTTGGCATTTTTCTTCCTGTCACTAAGCTGAGATGAGTTGAGTGGGTACAATTGACAAGCTTCTTCCTTTTGAAAGTGTGGGTGCTTGCAACATTTTCTTTTCTTCCTCCCTCCTGGAACTGCAGCAGTGAGAATGCCAATGAAGAGTGGGTGGTTCCAAGCCAGCCATCCAACGGACTCCCTAAGTTTCCCAAGTTTAAATGTATAAATTGATAGGGGGTTGAGAAAGATCAGAAAATATGCTGTGTGCTCCCTTACCCATATTAGAAGATGCTTAGAACACTACCAGGTTAGGATACTGAAATTATATTGAACTTCATGCTAATAGAAAATCGATGCTGATTCATTCTAAGGCTAATATCAGTATATACTGAGAAGGCCTTTATGTTCATACATTTGAATGTTCCAACTTAGATCTCAGTTCCCTCAGTTTAGACATGACTTTTTCATGGAAAACTCTCAAGCCACCTCCTTCCAATATATTCCCCTCCACATTCTCCATTATGAGCCCTCCTATAATCCCATACTCACCTTTTCACTGCATTCATTAGATATATGGGTGTATGTTTAATGCCTGCATTTACCAATTGACCCTGAATTTCACTAGGAGATGGAGGGAGTGGCTGGGTTTTGCTTATCATTGTTCTTTAAAATACCACATAGTGGTATTTATTTAATTTATTTATTAAAAAAATACTTTATTTAATTGGAATAGGATTTACTATTTTGTTTGATTATCATGGAGACATTTTGGGTCACACAGGTAGATTTTGTTATCTCATTTGTCAGATGAGGAAACTGGTTCACAGGGCTGGTGACTGCATCAAGCCAAAGGTCTAGAACCTATGCTTTCTAGTTCTTATAAAAATGTCTATTTCAGTTATATGTGTCCTTGCTCAACATAAGAGAAATATCTGGGAATCATTGTCTGTGGAATGATGACTAGGTGGCCACTAAAAGTAATCACAGGAAATCATAAGTTATTGCTCATGAAAATACTTTAGAGAATTTTGTGCGTAAGGGTTATCAATAGTGCCTCAGTTTCCTTTCTCTACCAAGAGGGCAAATGTGCTTGGTATGCCTGGTTAGTGTTGTTTTCAGGAGCAGATATAATATCCGGGATGGAAGATTTTGAGAGCTGTCTCTGTGTCAAGTAATGGAAGTTAACTTCCATGACATCCCCATTTTGAGTGCCTGCTCTGTGCCATGGTGATAGAAGTGCATTTCTACAAGAGCCCCACTTCTGGTGCTGCTACACCATAGTTCTGGCAAATCCTAGGTACTGGCTAGAAGCTCAACAGCAAGTGTTTTAGAAAATTTTTAAGACTTATGCTCTTACAACATTTTTACCCTAGAATAAATAACTTTAAGAACTCCAGTCTATGCCCTAAGCCATGATATTCCCTACATTCCAGAATGCTAATTCTCTGAGAGTTCTATTTAGAAATGCTCATCTTCACTTGGCCCTGGGCTCTATCCATTTTAGTTTGTGGGCCAGAAAATTGGCAAGGTGCATTAGATGCATCTTTAAGATTACCTTGGCAATATGTTCATCAAGAAGGGAAATTTTCCCTTCGAAAGAAGAAACTTGAAACATGTTATGCTGAACTAATCTCAGTACTTAGTGGTATCAACTAACTATATGCACATATTGCCATCTTGCCTTCAATTGCTTGGCTATGTGGTAGTCAAATCCCACTTCAGAGGTGATAGAAGTTACTTCTACAACCTGCAAGCTTCTTTTTTTTATGAAAATTTTCTCCAACAAAATTAAATTTTCCTAGTGATGTCCTTTAGTCAGGTTCCCACATTTAAAGGTTAAAAAATTGCATGTTCCACCTCCAAAGTGAATAATCCCCAAATTAACGTGACTGCCTCTTGATGCAGTAAGTGGTAGTCGACGAGAGGTATTGATGATCAACTGTAGAAGAAAACCTTTTACCTCTGAACTGTACAATATTCTGAATTGGAAGTTCAGACCATATCATATAATACCAAGGTTAATAACAAAATTAAATGAAAATGTTATTTTCATAATTGTCTAGTAAATATTTAAAACCAATCCATCAAGCTATAAAAATGGGCAGCCCAATCGTGATTCTTTCTGAGTCCAGGAATCTAACTGGCATCAGCACCATATTCCTCCACATTCAACTTTGCTGTTTCTCAGACTTCTGTTTTGTTCAGAACCTTGACTTGCAACTATTATTGGACCATACCCTCCTGCCCTCCACCTCTTACTCACAAGAGCTCTTTTGGGCATGCTTAGATAGCTCCATCTTATCCAACCTTTGATTAATGGAATCTGAGAGCTAGTTTTTGGATTTTCTTTGAGGAAGGGAATCCTTCTATGTCTTGCATCCAGGAGTGTGTGACTGGTTTAAGAACATCTTATTTTGGTCATGTATATAACTCACTGGGACCTGTTACCTAGAGAATGCATATAATAGCTGCATCTAGATGGGATGGGATGGACATCTTGAATATAAGAACATGGAAACTGAGAATTTCTTTATCAAAGAGCTTTACCGTTCATTGACCAAAAGTCTTCTAGCAAGCTTCATCATCCTGTAATTATATGTGGCCATCTCAAGGACTTCGGTGAAGGACTGTGTGAGAACCTATGGTGGAATCTTTGGTAGGTCCCTGGTAATCAAGCAACTTATTTCTTGCATGCCTCGTCTTTTATTCTAACATTAAATCATTCATGTAATTATTCATTTATACAAATGCTTAAGCATTTGTTATGTGCCAGAGATACTGTTTGGGCCTTGAAAATGCAGAGAAAAGTAAAATATTATTTTTGCTTCAAATTAAAACAGTGGGAGAGTTAAACATGTAATAATAAACTAGATTGAGAAGCACAGTTACTTCTGTTCTTTACATTTTCTTTTTAAATGTCTTCCATTGTTTCAGGTACACATCTCTTCCACTTCCCAGTGATACTAAATACAAATGGTAATTTTTCCCTGACCTCTTCAAAATGAAGACAACAGCAGTGAGTAGAAGGAGCACTGGACTAGGAAATGGGAGCTAGGAATGTTTCCCCTACCTCTGCCCACTTGTCACTTGTGCAAACTTGTCATTGATTTGTGGCACTAAGTTTCATTTCTACAGCTGTGAAAAGGAGTTACTAGTAGCTGCTCCTGTGTCTTGGACAAAGGAGACGGTTCTTTGTGAAAGTGGTTTGAGAAGTCTACAATACAAAGCAAATGTTGACTGGTGGTATTAATTAACTTTCTATAAGCCCATTTATCATTCTATGAGCTAACTCTGGATAGTATGGAATGAAGAGACAAGAAGGCAATGGCCATTGAATTTTTTCTCAATCTCATGAAAGATCTAGAATCCCCTCTAGGAAAATGCATTAATCTGTAACATTTGTCAAAAATATATTAGGTTCACAGACTCTCTGGTGGCCCATTTATGGAAAGCATAAATAACTCCTGGGCCCCAATTAAGAACTGTTGGTTCGAAACAGAATCTTTGGAACTCAGTAGGTAAGGCCAACCCATTCTAAAGGAAGTAAACATCTGACAAGCCTGGAAATTACTGAGTACATATAGAAGTGCCCTTCCCCATCCTGTACTGCTGAATATGGCCATGCTTATTTACATCTTATCATTTCTTTTAGTAAAACAAAAGAGCACCATCTGCCCAACCACATTCTGCTTCCAGGAAACTGAAACGAGAACGGATGTTGTCTTTCACTGCTTGTTTTCATTTTTCTTCTTCCTTTTATGCGTGACTCTTTTTGGTTATTGCAGTCTCAAAAGAAAACATACACTAGGAGTTGTGTCTTTCCCACATTTCTCACTTGAATTTTCCAAAGCTTGGACAGGTCCATTCCTTCAACATCGGATGCTTGTTCCACAGGAGAATAATGAATACTGTTAGCATGTCATACCTTGCATGACAGAGACTGTGTCTTTTTCTTTGTTCTTCTATTCCCAAGCCGTCAGCTCTTGCTAAATCTGGGTTGAGATTATGAGACCTGGAACGGGCCAGGAAGCACTGTGGGTGAGACATTACAGGAAATGGTTTGACAGACTAGAGCTCCAGGGTGTGGCCTAGAGGGGGACCTGCCTGTGAACAGACCTATTGACATCTATCCTTGATTCCAAAACCAAAGGTCCCAAATGAGGAAAATAATCCCCTGACCCTGGGGGTGCTGCTCCAAAAGATAGCTCAGACTTATTTGGAAGAACATGTGACAATGTGTAAATTGTAGGTTCAGGCATACAGTTCTTGGAGGCTATCCAAGGATTTCCTAAGAAAGACGGAAGCTTTGAAATATGAGTAGAAATGTGCCACTGTCCCCTCTTTATTTTTCTACATGATAGCTTGACATTCTATTCCTTGGTAGACAACCCTTTAAATGAACATCTACTTATTGTCTTCAAGGGATGATAGCCGAGAAGGAAGAAAGGTGGGTCACCAACCCCTGTGATTTGAAGAGCAGCCTGGGATTTAAGCAGAGAAGGGACTAGGGGGTTAGGAGGAACTCATATAGCTCAGACTACAGTAAGGCAAGATCAAAGCTGGAGTGTCCAAGTCAGCGGCCAAAAGGGTTATCAGAGGTACAAAGAGAAAGTTCACATCCCACCCTGGGAGGAGCAGGAGGCAGCAAAGTTCAACACACAGTAGTGAAAGAGAACTTAGCTAGCTGGTTGAGCTTGAAGAAAGATTTTTTGTGTAATGAAAAATGAGGTTTCTGAATATCTAGGTGCCGTCTATCATCTGTATAGCCTGGGAACATCCCTAATCCCTCTGAAACTCACTTCCTTCTTTTATGAAAAGAAGATAACGGTGATATCTGTGCCCACTCTCCATGCCCAAAGGCAAGTGTAAGGCCAGAGATTGATAATACAGTTTACATGAAGTTCCATTGTGGGGCCTATCATCTTGTAGTGCAAGGAGTTCTTCTGGATTTGCTGTAGGCTGTAAGACAAATAGACTCAATATACTGACAGTCTAATTGGGAAAGGAAGAGATATGAACTAACACTTATTAAATGCCAGCTTTATCTGCAGCAATTTCCACAAATCGTATCTTATTTGATTTTAGTCATCTTAATGATGTTCTGATGCTCAGAGCATGTTACTGTTTGCATAATTGCAGAGGTAAGGTCCCATTCACAAGAGCCACGGGAGCTAAAAGAGTGGACGCAAAAGGCAGCCAAGGGTTTTCCTGACTCCAAAGATCAGATTGTTCCTACCCTCTCAGACAGGATCCCTGTGACCATATCGTGGGCAGTGTCTCCTTCCACTGCCTCCCAGGAACTTTCACTGCAGAAGTGGACATCAATATAAAGCTATACTGGGGTATTCAGATCCAACCTTTTCTCTAGAATATCCATGAAATTGAAGTCAGCTATGGTGTCCTCTCTTTACTTCTCCTTATCCATATCACTCTAAACATGTTGTTTACCATAAGCCTGATTTTTTAAGGCCCAGTCAACCCAGTTGGGATGTACAATGGGAAAGACAACTTTTAACTATTTGCTCAAGATGACTAATGCTCCACAAGAGAGATGCTTCTTGCTTGGGAGATAGTAAGCCACCTGAGACATTCAATGAAAGTTTAAAGAAACTTTACCTTTCAATTACAAGAAAGGATTTCTGGATCAGATGAAAAACTTGGATGTAAGAACCTCTAACAGATAATGTTAACAAATACAGTTATACTCTATATAATAAAGCTTCCCATTAATTGTACAATACTTAACTCTGAAGCAAGTACTTTCTCACGTTCAAACATGGCTTTAGGGTTTAAAAGTCTTGTCCAAAGTTAATCAGCCAGTATCTCTATCTTCTATTCATAAATATCAATCCTCACTCAATCAGGTAGTTCCTTGATGATACTAGCTACAGGAGAGTCCTGTGGAAGCTGTGCCTTAGACACCTGGATCTTCAAGGTCAAAGGTAGTAGCTTATTCTTTCTGTTTCCCTAGTTCCTGGCACAGGATTTGCTTTTGCAGCCCTTAAATAAGATTTTGTTTTAATTGTCAACATTGTCACGTATCCACACCCTTTAACCAGTACTCTTTTTCTATCCTCCCATGGCAGGGGTTTCTGACTTATCATCAGAGCTATTGCCCAAAAATTCTCTTCTGACCCAAATTTAAGTTGGATCCTTCCTCCCTTCTTTCCTCCCTTACTTTCTTCCTTCCTTTCTTCCTACCTCTTCCCTTCCTGCCTCCCTCTCCTCTTTCTTCCCCCTTTCCTCCCTCCTTCTCCCTTTGCTGCCTCCCTCCCTCCTTCCTTCCTTCATCTGTTAATAAATACTAAGCCCTGAGATTAGTATTAGCACCAAAATTACAATCATAAACAAGATGAACATGATTCCTTGCCAATATGGTCCAAGGTTAAGAACTAACAAACAGACAATAAAATAAAGAGTGCTCAGTTCCATCAAGGTGAAGGCTATAGGAACCCACCAATGTTAAATCCAAAGAACATAATCTCATTATTCACATTGTAATTAGAAGAATTTACCTGAAAAAGTTTGCAACAACATACCACCCTTTTTTCCAAGGCTGGAGAGATTTGGTCACCCAAAAGTGGACTGGCCTTGGGAGACATTGTTAAAATTTAAAACTAATTCAAGGACTGAGGTTTGTCTTTAAATTAGCTTAAAATTTTAAAGACCATGTAGACCTCATGGCATTTTTATAACAGTGTAAACATCCCACTCTCAGTTGCTGGAACCAATGAAATGAAGAAGACAAGTTTCTTACTCCAGAATGCTCAAGAGACTAATATGGCAAACTTTCAGGCTATATATTGGACTTTTCAATATTAAATTAGATTAAGGCTGCTGACCTGTTGCTTTCATGACACTGTTTTTATCCTAAGAAGACCACTTAAAATATTCAATAAATTCTTTTTTATTGGTTGGGAGACAAAGCAAAAGGCCAAAGGCCTAAGAATGGAAAAATTCTGCAGTGATACACTCCTTTATTCTCTCTCTAGCTCACTGCACATGTACAGAGGAAGAAAAAAAATCTAGCGTCTGACTTTCAATAGCTTGTTTCCTTTTGGAAGAAAAGGGTGTGTGTGGGGGGGAGGGCACTAACTTGTTATCTTGTGTTTATGTAGCTATTAATAAAAACTGCTTTGCTTAGCCATGGTTTGACTTCAAGGCATGTAAGAAAAAAAAAAGTGTTGTTTTTTTTTTTTTTTCAAAGAAAGACAATGCTTTTTGTGGTAAGGGAGCTGATAAAAGAAGGGTGCATTCTAATGCAGGGTGAGGAAGAATTGGTCTTCAAATCCTTTCAAATAATAATAATAGTAACATGCATTGCTTGCTTTGTCTGTGCTCAGAACTCTTCTAAGCACTTACCACACAATAAAGCATTTCATCCTCACGTCACACCCGAGTCCAGCAGTGTTTGCATCCATTGAAATGGACTTTTGCACAGCTGTGCCTACCTTAGATTCTGGGATCCTCAGCTATAGAGAGGAAAGAGAATATCTTAAAGAAGATCTTCCCATAAACAGATTCAGCAACTCCAAGTCATTTTCATCAAAGTTGTTGGAAAATTCTTCCAAGGTGGAGGAAGGGAAGAATAGGTGACAGAAAGCAGGTCTGGTTTTGTGCTCATGCTGGGCTCTAATCTTAGTTCACCTGCTTATGATTTGGGTGGGGGAGGGTCACAGACTTACAGCACACACTGTGTTGTGATTTTGCAGGAAACAATCCCAAAAGAAAACTAACCTCCCAGGAATCATTCGACATCCTTTCCAAGGGGGCAAAGTGGGAGCCCTAACACTTGCCACAGATGGCAGTGTCTTGAATGTAAAAGAAGTCATTTAGAAAGTATTTCCAATTAGCTTCTGAATAGTCAAGGTTTCCCACCTAAATGAAGTGGCTGGAAAGAGACAGTAGTTCCAGTTTAGTGCCCTCCATGTCTTGACCATTTATTAAATAGCATCAAATTGAGTTCGTTGTTCAGACTTGTTTCAAGGAGGAATTACTGGAAATTATTTCAAAGCTTATGCTCCCTTCTTTTACATTCATACTCCACCAAATAGAGATCCTTTTGAAATAGAGAGAACATATTTAGATTAATTGCTCATTCCTTCCTTTAAACACTGTGTTATACAAGTGAGCCTCACATTGTTTTAAAAATTAAATTAATACCTAGGACTTCTGGGAAGATGGCTGAATAGAGTAGCTCAAGATTAGCACCACTCCAAGGAAAAGTTAGAGAAGGGACAGGAGGGCGACTAAGGTGGCAATTTGGGAATGCGGCTGACCTGGAAGAGCCTTCTACACCACATGGGGCAGCCTTGGTTGCAGAGGACGAGGAACTGAGAGGCAGAAATCTGGAGCCTGGCAGAGGCGCAGAAGCCATGGAGCCCAAGGGAGTGCAGGGACAGAAGACCGGGACCACAAAGTAAGCCAAGATGCATTCCTTGGGTGGGCTACCCTCACCACTGCAGCCCCATGATCGGCAACTGACCCCACATCCCATGCACCCAAACCCTATCTCCCCTTCCCCTTCTCCGTGCCCGAGGCACACCGACCCCACCATCCCCAAGTGCATGTACCTGCACACACCCCCACCCCAAGTGCAGTCCAACCCACCTCTCCTGCACCCCTCCTGAGCTCTATCTCCCCCTCCCTGTTCCCTGAAGGCTGTTGCCAACACATAAAGGCTGTAGGCACTAACTTCCATACCTAGGCTACCCATGCCCCATCACCATCCATAGTGTCACAGCTTCATCCCACCCTCCCTAAGCTCTGCACATCTGTTATGGCATTCCCAGGCCCACTTATGCTCATGGGCCCCCAATCACATCATTCAGTTCTAGGAACTGCACTTTATAGCAGTCCTAGAACCGTTCAAGTGCACGGCCCTTCATCATGCTTCCCAGCTCTGAGAAAGTGCTGACCTGCCCCTAATCCACAAAGGCATACTGCCGACCTGCTGCCACAGCTCTATGCAGCCACACGAAAGGTCCTGTGCCTTAGACCAGTGCACACCAGAATTACACCTCCCAGATCAGTGCACCTGCACAGCTACATCCTCCCTGGCTACTGGATGCCTACGTTCACAAACACCAGCGTAACATCCCCAACCTGTGCTTAAACCTGCCCTGAAACAAATCACCACATTGAGTGCCCCACTCAGTGCCCTACTCCCTGCTGTACACCATCCCACAAACACGAGGCCTTAGACTACTGAAAGAAATCAACTCTCAAAGTAAATCAATCAAGATGTTTACATGTGACAAAGACAGCAGAAGATTACTAAGCATATCACAATGCAAACAGATATAATCCTGACTAATGACCAAATTAAAACACTAGAGGAGACACAGATGCTGGAACAACTAATCAAAGATGTTCATACAGCTTTACTTAATAAAATAAGTGGGATAGAAAATGACATAATGGAGATCAAGAAGACAGTAGAAGACCATAATGAGGAATTTGAAAGAATAAATAGAAAAATAGCAGATATGACATAGATTAAAGACTCCATTGGCCAAATAAAAAACATACTAGAGGCACACACCACCAGATTTGAAGAGACAGAAGAAAGAATAAGCGATATAGAGGAGAAGATAATTGACTTCAAAGACTCAAAACGACAAATGGCAAAAAGGATGGAAAAAATTGAATGGGAACTCAGGGAAATGATAGACAAAACAAAGCATGAAAATATAAGAATTATTGGTGTCACAGAAGGAGAAAAGAGGAGTAAAGGGCTAGGAAGAGTAGTTGAAGAAATAATGAGGGAAAACTTCCAAACCTTCATAAAGGGCATAAACATACAAGTCAAAGAAGCCCAATGAACTCCAAACAGAATAGATCCAAATAGGTCTTCCCCAAGGCACATACTAATGAGTCTGTCAAATGTTGAAGAGAAGCAGAAAATCCTGAAAGTGGTAACAGTAAAACAATCTACTACATACAATGGAAATCAAATAAGAATGAGTTCAGATAACTCAGTAGCACCCTGGAGGTGAGAAGGCAGTGGTATGATATATTTAAAATCCTGAAAGAGAAAGACAGCCAAGAATTTTGTACCCAGACAAATTGTCCTTCAAAATTGAGGGAGAGATTAAAGTTTTCACAGACAAAGAAGTCCTAAAAGAATTTGTCAACAAGAGACTGGCTCTACAAGAAATACTAAAAGGAGTTCTGCCAACTGAAAAAAAAACGAGACAGGAGAGGGAGGTCTGGAGGAGGGCATAGAATTGAAGAGTACCACTAAGGGTAATTTAAAGAATACAAAGAGAAAGAGGGAAAAGAATGTAAAGATTTGACAAATGAAAAAAAAATAAAATGGTGGAATCGAAAAATGTATTTTCAATAATAACTTTGAAAGTTAACAGACTAAACTTACCAATGAAAAGATACAAATCAGCAGAATGTATTAAGAAACATAATCCAGCTATATGCTGCTTACAAGAGACTCATCTTAAACACAAGGATACATGTAGATTAAAAATGAATGGATGGAAAAAGATTTTCCACACAAGTTGTAACTAAAAAATGAAGGAGTAGCTAAAATAATATTGGACAAAATAGATTTTAAATGTAAAGACATCATAAGAGAAAAATAAGGACACTAGATACTAATTAAAGGGTCAATTCACCAAGAAGATATAACAATCATAAATGTTTATGCTCTCAATCAAGGAGCTCCAAAGTACATGAGACAGACATTGGCAAAACTGAGAGGAGTGATAGATGTTTCAACATTAATAGTAGGAGACTTCAATACACCACCCTCCTCTGTAGATAGAACAGCCAGGCAGAAGATCAGCAAGGAAATAGAGAAGTTAAATAACTTGATAAATGAATTAGACCCAACAGACATATATAGGTCGTTGCACGCCAAAACACAAGGTTAAACATTCTTCTCTAGTGGTCATGGAACATTCTCCAGAATAGATCATATTCTGGGGTACAAAACAGATCTTCATATATTTAAAAACATTGAAATTGTTCAAAGTCCTTTCTCTGATCACAGTGGGATGAAGCTGGACCACAATACCCACCAAAGAATGAAAAATTCACAAATATATGGAGATTAAATAAAACCATGCTGGTTTGAAAGGATGTATGTATGTAGAAAAGCCACGTTTTAACTTTAATCCCATTTTGTAAAGGCAGCCATTTCTTCTAATCCTTATTCAGTAATGTATGTTTGAAACTGTAATTAGATCATTTCCCTGGAGATGTGATTTAATCAAGAGTGGTTGTTAAGCTGGATTAGGTGGAGGCACGTCTCCACCCATTTGGGTGGGTCTTGACTAGTTTACTGGAATCCCATAAAAAAGGAAACATTTTGAAGAAAGTGAGAGATTCTGAAAGAGCAGAATGATGCAGCCATGAGAAGCAGAGTCTACCAGCCAGCAACTTTTGGAGATGAAGAAGGAAAATGCCTCCCAGGGAGCTTCATAAAACAGGAAACCAGAAGAAAAAGCTAACAGATGATGCCGAGTTCACCACATGCCTCCCAGATAAGAGCATAACCCTGATCATGTTTGCCATGTGCTTTCTCACTTGAGAGAGAAACCCTGAATTTCATTGGTCTCCTTGAACCAAGTTATCTTTCCTTGGATGCATTAGATTGGACATTTCTATAAACTTGTGTTAATTGAAACATTTTCTCGGCCTTAGAACTGTAAATTAGCAACTTATTAACTCCCCCCTTTTAAAAGCCATTCCATTTCTGGTATATTGCATTCTGGCAGCTAGCAAACTAAAACAAACACACTCTTAAACAACCAGTGGGTCAAAGAAGAAATTGCTAGAGAAATCAGTAGCTATCTGGAGATGAATGAAAATGAGAATACAACTTATCAGAACTTATGGGATGTGGCAAAGTCTGTGCTGAGAGGGAAATTTGTTGTCCTAAATCCCTATATTAAAAAACAAGAAAAAGCAAAAATTGAGGGCTTAACAGTACACCTGGAGGAACTCGAGAAAGAATAGCAAACTCATCTCAAAACAAATGGGAGAAAAAAAGTAACGAAGATCAAAGCAGAGATAAATGAATGGGAGAACAAAAGAGCAAAAGAAAGAATCAATAAAACCAAAAGTTAGTTCTCTGAGAAAATCAATAAAATTGATGAGCCACTAGCAAGACTGACAAAGAAAAAATGAGGGAGGATGCAAATAAACAAAATAAGAAATAAGAAGGGGTGAGTTACTGCATACTGTGAAGAAATAAAAGAAATCATAAGAGGATATTATGAACAGCTATATGCCGACAAACTAGACAACTTAGATTAAATGGACACACAAACACAAATTCCTGGAGGCACACAAACAAGCAACACTGACTCAGGAAGAAATAGAAGATCTCAACAAACCAATTACAAGTAAGGAGATTCAATCAATTATCAAAAATTTTCATACAAAGAAAAGCCCAGAGCGAGATGGGGAATTTTATCAAACATTCCATAAAGGACTAGCACCAATCCTGCTCAAACCTTTCCTAAAAATTGAGGAAAAAGGAACTCTGCTTAACTCATTTTATGAAGCTAATATCAATTTAATACCAAAACTGGATAAAGGTACTATAAGTAAAGAATACTACAGACCAATCTCCCTAATGAACATAGATGCAAAAATTCTCAATACAATATTAGCAAATCAAATCCAACACCACATCAAAATAATTATACACCATGACCAAGTGGGGTTTATACCAGGAATGCAAGGATAGTTCAATACAAGAAAATCAATTAATATAATACAGCACATTAACAAATTGAGAGTGAAAAATCACATGATCATCTCGATTGATGCTGAAAAAGCATTAGACAAAATTCAACATCCTTTTCTGATAAAAACACCCCAAAAGATAGGAATCAAAGGTAACTAACTCAATCTGATAAAGGGAATATATGAAAAACCAATAGCAAAAAATCATACCTAATGGAGAGAGACTGAAAGCTTTCCTGGAAGATCAGGTACAAGACAAGGATGCCTACTGTCACCACTATTATTCCACATTATGATAGACATTCTAGCTAGAACCATCAGGCAGGACAAAGAAATAAAATGCATTCAAACTGGAAAGGAAGAATTAAAACTCTCATTATTTGCAGATAATATGATACTATAGTTGGAAGATTCTGAGAAATCTACAGCAAAGTTACTTTAGCTAATAGCAAATTCAGGAAGGTGGTGGGCCATAAAATTAATGTACAAAAATCAGTAACATTTCAATGTTACTCAAGCAATGACCTAGCTGAAGAGTCAGTTAAGGAAAAAATTCCATTCAAAATGGCAACTAAAAGAATTAAATGGTTAGGAATGAACTTAACTAGGGACATAAAGGACTTGTACACAGAAAACTACTATAACATTGCTAAAAGATATCAAAGGACATCTAAATAGGTAGAAAGACATTCCCTGCTCATAGATAAGAAGGCTAAATATAGTTAAGATTTCAGTTCTCCCCAAATTGATCTACAGATTCAACACAGTACAATCAAAATTCCAACAACCTACTTTGAAGATTTGGTAAAGCTAACTACCAAATTCACCTAGAAGGGAAGGAGACCCCAAATAGCTAAAAGCATCCTAAGAAAGAAGAACAAAGTGGGAGGATTAATAATCCCTGATTTTAAAACCTATTATAAAGCCACAGTGGTCAAAACAGCATGGTACTGGCACAAAGATAGAAGTATTGACCAATGGAATAAAATCGAGAGTGCAGAAAAAGACCACCAAATCTATGGTCAGCTGATTTTTGACAAGGCCCCCAAATCCTCTGAACTGTGACAAAGTAGTCTTTTCAATAATTGGGCATAGAAGAACTGGATATTAACAGCCAAGAGAAGGAAAGAGGACCCCTATCTTTCAACCTACACAAAAATTAACTCAAAGTGGATCAAACATCTAAATAAAAGATCTAGCACAATAAAGCTTCTAGAACAAAATGTAGGGAAACATCTTCAAGACCTAGTAATAGGAGCTAGCTTTCTAAACTTTACACCCAAAGCACAAGCAACAAAAGAAAAAATAGATAAATGGGAACTCCTCAAAATCAAATGCTTTGGCACCCCAAAAGACTTTGAGAAAAAGGTGAAGAGGCAACCAACTCAATTGGAGAAAATATTTGGAAATCACATGTCAGACAAAGGTTTTATTTCCTGTATATAAAAAGAAATCATACAACTGAACAACAAAAGAACAAACAACCCAATTATAAAATGGGCTAAAGATATGAATAGGTGTTTTTCTGAAGAGCAAATACAGATGGTTCAAAAGCACATGAAGAGATGCTTATTTTCATTGGCTATAAGGGAAATGCAGATCAAGACTACAATGAGATACTACCTCACACCTATAAGAATGGCTGCTATTAAACAAACAGGAAACTATAAATGTTGTAGAGAATATGGAGAAACTGGAACACTTATGCACTGCTGGTAGGAATGTACAATGGTGCAGCCACTATGGAAGACTGTTTGGCCATTCCTTAGAAAACCAAATATCGAATTGCCCTATGACCCAGCAATAACACTAGTTGGTATATACCCAGAAGAGCTGAAAGCAACGACACAAACAGACATTTACACACTGATGTTCATAGCAGCATTATTCATAATCACCAAAAGATGGAAACAAACCAAATGCCCATCAACAGACTAGTGAATCAACAAAATATGGCATATACGTACAATGGAATATTGTGCAGCAGTAAGCAAAATGACATCCTGAAGCATATGACAAGATGGGTGAATCTTGAGGACATAATGCTGAGTGAAATTAGCCAAACACAAAAGGATAGATACTGTATGATTCCACTTTTATGACCAGCATAAAGGTATAATCAGAGGCTTATAATACAGAATATAGGGGACTTAGAGATACATAGAATCTAGAGATGCATGAACCATTAGCTAATGAGGTTGAACTCCAATATAAAGGAATAGATATGAGTGAAGGTGGTTCTCTAGTGGGTCTATGAGTAATATCACCATATTGAAGATGAACAAGATTGAAAGGAGAAGTATAGACCTAGGTGTTCCACTGACTCACTCTACAAATATGAATTAATTCTTGCAAGAATTACTTCAAAGATATGATTCTTATATAAAGAGTGTTTAAGTCCAGGGGTACAGGGGTAAAACTGTTATTTAATGCTATGAGCTATGTTCAAACGGAAACCATCAGTACTACCACAGCAAAAGCATAAGCAAATAATGGGGGGATGGACAAGAGTTAAGAGGAGGTTTAGATTTCTTATTTGGTGAGGGTGTATTTATTGGTTTTCTTTCTATTGCAAACAATGAAATTATCAAAAATTGAGAATGTTGATGGACTGTGGACTTTGGGACTTCTACATGATGCCTGATGAATGCAGGTGGCTGAAGGATGCACTGACTTGGAAATCGATTGGTGAACAATGATGTATACTTTGCAGTTGTGCTGCTACAAAAAGGAACAAAGACATTTGGTGAGACAAAAATAAGCCAGAAGTAAAAGAACAAGAGTGGTATGGTCATCTTCAGAAATGCATATAAGAAAACAGGGGCCTAGGTTGTAAGCTTTTAGAGCAGACACATTAAGTCTGGAGTGGTAATTATTATTTCTGGATTTTGAGAGGTTGTTAGATATATATAAACTGATATTTAGAGATAGGAATGAAGCTGAACGAGTTGGGGTTAAAGTAATTCAGAAATTGGGGTAAGGAAGACAGTGTCTGTATTTTAGAACCACACATACTCTTTGAGACCAATGGAATAAAGGTTTATTTGGTCTGGAACTGAAATTTTCTGTAGTGCATAATCTAATTCAATCTATCTGTATAGACCATTTGAACAAATGAAACAGGGAGCACAGATAAGAAAGAGGTCCTTTAATATTGTATCGATTGCTGTAATGCCTGGTTGCATCCTAGAGTATATTAAGCAGATGATCAGAAAGTATTGGAAAGGTCCCCTGAGGGATGACAGAAAAATCTGAAACTATTAAACGTTACCATCAGGGAATCCCCTAATGCTGTGTCAAACTTTAGGGACACCCAAATCAATAGGCCATGCCCTCGATCATGAGGCTTACTCTTGTGAAGCTTATGTAGGTAGTAGAGAAGCTTAGACTACCTATATGCATAGCCAAGAGTTACTTCTGGAAGATTTCCTTTGGTGAGCAAATGTGGCCTCAGTTTCTTTAAGCCCAACTCTGCAAGTGAAATCATTGTCCTCCCCCTACATGGGACATGACATCCAGGGGTGAAAGTCTCCCTGGTGACATGGGAGATGACTCCCAGGGATGAATCCAGACCTGGCACCATTGGGTCAACAATTCCATCCTGACCAAAAGGGGGAAAAGAAGTGTAATTAATAAAGTATCAGTGGCAGAGAGAGTTCAAATACAGTTGAGAGGCTACTCTGGAGGTTGCTCTTACACAAACTTCAATTAGACCTTGGTACCTATCATAACCTGCCCATCTCCAACCAGGACCATTCCAGCCAATACTAAAGACCACCTAGGGCAATACATAAGATTCCACAAGGGTTCTATGCACTAGAGTAACTTTCCAGAAACCTACAACCTCCAGATGGGTCCCTGGTCCAGATAATCCTTGAAACCTAGCCCAGCCTCTCCAGAACATCAGATAGTTCCATCTCCTTATTCCATATTAGGGACAGACCCTTCCAATATCAAAAATTTAGAATTGCCATAGCACAAACATCCCTAAAGAGAGGGATGAAAAGACCAAAGGTGATGGAGGAGTTATACATAGAAGATAGGATTTAACAAATGAATATGAATGCTGAATCATTAAATTGATATCTCTTTTAGTCTCCAGTATTTTAGAGCAGCTAGAAGTAAAAACATAAAAGTTTGAAATTGAAATCCATGTCAAACTCTGAAATATGTTCTGTAATTAATTGTGGTGCTTTGCTTTGAAAATTATAGCTTTTTTGTATATGTTATTTTTCACACAAAAAGAAGGAAAAATGTCGATTGTGATGATAAAAAAAATTTAAGCCCTCTAACCTCCTGCATTCTGGAACAGCTAGAAGGAAAAATATGAGAGGATCATATGGTAGTTCATGACAAACTCTGGGATTTGTCCTTTAGCCACTTGTTAGAAGAGGAATTTGAAAACTATTGCTTTTTATTTCTTCGCTTTGTATATATGTTATACTATACAATAAAAAAAGTTAAAATTCTAAAAAAAATTTCAACTTATATGACATACCTATAATAAGCAAATTCATAGAGACAGAAAATAGATTTTAGGTTATAAGGGACTGGGGTTGGGGGTAATGGGGAGTTATCACTTAATGAGTACAGAATTTCTAATTGGGATAATGAAAAATTTTGGTAATAGATGCTGGTTATGGATGGTAGCACAATAATATGACTGCAATCAACATCACAGAATTATCCCCTAAAAAGCTGGCAAATTCTACTGTGTGTTCGTGTATCTCCACAATAAAAAAAAGTGAGTGAAAAAAAAATTAGTACCTAGTGGAAAATGAGCTGTTGATAGCAAACCCCTCTAGTATCCAACTATAACTAACAAGCCCCTCCTCCTCCATCTAAATGAGTTGCCTTGTTATTTACCATACAATTCCATGAAATGGAGAAGTAGAGTTTTATATAGCCCCAAGATAGGCTGTCACCAATCAGAGGCTCTTCATTTCATGACTTGGTCCATCTGTAGGATGAAATGTTGCATTTCCCAAGAAGCATAAAGTGGGTGTAAATATAAAAGAGCAAGGTTCTGAAAAAGAGCCCTTATTAATAGCTCAAGTTTTATACATGCAATGGTCCCAATTTCAAGCCATAATTTTTGTTCTCAGAAAACGTGCCTCCCAAGGCAATTAACCTTTCTTGGACCTGGTTGGAGGAACAAGTGCCCAGGCAACTGCAGAACTGTCTTTTCTCTTCCTTCCAGAGAGCTTTGGTAAATAGTTTTTATTAAATAATTTTAAGCCCATTTGAATATAAAGAACCTTGTGCAACCACATTAGATAAAAGTTCAGAATTCCCAAGAGGAAATCTTCAAAAACATGATAATATGGCAAATGCCAGGGACAAGTTAGAACAAATTTCAAAACCTGTTCAATATTTCTGAAGTCAGTCTGAAGCCTCAGTTTTCTTCTCTCTCTCTCTAACACACACACACACACACACACACACACACACACACACACACACACACACACAGACACACACATTCTCTTCAAGCAGCACAGGACTGAAAGAATGTCAAAAATTAAAAATGAAGTGACAGTGGCATTTCACTCATTAGAAGAGAAACCTTTAGTTTGCATGATAAAAGGGCAAAAAATGCCCTTAAATTTCATTAAGATTTTTTTACTAATATGAATTGAATCAAAGCAAAAAGTAATTCAAAAGTTATTTGAATGAAGCACATCAATCCCTCAGCAGAGGCCACTGTGTGAAGCAACCAGCTCCTGAAACAAAGATTTAAACTTCATTCTTCCCACTGCCAACACTTTTAGGGTTAGGGACGATGATGCACAAGAGGCAACAGTCCCCCAGTCTTCTAGTAGAGCACTGTTTCTGCAACAAAAGCAACAGAATTGGAATCTTCACTCTGTCATCACCTGGCTGAGAACCCCCTTGTAGCTTTCTGGGCCTCTCTGGTCCTTAAGGTCCTCATTTGAATATAATCATATCATGTGCCTTGCTTAGGAGAGTGCCTGGTATGGCCACCCACCAATGTGAGCTATTATCATCATCTGATTTTCATTTGCTGGAGAGAATCTTAGCATTAAAACTTAAGTCATCTGATCAAAGTATGCTACCTGGTCAAAACCAGCTCAAATGTCACCTCTCCTCACATACCCACAGCCTTTTCTTTATTGTAGATCTCACGCTGCCTTTCTTCCTTGAGTCCCAAGTGGATGTGTCAGGCAAGGCATATGTTGGGGGTTGAAGTATGTCCCCCATGAAGACATGTTCAAGTCCTAACCCCTGGTCATGTAGGAATGAGCTCATTTGTAAATGAGATTTTCAAATATTTTAAAATGAGGCCATACTGTATCAGAATAGGCCTTACTCCACTCGGTGTGGAGTCCTTATAATCAGAGGAAATTTGGACATGGAAGTACAACAAGTCATAGTGGGAAACAGAAAGAGACACCTAGCCATGCGACAGAGGCAGATTGATGGCCAGCCAACCACCATCAGAACACCAGAGACCTCAGAGAAGGGATGGCCTGCTGCCATCTTGATTTTGGGCTTCTAGTCTTCAAACTCTGAGCCAAAAATTCCTATTGTTTAAGCCAACCAGTATGTGGTTTTTTTATAGCAGCCCAGACAGACTAAGATAATATCCCTTGAAATCTACTCTTCCTGCGGGCGCAGGCTATGCCTGCTCACTTTACACCCCCTCCCTGCCCCAACAATGTCAGGAACAGAGAGTTAGTTACAACTCAAGGGCATGGAACTGAGCAGGTAAATAAAGCAAAGGCAAGGTCAAGACAGGATGTAATGAAGAGTCAGCTAAAACCCCAGAATGGTAGGCCAACCAGCATGTTTTCTCAGCCTAGTCTTGCACTTGTTTTCTTAACTGATTTCCTGCTGGGGATAAGGGTTTTACCGGCACAACACATGGTTGAAGCTAGGCAGGGCATTCATAATTTTGACCTAGAATGCTCTAAGACTCTTTCTAAATAGATGGTCACTTAACCTTCCATACGCATCAAATGTTACAAATAACCAACATGAACATCATGTTTGCTTTCAGTGACAGGAAGGGATGGGGGGGAGGAAAAGGAAAGAAAATGAATTGTCACCTAACATGAATATAATAAAAAAAAAATATTGATGTGGGGTATAGAATAGGAATCCTCAAATAATGCCAAAAAGAAATGCCAGCTTCTAGTATGGACATGATTTAAATTTTCATGAACAAATCAGCTGGTTCACACAGAGCCAGCGATGGAAAAAAAAAAGTAATAAACTATGGAGGGAACCGTGACCCAGTGGGTCCCCTCGAAAACCCCTCGGACTAGGCTTCAGTGTGTGTGCCTCGATGCAGAGAAAGTCTCCTGCACTGGGCTAATTATCTTTTAAAATTCATATCTAGAGCCATGGGCTGCCTCGTGGGATTAAGCACAGTATGCTTTGCAAATTGAAAATAAGATAGCTGTTAGGAACATATACTTGCCTCTATGATTACTGCCGCAAACAAGGGCAAAACACTAATTTACATCTATTATAATACAGAAACAAAGCCAGAGATATTTCCCACATCTCAGGCAAGAGATGAATTTGTGAAGGTGATGTTCTAGGAACATGAGATGGCTGCAGTGGTGAGGGGCTGGCAGGGAAGAGGTGAGAGGCATAGACTCCTCTGAATTTGGAGGTCATCTCAGCCCTCTGTCCCACTACCACCTGCCCATTGCACCTTACACACAGGGAAATGGGTTCAGAGAAAGGGAGAGAAAGGGTCATCTCACCCAGCAAGGTAGAGCAGCAAGAGCCTCACCTTTCCCAAATCCTGTCTGGTTTTCTAACAAGAGGGTAGATAGCCACTGGATTTTTTCTTTTAATCAGAAGATTGCTGGGATCACGTCCAAACTCTTAGAACTATGTATTTTATTATATCTAACCTTTCTTTGGTGCTTACCATGTACTGTGCACTATATTTGTTTTGGTAGGTACTATTTTTTTTTCCATTTGACAGATGAAGAAATCAACACACATAAGTTCAAAGTACTTGCCCAAAATTACACAGTTAGAAAATGTCAAGACTGAACCTCAGACATGTTAGCTCACTGTCGTTTGGAACTACAGTAACACACTCAGACCCTCCTCTAGGAAGGACTTTTCCAGGGTCAGCTTAGTCTTCAAGTCCTCTTGCCTCAGAACCTCTCTGACACAAAAAGGAGAGTGTCTGCTCCCTCCTCAGACTCTGCCGTTTTCTCACAAAACCTCCACCTTGTGCTGGATTTACTTGTCTCAGTTATCAACTGAACCATGAGCTCTGGAAGGGCAATGGCCCCACCTTCCTCTCAGAGGCACAGGTCTGCCCTGAGAAGGGACTCAGGGTGTTTCTCCTGAAATGAAACCACGAGTCCTCATGTGAGTACAGGTTCCTCTCTGCTCACCTCGTGGAGACAATTTTCTGTTTTATCAGCGTGATGTTTCCCTTCGTATCATCTTGGATCTTTTGTCATCTCATCTGCACACATAGATACACTATATCTTAACCATCTCAAAGGCTGGCTCCCCCCAAAAAATCCTGTTGATAAGACAAGGCTGAGCTTAATCTTACAGAGATCACTGGCTAGATAGAGTCTTCCTGGAGGGGGAGGGCAATGTCAGGAAAGTTATATGAGGTTTTGGGGAAGAGTCAAGATACAAAAGCTTAGGATTGGTGGGCACAACAAGGTAAGAATTTTAAGAAGAGCATATTCAAAGAGTCTTAACAAGTAAAAAATACTGTATGTTGAACATTGTAAAGTTGAATAGTTTGATATTGTTTTAAGTGGGGTTTCCTAGGAAGTTCCTGGAATAAACAGTAAAGAGATCTACAACACTTTTCTTCCTTGCAAAAGTTTCCTAGAACAATGAAGCTATATTCATATAGTGTAAACTGTATGGGATGAATGGGTTCTGTTCTCACACATGAAATCCCCTGTTCTCTCATATTGGACCTCACGGTGAGACCTCATGCCATCCAAAGGACATTGTTCTTAGGAGGGACAAAGGCTGGATTCTAGTCCCAACACTGTTATTCTCTCATTACAGGACTTTGATGACTCACTGGCCCTTTCTGACCCTCTGTTTTCTCCTCTGTCCAATGGGGTTTAGGAGCAAGTCTCAATTTCACCGCATGGTTCTATGACTAAGTTTATTTGCATAAGGATGAAGCTTTGGATAGTGATATGCCCTCCTAGAAGAGACAAACAGGAAAGAGGAGGAGGGGAGAACATTAGAGAAAGCTGGGGGAAAGTGGAGAGGCAGAGGGGGCAGGTGTGAAAGGGTCTGGAACAGCAAGGTTGCTTTACTCGGGTCTGGGATTTTTAAGAGTGTTTTATCTGGTAGTAATGCATACAGCATTTACAAATTGGAAAGAACTCTGTACATTCAGATAAGATTGTCTCACTAATATTATAGCAAGAAACAGCTCACCACAGCTTCCTTTCAATTAACCATCTAAATCATAGTCCATACAAACCCCAATCCCCGCTGCCTTATAATAAAAAAGGAAGTTAGACCAGAGCTGAAGAGTTTTGATTCATACTGCTGAATATGGAAGATCTGCAATGTTCTTCTTGGAGCATCTAGGCTAATGCAACTCTTTGAAAGAACGTTCTTTCGGCTGCTAGCAAAGATATCTTTCTTCCCTCCCTTCCTCCTGAGCTGAATGGTGATTCATTATAGATAACCCCTCCTGATTAATTTTGTTTTGACTTTAATTTTGACATTAAAAAAAACCCTCTAAGTGGTAAAATTCTCCCCTCCAACCTTTACTGCTCAGCTATTTTTAACTGGTTTTGGTATTTAATGCAGAAGGGAGAAAGCCTAAATTTAGAAAGAAATTAAATTGTTGATTGTCATCAAGTCCTGGCTGTTGGATTGGAAAGTCACCACATTGGACCCTTTGTGATGAATAATAAATCAGCAATTTCCTTGAAATTCTTATTTTGAGTTCTTTCCCTTCCATCAGCTGGAGGCCTCAGTAGGTGCCTTGGTTAGTGGGGTACAAACTGACTGGTCCACACCAAAGCCTTTTCAAATGTGCTACCACTCATTTGCAGGGTAGCTGTACAAGCTGGTCCCCAGTGAAGGGACTGGTTGATTATCTGGGTGCTTGGATTGGCAGAGGAGGCATAGATGAGTAGTACATTGGAGGAATAGACAAGGCTGAGTTTGAATCCTGGCTCCAAACACCGTGGGGATCCTACTAAGTTCCATTATTTCTATGGACCTCAGTTTTCAAATCTACGAAATGGTTAGAATAATACCCTTTATGCAGGGATGTTGAGAGGAGAAGGGATAATGTATGGAAATTGTGAGTGCCGTATGTGACATACGTAGGCGTTCAAGTCATAGAAGCAATCATCATAATTATAGTAATTATTATTAGCGGTGTAGATAGTTACACTATTCAGAAACTCAATAGTGCAAAGTCCCTGGGGAAGTCAAGTCTCCGAAAGTGACTTTAAAAAGTGTTCTGTCCAGCTAGGATTAATGACTAACTCAGCAATCTCCCCTTTACATTAAAGTGAATTGACGCAGTACAAGATGAAAAAGATTTATCCCCTTTCGGGGCATGAGGCAAAAGTGTATTCTATGCAGTTCTCAAACTTCGTGATCATTTCTAAAATTCATAGTGAAATACTGAAATCAAGCCCTTAGAGGAACAGTTAAATGAAGGGAATCAAACTAAGTGTGAACCTTAGCCACTTAAAATTAGGCAGGACTTTTTATGAGTCTGTTCATGTCATGCTCCTGTGCTGTGCCTGCTCCCTGAGGTTATGTCCTCAGACATAAACCAATTTCCCAGAAATGTCTCTCTTCTCTGAAGCACTGGGGAAAACACAAAAACTTCAGGATGGATCATTCCTGCAGTGCATTGTTGGAAGAAATAAAGAACGGAAGGAAAGGAAGGGGAGGGAAGGGAAGGGAAGGGGAGGGAGAAAAGGGAAGGAGGTAGAGAAAAGGAGAGAGAGGGAGGGAAGGAAGAGGAGGATAAAATAAATCTTTATCTTATGAGGCATATCATAGGTATATAATAGTATCTTACAGTTTCTGAATTGTAGAGAGCAGGTCTCTTACTATTCTATAGATGGTAGTACTGAGCACATAGACGGTGCCTAATAAATATTCATTGATTAAATAAAGCAGAATTTAAAATGTTAGTTTGCATAAAAACAGTAATTTTTATTATCACAAACAGCCTTTATTCCACATTAATGTGTATGCAGAGTTAACTTATCTTTTTTTTCCCCTCAGGCATATTCCAAAGCTCTTTAACTAAATTTTAATAAATAGCAAGTAGAACTAAGAATGGTGGAGTCCTAACCTGTGGTCTGCTCTGTCCTCAAGCCCTGCACCTTTTTTACCATCTCTGGTCTTGAACTTCACAGGAGTCTGTAAGCATTTAGAGACCGTGAGCTCCTTGGAATAGTGGGTGTTCAACTTGTGAAACTTCTTCCTCAAATGAGCTCCCTCAAAAGCCCTAGTGAACCTGAAGATACTGTCCGGGAAGGGAGTGTGGAGCTTTTAGCCCTGTCCTTCTTCTTTGGCTTATAGAGGGCCTCTGAAGCCTGCCATCCCAAGGTAAGGGTCCTGCAGAAGTAGCTGGAGCCTTTCATTGCATCCAACCACATTCCTTCCATAGCTATGGACACCCCAGTTCTGGAAGCAAAGTGACTCATCCAGGATCACTGGAAAATTAGGGAAAAGACAGATTAGGAAATCAATTTTTCAGATTGCTTTATCAGATTGCTTTTCCTTGGCTGTAAAATAAAGAGTTTAAACATCTCTAGAACATAATCAGTCTGTCAAGGTGTCTGCAACAAATGTTTTGCTTATTTTGAGGGGGTCTTACGAGGATATAAATGTAGGCCAATAGGAATTGGGGAAAACAGAGGCCTGGGTCAAGGGAAAAGCTGTAAGGACCTCCAGGTTAATTTCTTTTTCCCAGGACTATCAGGACTTGTTTCCAAAGATGGGGAGTTAGAAATGGTCACCGAGGTGTCCCCTCACTTGGGACTGGCGTGCATTTCAGCCTGTAGGGTTAGTACCTGCTCTGTCTTTGGAATCTCAGTGTGGCTCATTCAGTGTCTGGAGAAATGAACTTTTGCATTATGAGATACAAAATGCCCTTGACTTACTTCTCGATGCCAAGACCCACTGTATGGATCATTTGTTTGGAATAACATCTTCTACTCTTAATTTTAACATGAGCTATTTTGCTATAGATCTAGGATGATCGCAGAATATTCATTTTTGTATCTTGTGATTGTTAATGTCCGTTTCTTTAACCAATCTCTCTTCACCTGAGTAATGTCCAAAACCCTAGTCCCCTATATATATTTAGACAGATTTGTATCAACATTACATAGTTACACTTGACTTCCCCCTTTTTTTTAATTATGTAAAAAAAATCACATTAAGCCGAGTCTAATTACTGCAATGTATATTAGAAGCAGGGCACCATCAAACTTTTATTTAAATTAATCAGGTTTTGATTTAAGATATTAAATTCAAATTAATCATGTAAAAATGGAAATGATCCTTGACGTGCTTCCAGCTGTGACTTCAGTCTGTTTTCTCGTGAGTCACTTTCGGGATGTCTTGGGGGGAACATTACAAAAATTCACGCCGGTGCTATTTCAATTAGAGTTATTTAGCAGGACAGATGTAAAGAATATGGTATAATTAAGAAGGCGCTGATGACATGGCTACAAATTTCCAGGATTAAAAGGAACATAAGCTGGAGTGAAAATTGACTACTGACCATGATGGCCACGTCCAAGTTTAGGGAGGTTAAGCATTCATTAAAGACAGAAACATTTGCAGAGAACACTGGATGTTTTCTCAGGACCCAACTACAAACTCCTACTTTGGTTTCAACTTCGAAGTTTCATTCACAACCCAGTACTTACTGATAGTGCAATTCTTATCGTTCCTAAAATTGTCTCTTCTCCCAGTGGCAAACACAGCCTTTGACTAATTGATCCTAGGGCCATCAGAAAATTAGGAAAATTAAAATATTACTTCAAGACCCATTTCAAATCAAATGACTTATTTTGGCTTATATAATATTGCATATATTGGCTTAACTGTTATTTATACTTGCCTGCATCTATTGTATGATACGAATAAATTCTTCTTGAAATAATGCATTTTCTCATACATATAATACATATGACGCACTACAAAGTGTATGTACATACATTGCCTCATTTTTCATAACCCTTAGATGGAGTGGGAATAGCCCTTTATTCACGGATGATGAGATTAGGGCTCATAAAGGTTATGCAGTTTGTCCAAAGCTCGTATCTAATTGGACACTAGGGACTAGAAACCACCCACTCTCCTGTCTTCCCACAGCAGTAAACTGTTGCTATCCATATCCTCTGTAATGGCCTCACTGCTAGGAGAAATTGGTTTCCAAGTCTTTAGAAAGCCCCAAGAGTCAGTACACTACTTTAAGGGCCCATTTGGGGCACACCTGGTCAGAACAGAAATCCTGGCAGCTTGATGACTACACCGAGGCCATTCATTTGCTTCCAGTGATTTGGCCAAACTCAAGAGACGGACTGGGGTGGGGGGTTTCCTACCAAAGGATGTGACTCAGCTTGGGTTTCAAAGTCTCAAATAATCAATATTTCCAGGTAAACAGCCACGTGCATATCCTTTCTGGCATCCACTCTGACAAACACGGTTCCTCCCACATGTGTTACGTGGAACCTCGGTCCTGCTCGGAGTCGTCTGAGCTCCACGGACTGAGTTGTACCTGCCACTCTCCCCTCCACCCCCGCTCCAGGACAGCCCTGCCGGGACGTGAGGGTCCTGTAGAGCCTCTTCTCCTCATGTGTTTACTCTTCCTTCCACTCCACCTTCAGCTTGAGACTTATTAGGCTGAATTATGGAGTGGTTAGCTGTAGGTGCATTATTAGCAAGTGAGGTTGTTGAGGGTGGAGTCAAGGCTTGTTTCTCATAAATAGATTCAATTCAGCAGAAATCAGGTAATGTACCTTGTGGGTCTTTATTGGCTCAGCAGCTAGCATGGGGCTTGGCACCCAGTAGGTACCCAGCAAATGTTTGTTTGCTGAGGGCAGTAGGAAGAGAGAAAGGGAATAAAGGAATAAATTAGCGAATGAAAGTTTCCACTGCTGTGTTAATTGTGAATGCTTATGTGAACAAAGATGAAGGAGCCGGAAGCGCTCTGCCCTCCCTTATCTGCCTATGGGACCATCCACTGGGGACGGTGGCCCCACCCCACGTTACTTCACACGTGGCTCTGAATTGATTTTAGAGTTGTAGAAAGCAGATGATTCATTGATGGATCCTGCTTCCCACTTGTGTGATATAAATATATGTAATTTTTCTTTCGAAATCATTTTAAAGAAATGAATCAGGTAGGAGGTTAAAATAGTAGCATTTTTTTTTCTCGGTGGAAATTTGTCTTTGTCAGTTATATGTTATTACTGATTTCTCACAAATCCAACCAATCCAATAAAGGGAGTGTTTCAACTACTAAGAGAACAAAAGATTTTGTTTGTTTAAAAACTGTATTTTTTTGTTTATTTTTATTTCTGGCTTCCTTTTGCTCTTATTTCTATTTCATTTTGGATGATTACACTAGTATGCTATAACAAAATGGCAAGGATCTGAATTCAGACCTTAGTGTAACAATCTGTGAGAACTTGAGTAAGAAAATCAGCCTCTGATTTTACTTAGTTGTAAGGGCTTAGATGTCAACCTACCCTCAGACTGCCTTCTGCCTCTTCCCTAGTGAAAAGGACTTGAATTTTCATGATGTCACTTGTCAGAGCTGTTCCTGACTTATAAGACTGGGCTACTGAGTCCATAGGCAACTCTTTCTGGGCAAGCTGTTCATAGCTACCTAGTGCTATAACTTCATTCTAATTTCTCTAACTCTAGTAAGCAATTGCTCTGTTTAGGCTTTAGTTTGAATCCTGGTTTAACAACTTAAAGTTTCTGTGACAATGGGCAAACAATTTAAACATTCCAATCCACAGCCTTCTCACCTATAAAATGAGGCTAATGAGCTCTTTCTGAAAGAGTGAAAGGATTAGGTGAGAAAACCTTTAGTTCCTATGATTTTCAATTCTACCATTGTCTCCCTGGCTTACTCTTTGCTCTTAAATATGCCAAGCATGCTCTGCCTCAGGGCCTTTGCACTTTCCCTTCCCATAGATGATGTTTCTCCCTGTTATCCACATGCCTTCCTTTGTCACATCACTCAGGTCACTTCAAATATCCCTGGTCATTCTCTCCTGCCTCCAGAATTTTATATCACCTTATATTTCTTTAGCTTTCCTCACAGGACTCATCACCCTCTGAAATACCATATGTTTTACTTATTCATTTCTTTATTGTCTTCACCATCATTAGGGAAAGGACTTTGTCTCTTATTAAATGGTGTATTGCCAGTTTCTCCAACAGTTACTGGCTGGTAGTAGGTACTCAATGCATAATGGTTAATGCAGATCTATGTTTAAAATAAACTAGAGAGTCCATGCAGAACAAGTCAAGCTATCCTGCATTCTTTGAATCAACCTGGTTTTGGGGGCAAGTGGAAGAGAACAAGACCATCTACCACCACATGTGCCTAAGCTATATGCTAGGAAGCAGAAAATGCCCCAGAGTGTGCATGTGAGAAGAGCCAGAGGGACAGCGACAGGAGACATGGAGAGATGTGCGGAGAGAGACCAAGAGGGACTGAGCATAGGAGACACACAGAGACAGGCAGAGTTGGACAGAGACCAAAGCAGGTGGTGAGAGCAGAGACAGAGTGAGAGAACATGAGAATCACCAGTAGGGAAGCGGAGCCTATGTGGACAGAACCCTTGTTCCTCCTGCCTTTGTCCCTGGTCTGTCCATTGAGAACATGCCTTGCACCTGGGTGCAGGGAGAACCTTGCATCATTTCACCCTGGGCTCTTTGGAAGCCCGACTTCGTCCTATTATCCAGTTCTCGTGGTCAGGAGTTAGCTCCTTTGGGAGTGTCAGAGTCCCCAAGTGCTCCCCAAGAGGCCTGGGAGTTGCCAGGAGCACCAGGTCAGGGGCAGCTAATTAATATTAATAGGTCTTGGTGGCTCCTGTTAATTGCTGTGGTCTATGCAGGTCTTACCTCCTCCCCAGCCCCAAGCTCCCCAAGGAGATATCATGCTCCAAACAGAGGATGGCAAACTCCAGAGAGGTGAAGGCTTCATAAAATCTTTGTATTGAGTCTGGAAAGATAAAGAGCAGAATGCCCAAAATGGCCATTGAACTTATAACCTTTACTTAAATCCCCATAAATCTCATAGCAACCTTGCAAGCAAGATATTTTTGTTATGCCCCTTTTACAACTGGGCAACTGAGCCTTCATTGAATTCAGTTTGGCTGAAGTTCCCACAGGTCCCAGCGGCATACACCAGAATTAGGCCGAAATCAAAACTCATCGTAAAGCCATTGCAACTCTCATTACCTCACATTGTCTAAGGGCATAGTTCTGAGGTCAGACCCCTGATTTGTATTACACGCTAACAATTCCTTTTCTGAAACCCTTGGTGCTTGAGGCATTTCAGAATTCAGGATCTCTCACAGTTTAGAAAGTTAATATGGCTTGTGAATGTATATTATATAACCCCCTCCCCCACCCTTCAGTGAGGTCTGCACCTAGAGATAGAACACAGTAATATTTCTACAGTAGAATGCATGAATATTCACATTCAGTGGGAAAAATAAAGACTATAAATAGATTTTTATTAGCCCTACTAGTTCAAGTCAAGTTTTACCACCAAATAAGCAATGAAGATGACTTTTGGTTTACAAAACTTTTCACATTTGGGGATGTGATTGTGTGAACATGGACCAAGAGAGCAGAGAGATTCTTTCTTTTTTTTTTTTTCTATATGACAGGGCTCAAGTATGACAACCAAGGGCCACGTACAGTTTTCCATTTATAAACTAGTGTTGTTTGCAAGTAGAACATACATGCAAAGCAGGGAACTTTCTATAACAGAGTGGTCAAGGAGGGGCTCTTCCATCACCTGTCTGGATTTAAGGATGGGTGATGCACTCCCGGGCATGTCACTCATCCTCAGTGTGCAGAGGAGGTAAGCTGACCATATCCTGGGTGGCCGGGGGACAGAATCAAAGCTGGGCATGGTGCACAAAGCATAGAAAGGGTTCTGTAAATGTTGCCTATGATTGCTGTTATCTGGAAGAGCCTTTGTAATGGTCATATTAAAACTTAGGTTCAAGAAGGAGAAAAAAATACCTCAAGGAGTCAATCAATGCTAGCATTTAGCTCTCCAGCCAGGGTCTTGGCCTTCAAAGCTCACCTGCTACCCTCGTCACAAACACAGCAGGTGGGTAAGGTGGGTTTCATAAATAGAGGGGGCTTTTTCTAAGACTTTAATTCAGAGCATCCTTTCCAAAATTCTGAAAGAGCATTTCATTCATCTCGGAGCAGCTCAGGAGAAGGAAATCAGGGTTGCTCAGTATTTCGACTGGCAACCTCTGCTCAGCTCACCCATGTGTAAGAGACAGGTTATTTTGTCAAGTCTCAAAGTAAACCTCTCCTTTCTTCCATCTGATGGGGCTGGGACTTCCTTTACAGTGTGAAAAGTGAACTACAGCTTTCACCCCCCTTGCCAGTGTGGGGAAGTGAGGAGCAAAAAATAGGTCAGTGCTTGCAAAGGAAGACCAGAGTCTGTGATTACATAAGGGTAGTGGGCATGAAGCAATCAGGGCTTCTAGGCAGGGCCCTGCCTTCTACTTTTCTGATTTTAGCAGATGGAATCAAACAAATAACCTGAGCTTCCTGCGAGTGAGTACCCCAAATAAGCCTCTTGGAGTTGGGGGGCGGGGTGCAGCATCCCTGTGCAGAATCACGGCTGTCAGAAGGGACTTGCTGCCTCAATTTCCTCAGCAGTGGAGTGGGTCACCAGTAGCCCTTTCACAGGATGTTAGCATGTGAAAGAATCTAACATACAGCCACAGAGCTAACAGTTCCTGAGCGCTGATTATTTTGCAATCATCCTTTGCAATCAAGATCTCAATCGATCCTTTCCAGAATTTTATGCCATTAATATTTTTATCTCCATTCACCACTAGGGAGACTGAGACATAGGGTAGATAAATGATTTGCCCAAAATCATAGAGTTAGCAAGCGGTAGAACAAACCTGAGGCCCAGGGTCTGTCTAATACCTGTGTTAATTTCACACACTATGCTTGTTTTAAAACAACACATAAGCAAATAACCGATAACTAGCAACAACAGCAACCAAACGATTATTCTTTCTCTTTTGTAATGGTTCTTCCCAGCTTTATACGATGGTTATTACAAGGAAAGATTAGATGACAACTTTTTTAAATTATGCACAGGTTCCAGCGCAGGGTAGATTGTCAAGAAATAATTGTCAGCTTAATTTGCGTCTAGACGAGAGATTTCACCCATTCTGCTAGGCATTGGGACCCCAAGTGCCAAGATGGACAGACGGACCTGCCCTGCAAGGCGAGTGCTGTGGCCCAGAAGCATCTCAGCTTCACAGCCAGTGCTCTACTGGGACCTGGAGGGGAAAAGGTTAATCTGCAGGACGCTGAGAACAAGGACCTGTATCTTTAACAGAGCCTGGCAGCTGGGCTGCACCCCAGGCCCTGGCCGCCTGTTTTGCAGAGCCTCTGTAGCCGGGCTGGCTGCTGTCCTGGGAGTCTCCCGGCCACAGGTGAGGTTCTGGGGCTCCAGCAATTCCCAAGGGGCCAATCAGGCCGGGCCTGCGTGAGGTAAGACAGAGCGCTGCCCCGTGTGCTCTGGGTTCGCTCAGAAATCTCAGCAGATCAATGTCACTGTGGCTTTTAATTACCCCTCCTAGGTCTCATCATTATTTCATGGCCTCTAATACGCCCAGTAGGCAGCCCTGGGCACGCAGATAAACATCACCTGGCGCAGCCTGGCCCCAGAGGTGGTGCCCACCGCAGCCTCCCAGCCCCAGGGACAGTGGCCTGTCAGGGCCTGGCCCGACCCAGCGCTCAGCATTTTGACACCTGGGGCTTTTGAGAACTTTGGGCAGCCCCCTTCTTAAAAAGTGGAGGCTTGACACCAAGTTAGGTTGGCACCATTTACTAGGGCCCTACTGTGTGCCGGGGGCGGGTGGTGCCTGAGTGGCTTCTCCAGGCTCCTTGCCTGCCGAGGCCCCTCCATTACCGGCCGTGTTCCGGCGTTCTCAATCCCAGGTGGGTTTGCTCCCAGGGGACAGTTGGCACTATCTGGAGATATTTTCGGTTGTCACAGCTCAGGGAGTGGTGCTGCTGGCATCTAGTGGGTAGAGGCCAGGGGTGCTGCTGGACATCCTAACAAAGCACAGGGCAGTCCCTTCAGCAAAGAATTATCTGGCCCAAATGTCAGCAGCACTGAGGTTGAGAAACCTTGGTCTAGAAGTAAGAAGCAACATCTTTGCCACGGTTGTTGGTCTCCCCAGTGGCACCTCAGACCGCTCCCTGATGTACATGTGATTCTTCAAAAGGAGAAACTGTTCGTGGGTCACCCCCCACTATGCACCTTCCATAGGCCATCCTGACGCTTGCCTTTTCCTTGTCCTATCCCCCCTCTACCTAGATTCCCTGCCCAGGTTTCTTCATCCCTAAAACCACACCTCCCCTAGGAAAGGTTGCCAGAGCGGCCATGTCTAGTTCAGTCAGTAAGTCTCCCATCTGTTGTGTGGGTCTGATTGCTTTATAGTTATCCCCACCCCCACCCCAGCCAACTAATCAGGAAATTCCTTCATCAATTCCTGGGGTGAAGAACTGAAATTTTGAGAATCGTTTGCATTTTTAAATAAATTCCTCTAAGATGCTCGCTCCATTGCACTGCCAAGCTGATGGGCTTCTTTGTCTAAATAAAGACCCCGTGGCTCATATGGAAGGATGCATCATCCATAGCCAGACACCTCTACCTTTCCTGGGCACACAGCCCCAAGTGTCCAGATGTGTGCTGGGGAGAAGTAGGAGCTCAAGATACAACAGGTGAGTGGATGAATCTATCAAGTGTTTAAAGAGAGGAAAGAAGATCAGAATAAGCTGGGGTCAGGGCTGATGCCCTTTCCTTTCTTGTGACCTCTGCTCCTATCACAAGGTGACTTAATAAACATTTGCAAACTCCACAGGAGCTGCAGGCCCCTGCTCTCCAAAAGCTCATTGTTTTTGCAGGAGATGCGCCCAAAATTGCAGCAAATTCAGGCTTATAATAAGGATTAACCAAAATAGAACCTTACGTAAGGAAATCACAATTGTTACTCTTCTCTAAAAGTGGAAGAAAAAGATTAAGCAACATGTCTAAGGTCACTGGCTAAGAAGGGATGGAATGTCAGACAGCTGCCAACAACTTATGAAACCAAATCCAAATCTACCCCATGTGCTGACAGGTCTTCCTTTTGCATTTAAGTCAATTCAAGAAAGGTTGATTACACACTGCTCTGTCCAGGGTTGGGATTGTGATGAACCTTCCTGGTCCCTGGCTGATGTCACGTATCTCAGCTCCTCTGACACTCAGTGAGACAACTTGTGACCCAGAATGTTTCCAGGAAGAAGCTAAGTCCAGCCTGTATCTTGTATAAGCCAATCCAGCTATCTTCTCGTGGCAAGGAATACCAAGATTAGAAGGTGAGGATCCTATCAGAGCCAGCTTGCTTCTCCCAGCTGTCTACAACATCTCTTTGTGATTTCACTCCTATGTGAATTAATGGTTGAATGGTTGAATATTTGCCTTTGGCTCCTCAACTCAAGCATGTGCATCTCAAAGGGTTACCTCCTCGTTCTCTGCATTTCATGCCCTGCACAAAGTCCAGAAAAGTCCACAGGAGACTTTGGTCATCTGGCTTCATCCTCTCTAGGCAGGATGGTCCTAGAGTCAGCTGAGCCGGGAATGAGCCCCATTCCCCGGGTAGGAAGGTGCCACAGCACCATCAGCTCGGGCAAGCACCGTCCTCCCTCTGAGCTACAATTTCTTTTATCAGTTAAATGGGAAAAATAGAGGAACCTACCTCAAGGTGCTGATGTGGGGGGCTTCCTGCCTCATTCCCGCCTCACTGAGTGTTAGGGGAGCTGCTAAAGGAGAAACCAGCTGGGTTCCTGGCAGTCCTAGCCCTGCCTCCAGGTACAGAACTTCGTATGCAGCACACGTTCATTGAATTGACTTAAATGCACACATTTGTGCTCTAAGCACAGTACCTGGCCATGCCAAATACTTGAGAGCTCCAGAATACAACAAGCTGTTTCCTGCTTCCGCGTCTTTGCAGATATTATAACTTTTGGCTGAGATTTGTGAAATAAAGACGGCAGATGTGAGCAGTGAATTTCTGGGGCTCCTTCTCAGTCCCAGTTTGGAGTTTTTGAGGGATGTAAGAGTGCAGCAGGAGGGTCCAGAATCAGATCAGAGGCAGCAGCTCCGTCTGAGGCCCCTTGCTGACCACGAAGTTCTGTCCACATCTGCTTTCGAGCACTATCTCCATCTAAGCACACAGCTGAACTCCGGATGAGAGAATATGATTCCAAAACTTTGTGTAATGCTATTTCGAACAGTTTTAGTATAATGCTATTTTGAACAGCATCTAGGAGGAAAGTTAGAAATACCTCTTGGGGTCAGATCATGAGGACTGTGGTTTGGTGCTTGGAATAATTATTACTGGAATTGCTGTTTCCTTCTGGCTTCTTATTGGGAATTGAGTCATATTATTTTCATTTCGTCAGTAAATTAAGTAGTTAGCTAAGGCTTGATTAGTCAGACTTAGAGAAATAAGAAAAAAAACTGCTTCCATTTTTATTTGTTTGGGAGAGAATTTTGTACTTAGATAACACATTACAAACTCATCTTCAAAATACTGAAATGTACCTAGCACATTCATTCTTTCAGGAGGAATTATGGAAAGTTTGGAAACCAAATATTCAGGAACTTAGATATTATATAAAGAGCTATTAAGTTTCCTCCCTTCCCTCCTTCCCTCTCTCCCTTACTTCTTTTGTCTCTCCCTCCCTCCCTTCCTCTTCCCTTCCTGCATAAATTCTGAATTCCAGGCATATTGAAAAACTGTCAGAGTTCTGCCTGTAAGGTATTTGGAAAAGAAGGGATTTGTATTTGATGAGGCCCTACTATGCACCAGTGTCTCTGCTAGGAACCTTGTATGTTATCAAACCATTACCCTCAAAGCAGCTCTTCAAGGGAAGTATCTTTGCACAATATTTCTGATTTGCTCTGGTTCACAGAACTTGCAAGTTGCAGAGCTGAATTTAGACCTAGAACAGGCCGACCTTGAAGCTGTTTCCTCCACAGATACACTCATGAGATACCCCAAATAAATAAGGCTCTCGAAGGCTAGCTCTCCGCTCGGCGACCGACTGCACAAATGGAATATTTTGAACTTTAACCTTGATTTGAAGTTTTCATTTTTCCTGGATTATGGAAAGGGGCTTCTGGAAGTCTCCAGAGAATGGGAGAAGGGGGCAGGTGTGTCGTTGGAAGCTGATAACCAACATCCCTTCAGATATTTCTTATGGTTCCCCCCAAATTAGATGCTTCCTTACACCACAAAAGGCAGGGGCTGACCTCTGGGCATTGTTAGCTTCAGCTACCTCGACAGGCAGCTTGGTGTGCGGCCTGCGAAGGTGGGTGGACAGCCACCTGGATTGGTGACCGTCTCCTCTCCAGGTCTCCCTTTGCAGTCTGTGTGTTTTGTTCACACACCAATATCAGCACCTCACACCTTCCTCACACCTGGAAACTTAGCAATGTCCACACCTTTTCCCCACATCTGAGCCTCACAGCAGCCCCTAGGGGAAGCACACAGCAGCGAGTTCTTCATCTGACAAGTCAAAAAACAATTTGTAAAACTTCGGATTTCCTGCCTCTCAAACAACTTTTCTTCCACTTACAGGTATTTGTCTCCCTTTGCTTCACTTTGATTTTCTTTTTTTTTAATGTGGTAGAAGGGGAGGAACCTAAAATACACGCTCATGCACTTCACAAACAACCTCTAGGAAAATATGTCACTATTACTACTTCCCCCCATCCCGAAGCCCTCCACAATTTGACGGCCCTCCGAAGGCACACTTTCAGTTACTCACGTCCTTTGCCGATAAACTCCAAGCTGGCAGGCTGGTCATGTTTATCAGCTCGCCCTGGAATGCCCCGTTTTGGGGGGAGGCTTCAGCAGAGCCAACCACAAGCCACGGTGTCAACTGGCTGAGCACACACCCAGGTGACCGGGCAAGTGTCTCAGAGGCAAGCCACCTGCTCACCTGCTCACACGCTCACGTCTGTGAGGAGGTCAGCTGGGCTGTGTGTGCTCAGGGCAGTCACTGGGGTAGGGGGCAGAAGGGAGGGAAAGGGACTGAAAGGACCCATGTCAGTGGGTGGGCCCTCCTATGTGGCCAAGAGATCAGAGAGGGCCTATAAGGCAGATGCAGCCCTGTACCCTGGTGTTGAGCTTTCTGTTTTAAACAGAAATTGCCACTCAAGTGGTTCCCCCCAGAGAGAGGTATGGATACAGATGTCAGTGTGTTTTAAAGATCAAGGTTTATCAAAGGACACTGAAGTAAAGCACATGTGTAGGTCCTATGCAGGGAGAAGCAGTGAGGTATGCGGTGTGGCACATTGACCTGGGTCCGTGTGTGTCCCCAGCCCTGCTCGTCTGATCCCAGGTCACCTGCTGTTAACAGGGCAAAGCCTGTCTCTAGAAGAGCTGATGTGAGGATGAAGAGAGAAAGGGTGGGGGCAATGGGGGAGGAGTGGGTGTCCATCGTGGCATCTGAGGCAGCGCAGGTGCTCAGCAAGGAAGACCAGTTCAGGAGGAAAGCATCATTAACAAAGACTCTTTTTCTGGGACATGTGGCTGAAGAAGGGGTCACAGGTGCTCCTCACCTGGCTAGATTTTCTGGAAAATTGTATCTCCATGTAAGATGCACAAATCCTGGCTTCTTTGCACCCTCCTTTGCAGGCTTGCTCAGTGGTGGGGCCTGAAGGAGATAGGGACGATTATGGCTTTAGGGTTATAAAGGAAGACTCCCTCCCCTGCCCTGAGCCCCTTATACTCCTTGCTCCCTGCTGATTGAGGAGAATGCACCTTCTTGCCTGGTCAGCAAGGGGAACTGTTTCTGACCAGGTTGGTCTCTGTTGGCTGTGGGCAATCATAAGGAAGCAAATTGTTCTTCTGAAGAAAGGAGTCAGGAGACTTTTCAGACACTCCACATCCAAGAAGCCAAAGTTACTGTGGACTGGGTTTGAGACGGAGACAGGGTAGTTGCTAGAAATCCCAGGGTGGGTGCAGAATGCAGGAGCCTCGGCCGCAGCCCCGAGAGCTCTCAAGCAGGGATACGGGAAGCCGGGCCTCGGGAAAGCCCAACAAATGTGTCCAAAGTGCAATGTCCAAAAGAGCTCCCCACCCTTTCTCAATAATTAGGCTGTCATCGGGAGGGGAGATCATTTATAACCAGCATTTATTTGATGTAACAATAAACTCCAGAGTTGGGCAGGGCCCTGAAGGCTGCCTAGACCAAAATGTGAGCGTGATATTGTTAAGCTAAAGAAAATGTATCTATAAATCACATTACACAGCCTTATGGGGACTTCAGATCAATATTCTTAAGTTTGACAGAGTTTTGGACTCAGTTTCATGAAATGGTCACGAGCAAAGACAAAAACAAACAGACACAAAACATAGATGAAACCATTTAAATTTAAAAAAAAAACTAGGCAAGGCAGGAAGAAAGAACTTAATTTAGTTTCCATGTCTCTGTATGTGTGAATTCTGATTAAGAAATAAAGCCAAAAGGATAGCATTTGGGAAGGATGGATTATAATGATGTTTCATGTTTATTGAAGACGAGACTCAAACCCTTGCAGGTTGAGCTGGTCCTTAGCACTCGTCTCTCTGTCCAGGTTAAGCAGGCAGATGTAATGGAAGGATTATAGGGTCCTAGAGACCCATGGCTTGATGTTGTACCACATCCTGGTGGGCCCAGTGTCTGTATCTGTAAAATAGGGATGATGACAATTAGTGCATAAATCTGTCTTGGGAGTACATGCAATTTAATCTGATCAAAATATCCATCTTCCACAGTGTGTGGTCTCCAATATGCTCTCAGGGTTTAGCCGCTCCTTCTCCTTTTCCCTTTTCCTTCTCCTACAGGAAGTGAACAAAATTAGACTTGACTTGCAGCTAAGAGACCAGGAGTTGCTCTCAGGTAGATGTGTGTTATTGTATGTATGATACTATTTGTTGGGTGGAAATTTCAAAATTCTGCATCTTTGGGTTTATCAAACATTTTTTTAATAGATTCTCAGTTTTATGTCTTGCTCAATATGGCTTTTCCCCTGATGAGCATATATCAAAACATGGTTTTTCATATTATTCTGATGCTTTGCTTTTCATCTCACTTTCACAAATTCTAAATAATTGGGCTTGTGTTTTTTGTTTGTTTGTTTTGTTTTTTAAATAGCAGTGCCCAGGTAACAACTGGCCGAAGGGGAATCAAGAAAGATACTTGCATTGGCCCTTCCTTAATCAAAAGGGGATGGGGAAGCAGCATCTCTTGGTTCTGGATGCAATGAGAATGACAGTGAGAAATTTCCGGGGGAGTGGAGCCAACTCGGGGTTACACTACTTAGACCCACCCTCTACCATCTACTCCCCCCCCCGACCACCAAAAGCCTCTCTCCAGGGGCTCTTAACTGCTCAATTTTTACAGAACTTTTATTTTTGATGCGTTCACAAGAAGATCTTCTACTTTTATTCACCCAAATTTAGTCCAAGCATTACTCTGGCCAAGCCCTAAACAGATCAGCCACCAGCAGGATCTGGAGATATGCGCTCGAGATGGGGTTCCGTGGGTGGAGAGGCATGAGCGGGCTCAGAGATGAAGCTGCCATGGCCATCAGTGGGCAGTGGACCTTTGTAAATGTAAAAAGAAAGTATCTGAAAACTCCAGGAAGGCAAGTCTCTGCACAGATACTCTAAGCAAGTGGCAAGGCCATGCCAGGGAAACCACAGCTGGCCTTGGGAAGAATGTTTCCGGTAATAGAGCAGACTTTCTGTCTGTGAGAATAAACTTGTGCCAGGGCCTGAGCTTGGATCTGGGCATACAGAGGAGACCCCTGAGGCCTACACTTGAGCCCACAGAAGACGAGACGCTGAGGATGTTGGTAGTTCAAAGGTTGCTGTTGGAAACCATAGAAACCACTTTTCAACTCTAGGTCCCAGGAAATGCCCAGCATCACTGAGCCTTGCCCCAACTCTAACCCCAAGCCCCCATCCAGGCCCTCTTCTGAACTTCTAAACTCATCAAGATCCTCCAGAAACAAATGGTCATTTCATAAGCGATGAGAAGGCAGTTTGGGTGGCAGATAGCAGTCTTTTCTGCATTTGGAAAAGGAGAGAATAGTCATTTATGGTTGTTGTGGGGATTAAAGGAGGGGCTCATTGAATATAGAAAGAGTTCAATGAGTGGCTTGTGGCAATCTTTACTGGGAGGCTGCCTGTGAACAGGAGGTGCATAATAAAACTCAATGTGTACCATGATGGCTGAACAGTGAGGGAAGCTCAGAGAGGTTCTTTGGGGCCTCTGATGCACCTTGAAGAGTAAATGGAAATTTCACAGAGGACAAAGGCATGGAAGGTTGGATAGGAGCATGCTTTAGAGAGAGAGAAGGGAGAGAGGGAGGGAAGGTGAGGAGGGAGGGAAGGAGAACAGAAAGAATTTCAGGCAGAAGAAACATCACAGGCTGAGTGAAGTCCATTAGAGAATACAGAATGTGTGTGTATATGAAAGGGGTAGTGGCGCAGGTAACAAAGTGGGGCTGGACAGAACCTGACCCTCATGCACCTTTCCTGGTGTTCCCAGAGGCACCATACATTGCAATTCTGGATGGACCGTGGCATTGCACAGGGACAGAGGGCGCCACAACTATATAGTGCCCTGGGTACCACTGCTCCTTCCCAAAGCCCTGCTGTGCCTTCAGAATGTTTCCCAGTCTGCCCTCCCCACCTCCCTTCCCACTTTCCTTGCCTTCGGCGGAACAGCACAGCGTTCTAGAGCATGGCTCTGCTGGTTTCAAATCCTGGCTCTGCTGTTGCTTGCTAGCTGTTTGACCTTCATCAAGTGACGGAACTCCTTTCTGCCCCTGTTTCCTCATCTACAAAACGAGGACACCGGGAGTCGGCTTCAGTGGTTTGTGGGAGCATTAAGTGGCCCAACCCACGTAAAATGTTTAAAACATAGAAAGAATGCTCAAAACATCTTGCAGCTCTACTTCTCCTAGTGGATATTTAGAAGTCCTCTAAGTAAGGTGCCAGGATGCAGGAAGTGGCACCGCTGCCCCCTAGGAGCTCCCAGAACAGTGGGCCACTCAGATGTGAGGCTTAGAATTGCAAGTAAGTTTCCCATTAGGTCAGGTAGAGAGGAGAGCATGGGATAGATGGGGACACTCCTTTCAGGAGGAGACTTGTTCCAACTTTTAAGAAGAAGAGCAGGGTTTTGTGGGGCTGAGCGAGTGTCTCCTGGGCCAGCTCCCTTCTGGATCTTTCCATTGCCTTCCACCAGGCGAGGAAGACTGAACCTCCACAACCCAGGATCTCCTCCATATCTCGATGCTTCCTTTTCCTCGAATGGAGTTTAAATATACAGTGTTGGCCAGAGGTGGGATGGGTCCTGAGAAACTTCCTGACTCGCTGTCCCTCCTGGATGCTGGTGCTGTTGCATAATTATCCGGGTTGACTCAAAAGAAGAATACTTGGTTCAAAATGTATGAGTTCATTTTTATGTTCAACTGAGGAAATGTATTCAGTGTGACTGCTCAGTAGCGAGCGCCGTAAAACACCTTAATCCCTGGTTGAAGAAAGGTAATACCTTGACAGATGTGTGCCTCCTACTTTCCTCCCGGCCATGTTTCAACAACAAACCTTTATTTCTGCTTCTCGGCTGTAGCAGGGAAGAGAAAAAAATGAGGAGAGCAATAAAGCAGTCAGAAATCTCAGGAGCCAGGCGGCGATGCAATCGTAATGACAGATTTTTAATGTGGCGGGAGAGATTGACAGGGAAATGTCTTCGGAGCAAACGCATGCCAGATGGGATGCAAACGGTTTATTGGAGTAGAGAGGTACAGCTGAACCGAAGAGAGGGCGGGTATAAGGTGGTCTTTCTGGCTTGTGTAAGTAAACATACCACAGAGAGGGAGAGGGAGAAGGGAAAAGAAGAAAACAAAAAGAGGAGGGAGGACGGCACAGAGCTGGACACCCAACACACCTTTCAGGAAAGGGCTGGCATGTCCGTGAACCCCATATGGGAAGGGCACTATCTTTGGAAGCGGGAAGACCTGCGTTCAAGACTAGACATGTTAAACTCAAAGGGCTTTATTTAATCTCGAAGCTCAGGGGCTGTTCTACAACTTCCAGATCATATGATGGTGCAGATGTTTGGGTTTTACACACATTTTCAGCATTTACTAGGGGCCAGGTCCTGGGCAAGGCACTGTGGACAGAGAGGGGAAGATTTCTCTGCACTTGAGTTCAATGAGATGCACATGTACAGCATTTATCAATTAGATGTTTGTGAAAAGGATTTTCACTTATTATTAAAATGATGCCTATGTGTGAATAGATAACTGCATTTGCTAATCTGCCCACCTATTCTATTCACCCACTTATCCAACCATGCATCTGTCCATCCTTCCATCAGTTTTCCTTCCTTTTAAAATCAATATCCTGTATGCAACTCATACTTTGTTTGAGATGGCCAAAAAATGGTGGCATACTCCCAACGAAGATTCTACAGAAATGAATGATAGCATTTGAAATAGGAAAAGCGGGGCAACTTTTTATAAAATTGTGGAAAATAAATAGATATGAATAATATATTTGAGTCCAAAGAGATGTTATTACACTTAACGATGTCATCATCTATGACCTTGAGACAATCCCATCTCTTGTATTGCCTCTGTTTCCCTCAGAAAATCAGGTCCCTGGTTAACATGATTCGCCACGTCCTTTTTGTTTCGAACATTTTAGGATGCTGAGAGCAGGCTTTTGCCCATTGCTGTTCTCAAGGCTAACAGTAACTTTAAAAACAACAAAACCATGGAATGACATGCATACAAGAAATGTGCTTCTAAAATGCATAATATAATAAAAGGCTTTTCTTAAATAATCCACAGCAGATGAATTCATCTTCTCTTTAGAAAAATCCAATCACAAGTGAAGATGCCCCTTTTCAGCACTGAGAACTTTAGCCCTCCCTGTCCTCAGACACAAACAAATGAAACTCTATGTTCCCAGGGATGGCAAGTCAAGTTGAAACCTGTTGTCACAGTCCGGCGGAAAATGTGGATCCGTAAGATTTCATGCCAGACATTGGGTGCCAGACATCTTGCAATGAGGTGGGGAAGCTGGGGCGGAGACAAGAAAAATAGTGGCTAAATGGAAAGACAGAATGGGAGAAAATAAAATCATACTCTTAGTTGCCCCAGACTGCATTCTTCTCTGACACATTTGATGTTAATCTCTGCAAGGAGGAAAGTCCATCTTGAGGGGAGGAGCCCTGAGGTTGAAGGTGCATTTGTGTCAGGACTGGTTTGGTGCAAAGGGGCATTTTATTATATCACTTTGCATATGGTTCTATTTTCCAGCTCCATCGTGTCAAGGTCTTCAGCTTCTGAGCAAAAGAAAAAGAAATAACCAAATCAGCGTGCGATGGAAAGTCACATTTGCGCGGTGTGCATCTGGTGTGCTTTCTGTGCACGTTTCATCCTGCCCTGTCTTATGGTCTCAGAGGAAATTGCCCGAAGCCTCCCCTGTCTCTGTTCAGCCCGATGTTTTTACTTTTGTCTCAAAACAAATGGCCAAATATAAATAGACAATTTATTTTTCATAGGCTACTGTTCTTTGGAACATTCATACTGTCCTGTTCAAATTTACTTCTTAAATTAAAACCCTCCTTGGCATGAAAACCTGGCTGAGTAAGGACATTTTAGTCCAAAAACTAAATAAGGTGAAAGGTTCAGAAGCCAGACAAATCAGATAGCTGGATTTTTGGAATATATCTGATGGGTTTCTTTAGGTTCATAAAAAAAAAAAAAGAAAGAAAGAAAGAAAGGAGATCACAAAAACAATGAAATGATTTTGCATTGTCTCAAAAATTCTGACCAGATTTTCAAATTATGAAAACCTAACATAAAAGAGTCTTTTCAGGATGTTTCCCACAAGAAGGAACAGTGGGCTTGGTGTCAGAGTTGCAAGGCTTATCCCAGCTCTACTTCATTTCTGAGCAGATTACCAGAGCCTCTGTGGATTATCTGTACGCTATCAGAGCATCAACGAGCTGCCCTACAGGACCTGATTCACAGGAGAATCATAGGAGAGATGTACGTGAACGGGATGGATCTGCAATCTATCAAGTGCCCCACAGTTATATAATAATTATCCTAATTTCACTGATGATGATGAAGATACTTCCCAACGTGCCACTTTCTAGGTAACTCAAGACTCATCTACAAATTTCTAGAGCAACATCTCGATTAAAACTGACTCCAACAGAAATAAAATTTCTAGGTCAAAAATACATTTGTATTATGTCCATTATTACTTTTCCTTTACATATGTGCAGACAGAGCAGCTACATCTAACCTACACATTAACAATAGTGCAATGAATATTGTTCTGTTTTAATTAGTGGTAGAATCTATTGTGGAATTGCTAATAATCTTTAACATATTTTTACTGTTCCCCCTGCACGTTTTCCTTTTGAGACTTGAACAAGCCCAGAGAGGTTGAGAAACTGGGATGGGAGAGAAAAAGATAAAGAGGCTGTGTACGGTAAACTCCATAGGATGAAGTTAGTTTGAAGAAATCCAGGGACCAGGCCCTGCTTTAAATCTGAAGCAAGTCTCCTAACTTTTAGGTTTCTCCTGACTCTTTGGATGTTGTTTTTTTCATCTATGAACTGAGTATTGGACTGAAACTGAATTCTGTAGTCCATTGCTCCTTTAAGAGCTTATTATTTCACTCTTCCATATTATGAAAAATATAATCTGAAAAGAGCCAGTACCATTTTTATTTTATTGATTCTAGTTATTAAGAAATCAAATCTTGAAGCTGCTACAAAGCTTGATGATTAAAAAAATGGTCCAGCTAAGCGTGGACCTCCATATATATCAGCAGCCTCTTGTTCCTGGTTTTAAATTATACTTTTTTATTTTAAAATTAACAAATGCAGAAAATCTAGGAAATAAACCCAGACATGTTATTGCCAAAATGTGGGTGCATATCCCTCTAATATTTGAGAAACTCATATGCATGAATGTTTTTTGTTTATTCTACAAATGGCTTCATTATATAACCATTTAACTTGATAGCACACAGTTTTTCAAATCATTAAATCATCTCACGTGGTTTTTCACCTGGATCTGTATCACATGATTTTTTCACATCACCCTCTTTGCTCCTACAACACAATAATTACTGATATAAGTCTTACCTTCACAAATAGAATGGAAACTTCGAGAGGGCAGGGATTTTTCTGCCTTGTTCACTGTCCTATCTTCCAGAACATGGTAGGCCTTTGATAAATATTTGTGGAGTGAATAAGTTTATGATATTCCGTTACATGCATACAACATAACTTTACATTATATTTCCTTGATCTAAAATTAGGAGATCCACAAGGGTGGACTCTCACTCCTCTTGTTTCCTGCCGAGTCTGTGGCATCTGGAACATGGCCTGGCACTAAGTAGGTGCTCAGTAAATACTGCTGAACAAAAGGCTCCCAGAAGGGGACTCAACTGCTTCCAATATTTTGCAATTACAAATAATGATGTGATGAGAATCATTGTAGTTAAAGCTCACATTTTTTTAAGGATAAATTCCAGGACAGTAGAATTATTGGGTTAAAGGGTGAATTATGCATTAAGGTCTTTGATACATATTGGAAATTCTGTTCCTATCCTGCCGAAAAAAGTTGTAGTTTTCAGTACCTTACATTCCCATCAGCCGTGTATGAAAGCACATCTTTTCATCTCAGCACAAGGGATCACTTTTTAGAAACTTATTAATTTGATAAATGAAAATCCATATCTCATTATTTTACATTTCTTTGATTAATAAGGATGTTTAATATTTCACTTTTTATTTCTTCATTTGTCCATTTCTGGTTTATTTTTTTCTTGTTAAATGAATTAAAATACATAAAACCCTTAGGATAGTACTTGACAAAGTAGGTATTGTTCACTATCATTATTACTTGTATTTTAATTTTCCTTTCATTAACTTATTTGTAATAATTTTCATATTATGTATCATATAAGCATTCACGTGTTGAAAAAATTTTCCCAGTACTTTGCCTATTTATTTTATAAATATTTTATTTTTATATTGCCACACCTACCCAGCACTTCCTTTTTGTATTCTTCCTTTGCAGGTAACATGTGTTTTGAACCATGTGGGAAACATTTAATAAACTTTTCAGACTCATGCAATATCTACAAGATGGATCAAGTTTGGGAGGAATACCTGTAGCCTAAATTATATTATTAAATAAAATCCAATTTTGCTCGTGGTTAACAATTTTCAAAGCAGTTAAATATAAGTCTCTTTTGAGTCTTCCAGTAACCCTGGTTATGACAGAAGAAACCTTAGCCACCCATTTTTTTTTCATATGCAATAACTGAGGCTTGGGCACACGCACACACACACACACACATACATTTAACTGAGGGAACACACATACACACATACATTTATACACATAAGCAAGGATTGGTAAGTCTGTCTTCTGAATTTAATTTCAGTATTCTATGCATTTGGGCTTTTTCATTAAAACCTGAGAAAAATGATGATGATGATGATGACAGCGATGACATCTCACTCTAGGTTTGATTCCAGCATTTCACTGGCATCCTAAGGTCACAATGTAGGGGGAGTGGGACACAATTAAGGTTTTCTAAGTGCCTGTAATATAGCAGGTGCTCCTTGTGCATGATCGTCGTCAATCCCTACACCAATCTAAGGTATACAAGTTATAATTCCAGGTGTCCTTTTCATTTGTCTTTATTAGCAGGAAGAAACCTCAGGCTCTGAGGTCCTCCCCTGTGCAGCCCGTGACCCATGGCCAGTAGACAGCTGGGTTCCAACCCAGCCCAAGCTCTCTGCGATTCACTCTGCAGCGCTACGTCTCACACCACCAGCTCCTGACTTTGGGAGGCAAATTATAGCCTGGTGTAAAATAGCTCTCCATCGTATTTATTCATTTTTTTTTGAATTCCTAAAAAATCATGGTAAGTAGATCAGCATGGCCCCCTGCCCCCGCGCTGTGCAAGTTTGATAATGTATGTCCTAACCGCTTAATTGATTGATTACCTCACTGCAGCTTCCTGAGGTACCGAATTTATCTCTAATAGCCAGAGTCAGGCTCTGCAGGCAATCGTGGGGGGGACGGGGGTCCCTTGGTGTCGATTTGCTCTTAACTGGAAAGTCATTACCACTTAATACATGTAGATTGTGTTGAAAGAAAATTATGTGTAATGAAATGAGGGAAAAATTAGTGGAGTGTTATGGGCGAAAGCAGATGTTAGGGAGGAATTATGCTAGCAGAGATAATCACCTTCGTTGGTATTGTGTGTGCTGGGGTGTTAACTGAGGGAGAGGCTGGGAGAGAGTGAAATGAAAGCGTTGATCTACACAGATTCTCCCCTTAGAATCGGCAGCAAGGAATGGGCCCCCCAGGATGAGGCGATGGGACCCCCTAGCACTGCTTGCTCCTCTCTGTGATTCTCTCTTCCTGCAGCTCCCCAGACACAAAGACTGCACCTGCTGCAGCTGAGAAGATGGCTTGGTCCAGCCCAGGAGGCCTCCTGCTAAGAGAGGCCAAATGATAAGCATAGAGCTTGAATTCTTACATTAGCTGAATCTGGGAAAAACAAAACAAAACATCCAGAAAAAAAAAAATCCAGCAGCTAAAAAAAAAAACAAAAAACAAAAACGCTTAACCTGAAGAGGATAAGTGTGTGGGATCTTTTTGTAAATAGTCTTATCTTAAACGGAAGCATTTAAGTGCCAGTGCCTGTATGTGAGATGCCAGGGGGCAAAAAAACACTCATTGTCTTTCTGTCTTAGATTCCTTGGGTAAAAGAGCTTGGCATTTGTAGTCCAAACCTCTTGTTTCACCCGTTTGCTGCTGAGATAACATGTCTAGAGAGAGAAAGAGCCTTGCCCACAGTTATAGGTGGTTGAGTTGGAGGGGACACTGCCCACCAGCATGGGGACAGTAGAAGTCCGGCAGATCATTCGGCCTCTTCAAGGACTCTCACATCTAACTAGCTATGATGTGATGTTGCAAAATCAAGGGATATTGCTAATATTCTGCAGGCATAGAAATACCTGGAGGCATCAAAGAGCCATCAGGGGCCTGGATTGGAATCTGAGTTTTAAGCAGGCTGCCACCCCAATATTCCATACGCTAGAATTATTTGGATTGACCCTCTTCTCAGTAGTTCCTAAGGTAAGGACCCAAGATGACTTGGGGATAGCTCAAACTCTATTGATTCTTTGTAGCACCAAGTAACCTTTGTAAAAACAAGAATCAGTCATCATTAACCATCTGGGTCATGGCCTTAAGGATCAGGGTCAAAGTCCGTTAGTTGACTATGACAACTTAACATCCCAAGCCACAGTGTCCTCATCTGTCCAAAGGGGTGACTGCAGTTCTTATCCCATGAGTTTCCTATGAATACTGGGAAAAAAAATTAATACAAAACAGCACAATGCTTGCTGCATACAGTCAGTGCTCAATAGTTGGTAATTTTCATTATGAATATAAATAACTATTAAGCTATGCATGGAAGTGCACTGCATGCTTAAAATATGTGTCGATTCTATTGGGATTAAACTATAACAAATAATTTTAAAAGGTTACTGAGTTAATGCATCAGAACCTGTCATGTATAGACATTTCTTAATTGATTAATTTAAGAAATGCTACTATCAGGTGTTGCAGAGTATTTTGCTGTTAAAGTTATGAAGATGTTCTAATAATTGGAATGGATGAAGAGACCTACTCTACTTATGCTAAATTTACTTCATTTAGGAAAGAAATGGGAGAAAACCAAAAATCTAAGAGTTTACATAAAAAAGGGGTGACTTATCTACACTGATGGTGCAGACTTAGGCACCATATCAATGGCCTAAATCGACATGGGTGGGAGTTTTCTTCATCTCTGGCAAATGTTTAAGACATATCCCTCTTGGGCTGTTTGATGGAGAACACGTCATGGGTTCATGTAGCGCCACTAGCACTTTCTGGACATCCAGTGCTGCCCACGAGATAACACTTGAGCTATGAAGAAGATACAACTATTTCAGGACATTTTGTTTGAATGATAACAATGCTTGAGATTAAGAGCAGGACTGGACTCTGCTGTGGGGTATTCAGGCATGACGATTCATTTTCTAGTAATTAGAGAGGTCAGCCTCAGAAAGGCACACCTGTCCTGGTGGCTCGCCCAGTGCATGGCCTGCAGCACACCCCTGTCTACCCCATGCCTGGACATGGCAGGCAAAGCACACAGGCTGAGCACTGAGGGTGGGGTCAACTGTTGTGAAACCGAGGGCTGTGGGGTGGGATGAGCTGGAAGGCCGCCATGTTATCTTCAAGCGTTTCAATTTCAAAGACTTCAATAGGGCGCTTGGGTTCATGACAGAGTGGCCATGTGGGCTGAGAAACCAGGCCACCAACCTGAAAGGTTTAACATGTACAAGGTCTACAGCACCCACGAGAGTGCAGGCCTTTCAGAACGGGACATAAACCTGGCCAACTTCATTGATCAAGTAGCAGTTTCCAAGGCATTGACTCTGCCTTTCCTCTTTGAATTTTTCAGGGTTAGTGGGTGACTGAACTGGGAATCCAGGGAGGGAACCAAGGAGACCCTACTGCAAGTCCGAATTGCCAAGTTAACTCATTTGCCTCCATTTGGGGCTGAATCCTTGCTACGGGAAGAGGCAATGACTGTTTTACTTCCAACTCCAAGATTGGAGACCTTCCTCCCACCCACCCATACCACTCTCCTCCTTGGAAAAGACTTGTTCCCTTTCTAATTCATTTCCCAAGAGTCTATGATAGAGGATGAAAACAAAGTCCTGTCTTAGAAACCAGAGTCCTAAAGTGATGAAAACACAACGTGCTTTATGCCTCAAATAAAACTCTTCTATCACTCTTCTATCACACTTCTATCACTATCACCTTTTTAAAAAAAAAAAAAGGAAATCTGGCAAATACAGATGCTTAAAGAAAACACACACACACTAACAAAACTCAACCATAGTCCCCTGCTCACCCAATGAGAAACCATTGTTAAAGTATTCATGGACCTTCCCCTATTCTTTGTCTAGGGGTGTGTGTGTGTGTGTGTGTGTATGTGTGTGTGTGTGTGTGTGCGCATGCCATGGGCATATATGTGTGATCTTTAAGGACTTTGTGGTATTTAGTTGAATGAATAGATTGTACTATAATTTATATAGGCAACCCTTATCTGTGGGATTTTTCCAGTATTTTGCTATAATAATCCAGCAATGAACACACTTATGTATTTTGTAGCATGTCTCCAGTTACTTGTGTAGAGTTAATTCTTAGAAGTACAATGTCTGTGTCATAGAATATGAGGATTTTAAAGAGTTGATGAATATTGCAATTAGTGGCTGTAAAATGGAGCCCAAGTAAAAAAGAGGGACTAAAATAGTAGCTCAATTGCTGTTCAAAAAATACATCAGACTATTTGCCATACTGATTTCATGAAACATATTGGTTTAGAAGTCACCATTTACCCACTGAAAAAAATGGTTATCATATTACCCTATATGCTAGGCATGTCTCATGCACTGTTTCATTTTAAACATTACAGAAGCCTAAGAAACCAGGGCTCCAAACCTATTATAAAACGGGGAAACGAATTGCACATTCAAGGATGCAATCTTGATTTATTAACACAAATACACAGTACAGTGGATTTAGTCAATGCTTTGGAGAGACACCCAAAAGCGAGGCCAGATTCTGCATATTTTCTTTGTGATCTTTGTTTCATCACTTAACTTCTTAGAGTCTATCTGCTTATCAGAAAATAAGGCTAATCTAACTTGCCAGATCATTTAGAAATGTCAAAGATATCATATATTTAAAATGCTTAGTATGCATTGCTTTCAATACTACCTATAACCCCTGCTGTTATCAAGTCTACATATTTTTTATGACGCTGGTTAAGGGTTTTGGACAGATACTGGGTTCAAATCTCAGGTTGATGCATGACCTTCAAGAAGTGTCTAACTTTCTGGTACTCAGTTTTCTCACTTGTAAAATGAAGTCAAACGTACCTGCCCAGCAGGGTTTTAGTGATGGATAAGTGAGAATATTTAAGCAAAATTGCCCAGTACAGAGCCTGGCACACAGTAGGTACACAACTAGGAGCACAGTATATCTTTATTTTCTCAAATCCATGAATAACCTCAACAGAAATGGAACACTGAATGGCATCAGCCCTCGTTCCCCCAATTCACAACCAAGCGAGTTTCCCAAGGACAGCTGAATTCGCTTGTTTCTCTATTAATGGTTTCAAGAGTCAAGCAGGCTCTCTTGAAGCCACTGGAAAACCATGATGAATGTTTCAGTGACTGAAAGAATAATTAAATTGCCCAGTGCTCGATGCCATTAAATGAAATGGCACTGCATTAGTAGCATGTCGATGTAATTATTTGTAAATACAAAAAAGCAACATTTAGTTAATGCTTTAGGCCTGCATTCTACAGATCCCTTGCATAGACAGTCCACTGGGAGTCCCGGCTGTACTTCGGCTTTCTTCCTTCACTCAGGGAAAATGAAAACCAACTAGGTATTGGGGAGGAGCCCTGGCTCTCTGGCTAGTTTTATAGGTGAGTTTGTACAAGATTCTGACAAATCCCTCTCCTGCAAGTCATTGCCTCGAATGCTAGCACCCCCCAGTCCATCTCACCCTGCTTACCTTATTCTAGCCAGACTGGTCACATACAAATCTTGTCCAGACATCTCACCACGTGGACTTTGAACAAGAATATGCCTGGGATTTGGAACTGCCCTGAACAAAACAGTTCTCCCTGAACCTCGGTCTCTTCTTGGTAAAAGTGAAATAAAACTGACCTCAAAAGTTCCCAAAAGGATTAGAGGAAATTTTGTTGGTTTAATTTCAAACATGGTAAGATGACTTTCCAATATATCTTCAGAACCACCTAATTCTACTTTAACTTTCATTTTTGTATATAGACTCTTCACTTAGGTAAAAAAATAAAAAACAAAAAACCTTGGCCTCTGCAGGATAATTTGTCATTATACCAAATGCTCCTGAAATACTTAGATTTCTCACCTTAAAAAAAAAATAGTATTTGTCTTTCTCTTCCTGGTTGGCCTGTTAATAGCAAATTCTCTGAGTGATATATCAGGTATTTCAGTCTCTTACCCTTTTAAACAACTTTAAAAATAAATAATTATTTTATTTATTGATTTGGAGTTGAGACCTCAATGTGGGACTGAGGTCTCCCATATGATTAAAGTTCTTGGTACCTTAGAATCCCTTTTAGTTTCTTGATGTGCAATGAAGTGCTAAGGACTCAGATAGTGACATTGGACAAAATTCTCAGGTTCTTTAAGTCTCAGTTACTTCTAATCCAAATGGCACTCTACTGGAAAGGGAGAATGCATGCTTGTGTGCATGTATTTGTTAAAATTACATTTTGATATAATCTGACAATTTCAGAAAGCATCATTTGATACTTTTAACCCTGAGTAAAACTGAAGACATATTCAAATAGTAAATAAACCTCCTAAGTACCTACTGGGTGCTAAGAATCAGGGATAAGAGGATGGATATATTTCATATCTTGTTGCCATAAGTGGGGAAAACTGAAATATGGAGATGGATAACATGTAGATTTTGTTATTAGTCAATAAATATTCTCCCTACTTTTGCCACCCCTTGGGCAGAATTTACTTCCTCACCTCCTGGATGGTGGTCTTCATTGTATAATTTTCTTTGGCCAATGGAATGTGAGAGGACATAACATTTGCCTCGCGTGAGCAATAGCTTTTAGAGGCTGTGTAAATTCCCTCCAACTCTCCCATTTCTACTCTCTGCCAAAAGCAAATGACATGCAGCAGGGAGGGTTATCTTGCCAGCCTGGGTTCTTGGGTGAGAATACCCTTGATCCATCTGCAGAGCCTCAGTTCATCCATAGCTTGGAGCAGGACCTCCATGTACATAGCTTACCCAGAGCTTACATGTAAAAGGGGGTGACAAGTAGATCTCGGTAGCTGTAAGTCAAATTTTGGGAGTTCTTGGTTATATAGCATTATTATAGCAATAGCTGACAGATACAAATAAGAACACGTGAGATACATTCTACAAGAAAGGTTCTGTGAGAGAATTGAGAAGACAGGTCTAGGGTCAATCTAGGAAATCTCAAATATGTTCATCTTAACGGTACCAATAAACAATGTATGAGTGACTTTGGACAAAGGGCCAACCAGAGAAACTTACTAAATGAAGTAGTCCCCTCTCATGCACTGTCACTGAGTTCATGTTATTCAGTGGTTTGGAGATTGAGCACCTATATTCCGGTACTGACTTGCTTTGAGTTCCTCCAGGAATTCAGATACTGATCTGTTGTAAGGCCAAAGTATAGGATCAATTTATTTATTAGAAAAGACAAAAGCTTATCTCTCTCAGTAAGAATATTATTGTTTGTAGAACCTCTCTATATAAATTAATATCTATGGAGAAAATCACAAATAGAGATTTATTATGTATTTTTTTTTGCATGAGCAGGCAACAGGAATTGAACCCAGTCTCCGGCATGGCAGGCACGATCTCTGCCTGCTGAGCCACCACGGCCCACCGCAAATAGAGATTTTTTTTGCGTGCTCACCTGCATGTTCCTAGATGGGTTATGCATGAGTATTTGAATATGAAATATGATTTGCATAATATGTCATAATGGTTTATTTTATAGCGGTATGTTCAAAAGAAGTGTTTGATATGTAAGCACTTTTGAAAACTGACTGTTCATTATTTGGAAAAATAACTTCTCTGATATATAGTAATCATCTAAAAAATGGGCCAATTACTCATATTTGAAGATATTTTAAAGAGAAAAATGAGATCCTACCTGTAAAATACCTGGTATAAAAACAAGTACTTCCCATCCTTTTTTTCTTCCATCCTTCCTTCTTTCTTTCCTTCCTAGAAATATATGTGATATGTGTAGTTTACCTGTATTAAAAGAGTATGCATACAAAATACAGCCAAACATTTAGAATTTAGGAAGAAAATAACTTCATCTACGTAATAAACTAACAGGCTGTCTTAGTTTCCCAGGGCTGCTATAACAAAGCATCACAGACTAGCTGGCTTAAACAACAGAAATGTATTATCTCACATATTGGAAGCTGCAAGTCTGAGTCAAGGTGTCGGTTTTGCCAGGCCTCCTCTGAAGTCTGGCAGTTCTGGCCGTGGCTGCCAACCCATGATGTTCCTTGGTTTATGGGATAATTCTATCCCTGCCCCTGTTACATGGTGCTCTCTCTCTCTCTCTTGTCTTCTGCTGTGTACAAATTTCCTCTGCTTATAAGGACCTCAGTCATATTGGATAAGGGCTCACCCTAACTTAACTAATAACATCTTCAAAGATCTTCAGGGTTAGGACTTGAACACATGTTTTGTGAGGACACAATTCAATCCATGAACACATGTCTTTATTTTCAAGAAGTGTGCATCCATGTGTAGTATTCTCTCTCCTTCAATACCTTTAGCTCTGCATATATCCCCATCCATTTCACAGGGCTCTGTTCTGAATCAATGATGGTGACTTTCAACATAAGAGATGGTTAGCAGGGTGGACAAGTTGAGCGGACGACCTGCCTGCAATGCTGGTGGTTTTCTGAAAGGTTTTTCCACAAGGGGTGATGAGAGTAGAAAGGGAGGTTGGGGCCCATGGTAAAGGATAGAAACAGCAAAAGTATTTGGACTTTTTTCTGCAGTCAATGGAAAAATACTTGGACACTTTTGATTTAAAGTGAAATTTCTCAGCAGCAAGTAGTAGTTGTCACCTGAGAAGATTGCTCTTTGTTCACTTTTGTGTAACAAAATGCAAAGATAAACAAAGAACATTTTATAGGAGTAAATCTCAGAGCTTTTAGTATTTTAATGTCTTCATTTATTGAGGCTTGAGCTCCAGGTCCCCACCTCCCCTCTGTTCCTGCGTTTGTTATATAATTTTAAATGGCCTTATTTAATTCTAAAAAGAGTCATGTGAGGTAGTTATCATTGCTCATTGTTATAGATAAGGAACCGGAGACATAGGGAGGTTAAGTAAATTGTCCAACGTCCTAGAGTTTAATACATAACAAAACCACAGAGAAATTTTAACCTCTTCAAAATTAACCATGGTCAAAATATTCCTGGGCTTGCTTTCAAGTTTCAAATTATTTTATGTTGCTTACCATCAAATGAAATGATGTTTCAAAAACATGCACTGGGTTTATCCTGGGATTCCATTTCCCCATTTTTCCTTCTGGAAACCCCAGGGACATGTGTACATCAGTTTAAGAAGTATGATAGATGAGAATATGGTGTCACACCATGGCAAATTTTTGGATCAACATAAAGGAAGTTTCCTATCAAGGACTGTAGTTAGAGAGTCCACCTTAGGTAACCCACCAACCACAACATAAATCTAAAGGCTTAGTTATAAAATCAAAATTGGAAACAACATCCCCTAAGATATCTCCTTGTAGGAGGTCTTCAGATTGAAGATTTAATTTTCAGTGCTCAGATATTCCTTGCCTTGTCCATACTGTGCTTTGCTCAGAGAAAGCAAGTAGAACTGATATTTGGGTCTGCTGCTGTGTGGTCTTTTTAACCCACCACTGGATTCGTTTTAATGATTCTCTGAAGGGTGATTGATCCAGGATCCTCGCCTGTGTCCCTTTTATGCCTGGGTACAGATGTGCATCTAGAACACATTTAGTTCTATGTTTTCAAAGAGTGGCTGCCCACTTTATGCATATGATTAATTCTGCATGCAGCTGATTATACCCACAATTGGCTAATTGTCGATGCAGTTAGCCAATTGCAGGCCCAATTGGCCACTTGTCCCATAATTTGAAGGTGCAAGTGGACAATTGAAGGGACAATTAAATGCATGCAGAGTTTTACATATTCAAAGAAGAGGCTAGTGCAACAGTCATTGAAAATGTGCTCTTCGATGCTAAGTGAAAAGTCCATATGTGCAGGTCTTTGAGAAAGAAAGTTTTAGCTCATCAGACCATTTTTTCAAGCTCTGTGCTTTGACTGCTCTTCTTTTACTTTTATTTTTTAAACAGAGCATGCAACTAGCTTCTATGCCAGACTGGAAATTTAAAATGAATTAAATGCACTGCATTTAAGTCAGAATGATCATGCTGCAAGCCATCCTGTATCTGTTTATTTTTCATGCTACTTTCAAAGTCAGCATTTTTCCCTAAATAATTTAAACAAACACACAAACATTATTTCCAGGACTGAAACCGCTGAAGGCAAGCTTTCTATCAGTGAGAACTAGCTCCTCAATCTCTGTATCTACGAATTTTAAGGGTTAATGGAAAGATAAGTGTGCTTTTCAGGAGAATCACACATGTTACAAAACTTTCGACCAAATCTGACTTTCCTCATCTCCTTCCCAGTTACTTTTCATTTTCTTCCTTACAAAACCCGTTATCCTGCCGTTGAAGTCCTTCATCTTTCCGAAAGTAACATTATCCAGCAGACCTAGAAAGAATGGCTCCTTCTTGCCCTCCAAACTCACAGGTTCACATTCAGAGATTATGATTATTGTTGGAAATTATCCATTCAATTACAGTCACCTAATTTCATAGCCTCCAAACATATAAATACTTACCCTTCTGTGCATGCTTGCTTGTCAGGTGCCTCACCATAGGAAGCCCAGATCCAGAAGTAGGAGCCAAATATAACAAGAAATTGTGTGAAAACAGCCCGTCGTAGGTACTCCGTAAACTATGATCGGAGATCGTCATTCTCAGGGATTTTAGGGCTGAGGAGGAGGTTTGAGATAATCTCACCTAGTGTGTATTTGGTTGTTTCTGATATTCCTGTGACTTAAAATGAAACAAGGTAGCGCTATCACTTCTCTCATACCTCCAGCCTTCTAATAATTGGCCATGGACTTTCAAGTAAACCAAGTTCACTTTCACATACCAGGAAGAGCTGCTAGAAAGCAAATCATTGAAAATCCTGTGGAAGATAACAGCATACCCAGTTTCTCAAACTATGTTGTATCATACATGAGTCTCCAGGAATTTTCTGAGAGCCAAAGATTTCAGGGTTAAAAACAGATGGGAATAGAGCATGCTATCTGCATATTCAAGATTTAAAAACAACAACAAAAGGTCAGCGGTTAAGAAAAAACACAACTAACTCTTGTTTTAACCCAGAATATTTTACACATACCTGACCAAGGAGTCCAATTTTTCCCATCATGGCTAATACTATGCTATAAAATTAGAGTTAAGTGGGACACGTTTTGGGAAGCACAGCACTAGACTATGGATTAAATTGACTAATTGAATATGTGCCTTAACGCACTTGCTCATTTAGTTTCTGACTCAGCAATTTTTTTTTTTAAAGGTCAAGTTCAGATTCCAAGTATAAGCCCATGTAAAGGACCTCTGAAATAAAAAATACAATTTGGAATTTGTATCCCAACTCTGCTCACCAGGGGTCAATCCTTTACCAGCCTGGGCCTCAGCTTCCTGTTTGTGGAATGAAAGAGCTGTATTTGATCACCTCCAAGGGCCTCCCTGCTCTAGCCTCCTGCAACACTCAGTGGTTGACCCAAATGGTCCTTTATTTGATAAATCTGTCACTCCTACTCTCTACTCAATCTTCAGGGCTTGCTATGTCGGAAGGTGGAGATTCTAATTCCAGACTTTCTGCATATTAGTTAATGACCTGGGATAAGTGTCTTAACTGGGTTCCAAACCTCAGTTTGCCTCCAGAGAAACTAAAGATAACACTATACCCAAAAGAAGAGTAAGTAAGTTGATGGATATGAAAGGCATTTTGAAAAAGTTTGAAGTGTTCCCTATTATCGTTGCTGTTTTTGTTAAATGCTGCACTAGTAGTTCATAGTAATACAAGTGGAAGTCCTATTAACTGCTTGAAGTCCTGTACAGATACAATTATTGTATTAATGCATTATAACTACTACAGTTTTGATTTTCTCAATACTGAACCAAGGCTGGGCTTGATGCATTTCAGCACCAGATTTTGTTCTGCTAAACTTGGGGTTTTGCTCGGAGGGGAGAATAGCAGTTCTGGCCTTCGGGCCGTGCCAGGAAAATGTGTGGGCCAGATGGCAATCCAAGTTGGTCTGATAGAACATTTCTATTTCTGTGGATCCTCAAAAATGAACTGACATGCACAAAGCAAAGTGGTGACTCAGAGCCTTTAGGTCCCTGACTTACAGCTTCTGAGCTGCAATTTCCCCTTGTCCTGTGGAACTCATTATGAGATGACACACCCAGATCATTCTCCTCCTGCAAGCATCATTATCACTATTATCATCTTGGACATTACAGCTATTTCTCACCTCCTGTGAGCTGGGGCATGTATTGTGGTCAGTTAAATAGTCTATCTCAATCTTTATAACTACCCTCTGGTCCTCATATTTGTATTTTCATTCTTCCCATGAAGGTACTATGGATCAGTGAGATTAAACAATTCACCCACAGTCACAGAGATGCTGAGTGTGGAGTTAGCATGTGGATCAGGGATATCTATACTGTTTCTTCTATATGATAGTGCATTCCCAACTGACAGTCTCCCAAAGATTATAATCTTCTCGTAGGCAGCCAATGTCCTCTTGTGTGTGTATGTGTGTGTATGCATGCACATACATGCATGCTTACATTTTAATTCCCCTGAGTGACTAGTATAATGCTAGCCAGGCACAGAACATTTGTCAGATTAATGCTTGCTGACTTGAATTTCCAACTAGCCTAAAAGTTGGATGAGAGCCAATATTTCTGCTTTTATAAACTCATAAAATATGAATGCTAGCCCTAAGATCTCATTATATAAATGTAGATAAGGGGACTTGAGAAGAACAGTCACTCGCAGAATGAGGATTAGAATGCTGACCTCCTGCCCCCCAGATCAACATTCAAAATGCCACATTTCATAGAAGTGGGGAAATCCATTTGTTCTGAGACATTGTTTCTCCTTAGCAATCTCTTGCTGCTGATGAACAAATGACACGTCTAAATATTGCAGTCATCTTTGTTATCATAATCAAGAACATGGGACAGTGGTAGAATTCTGGGTTTCTTAAATTGGGTATGAGTTTGCACTGTAATGAAGACCACTGTTATAAGTGGGGTCTACATGAACTTATGGGCTTTCGATGGGCTTCAGTTTGGGGGTTGGGGTTGTCATTTAGTCCCCAATCTCAGAAAGACATCACCTGCAATCATCAGGGCAGATGGGATATGGGTGTTCAACACAGCCATTTTGGAAATAAGACAGTAAAATATTAGTGTGGACCCCATTTTTGTAAGAGATTGACTTTTCAGACATGCATTGGATTTCCTTTACCAAATGAACATTCCATTAAAAAAAATCATTACAAAATTAATAGCATAACAAGTTTCCAAGGGAGGTTTATTAGAGTCAAATATTTTAAAAGCTGTCATTTAAACAGTAATAGTTGTTAAAGTGAGGAGATAATTAGGTACCTGAAATTAATCAAAGTGTATTTTTAAAAATAAAATCTATACTTGACTCATTGCAAATATATTTCAGCCTGTCTGTTTCCCTGTGATATATTGGAAATTGGCGATTTTGCAAACTAATCTGAAAATTACCTCTGGCTATTAAAATCTTTTTCTTCTTTTAAATGATAGATTCGACAAAAGTATGCCCAAATTAAAATTCAAGCTACAAGGGTATGGAGTCTACAGGCATCGGCAAATAATGTGTAAAAATGATAACACTAACCCAAGTAATTCTATACTCAACTTTTCATCTTTCCTCTGTTTCTACTTTATCTTTTTTCTCTTCCTTTTTAAAATTTCCTTTCTACCTGTTAGGTATCGAATGATAGCAACGTCAATGCTGACCAGCTTTGAGGAATGAGGAATTTTAGAAAGCAATCAGAAGTAAAGATTGGTAACACCTCACCCAGTGTGAAGCTGAGACTTGGGTCAAAATAAATTTAAAAACAAGGAAAAAAAAGTATTGAGCACTCACTATGTGCTAAGTAAGCAGATAGAGCACTGAATGAAACACAAAGTCTTGGCTTTCATGAGTTTTCATTCTAATGGGGAAGAGAGTTGGTAACCTGAGGAAAAAACACAAATAAATGAGACTTCAGCTGAGACTATGTCTTAGAAAAATAGAGCAGGGTGTGAGGAGAGGAGTGAGGGTGGACTAGGGCAGCATGCATGGGAGAATGCCATGGAAGGGATAATTCTGCCCAGTGTAGATGAATATTTATATGATGTGTGATCTCTGGCACTTCTGTTTCTGCTTCATTTTTATTTTTTAAATATGATTTCAGTTTTGTAGGAGCTGAGGTGATGAATGAAAAGGTTTCTGTGAGTGCACAGACAATTCAGAGGGCAGGGACAGAGGGTCTGGGTTTTGTGTGGCAGCGCTCACTGGAATTGTGTCCACTAAACTCAAACTCAGGGTTCATCCATCTTCCATCAGCCTGGACCTGGATGCACTCATTATGGAAAGTGCTAAAATCTTCCCTCTTGTCAGTCATAATCTCAGCTAATTGCTTGCATAATTTCCTAACCCCCTTTGGCAAACTTGGCTCTGCATGATTTAGGGATCAGAGAGTCCTTTGTCTCTCTTGGCAGGGTAACCACTTTGTCAATTCTTTCTTCTCTTCTTTTCTCAATCCTTATAGTTTTAGGTGTTCCTCTTCAAATGCTTTCATCTTGTGTTCACAATTCCAGAGAAGTATGATTTGATATTAAAGCCGCCAAGAGGAGTGGAAAGGTAACAGTGAGTTCCAGTGATGTGGCAGCACCTGGGCCAGGTGCCTACTACTGAGTCCTTATTAGTGATCCCGGGAGAAAAAAGAACACTCCTAAGTTCAGTAGCATTTCCAAGTTACATTTATTAAGAGATTATAAATGGAGAGGATTCAAAGGTGGGACCCTTGGGTGCACTTGGCCATTTAGCCCAGGGCTTCTTGGACCTTGTTCCATATCTTGGTTTTTTATAACAATGCAGATACCTTGGCCCCAGGTCCAAAACAATCTTATAGTCTTACTGGTGATTCTAAATAGTTTTGTTTTGTTTTTTTTCAAATCCAAAGTGATTCCTATGATCCACCAAGTTTCGGAACCTTCAATTTAATGCAACTTCTTTTAAAGTCAGGTCCAGAGGGAAAATAATTCTCAACGACTGATTTGGTGCTGAATCCCACTTCTGTAACCAGGATATTTAATACTGCAATTTGTCCTTCTTTCCCCCTTACCCTGCTCCTCTTGCATTTTTTCCCATAGCACTTACCACTTTTTATCATGCTCTTATGTCTATTGCTACTAGTCTGATTCTCCAGCTAGATCTTTGCCTGCTTTTTATTTCACTGACATACTCCAAGCACTGAGAACCATGCCTGGCTCACTGTGGGTGCTTAATAAATCTTTGTTGAATTAATTCTTCTCTCTCTCTCGGCTCTTAAGGCAGAGCTATTTCCTCTGGGCACTGCCACCACTTCCCTCCTCTCGTAAGGGCTCTTTCAGCTTTCTAGCTTTGGATTTGAGTAGGTGCACTCTTTTTTGGCAGCGTGCATCTATGGATGGGATGAATAACATCCTTTCCACACATAAGAGTACTGGAGATAGGCAGGGCGGCTGGACAGAGGTAGAGAAGATGGGGCTCAATCACCTTGGCAAGTGGAGTTCATACGTCTCTGTATTAGCTCCTGAAGCCCCTGGTGATTTCTTCCAGTAAAGGGCAATGCTAGTTGTGCTAAGGTGTCTGTCACCCTTGCTAGGATCTGAACTCTTGGAATTGCAGAGCAATGAAGACTCCAGGGAGAGGGATGAGGAAGCAGGTGTTAGCCGCAGGCTGAGGCTGAAAGATGGCTCACTTTAGAGTAACAGAGACCTGACCTGTATCACCCAGCTCTCTCATACCAACTGTTTGACCCTGAACAAGTCTCTTCACCTCTTTGACTTTCAGTTTCCTATACTGTCAAAAAAGAAAATCAGTCTCTACCTCATAGTGCTAGCTATTAAGAGGGCTAAAATAAAAATAAGGTACATAAAACTGCTTAATATGCAAAGATAAATCACGTTAGGTGTTTCTAAGGACCAAAGAAATAGAGTAAAGTGGTAAAAAATCATATATCTATGTATGCATAAACTTATATGCTTATAATTTTAAAGTAAACTGTGAACACTCAATAAAAAAGAGGACATTAAATTCAGTTGTGCATGGACTTCTGACCAGAACTCCATCCTCAGGCTTCACAACACTTCCCAGCATACAGGAAATGTTCTAACAGAGGTTTGCTGAATGAACCTGACAAAGACCCCTTCTGGGGTCCAATACTGTTAGCATAGTAGGCAAACCACAAGGACACAGTGATCACATACAAGAATACATTTCTACATGTCAAATAAAGCTGTGTCATGTGTGTCAATGAAAAGACTGGAAATAGCATCTCTTGCCGGATCCAGTATAACCAGTATATGGCAATCAGAAGGCAGAGTCAGCACTGCCTAGGGTCGCATCTGTACAGACTGCTATCAAGAGGACCCCCAATATTATTACCAGCTGCAATAAAAAAGCACTTCCTTGAGTGTTTTTTTCCTACCTAATTGTCAAAACTGAATAATATTATCAGCTTTTTTTATCCTTTGAGTATTTTTCTAATAAGAAAGCACGGAGATGCATTGCAAATAAAAGCAGAGGATTTGAGGATGCAAAGCAATCATGCAAAATGACTTTCATATCAGTTTGATAAGCAGCTGAAATTTAATAACTACATCTCTCCTATGGTGCTGGATGAAAGTTTAATACTTTCTGCTTTGGCTTCTTTCTTCTGCAAGATGCATATTCAGAACTGTAGCATCTCCTTTTTTTTTTTTTTTTTTTTTTAAAGGAAAGACAGAGAGAAGGAAGGAAGGATAGAAGGAAGGAAGGAAGGAAGAAAGGGAAACATTTTTAAACATTTTCTTGTTTTATTGTATTCTGTTTCTCCGTTTTTGTTACATGGGCTGGGGCCGGGAATCGAACCGAGGTCCTCCGGCATAGCAGGCAAGCACTTTGCCCGCTGAGCCACCGCGGCCCGCCCGCATCTCCTTTTATAGTTGAAAAAATGAGAGGTGCAGTGAATTAATCAAAACCTTGAGAGGCTGGGCCCAACCCCAGCCTAGGCCAAACCACAATGACTTAGAGTGTAAACTAAACCAAGCTGAAAGCCATCAGCCATTGGGGAAATGGGTAGAAATTTCCAAATAACTCAAAATCCACGTAAAATATCACTGTAGAGATCACATACCTCATTAGAAAGCTATGGAATAAGCTTAAGCCTCCAAAATCTTTTTGTGTCTTAATTGAGGACAAATTAGGCAACGAAAAATATTTTAAAATAAAGGTAAAAATGCTTGGAGTTGAATCAAATTCCATATTTAAAAAAAAAAAAAAAAGGAACAAATCAAACCTGAGAACATCCTGACCCTAATATATTCAGAATATCTTCAGCCTATAAGCAGGTAAGTAGTAATGAATACATGATTTGTTTGAAATGTTCAGGTGGAAGAGTTCTGAGGTCATTTTTGGCTGCCCTTCTTATTTTAGCGATGGGGAAATTGAGAAGTAGGAAGAGGAAATACCAGATTCATGTGGTAAATAGTGAATAGTGAATAAGTGGTAAATAAGTGGATCAGCCCGATTCTGCTGGAGCCAGATGTCCGTCTCATCAGGCTTTGTGAGAGTCTCCAGGATCTGGGAAATCTCCCACTCTCCAAGCTGCCTACACAGCCTTGGCAGGGAATTTGCCCCAGGCTCCCAACACTCAGCTGACACCGGCCACCACTTTCAATGGATCACTTTGGGATGAGAGAAAACGTAAAAAGAGAGGGAGGGGTATTTGATTAGATGTTATCCAGACAGAACTGGGCAATCAATTCAAAATCAGTGATCTGTGCTAATGGATCTTTCTAGCTCTGAGTCCAAGTGTGAGCCAGGAGGGGCTGGGTCTCCCAAGGCTGGTGGTCTTGCCCCTGTTGAAGAAGGAGCCAACATGGGGCATGGCTAGCTTGCTCTTCTACTGCCCCCTACTGGGGAGTTTCCCGACAAGTTTCCTACTGGTTCTACGTTGTTTTTCATAATGGGGATCATGCGAAGTCAACAGGGGATTCTAACTCATGTGTTGCAACCATAGATAATTTTCAAACACAAAGAGCAACACAGAAGCATGCATGAGCCTCCTAAAGGTTAAGATACATTTGGATTACACATATCCCCAGAAAGACTTGCATAACCTCCTGGGCGAGTTTGAAAAAATGCCATGCACATGGCTTCTTGGCTATTTCTATATACATGCACACATGTAGATATGTGCTGCATATTGGATTTTTTTAATATAGGTATAAACAGAGAGTAATACAATGAAGGAACATCTGATCCAGTCATCAGATCTAACTGCAGCCTTTTAAAAGGAAATGTAACTCCAGATGTCGTCTTAAGAAAATGAATCAATTAGGCAAATGAGGAATTCCCTCATAGATCAAAGGATGAGAAGACAAAGTCCAGTGGTTGCTGAGGGGAGGAGAAGTGGGGGCTGGCCAGGTTTCTGGGATGTAACCTGCTGCCATTTCTCATGGTCAAGTAACCCAGGCACCCCCGCTCGTCTGAAGTTGTGTTTACTGTATTGAACGCTGGTTTGATTTGGAAAGAGCGCTCTAAATGTTCCAAACCTTTTCCCCTGAAGATAAAAATGCCTCAGCCTCAGGGGTGGGACCCAGCAGAAGCTGGTGTCACTATTCATAAAATAATTCAGTTTACACAAAAAGTGATTTCAGTAATAGCTGCCTTTTTATAAGTATGCACATTTTATTTAAAATTACTGACTCAAAAGGCAAGGTAGAAAAAAAATCACCTACAACAACTTCCTGTAATTGCGAATTATTGTGAGGGAAACAGAAGGAAAAGATTTCGAAATTACGAGCCATTATGCGAGAGGGAGAGAGAGAGAGAGAGAGAGACAGAGAGAGAGAGAGAGAAAGAGAGAGAGAGAAAGAGGGAGAGAGAGAGGCAGTGGGAAAAAAAAAAAAAGACATCTCGGCTTCATGAAACACAGCTGACAAGCTCGACTAAATTACCCCCGGACCATTACAAAAATCACTTAATTGCCAAGCATTTTGTTAGGTCAATTGACTCTAATTGAAAAAATAACAAAAAGCTTATTATGCTGCAAATGCGGCCGTAGAAAATGAGTCTTCTGTTAGAAGGAAACAATAATTCTAAATTTCAGCTGCTGCTAACACTACAAAGTTCAGTGTTTCCCTCAGATAGAATCCGCCATGGAGGAGAAAGTGAATATGCATCAACTGATTTTTTTCCCCTTTTGGCATCCCCCCTTGCTCTTCCGGATCTCCCCTTTCTCTGCTTTGCCTCCCCTTTTCCCCAGTTACCCTCACCCCCTCCCATCCAGCAAATACACACACCACTTCCAGCTCACCCCTTGCCTTCGAATGTGAAAAGGGTTGGGAAGACAAAAGCCTGATCAGGGGCATGGGGGACCCCCAGGTTAACGGAGATGTCCTATCTCTCCCTCTTCACAGGCCAGCCCCAGCTCTCTGTCAGCCAGGCCCCTGCATATTGGGTTAAATGTCTTCCCCATCATTTTCTCTCCCTGAGCGGGCTCTCCTTGGCTGTCTCTTTTGACTCTCCCCTCCCCTTTTAAATATAGATAATAGAATAAGTCGAACCCCTTATGTCCGCGAGATTTCTCTGAAATTGCCCCCTAACAGGCGCCCAGCACTGGCCTTGATTGACATCAAGAGCAGTAATTAAAAACCCCGCCAGCTGACGTAGGTGAAGGTTTATTTATAATTATACATATTTAGGAAGGTTCGTCCAGAGTTGGCACATTTAAAAAGATGGATCGGCTGCAGCTTTGTTACTGCCCCAATTATAGATTTGAATGGAGGGGGTTTATAATGGGGTTGATTCTGCTTTTGCAAAAAAAAAGTCATTATTTGCCCATAAAACTAGGAGGCCAGAGTAGGAAAGTCTGATGTCAAAGCCTTTGTTTGGAAAGCCGTGGAGGAGAAAGTGTAGGTCTGTGTGTGCACATGTGAGTAATTGTGGTGCATGGGTGCATATGCCTGTGTGTCTACACATATGTATAATGGGTGTGTGCATGTGAGTATGAGTGCACATAGATGTGCATGTGTGCACACATGGGTGTATCTACCTGTGTGTGTGCATTTGTGGGTACCTGGTGTGTCTACTTGTGTGTATGTGTATACGGGTGTGTGCATATGTGTGTGTGTGTATGCTGTGCACCGGCATGTGTGTGTGTCACTGTGTATGCATATGACTGCGCTCGTGTGCGTAAATGGGGGTGTCTGTGTGTGAACATGACTGTGTTGAGGAGGAGCTGTAAACTGAAGGAAATAAACATTTCTCAATAGATCCCTGTCTAAACAGAGTGGGGCTTCACAACGCATTTTCTTACTTGCTTTATGTGAAAAATTAAAAATCACGTCTGTCTTCAAATCAATGGCAATTGGATCCGACTTCCGCATGGCTGAAGTGCCAGTCTCCACCGTGGAGCCAAGGGAGCCGGGCACCCTGGCTTCCCTTAGAGCAACTGTGAAGGAGGGAAGAGGGGCCGCTTCTCGCTCCAGCTTTCACACTTGGGGCTCGCCCAGGGTGGTGCAAAACAGGATGTTAGACACAGCAGGGCAATGCCTCCAACAGCAGCCGATCCACTCTCCAGCCAACATCCGTTTGGCGCGGTTGCCTTTTTTAGAACCTGGTGTCACTTACCGAGAGGGGCAGGCCCGGCTATCAGCCTGCGCATCGCACGTGTGTGGTTTCTCGGGGCCCCACGGCGCTCGGGAAGGGCTGCAGCGGCCGGGGGGAGAGCACCGCGTGTCAGCTGGCGTCTTGGCAGGCGGCAGGGAGTGGGAGTAAAGTGAGCCATCCCGGTGCTACAGGTGTTCAAGGCCCCAGCAGGCAAGGTTTTAAACATAGGAGGCTAGGAAAGAGGGAGCCTCCAGAAGCTTTTCTTACAAGAATCCCACCGGGTTATCAAGACGCCTACGCCAGAGCTGGCAGGACACTGGGCATCCGGAGGGAGGCTGCCGGCCAAGCCCGCGCTGACCCGCGAGCCTGGAGAGGGGCTGTAGGGGCGAGAGCAAGGGTGGGGGCCCGCATTGCCACCCCAGAATGCAGCAGAGAGAGGCCAGAAGGGCCAGAGAGAAGCGAGTCCTTCCATGAAGAGGCAGAGCCCCATGGAGAGGAATAAAAGTGAGGAATGGTGAATTCGGTACAACTTGCCAGACCAATGAGCTTCATCAATTAATCACAGCCAAATAATCACCACCTACATTAAAGAATAATACATGAAAAGGCAGGGGCCTCCTGTAACTTATTCAGAAAGGGCTGCCTCCCTAATCCCTCTGAGTCCTGACATGTTAACTGCGTAGCGACTAATTAGATGTCAAAAATTCATAAGCACTCTTTAATATTGCATATATCTGCAGCCGACATTTCAGTATGAGAATTGTATACACAGAAGTCACTATAACATTAAAACCCAGCGGGGTGGGAGAAATAAAAGAGAACCAATAAAAACAATGTCCCTTAAAAACCCCAGAGAGTGCCGTCTCTGGAGGTGTGTATGTTCTTATTCAGAAAAGATATCACCCTAATAAGAAATGTAGGCAAAAGGTGTTCGCAGCTCTGTGCTGCATGGACAGAAAGGGGGAGAGGAGACGAGTTTATCAAAGACACTGCCAGGTAAATAGTAATTTATTGCACTGGCACAATGAACATTACCCGGTGTCTTGACACTGGGTGATAATGAAAGACATGTTATTGTGGCATCCATTGAGGGAATTTCCACTCCCCCCTCCTCCTTTCTCTCCTTGCCCCTTGAGCGAAGAAGCCATGAGAGACATGGCCGTTTCAAGCCATTTCACATAATATAGGAAGCACCTGAAGTTTAGTGGATTAAGTAAGTGAGTTAGTTTGCCGGTTCGGTGATATATATGTTGCCTGCATGAGAACGTATATTTCAAATACCAGGGACTATATTTTTATGAAACAAGCCTTTTCCTGTCGGAAGAATTATAGGAGTGTGATATAATACAAGGCAGTGAGATTAAAAACAATGCATCATTGCAGGGAGAAAATACACTGTTTTATGACTTGCATCCGTTAATTGAACCTCTCAGGAATAACGAGAAGGGCTGCTGGAAAATCATTCTCTTATTTTGACTTTCATCCAGGGGGTGTTTTCTTTGTTTTGGTTTTTTTTTTAATTTTTATTTTAATTGCATTTTTTCATTTTTTGGTTTTCAGCATACATATACATGTATATGCATGTGCACATATATAGATATAGATGCATGCATATATAGCAATGCCATAAATGATATGCCTCGCCATCTGCGCAAAACTGTCCTTTAGAAAAAGTTTCTTCTTTTAATTGTGCTCATGTTTGACATGGGAAGGGAGTGAGAAAGAGCATGAAGGACGTGATCTGAGTTCAAATCATTAGTTGAACAATTATTAGTGACTTTGCACAAATCCCATTGGTATATGGAAGCTTGGTTTTCTCTTTTGTAGGAGGGAGGCTAGGTGAAGTGATGGTGGTGGTGAGGTTGTGCATGGAAATAGCAGGAGGGCCGAGGCAGCTGGAAAGCGTCCAGGGCTATGCAAAGGCCACATGTCCTGATTCACTTGGATTGAGACTGTGACTGTGGAGGGACCTTCACCTCCCCCCAGCCCCCGGGTTGCTCTGTTGACACAACCTTGTTTTTTAGTGCCAAATGAATTTGATTTGGGAGGACTGCTTTTCAAAGACAGTGCAGTGCTGGTCTCAAGTTACCTGCATGCCAAATCATCATCCTCAATAATCCACAGCTTCTCATCTGCCCCTGGATTGTTAACTCCATGCTCTTGAAAAGGAGAACGAGATCTCATTTAGTCACCTGGCATGCTGTTGCAGCCAGTGGTCAATCTTTGCCTGATGATACAGGGTCTTCGATTTGGAATTTACTATATTAACTCAGGCTGCAAAAGTCCATTATGATCAATAGTTAAATTGCAATTAACTGTATTCATTTGCCATTTTTTGTACTCCTGATTCTATTTGACAATGTTGGATTGGTTTTCTTCCCTGGTTTAAACATTTTCTTTTTCAAAACAAGAGTTACTGTTAATTTTGACTGGTAGCTTTGAAAACAAGATCTCCCCTGGATTGCCTAGAGTACTAGAAATGAGACATTTATTTATTTCAGTAGGTTAATATTAAACTCCATGTCACTTCACTCATTCACTTTATTATTGGCCCACTTCATTTATTTGCTCAGTAGTTCATCCATTCCTGCATGCATTGCATTCAGCTTTCAAATAATTGTGTGCCCAATTACCCCTGCCTGTCTCTATGCTTCCTCTTGGGAATGCTATGAAAAATAACTCAGTCTCTACTCCCCCAAACTTTAAAGTCCAGTGGGTTGGGGTAACAATTAAATAGGTGATTAAAATGTAGTGATGCAAGTTACAAAATAGAGGTAGGCATTTGTTAGGGAATGTTAGAGAGAGACATGGCAGTGATCAAGAGAGGCATCCCAGGGGACACAACTCTTAACTTGGGGTTAGAAGGACTAGTCCAAGATGAGAAATCAGAGTAGAAGAATAAAGGCAGACGGGATCACACATGACTATGGGGATTGGCAAGTCTAAATTTCATAGGACAGGCTGCAACCTTGAATTCCACTGAGGGTGAAGCTAGGTGACTGAAATATAAGCAGAAATTCTTATTTCTGTCCTCTCACATCCTCATTTCCAGTTTTAAGTCATCCAACTGATTGGATGAGGAGGCTGCCCACATTGCTGAGGGTCTCCCTTGTTGATTGTAGATGCAATCAGCCATAGTTACAACAAACTGATTAATGATGTAAATCCAGCCATACAATACCCTCATAGTAACAATCAGGCCAGTGCTTACTTGACTAGACAACTGGACATCATAACCTAGCCAGGCTGACATAAGAACTTAACCAATGTAGTCAGTGTAGCGAAATTTTGTGGTTCTTTTTCTCTTTCTCCCATTCAACGACCTTCTGGAAATAGCACTTAGCATTATTTGGTAACTGCCCCTCTCCCATTCTCAGGCATATGAAACTCAGTATAACTGACCCCCACTACCAATTTCAGGGTTGAATTCTGACTGGCTAAGCCAATTACTAAATCCACCCCTTTGGCTACTGGGACTGGTTCAGAGATCAGCACATAACCCAATCAGCGACAATGAAATGTGAGATGTCAGGTAGGCGTTCTGGGAAAAGTTCCTCCTTTCTCTTCCATGAGAACTCCCAGAAATCTTCCTCTTTTTTCTATATACTGTGGTGTGAGGTGGTGAAATCTGTAACAGATGCAGGCATTTTTTTAAATCAATGGGAGAACAGTCCAGAATTGCCAAGGCTATTGTATGGAACCAGAGGGTGAAGCCAACATTGTGAAAGACAGCAGAGGGAGACAGAGATAAATAGGGTCCATGGGGATAGTGTTTGAGATGCTGGGTCATTCCTCAACTGAAGCCAGATGTCTATGAACTTTGCAATTATGTGAGCCAAAAAATTCCTTTTAACTGCTTAAAGCAGCTTGAAGAGGGATTTCTTCATCCGAAGCATATGGTGTCCTAAATGATAACATCAGTGTGGCATGGACCTGTACAAAACAATGCTAATGATGATGATGATGATGCTGATGTTCATGATAATGATGATTATGAAGGTGATGATGATGATGGTGGCTAACAAGCTAGCATATACCATGTATACAATATATCAGACATTGTACTCACAAAATCCTGTGAGATAGGCCCTCTCATTTCCAGTTTACAAATATTTAAGTGAGGTTTGTGGGGTGGGTGTGAGCAAGTAATGTGTCCAAAGTCACACAATTAATGCATAGAAGTGGGATTCAGACTTAGTACTGTCTGAACTTAAAGCCAAATTCTTCGCAGTAGGTTCTCAATAAATACTGAAAAAACTTCAGGAAATGGCCAGCTGGAGAGTTTTAGCATAGAGAAGACATAGGGTTGGAATATAATGATTTTCCTTCAAAACTTCACATTTCAATTGGATGGCTACCGGCTCTTTACCTGCTCCATCCTCTGCTGCTCACAGAGGAACTTGACCTGAAGATCAGGTTCAGCCTTCCCCAGCTCTGGTCTGGAAATACATTGAAGGAAGCCTGAGTCCAGAGGCTCACTCTGGCTATGAGTCCTCCATTGAAAACCAAACATGAGCCCCTGTAGCCAGCATCGCATGACCTGGTTCTCCAAATCAGCCTGCACATCTCTCCAGATTCCTGGACTGTACCAGGCTCCCAGGCTCTGAGTGCTTCCATAATCTCAGTGTGCAACTCTGCTAAGATGAACCCCCTTGGTTCTGGGCAATGTCATACCTAGGATGTGAAACCTGAAACTGATTACCAAGCCCCAGGACCTGCCACCTTTCAGCCCCCCTTCTGATAATGCTGCATATTCTGAGTCCTGAGCTCTGTCTGCTCAGATCCTCTCTATATCTGAAGTGTCCTTCACTCTCACCCATAATTCCACATCCTGCTCCCCCTACTCAAGTATCATCCCATGGAGTCAATCTTTCCATGCAAGCCACTGATCTCAAAAAGTGCAGCTATAAAGCAATTGAGCCTTATTTTCCTTGTGCACTTAGGCCAGCCAGCTGAAGAAGAACCAGAGAGCAGAGAGGATGATCTTGACTCAAAGCAAAGCACCTTCTATCCAGATATGTCCAAGGACAGTTTTGGCTATAAGATTGGGCATGTTATACCCATGATCCCTGAGTCTGAGACCACTGAGCCTTGAATCTGCTGCTCCCATGATTTGGACAGGCAGGGATGAGAATGATTAGAGAACAGGAAGAGGATGCAGGACACAAAAGTAGAAGAGAAAAGAATTTTTGAAGCTTGGTCTTGAGCAATAGATTGGATAGACACCCCTGGATTAAGTGTGGACTATTCAGAAATGTGTATAGCATACAATGAGTGATGTGATCTCCCTTGTAACATTTCTTTACCAATTGCCTGTTGGGATTGGTGCTCTCCACAGAGTTGAATCAAAACTCCAATCCTTTCCTCTGGTTCAGAGTGGGAGAGGATGACTGGCCTAAACCTTTAAACTGGCTGGGATTAGAAAAAAAATCAGTCATTACAAACCCTTCTCTAGGTCTTTGTATTTCTGAGATGGCAATCACGATGTGATAGCCTCCAATTTTATCCACATTGAACTCCAGTGCAGTCAGAAATCAGAATGATCAACTACAGGGACTGGGTCGGTCCTGTGTAATGATGAAAATGATACATAGTGCCATCTCTATTGCACACAGAGGCAAATTATGTTACAATTATAGCCAGCTGTCTCTTAATGTAACTTAGACTATTCTGTTTCTGAGAATTACTAAGTGTCTCTGAAAGTTGTATCTATGAGAATGTGTGTATGTATGTACACAAATTTTTATCAAGTATCTACTGCAACCAAGGTAATGTTGTGGATGCAGGGGATATAACACACAGCCCTTACTAGGCTGAAGTTTGCCATCTGGTGAAAAAAATAAGCATTAAATACATGATTATGAATGCATTAAATGCAATCAGCAGTATCATGATTGGAATTTGTCAAATGCAGAATCAAGTTCTAAGAAGCTGTTATTTCACCCAGGCTGTCATTCAAGAATCAAGATCAAGTCCTAGTCACTATATAGAATTAGGAGTAATGTGTGCATTAGCGTGCTAAGCAAAAGAGTGGTACAATAGTCATTTTGGGTGCTTTGTACAGATCTGCTTCTCTTAGCCAGGGTTTCTATCCCCCAATTGCTGCTAGTGTTGGTTGCTAAGGGCTCAAAGCTACACCAGTCTATGGAGAATTACCCTCTGCTAATGGAGCCTCATCATTCTAGAAACTGTGTTCTCCACTCTCAAAAACACAACGTAGGTTGTTTGCACTAATAACTTATGGATGGGGGGAGGGAGAAAGGCTGATGTCCATCCTACAAGAGGAGCCAACTCTCCATTCAGCTTATACTCCAGACCTCCCCATGGGATCAGGCTGAAGTTTCAGACTCCAGCTGAAACTACACTGCTTAGCTCCTTCTTCTACCATTTTCTTCTATCATTCAGTCCTTTTCAGATTTCTCTCTCAATGAAAGGCTGGCATAAGAAACTCCATCTCAGACTCTGTTTCTTAGGACCTCAGGCTTTAAAATTGGTATTGTGGCAGGAAGACAGCACAAAGGTCAGAGTGAAGCCTGCTGCCCAGAGTTTGCTTCTAAATCTATCCCTCAAGTTCTGCAAAGGATGGTACAAGGGGCAGTGAACAATCTCTAGGTACTGTTAGGTAATCCAGCATAGATTCCCCATTTATCCCAGGTTTGATTCTTAAAGCTCTCCCATTTGTATGTAAAGGGAAAGACTGTTGGTCCCTAGGAGAACAGAAGCAGGGTTGAGTATATGGGATGGAACAGACAGGCTTTGACAAAAGGACGGTGATTTTGGATAACTCCCTGGGGATATGATGTGATTTCATGTCTTAAAGATCAAGAAGAAAATAGCATTAATGGCGGTATTGAAGGCTTTGTCCTTGAGCCACAGTTCTAAGAAGGAGCAATTCTTTACCTATTGACAATCTTTCTATTTTGGAGGCTTAAGAAATATTAAACCCATGATGGTTACACTGTACAGAATACACATTATGTCACTGATTCCCATGCACACCCCCCAAAATTCTTCTGTTGTTATTATGTTATTATCCCAATTCCCAATGTAAAGCTGAGTTTCTGTGAGAATTATCTATGTACAGGAGATATGCTTTAAAGCTTGGTCTACCAGATGTCAAATCTAGTGTGTTTATTTACCTTAGGTCAAGGATCAAAATGATAGAAGGAGGGTAAGTCACATAGAATAAACTTGATATTTATGTTGTACAAAGGATGACCCACCAAGAAAGAGTGCTCTATTATAGCTGGGCAGTTCTCAGACAACATCAACCAAACCCGGAAGTACAGTATGATAACTGCACCTGAAGGAAGTACTACCTGCCCATATCATTTCAACAAAGTCATCCAGGCAGAAGAACATAAATTTAAATGGCATCTGTGCTTTAAATTTTCCTGATTATTCCTTCAGGTTTTCATTTCACTTTGTATGTAGCCCATTCTCAGTGAAATGAAGTGGAAGAGGAAATAATAAATTGTAGGGGAATGGCATCCAAATAGATGATTAAAAATTACAGCCAAGTTTGGACACTTTCATACAATTTGTATCAGAAATGTGTTGTGCTGTGGGGAGGAATGTGCTAGAAATCTAGCCTCTGAATATATAATGAAAAATTATTATAAATATAAACACGTTCGTTCTCAAAAGTATCTATTCAATCGGAAGAGACTTGTGGGACAGCAGGAGTGCAGGGTGGAGAACCAGGGAAAGCAAACCCACAGGACAGAGGAGATGCTCGTGTGACTTGTTCATTCGTTAATACAGTCACCCCTAGCATGTAAAGAACATGGAGATAATTTTCCATATAATTACCTGGAAATACTTTAATATTTCAAGATGTATAATTGGCCTAGAGATTAAGAAGTCCTGCTCTCCAGTTGACCCAAATGGTTTAGATCCATCTCCATGGGGTGATGATGATGATGGTGATGATGGTAATAGCTACAATTACTAACACTTCCCAGTTACTGAGGGTCTACTCTTCTGCAGGAGGCAAACAGAAATGTCGTAGATGATGTGAGAACCAGAAGCTTCCTTTTGTTTGTGTCGTACTAGGAAAAGAAGAAAAATTTAGGAGATAACAGTTTTGTGGACTTCTGTGCAGACTGAGATGGTTGGAAGCTTAATGAAGGTACATTATTTAATCCTAATAACAGTCCCTCCCAGGCGCAGTAGATAATTCCAGAAGAAAAGAGGATCAGAGTGATTAACTTACTTTCCAAAGTCACACAGCAACTCAAGGGCAGAGTCTGGCTTTGGGTCAGTAGGCAATAGTGCTTCCTCAGGGAATAGGAAAACAAATTCCTGATGATAAGAAGTCACCTAGTGGGGATATGACTCCCAGGGATGGATCCAATGCTGGCACCATGGGATCAACAATTCCATCCTGACCAAAAGGGGGAAAAGAAGTGTAACTAATAAAATATCAGTGGCAGAGGGAGTTCAAATAAAGTTGAGATGCTACTCTGAAGGTTGCTCTTACGCAAGCTTCAGTTACTCCTTGCTACTTATCATAAGCTGCCAACCCCCAACCATGACCATTCCAGCCAATCCTAAAGAACACCTAGGGCAATATAAAGATTCGACAAAGATTCTATGCACTAGGGTAACTTTCCAGAAACCTACAACCTCCACATGGGTCCCTGGTCCAGATAAGTCCTGAAACTTAGCCTAGCCTCTCCAGAACATGAGATATTCCATCTCCCTACCCCATGTTAGTGACAGACGCTTCCAAAATGAAAAGCTTAAAATTGCCATAGCCCAAAAACCCCTAAAGAGAGGGATGGAAAGATCAAAGGTGATGGTGGAATTATACATAGAAGATAGGACTTTAACAAATGAATATGAATACTGAATCATTAAACTGATATATCTTCTAGTCTTCAGTATTTTAGAGCATCTAGAAGTAAAAGCCTAAAATTGTGAAATTGTAAGCCATGTCAAACTCTGAAATATGTTCTACAACTAATTGTGGTCTTGTGCTTTGAAATTTATTGTTTTTTTTGTATATATATTATTTTTCACAAAAAAGAAGGGAAAAAAAGTTGATTGTGATGATAAAAAAATAATTAAGCCTTCTAGCATCCTATATTCTGGAGCAGCTAGAAGGAAAAATATGAGAGGATCATATGGTAGCCCATGACAAACTCTGGGGTCCATCCTGTAACTACTTCTTGAAGAGTGCTTTGAAAATTATTGCTTTTTATTTCTTTGTTTTGTATATATGTTATACTATACAATAAAAAACATAAAAAAAAAAAAGAAGTCACCTAGCAAAAATGTGACGGGATAAATTCCCAGCGAAGTTCTCTCTCTCTTTCCCTTCCCACCTTTGCAACAAACTGCCACTTTACCACCTTGACCATTAAATTATTGTTTGTAAAGCACACCCCTAGACAGATCATGACCAGGAAACAGCTTGTAAGCGTTACCCAGATTCCAGACTCCTAACCACTCCCCAGTGAAGCCATATCTTTTGGCCCAGGCATTTTACTCCTGTTGATATATTTGAAGATAATAATTCAAATGAAAAACAAGTCCTGAAAGAAACAAGTACTTTGAAGTGTCTTTATTTATAACAGCTCCACATTGGAGAGAGTTCCTATATCCAAAAGAAAAATATTGAAAGAGAATTATGGTCCCCATAAACCAAAATACAAAATACCATAAAACAGTAGAATAATTCCTATTGGCATCTATATAAACAAAGCCAGTTTGAAATATGAAACAAAAACTCAAAAGTAAAATGTCTTTTTAAAAGGAAGATTCAAAATTTTCATTATTGCAGATTTATTTATTATTGCATTTGTTATCAATGTCTACTTTGAAAACTAAGAGAATGAGAGGGAATCCAATTGTACTTAAACTGAAGAACTTTCAGGATTAATGAGAGCTAAGTAATGTGCCCAATTCATATGAAATAGTCTAAGAATCAGTAGCTTTCCTAGTTATTATGGGCTATCCTTTAGGAAATATTATGGAGAAAAGAACTCATTTTCTCTAGCAACCAAAAAAACTTAACAGAGTTCTGCTTGTCCTTAGAAAGAGGTATACAGTGCTGATATAAAGAACATTGTGTGAATTTCTTATTCAGAAATATAGACATGGATTAGATTTAAATTCTTACGTCCTGCCCACCCACTGCTGGATCACACCTTGCACCCCAGCCCCCATACCTCATTGCGCTCTAGTAATGATCCCTTTATCTGTTTTCCTGAACTTGTCAACTTCTTTGCTCTTCCAGGGTAGTTACACTTACTGTTCCCTCTGCTCTGAATACTCATGCCTTATTTTTTCATAGTTAACAGTTTATTTTTTTCAAATCAAATGTTATCTCAAAGAGGATGCCCTTACTGCGTTATCCAAAGTTTCCCACTCTGTTCCCAGTAACTATCGCTTTACCCTGTGCTTCACAGCACTCACCATTACTTGAAATGATTTCATTTGTCTTTTTACTTGTTCATGGTCTGTCTTCTTTACTTAAACAAAATCTCCATGAGACAAGATTCTCTTTGCTCATCTCTGTGATACATGGTATATACTCCACAAATATTTGTTCAATGACATTGAAAGAAATAACATTGTTTATAGAGAAAGAACAAATGTTATAAAGATGCAAATTCTCCCCCAATATAATAAATAGATTTAACTAACTGAAAGTAAAATTTTAAATGAGACAGTCTCTTGACTGAGGACTGGAGGCTTGATAAACAATTTCAGAGTTCATCTGGAAGTATAAATATATAAAAGAAAATGTGTACAACTATGTTTGAAAGAAGATATGATGGGAAGCACCTACTTCACCATATTACAACATATTTTGTAAATCTATGATAATAAGATCAATATAGTGCAGGTTCAAGTGAAGAAAAGAAGGGAAACGAGGGAGCTCATATTCAGGTGCATGGCAGCATATGATAAAGAAAGTGTCACACATCACTGTGTGTAGTAGGCAGAATTCTAAGATGTCCCTCAAAATGTATGCCCTCTGGTGTATTCACCACATGTAATCCCCTTGCATTGAGTATGGACAGGGCTGATGAATGTGATGGCTTGTTCCCCCCTGGTTAGGTTACCTTGTATGGCAAAAGTGAATAACATTTACAGATGTAATTTAGGACCCTAAAGAAAGTAGGTAATTCTGGGTGGGTCTGACCTAATCAGTGCACCATTTAAAGGCACTTGGGCAGTCTTGAAGGAAGAGGTTCAAAGGGTGGGAGGCAAGGGCCTGAGAGCAGCTCTGGGAGTTGAAAGTCACCCCCAGCCCATAGCTGCAAGAAAACGGAGCATTCCATCTTACAACTGCAAGAAATGACTTCTACTAGGAACCTGAGGGAACCAGAAGCAGAGCTTTCCCAGGTAGGGCCCCCAGATGATGGCAGAGCCAGCAAGCACCGTGATGTCAGCCTGTGAACCTCCGAACAGATGACCCTATCACACAATGCCTGACTTCTGAGCTGCAGAATGCTGAGATAACGAGTGGGTGTTGTGTGAATCACCAGGTTTGTGGAATTTGTAACACAGCAATAGAAAACTAGTGCAGTGGGGAAGGGAAGGGTGATTAAACAAATATTGTTAGGGCAGTTTATTAGCTATTTGGGATATGTTAATATGAATTTGCATAAAATACACTAGCATAAAAAATCTAGATTAAATAATTAAATGGAAAGTTTGAAACCATATACTACTATCTGGGTGAATGCCTATGTGATCTCAGGATAGAATATAAATTTGGAGCATGAAAGAGACAGAAAAATCTCACACAATTCAATATGGATTAAAAGTGTACAAATTAAAACTTCTTTAAGTCAGAACAACAATAGCAATAAATCTCTGCTCAAAGACAATGAGTAAAGTTATAGTATTTTCTGTAGAAAGCTCAGAAAATTATGTTAAATATGTAAAAGTGTTTATGTGTACGTGTGTATTCATGCAGATATAGCATGAAAACACTAACAGCAAAATGTTTAGACAAATATCTCTAGATGATGAAATTACAGGTGCTTTAAAATTCCTTCTGTAGTTATCATTTCTACTTTGTGTAAATTTTCTAATATGGTTCTGTATTAATTTTATAAGCACGTTAAAATAATAATGATTATACATAATAATATTTCATCATATTATTATGTTAAAATGGTTTGTAGCAATTTACTGGGATTAATTACACTGACAAATTTTATGCAGCATTTAGAACTAAAAATAAGAGAAAAATTTAAAATACACTTGTATGCATCTGTTATGGCTATAACTATGTACAAAATAACACATACTTAGATGAGCAAAGAACAGAAGACAATATGTTGTCATTAAAATAGAGGTTGTTTTAGGAGATAGGGAATAGGGGAGACTAAAAACATTTTCTTTGGACAGTTTTATATTTGAATTAAATATATGTCTATGTATCCGTCATGGTTCTCCAGAGAAAGAGAAACAACAAAACATGTTTTTGCATGTGTGTATGTATTTATTATATACACATGTATAATAAATATAGAGATTTATTATAAGGAATTGGCTGATGTGATTGTGGGAGCTGGCAAGTCTGAATTCCATTGGGCAGACAGGAGGCTAGAAATTTCAGTAAAAGTGATGTTGAATTCTTAAGTCCAAATCCTTTAGGCTGGAAACTCAGGAAAGAGTGGAGGGTGCAGTCTGAGGCAGAATTCCTTCTGGTCTCTGGAATCCTTGGTTCTCGCTGTTAAGACCTCCGACTGATTGGATGAGGCCCACTTACGTTATGGAGGGCGGGACTCTCCTTTACTTGAGGTCAATGATTGTGGCCACTCATCCCACGTATGGTATAACTCTACAGTAATCACTAGGCCAGTGTTGAACCAAACAACTGGACATCCTAACCTATTCAAGTAGGCACATAAATTAATCATCACAGCCTTTATCTACTATATCTGAATATCTAGATTGCACATATGTGGAAAGCCTTGGCATACAAAAATAGTTCCTTCTGAGTGAAAGAACTGCACCCAACTTTCAATTTTGCCTCTTTCTAAGAGTTGGCCTTAGCAAAATTACTTAATATAATGAGGAAAACATCAAAATCACTTAATATAATGGAGCTGACATCATCATTGTTGTCCTTAATTTGGCTCTTTCAACTTTGATTTTGTCAAAGGGATAAATATTTCTGCAACCTCAAATATTAGGAGGATTAAATAATGATGTGTGAAAAAGATGAAACAAAGTGCCTGGTGCACTGGAAGCACCAAAGACTGTGTCTCCCTCTCCTCCTCACAATCAGGGATTTTTCAAGATTTTCTACCAAAGTCCTCTAATAGCAGGGGAGAGAGAATTTGAGGCAAATCTCAAAAGGGCTTTCCAGTGTTGCGATTACATTTACTTAAGCAAAACAGAAACAAAAAAGTTGACCTTTTCTATAATATGTCTGTATTTATTATAATAAAAAAGTTTCAACTCCTCACGATATAAAATTGCATCAGAAAAATATGCCACCTTTACCTTGTGCCTCCATAAGCTTACAGGTCTATACCCTGTGTATCCATAGACATGCATTTCACTCGGAGACACATGGTCTCAGAGACATAAGACCAGAGTTCCTCTCCAGTTCTAGAATTTCTCACAGCCTGTCCTCAGAAAGGGAACACGAGAAAAAAGCCAACAGTAGACTGGTGTTGCAAAATGATTGGAAAGAAAGGGAAAAAGGGAAAAACACAAAAACATAGAAATGGGTAGGCAACAATGCCATAAGGACAACTAACAGATGGACAAACACAATTAAAAAGCAAATGCCAAGAACTAGAAGAGGCATAGCTGAGTTGGACAACATTATTAGAAAGATTGTAAAATAATCAGATCCAGCCAATGTGAACATTTGTACAGCCTCTACCTGTAGAGAAGCAACATGGGGTGGCACAGGGACTTGGTAGACCCTTTCACTTCCTTATGGAAAGGAATGCTGCTGCTTATTGCATTTATTGTCTCATAATGAAACTTGAAAGGCTGGGATTCCTGTGATAAGAACTGGAAAGGACAACCAGTCTTAAAGATTAAGCTCCAGTGGAATTTTCTACAGAGGGGGTAAGCATCTGTTCATCCAAATGCCCATGACAACCCTAACCCAGTTCCTCTATAACCTCCATGAGCCACTGTGCCCCACAGGGCCAGCTATTATGGTATTCCTTTCAAGCATGCCTTTTCTAAACACCCACACCACAAGCCTTGTATTATGTCACAATCTGGTGCACCCATATTTACTCATATAAACAAAGATTTTGCTCTTGCTTCACAAATCACTTCCATTAGCTTTACTAATACCCCTAGTAATGAGTAAGTCTCCCTCACTGCTAGAGAACGAGTCAGGCAGATGCATTCCTTTCTATGTTATCAAAGTGAAACTAGCTAAGAGAGGCAGTGATGACTGACAGTTGGCACTGAAGGTGGAAGTGTGTTGCATGCACAGGGTGTGTACATGGGGTATGTGTACTTGCATAAAGGGTGGTCACGGTATCCTTCCAGAATAGAGATTAGCTATAGATCTCATGCAAAGAAAATCAAATTAAATAGGCATCACTTGATTAGTTAGAACAGCAGCCAAATCTGGCCCATGGTCTGTTTTTGTACATCCCTCCAGCTAAGAATTTTTTTTAATTTTTAGAGAGAGAGAGTGGGGGGAAGGGAGAAGAAAAAGGAAGAGGAGGAGGAGGAAGAGAAGGAGGAGAAAGAGGAGAAGGAAAATATGGGAGCATGATAAATAAGGTCTGCAAAGTCTAAAATATTTAACTATCTAATACTTTACAGGAAAAGTCTGTCACCCCCCTCAATCAGATGATACTTTTTAGAATGGTGATTTGGAATTTGCTTTTGCACCTTGTATTGCCAATTAGAATGGTAATGCTGGCCTGGGCACTGTACTGAGAGGGCTTCGCAAAGGATGCTGTGGTCACTATGATGTTCTAGTGACAAAGAAGAGCTTTACATGTATTAACAGAGACTTTTCACAACATCCCTTTTAAGTAAGTACACTATTTCCCCTTTTTAAAGGAGGAATAATAGAGAGACTTCATAATGTGTCCAATGACACACAGGTAGAAAGTGGTATATATGTGGATTTGAACTGAGACAATTCACAGTTACAGATGCAGAGATACAACTACAGGTGATATGAAATATATATCAGTCAGGCTAGGTTAATCCATGCTGCAATAATATATTGATTGGCTTTCAACAAGATTCATTTCTTGCTTTTGCTTTGTGTCCATGGTAGATTGGTATGACTCTGCCCCAGCTGTCCTTTTCTCAGGAATCTGAGCTGATGGTGCAGCTTCTCTCTAGAATGTTGCCAGCCACTGTGGCAGAAGAAAAGGAGAACATGACAAACCCCATGTTGGCTCTTAAAACTTCTGCCTGGAAGCGCCATACATCTCTTCTGATCATATTTCCTTGTTCCAAGCAGGTGAAACGGTCAATCTTGATGTCAGTGGGGCAGGAAAGCCCAATCTTCCCCCAAGTGGGGCAGTGAATATCTAAATGTTTCAGTCCCAACTGCTATAGAGCGTGAATCTCTCAACCAATCTCACAATATCCTGGGACCCTGGCTTGAAGTTCTTTAAACTAGTTGTGATCACCTGATCCCCCTCTGTAGTCTAATTTTCAGTTTTAAAGTGGTGGGAGGATGTCAGTCAATAGCAGCCCCTACTCCTTCAGCCCCCTTAAGCACCCTCTTCACCAGTTGCTTTAGGACTATTCATCATTCTTCCACCAAACCTTATCTCACCCTCCTAGTTCTTAACTCTTTATACCAGCTAAGTCACCACCAGTTGTGGTAATAGATAAACACCCATGTGTCTTAATGGACCACAATATAATTCTCTTTTTTTTTTGCCATATAAAGTCCAAAATAAGTGCTCCCAATTGATGAGAGCTCTCCTCCGGGCAGTGAGGCAGAGACTCAAGAATCTTCCCTCTTGGTGCTCCACCATCTTTAACACAGAGCTTCCAAAATTGCTGTGCTTGTGTACATCAAGCCATTGGAAAGAATAAGAGCAAATTGCTTGTAGGAGTATTTTTTGGAGGAAGCAGGAATTGCTATTCATCGCTTTTGCTCACAGTCCATTAACTAGAACATGACAATGCCTACCTCAAACAATTTGGGAAATATGTCAAGCTTCTGTCAGTAAGTACACAGTATGGGACTGGAGACCTTCAAACCATTTTTTACCTTTTTCCTGAACCCCATCTCCAGAATCCATTGTCCTCTTAAATTTAAATTTTAATTTTAATATAGGTATGATCTAAGTTATTGACTGTATCAAGTTAAGAAATATTTCTGTACTTAGTTACCTCTTTTATAAATTGGAAATAATTTCCCTGCTTCTGATTCTCACCATAGCAGTGATGCAGTGTAGCTGACTGAATTTCCTGTTTGGTTTAAGCAGTTAAAGAAGGGCTCTACCTCTACACAGATTTGGCATGCCTGACTACATACTCCTTTTATTTGTTCTAGAGGGAGAAGCAAAGAGTTAAATGTCTCAAGGCGAAAAATCTACACTTTCTTAAATTTGGCTTCTGAAGTGCCTCTGAACATCTTTGTGGCTGAAGCCTCCAAAACTGAGTCATGTGCCTAAGAAACCAGCTCATCTTTTTAAAAGTGGGTTTCATTTCTTACTGACCCTGTCAACAGCTCAGCAAAGCTAATTTGCTAGTTCAGTGACTCATCATCAGTTCCTCTTACATGAAACTGACAAAGGTCAATCGTGTAAAAATATTTGATTTCAGTTCCTAATCCAAGGAGTTGCAATATTTTTTTTGCCTCTCAGATTGAATTAGAAGAAACTCACCTAATTGCTTATTAGACATGGAGGAGTTAGGTTGTTCCTGCTGGTCTAGCTCCCTGTTTGACTTCTTTCAAATGACACTCAAGACCCTGGTAAAGTTAATTTGATGAATAAACTCCTATGATCTGTCTATAAACTAAGTCCAACTATTGGTCAAGGAATTCAGAAGCTGCATGCCAAGTCACCATTTGCATTCTGGTAGATATACTTGGTGTAGCATCATCATCCACTAGCCTAGAGCTTTGAAGCCAGCTGGCTTCAGACGGCTTTGGCTCCAATGCTTACGAACTTTGTGATCTTGGACAAATCACTTGCATTAGCTGAGTCTCCGTTTACCTTTCTGTAAAACTAAATCTCCCTCCCATGGCTAGCTTTCAGGATCAAATGAAGCTGTTTATAGTAAAGTTCTTGGCCTGATTGGCTGCTCATTAATTTTTTTTTTTTGCATGGGCAGGTAGCAGGAATCAAACCCGGGTCTCCAGCATGGCAGGCAAGAATACTGCTGCTGAGCCACTGTCACACCACCCTGCTCATTAATTTTTTGGGTTTTCCTTAGGTGTTCCTCTCTCTGTAGTTGAAGGTCAACTGCTCCTTAATACATGTTACTGCACAAAGATCTATTGGTTAAAATGCATTTTGTTTGCAAGTGGGAGAGACTAGCCCAAGCTGGATGAAATAAAAGTTGTTTGCTAATCTAAGTTCACTATACTGCCTCCCAGAACCTCAGGGTGGTAATACAGCCAGCGCATGGACAAGGCAGTACAAAGCATCTGTGAAGTCTTAGGGAATGGGCATTTTGCATTACATTTCTAGTTCTCTTTGTTCAATCTGATTTCTTCCCTTAGATCTGGAGGTCTGCTTTCCTGATTATTCCACCCACCTGACGAAAGATGGCCAATCATACCTCTGAATTTAAAAAAAAAAAAAACATTTTTTATAGTAACTAACCTAATGTGAAATATAATTGACTAATGTCAATTCCCAATTTGATTGGCTCAGCTTGTGTCAGCTTGACCCCACCTGGCTCCAAAAATATGGAGCTGAGCTCCACACCCCCATAGTGAATAAGGGAGTCAGTTAAGAGGATGTTGTGAGTTGAACTAATATCAAAACATATGTCTAATCCAGGGGGAGTCTAAAAGGGTTTTTATTTTATTTTTGAAGGAAATGGATGGTATAAGTGCTCCATCTTTTTTTTTTTTAATCTGCGATGCCACAGTCATGAAGATGCCACTCTGGTTTCTATTATGGTCATTATGGAATGCACAAGCTAGGATGAGGGTGCATGTACAGGATGGGTGACCATGCTGAAAGCATCATCACAAAGACTGGGGAAGCTTAAATACAGAGCCCGGGGAGGTGATGCTTCCTTTACCCGAAGTTTACTGTCACCCTATTTCAGAACCTTAGGTGGCTGCATCCCCAGGGCTCCCTCAAGAGAGCTAGATAATGAGAGGCACGCTGACGTGGCAGTGGGTGGACAGCGCCCATCCCAGCCCCCCAAGTGCAGGCGGAGTAAGCAGAGCTGCTGGTACTGTTGATGGGAAGCCTTCCTCAGAAATCTCAGCAGGTTCCCAAATGGAAATGCCCTCTTGCTGGGCTAAATCAATTAATTGAGGACTTTTTCTTCCTATAAGACAACTTCAATCTTATTTTATGCGTGAAACACACTCTGCAAATATATTGAATTTCAAATAAATATATCATTTCTAAATATTATAGGCCACATTTGTCACCAGAGAAATGAAAAAAAAAAACAAAGATTGAGCTCTTCTTGCAAAAGAAAGCATTTCATAGGCCTTTCTTGATGCAAAATAAATAGTAGAGAGAGAGAGAACTGTAATTCGCTTTGAGACAATGAATGAACTCCGACATTTAAAATATATGACTTTGAATTGCCTTTAATTAGACAATCGTTTACCAGACATTTTCTATGAGCAAGAGATTTCATACATTTAATTTAATTTAATAATCACAAGTATTTTAGGTAAATGATAATACTCCCATTTTATAGATTTAAAAATATTGAGGTTGAAATATTTCACATAATTTGTCTGAAATGATGCAGCTTGAGAAGAGCAATTAAACATGTAAACTTGGTCTAACATTCTCTGATGAAGTGGGGTGGGTTGGTTCATAAAGACATGTTCCCTCACATAAGGAAATACTTGGCTGTGACCTCACAAGAATATAAAAATCATTGAGCAGCACAGAATAACTATCCAGATTCTTTTTAAAACTCCAATACATGTCATTTCTACCAGAGAAAATTAACTTCAGTTTAGGAATAACGGGAAGTTACAGGAACCAGGTAGGCCTTCAAAACTGTAACAAATTCACAAATTAAAAAACAAGAAAAAAATATATATGACATGACAATTGTCAAGACATCAATGAGGCAATGACTTCAGTTTAGGAATAAGAGGAAGTTACAGGAACCAGGTAGGCCCTCAAACTTGTAACAAATTCACAAATTAAAAAACAAGAAAAAGATATATACATATGACATGACAATTGTCAAGACATCAATGAGGCAATGAAGGACAGGGGTCCCTGAGAGTTGGGGAACAAATGATGCAAAGACTCAGATGGCCTCAGCTTCTTGTCTGAGAGCATTTCCAGGTTCCAGCAAAGGAGAGGAAAGTGAGGAGAGCCTGGTTGAGGGAATGGGGCTGAGAGACTAGTGAGGTCAGGGTGGCTGTAGTTCACAGGGCAGAGGATCAGAGAGGAGAGAGCTACACAAAAAGTGAGCTCAGCAAAGCTGTGGAGGATCCCCTCTTTGATTCCCCTGTTGAGTGTGTATCAGCATGTGTGTATGAGGAACCTCAAAGACCAGAGGAAAGAACTAGACAAAATAATCTCCAGAGCTCGCACAAGGCCAGGAATAGCCCCTATTCCCACCAGCCAGAGTGGAAACCCTACTAATACATGGACATAATGCTATGCAAATATAAGAAAAAGTAGATTTTAGAGCAAAGAATACTTCCAGGAATAAAGAATATCATTATATAATAAGAAAGTCTCAATTAATCATGAGGATATAACCATCCTAAATGGGCATGCACTTTATAACAGTGTTTCAAAATACATGAAGTAAAAACTGACAGAACCTCAAGGAGAAATGGTAAATCCACAATTACAGTCTCTCAATAGTTGATAGAATAATGAATCAGAAAATCAGCCAAGATAGAGGATACTTAAACAACACTATCAACCTACTTGACCCGTTGACATAATACAACACTCCTCCCAAGAGCAAAACATGCATTGTTTTCAAATGCACAAGGAACATTTACAAAAATCAACCATATACTGGGTCATGACACACATATCAACAAATTTTTAAATACTCAAGCCACACAAAGAATACTTGACGAAGATGCAATTAAATTGGAAATCAATAAGAAAATGACATCTGAAAAATCCTCCACTATGTGAAACTGAAATAACACTTCAAAATAACACATAAATTAAAAAAAAAGAAAAATCAGATATTAGAAAGTGCTTTGAAATGAATAAAAGCAAAAGACACACCCATATCAAAATTTGTGGGGTGCAGCTAAAGCAGAAGACAATGTGAGTGATATCAACAGACATCCATGCTTCTCAAAGACCACAGCTGGGGACTTCGGGTAATTCAAATCATATGCCTCAAATAGCCATCAAGCTGACATAGTTTACAGGGGGAATTAGAGATTAAAGAATTCTGTTATGCAAAGTTCAAGAAGAAAAACATGGGTTGATTTGTTTATTTGTATTAGAAATTAGTTCATGCCAATTCATTTTGTAGGTATATTGATTGAATGAATTATTTAATTTTATTTATAAAAGTTTGTCTACAGAATCCCTAAATAAGACAAAACTCTGAAATGTTGATTTATTTCCTAGGAAGACTCCTAGAGTGTTTTCAGATGATTTTTCTTTTGCTTCCCTTCTGGCCTCATTCTCTGGATTCTGAAACAAAGACTGTTACTATTAAACTTTGGAAAGAAATGCCACACATGCATTCTGTAGAAAATATCCAAGTTCTAAATGTATATATACTCAAAGCACAGTGTTCGATGGGCTGTTGCTTTGAGCCAGGATCTCGTTAAGTGCTGCTGGGAATGTCAAACATTCACCTGCTTCCATTTCTTTTTGAAGAAAGTGACAAATGCCCATCCTGTTCACTGGAGCACAAAATTAGCCCAGTGCTTCAGGGAAAGGACAACAGGGGAAGGAATAAACAAGGGGTCAGAGCCCCTGACCTGTGGAGGAATAGTCAAAATGGCTGAAAATAAAAACCAAAAAGAAGCTTCATGTGTGATAGAGATCACATTGTCCATGTAGTCAGGACCACTAGATTCCATGAAGGTCTTCTAATTTCCTCCTGTTCCCAGACAGTGATGTGGAACAGGGCTGGGTGGATGCTGAACTTGGACGTTGCTGAGCTGTTTATTTCACTTGATTAAGGAATACATTGTATGTCTTTACCATAGTCATGATCAGTGTTTTCTGAAGGACGGAGTATTAAACATAGATTGCAAAGGCAGAGCAGAGCTTCTGAACTATGCCTCCTTTCAAGTTCTCTCTATCAGTTAGGAATTGCAACCAGATGTAAGTAACAGAGGCTTAAATAATGGAGACTTAGATAAGTTAGAGGTTTACTTCTTTTTCTCATGAGAGAGGTCCAGAGGTAGTCAACCTGGGATGAGATGGTTGCTCTAATATTATCAGATACCCAAGTTCCTGCTCTGATTCTGCTCCTCTGTCTCTACCACTGGTTCCCATCTTCAAGCTAATCCAAGGCCCAAGATGGCTGTTGAAGCATCAAGAGTAAGGAGTAAGGGAAGGGAAAGACAAAGGAGCGAGCTAGCTGCTCTGTCTTAAAAAGCTTCACTGAGAGTCTCCTTGAACATTTCCCATGTACTTCTCATTTATGGGAACTTATTTACATCACTACACTTATAGAGGTAGGGGAGGGACAGGGATATACAGGCTTTTAGATCACTGCTTTGCCACTTAGAATAAATTTAAGTTTCTTTGCTAGGCAGCTAATGGCGGACTTTTCAACTTACAACTAGTGTGCGCAAGTCCCTGTTGGCAGATATAACACGCTTCTGTAGAAAAATAAATACTTCTTGTTTCTAAAATTTTCAGAAAAGAGAGAATAAGTAGAGAGACTAAAGAAAAAGAACATCTATAGCCCACTACCAGAAATAACCACAAAGTTTGATGTATTTCCTGTTACTTTGTTTTTCAGTTTACTTAAAAATTTTAGTATATGAGATACACAAACTTGTATACAATTATTTTAAAATAAAAAAACTTTTTTCTGGTTACAATAGTAAGAATAGTTTATTATAAAAGTAGAAAGCTACAGATATCCAGATATAACAACACTATGAATATTCTAGAGTGTTTTAATGCTGACTTATCTTTGTATTTTTTACCTTGTTGAGATGATATTATATAAGCTGATTTAAATTTATGGCTAATGCATGGAGATTCACAGGTCTTATCTGAATCATGATTTTATTTGAGAAAAAAATAATATATATATTTTCATTAATTCTAATATTTTCATATTTTAACATCTTTGAAATAGGGATGCATCTTATAAGCAATGGCATATGCTAGTTTGTTTTCTTTATTGTGCGTAAAAAACAATGATGCTTTTTACAATTGATAATGAATTAGGCTTGATGAATGTAGCAATGTCTATCACTAGAGAGCTTATTAGTTATTCAAACTATTTTAAGTCAGTCAGTGTTAAATTTAATGAAGCAAATTCCCTGGTAAGAAAGAGATAGAGAGAGAGGTGGGAAGAGGGAGTAGAAGAAAAGAAAAAAAAAGAGGGAGATGTGGGGTAATTAGGGGTAATTAGAGTCTATCCAGACTGTAAATTTTCGGAGAGCTTCAAAAGCTCAATAGTTTACCTGGTATATATACCCAGGTACCTATATTTCTTTTAATTTTCCTGGTGAATTCAAGCATTGCCCTTAAATATTCATTTCTCCTCACTACAAAATGATTGTACATCCTGGCTGTTGTCATATAATTTTGCAATCCCTCCCTGCAGGAGTGGTATACTTCCCTGTGTTAGCCATGAGATTTACCTTGGTCAATGGTCTTTGAGCAGATTTGATGTACATCATATCCACTCAAAAGCTGTGACAACAATTATTAGTTAGTTTCCATTATTTAGTTAGTTTGTTAGAAACTAACAATTGCTAGAAACTAACAATTATTAGTTAGTTTCCATTAACTCTGTTGCTACACTCTCTGTCATGAAAACACTATGTTCTAATAGGAGACTGGAGCCCATCAGGAAGAAGATGTACAAAGTAGAAATGAGTTGACTGCACCAATCTGCAGATGAAGTATAATATAAAAATAAAGTAAAGTAAAAAAAATTAAAAATAATAAATCTTTATTGCTGCTGTAAGGCCACTTACATCTGGGAGTTCATTTGTTACTGTAGCAAATCTGACTAATACAAATGCTCATTAACCTTGGCAAGAGAAATGGGGTGATGGGCCCTAAGAAGTATATTTACAAATATAGGGGCAATTGTCACTCTTGAGGTACAATATGTAACTGGCAACATATGACCCAAGTAGATTAGTAAATTATACATTTGGGAATCTAAAGTGAGTAAGGAAAGGCCCTTAAGTATTTCTGCTTTAAAATGTGTGTTGATATTAATTTTAAACTTCCCTTTAGACTGCCATGTATCCATTCTTGGATTCCTTATATTGGATTCCACTTTTAGGAAACTTGGGTCAGGTTCCTCTTTGTTTTTTCCAAGAAGATTAAGTATGTGGTACCCTTTACTTAGTGCTTTAAGAGCTGATGGTGTATTTCCAATGCCTTATCACACGGGGTGAACAATTGCTAATTGTTCTGTTATAGGCTTTAATGGTTTTCCTTGCAAAGTCAATAGATAACACTATTTGCATTTAGTGTTGGAAAGCAGAAATCTGATCAAGCATGGTATTTATTTCTTTGTAGGCAGTGCATTTATTAACCAAATATACAATGATTTTGTTTTCATCTTTTCAATGATTTTGTCAGGACATCTTTAGGCTTAAATTTCTTTGTCTGGGGTTTCCCCAAGTATGGATTGAGTTTTAATTTCTACACATAAATTTAGGAACTTTTTCTTCAGCTGTGAGCAAAGAATAAAACTTGCAGTAAGACAACCTCAAGTTTAATCTATTAGTTTATCATTCCATAATTAGTTATTGGTGTCTTATTTTGTTCTGGGAAATATTCCACGCAGTAGCTCCTGAGAAAAAGTTTCAACCCTCATGGAATTTGAACAGTACAGTTGAGGACAAGAAAGCAAATTAATTAACAATAAATAAGCAAAGAAGTGATTGTTTGGAATTCCATTGCTTCCCTTTTCTTTCTCAGTCATTTATGACAAGTCATCATTCTGGTATAGGGCTTTCTATTGTATAAGAACTTTATCTCACAGGATGGTTGAATGATCCTTTTGCATAAGTGACGGAAACCTGGTAGCAAAAAAGTATTGGCATTCCTCTCATTATTTTTAATTGATAAAGTTTACACTCAATAGTATCTATCACTGAGACTATAAGCTCTGAGAGGTAATGTATTTTTGTCTGGATTGTTCACTGATATACTTAAGGCATCAGAACAATCCCTGGGATATAATAGGTAATCAATAAATATTCATTGAATGGATGCATGGATTGTAACTCATCTTTGTACCCTATGACTGTGATCTCCCGTGTCGTTTCCCTTTACCTTTACGTTCCTAAAAGGGCATCGAAAATTTATATTTCTCACCCTGAATTGTTTTCCACTTGCCAGTTCTGTCTTTCCTACCTTCCACAGTCCTTTTCTGGTTCCAGTGTAAATTTAATTTTTTGCCATCATGTCCTGAGATTTTCCCAGTCTCTCTTTCTTTGCCTTGTTTCCATTGTCATCTCATCCACACTGCTGCTTAGATCAGCCTATATTCCTCTCAGTTATTTTTTTTAATGAATGGTCAATGTGAAAAACATGGAAGCCTTTGCTTGTGAAATCGTTACAAGCTGCAAAGGTGCAACGTCTAGTTCATTGCTCTATGAGTACAGTTTTGTTTCCTGAGCAGCATGATTTAGAGTTTGCTCTCTTTACCACAGTCACAATAGTGAAATTATACTATATTTATCCTTTTGTGTCTGGCTTGTTTCACTCAGTGTCATATCTTCTAGATTCATCTACATTGTCATATGCTTCAGGACCTCATTTAGTTTTACTGCTGTATAATATTCCATCATATGTATATACAACATTGTGTTTATCCAGTCATTTGTTGACGGGCACTTAGATTGTTTCCATCCTTTGACAATTATGAATAATGCTACTATGAACAACAATGTACAAATGTCTGTTTGGGTCACTGCTTTCAGCCCGTCTGGGTATATACTTAATATTGGTATTGCTGGGTCATAGAGCAATTCAGTATTTAGTTCTATAAGAATCTCCAAACCGCATTCCACAATGAATGTACCATTACACATTCCCACCAACAATGAATAAGTGTTCCAATTTGTCCACATCCTCTCCAACATTTATGGTTTCCTGTTTGTTTAATAGCAGCCATCCGTATAGGTGTAAGATGATATCTCATTGTAGTTTTTATTTGCATTTCCCTTATAGCTAATGAAGATGAGCATCTCTTCATGTGCTTTTTGCTTTTTAGCCATTTGTATTTGCTCTTTGGAAAAAAATTCTTTTCATTTCTTTTGCCCATTTTATAATTGAGTTGTTTGTTGTTTTGTTGTTAAGTTATATGATTTCTTTGTATATACATGATATCAAAATTTTATCTGATATATGGTTACCACATATTTTCTCCCATTGAGTTGGATGCCTCTTTACCTTTTTGACAAACTCCTTTGAGGCACAGAAGGTTTATATTCTGAGGAGTTCCTATTTATCTTTTTTTTTTTCATTGTTTGTGCATTGGGTGTAAAGCTCAGGAAACCATCTCCTATTACTAGGCCTTGAAGATGTTCCTTCTATTTTCTTCTAGTATTATAACAGAATTGGCTGTTAATGTTTTGGTCTTTGATCCACTTTGAGTTAATTTTTGTATAGGGTATAATGTAACGGTTCTCTTTCATTCTTTTGTCTATTGATATCCAGGTCTCCCAAGCCCATTTGTTGAAAGGAATATTCTGTCCTAATTCAGTGGATTTAGGGCCCTTGCTAAAGATTAATCAACGAGGTACAAAAAACCAAGTATGTTCCAATGGGAACACACACAGTTGGCATCTGACGGATGTGATCCTAACTTTGTGGGGAGGCCAGATGTGGTTTGAGCTGTGGAGACTGTGGGAGAAGGGCACCAACCCACCGCCTCTCCACCCTCAGCAGGCTTTGCAGGCTGATTCCGTGTATGTGCGGTTTGGAACCTTTTAGGAATCGGAAAGTCAATTTCCACCCTCTCAATTCAGTTCCATTGGTCAATATCAATACTTCTTTAACTTTGAGACAGTACCATGTTGTTTTGACCACTGTGGCTTTATAGTAAGCTTTAAAGTTGGAAAGCGTTAATTCTCCAACTTTGCTCTTCTGTTTTAGAGTATCTTTAGCTAGTGCAGGTTTCTTTCCCTTCCAAGTAAATTTGACAATTAAGTTTTCCAAATCTTCAAAATGTGTTGTTGGAATTTTAATTGGTATTACATTGAATTTTTGGGTAGAATTGACATCCTGATGACATTCAACTTTCCAATCCATGAACACAGAATATCTTTCCATCTATTTAGATCTTCTTTGATTTCTTTTCCTAATGTTTTGTAATTTTCTTTGTATAGGTCCTTTACATCCCTGATTGAATTCGTACCTCAATAGTTGATTCTTTTAGTTATCTTGAATGGATTTTTTAAAATTATCTTCTCAGCAAAGTCATTACTTGAATATAGAAACATTACTGTTTTTGTATATTAATCTTGTATCCTGCCACTGTGCTGAATTTGTTTATCGGTTCAAGTAGTTTTGTTGTGGATTCCTCAGGATTTTCCATATATAGGGTCATGTCATTTGCAAATAATGAAAGTTTTGCTTCTTCTTTTCCTATTTAGATGCCTTTTATTTCTTTTTCTTGCTTGAGTACTCTAGCTAGAATTTCTAGTACAATGTTGAATAATAGTGGTGACAGAAGACATCCTTATTTCTTTCCAAATCTTAGGGGGAATGCTTTCAATCTCTACCATTGAGAATGATGCTCACTAGGGGTTTTTCATATATGCACTTTATGATATGGAGGACGTTTCCCCCAATTCCTACCTTTTGAAGTGTTTTTTTTTATCATAAAAGGATACTGAATTTTGTCAAATGCTTTTTCAGCATCAATTGATATGATCCTGTGATTTTTTTCCTTTTGATTTCTTAATGTGCTGGATTGCATTGATTGATTTTCTTGTGTTGAGCCACCCTTGTATTCCTGGCATGAACCCCATTTTTAATATATTGTTGAATTAAATTTGCTAAAATTTTGTTGAGATTCCTATTTCCTTGACTTTTTGAGATCGCTGTTGGTTATTTTTGAAATGTTTGATAAAATTCCCCTGTGAAGTCGTCTGTCCCTCGGTTCTTCCTTGTTGGAAGATTTTTAATAACTAATTGAATGTCTTTACTAGTAATTGCTTTGTAAAGATCTTCTATTTTTTCTTGAGTCAGTGTTGGTAGTTCAGATATTTCCAGAAGTCTGTCCATTTCATGTAAGTCTAGTTGGTTAGTATTTAGTTGTTTATAATGTCCTCTTACAATTTTTTACTCTCTTCAGGATCCATAGTAACATCCTCCCCTCCCTCATTTCTGATTTTATTTTCAACCTCTCTATTTCTTTGTCAGTCTGGCTAGGGGTCCATTAATTTGATTGATTTTCTCAAAGAACCAACTTCTGATTTTGTTGACTTTTTTTTTTTTTTTTTTTTTATTAAAGAGAGAGGGAGGAAGGGAAGGAAAGACAGAGAAGGAAGGAAGGGAGGAAGAAAGGAAAACATTTTTAAACATTTTCTTGTTTTTATTATATTTTGTTTGTTTGTTTGTTTTTTACATGGGCTGGGGCCGGGAATCGAACCGGGGTCCTCCGGCACGGCAGGCAAGCACTCTTGCCCGCTGAGCCACCGCGGCCCGCCATTTTGTTGACTTTTTAAATATATTTGTTGTTGCTGTTGTTCTATTTGTTTCTTTGTTTCATGCCACCTGGCTCTATCTAAAGGTAACTTCTCTACTTCTTGACTACTAATTTACACATTTGCTTTCTATCCTTCACTTAAATGTAAATCTTATGAGGGCAAGAGCTGTCACTATTTTATTGGTAGCCTTTTACTCCTGAGCCTTGAAAAGTAACTTATAAATAGTAAGACTAAGTTGAGGAAATTGGCCCTTCTTGGTTGCAGTTTTCACCAGGGATCCACCCCCTGTTTCCTGTCCTTTGACATAGTGTCCTTCTCATAGTGGTTTTCAGAAAAAGAGGCTCTATTTGTTGGGAACAATCGGGAGTCCATCAGAAGTAGAGAAGAGATATTGCTGTGCAGTTTTTGGCATTTCCATTTTTATGTTCCTAAATCAAGGGACAAAGATGGGTGTCAGTTCTCATGAGCAGATACCTCCTTTATAGATGCAGCCGACTTTCCTCATTTAGCATAGATGCATTATCATTTACACTTTCTTCTCCAATTCCTTCAGCCATTGCATGAATGCTTACCCATTCCAGGAAGCATGTTTATGATCAAGGCTTTCACTGTAACATGTTGTCTTTTCTCTGTGGCTGTCTGTCTGTGGGTTTCACTGGGAGGTTGGAAGTGATTCTTTAGAGGGTAGTGTAATAGATGTCATTTCATATAAGAAATAGCAGAACCAGCTGCCACCATAGCATGCCCAATCACAATATGACATTGACTGGCTCTAAACATTTTTTTAAATAACTTTATTAAGGTCTATTTTTTATCATATAATTCACCTTTTCAAGTGTACAACTAAAAGATTTTTAGTGAGTTTACGAAGTTGTGCAACTATTACCATATATTAATTTTAGCACATTTGTCACTATATTTAGGTGGCATATACACATTTTCTGCTCATTCTCATTCTCCCTTCTCCCAAAACCCACTCCAGAAAACCACTAATTTACTTTCTGTGACATTTTCAGAGTATTTCATATCATTTTCAGAATGATACAAAATATGATCTCTTGTTTCTTTCACTGAGCATAATGTTTTATTCTTTTTCATTGCTGCATAGTCTTCCATTGTGTGGATATATTATGTTTGTGTATTTTCCCAAACTTTTCAAAGTTGAACCTACAATTCAGTACAACTTCAAAATGTGTTACAGCAGAACTTCAGCTTTTGTAAGTATATCTTTCCCACAATTTCATGAAAACACTGGAACTACTTGAAGTGCCTCAAATCAACTGTGATCCTGTACCCTTTCATGCTTTTGTACCCATTTTCTGTGTGGGGGATGTCTTATTCTGGCTATAGTTTTCAATTCCTTTTTTCCCCTGTAATTTATTAAGTCACTCTTCTGGATCTACCTGCTTTCATTCTCAAAAAAAAAAAAAAAAAATGGAATCAAAGGATACTATGATCCTGTACCCTTCCATGCTTTTGTACCCATTTTCTGTGTGGGGGATGTCTTATTCTGGCTGTAGTTTTCAATTCCTTTTTTCCCCTGTAATTTATTAAGTCACTCTTCTGGATCTACCTGCTTTCATTCTCAAAAAAAACAAAAAGATGGAATCAAAGGATATTACTTACAGAATAAAAGAGTAGAAAGGGAACCCTGGAGAATCCTTATGCTGTGACTCTCTCCATTGTTCAGATGAGAAACTAGAGCCCAGAAAGGGCAAGCTCTCGCTTGGTCCGTGGTCACCCACCTAACACACAGTTCAGGAACAGTTCAGGAACACAGGAGCTCCTAGCTCCACTGCTCTCTCCACAGTCATCACACCTGGTGGGTGTCGTTTCCTACAGGGACAGCAAGGAAAGCCTGGACTTTCTTTCCCGTCGCCATGGGAAGTGCATCTAGAGGGATTCCCCCATCTCTACTCTCCCATCTACAACCTCCATACATTTATAGTCTCTTGGATCATGTGTGTATATATATAGACAGAGTGTCTTTCAGATAGTGTTTCTGATTCAATTAAGAATAATAAGAGGGCAGGCCACAGTGGCTCAGCGGCAAAAACGCTTGCCTGCCATGCCAGAGGACTTGGGTTCGATTCCCGGTGCCTGCCCATGTAAAAAAAAAAAAAAGAAGAAGAAGAAAAAGAGGTGAGATTGCGAGTGGGGGGCATAGGGCAGAATAATGTGATTGTTGTATCCCTTCTCTGAAGCTCTTCGGAGGGCCGTTTACCAGCATTTCTTTATCAGGAGTCATTTTAAGCTAGAACCCAGATGCCTGCTGGTCTTTCCCTTTACCACTATAAAACATCATCAACTTCCTGGAAATTCACCTCCACTATCCCGCTAGTGATCATTTAGGCATCAAGTCTAGTCTGATTTGAACAGGCAAAGAATAATTATCTTTTACAAATCAATTAAGCTTTATTGCAGTTAACTTGAAGGAGGAGTCAGATTTACTCTCCACTGCAACCTCTGAAGCTGAGTGATACTCTAGTTTGTGTGGATGGGATTTAGTCAAAGTCCTAATGACGTTTACATATGAAGAGTTTCATTATTTGGGCTTAAGAACTACTTGTTATTACCAGTCAGTGGCAAAAAAATAAAATGACTGTAAATTAAGGAGCTGATATGAAAACAGATGAAGCTTGCATTCTATTGAATAAGCATAGTTTTATTATTAATTTTATGCATTATTTACAGTGAAAGTTAAACATATTGATCTTAGCAAAGCAGGAAGTGTTGTTACACCAACAACAAGATTTGACTAAGGAAAAGGTAATAATTATCAATTAGCGGGAATTACTGCTAATAAGGTTGGGGGAAGTACAGAAAATTTCTGATCAGGAAGAGTTGACACTTTCAGTATTGTGTAAATTACCAGAATTTTAAAGTACTTCTGCCTTGTATAATATTTAAAAAGAAGAAAAAAAAGTGTCAGGCACATAATTACTAGATACATTCAAAATGCAAACGTTTTTGTTATTCTTTTAACCACTTGGAAGAGGAAGAATCATTGCTGAGAAGATTTTTGCCCTTTTCTGTGGGTAACAAGTAAAATTAACTAACAGCTCAATTATTCTGTTAATGAGACAACTCCCTCCACTTGCATAAATTCGATTTGTTTTTCTTTCTTTCCAGTGTCCTTTTACCATCAATCAACAACCTTTCTAGAGGAAAAAGTATATACACATTAAAGGGGGATGGGTGAGGAGTAAGGGCAAATTGCAACTCATCATCTGTTGCAATATTAAAGAGGAAATGCACTTTCCAAAGCCCATTTTACAAAGAAGGAAACCGAGATTCCAAAAGGTTGCCTGGCCAGCCTGGAACAGAGCAGAGCTGAAGTCTCCTTTTGCTGGCACTGAAGCTTATGCTGCTCTCCAATCTCACAGGAGCCCACGTAAAACAAGTTCTTGGTAGACTTTGTTGCTTTCCACAAATCTTTGTCTGTGTGTTGTACTTCCCATTTTATTCATCAGTCAGAGCTTTTCAGCTGCCTACTGTAAGCAGTATGTATACATGGAATGATTCTAGGCAAAAACAACGTTAAAAGCTCTTTAGTTGGCGAATGCAGCCTCATCCTGGCTAAATATAAGATTTATTTTCAGCTTCTTGAAATACTGACAGCTGACAAGAGTTGCCCTTGAGTCACTGAGCATCTCTAGAAGTTCGGGGTCCACAAATCAGGTCCTGAGCCGATTATTGCCCATTTCAGAGCCAACACATGCCATTTTAATCCGCTATATTGCACCAAAGGTGGAGCCAAATAAAATTATTCCTCCAGCTCATTCATCTCCTACAGTTTTGCTCTCACTTGTCCTTTTCTATTTCCTAAGCATGACCTTCACCTATAATAACACTGAGCCTTTGTTTGCTCAGAATTCAACTGTTTTTGCCCATTTTCTCCTGTTATCGTTAACAACACTGCTCTCACTCGATAAAGTCTGGGTATCTTTTTTTGACAAGTTCCTTGCTCTGTTTTATAACTGAGTCATCTGGAATCTGTACTCTTAGCTCACTTGGGTCGAGATCTTTCTTCCAAACTGGGCTCTCTCCATTATGTCTCACTCATTGGCCTTAGATGCTGCCTGGACCCTGAAATTTTCTCCTCACAAGACTCCCTGCTTTCGCTCTGGTATCCCTCCAACCCATCTTTGGCACTGCTGCCAGAATGACCTATTTTTTAAGCCATATTTTGCTTTCTTTGGAGGAAGGGGTCTTTCAAATCAAGCGCATAAGTAATGGATACATTTTCATCGTAAAATGTCTGAAAGTAAATATGGAGAGTATATTATGAATTCTCCTTTACCCTGAAACAAAACATTCCAACCCCTGTAATGACCATAACTTTCAGTATAAAATACACCTTTTATTGTAGGTTGCAAGGTCTTTCTTCCCAACCCTTACCTACTGTTCCCTCCTCTTTCCCTAACACATTTGAGTGGCATGCTCTGGCCTTTGACCGTGAGGGACCTTTCATATGTTGCCTGCTCTTTTCTTCAGATCACTGTGAGAGGCAATGCCACCTATGAGAGGTGCAAAGGAAAGGCAGACAGAGGCAGAGTGAGGGTTCTGCCACTTGAAACCCTCTTGCCAACGCTGAAGATGTTATAGTTTTGTTTCCCAAGAATTATAGGTCCATTATTCCTCTCTCTAACGGGAGTCAGACTTTACATATGATTCTGCCGACTGTGAGTTGTCCTAGACTATCAAAATCCAGACTATTTTAGTGCAGAAAATGAAATGAATGAATGCATGAATGACAGGCTATTGCCCTTCACAGGCCAATCACTTTTCCTTCATTAATGCATTCTGGCTGCTGCACCTTGCAATCTCAAGATGTTTTTATCTCTCTCTCTTTTTTTCTACCATGAGGAAGCACCATTATCATCTTCTTCCCACTAATCCTCAGTTTCAATCCAAAGAAAAATGCCTCTGTCCTCCTGAGTCTACTCCTTCCCTGACCAACCTCCCCTTCCTCTCCTAAATTTTTGTGTAGGTGAAACAAGTTCCTCTCTGTCTCTCTCTGTCTCTCTCTGTCTCTCTCTCTCTCTCTCTTTCCACAAACTCTCTAAAGAAGAGGGGAGGAAATAAAATCACATTACAAGCTTACCCTCATCAACATTATTTTTCATGGTAGTACCTGCTCTCATGGTAAAGTTTACAGTGAATCAGTGCATACTATCTCCATTTTAGAGTTAAAGATGCTTGAGGCCACATGAAATGAACTGGCTGTCCATGAATTCATTGTCACAAAGCAGTGGCATAATATCCAGAACACTGGCAGTTTCCCTCTTGACTCAGTTGCAGGTCACTGACTAGGATGCTGGATAAGCAGTAAAAGTAAACTTTAGATCGAGTGAGAAATGTTAAACACCTTTAAACAAGCGCAAACTTTAAATTTCATTATAATTAGGCTGTTCTTGAACCTTACTTATATAATGATTTTGGAAATATTCTCTTGCCGTATATACTAGATTATCATCTGTCTTCTACTTATTCTCATTTGAATTATTAAATACTTTTCTGATCAAAAGGATAAGTGACAGCAGATATGCACACTGTACCAAAGCACAGTTAGCAAAAGTCATTACCATCTTCCCCAAACCAAAAGAGCTCCAAAATGTTATTTTTATTTTTAATTGTTATGAAAGTAATTGACATGGATGGTTTAATGAGTCAAAGCGTTTCTAATCTCTCTACCCTCTCTGCTTTCAAATCCAGTTCCTCAGATCAAATTCCGCCACTTATAATTCAATTATCTGTTAATTTTTTCATATACGTTAAAACTACATATTTATGCTGCTATTTCTTGATTTTCTCACTTTAAGTAATGCTTATTCTTTTTTCTATGAAACAGGCCACACTAAAGGATTGAGTTTTTTTCTTTATCCCAGTGACTGACAGACCCTGAGAACAGGCTCAGTCATGAGTTCTATATGCTCTGTGCAGAAAGTACCAGCTCTGGACCAGCTGTGGGGTCACAAAGAAGTGCAGTGACTGGGTGAGTGCCTCTCTAACTGAGAAGGTCCTGGCTCTGCTGGAGGACTGTGGGAAGGCGCTGCAGATGTCCCCTGCCAGTGGGCAGGGCATGGATTTGAGGAAGGGAGGAGTCCCAAAGCATCTCTGAGGAATGCTTGAGCTCCTCCACCGCTCCTCTGTGCTGCTCCTTCCTCTCCCTCCTTGCCGAACCTATTGAAATTGCCTTCTGAGTCTATGAAGGAGACTGTGCTCCTGTGCCAGATAAAAGCCATATGGGGAAGACTGGATCTAATCCTAACGATGATGGTAAAGAATGGCCCCCCACCTATGTTTGTTTTGTGTTTCCATGCCCTTAATTGACTTTGCATTGATGACAGAGAGGCAGATGATCTGCAATCTGCATCTGAAGCCTTGTTTTAAGGAACCGAAGATGCTGTTGGCAGGTGGAGTCTGTTTTGCCAAAATCCTCCAACTTCACATGCAGCCCTCTCAGGCGCTAGTGGAATGAAGCAAATAGATTCACAAGCTGATGAATCTTTTCTACTTCTCTGTACCTTGGGACATAAGGAGGAAGAGAAAGTCAAAGAAAAGAAAATGCTCAATAGTTTACAAATACTTTTCTCATTCCATTTCATATTTATAATCAACCTGTGAAGTAGATGGTGCAATATAATAACCCACACAGTGTGAGGGCAGAAACAGTCTAAGGAACTTTCTAGAAGTCTCATTTCATACCACACCTGGCTCTATAGTCTGTGCCCTGGCTGCAACACTAGTTACAGTTTTCTACTGTTGGGAAACAGACTACCCTGCACTTGTAAGAGCCACACAGTAACCATTTTATTATGCTCAGGAACTCTATGGGTTAGAAATTTAGAAAGAGCACCAGAGGAGGTGAGCTAAGACCAGAGGATCCTCTTCAAGATGGTTCCCCTTGTGCACATGGTCAGTGCCTACTCTGGACTGGCCGAAGGACAGGCTCAGCTGCGGCTGTCCACCAGAGCACTATACCTGGACTGTCCATGTCCTTGGGTTCTGAAAGGGAGTAAGCAGCAACTTTTCAGAGAAAGCACCCAAAGAGAACGTGCCAGAGGCTGTGTCACTTTTAATCACCCAGCCTCGGAAGTCACAGAGCATCACTTCCATCACATCCTGTTCACCAAGGAAGTCACAGAAGTCTTTCTACTTTCAAGGGACAGAGACCTATGAAAGCAGTGTCAAAGAATTTTGTGGCTATGTTTAAAAACCTACAGTCCCCTCTGTTCCTCAAAGCATCATCTCCCACCAGGCTTATCTTAAGCTCTGCCCTCCCCATAAACCCCACCTGATTAATCCTACCCACCCTATAGCCCTTGATTCAACATTTACTTTCTTAGGGAAGCTCTCTCTAACTCTCCAGACTTAATCAGGCCCACTTTTCATGTGCATTTCTTTGTAGCACTTGACACCACTGTAATTTTAACTTACAAATGGTGATGGATGTCTCCCTCCCCCATATTAAATAATAAACTCCCCAACGGCAAAGATCATAGTGAGTGAGTGATGAAATGAAATGAGAGGGAGAGAACAACACACAACAAGATCTCTCATAAGCGCAGAGCTCTTGGAGCACATTTTGCTCTCTATGGAAAGGAAAAATGTTCTGGCATATGAGACAGGAAGGCAAGGCCTGTTTTCAGAGAACCGTGTTGGGAGGTCCTCCAGGGGAGATACATGAGAAAAGCTCTCTTGCCCTAATTTCCTAATTATCCTAAATGAATGAACAAAACCCTTCACGGCCTCCCCTGGCCCCTGCTGGCCTTTGCACACGGTAGAGAGTGGATATATGACTGTCATGCTTGCCCAAGACCATTCAAGTGTAGGCAGGAGGGCCAGGTTGGGAAGCAAGAGCAAAAAGCAGGCCCTGCAGTTACACCTGGATATTAACCTCTTTTGAGCCCTGGGGATCCCTGAATCCTTTCCAGAAGGGGAGCACCTGGGTCCCCCACAGCCTGGATGGCTGCCACATACCTTTACTTCCTGCTGAAATGTTGGGCAGAAGAGCCAGCACTGTGAGAAACACTTGGATCCCAACTTACAAAGCAGGGGGCAATGAAAGGGGGTGGGACTAGGTTCTTAAATAAGTCATGCCCCCACCTTCCTGAAACCATTTACTAAAACTTTCCTTGCTTTTTGGGAAGATCATTTCATTCTCTAAGGCCGATGTCTATGCCTCCCACCACCGCCCTCTCACCACTCAGCAAAGACCCAAACCCTTAAGCCCTGCTAGGTGGGGTAGGAAGTTTTGCTGGGTGAAATGTTAAGACAACAAAGAATCCTGAATTGGGAAGTGAGAAGACAGGGACATTTTTTTCTACTCTGATTCAAGTATTTAGCAAGTCCAAAAGGACTACTATATTCAAAGAAGGTTAACAAAAGGACTTAGTGTTGTCTCAGATCTACATACCTATAATACAAGAAATCAATTCTCAAGGAGGCCAGTCTTGTTTTGTGTGTGTGTATATATATATACATATACATATATATATATTTTTTTTTTTTTGTATGCTGTATGGTGAGGTCACATTTCATTCTTTTTCCATGTGAGTATCCTGTCACTGCAGCACCATTTGTTGAATCTTTTGTCTGTTTGTTCTTGTTGGCTTCTTTGTTTGTTTAGGAAGTATATGGGCTGGGAATCCAACCAAGGTTTCCTGCAAGGCAGGTGAGAATTCTACCACTGTGCTACCCTCACACCCCCTGATTTTTATTTTTAAAATCATTTCCTCTCCTTGCTTTTTTCTTTTGACTCAGTTCCTTACAGGCTCCCAGTCCCTGAAGGGTTTAGGAGGCCCAGGTATATTATCTGCAGCTATTAACAACTGCATCACAATTATAAAAGGTAACAATAATAGTGACCCCTTCCATTTCCTACTATTTTACAAACCACACTAAGTCCTCGCTCAACTCCCTACAATTTAGCTATCATTTAACTACATTTGGGGAGAGAACACTGAGACTCAGAAGGGAGAAATACGTTGGCTGTGGTCACAAGGATGGAAAGTGACAGCCTCAGGAATTGAACTGCATACTTTCAGATTCAGGTTCAATGCCGCTTCTCTGCACTCCACGGGGAGTTTAATTAAGGAATATGCCAAAAATCTATTATACAGGAGAATAACCTCAGTCAACCTAATATAAAGATTATTATAAAATTATAAATCTCGTCTGTCTTTTCTGAAAGAAGGGACAACTTGTTAGTCCTTTGAAATAAATTAAATGTATCATTTTAAAAAATGTCTTATTGTGTTAACATAAATATAAAAGTATACATATATATATATTATTTTACGTGGGAAGGCAAAAACAAACCCACTTCCTATATTGATATCCAGTTCATATATAATAATAATAATGAAAAACTTTGCATTCTCTAAACTGACTTTTGAATCTCAGAGAGACTGGCTTTGTCTACAATCAGTGCCTATTCTGCTTTGTGTAAGAATCACAAATGTTGAAATGATAGAAATAGCCATGGGGTGTGCGAAGAACCCATTTTGTGTGTCAAAACAGTTGGGCCTCTGCTAGATGAAATGTCAAAGGCAGGCAAATATCTCAATGTGAAATGACCTTAAGAAAACCCCGACCTCGCCAAAGATGACCTTTTTCCAGCAAGAAACATTAAATGTACAACCATATTCATGTTTCAGTTGCAAAAACAATACGTATTTCTTTTCTACATTCCCTGACGTGGCATCTTACATATCTTAAATAAAGATATACCGGGGTCCTATTTCTACACGGCAATGCTGAGTTGATTTATTTCAGTCTGAACACACTTGCAGAGTGAAGCTGCTCTCTCTAATTCCTCGAGAGGCCCATTGGAGGTCCATTTTATTGCTATTTTAGCTGAATGTTTTACTACTATATCTGTATTTAATATTTCCAGTGTGGCTTCATTTTTGGAATTTTTTCCCCCAAATCCCACAGGCACCCTTGTTTAAAGTAAAATATATCTTATCAGTATGTTAATCAAACTGAAAATTCTAAGGCCCTCAAAATGCAGATTTAGAGAAGTGCCCAAATTGGATAGCACTTGGATATGCAAGCACAAAGACAGTTTGGGGGCAGACTTCTCTTTTATAGCTGTGACAGAAGGAAAGTCCTGTCTCACAAGCTTCATTGAAAAACGAGCTTTAAAAAGTACTGACTTTATTCGAGTTCATGAGTTAGTAGTCTGTTTATATTTAATCTACCTGGTTTTCAGTGCCTTGTCGTGCAAATTAAATCCAGTTTTTGATCAACACCAATTCTATGGAACATGGGAAGCCTTTATCCTTCAACACCCAACTTTTGAAGTAAAAAATGAGATTTCAAAGCACCTGTCATTGTCACAAAATGGAAAATGGTTTCAGAGTCCTCCAAGTTTTATATGTGCTTTCTACCACTAATGGGGTTTATAGCAATATGGTGCAAATGCTCCTGGGTCCCTGACATGGGAAGGGTAGCTGCTGGAAAGAGTACTGTTTCCAAAACAAGGCACTGACTGGAGCTGTACTGCTAAGGCATGGGCAAATATAGACATAAGTTGCCTGCCATGATCTGTATTGGAAAAGTAGCATTGCTCCTTTTTGCTGGGTTCTTTTGATCAATTCACTTCAACTCCTCACCTTGAATTGAGAAAAATAGTATCAACATCTTGAGTCTGTCATGAACAGTGAATGGAATGATGTGTGGGAAACAGCTGGGCAATGCATAGCATCGAGTTCACGTTAGGAACTAACACAAAGGCTACCCTGCCGTGCCATCTTCATCCTTGTATGATGAAAGATGTTGGGAAGGCAATGGGCTGAGAAAATAGAGCAGGGATCCTGACCTTTGAGCACTCAGGATCACCTGGTCATATCGCCATTACCAGGGAGGGATGTTCATTCTCTTTTTCAGATATATTAGGAGAAAAAAATTCTAGAGAAGAATTCTGTTTGGCTTGGCTTCATGACCATCTTGAGTTAAGTACATTGATTGGAAACTTCAATAGAACTGTCTGGTTTGAAGGAGTATGGTGCAATTCTGAGCTGATAATAAAGGTCTACTACAATTAACTATTGAGACCACAGAGATTTCAGCACCTTTCACCGGACCCAAAGACCCCCCATGCAGCTTATGTTTCCTCACAAATCAAACCTGAACTATCCTGTTGACTTTCAAAGCTCTTCTGCCTCTGCCCAGAGTTTACCTGGCAACCTTGCATTTTCCATTTTTTCCTTAGAACACAACCCAACCCGCAGATGACCCAGGCGCATTCGTGTGCATAGCTTCCTTAATTACAAGGATGGCAATTCTTTCCATTGGTCCTGCTTTTGGAATTTCCAATGAGATTTTATATATTTTATATACACTGCCGCATTTGCTTTTTGGTACGTTTATAAGCAAACTTGGAATATATGCAGGATTAAAAAACCCATACCATAAATGAGGAGACTGAGGCTGAAAACAGTTGATTGATTTGCTTAAGGCAAGGTACCTCACAGAGTTTCTAAAGGGTGGGATCGGACCTGGAACTTAAGTTACAGGTGTCAAGGTCAAATTCTCTTTTGCAAGTCATGTCATTCATGCATGAACCTTTTTTATCCTTGTTTAAAAACAGCAGGCAGGTAGCTGATTAGGCAGAGCTTCTCATTTTCAAGAGGGATGCAGGATTGCTGAGCATCTTGCCCCCTGTAGAGAGTCACTGAGAGCTTTCCATCCTAAGCAGAGTCGCAGATAGGACCCTGAAGTGTCCCATCCCACAGCAGCTGCACTGCTGCTAAATAGGCTTTCAAAATTGTCCTTAAATCAGAATTCCAGACACCTTCTGAGTTTTCCTCAGAGAAGTCATCATCAGACTGTTTTGCTACTCAGTTCCTTTGAAAAGCCAAGATTTACAGAAGTTTCTTTAGCGGTATGTCCACAACTCCAGTTCCCCATGACTCAGGGCCAAGCCAACCCTGGGAGCTGGCGTTGTCTGTACGCTTATCTCTCGTCCTTCCTAGAGCTTCCTATGTTGAACAGGGTTTCAAGTTTATGTTATCAGCTCCAATCCAATGTTGCTAAGAAATGGCCATAACCTTTTAAGATATAGATGTTCAATAAATATTTGCCAACTGAATTTGCTGTTATAATTTTGAAATATTCTACAATAAAGGCCAACTTGTCTGTTCTTCCCTGTAGTTCTATTATTTTTGCTGTCTATATTTTGAAAATATGTTAGTTGAAATCAAGTTTAGATTGATTTATATATTCTTGATGATTAACAACTATTGTCATTATGTGGAGACTGCCTTTATTCATAATAAACCTTTTAGTCTTAAATTCTACATATCTGATTTCAAGATTGTTAGTATTTGTATCTTTTTCTACCTTGTATTTTCTAACTTTCCATGTCATTATGCATTAAATATAATTTTGTGAACAATACTTACTTGTTTTTTGTTTGGTTGCTTGTTTGCTTACCCAGTCTTATATCAATAACTTTTACTCAGCTGGGTTTAGTTATATATATTTTCTGTAATTTGGGGAATTCTTCCTAATAGCTTACTTTATGTTTCTTACTTAATGCATTTAATAATAATGCTATTTCTTTGGCTCTTTATTCCTTTTCTAGACTTTGACTTTTGGTATGGGGTGGAATGTGGGAGCTGATTATGGGATTTTTATTGCTCTTATTTGAATTGGCTTTTCTATTGACTTGAAAGTTTTACATGATACTTTGTTTTATACAATTTACTTGACATTTTTATAGTTCATATTTAACAAAGTTTAATTAGTATCTCAACTGTTGTCTCCCCAAAAAATAGAAATAGAAGAATATCAGATTTTCCTTCTAAAATGATTTTTTATCTGTCTGAATGACATTGCTTAACAATTCCTTTAAAATGGACTGTTGATGGTAATTTTCTCAGTTTTGATATATCTGAAAATATCTTTATTTTATTTTTATTTTTATTAGTAATTTTACTGGATATACCATTTTTGCTTAACAGTCACTCTCTCTTAAATTTTGGAAGGTATTCTTGTATTTTCTTGCCTCTGTTATTTCTATGGAGAAATCTTGTCGGCTTATTGATCTTTATTCTATGGCTGCTTTTAGGATCTTATTTGAAGTTCTGTAATTTCACAACAATATGTCTAGGTGTGAAGTTATTTTATTTTGTTTTGTTTATTTGTGCTTGAATACATTGCATTTTTGTTGTCTGTGGATAGAGGTCTCCCACTGATTCCAGAAGATCCTCAGGGATTGTTTTGAGTGTTATGGTTCCTCCATTTGCCCTAGTTTCTGCATAAGAACAACTCTAAATTGCTCCTTAAACTCCTGCATTTTATCCTACAATCTCTCGACTACTTTTATAATTCTCTGATCCCTTGTCTTTCTTTTAAACACCCAGTACCTTTCTTCTGATTTACATTTGTGATCACCAATTTTTAACTCATTTGTATCTTAGTTAACCCTCTTTGTTGGGTTTTGAATTTCAGTAATTTTTTTTCAAACTGCTGGGCCTTTATTGACTTTTGCTACTTTCCAATTTTTGGATTATATGTTTTATTTGTCCAAACATTTCACATATACTTATTGTATATCATTTATATAATGCATTACATATATATAACAACACATTACATATATGTATATATATATATGAGAGAGAAATCTGGTAATTCCAGCATCTGAAACTGTTGTAGGTCTTATCTGTTATTTGTTACGATGACTATTATTTATGGTACTTTGTTTCCTTATGTGTTTTGTAATATATATTTATATTTGCACATCAAAAATCAATTTTTATTAACAAATAAATAAATAAATATATATATATATATATATATATATATATTACATTTTATTCCAAGTTCATATTCTGTTGCATTTAATCTGTAGGAAACCTTAGGGGCACATTTGGTGTGTGATCTCCAGAGAGGATTTTCATTTGCTTTTGCAAGAGCCAGAGGAGGCTACAGATCTGGTACCATCTTAGGCTCCTTGGCAGGTCCCTGATCTAATCTGCCATCTTAGGTTAATCTCTTTCATTTTACCACTTCCAGGCTTGGTTTCACAAGTATGGACTTGCTTATTGCTCAAGTTCCTTGTTCTAGTTTCAGCTCAGTGGTTTTGTTTGCATATTTGTTTGTTTGCTTTTTGCACTTGGAAATTTTCCTTAGAATCTATCAAGCCACCAAACCATTCAAATAACATTTATTTATGCTTGCATCATTCATTTCTAATTAAGCTAAAATCTGGTTGTATTTTAGATACGGGTTTCTTCTGATTATCTTGTCTGCCATGCTACTACAAAACCACTTTGCTGGAATTATGCTTTGGAGGATATCATCTATTCCAACGTTCAGCAATCCTAGACTTCCAAAGAATGTTAGTAATGAAATAATAATAGTAGTTGTATCGTGAGAACTGTAAACCTCCCAGAATCCATGCTGACCACTTAGTAAATATTACCTCTGGGCCTCTCAACATGTTGCAGAAATAGTGGAACTGAAATTGAAAGAGATTGGCATAATATTCTGTACATTGTATTTTATTCCATGATAGATCTTAATTTAAAAATATACAAAACTCTTCATGAAAAACTGCTTTTAGGATCAACAGGTAGAAATGTATTAATTTCCCCCACTGGCCTTCCCTGACCCATTTCTTCCAACAATGACGATTACATGACTCGTGGTGCCTCCACTTAAACTGGAAAATCAGAAAGCTCTGGAACAAATTTTAAGGTCAATTTAGGCAATTATGGTTGTCATTATTATTCATATCCCCCCCCAGACATAAATTTCTGGTTTTGTGTATATATTGCTTGTATACCCATCACCTTATTTCTGATTGAAAACCATGAGCACATGTTTAACAAATAAAAATTGAGCATCATAGATTACCTTATAAAAAAGGCTTAATTGCTCAGATCTTGTCTTCAGAGAATATGTAAGATTCTAATAGGTCAGTGTTCATTAATATTTTAGTTTGAGTTTTGAGTTTTGGAGGATGAAACCCTTTTTAGAATTCCAAACAACAACAGCAACATAATAATGGCAGCACATGTATCAGTTTAATATTAGAAATTTTACAAAAAGTTTTCCTTTGATTTGTTCTTCAACTCAAAATAGTCTTTGCTGGCCCAGTTGGGGTTTGTGCATTATAGGTAAGAGGAAACAGGGGCTCTGAAGCTTTGTGCCTTGCAAATGCCACAGGGCCAGCAAGTGAAACAGACTGGATGCTCATCTCACCTGTCTCAAACTCACCTTTCTCCCTCTTGTTGCCTATATTGATAAAATGAATATTTGTAGTTTCTTTGTCCCAAGATTCCAGGGAAAACAAGCCCTTTCATCTGCTTTTCTTCTTTACATCTCTTCTCTACACTTTTACTCCATTAAGAGAAAATCATCAATTAACCATTCCCCTTGAAATTTAATATTTCCTAACAGTCTTTCTAATTGGTCGTCGGGCTCTGAGTGCCACGGACGAGGTCTAAGCTCTGACCTGGGCGGCCCCAGCATCTGCCAAGTTCTCTCTCACCCCTGATGTCAAATAATTATAACAAGGCCTCTTATTCTGCACCCCACCCCCAGCAATCTGTTTATCTAACATTGAAATGTGCCCTCTGTTCTTGGAAGAGAACTGTTACCCTAAAATATTTGCTCCAGCCAGACAAATTAAAATTTCTTTTCTGCAAAATACTGTACTAGGCATATTTCTATTGCAACATGTGAACTAATTCCACTGAACATATTCATCGAAACTAATTTTCCTTTAAAAATTTCTCATCTTTCTCAGATATGAATGGTGCCACTTTATATTCAGATGGGATATTGAATAAATGGTAAAGAAAGAAGCCCGGCTATTCCTTGGGAAGCTGTATTCTTAACTGGAAAGATATCTCGAAGGCCAGGTTGTTCAGCACTTTCCTTTTCGTACTTGAGGAAACAAAACCAGAGTTATCAAGTCACTTGTTCAAGAACACACAGGTTATTTATTTTATTTTTTTATTTTTTGGCATGGGCAGGCTCTGGGAATCGAACCTGGGTCTTTGGCATGGCAGGTGAGAATTCTGCCACTTGCCACCATTGCCCGCCCCCACACAAGTAATTTTGGCATGTGTTTTCAAGGTTTGGAGTTTTGTCCTTAAATTTGTCAACTAATTAGCAAGTCAACATAGTTACAATATATTACAAATCCTAAAAGTATGGCCATGTTGTTTGTATAGTTTTCTTTCTATAGTGACGATGTGCAGGTTTGAGACTATTATGGACCCCAGAAAAGCCAAGTTCTTTAATCCTCATTCAGTATTGCTAGGTGGGAACTTTCTGATCATTTCCATGCAGATGTGACCTATCTAAATGTGAGTGGTAACTTTTGATTAGATCGTTTCCATGATGTGTCTCCACCCATTCAAGGTGGGGTTGTTCACTGAAGCCCTTTAAGAGGAAGCCATTTTGGAAAAAGCTTTCAAACCAACAGAACCACCAGAACTGACAGAACCAACAGAATGACAGAGCCCTGGGGAAGCCCTTGAAGAAGCCTAGTGAGAAAGCTAGCAGGTGTCGCCATGTGCCTTTCCAGCTGAGAGAGAAACTCCAAATGTCATTGGCCGTCTTGAACCAAGATATTTTGCCTTGGATGCCTTAATTTGAACATTTTCAATGGCCTTACAACTGTAAACTTCCAACTTAATAAGTCCCTTTTTTTCAAAGCCGTTCTGTTTTAGGTATATCACATTCCACCTATATTTTGTTATATCACCTAGAACATAGTATTTCAAGGGTAAGCACAAGTCCCTCAAAACATGAGTTTCATATATCAAAATATAGTAGCATTTTAGAATACTTGGAAACCTTGCAACAGAATAGAAGTTTGTACTAAAAATGATTAAAATTTGCATATCTGCCAGATGCCATTCTTTGGGCATTGAGGTGCATTATCTCATTTAATTCCACCCATAAGAACATGGTGAGGTATGAACAACAATTATTTTCCAAAAAGGAAACTGAGGTTTAGAAAGATTTTTAAAAGCATACAGAATTACACTCACTGTAAGTGTCAGACATTGGTTTCTCTGTTTCTGAAACCCCAGCTTCTAATCCCAGCTTTTCTTCTAATTCTAACTCTCTGGCCCTTCTATTAATAGGACCTTTGTGTTTACATTGGATCCATCTGGATAATCCAGGTAAATCTCTCCATTGCAAGATCTTTAGCTTGATCATGTCTACAAAGTCCCTCCTGCCATGCCAGGTGACATATTCATAGGTTTCATGGATTAGCACCTGAACAAGTTGGTAGGTCATTATTCTGCCTATCAAATCCTGCAAGGATACAGTGATTTTAGAGACTGCAGGGGAGCACTCTACAAACAGGGCCCAACTGGAGTCAGCTGCAGAGAGCCACAGCAAGGTGAGGGAGGGGTAATCTGCCACCACACTTTGTAGATGAAAAGTAGTTTTTCCCTTTTCCAGGTGAGAAAACTGAAACCAGAAAAGCAACATGCTTTGCCAAAGGTCATAGAGAGTGAGTTTCGGGTGACTTTCTTCCTGTTTAACATAAGCATGATAGAGCTGCAAATGTCCCTACTCCTTATTTGGAGACAAAGGTTACTAATGGCCCTTGCATAAAATTCTCGTGATCTCTGTTTTCAGGACCTCAAGGTCCATTTGTATACTATACTGTGTCTGAGTTTGCTTGTGATTAACACTTCTTTTGAATTTTTATTTTTTTATTTGTTTGCTTTCTAGATTGTCTGCATCCCCTCAAATATTGCATAGTTAAACAAATTTGTGTTGGTTGGGTGGATGGATGGATAGATGGATGGATGAATACTGTATATTAAACATAGTGCTAAACATTTCCTATTCTTCATCTCATTTAATCCTCACATCTCCCCTGGATAACTATTGTTTTCCCCAAATTACACATAAGAAAGGGAGGCTTTGAGAGATCACATAATGTGATCACAAATAAGTGGCCATGTTGGGATTAGAACCCAGGCAGTCTGCTCTAGGGCCATGAAAGAACTTCACCCACGCAGAGTGCTGGCAAAGTCCCGGTTCACAGCCAACAAGTACCCACAGTCATGGACATGTACGGTTACTTTGTGGGAGGGCACCTCCTTGAATTTCCTGTCCTCATGTCTGCTCTGATTTGTATGTTTCAGTCTAATCCAAGTTAGCAGCACAGAGCAGCTCCTGGGGAATTGGTTTACCCACATAGATGGAAAGAACAGCCCAGAGCTAATCCTCTCACTCGCCCTGACCACAGAAGAGCAGATAAGGACCCAAGATGTGTGTGGGTGAGTGAGTGCTGGGAGGGGATCATAGTGCATGGGCCACGCGCGGCTGGGACTGAATCTGAAATGGACATTATCATAATCAAGAAAGAAGGAAGGGAAAGCATCCTGTATGTGGATTCACCATCAAAGCTAAAACACAGTAGAAAGTTCCCTTTATGTTGACCTCTAGATTTATATTTGGATGAAACTCACATACTCCATGATATCACAGAATCATCCTGAAAGAACTTAGACAATGAAAGTTTCTCTCTCTGCGCTATAGTCATATAGCTAGTAAGTACCATCTGATTCCAACCCTGCTGTATTTTGGCACCAAGAACCTGCTTACCACATATAATGGGCTGAATGATAGCCCTCAAAAGATATGTGCACATCCTAATCCCCAGAAGCTATGAATATCACCTTATATAACCAAAGATGTGATTGAGTAAAGGATTTTGAGAGGAGGTATTTACCCTGGATTAACTGGGTGGACCCAAAATACCATCTCATGTGTCCTCATTAGAGAGAGAGAGATAAAGCTTTGAGACAGACAAGGAGGAAGCTATGTGACTTCAGAGATTGGAAGGACTTTGCTATTTCTTGAGATTATAGCATTATTTCCTAGAAAATTCTGGGTTCTTTTATGAAGGGACACTTCCCAAAGTTCAGAAGATAAAGGACCACAGCTACTCATCAGCCAGATCTGAAATACAAACAAGGACGTGAGGTCCAACTGGAGATTGCTTGGCTAGGTGTATCTGCTTAGAAGTTAACCTACTGTCAAACCTTACACAGTAAATAGTCACAGGAAATAGAGGCAGATTCTGGACAGAAATCTAGCAAGTGTAGCATGGGATGGGATCAAAATATTGCGAAAGTCCAGCACAGGGACAAAGCCTAGAAACATTTAATTCTAAACTAAATACCAGCTTCTTTGACACTACTAATTTAGAAAGTAGAGAAAGATTATCCAATTCATTCGCAAAACTGAAGCCCTGCTTCTGAATAAACTGGATAAAATTCACGATGCCTCTGAAAACATAAAACCTAAATTCCTTGGAAGGCCCAGTCAGAAAGGAACTTTGACATGCTTCTCAAACATGTTCCAAGTTTTTGTGCCTTTATTCAGAAGACTCTAGGAACCTAGAGAAGGGGATTGGGATGGTAATGTGGAATGACAATGGCAGTGGGATGGAGCAAAGACGAAGCTGATGATGGAGGTGAGGTGATGGCAATGGTGGCAATGAAGAACAGATAAGGAGGAGGATGATGGTCATTATCAAACTAACTATTAATCCAGGGCCTCTTCAATTCTAAAATTTTATACTACTATGATGATGGGAATACACTAGGGCTTTGTTCCAACTGAACAATTTTATCCTGAATTACATCTAATTTCAACTTGATTGTATCATCCAATAAACCATTTATCAAGGATCAACAATATTCTAGATACTGTGCTAAGCCTTGCAGACACGTGCTTTTATCAAATAGTCTAGCCTTGAAAGAATTTGGTGTCTTGAAGGGAAGATTCAGGAGTAACATGGAACTATAATAGAATTTGATAGTATTATAGAGCATGGTAGAAAAGAGGGCTCTTAATTCAGCCTGGGCATTGAAGGAAGCCTGCCTGGAGGAAGTGTCACATGAGGAAGCTTCAGAAAGCTGATAAGGGATGATCTTCCCATATAGAAAATCAGGGGGAACATCATCGGAGAAATAGTATGGCCCAGTGTGTCCCTGTGGGCAGTGTGAAGGGAATGAACTGTGTGTGTATTTGTGTGTGTGTGTGTGTGTGTGTGTGTGTGTGTGTGTGTGCATTGGGGATGGTGCAATGGGTGTTAAATTTTATGGGTGAAAAATGAAATCATCCAGTCTGAGCTTCTCTTTTCTTTTTTAAACTTGGTTAATCATTAGAATTACTGGGATATTTGTTTAAACAGAACAATGAATGAAATAGTAAATTAATTAGGAAATAACCAACAGTTCATGACTCTTTTACTTTTGCACCAGGCCCAGTGTTGAGTCTGAGGCATAGATAATCTCGTTTAGCCCTTATGACCTCCATATGAGGTTGGTATCATTGTGGTATCCCCATTTTACAGATGATGAAACTGAAACACAGAGTGTGCTAACCCCTGACCAAACTCCCACAGTGTCCCAACCAGATTCAGAGATTCAGTCAGATTCAGGCATTCGATAGATCGAAGCTCCAGTGCTCTTAACCACCACACCCTACTTTGCAAAGATGCCTTACAGACACATGGGTATGTGAACCAAGGGGTCTGAGCCTGCATGGTTGCACGGATGACAGCAAGAAGAGCTCTGATCCTGCATGGATGCATGCACGGGTGAAGGAGGTAGTCTTTGCCTGGAGGAGCCAATGGAATGGTCTAGTCCTGCACAAATGCAAGAATGTGTGAATGAAGGGATCTTGGCAGAAAGAGCTAACCCTTGTTAGCTCTGGGTCATTAGGCTGGTCTGCCTCTCTCAGCCTCTGCTTCCTCTTTGCGAATACCTACTTCCCAAAATGATTGTGAGGATTACAGAGAATTTGTGAAATGCCTGGTTTATTCCCCGCAACATAGTGTATATTAATAGGATTTATATTAATCTTATATTATTTATAATATTATTACTACAAAAAGCATCTACCTGATAGGTATTTAATTGTTTATTTCACTCTTTCTTCCCAAAGTACTCTCTCTCTTCTTGGAGCCTCCAAACATCCTTAGAGCTTTAAAACATTAAATTCTCCCTGTTCTTAGCCCATCGTTAACTTTATGCCCCTGTATCTATACATGGGTCATTTCTGCAAAGCCTAGTCCAATTCTAGAAACTGTTCATGGCTTCTCTCTGTGCTGAGGTCCTGGTTTGGCCACTTTCCTGGTCCCCAAGCCCTGCTAGAATAGTTCTTAGCTTCAGCCGTGCTCTTAGGGACTTCCCTTACCTCTCATTAACTGAGCGCCATTGGGTGCCACTCCCTGAGTCAAGAAGGCATTAATTACCTTTTTGAAAGATGGAGACATGTAAGCTCATGGATATTAAGTGGCTTGCCGTCATAGTTAGTAATGAAACTGGAACCCTCCTGTCTCTGGCCCTTGCACTCCCTCTATCCCCTGCCTTGCCTTTCTCACTGGGGCTCTCACCATCTAGAATACTATATATTATACAATTTTAGTTCATTTACTTTTTTTTTGGCATGGGCAGGCACCAGGTATTGAACCCGGGTCTCTGATATGACAAGAACTCTGCCTGCTGAGCCACCATGGCCTGCCCTAGTTCATTTACTTTTGCTTATTTAGTTTATTTGATTTATGTGTAAGAATAGCCAATGCCATATTCTCAGCACCTACAACTGTATCTTTCACCTAGTAGCTACTAGGATTATATTCCTTGAATAAAGATTTCTGTTGGCAAATAATCTTGTCATCGGCTGAGCATCAGGTGATTTTAAGTATTAACCACCTAATCCTGATCAATGGAATATTGACCTCACTAAGTTATTATTCTAGCAGTTCCCTTAGCTACATGTCAGTTCTCTGCAACAAGATTTACTCTTAATATTTCTTTTCATCTCATCAAAAACACTATGGAGTAAGTATGGTCCCCTTCCGAGGAGGTGAACATTTTGCACAACTGTATAATATGAGCAACTGGCGGGGTTTTGATTATCTCCAAGTCTAGATGGCTCCCAGGTCTGTGTCTAACCCATTGCTGGAAGGATTTCCAAACTTGGTGAACATCAGAATGGACATGATGCTTATAAGTTTGCAGATATCTAGGCCTGAGCAGTTGCTTTTTGACAAACACATAAGCCTGAAAAGAACAGGAAAGCACATTTTCCACGTGCATCCCAGGTAGCTCTGATGCATTGACCCATGGTACATGGTTTGTGAACTCCACTCTTTCCTCAGTGTTCTTCTATTAAAAATACCTGAAATGATTGCAATTGGAGTATCCATTCGATGCAGGCAGCCCTTTCTGATAGTCTATGCATGTGTGTTTGGGTATATATTAAAGGAGGGGGATAGAGTAAACAGGAGAAAATGGAATTGATTGTGGGATTTTATTATTTTATCCAGCTTCCTCCCCCCAGATATTTATAGCTGAAATGATGCCACAAAGAGACCCCTTGACTCTAAACTCATAAAATGTCTACTTGGGAGTCAGACTGTAATTTACTTTTCTAAAGATGCCTCAATTATATCCAAGGAAAAGCCTGGTTACATTTTTAAAACTCAGGAGCTGCAGCTTTTAAATTTATTCAGACTAATGAGCGTGTATAAATTTGGCAAATGCTAATTCACAAGAGTTGGTTATGGCGGTGGGAGAAACACAACAAGCTTGTCACCGACGAAGAACAAAGTGAATGGGTGATATGACTGACAGTAAAGATTTCTTTTAACATCACTAACAGGCGGCTGAAGTGACAGGTAAGAGGACAGACGCAGGATTCTGCAGCACTCAGAAAATTTGCGAACCATCAGGGAGGGACATGTTGATTTGATACCAACTTAATAAGTTCAGCAGAGAATAAGAGAGGGAGGATGGAGGGCAGACACAGTGGCAAGGGAGCATCCACTCGGCTTCCTTGGGAGGCCAAGGGCACGTAGCAAGGTTCCCAGAGAAGGACACTTGCCATTTAAATGGAGCCCCCACCTCTTCCGTGCTGCAACTTTCACAGGAACCATGTACATAGTTTTAATCTGTTTGCACAAATCTCAGAAATGAATTCAGCATCCTCTGGAGACAGCTTCCACTTAGGATCATCTAAAAGGGAATGAAATACTAAATCAAAACCCATCAGTGTACACCTGGATTTGAAGAGAGTCCCACCTCAATCAAATCTACAGGCTTCTGAAGTCAGAAGCCTCCAGCTCAAGGAGAGAGAAGTGGAAAGTGAAACTTTGAAACCTTAATAAGCATGACTTTGTGACCTGCAATTGTGCTTTCAGGGGAAGTGTCTGAATGGGATGCAGATGCCAGAGGAGTTAAAGTCTCCTTCTTTTGATTTCTGCCACTGGCGGGTACTTTCTCACTCTGGTTTGTGAGTCTTCACCTGCCCTGGGACCAAGGACCCACCCCCCGACCTCACCCTGCTTATCTCTCCAGGCTCTTCTCTCACCACTTTCACCTATACCACTCTTGAGTGCCAGGTTTGTGAAGCTGGTTGCTATTCTTAGAATGAGCTTTATGCTTTGGGCCATGCCTTTGTTGTTCCTTCTGTTTGGAATGTCCTTCATGTTACCCATCAGATGACCAAATAACCTTCACCTCAATTACCTGGAAGCTTCTCCTGGATTTCTCCAGGTAGAAAGGGGGTGCTCCTACTCAATGTTTAATTAACATTCCATCATGTCTCTTTTCCTTGTAATGTTGAGAACATGGCCTTGAAAACGTGACTTTGCCTGATTTGCCCCTCAGCTAATCTTTGAATACCTTAAGACCATGGACACAGACTTAGATCTCAGTGTTCACAGGTCTCAGCTCAGTTGCCAGAGATTTGGGTCTCCCTCACTGCTGGTAGATTGATTGATGGATGGATGGAATAGATGTGTAAAGAAACAAGTAAGTGAATGGGTGAATGGGTAGATAGATGCGTAGATAGACGGATGGAAGAAAGCTTTACTGGCTCTCCTAGTCTAGAGCTCCCACAGAATAGAAGGAAGAAAAGGAAGGAGTTAAGGTGGGAATGCCAGAGTGTACTTGCTCAGTGTACACCTCTCTCCTCATAAAGCTTTTGTAACTAAAACTTCCTCATCTGTTCCCTTTGGTGCCCATACCACAGGTTGCTGAATCATTAAGCTCATGTTATGGCCAAAAAAAAATCATGATGCACAGCCAATGGGTGTGAAGACAAGATTCAAACCACATCTTTGCAGCCCCAGTCCAAAGCTGTAAAATGAATGAGTCTCCCTGTTGCTCAGTGGCGTTTTGAAAGAAGGACACCCAGTACTATCTGGAATTGCACCAGTGTTTTTCTGCAAGGAGAATTAGGCTGGGAGACATATTTCTCTTTGAAACAATTTTACTGGGGAAAAATTCCTACCATGCTGAAAACTGACCTCTTGGACAAACACACTGTCATAAAAATGTGCTATTTGCTACGAGCACATTGGGAGTTTTAAATCATCAAACTAAAGTACCCCAGGCTCTGACAGTAAAATTTTCATTCAAAGAAGGACTCAGCTTCACAACATAATAAATTATATATGACTGGGACATATAAAACATTTAAAGCTATACAGAATTTCTCTGCATTTGTGTTCAGTGGGAGAGTTCAGCTCTTGAAGTACTTTTTATTATGTCAATCCTGCCTATTCATGAGAAGAAAAGATGCCCCCCTTTTTCTTCCAAATTAAGAAGCAACAAAACAAGTTGCCTCTCTCCCTGGTCCCAATGTTCAAGTTTTATGTTTTATTTTTCCTTCCTTTTTACTGGGTATGTGTTGGGATGAAGCAGTGCTGCAGGGCCAGCAGGTAGTTAGGAGGACTATAAGTAAGAAAGTTTGATGACCTCTAAAGCCAGGGAATTTAATGTAAACTACAGACACATATCAGACAGATTTGAGGGGGCTATACAAGATAATGTCAGGATGAGGATTTGAGGGATGCTGGTAAAGAGTGAAGCTTAGATCAACCAAAGTTGCAATCACCAGGAAACATGTTTTAAATGATTTAGAGAGATGCATATTAAAATGATTGAAACAAGAATTCTTAAATTCATGGTGACATGTCTAGTCATGGCACATGATAGAAGCTTAATAAAGACAGATTTTATTTCCTTTCTGGACCAAAGGATGATCCCAGGCATAATGCTAACCCATTAGTGTGTATGAATCGGTAATTGCTATGTTAATGCTTTATAACAACTACTCCCAAACTCAGTGACCTACCACAACAAACATTCTCATGCTCACATGTTGGAAGATCATCTGCAGTTTGGCTATGCTATACTGAGTTTGTTGAGCAGCTCTGATTCAGGAAGTTGGTCAGCTGTACTTGCATCCAGGATGCGAGCCACGTTCAAGTCTGTGCAATAGATTTCCTCCTCCTCCTTGAACAGGAACTACTTGGTGCATGCTCTTCTCATGGTGACTGTCAGAAATGTCAGAAAGTCAAAAAGAAAACAAAAATAGACAATGCCTCTGGAGCTCATGGCTTGGAATCTATTTTGGTTTGTTAAATGCACTGCAATGCAATATACCAGTAGTGGAAAGGCTTTTAAAAAAGGGGATTTTTGAGTTACAAGTTCACTGCCCTAAGTCCATAAAAATGTCCAAACTAAGGCATCCAGAGAAAGATGCCTTAACTTAAGAAAGGCCAACGTTGGTCACATGGGAAGACATGCAGCTGGCATCTGCTGGTTCTTGTTCCACTTCTGTTGCTTCCAAGTTCTGATTCTAACAATTTCCTCTCTAAGCATCTGTGTGCCTTCACTTAGCTCCACCTGGATACACTCTGGATTCTGGCTAGCTTAGCATCTCATGGAAGGCACATGGCGACATTGGCTGGGTTCTGCATCTCCAAACGTCCATGTCTAGGCATCTGCTCTCTCTGTTGGCACTCCAAGCATCTCCAAATGTCTATGTCTCTGTCAGCTCTGAAGCAACTCCAAAACGATTCCCCTTTTAAAAGATTCCAGTAAACAAATCAAGGCCCACCTTGAATGGACAGAGTCACATCTCTGACTAATCAAAATGCCATACCCATAATTGGGCACATCACATCTCCATGGAAACAATCCAAAAGAGGTCATATCCACAACTGGGTGTGTCTCATCTCCATGGAAACAGTCCAAAGTTTCCACCCTAAACAATATTGAATCAGGATTAAAAGAAACATAGCTGCCCACACAAGATTGGATCAGGAAAAACAAAATATGGCTTTCTGGTATACATAACAGCCTCAAACCAGCACAGAATCCATTCATTCTTCCAACAGTCTTTTGGCCTAAGCAAGTCATGTGGGCAAGCTCGATACCAGTGAGGCAGAGAAATATCACATGTGGGTGGTATTGAAAAGTCACATGGCCAAAGGCATGGATACATAAATCTAATGCAGGGACAGCATGAGGACTGGCAAACAATTGCAAGGGCACTGGGTTCAAACCATCACTTATTGCTATGTGAGTGATGATCTGACCCCAAAGCTCCTGTTCTTTTCACCATATCCTCTTATCAAGTAAGAATAGAGGAGGGGGGAAATTAAGTGGAGTTGGCAGGTTAGAGAATATTATTTTAAATGAAAATGAGAGTTAAAAGCACTTCCCAGGTATGCAGACAGATTCATTCATGTGCCTTTCACCTCTTGCCAAGCCCACATTCCAGCAGAGGTATTTGGTTAATCACCGTTTGTGCAGAGACTTGATCCAAACCCTCAGGTCGCTTCATTGTGATTTATTCCATTGTGTTTTCTGAAATCCCATCTGCTGCTGTGGTGACTTCAAGGTCTCCCAGCCCTGGAAGGGGGATGGTGAGGTCCCTTGGCAAGTGAAAGCCCTTTGTCCACACATCTGAAATTCGCCTGAGGGGTTTCCCATATCTAAACCACTGCAGAGAGGACATCCACTGGGAAAACAATAGGAATTGGACAGAGCGTCCTCATTTGATTACACGTGAGCTACATGGCTGGGGAGAGGGTAGGCTGCCAAGCCATCGCTGGCTGGAAGGGGTTTGGATTGAGGGCTAAGTAGTCTTCATACAAGCATCACCGTTCATGAGCTGCGTGATTCTAGATAACTTCAGGGTGCTCATTTATAAATGTCAGTGATGATTAACATTATCATTATCCTTATTATGTTTTATATCATATTATGCATATTAGATAATTATATTATGTGTTTTTATATGACATAATTATATGATTTTATAAATATATACTATATATTATAGATAGGGATTCATATAACATATTATATAATATATAATGTATTGTGTACAGTTATGCATGTATGTTTATACTTATAGTATGTGTAGATATGTACTATTTAATTATGTGTATTTTCCAATCTATATAATATAAGACATTACATCATATATAAAATATATGCTATCGCTGTATTTTATTATCATCATCATCATCTTCATCATTTTCTGGGTTTCTCCTTTGCTTTCAGGCATAGTATATGCATGATTTCACGTGAGCCTCAATGCAACCATCAGGGATGCAAACCTTTCTTTTCCCCATTTTACAGGTGAGGAAATTCCCACCCAGAGATGTGCCATACCCTGTCTAAGATCACACAACAGATGCATGGCAGAGGTGGGTGTCTCACCCAGGTTCCTCCAACTCCTGAGCATGTGAACTTCACCTGAAGTAATACAAGCCTCTGTAGATGATGGGCTTCAAAAAAGATGTGCTTCTCAGGTCTGTGTTGTTCCATGAGACCGGGTAGAAAGGTAGAAGCTTATGCAGGCTCTGAGATCAAGCAAAAGCAAATTGGGCCCTCAGCTCTGCCACTGAGTTTGGGCTGCATCCCTCTTAAAGTCTATTTCCTCATCTTTAATTAGTGACCGTTTAATACCTACATTACAAATGCTTAGTATATACAAAGAGAGCTCATGCATATCATAGAAGATGCCCAGCACACAGCTGGAATATCACAGGTATCAAAATTGATACCCGTGTGCCTTAGGGGTATGTACAGGGTCTGGAGGCAGACGGGGTTGATGGAGTGGCAGGTCCCAACATCACCAGCTGTGTACCCTTAGGCAAGGCTCATAAACTGACTGAAACTTTCTTAATCTGTGAAAAGAGGATATTAATCCCTACCTTCTGGGCTAATTGGAAGACAGATTATGACAAAAGGAACAAAGCATTGGGCTCACAGAAGGTCCCAGTAGCTGGCAATTTGGTTATGAGTGGCCCTGCTTTCCTTCCCAGAACTAGACCAGTTACACTGTGGATGGCTAGGAAATGATGATGCAGCAGCACTTTTCCTAGATTCAAGAGCTGGGACCATGAGGATCCTGGAAAGGGAGGTTGGGATCTTCTGCTGAAGCTGGCCTCTGCGCTAAGCCTATAAGAACAACCACTGGCTTCTGGGTGTAAGCCTGTGGGCAGCTCTTTGCACACAGTCACCAGTTATCATACCTCAGCATGTGTGTCTTCTGTTGCATACCCACTCACACTGCTTCCCTACCTCCTTAAAATCCCCACTCTGCTGACCCCACCCAGTGAAATCCTAAGACTCCTCAAGGCTTAGATGCAATGCCACCTCCCCTCTTCCCATCCATTTCACAAACATTTTTGGTGCACTCAGGTATGCAAAAAGACAGCCCCTTGAGTCTCCAAACCTTATAGCAGTTTTCTTTTAGCCCTTTCCATAGTTCTGGTCACACCAAACTTTGCAAGAGGTATTTGCTTTAGGCCTTCAACTCTGCATTTTCCTTCCCTAGCATTTTTTACCTGGATAAAAAAGCACTGAAGTACTGGAAAGAACTTCTGGATGTGATTGGATGAAAGTATGGCAATCACTAGCTACATGCGGCTATTTAAATTTTAGTTAATTAAAATTAAATTAAATTAAAAAATACAGACCTCGGTCTCACTGATCACATTTCTAGTGCCCAATAGCTACATGTGACTAGTGGCTATTTTATACAACATTTTTATCATCAAAAAAGTTCTATTAGCTACAACTGCTCAACACTCTACATTCCCTCTGACCTCTGTTACCCTCTCTTATTGCATCCTTTTCCTTCTTTCAAAAACCCTAACGGAGGATCGGCACACTCATTTGTTGAATGCTGGTCTCCCCAACTAGCCTGTGACATCTAGGAGAGCAAGGGTGGCCATTCTTTGGCCAGTTCAGACTCCAAACCTAGGACAGGGCTGGCACCAAGGGGAGGTTGAAAATATATCGTTGATGTGAACAAATGGAAAGAAGAGTTTCTGTTTCCCATTGATTTGACTTCAAAGTCTTTATATGACTTGACTTTTCACTTTGGGGGGAATAAATCTGCTAGAAGGTCTGAACTCTCCACCGGGACCACCATGGACCACCAGCCTTTCCTGTTCTCAAAGAAGAAATGCTCCATGGATCCCTCTGGTTCTGGCCATCCTGGTCCCCCCACGTCTTGCTTTCCTTCTCCTGGCCTTATTTCCAACAGATTCTCAGGTCCTTGGGATATTCTCATACAGCCACGTCTGCCTGATCAAATCTGTCCAGACTTTCACAACCAAGTGAGGCAACACAATTCTCCAGGGAAGACCTCCCTAAAAGAATCCCTCCCTCATCCTACTTCACCTGCTCCTCCAAAAAACGAATGGCAAATGACCTTGAACAACTTTGAGCTACCTTGGCCTTGAAACTCTACAATTCTCAGAAGACTTCTCACCTGTTGTCTTGTCTGTGGCTGGTTTTGTATCTGTGTCATGTTTCTTATTTGCTAGTTGAGAGTCGGGTATAGTTAAAAGTCATGTTCCAAGGTTCTGCAGAGTAGAGGCTTAAAAACTGTATTTGAATGCACATGTGAGTAAATAAATGATTGTTTTTTCAACAAAATAGCTTTTCTATTTATTAATGATCAGTGCTTCTAAAGAGCTTGGTTCTCTTTATGATTTGTTTCATGACATTTCATTTTTCAAAGACTCCTGTTAAACTGTAAAGCATAAAACTCTATAGCTATTTAATTTGTAAAACCAAATTCTAAAATTAAGAATGTGTTATACATATCACATATCTGCCTCTGTGTGTGTGTATGTATAGATACAGAAATACATACATATAAGGAGACATAAAAAAAAGAATATATTACAGACAATGGGTAAAGGACCCAGGGCTGGAAAAAGAAAATTCCTAAATTAAAATGTCTCTTAAATTAAAATGTCTCTTGACAATGGAGACATATTTATCTTTATTTCACAATGTAATAAATTAAAAGAGGAAAATGTAAGCCATTAGAATAATAGCTTTAGATTAATATTCATTTTCTATTCAAAACAGATATATCTTTAAAAAGTAGTTAAATAAAGGAGCTACAAATACAGAGCCAGCACTGCCCCCCCCCTTTTTAGAATATGTTCCAAAGAACAAGGGGAACATTTTTCTGTAGTTGATATTTGAAAGGTCTTTGTGTATTCACTGCCACATTTGATCCTCGCATTATAAAAATTTGGACTTTATCTTGTCAAGTGCTGGCTCCCCATACATCCCACAAACTGTTGCTAAAACAAAGCTACGTTTATTGCTCACCACAGGAAGGGAGAAACTCAGAGGAGCTTGGGCAGTGTATCTGAGTTGGGGAGATAGGGGGGCAAGTCTTCCAAAGAAGGGACTTGATTGCAAACGGGTAAGGATCATGATACAACATTCTAGAATTGATGGAAAAAGCAAAGTGAGGATTTTGAAGTGAGGTTAAAAGAATCTTAGGCTGCAAACTGCTGGCTGATGTTTTTCAGAGAACAAGGGTTGATAGCTCTTTCCAGAAGTCCCTGTAATAAACAATCAAGCCACCCATCAGGGCAAGAGTCTCTGTAAAGACATGCCAAGGAAGTCAGAGAACAAAGTCACATTAATAGATACAGTAAGTTGTGTGAGGCAAAGGTGTTTCAATCCTCAGAGATTTACTGGAGAAGTGTGCATGGGTAGATGGTTTCAGCTCTCAATCCACACAGACAGGAGAACAGAGAGACCACACCGTGACAAAGGTCACACAGCAACTCAGAATAGGACGTTGTTTCCTTCCTCCATGCAGGTATATATATGTTTCAGATGAGTGTCTGCCCTGTTCTTGGACTGTCAAGTGTGAATTAAAGACCCTTCCTTATCCTCAGGGATCCCAATTTCATGAGGAATAAAAGTAGTGTAGAAAGTTGACTTTCTTTGTCTATCATGGTCTATACAAAATAAGACCTTAATCTGAGTGTTTTCTGAAAAACTGCAGCCAATTCCTGCTCTATTAAAGTAGTATATATGCACAGATTCAAGTTGATCAATATTTTATTCAATTGTCTTTCCCCCTTTGAGTCACCTTCAAGGCTGGTAGCTGTTCAAAGCATCCATAATTGTAAATGCTGATTTGTAGCTAATACTTAGAGACTTCGTTTCATTCCATGAGATATTGAAGGCCTGTGGAGAGGTGTTATTCTCTTTCAGGGAAGTAATCTGCAGGATGAATGTTAGATTGGGTATTAAGGCTTATGTAACACGTTAATAATATAGTAGGTTAACGCTGCCGCTTATGTACAGTGAGGCTGCCCAAGTTGGGAAATCGAGGCTCTGAGGGAAATGTCCTCCACAGTGTTCACACTTGGAAAACTATTTTCTCACTACATTGACGCAGCTGAGACTTTGTGTTCCATATTCACAGCAGCCACGACGCACAGCTCTGTCTTCACTTGGCTTGCAGGTCCATCTTTTTTACACTGTACCTAGTTCTTGTTTGCAAATTTTATTAAACCTTACTCCTTTAGATGAAAGAATAAAAAACTTGGACGAGATTGCTAATAGTGAGTTTCTTCTGGAGATTTTGAAGCCCCTTTAGAAAGACATGATAAACTACTCTACTATATGCAGGTCAGTAAAGAAAAGGATGGCAACGGGGTCACCCCTGGGAGATTTCTGGACAGGGGTTGTCTGGAGAAGAGGGTTCCCACCCAGTCTCAGAGGCTCGGGGTACCATAATGAAGATGACATCCTTGTCTATGAAATCTTTTCTTACTGCATATTCTGGATGCATCTGGGTTTTGAGAAATATTGCATTATCTGATTTGAATATTTTAATATGTTCCTATAGTTATTTGGTGCCTTAAGAAGGAAGTTTATATCTATGTCAGTGTCTGTGTCCCTGGACCTGGACCTACACCTATACCATATCCATGTATTTTATGTGGTAATAGGTAAATTCTCAAAATTAGTCTGGCAGAAACAACTATGAGGCATGCAATCTGGATTCCAAAGATGCAAGTTTAAGCCCGTTCTGCCAATTACCAGCTGAATAACGTTGGGCAACATCAATACTCTCCCTAAGCTTCAGTCTGTTCACCTGTGAAGTGGGTCTGCCAATCCCTTCCTAACAGGTATGCTATACCAACTATGGTCATATATGTTAGAAGACATTGCAAAGAGTAAAATTTAGTAGGGAGTACAAAAAAAAAACAGTGGACATATATGAGTGTTTTAATTTTATTCTTTATATTTTTTTGGTGTTTTCCCCAATGATCATATTTTTCTTGAAAACTAATGATACAATAAGAGAAATATGTGTGTAAAAGAAAACTCAGCAATGGCACAATTATTATAACTATTTTACTTTACCTAATAAAATACTTAATATTTATCATGAATATGAATCATATGCAATATTTTAATCTATTTGTTTAATAGCTACCCTCTTTCCTACCTAAATATGTTCATGAGGGCAAGAATTTGTTTCAGTAACACTGCTTCCTCAGTCAGGGCCACCCTACTATTTGCAGGGTGGGGATAAGAGTATAAAAAGAGAAGCAAGCTGTGTCTCTGCTTCCCTTTCCCCTCCTGCCTCCATCCTGTGCCATCAAGGACCTCCTTCCAGGCTGTGGACCACTGAGTACATCCGTAGGACTGATGTCCCCTACCACTGGTGACAACATACTCCCAGGATGATGAGCCAAGGAAGAGGCCCATACAGGCCATGGAAGTAGGGTCCAGACTTTTGGAAAGGAATTCTGGGGTCTTCGATTACAGAACTGTGATCCTAAAGGGGGAAGCCTGCTCTGGGTTGGCTGATTCCTTTGGCCTCAGAAATTCATCACTTTGAGAGGAGTGGGAAAGCCAGAGAAGGGTAAGTAGCGGGGAACTTCAAGAGTGCAGCATCTAGTGGGGGGTCCCCAGGTGCCTGGATCTAAGGTTGACAGTGCCTTGTCTGCAATAGCCCCTGCCATATAAGTGGCACCCATCAACTGTTGGCTGAATAAATGAGTGAATGAAGTGTATCCTTATGTGCCATTCAGCATTCTGAGATTGAGTTTAAAATTGCAAGTGAAAATGTCTATGAACTTCTTGACATTCATTTTCAAGATGAGAAACTGAGTCTTGGAGTCTCTTGATATTTGTCAGCAGTCACATGACTCATTAAGTGGCACTGACAACTTGAGAACCAGGTCCCCCTTCTTGTTTCAGGATATCTCTGTTTTGCGTTAGTTCTATTTTCAATGTTGTCTGTTTTAATTCCCTTCGCTTTCTTCAGATTTATAACAATTATGGTCTACTGACACATACTACAACTGTTGCTGTATGTGTATGTAAAGGTGTGTGTTCTTATTGGAAATTCGATCACACAGGGGGGAATCTCGTTGTTGGGAAATGTGGTAGAATTAATAGAGGAAAAAACCAAGGAAGTCTTGGAAAGTTCTTTCTCTCGGTTTGTAAGTTATGAGGGGCGAGTGGATCCTGGAAGCACACAGTTTATCATACTCACCAGAGTCAGACAGATATTTATCACCCGATTCGCTTTAGCCTTGGAGAATGAAGTGGACACCATAAACTGTGTAGAGGCAGGCACACACTGTTCAATTCTCTGAATTCATTGAAGATGACGTGAAAAAGTTGTTTGGATGCTTTATTATGTGTGAAGGGGTCATAAAAACCTGAGTGAGAAAAGTTCAGTCAAAGATAAGGGTGAGTATGAAGAGGGTAGTGCTGCAATTAAACTTGAAAAGCACTCTTTATGGACACATTAAAAATCATCCTCAAACCAATAGAATGAATAAGCAGTCTCATTATATCAGGGTTCTACAGCTATCAGCACACACCTTGGTAGAATACAAGATCTTCAGTGCTTGTTGTCCCTAAGTTATGAAGTGAGGGTGTGTGCAATTTAAACTGCCAATTATCATTGAAGTGTCAGGTAGACATTCCATTATTCATTTAACAATAGTTATTGAGCACTGACTCTATGCCAAGCTCGGTTCTATGAGCTGGTGCCGCAGCAATGCAATGGCACGGGACCCATCCTGGAAGAGCTGTTGAACGAAAGAGAACAACTAACAACCGGAGTGGAGAGTAGCAGAGGGGTTGGGTCCCTTACTAGTTACTTTAGGATGCAGCTGGAATGTCTGCTTATGGATAATCACACACTCTATGCCCATGTTCCCCTTATAATCATTTAAAAAATACAAATGCCCATGGAAGAAAGTTTTCAAAGTTAGGGAAAAAGAAAGATAAAAAAAAATCAACCATCTCAATGCTTGGAAGTAGCAATAATTATTTTAAATTTCTTTCTAATCTTTTACTTAGGTATATTTTCGACTGTGTTTGTGCTTCGTATATTTTTAGTTAGAATACATCTTATGTACATTATTATAAACCTTCAGTAACATTATTTTCATGGTTGTGAATCATTCTATAATATTTGCGATGCAATGCACTGGAATAACAGGGAAGCTCTCACAAAACTCCAATGCGTGGGAAACCTCTTCCCCAACAAATTCATTCAGAACCTTGGCAATGGGTGAATACAGCCATCAATATTTATTTAAGCTTCTGGGTAGTGCTAATATACATCCAGGGCAAGGACCATGGATGAAGAGGAATGATGGCTAAGTCAATTATATTTTTTCTTTTTTTAAAAAAAAGACAAATTATTTCCAAGTGTTTTTTATTTCAGTGATAAATAATTCTGTAATGAACATCATTGCAAGAAGCTTGACAGTATTCTATATTATTCCTTTGCCATAGACTCTGAGAAATTGGATTACCACATTAAAAGTATCAAGTGTTCTTTTCACTGCAATCACCTGTGTTAATATGTCATGAGTTCTTTTCATCCTTCATTAGGAAACTGACAATAAGGAGGTGGTGTAATAATTTTACAGAGTGGTAAGCTAAGACTCAGAAAATTTAAGTAATTGGTTCTATTTGGCTCCAAAGACTATGTCCTTTCTACTATATGCTATTTTGTTAGGAAATGTTTCTAAAATATGCATCTGTTTCATGCTTAGAGTCTGGATTGCTCAGGCCAATAGCCTCCAGGATAAACCTGTGGCATTAGGAACCTGTATTTTAGTGATTTACATAATTCTTAATTCTCTTGTACAATTTATGAATGCAAGCGCGTCCAGAAGACTGGAGATTATGACTCAATTTTACTGTCTCAAATAATGATTACTTAACAGACAACTACTCCTGTAATTTGTTGTCAGAAATAAGTCTTTCAAAATGCAAACTAAAATTCAGTGATCATTTTATTATTACCTCCATTTATAGATGGAGAAATTGAAGTTAAAGAATTAAAGTGTTTTTTCCCCTATGATTGTTTGGCAAAATCAGATTCTGAAGCCAGTAATTATTCTTCTATGCTTTGATCAGCAAAAACAAAACAAAACAAAACAAAAATCACCTTGGAAGTTTGTTAGAAATGAAGGAAGAGTCATCTCAGTCCTAAGCAGAGATTGTTTGATGCAGCAGGTCAGGACATCCCAGAAATCTGTAATCCTCATAAGTAACACAGGGGGTTCTGATACAGGAAATCCATGGCCCACCCTCAGAGGCACAGCTCTACCTTTACCTTCGATCCCTTCTGGGTTCAGGTGTGTGGTAGCCCTGGATGTGGCTGAGCAGTGTTCTTTCAAGAGAAAGCCTGCTGTGAGAAATGTAATTAGCTGACACTCTTCAGTTGCTGTAACTTTCCTGTCTGGTGTTTGCCATGGTATTCACAGCACGGCATCTTACCCTGAGTGCTCAAAGCCAATGACCAGAGGTTTTATTGGGGGCAACCTGAGCCAGTGATTTCTGCCTCCAGCAGACTCCACTAAAGGGGGTCTTCACCCTGAGGCTCCCCATCAGCCTGGCCAGAACTTCCTCTGTGCTGCACTCCTCCTCCTAACTCACACTCTTCTTTTCTCTCTCTCCTTTCAGGGTTGTCAGACCTGCGTCTCACTCTGAAGCCCCCACCCCCCTCCTACTCATGTTCCCTCTTCTCTTTATCCTTCTCAGGACATTCCCTGTACTGTATTAAGTAAAATATCCTTCTCAGGACGTTCCCTGTACAGTACAGATTCAGTTTTGACATCTCCTTCTTAGAGGAAGCAAACTAACAACAGGGTACCACCCAGTTAAAGTGGAATAAAAGGACCTCCATCCAGTGGCATGCTAGAGCCAGCAGGCACCTGCTTATGAGCACCACCAATGCATATGTCTTACCGAATCAGTGTCATACCATTGGTGGCCATCAACTGTGGTCAATAGGTTTACACCTTAGAAACCAGCAAATGCTATAAAGCAAGGGTGGTTTCCCTTGGAGCTCTGCTTATTGAATATTTTGCTAGCACACTGCTGTCCCCTCCATCACAGCAGCTAAGATTCTTAGAAATTCTGCTCCACAAATATTATTTCTCCTCTTCAAGATGGGAACAATTCAGAGTAGCCACAACCCATTCCCTTGCTATTAATCTCCCATTGACTTTTCTCCTGATGTAGGGAAAAACCCCTGTGGCTTCACATCCCCAGAGTTCATCGTGTAAACACTTGTCTCCACCTGCTTGCAGATAGAGTTTGTCTGCTCAAGTGCTCCTTGTCATCTCGGCGTGCTCAAAATTCTCTAGTAGCCAACTACACTCTATAATTTTATAATCAATGATAAATTGTGCGGCAAGAAGGCAATTACAATAAGTCAAATTTGAAGTGATATGCTCCGGATATAATTCCTTTTCTTTCTTTCTTTTTTTCAATTTGAACTATCTCAAAAGTCTTGAAGAAACCGTTTGTATTCATAATGGATAAAAATGCACAAGGATCTGTGATTTAGTTACAACTTGGTGTGAGATGAAAAGAACCAACAGCCAAAAAAGTGAGACTGGACTAAATAAATGCAGAGTTTGGCTTCAATAAGGAACATGAATTTTCTACATGAAAGAATAATAATCCTTGTTTAAAAATTAATAGTAATTTCCTCAGTGCTGTTGGTATAACTACAAAAAAAATCATATTAAAGGATTTTACTTGCTTCTTATTAGCAGACTGTAAGCATCAGTTTTCTTAACTGCAAAGTGGGTTTCATAACACCAGTTTCAGAGTGTTGTCTGGAAGCTAAGTAATATGATAGACGTAAAGTATCAAGGCACCTAGTAAGTGTCCAATATAAGGGAATTTATTTCTTGCCTTCTTTTGTAGTTATTAGGGAATATAGAGAATAAGACAGCAAGGAAACATTGTATATTCATTATTAAAGAAGAGAGATTGCTTTCTGCTGTTTCTGTAAGCGAGTACTAACATATTAAAAGTTGAAAATAAATAAAACAGGCAGACAAAAGACAAGGCTGAATTCACAGTGAAAATATCTCTATTAAACCCTTGCAAAACTGGAGCATGTCCATGCTGAAGAAAGTGGGGGATGGGGGTTGTTTGGGAGGCAGGGAAGCAATTACACTGGGGAGATGCAAAACACCTTAGACTGTCCTGGCCAACCCACGTGGATAGTGCCTTAGTTTCCCGGTTGCTTAGACACAAACCATACAATGGGAACTTACTGGCTCACATTTTTGAGACTGAAAGTCCAAACTGAGGTCTCAGCAAGGAGATGCTTTCTTCCCAAAGACTGTGGCATTCTAGGGATGAGGGCTGGCGGTCCTTGGGTCCTTGGCTTTTCCATCCCGTGGCAATACTCAGCATCTTCCCCTTTCTCTTCCAGGTTCTCTTGACTTCAAGCATCTTGCTTCCCTGGTTTTTCCCTTAGAAGGCTTCCAGGATTAAAGCCCATTCTGATTCAGTTGGCCACACCTTGGTAAAAATAATATTTTCAAAGATTCTATTTGCAGTGTGTTCACATCCATAAGAATGAATTAGGAACATGATTTTCTGGGGTACATAATTTAACCCACCACAGATGGCATATGGATGAGTGCATCATTGAGGAGAAAACTATCGTTTTATAAGCAATAAAGATTTTTCAAATGTTCACTCTAATTGTGCTATAGATTCTACACTGATATGGGCATAGCCATTGAAGATCTAAGTGACACACAGTGTTTTGGATTTAGTTCCTTCCATCAAACTCAAGTAAGGGCAGGGGACTGAAAATGGAAAGATTGCTTAACAAATTACCTTGGGTTCTTCTTTCCCATCACTATATTATATTATATTATGTAGGATTGGAAAGCAACCTAATGGAAGGGCAGCAGAATAGTTTGTATGTTTAATGTGACTTCTGCTACAGGCAAAAGAGTACCAGATAAAGCATTCATGTCTTAATGATAGGTAAATAATCCTTTAGTGTCACAGATGAACATGTGATGGACAGACATTCTTTATTCATGAAAACACCTTTATTTTTGTACCCCATTACAGCAGAGATATTGCCACCACGCTAGCTATGTTCCAGCACTGATAGTCAATAACTCGCACATATAACCCACCCACCCACTTCCAGCAAAATAATGGTACAAGAGTTGTACAATAATAATGTCCTTCTGAAGCTAGAGAACTTCTCTATTTTTCCATGATGTGAGAAATAGCCCTACATAACTGAAAGAAAGTCAGGCTTTGGGAATCCTTGAGACCAGGGTTCGAATTCCAGGTTCTCTCATGATGAGAACGCATGACCTATAGCATTGTTTTGCCAACTATAAGACGCATAAGAGTCCACTGTGAGATTGTTCAAATGCAGATTTGGGTTCTGTAGGTCTGGGGTGGGGTCTGAGGCTGGGCATTTCTCACAAACTCCCCCATGGGTTATGCTCACACTGACAGTCCTTGAACCCCACTTTGAAGAATAAAGATTTACATCTTGTGATTTATCTTTTCTGAGTCTTGTTTTTTCCATCAGTCCAGTGTAGAGGCCAATGTTTTCTAATGCTGCGAGGATTCCAGGAAACAATACTGATAAGACCCCGAGCCAAGGGCCTGGCCACAGCCCCCACTCCCTTGGTGGACATCATTACTGTTATTATTAATAACGTGTTCGCAAGAGCAGGAATGAGATTAGCCACCCGATGGGAACATGGTGGTATAAACCAGATGCCTGTGGTTCCATCACCTTCTTTATCCTACAGCTAATGGTAATGTCACAGATTTATTTAGCCCTGTAAATTCTAGTGGCAATGAATTGTATATTGCATCCTTATCTTCCCCAAAAGAGTAATAAAATTTGGAGGAAAATAAAAGAAGAAAGCCTGTTTGCCTTAGAAAGTTTCTGCAGCTCAGTGCAGCCCCAAGTATATTGGACAGGGACTTTATTTTCAAGGCACTGGCAGAGCCCCTAATCCATGAAAATGGAGCACAAGTCCCTGCATGATGTACTGGTGTGGTAAGCTGCTAAGAATCACTTGCAGCTCTGCGTGAGACCTCTGAGTTCTCTTTGATAAGTTGCCCGACCTGAGAAAGCTGAAAATGCGTCCATTATTGTGGAGGCTGCTGGGAGGAGATGGAATTAGAAGTGGAGAGGGTGGTGGATCAGGGAGCCCAGGGTGGAGAGTGGGCCTCCCGGACCTCAGTCTCAAAGAGGCAGAGTCTGAGTTGGTTTATAAGGGGCTCAGAACCCTGGCCAGGGAGAAGAGGTGGCTTGGGTCTGCCATCAAACACATGTGGGCAGTGTGGTAAGGATGTCGGGAAGAGTTTTAGCACCTGTGGAAATGGGAGAGCAGGGCGCCAGCCAACTCTGCTGCTCCCCTACCAAGGAAAAGATACCCTGGTGTTAAAATTGGAAAGGCAGAGAAGAGTGCTGAGTGTAGGCAAGGCTACAGGGCAGTTGTTCCTCTCAGACCTGGCTTGGGAAAGGAAAAACTGTTTCTGCTTTTCTGGAGGGCAATTTGGCATTCTGTTTTAAAACCTTTTAAAATGCACCTTCCCTTGGACACCTCAGACCTGCATCTGGAAAATGATCCTAAGGAAACAACAGGAGTGCGTTGAATATTTAGCTCAAGGGTGCCGTGACTGGAAGCACGATGCAGGATTTTAGTTTTTCTTTTCCTTGATGGGTAGGGGTAGCAGAAAACAAAAACCAAATCACCCTAACAACACAACAATTCAGAGACCAAGCAAAAAATTTCTGTCCTTTCAAAGCTCTAGGCAGCTTCCCCTTCCCAGCACTGGAGGCTGGAGGCTGGAATTGGCCTTTGGTGGAAGTGACTCTTCTGTTTGGAAACATCACTTACAGGGTGAAGGATATTAAGCAAATATCCTCCCTGGTGTTCCTGGGCAAATCTGAGAATGCAGGTGTTTTAGAAGCAAAGTTAAGCCCCTACTTTGTAATATAAATCGTTAAGTGTTGTTTTCAGCCAGAACTACATTTCTGCAGAGAAAGACGCACCTTTAGAGCCTGTTACTGTTTTCAGTATGGATTCAAGCTGAATGCAACTTGCTTGTAAAGTTCAGTCATTAAGCCTTTAGCCATGCAAAACACAGGCTCTTCCTAGCAAGGTAGGGTCCAAGCTGTGGAGGGGCCGTGTCTACAGCCAAAGGTCCTGCCCCCAATTCAAGAGGACAAATAAGTGTATACCCAAGTAAGTGGATGCAAAGACACACAATTTCAAGTATTAATAAGCCTATGATCAGAAAACTGCCATATTATGATAGAGTTTGAGGAGTAGGCTACTTTAGCTTAGAATGCCTCTCTCTGAGGAGGTGACATACATGGCATGTGAAGGGGAGATTGAGGGGGTAGGGGCACTGCAATTCCTATATAGATATCTTGGGATTCTTACTGTGAAAGTCAACAGGAAAAGGGGGTGGTTGTTGGAGGGAATGTGGGCACATGGAAGGTCTTATTTGGATGGATGATTTTATAGTCAATGTTGGGCTTATGAGAATGATTTAGTAGAGAAGGAGCAATTGGTTTTGCCTCATGGATTGAGAAAATATGGAGGAAGCCAGACTCTGAGAAGGCAAGAGGGCATGGGGCATGGAGATCAAGTAGCAGAGTTTGTCTTGGGAATGAGATAGAGTGCTTCCCCATTAAATGGGAGGAAACCAGGATCTGTGGATACAGAAATAGTTAAGAAGGTGTCTCTGGTAATTTTAAGATGGAGTGCTTTACATCTGTAGGTGAGGTCATAGGCAAAGAGTATGGTGGGGGCAAGGGGTAGATATTTGTGGAAAGAGAAGATGTGATACTGTCATCTCTAGATTGGGAAAGTAGTTTACTAAGCAAATGTAGAAAGATTGTCTAGCTTGTTAAATGCCTATTCCAGATACATGACTATGTATTGAAATGAATCCATTAAGTCCAGTTTTGTAATTTCTCCAGCAATAATCAACTACTTTGATGAGGATGCAGAGAAAGTGGGCAATCAACTATAATTATGTTTTGGAGGATGGTGAGTTACTAGGGGAACCTGATGAGCAGAGATGGGGCAAGAGAGTGAAGACTGTTTTCAAGGAATTGTTAGGGTCATGGAATCTTAATTAAAGAAGGAAGTCCATACATAGTGATAGACTATACCAGTCAAAAGAGACTGGGTTATGCTGTGATAAGAAATAAGCCCAAATCTCAACGGCCAATCACAACAAAATTTTATTTCCCATGCTGGCTGGAAATGGCCTTTGTTCATTTTGGCCACTCAAGGACATGGACTGATGAAGGTTCCATCTTGACCTTTGCTTCCAGAGTCATTGAAGGAGGCAGAAGAGAGGGTCAATGATTTCCTTGGCACTTAAATGTCACATGTCACTTCTGCTCACATTTCATTTATCAAAATAAATCACAAGGCTTCATCTTAATTTAAAGAGATGGTAGAAGAGCAGTTTTACCATGTTTCACCAATGAGAATAATCATTTATTTGTGAAATAGCCTTAATGACAATCACAAAATACAGATAACTGAAAAAGTATATTCTTAATGACAACCACAGAATACAGATAATTGGAAAAGTGTATTATATGGGCTGGAGGTTGTAAGGTGGCTGGAGAATTTCTGATCTGGGAGGACTGGATTTATTTGGAAGCTTGATAGAGTGTGCTGAATGGCTGATGCTAGGTTTCCAGAGATGGTGAAGCGATTGGTGATGACAGCTTAAAGGCAGGACCACATGGGTAGATACCTGAGCTAGGATGAAGGATAAGCTCCTTATAGCAGTCATTCTCAGACAATAGCAGGCATCAGAATCACCCAAAAGGTTTATAAAAGCACAGATTCCTGGACTCCAACCACCAAGACTTTCTGATTTAGTAAAGCTGTAGTAGAACCTGAAAATTTGCATTTCTAACAAGTTCCCAGGTAATGCTGATGACCTCTACCAAACAGAATGGATGTTCAAGGAATAAGAGGTCTTTAAAGTTACTAATAATGATGACTGGAAAAGTAAGAGAGAAGAAGGCAGGGTGCCAGTTGCTCAAGTAATCAATGAATAATGGGGAGAAACAGATTATTAATAAATGACAGCAATGAGAAGGATAATAGCAAACTCTGATGATATGTACACACTTCAATGATTTTAATGTGGAAAGAAGAGAGGATGTCTTGGAAGTGGCATTGGGGAATACAGAGCATATGCACTCAGGGCTCAGGCTTTAAGATATATGGGATGTGGAAGAAAATCTGACTCCCATTCAATAATTCTGTGGTAGAAATAGTATGTTCAAAAAAAAACAACTACCAAATTTAGGTATGAACAAGAAGATGATGAAAATTTTCAAAAAAAGAAATTGAGGATATAGTACATGCCTTCAATTTGCTGGCATACTATGAGTTTCAGAGCATAGCATTGCTGGGTTTTTATTAGCACATAATGATGAGATAGAGGGTCTGATTAGGGGCGGCTCCAGAGCAATGTGGAGCTAAAAGATTAAGTAATGATGGATGACCTAAAAATTGGGTTGCCATGGTGAATGAGACAAATGGTAATGTTTAAATAATAAGATTGGTTCTGGAAATATCAGAGCATAGAGCCTTGGAGTTATAGCTGTTTACTCCTCTGAGGGTGAGGCTTATGCACCAGATCGTTCCATGATTGTGAATTTAGGAATCCACAGTTGCCTGATGCTGGCGATTGAAGTTTGAGAGAGCTGGTGTTTCCGGTCCCTAGAGATATTGAGATGTGTGTGTGTGTGTGTGTGTGTGTGTGTGTGTGTGTGTGTGTGTGTGTGTGTTCTCTTTTGAGAATTATCTGAGAGAAGAAGAAAACAAAGGAGGTTGAAGAAAATACATGATTTTCACTTAATGATACAAGAAAGAATATAATATGAAATGACTTGGATATGGCACAGGTCAATTTGAATCAGGTATTACTTATGAATAGGCATTACATAATTTTGCTGTGTTCTGCTTTTTCTTCTCCCTTGTTAATTAAAAATATTTTAATGAGGTTATAATACATTTGATGAAATGCACAGATCTTATCTGTATATTTCAGTAAGTTATGATGAATGTATGTATCCACAAAAGCTAAAACCCTCTCAATTTCCATCACACCAGAAAGCTCCCTTATACTTCTTCCCAGGGAACTTTAACTATACTATTTATTACAATCCATGAGCATAGTATGCCTCTCCTTGTATTTCTTTAATTTCTCTCCTCAACTTTTGGAGTATTCGGTGATCAGAATTTTTGCTTATTTTTGTTTAGGTTATTCCTAAGTATTTCATGCATTTTGTGGTAAATAGTGCTTTTAAATTTCATTTTCCATCCATTATCTACTCCTAGTATTTTAAATAAAACACATTCTTCCATATTGAGCATGTATCCTGTGATCTTGTCAAACTCACATTTTAATTCTAGTTTGTTTATTTCATTTAGCATTTTTTTGTTTTATTTTTTATTTTTTAAGCTGTTAGGATCTTTATGTATGTAATTTTCCCAACTGCAAATGTAAAAAATTCTACTTTTTTCTTTCCAATTTTTGTGCCTCTCTACATTTTTTTTTGTGCTTCACTTCTCCAGCTAGAGACTCCAATATAATGTTGAATAAAGGGTAAAGAAAGGACATTCTTGCATCGTTCTCAATCGTAAAGGAAAACATATATTTCTACATAAATATGATGGCAATTTTAAGTTTTTTTTTATAGATGCCCTTTATTTGTTTGATAAAGTTTCCTTCTATTTTCTAGCTTGCTGAACATTTTTATCATGAACACATTTAATTTTATTAATTTTTTTATCTTCATCTATTTAAATAATCATTTGATATTTTTCTCCTTTACTCCATTAAGGTGGTAAATTATATTGATTATTTTTCTTTTTTAATGTCAACCCAACTTTCATTCCTAGGATAAAGTTTATTGGTCACTTGGTACAACTGGATTTTATTAGCTAACATTTTATTAATGATTTTTGCATAAATGATCATAGGGATATTGATCTAAGGTTTTTCTTTTCTCATGATGTTTTTTTAATTTTAGCTTCAGAGAAATGCCAACTTCATGAAATTAGTTGGAAATTGTTGCCTCCTTCTATTTTTTTTTGAAAGACTTTGGATAAGATTTTTGTTTCTCTTTAAGCATTTGATAGAATTCACTGTGATGCCATCTGGTGAATAGGTTTGAAATACAAAATATAACTCCTTTTACTTTTATGTGACTACGAAAATTTCAAATTTATTTTCATGTCTAGTTTTGCTAATGTGTGTCTTTCAAGGAATTTAACCATTTAATATAAATTTGCCAATTTATTTGCATTAATTTTATTTTTCTCTTTTTAAATTCATTTTAAATTTATTGTGATTCTTATAAAATTTTGATATCAACAGGATCTATTTCTTGTGAAGGGATGAGAAGGAAAAAAACCCTGATTTCAAAGTTCATACGGCAACATAAATAATCAAGACTAAATCATGAACAAAAAGATTATGAAAAGGAGGAGTAGTGAGTGTGGACTAGCTTTACAAGGTGATAAAATGTATCTTAAAACTGTTGGGAAAAAAAAACTGTTGGAATTTTAAAAGTGCATTACAGCTATATCTTAGATTAATGAATTTTTCTTCAATAGAAGGTTTTTTAATTTCATTAATGAGACATTTTACTTTCCTTTATCATTTAAAATTTTTTTTTAGGGAAGGATAAGGTCCCAGAATAAGGTCTATCTCACTGAAGGGTCTGTATCTTGTGTACTGTAAATTTCCATTAGTTCAGTTTGGTTTATAATGTTGTTAAAATCTCCTATATATTTACTGACTTGTTTGTCTGCTTGTTCTATCAGGCATTGAAAATAAAGACTACAATCTCCAACAAGAATTGTAGGTTTTTCTCTTTCCCCTTTTAATTTTTCAATATTTACTTCATGTATTTTGAAGATTTATCGTGTTTATAGACATTCATATTGTTATGTGTTCTTAATAAATTAGGCTGTTTATCATTATGAAATGTCCCCCTATTATTGATATTACCCTCTTTGTCTTAGAATCTAATTTGGGCTTTTTATGGTTAGTGTTTACATGTTTTTTATTTTTACCATTCACTCATTTTTGATCTGTGTGTGTCTTTACATTTAAAGTGATAGTTGGAACATGGTTGGATTTTGCTTTTATATCTATCTTATAATTTCTGCCTTTTAATTTGAGTGTTTAGTTCATTTGCCTTTAATTTGTTTATTCATATTATTGCACTGAATTTTATTCTTTTGTTTTTGATGCTCTCTTTTTTCTATTCTTCATTCATATTCTGTTCTTTTCATTCTCTATTTTGGATTGTGTATTGTTTTGCCATTCCATTTTATCTTTTATATTGGCTTCTATTCATTCTTCTTGTTTAATTTTATTTTTACAAATTTTCTTAAGGTTTCCAATAACCATCTATAAGTTCTAACAGTCTACAATGAGTTTCTCAAAACAGCATATTCTCATTTTTCCCTCTCCCATCTTTTGTGCTACTATTGTCATGCATACTGTTTATATGTTACAAATCTCAGAATATATTTTTATTAAATTTGTTTTAACATCAGTTATCCTTAAGAAAAATTTTAACCGAAAAAAATATATTTTGTATTTACCATTTCTGGCATTCTTCATTCCTTCACTTAGATCCAAATATTTCCATCTGATATCATTTTCCTTCAATCTGAAGAACTTGCATACATATTTTGTCGTGGAGATTTACTGGTGTCAGATTTTCTCTACATAATCTGACTTTTTTTTTCACTTTTGTATCTGAGGCATATTTTTGTTGGACATGAAATTCTAGGTTGAAAGTTTTTTCTTCATATTTAAGCATTTTAGAGTAGTCATGCTAATTGTATTCTGACTTGCATTAATTCAGATGGAAAGTCAGCAATAATTCTTCTATCTTTTCCTCCTATGCAATTTTTCTTTTTTCTCTGGATGTTTTTAAGATTTTCATCTCCTCCTTTGTTTTATGAAATTTGATTATGGTGAACCTAAGTGTAGTTTTCTTTATATCATCCTGCTTTAGTTTTATTGAGATTCTTGGCCTTGTGAATTTTTATTTTTTTTCACATTTGAATACATTTCAGTCATGATTTTTTCAAAATGTTGTACTTTAGTTTTTCACTGCAGGAGTTTGTCTTATTTATTATAGAATGTTTAGCAGCATCCTTGGCCTCTGTCCGATAAATATCAATAACACCTTAACCCCCTGCTGTGACAGTCAAAATGTTGTTTAAGAAGGCCAAATACTCCTGGGGGCAAAGGAGATGGGGCAAAATCACGCTGATTGAGGACAACCAGTCTAAGTTAGTCCTTATTTTAGGCTAGAGTAACTCTATCCCTAAAATTTTTTTCTGGGGTATCAAATGTTTATTCAAATGTTGAGTGAGCATTCTCCACTCTGTCCTGTCAGACCTCCAACACCTCTTAGTTCCATACAAATTCTAAAATACCTGTTGTGCTCATTGCCCCCCTGCCCCAGTAGTTATTCTCTCCCAGGCTTCACAGACTCTCTTCTTATACATGTGCAGTTTAGTATTTGGCCTTAGACTTAAAGTAGCTGTCTTCATGGTTTTTAAGTACATTCCCTGCCAAACTCCAGCCTCTCAGCTATTCTGAACCTCAAAATGCAGGCCTGAACTTTCTTTGAATTCAGCTCAGTAATATTACTGTGTTGTATTTGGTGTAAAATTTTTTCCATGTTGTCCAAAATTGCCTTTGAGTAGATATCCTAGGCAAACGTGGGCCTCACCTTATATGCTTCATTTTACCCAGGTATTACAATCCTATGAGGCTTGCTGAAATGACTGAAATTAGTTCAGATCATCCAATTTTGTTTTGTTTTGTTACATGGGCAGGCACCGGGAATCAAACCCAGGTCCTCTGGCATGGCAGGCAAGCACTCTGTCTGCTGAGCCACCGTGGCCCACCCCAGATCATCCAGTTATATAGTTTACGACAAAAGATGGGCTAGTCTGGTATGCTTCTTTTAACATAGCCAAAAATGGGGAAGGGGTCTGTCACATTTTGAAATAAGTCTGCAATTAAGTTCAGACAGTGATAACACCCACCCTACCCCTCCCCTACACACACACACATATGCACACACATATCTGGGGAAGAGTGTGTTTTCTTCTTAAGTATGAAACTTCCCCACTGTCAATCATTCTGAAAAGAGTATGTTACAAGAGATGAGGTCCTATGTGGTCTATTTAACTAGAGCAAACAAGTGTGAATGAGCTCAGAGTACAGCCTGAGATAACAGTTATCCTGACCTTGTCACCTGAGCTTGTACCTAAGACATTCAAGAGTCACTTTAAATGTGTTGAAGACAGATCAGGATGCCCAAACTCTCTATTTTAGGACTGACATTAATTAGGCTTTATTTTATGTGCCTTTTCTTTCATCTACAAGTATTCTGTAAAGTTTTGCCAAGAGTGGAAGCATTTTATCTACTATGTATAAAAATGCAAACTAGGACATGCTTGAATAGGAGTATTTAGGTACGGCGATAAAGGTCAGCTCAAACATAGAAGCTTCTCTTATGTTAATGAGAGAATATATTATAAGTAATTAGCTGAACAGTACTGAAGAACTGAAAGAAAGGGAATAGTGGAGTAGTGCAGGGAGGAGTAATGATTACAGGAAATTCTCAGAGCCGGCGAGCACTGAAGAGGTGGGTTATTAGCAATGTGCTGATTTGAATGTATTATGTACCCCAGAAAACGCCATGTTCTTTTAATCCGTCCCTGTAGGGGCAGATCTGTTGTGGGTGAGACTTTCTCTTAGGTTGTTTCCATGAAGATAGGACCCAGCCCATTCAAGGTGGGTCTTAATCCTCTTGCTGGAGTCCTTTTTGAAAGGATAAAAGGCAGAAACATTTTGGAAAGAGCAGAGAGCAAGAAACTATCCCAGGAGAAGCAAGAAGGACCCACAAGAGCAGAGGGAGCCACTTTGAAACTGGAACCCAGGAGAGAATGACCAGCGAACATCACCATGTGCCTTCCATGCGGCAGAGGAACCCCAGATGGGATCAGCCTTTCCTCAGAGAAGGCATCTCCCACTTGATGCCTTAATTTGGACATTTTCATGGCCTGGTAACTGTAAATTTGTAACCCAATAAATCCCCTTTGTAAAAGGCAATCCATTTCTGGTACATTGTATTAGGGCAGTTTGGGGAAACTGAAATAAGCACCTAGGACTTGGAGGAAGGCCTTGCAGATCTGGGGCTTGGAGAGGTTAAGGAGCCCCCAGACTGGTACTGGCACTTCTGGAGCTACAACGAGGAGCAAGGGAGTTATGGGACCCAGAACCCTGGCTGGTGCCGCTACCTCGAGAAGGCATGCTGAGCCCAAATCTGTACATACTAGGAGGAAGAAGGGTCTGGATGTTGGAACCAACTTCTGCTGCCGTGTGATGACACTTTGTTGAGACAGCACTGGTAGAAATAGCAAGGGGAAAGAGAAGAAGCTTGTTTTCTCCCCATAATCCTCCATCCAAAATCTCTCTATCATCTGTGATTGACAAACTTAACAGGGAACCAACCAGAAAAGGAGAAAGGTAGCTTGAAGGGTTTTACTCTAGCATCATGAAGCAGAACATAGAAAAGTGGGTTTGAGGCTCAATAACTGGTAAGGTTGACTCTTTCCCCAAGCCAGAGTGGCGATAGATGGCACTGGCCCAGCAGTACACCAATCCTTAAGAGGCTCAGGCAGCAAACTTGGGGACATGTGTCTCCTCAAGAAGGTGGAATTATATAAATATAAGTCTGTTTTCCTTATATTTTTTGTATTTCCTTATATTCCTTATATAAGGTGCAATGAAAAGAAGAAAAAATAAAATGACAACTAGAGGCACCATAAGGAGGCAAGATTCCTGCATAAACAAGCAGGAGCTAGGAGACATTACAATTTGGATACTGATGAATTATTCTGACAACATTTTTGTATCCATATGCATTTGAATCATGGTCAGACCTATTAGTATTTAATATTGAATAAAATGCAAATTTCAATGGTCAATAGTAGGATATTGGCTAAACAATCTTTAATGTGCTTATGCAATGAAGAACTGTGCAGCCATTAGAAATAATTCTGCAAATGAATATTTAGTGTTTTGAAAATAGATTCATATGAAAAAGTTCACAGATCTTATAGATTGGGTTTTCTGAATTTAAGCATTTATCTTTCTGTTTATTTATAATTCCTTAAATGTAAGCTTATAAAGCAAAATTTTGTGGTGTGTCTATGAGGCTTCCACCAGATACAATTTTTGCTTGTTTTCAAAATTCAGTATGCTCTGAATTTTCTACATATAAAAAAATCTCTTTTTCTTCTATAAAAATATGTAGCTTTAAAAATTAAACTTGAAGAATATGGTGAAGTGAATGGAATCTCATTTCCTCAAATTCTTCTAAACTCTTTAAACTTCTGTCCATATTTTCCCCAGAGCATCATCCTGAAATGAGGAATAAAACATTGGGATGTTTCTTGAATCCTAGAAGTTCTCCTTTCTGACCAGGATTTCAGGGGCTTCAAGTTATTAGAATAGTAATAAGAAATATTTCCCTTTTCCTTTACTAACTTGAGTCTTTTAATACTGTTCCCTTAATCTGGACCTGGGGTTCCTTTCCCTGGCTTCTCCTTCTAGAAAACCCCTACTCAACCTACAAAGTCCACTTCCAATGTCCCCACTTCTGCAAAGTCTTCCTGAATTTCAGCTGGTAGAATTGGTCCCTTTGTCCTTTATGCACGCAGAGAACCCCAGTTTGACAACTCCTAAGGTAGTTTCAAATTATAATTTAATTATGTGGATGTGTGTGCAGTTTGTGTGAGCATAGGTAGCTCTCTTAATGGGGCAGTGAAACTTCCTTCATATCTTTAGTGAGCGGAACTATGCCTGGAACACAGAAGGAGTTCATTGACTGTTTGTGGGACTGATTAATAAAAATTCTTAAGAAATACTGAGGTGGCAGAATTCCATAGTGACCCTGAAGACTCCTGTCCCTTGGTGTGTGTAACCTGTATAACCCCCTCCCTTTTTCTTTGAAGAGGACTTGTGAATATAATGAACCATCTCTCCCATGATTATGCTATGTTGCATGGCACAAGGCATTATGCAAATGTAAATTCTCTAATCAAATAATCAAATAAGTAAATCAAAAGGGAGTTATGCCAGGTGGGTCTGATCTAATCAGCTGGGTATTGAAAAGAACTGGAGTCTTCTTGAAGGAAGATTGACATATGGCAAGGACTTGAGAAGTCCCCAGCATACAGCTAGCTAGAAATAGGGATCTCGGTCCTGAAACTGTAAGTAAATGAATTCTGTCAACAGTAGAAGGGAAACTGGAAGCAGATCTTTCTCTAGTTGAACCTCCAGATGAGGCAGTACCTGGCTGACACCTTAATTTCAGCTTGTGAGTCCCTAAGTAAGGCACCAGTTAAAACACTCTGGACTCCTGACCCATAGCAATTGGGAAATCATAAATGTGCCTTGTCGTTAGCTGCTAGATGTATGGCAATTTGTGACACAGCATAGAAAACTAATACAAATACATCAATGCTGAAGGGACAAAACATTGAAATAGCATAAATAGAACATTTGCCATGGAACATGGCATTCAGCACACTCAGTAAATGTCTGCTCTTTTTCTAATCATTTTTCTGAACATATATATATATGTTATACATACATATATATATAAATATATATGATATACATACATATATATATATAAATATATATATATATTTTGGGGGGGTGCATGGTCCAAGAACTGAACCTGGGTCTCCTTCATGAAAGGCGAGCATTTTACCACTGAACCACCCATGTACTCCCTTTTATTGGGGGGAGGGCTAGTCCATGGACCAGGAACTGAACCCAGAATTCTACCAATGAACCACCCTTGTACCCCCTGAACATGTGTGTGTGTATATACATATATATATATATGTAATTTTTTTGAGGGGGGGGACATAGGCACCGGGAATCAAACCCAGGTCTCTGGCATGGCAAGCAAGAACTTTGCCACTGTGCCACCGCTGCCTGCCCTACTTTTAATAATTATATTCTATATGCAGAAGGCAACATTATGTAGTGAATAGGAGAGAATAGGGAGAATTGAAAAGTGTCTTGGTTCTGGAATGTACCAACTCATTTAATTTTGGGCAAACCCATTTCTTCCTTTGTTTCCTGGTCTGTAAAAGGAAAGTAGTCATCTGTGCTCTTACGTTATAGGAAAACAAGGTTAATCGACTTGGAAGTTTTTGCTAATTATATACATCTTCTCAAAGGTGACTCAGAGGGGATTAGAATAAAACATGCGTAAGACAGTGACCACAGTACCAGAAAACATAACAAAAGAGTTCAAGTTGATAAAATGACTCGGATTGAGCAGAGATTCAGCCCTGAGCTTTGCAGCAAATGGCAAAAAGAGAACGATGCTGAGATGTATTTATTTGCCATTTCAACAGCAGCAGCAAAAACCTCTTGCATAAAAGGAGGAAATACACATTTATCAAGTCAGAGAAATATTTCCTGGAAATACTTGATTATATCACAACTCATAAAAGTGACACAGAGCAACTCATGGACATACTGCACTGCAAGCAATATGAGTCCAAACAGCCGGGTTCATGGCCCAAAACTGCCAGTTTCTAGATCTCCCTCTTCTTGTCTCTGACCTTCTGTTTCCTTGACTAAAAAAATGGTCATGCTAATATTATCACCTCACAGAGTAGTTGTAATGTTTTTAACCTAGGTGGTGCTGAGCTCCGTGTTTGATGTGAAAGTTTAATCAGCGTTATCTAATATTATTGAAATTTGTACTATCGTTGTTGGGGCAAACACTTTCTCCATGTGGCCTCTGATCACACTAAACACTGGTAGATGTTTCCCCACCTAGAAAATAAAAAACATATGCACACTCCCCTCTTCACATAATTTTCGAGTTACCCACCCTGGGTCATGAGCTGTCCAGTAAGAACTGAAGAAGACAGTCAAAGCTAGGCCTTCAAGGATCTTGCTTTACAACTTGGTGGATAGATAATATAAAAAGGAACAGATAATCAGAACAATATCCAACAGTGAAAAGTGCTATGCAGAGAGTTAAGAAAGAGAGATGAAGAGGGCAGTGACTGAGTGACTACTGCAGGGGAGGGGACAGGGTGACTTCCCTAAGGAACTGAACAGAACCCAGTTATGTCAGGATCAGGATGAGACAGGAGGGCAGAGGCACCCCTGTTGCAAGTGCATTAAAGCAGGCATGAGCTCAGAGGGGGCCTCTGTTGCTGAGTTTGGTGAGCAACAGTGAGGTAAGAGAGGCAGAGAGATGTCCAAGGATTGGATTCTGAGACACCTAGCAAGTGATTCAGGAGTTTTAACAGAATTCAAAGTATGATGGAGGAACCACTAGAAGGTTTTAAGTAGAGGAGTAATATATTCAGCTTTGTAGTTCTTAGAGAGCTCTCAGGAAAAGGAAGAGCATCTTGCAAGAAAGTAGGGGAAAACTGAAGGACTATTCTGCAGCCAACAAAGTGGGTTAGGTGAGGATGGGCTGGTTTGGACCAGGATGAGAGAAGTGGCAGACCCAGAGATGAGAAACTCGCTAGAGTTTGAGTCTACTGGGCTTATGAAGAACTATCCACCTTGGGCACATGGGAAGGAGAGGAGCCCAGGATGTCTCAGGCCTTTGAGCTGATGACACCAGGTGAATGGAGCCTTATGGGTTTTTGTAAAGGTACACTATCACATTGTGAGCTTGTTGGTCTTAAGAGCCCCATCCTGATCCCACAAGACTTTTATCTCTGCACATAATACAAAGAGCTCCATCCGCCTGCAGGAGAATCCTACAGATACGTGCTTTTTCTATCTATCCTCTCTGTCTGCTCTACAGATGAGCACTTTCCTTCTCTCCTAAACATTTGATTAGTCTGCACAACCATCCTACCTAGTCAAAATGAAATTCCTCAACCTAATTCTTAAGGTTTTGTACAAAGTGTTCTAAAATGAAGCACATGCATTCGAGAGACCATTATACAACCTGAACCAACCTACCCTGATGCCTTCTTCTGTCTCCCCTGGCCCGTTACCCGTGCCTACAGTAATGTAGATATCTCAAGTCTATCTGTGTATTTCTTGTCTAGAATACAGTAGTAGTTAATGTCTGGTATTTTATTCTAGGCATTGTTACTTTGGTTACAATATTTATTATTATCATTATTTTTTTACTATCAGATACAAACCTGGAATATTCACTCCCACCTCTGCACTGTGATCTTAATCAATTTTGGTTGGATAAATGAATAACAAAACTTATGCTCATTTATCCAGACCCTCAGCACCACTTCCATGTAGCCTTCTCTGACCACCCCCAGTTTAGACATCCACACCCTCAAGAGGCCCCTATGACACCTTCCCAAAACACTGCCTTGGTAGGCCCATTTCTATTTTATTGCAGAGTCTACAATAGAATGTAGACTTGTTAAACTTGGGAAGCAGAAGACAAAGGTGAGAGAAAGGTGATTCACTCTTTCAGCTGAAGCAGAAATAAGGCCTCTTATGTCCAAGACTTCAAGAATGTGCTCTGTGTACTTGAGCCCAGTGAGTGTGAACCTGTGGGATCCCCACAGATGCTTGCTCCTGCTGCCTTCAGGAGACATGGCTCCTCTTGTCACTTCAGAGCTAGACACCCTCCAAGAGTGGAGGAAAAGCCCCTCTATCTGCTTCCCAATTCCTGCAGTAGATTGTTAAACCCGACGTACTCTTCAACCATGTAAACAATTCAGTATTCACTCATTGGACTCCTCCTTCCTTCGCATATGGGTCAGGATGGGCTACAGGCTTCTGAGTCTTGTTCCCAGAGTCACACCTACAGTCACACATTGGAACACACTGAGATGCATGCACCCACATGCACAAACACGCACAGGCATGCATGTGTGTACTTGCTCACACCACCTACGTGCTGGACTTCAACATTGGAAATGATCTCCCCGAAGTCCAGCCATCAAATTCTGGAGTAGAGAGATCCATCTGAATAATCTACCCACACTTCTGTGTTATTCGTTTTTCCCGTTTGTAGATTTTTCGTCTGGAAGCCTTCAGGAGTCCTCATCTGCGGGGTTCACTTACCTCCCTCCTGACCATCCTGTGTAAGCTCCCAAGGAGCAGGGATACTGTAAGATGATCTCTGCATCCTTGGGACCCAATCTCTAGCCATGTTAACTGCGCTTATACGCTAACACTCATGTAAGTGTTTGTTGAGTGAATAACTCGGGGGTAAAAGAAGGAAATGGTCCTTTATTTATTGAACTTCTACTCTTTTCTGATGTGGTATTATCAGTTGAATTACTTTTGCAATTCTATTACCATTCAGAATCTTAGTATTTTTGGCCTGTAAGAGTACAAGGCTGGGGGAAGTAATAGTACCTAACTTACTAGATCAAGAAATAAATATAAAAATCACTGCAGATGGGAGTGAAGCCTTGGTCTGCTCAGATCTTCCCAGCCCTCAATCCTTCAGACCTAGACCCCCCACACATACCTATTGCTTCCCGATCATCTCCATACGGGCAGATGTTTGGTTCTCACCAAAGCCATGTTCATATACATGAACCTCACATCTCAGCAAACATGTGTTGGACAGGAAATTGATGTCAAGGCACACTACACTTCAGCAGCTGTAATAGGGCAAAATTAACGTCTGCGCAAGTAAACCCTTCCTAAATGCAGTGATGGAGGCTAATAAGCTGAGAGCTTATCTTTGTGAGACTTGCATGCTCTAAACGAAGGCTCCTCTTCCAAATAGGAGACGGCCATGCACCAGTAAGTGTGATTATCTGAAAAGAAGGTTGTTTTATTTATTTATTTTTCCTCAGGATATCAGACCTGCTAGTCTACATTTCCACGGGTTCATAATCTTTCCATTAGATACTCAGTTGAATATAAATCATTTTGCCAGTGATCCTTGCTGAGGAATTTAAAAAAAAAAAAAAAGAAAGAAAGAAAAGCTTTGCAAATAAGAGGTCTCATCAGCTCAATATTACCCTTTGCATTAACAACACTGACTGATTTCATTCATTATTCAGCCCAACTTAACAGTAATTTGTGCCTCAGAGCAGGGACAAAAAGGGGGAAAAATGAGAGCTGGAGAGAACGTGTTTATATTAGAAATAATTTTAAAATAGTATCTCTAATGCATAGTGAGAATGAATATTATTTTTACCATTTAAATTCAATTATATGCACAGTGATTTTGCTCTCTTAAATGTTAAAGTGGTCTTATAGAGCTTTAAGAGTGGTGATAACTTGAGTAACAAGTTATTCTTTCTTTTTTGTACTATATCAAATATATATATGTATATTTTTATTCCCCAATTGATTATCCTTCAGTGGAAAGTGGTTAAAAATGAAGGGATCTCTCTTTTAAGGGACACTTCAAGATATGAAGTGAATGGTTCTTTAGGTTACATTTGTTCATTGCATCCACAAATATGTATTACATGTCTACCAGGTCTCAGGCATGGTTTAAACACAGGAATTACAGGGAAGGGAAGATAAATCCCTGCCAGTGTGGAGAGATAAAGAGGAGAGACTGGCCTTCGAGTAAGCAATTACAACAAGGTGATGTAAAAGTGGAAGTGGGGCATTGCGAGAAGGGAGGCAAGGAAGGCTTTACATGGAGGCAGCTCTTGAGCTGAGACATTTGAGGGCAATAATGTTGAGAGAGGGCTTTTGGGGTGTATGCAAAGAATACAGTGTGCTAAGGAGCCAGAAGAAGGTCAAGGTTGCTGAAGGGTAGAATGTGAAGACAGGGGGTTGTGATGGAAATGGGATGGACGGTATGGTGGGTTTTGTATTTTGAGGGGCCTCACATGACATAAAAGGATGCTAAGCAGATGAGTGCAGGTAACAACATGTGAATCTGAACGGGATCTGGGATCGAATTAATAGTGTTGTGTTAATGTCAGTCTTCTGGTTATCACTGGAGGAAGCTGAGGGAAGGGTACACAGGAACTGTATACTATTTTTGCAATTTCTTGTCATTTTAAAATTATTTCAAAGGAAAAACATTAAAACATTTACAAATACATTTTTAAAAGGACATTAAGGCATCAATGTCTCAGGGAGCCAGTGGAAACTACTGGGTATAGGAGTACTTTCTAATAAGGCTAGATTTTGAAGGCTCTTCAAAGATTTTCAAATCAAACCCTTCTCCATTGTGCAAAGAATTAAATAGAATCCCAGTGAAGACTAACTGGGCTCATATAAAGCATTAGTGATTGAGTGGAAATGAAATAACAGACTGCGGCACTGGTTTGCTTTTTTTTTCCTTCTTACATAAGCTAAGTTGAAAGAAGTACTCTATATTGGAGAGAGCACACTCTTTGGAGAGACAGTTGTGATTTGAATCTCGAGCTTGCTTGCTGTAGACTTTGCTGGTTGTGTCTTGAATTAGTCTATGGCACAACCTGGCATCAACTGCCCAATACTGACACTATCTTGATTACCTGTAGGAGTTTGAGTTGGTTGTGCTTCCAGTTTCCTGTCTGCTGAATTGAGGTAATTATTATACCTACTGCATGGGGTACTGCTAGGATTCAATGATACAATGGATCGAAAACCCCCTAGCATAAGTGTCAATAAATATTACCTATTGTTATGAATTTGAGTTGACTGAATCAGGACATATGATTTAATCTTTATTAATTTCAAAAACTGCATACACAAAAATGGGAATAATCATATCCACTTGGTAAGCCACTAAGAAGACCAGCTGAGACTGCATGTTTCATAGGCCTGGGACAGAGTAGATTTCCCTCCTTCGTGCCTCTTGACTTTCACACACTGCCAGCCTCTCCTATCTGTCAGTAGCATAGGGCTTAGACTACCTGACCTATACCTATAGTCTGCTCTGGTCTCTAATCTTTTTTCACATTATAAGTTTTAAAGGCAGATATTTACTTTGAATAAATAAGAGCAAAGAAATGTATAAATAAGAAAGGAAAAAAAAATCCTTCAATTATGATGTGCCTGGAATCACGCTATGAATATTTTGGAGGAATTTCTTCCAGGTTTATTTGACCTATTTTTAGAAAGGTAGGCTTATTCAATAAGAACCATTTTATATCAATTTATTTAATGGGGGAGTAGAAAGAGCCAATAAAGCATTTCCCTTTGTCATTTTTTTAACTTTTTATAATGGCTGCTTAATAGTCCTTTAGGGAGCAGTATACACATGCATTCCATGACTCTTGTACTGAAGGCTCTCCTCATAATTTGAAATACAGTCACAACTCTATTTATTTTCAGTTATTTGCTGATTTTTTAAGGTTCGGTGTTTCTTTCTTGTTTAATCGTTTTTTATTTTCATTTTTTGTTCCCATGGATGAAAAACAATGTGATGAATTTGTTCTCATCCATATAACTTGGGGATGAGTAAGGACTTACAGACAGATTTACCTAAAGTTAGGTTCTTATTTTCTTGCCTGGATTTCTGAAGGTCATAAACTCCATCCTTCAGTTTCACTCCTCTACGCTTGTAAATTTCATCACTGCTGGATAACAATTTTTTGTTTGGCTACTATTTTCTTCTCAAGTCTCTGAGTTCCATGTTCTTCCCCTCACTGGCCTGGACTCCTGTCCCATCTTTTCTTGCTAGTCATACTAGAGTTAAAGTTCCTAGTCTCAATTTATTTATTTTTTTAATCTTCTTTCTCTCAAATAAGCACCTTTTTGTTGAAGGCATTTTGGCCTCTCTATTTTCTCTAATTTGATTTTAAATATAAAACTATCAGGAACTCCAGGTATGCCTAAATTGAAGTGGACTCTAATTTAGTTTGGGGTAGGTGCCTATGGTACAACCATTCAGAATCATGATTCTACTTGGGAAAAGTACGAGCTTAGAGTTACAGCAGAGCTGAATTCCACTCTCAACTCTTCTACTTCCTATGAGTGTGTAGGTGACAAAGTTATTGAATTTCTGTGAACTGTAGTTTTCTAACTGAAAGTGGAGGATGGTAACACCTACCTGGAAGAAGACTTCTGTGAGGACTTCTTATCACTGAATCTCCCCTGGCCATTGTGCACTCTATTGGCTAATTGAACCTGGTAGACAATTGCAGCATTGGCAGTTGGTGTTGAAAAAGCATGACACTGTTACTTACTATCTGTATGAACTTGAACAGGATAGTTGTCTCTGTGAGCCTCAGTTTCTCCAAGAAAAATAGAGATACATGTAATTACTTCTTAGATTGTTCTATCTAATGAGATAATGCACTTAGAGTGCCTGGCGTATACAGGAACTCAATAAATATTCATTTTTTCTCACCCCCCTTATCCTCCTTAATGCCATTTTGGATATCACCACAGGCATGTGACCAGGCAAAGGCCATGGTGGAGAAGCGAGTGATGGGGAGCTGCACTTCTCCAGACTATTTAGAAGATGATTGAAAGTTAAAATGGGCCAGGAGTCTGGTGACGTTTGGGTGAGAGACAGAGTTAAATTAAGGTTTAATCTTAGCCCCTTCCATGTGTTAACCAGACTGTGCAGAGCAAAGAGTTTGAAAGAGATTCAATGCTGAATTTTCTCACTAATCTGATGAGTAAAGAGAGACATGGAAAGAAAGAAAATGAGAGAGAGAGAGAGAGAGAGAGAGAGAGAGAGAGAGAGAATCAGAGTTCAGATGGCTAACTTTCTAGCCAGAAGCTACTGGAATGTTTCCATTAAGGGATATGAAAAGAGACAAAGAGAAATAATAACAGAAGTTAGTTTTTGCTGGCCAGAAAAATGTTATCACTCTATGGGGGTGGAGGGCAGTGGGAGAGAGCATGGATGGAGGTAGGTACTTGGGGGACATATTTCATTTTAATGGAGTCACTTTGGTACCTCCCTATCTGCACAGTCCATTAGTATTGGAGGAAAAATGAAAGTTCTTCCTACATCAGCCTGCTTTCTGTGCTCAGGGGACAAAGTTAGGTAACTGCAGTGACCTTACATTGCTTTCCTTGGAGAACACTTTCAGGCTCTATGCTGGCCTCTGATGTTAAAAAAAAAATTAGGTAGATTATTTTTTTCCCTTTTTCTGTTTCCTTCAAGAAAGAAAATGTTTGTGTGGGTTTAAATGAAAGCAGTTGAGCAACTGTCTTTTCTGTAGTTTCTTCCCATCTTCCAGGGTACTAGGAGTTATTCCTTTATGTCCACTCCTTCTCTCTCATCATCTATCAGGCATGTTTTGCTGATTCCCTATATGCTGACCTAAGATATAGCCGATGTGCCTCTCCACCATCTTCGAGGAATGTAGATGCAAAGGGCAGGAAAGCACGTGAGTCTAGATGGAGCTTCCAAGGCCATGAATACCTTGCCCTAAATGTTCTCCCAGCCAGCTCTCCCTCTGGATTTTCTTTCACATGATTCTAGTTCTCTAGCCAAACCAATCTCCCTTTAGCACAAGTCTTTCAGTTTGCCCTTAGCTCATAAATTCCGAGAAAGCCCTTCACTACTGACTTTCAAAAAGCTTACTAATTCTTCAACATCCTGATCGAATTCTACTTCCAGGATCTCCCTGCCCCATGTTTCCTGAAACACCTGTTCCAATCAATTCACTGCAGCATAAACCAGAGTGAGACACAGCTCAAAGCATTCATTCATGTACTCATACTTGGGAATGATTTTCCAAATATGGCAAAATATTATTTCCAGTTTGGTCTTCCAAAACTCTGTCACTCCCAATCCAAAGGTAGAGTCTGTGTCTCCTCTCCTTGAACCTGGGTAACATCTGTGACTGCTGCTTTGACCAGTAAGGAGAGGAAGTGCTACCGCATTCCTCTAAAGCTACAGTAATACAGAAGGGACTCTTTTTTTTTTTTTTGAGATGAACATCACTCGAATCCATTCTGTGAATAGGCAAAAAGAAATGAAGACAGCAAGTTTTTGGTCCCTACTATATGTCAAGCATCTGCTCTTTCATTTAATCTGCATAGCCATCCCACGAGAAAATTATGATAATCCTCAAATTTCAAATATAGATTTTAAGCCAGATTGGTATAGTTGTATGGCTATCGAGTAGGGGAGGAGTCTAGCCAAGGCCATGAATTCCTTCCCAAACCCCACACTGACTCCCACACAAGAAGACACAACCCAGATGACATTTGCTTCCAAGACCTTTGAATAGGTCTGCCTTGAAAAGAGCACTTTTCAACGTGCAATTTTTCTCTCTTCTGTGGCTCTGATAAGTGAGAGCTTATCAGAGACATTCTGGAAGCCTCCTTGTTCACTCGCTTTTTCGCTCGCTTGTTCCCAGACCTCACAGTAAAGTGTTACTGATTAGTACCCCCATGTATTAGTCAGGGCTCTCCAGAGAAACAGAACCAACAGATTTTATACATAAAGAAATTTATTTTAAGGAATTGGCTCACACAGTTGTGAGGGTTGGCAAGTCTGAAATCCATGGGGTAGGCCAGCAGGCTGGAAATTCAGAAAGGAGTAGATGGTGCAGTTTTGAGGTAAAATTTTTCTTCATTTGAGATCCTCAGTTCTTTGCTCTTATGGCCCCCAACTGATTGGATGAGGCCCACCCACAATATGGAGAGTGATCTCCGTTACCTAAGGTCAATTGATTGTCAGTGCTAATCCCAGCTACAAAATGCCTCTACAGCAGCATCTAGACCAGCGTTTGACCAAAAAAATGGATACCAATATCTTGTCACGTTGACACATAAAATTAACCATGACATTTCATTACATAAATGGGAAGAGCAAGGTACATGACTGTGGTGGTTTGAAACTGTATGTACCCCAGAAAAGATCATGTTCTTTCAACCCATTTCTGTGGGTGTAGACCTATTGCAGGTGGGACACTTTTATTACATTATTTCAGTCCATTCATGCCCCAGGGGGGGTCTTAATCCTCAAAGTCGAGTCTTTTATGAGAGGACAAAAGACAGAGGAAAGATAAAGAAAAAAACAAACACACAAACAAAAAAAAGAGAGAAGTTGACAGGAAAACTAGAGAAGCTGAGGGAGATAAGCTACAGATGAAGAAGCCAAGAAGCTGAGGCAATGAAACCTGAGAAAAAGACCTGTAGACACCATGTGGCAGAAGAGCTAAGTATCAACAGTAGCGGAGCTTTGGAGAGAAATCTTTGCCTGTTGATGCCTTGAGTTTGACATTTTCATGGCCTAAAATTGTAAGCTTGTAAATTAATAAATACCCATTTTAAAAGCCAACCCATTTTTGGTAGACTGCATTTGATCAGGTTTAGTAAACTAAAATGAGGACTTAGGACAAGTCATTTAAAAATCCCCAATACATGAAAAGAAAAATAAATAAATAAATCCCCAATACACCTTAAGAATAACTTTAAGGAAAGAATTATTATGTTCATCACAAGCTCTACATTTATTTGTGCCCCCATATACACTTTATCAACAGCAATACTGTGGAACATTGCTAAGCCCGTTTCAGGGCAAACAGGAATAAAGCTGACATGTATGGAACCATCTTCTTTAAAAACTCTGAACTCATCTTGCCCTGCTGCTTTGGTCTGTGAGCAGAAGGAAGGGGGCTGAGAGTAGGAGGGCAGAACCTGATGTTCATATACTGCATTCCTCTGGGTGACCTTGACACCCGAAGACTTCGTTTTTACAAACAACGCATCTGTGGTGAGGTCGTGGGTGGTAGTGTCTAAAAAGATGATGTAACTGCTTATTAAAAGAACCTGTGAGGTTGGGGATTATTCTTTGGATGGTGGGACCTCGTCCAAGAAATTCCAAGAAGCTTCTGGGCAGCATATGTGGATCTATGGGTGAAGAAATAAACTTTCTTCTGAAAAAAAACCCTTCTTTTCTGACTTTAGAAAACTATGCACATGAAATCAGAGGCTGGAAGGGATAATGGTGATACCAGAGCCTATGCACTGGTTTGAAATCATTGTGTGCCCCAGAAAAGCCATATTCTTTGATCTTGACTTAATAGTGTAGGGTAGGACTTCTTGATTAGGTTGTTTTCATGGAAATGCAACAAACCAAATTGTGGTTGTGACCTTTGATTGCGTTAGTTCCATGGAACTGTGACATGCCCAATTGTGGGTGTGATCCTTTGATTAAATGGAGATGTGACTCCACCCTATTCAAGTGGGTCTTAATTGGCTTACTGAGTCTTTAAGAGAGCTCATGGAGAAATAGTTCAGAGCCGACTTAGACGCAGACATTTGAAGATGATTGGAGAGCTGACAGACAGACATTTGAAGATGCAGAGGAAACACCAGAAGGACCCACTGAATCTGAGGTAGCTGTTTGAAATCAGAAGCCAGGAGATGAGGCCAGCAGACATTGCCATGTGCCTTCCCATGAGATGATAAGTAAGCCAGAACCCAGAGTTTTGCCCCAGAGCATCTAGGTGAGGGCCCACAGACACTTAGGGAGCAAGCCAATGGAATAAGAAGCACAAAGCAATGAACCAAGAGCAAGGACCTCAGATGCCACCCATATGCCTTCTTCGAAGTCAAGGTATCTTTCTCTAGATGCTTTAGTTTGGACATTTTTAAGGCCTTTAGAACTGTAAACTTGTAACTTAATGAATCCCCTTTATGTGGGCCATTCCATTTCGGGTATATTGCAGTCAGGTAGCATGAGCAAACTAAAATAGCCTACATATTCATTTTCAGATGGTCTAGATGACCCCTGAACTATCTTCATCTCTTAGAACTTCTTTTTTTCTTCTGCAACTGAGTGTAAAGTTTTAAACCCACAAGCCTATTTATTCTTAATTCAACTCCCTCCCCAACATATAATTGTCCTTTCATCTTTTGCATTTCCCATTGTTATACTGCTATGGAAATAATAATAACAATAATGCTATTATTGGTTGAATGCTCAGATGCCAAGCACAATGCTAAGCACATTATTTCATTTGTTCTCTAGAACTTTCTTATGAGGGTTCACATTCACCTTTACTGCATTTAACAGGTTAGGAACTGAGGCACAGAGAAATTACACAATGTTCCCTAAGTCTAGGAAAGGGTGTAGCCAAGATTCAATTCCTTGCATGTCTAATTCTAGAACTTGCATTCTCACCATCAGGCATACCTCTTTGCTATCCATCCACAACTCTGTGAAGACCTCTGAACTATTTTCTGACTTTATGGTTTGACATTCTTCTCTCTTGCTTGACTATGAGCTTCTGAAGGACAAGACAAAAGGCTTTCCACATGGGAGGGATTCAACAAAATTTTATAAATGAGGTAGTGATGCCCATTAAAGGTTTTGAAACTTAGAAGGATATGTTGACATCATCATGTATCATGGTGTTGCTGATGGAAAAAAATGCAGAGACTTGCATAAAGGGAACTTGTGGCAGAGTAATTTTCTCTTTATTTTCTTTTTTTAATTCAAACTGTCCCTTTAAATCACTACTACACTGCCACTAAGTTTTGTTATATAAAAAAGGCTTTTCCTAAAATGGGACACTTCATCCTGATTGCTTCCAATTACTTACTCACTTGATGTGAATCAAATCAAGACTTTGCTGCCTAACACCCCCATGATCTCATCTCAATAAAAACCCATCAAAGCATGACTAAACATGCCAGTGAAAGAGAAGAGATCCTACATGTCCCCTCCATTGCAGAGAAGGCAATGTCCACAGCAGGCTCCAAAATCATGCCTGAGATTATCAGGAGTACCCAGAGGGGTGGCAGGAGGGAAAGGTTGGCAGGAATAATGGTTTCCCATTTTAGGAAAAGCCTAAATTATGGGACACTTCTCATACTGGAAGTGTCATAATGTACATATCCAAATAAAAATTTCTGAAAAGTACAGTAAAGAAATCTACACAGTTGTCACCCGGTTATTATACCCTTCCTTGGTCACTATGACAGGTATTGTCAGTTGCCTTTTGGTATCTGTTCTCTTCAGTTTCCTTGGTAAGAGAAACTGATTTCATTCACATAAGCAATACCCCTAGTTAAAATATCACATTTCCCAGAATTTCTTGAAGATGTGTATGGTCATATGACTGCATTTTTGACTGTGATATAAAATAGAAGTGTTTTGGGGATTTCAGGAAAGACTATTTAAAGGGAGATGGCTTATTTAAGAGAGGCACTATTTTGCCCTGAACCACAGAGTGATTTTCAAGATGGAATTTATGTGCTAAGGATGGTGGAAAAGAAAGATAGAAGGAGTCTTGGCTGGTCATCATACCAACACATGGCTGTTAACCTCTGGAGTTCTTTAAGTTGAGAGAAAATTAAATTGCAATCTCAGTACTTCTGGTCTCTTTTATTAGTCCTGAAACCCAATTCCTGGCTTAATTTGCAGCCCACAGAATACACATTGGATAAGACAGATCTGACTCTGCCTTCAGCATTTGCATCTGCAGAAGGAAACCAAGGCCCTGAGAAAAGAAGCGACTTAAAATCTGGATTTTTGGCCCAATAACCTGCTAATTAGTGCTTTGCTCTTGCCATTCTCACACTCATTTTCCAGATCAATTCTAAATAATGTTAGATCCACCCAATTTATGAATGATAAATGGTAGAGTACCTCATGAACAGAGAAACTGAGCTATTTTAGGTAACCTTGTCCTGGAACATTTGTCACTGGACGTTTAAGGAGTCTTGAAATCTCTTGTCCACTTGGACGTAAGGGGAAATCTCTCTGTGAAAAAGCAATGGAGTTGCCAGAAAGAATGATATTTTTTTGCCTACTCTCCTTTCAGATACAAAAGACCTTCAAATCTGTCCTTCAAAAATGCTTCATGGATGGTTTGGGGCAACCAGCAATGGGTTGCACAGGCCACAGGTCTATTAAAACACTGTGCAAGTTACAACAGGGGAAAAATGTAGCCCCTCTTCGGTGATGATGATTCTCAAGTAAATAAATCCACTTTTCAAGACTTTCAGAGACCAATGCCTCCATTTGTTCTGCCTCTGACGCCCCGCCCCCCCCCCCTTCTCTCAGTCACACATACACCCAGTGAATTCTGCTTGACTGAAATGGAAACAAGAAAAGGTAAAGCTGTACTATTAATTACTCCCTCATTGTTGGGAAAAATTTTAAATTATGATATTGTTACCTGAGGGCTTGCTGACAGACTTGCTTCAGTTCTCCTCCATCTGGCACAAATCCAAGGTTTCTTAGTCCTTTTTTTCTTTTCAATCCTGGAATGCAGACAGCAGAGTTTTCCATCAGTAAACGAATATGTCTAAACCCAATTATCATGCCATGTCAGCAAAAGGATCTCTTAGCCATCAATTTTCTCCACTTTTAAAAAGTGAAGAACTGAGTCCTTATGGTATTTGCAGGTTATGACTTCCATGAATTTTTTATGTTTTGGGGGGCTCTTTCCTTGCAAATCCCCTGTCAGATTTGTTTTCAAGGGAGTATTTAGAATATGTGGTAGTCTTTTGTGCCTTATAACCCATAGATTATCTCATTTTCACTGAGGAACATTTGAAGATTTTATGGCCTGTTTTCTCTGCTCTTGTATATGTCAAGGATAACTGCCATAACATAAATTCCCAAGGCTCAGAAGTTTAACAAATATGTTAACCTTCTGTCTCTTTCCCAATGAAGTCAGTGGGAGGAGGCATTTTACTCCATGGCAGGAGTTAGCAAACTATGGCTCACACACCTGATCCAGCCCTTTGCCTGTTTTCATGAATAAAGTTTTACTGGGACACAGCACTTGCCCACGTCTTTGTATTTTGTCTATGGCTGCTTTTTTGCCACCAGGTCAATAGTTGAGTATTTGTGATGGAGATCGAATGTCTGCAATGCCTACAATTTTTACTAAATCTGGCCCTTTCCTGAAAAACTTTATTTGTCTCTGTTCTAGGCAGCCATTGAGGGACTCACTCTCCTTCAGTTTTGTGGTTCTACTGCCTCCTGGGTTCTTGAAGTCTCCCCAATCTGCTGGCAGCTGCTGAGAGACAGCAAGGGCTCCCATGTAGGAGGTTTTTAATGGGTTAAGAATGGAAGGGATCTGCAAAACTTTTGCTCAAATTCTGTTGACCAGAACTTAGCCACATATCCACACATATACATCTCTCAGAATACAGAAAACAGTCTATCCTAGTGCCAGGAGGAAGGAGAACCAGTATCAGTGGTCACCAGTAGTCTCTGTCCAATCTTTTGCTCTTGTCTTCAACAGCCATATCCATGGGGATGAAGGAAGACTGTCTCTCCTCAACACCTCTTACATCCTTCCCGTAATTCCCTCCAGGACCCTGAGTCAGCTTCTGCAGTTTCCACTTCAATTGTTAAAACTACATCCTCTCCACACTCTTGATTCCAGCCTCCATTTTTCTATTCTGACAAGTCAATCCTGCAACCTCATGCTCTTTTCTTGCTAAGACAACTTCAGAGGCTTCTATTTATCTATCACATAATTGCCAAGCTCTTTGGACTGGTAGCCAAGTTCCTCCAAGATCTGACAGAAATACTTGATTTCTGCTTAATCCTCTCCTAGAGTTTTCTTTCCCACCAATTGGACTGTTTACTTTTCACTGTACTGTGCATATCCATTTTGTGACCTCTGCTTTCATCTCCCCACACCTCATCCATCTGATTCACTTCAGTGTAACCAAATATTGTCCACCTTTTCATTTCACTAGGCTCTCAGTATTACAAGGGAGCAGCACTGGGTTGTTTTTAGCCATCCATATCATCCCTTGAGCTAGCACATTACCTAGCACATGGTAGATAACCAACATTGTTTTAAATGAATGAATAAATAAATACCTGTTGAATTCTATATGAAATTACATATCTAAGGAGCTGGAAATAATCCTTTCTCTGAACTCATGTTAAAGTACCCTTCTTTGGCTACATATCACTATTTATCTTGTATTAGCCATATGTTTGCATTGTGTTGCCTTTATTAAGCTTGGTATGTCTCAGGGGCAGAATCACATTCACTTCTTTTCTCATCACAGTGTCTAGCACACAAGGTGCTCAATGAGTATATGATGAATAAATGAATGAATTAATGAATGAAGCTGGATCCTTTCTTGGTTATTCTGGCCTATACTCATGCCCTAAGCATCATATAACTTTCATCAAGTGGGAAAGAAGAGTGAGGATATTCATTTTAGAAGAAGAAATGCCTTTTCCTCTTAAAACAGGTTTGAAAGACTTTAAATCAGGAGCCAAGAAGATTCAAGGTTAAGTAACAGCTTAAAGCCCTGAGCAGTGTTGTTCTCTCTGCTCTTTTATGTGCAGACAGGAATTAAAGGCTTTATACCAGGATGAATAACTCTGGACTTAGTTGTAATATGAAGAGACAAGGAAGCAAAGAAAAAAAGAGGAATGGACTCTGAATAGGGAATTGTTGGTATGCTATATCAATTATCACAGGAACCGTGGGCAATTGAGTGGAAGTACCCAGCCCTGAATCACTCTTCCTATCTGTGCAATGGGTATCACTACTTGAGCCATAGCTTAGCATTGAGTGTAAAGAGGGTGGGTGTGATTACAAAGCCCCATTATGGGGGCATATTCAAGTATTACTGACTCTAAGAACCCATTCTTTGAAACCACAAGTTTTTAAATTCTATTCCAACTCTATGGACTTGGAGATAGATTGCAAACAGGCTGGCATTCCTCCCTGGGCTAGAATTTGTGGTGCTGAGGATTGAATTACATCCCCACTAAAGGCAAGTCCTAATCCCCAGTCCTATGGGTGTGAATGCATTTGTAAATAGGACCTTTGAAGATGTTATTATTAGTTAAGGTGTGAACTCATTTGTGAATAGAATCTTTGAAGATCCCATTTAGATGAGGCCAAATTGAATTAGGGCAGGACTTAATCCATGTGATTGGAGTCCTTATGAGCAGAGAAAATTGGGCATGCTAGTAGACACCAGAAATCATTGGAAATCAGAGGAACAAACATAAAGAGAGAGAGAGCACTATGTTACAGAGGGTTGCCATTACCAAAATGTTACAGACTTCAGGAGAAAACAATACCTTAATATCGGGTTTCAAACATTCAAAATTATGACACAATAAATTCTTGTTGTTTAAGCCAACTCACAGCATAATGTTTGCCATAGCAGACTTGGCAAACTAAGACATAGGTATGGCAGAGACAGTAGAGTCTAATCATCTCCAGTATTCCTCCAAATTTCCCACTAAGGTTGTAGGATGGTTTCACGGTATGGGTTTCCCAGGAGAAAACTCCAAGACAAAATGAATGTGCTAGTTGTACCTTGGGGACATCATCTATGGCAACATTCCCAGTGGAAAGGGAAAGGGATAGACGCCAATAAAAAGTCTGTTATCAATCCATTTTCACCTTGGACAACTGAAGTTTAATCCCATCAGGAGACTCAGGAACCAGTGTAGAAGGTAACATAGAATTATCCTGATGGAGGTGTGAGGAAGCAAAAGGATATCTCCATTACATGTGGCAGATTCTGCCCAACTGACTGTGAGAGGAAGTGACAAGGACACTGTCAGACCATAGCAGTTAGAGCAGGTATGCTTTCACCACCTCTATCTCTTCCACTGTCCTGTTGACTTCAATAACCACATCTTTCAGGTGGGTCAACTGCATGATCATGGAATTTCCACCAGCCTAGGTCCCTGAGTGTTGACCTGCAATATGTTGAACCTGTAATGTGAGTAAGATTAAAATCTTTGCCAGTTTGAAAATTAATTAAACCTAGGCATTAAAGATTAGCCATTAGTTCATCCATATTCAACCATCGTTACGTTTCTAACAAGTGTTGGGCATAATTCTAAGGGCTTTCATATTTATCAACACATTTAATCCTTATAACATTGTCAAGTGGGTTTTTGTGTTGCATTTTGAAGATAAATGAGCTGTTCCCATGGCTGTCACGTGAAGAGTTTAGTCAGGCACTGTAAGATCATCAAGGTGATCAGAGCAGTTGACACTAGGCTGGTCTAATCTGATCTGAGCCCCAGATAGGCCATTAAAGCAAACCACATCAGGAACACACCCAACTCCATGATTAATGGCAAAATCCCTGGTGCAGAGGAGTCTTGACTGTGGGATCCGAAGAAGGAGATACTCACTCCTATGTCAACTTCAACTCTAACACATGAGAAGTACCAATCACAGCAAACAACATACGGTGGATTTACATCATAAATAACCCCTTCTAATCTCCCCTTTTCCTCCCTATGTCCTCTTCCTCCCTTTCATTGTAAAATCTGCCAAAAATTTATCAGAAAAACTACAGACTGTACCAATTCTAGAAGGCTAGGAGTAAAGGCTGTTTCCATGTTTGGTTGTGTACATATCAGGTTGAATCCCTTAACTAACTAGTGCAGTAATTAAAGGTGATGCAGCTTATTCTGGTGTTTCTCAGACTTGAGAGGACCACTTGCAGCATTTGTTGGAACACAGAGTTCTGCATCCCACATCCATCAGACTCTGCGTTTCCAGTGAGTTCCACACCTCACATTGAAGAGGTGATATAGAGATCTGATGATTCCTTTATGATAACTCTTCAAATTTACTTTATCATACAGATTCAACTGCATCTTGCTCTTCTTTGATGTTTATATAATTTTTACCTTTGGCACGTAATCAGTTTCTTGGAATCTTCTCATTTAGTCTCCATCCACACAAGAAATAAATATTTCTGTGCCAAGTGCTATTAGGTGTTGGGGAATTAAAAAAATGACTAAAACAATATTCTTGTCCTCAGGGAGTTCATAGTTAGATGGATGGATGGATGGGTAACGGTGGTGGGGTGGTTTTGGAACAGGACAGCGGCAGCAGCGTAGCCTGGTAATAGCTTGGGGTGCAATGCAGGGAGGTCCCTTTGTGAGGTAGAGGGGATTTACTACTCATGCCCTGCTCCTTTCCTCACTATCCACCTTCTCTGACTCTGTTTTCATTTTCATATTTGATTTTAACTTCTCCATGTGTTGTCACAGAGGGGCCAATGCCCTCAAAACCAGGCTCCCAAGTAAATTTAAAACTTCCACGTTGATAATCAAGTGCACCATACCCACCAGGAATATCTTTCTCTTGGAAAATTAGCTCTTTAATGACCAAACTCCAAATACAATGTGGGAGATGCCCTCAAGGCACAAGAGTTTTGCACTGGTCCGGGGAACCCTAGATCCTCTCTAAATACCAAAGAGAAAACAAGGAGAAAGAGAAGGAGCCCAAGGCCCATTTTAATCATTTGAAAGATCCAGGGAGAATGGGTATTTGTTGCCTCCAAAAGCAAATTTGCCTAAATTCTGCCATGTGTCTAAGAATGTTAATTCATTAAACATATTAAAAGAAAAGTAGCCAGATATAAAAGGAGTTAGTTTTAGATATTTGATAGGTGTTCCTTGTTCTTACCTGCAATAATTTCTAAGTACTTTTGGCTCCAGATCCAGGTCTCAAGCTTGCAGTCATAACCTACATTTTTCACCAACAAGCTAAATGAAATGGCTCTCTTACTTCCAGTTAGAGCATGCTGACCTGGACAATAAATCATGTGTGTAGGACCAGTAAGACAGTGCCCAGCTCTCCAGAAACCTCCCCTCATTTCCTACTGCCAACCTTTCCAAGGCAGAAGAACTGTCTCAAGTAAACTCTTTCCTAAGTGTCTCACTGCTGAATAGGCAGAACACTGGTAAGTAGAGCCCAAGGGAAATAAATTACTTTCTCCAAAAAACAAAAAAAAAGTGGGTGGATCAGGTGGGGTAGGGGAAATTCTACTTTTTCACCAGAACCTGCTGTGTTGGTGACTCTGAAATATTTAGTGTAGTAAAGACATTTTCCCCTGAAAACACTTGAGATTTGGGAAAGAGGGATAGATGCCAAGTAAAACAAATGCGTTTAGCCATTGTGCATTTGCTGACATAGTTCTAAAACTTGTTAGGCAACAACAGAGTTGCTTCCAAAGAAGGCTAACGTCTTCTTTATGGCCCCGAGTTGGTCACTTTTGCTTTGTTCTGTCTCTGGACTTTGGAAACACCTTCCTGCTGAACTCTTCTCAAGGTAGTGTAATATGGCTGCCCACTTGTTTTCCTTAGTAAGCTGGAGAGTCCTGTGAGAGATCGACTCTGCTCAGTAAATCCTAATGCTGTGCTTGCACATAATGGATGCTCAGTAAGCATTTGGTGAATGAAATGAAATGGATGGATGAATAGATGGATGCATGAAATGTGGATATAAATACAGATGGACAGAAAATTGAATGGTTGGACAGACTGAAAGATGGAAAGATAAATGGATAGGAATCTGGTTTAATGGATGAGTAGTTGAACAAATGATTAATGAATATGTGAGCTTAGGGTTTTCAACTTATTATTCCTGGGGTATTTGTCTCCATAGAAGATGTCCTTAGTGTGAAAAAAGAGCTACATGTAATTTAATAGTAGAAATTAGAGAATCAAACAAACAAAAAGATGGTCTTCAGAACTACAACTATTCTTAAAAGAAAGAAAAGGAGTTTGGAAATCTGCCTCCCTTTGAACCACAAGCCCACATACATTTTGTTAATGAAATTTAGAGCTATTTGGCAAAGCACTGGACTTCCAAGCTATATAAAAAAGGCTTAACTTGAAAACTATGTCCTGATTTTCCCTCTGCCTCTTCCACTCCCTCTTTCTCCCTCTCTCTCTCTCAAGTGGATGTACATGTATGTGCATGCATGTATGTTTCAATCTCTCTTAATCTTTTTTTTCCAAAGCATTTTTGTCATTGCCACTATTTTCTTTTTACAACCCAACTTCTGGTCAACTCATTCCCATGTTATAAACTCTTCAATAATCAACCTGTTTATTTGAACATCAAGGCTGTCTCTGGTCTCGCACTTTCCCATCGGCCAGCCTCCATTTCATTTCCATTGTGACTGGGCACCTGCTGCCCCAGAGCATCTCTCTTCCTATTTAATAGAGAAGGTGATTAGGAGCAAGAGCTGTGACACTGTCTGGTCCACAAGCAGATCTACAATATACAGCCTGTGTTTCTTTTCTGTATGTGAAAATAGCACCCACCTCAGATGGTTCATACAAGAATAAACACTCAATAGGTACTCAATGTTAGCCCATGTGAAGGCTCAGATGTCTTTTCTTCCTATCTTTTAGGGAAAGGCCACCTCTCCTCTCCTCTGTGAGGCCTCCCTTTAGGTCTACAGGGCCTTGTGGAGAGAACTGACTTCACCATGTGTCTACCCCAGATGTTTCTTTTCACAGTGTAATATGTTTATCTCATCATATAACTCTCCCAGTCCCCAACAAATACTAATGAGAGCTAACGTTTACTGAGCACCTTCTATGTGTCAGGCTCTGTTTTATTAGCGTAAGTATAACTTGTTTCATATCCACAACAGCCCTCTGATATAAATATTGTTATATTCACATTTTAGAGAGGAGGAAAATGAGGGTCAGAGAAGGTACATAACGATTTTAAACTTCTTGAGAGCAAGATATGGGCTTTCTTGTCATAAGGCTTGTCATATACTAGGTGTTTCATAAATATTAGTTAAATGAATGTCAGTTTGTTCTCTATCCTTCGATACTGAATTGAGATGGATGAATGAAGGAGCCGCCATCTTTTCATGTCATTTTCTGTGTGATATGAAATTGATCTCTGCAAATTCCCATTTATTAAATTTCTCATATGTTTCCCTTACGATTCATCCCCCCAGGACTTTGACTTTTACAGTATTTTAAAGCTGAAAATATGACTTTTTTTTACATGTAATAACCCAGGGTTTCCTTTAAGATTGTATTTTAAAATAATCACTCTAGGTTATTTGCCCCTAAAAGATCTTCACCAAGTGGACCCTTTTTGGAAAAGGGGAACTGACATACTGACATCTAGCTTAACAATTTGGGGGAGTAATGATAGCATCTGTCTCATTGTGCATTTCACATATGTGGTTTGTATTCTTGGCTGATTCCATCTCCTGTATTCAGAAGGTTTGAGGACTGAGCCTGTGTCTGATTTTGTATCCCCTGTATATATAACAGAGTACTTGTACAGAGTAGCTGCTCCATAAATGTTCAACAAATGACCAAAATGACTCTCTGCTGTCACTTAACAGCACATAACTTTAATTTCATCTGCAAAAAGGGTACAAAAAGAGCAACCACAAAAAACTTTGGGAAAATGAAATGATACAACACTTGTGAGCGGTGCATGTCATAACTGCTCACAAGTGGAAGCCTACTGTGAACAGTGGTGGGAAAGCGAGCTCTAAAATAAATCAGATTTAAGGTCAAAGACTTTAACCTTAACCTGGAGTCTGACCTTCGCGTAATTATTTTATCCCTTAAACCTCAGTTTCCCAATTTGTAAAATATGGTTAATAATAGAAATTGTCCACTATTTAGCAACTAAAATTACAGAACACCCAGGTGAATTAGAATTTCAGATGTACAATGAATAGTTTTAGTATCAGTATGTCCCATAGAGTATTTGGGACATGCTTACACTAAAACAAAATGTTTATCTGAAATTCCATTTAACTGCTTAGCCTATATTTTCTCTGACAACCTTACAGAGAGTGGTTCAGGAATTAGATAAAATAATTCAGGCAGTAAGTTTGCACTTGATATATGCTCACTAATGCTCACCATTATTTTATAATGTGTGTTCAATAAGTAGTAACTCCCCACCTTGCTTCCCCTTTTAAAATAATGTACATTACTTCCATCACTGCCTCCCTGCCATCCCCAGCCCATCCTCCCCCTCTTAATATATGTTGAGGTGTCAGAAGGGGTCTTGGATGTAAAAAGGGAGCAAACAGCTGCTGCAGAAAGAAGTTGCTGTCAGTTCAAATGAATGCTGGGCTAATAGGCCTATTAATAATGAGCTTTATTATAGGAGGCCACTTACGTTAATAATTCTCTGTATTTGGTATTTGATGCTGTGACATTTATACTGAGCTGAATGGCGGCTGCATGTATGTGTGTGTGTGTGTGTGTGTATGTGTGTACATGCATATTTAAAGATATTTAGCTCACTTTTACTCTGAATGCAGCTACAATATTGGGGAGCAGAAAGTGTTTTATTTAAGCACACATACCACACTCACATCTGATCGGATTCTGCTTTTCCTCTGGGATATCTCTCAGCTCCGGTGCTCAGGAGACAACCGGGGGAGGCAACTGAGGATCAGCTTTTACCTTTTCACCCTAGGATTGTCAATCCAATCCCCCGCCCCTGCCCTCACAGCCCCTGTGAAGCTCAGGGTAGGTTTAATCTGATTTGCATACTGTGAATTCACACAACAGTAGCTGGCATTGTGACAGGGCCTAATTAGCATTTCCACCCCCTCTCTTTGCTTCTTTTATATTTGACGACAAGTGCCTGAGCAGTAGGGGAAGTTTAACTAAACCCAGATTAAAAAGTCGCACTCCGGTTCTGGAAGTTAGAAAAATCAACATTCCCAGCGGGTGTTGCTTGACAGGGAAGGGGTTTGGGCAGAGGGAGTATTTATTTATATGGTGGTGACTCTTAGGAGAGCTGTATTGCAGGCTTTTGTATTTAAATGCACCCATTGAAGGAAACTAGAGGGCTAGATAAACTTCCTTAATGATCCCTCAATCTAGCTGGCCAGAGTTGGTTTGGAGTTCAGTTTTGTACCTCAAATCAAGTGCAACAGAATGTTCCCAAATGGGGAAAAAAATTCTTCCAAACTGCATAGCTAGAAATTGTGGCTCCAGCAGAGTTGTGTCTGGTATAATATATTGTCTTGCAAGCCAGGTGCCATGTCACTTGGTCCACCTTTATAAAGGTGCCTAATCCAGGGGACTGAGCAGCATCCTACAGCAACCTATACTCACAGGGCAGTCTGCAGACCAGCAGTGTGGGCATCCAGGACCCTGGAGCTTGTAAGAAAGCAGAGTCTCAGGTTGAATTGAAGGCACTTTAACCAAATAAATGCCCAGGTGACTCATCTGTATGTTGAAATTTAGAAAGTGCTGCTTTAGAGTTTTCTTTGACAGACAAGTGGCTTCTTCTTGAACATGTTCAGTGACGTATAGCTCACTGCCTCACAAAGCAGTGGTTTGTCCCTTGCCATGTAGGTATCATAAGGACAGGCCTCAGAAATGGAGACCTCACTTAAAGCCCAAAGAGTGGACCCCTTCACCCTCTCACAAGGCCAACCTCTTCTCCAGAGTGTCATTGCATACTCCATGCCCATGCCTGCATCCCACCCCCACCCTGGCAGTAGAAAAATTAGCTAGCTGATTTCCAGGCCATGACTGCATGCACAAAGGACCAGAAAATTACCACCAAAAAAAAAAAAAAGAAAGAAAGTAAGAAAGAAAAACGTATTGAAACTAAACTGCTCATAAAAGATCAAGCTAGATGAATTTTCTTAATAAGTGGTTAAAACATCTTAAGAGTTTCCGGCGCTATTTTGCTGCTCAAGGGTTTTCAATAAGATGCTCTGATGATGGAAGAACCACTTTTATCCAATATTAAGCTACTGTAAATTTACTGTAATTGAATAATTTGCCTCTTAGCTTTGGTTCACTAAGACTGTAGCGAGGTTTTCATCCCTAAGTGATTGCTCCACAGTCTATTTCAATATCTGTCATGTCAGGCAAGGCTCATCTGCGACACCATTTGAGATTTAGTAATTTCAAAGCCAAGGGACCCTGTAAATGGTCTGGATGATTGACCATAAAGTATGTACATATTTAGTTATATTAAATTGTGATTAGGGTTTTGACTTTCATATTTAAATTCTGAGTAGTTTGCTGGAACTTTATGACTTTTACGGAAGTGCTAATGTGAATTCCACAGGGCTTTTCTAAGAATGAAGCAAGGGTAGGCCTTTGGTCCAGGTTGCATAAATATTAAGGAAATGTAGTAATAAAAAAAGAAAGAAAGAAAGAAAGAAAAAAGGATAAGAACCCCAAACTGCCATTGAAAGTAGACCAAATCAATAACAGCAACTATAAATCATGCATTGAGAGACAGTACAGTGAAAACTTGAATGTTGAAACAACACCTGAACTTGTCCCCTATTCTTATTATAGAATGGTTTAGCAGTTTTAGCAAATAGCTTTCTAAGCTTCAGTTGGCCCCATCTGTATTATGAGCCTCATAGCACATTGAGTAGACCAGCGAGGGGAAAATGGAAATGTTTGAAAATGTTTGTGAAAGAGCTTGGGAAAACATTAAACCTCTGTCTTCAAGCATTGCCCTTGAATCTCCTGCATTAGAAATAACTGAAGACATATTAAAATGCCGATTCCTGGATATCATTTCTGCCCTGCTATACAGTATCTCTTGGGTTGGGATTCAGGAATTCACATATTTTTCAAGTATACCAGGTAATTTGCACACGTATTAAGGCCTGGGAATGCAGCTGTATATAAATGTTCATTCTTATTGTGTTAGAATCATGCAGGAAGGTAACTTTGTTTTTGCCTTCAACTGTCTTTTTCTAGCTATACTATAAGATTTGAGATTGTTAGGGCAATTGGACACATATACAGAAACATGAAAAGTAAAGACTCTCAGAGATCATTTGTACATCCCAGCAGAAGAAATGAACCAGAAAAGAGAACAGCAGGAGTCATGGCTATTAACCCTGGATCAAATCATAATACCCTCTGGGTCCTTTTCCCGTCATGGTCTTCTTTCTTTTTAAACTATAACGCCTACTTCAGAACTCAAGTTAGAATCATCCCCTCTCTAAAATGTGTTCAGATCCCTGAACTGATAGTGTATTAGTCAGGGTTCTCTAGGGAAACAGAACCAACAGGAGATCTATCTATCTATCTAATGTAAATATATGAGTTTTTATAAGAACTGTCTCATGATGTTGTGGATGGGTAAGTCAAATTCTGTAGGGCAGGCTGGATGTTGGGAAACTTCAATGAAAGTTTTGATATATTCCTCAGGAGAAGTTGACTGGCTGAAGTGGAGCTGAAAATTCTCTCTTCTGACTGCTGAAATCATCACTGCTTATAAAGCCTTCAACCGATTGGATGAAACTTCTCTCATTGTTGAAAGAAATCTGCTCAGTTGATTGTAGATGTAATCAACCATAGATGCAATCAACTTACTGATGATTTAAGTCCACAAAATGTCCTCACCATTACAATCAGGCCAGTGTTTGCATGACGAAACACTTGGACACCATGACCTAGCCAAGTTAACATATGAACTTAAACATCATAGAACAACAGTCATCAGGAATGACAAATGTGGCAAGTACAATTCTGAGATGGCCCTCAAGATTGCTGTTCCCTGGTGTATGCAGCCTGCACAACCCCCACCTTCTTGAATGTGTGTGTGTGTGTGGCGGGGGGGTGCATGTGAATTTGACAGTCACCCCTTGATTAGATGATGTTACATAGGTCTGAAGAGAGAGATTCTACCTTGGCTTCAACTTGTAGATTTTCTGAGCAGGGAACACAGCTAAGTGTAGCCCGACTCCTGATTCAAAGAGATTGTTAGATTATGAATTTGCCTTGTTTTTAAGCTGCTAACTCTGTGGCAATTTGTTATGCAGCATTACATGAACTAATATAATGAGGGAGGTGAACACAGAAACATTTTATAGAAAACCTGGAGCCTCCACCTTGGCAGGACACTGACCTAATTCAGATTCCATGGAGTGCAATAAGATAGACAAAGGCTTCACTCAAGTTCACAAGTGGCACAGTTTTTAACCAGCCACACTATGTCATGAGACTTCTGCTAGGGACTAAACTGGTAAGTATTCCACAGACAACCAGCCATGCTAACATGACTTAAAATGCATCCTTTTGCAACAGCAGTTACTGCAACTTGCATTTCAGTAGAGTTTCTCTCAGTATTTTTCATCTACTGACTACCAATGAAATAATCTGGCCTCAGGATGAGCATGTGCCTGGGTGCCCAATAATGCACAGTTTTTATAGTTTGTCATAAAATTGCTTCCTCCCAATCATGCATTCCCTTTCATCCAAAGAACTCCTAGTGTTTTATTCACAGATATAATTATCCTCATTTTACAGATGAGGAAATTAGGTCATAGGGATGTGGACACTGTGAATTTGTAGCAGGAACAGAGAAAAAACCTGACTCAAAATTCAAGTGGCTTGCTTTTTCCTTCTCAGTTACCACTATGTGTACATAGGTATCTTATATATATATATATATATATATATATATATATACACATTTCAATTGTGCAGAAGCAACTTCAAAATTCTTGTTTACCATGCCAGGCTTCCTAGTACAATATTGTCCCACTGTATACAGCCAGGAACATTCAGAGTGATTTAACTCCAACTAAAATTCAGATGTGCATTTATGCATATGTGGGCATAAGCACAAAAAAAAATGAGACTGCCTGTGGGGATAAACTGGAAATCAGACCCTGCTTCATTCTACTTTATAGACAAAAAAATTTTTTTTTTTAAATCATTGCTCCTCTCTAAATACTAACATTGTCCAGCCTATAAGAACCAGTGATTTGTTTTGTTAAAATGCTGACTGGTGGGTGGGCCATGGTGGTCCAGCAGGCAGAGTTCTCGCCTGCCATGCTGGAGACCCGGGTTCGATTCCCGGTGCCTGCCCATGCAAAAAAAAATGCTGTCTGGGATGTTAGCTGGAATTCTTCAATGGAGATGGGAATAGGAAAAAAAGACAAGCAACACTCATTTGGGTCTGCCAGGTCTTTGCTGTGGTTTGAGTTGATTCAGTCATCCCTTCATCACTGGTGATGTGAAAGGCCTGCAGAATTCTTACCAACCCCATCCCAACCAGAAATCTCATTTAAGGGCCTTGTGTAGACTGAATCTTTCTTTCGGAAATAGGATGCCCACTGTACAAAACTTAAAATAACTGATTCTCAATACTCCAACTCCCTTGCCTTTGGTGAAAGATCAATGTAGTTCCTTGAATTTTTTTTAAGCACAATGATAATTATAAGATTCTCTTATGAAACTAGGTTAGACCATGAAATCCACTTTAGAAGTTTAAGAAATTGTATAGCAGAAAACAGACTTTGATATTGATTTTGCTGTTCTACACTCTTTACTAGAATAACAACTGACAGATAGTAGGAGATCAGTAAATGCTTATTGAACTGAATTTAAAAAGTTCTGTCTAATATTCTTGAATCTCTAAACTCAGTCTTTCCCTACTACCTCTGTGTCATTTAAACTTTTGTAATTTCTTGCTGATTTTTAACAACCTTCCAACTAATCTTTTCCCAGTGTATTCTTTTATTGAAACATGAATGATATTTCCAAAGCACAAATCTAACTAAACCTCTCTTACTTGCAACCTTTCAGCTGTGGCTGTCCCAAGGAATAGAGGACAATGCTTAAGTTCCTTAGCATGCAACCAAGACCCCTACCTGACTGGGGCTATTTCTCTTTCCAGATCTCTTACCATCTAATAACATTATATTCCTCAGCATTCCAGAAATCTCATAAGTTATATACATGATGCTGTTTTTCATTGCATCCATGTTTTGGGGCCTGATGTTGATTTTGTCTGAGGGTCCATTTATCTTTCCTACCAATTTCTACCTGCCACCCAATTTCTATGCAGCTGAAAAATTCATATTAGCCTTTAAAAAATCAGCTTGAGTAGACAATATACCAAAGAACATTTGTGAATGGCCAGTACACATATGAAAAGATCTTCAACATCATTAACCATTAAGGAAATGCAAATCAAAATCATAATGATACCACTTCACACCCATAAGAATAGCCCTTGTTTTAAAAAAATGCAAAATAACAAGTGTTAGAAAGGATACAGAGAAATTGGAACTCTGGTACATTGTTGGTGCAAACGTAAAAAGTTGCAGCCACTGTGGAAAGCAATATGGTGGTTCAAGTCACCATATAATCTGGCTATCCCACTTCTAGGTACATTCCCCAAAAGAGTAGGAACTTGGCTGCAAAAAAGACACTTGCACATTAATGTTTATAGTAGCATTTTTACAATAGTCAAAAGGTGAAAAATACCCGTGTCGTACTGCAAATGAAAAGATAAACAAAATATGATGCATATTACATAATGGAATATTATTCAGTCATAAGAAATACTAAATTCAGAGATATGCTGCAACATGGAAGAACCTTGAAAATGTTAGATTCAGTGTAATAGGGAAGGAATTAAAGAACAGTTATAGAAAATGTTACTTAGGAAAAAATGGCTAGAAATATCAAATTCAGTGTGACAGAAAGTAGAGTAATGTTTACCAGGGGATGGAGGGAGTGAGGGAAGGGATGTATATTTGGTCAATATAGAATGTGAATAAGAAAAATTAATAAAATGAAATTTATTAAAATAATTAGTTTGGAGCTCTTTGTCTCCAGGGAATCTTATCTATTTCTCCTATCCTTCCCTAAATCTAAGTCATGCTTTGTACTCCTGTGCATCTATCTTCATAACTACATGTGCCTTGATTATTTTACAGTTATCTGTACCCCAGTCTGTTCTCCCTCATATCTTAGTTTTCCAGCTATGATCACAAATATCATGAAATGTGTTGGCTTAAACAATGGGAACTTATTTGCTCATGGTTTTGAAACTAGTAGACATCCAAAATCGAGCCATCAGCAAGGTGATGCTTTCTCCCCCAAAACTAGGGTGTTTTGGGGCTGGCTGCTTCTTGGTCCTTGGCTTTTCAATCATGTGGTAGTACACATGGTGATGTCTTCTCCTGTCTCTTCCAAGTTCTATTGATTTCCTGCTTCTACTTTTTTTTGGTGGCTTTCTTTCTGTGATCTCTATAAGGCCTCCAATTACAAGATTACTACACATTTTGATTCAATTGGGTCACACTTTAACTAAAAATAACATCTTCAAAAGGTACTAATTACAATGGGTTCACACATACAGGAATGGATTAAGATTAAGAGCATGTTTTTCTGTAGAACATAATTCTACCTATCAAATCTCATTAGCCAGTGAGCCTTGGTGAGCAGGGACTAAACTGCCTTCATCTGGGTATGTCCAGGACCTAGCACTGGAGGTTTCATACACAGTAGCCACTCAATAAAGTATATCGAAAGAATAGATGGATACTAGGAATACCTGAACCACAGGTGAGTGAATGAATGTCTGAACAGGTCTGGTTCTTAGTACTTAGCTTCCTATGCTTAAAAGGGTTAATTGCCTCTTACCTAGAGTTCTGAGTGAATCTCATTCTCTAGTGTCAAAATCAATTTCCACTTGCCTCACCCTTGTTCTAATGACATAGAACTGGACAAATAGGAAAAAGCACCCATGTGGCACAATTTCTGCTGATGAATATTTCAGCAGGTGCCTCTTGGCTATAAGTCGAGATGAAAGCCTGGCTCCAGGCAAATTAAGAGGGAAGAAAGACTTGTAAGTACAGAAGGCTTTGGAAAAATGTCTCCAAGCTGAGCCCTCGACAGGAATCCTGAAATTGAAAATGAGGAGATCACAGCCCAGGGCAAGGTCCAAGTCTCCTCCTAGACTTGGGGAGCAAGAGCACCCAAAGGAGACAAGCCACTCACAAAGCGAGAGCACCGGCTGTTCCCAGGACACTTAGCATCAGTAAGATGATGGCAGATATCCAGGTCAGCCCATCTGCCTATAAATTTTCAGCCTCCAGAAAAGCATGGCTTCCTGGCTCCAAGACAGGACTGGGTGGTGTGCACTGCAGGATTCTCTGGTGGCATTATTTTCATGTTGTCTTTCTGCATTGTTTTGTTTTGTTTTTAAGGAGAGCTAGAAGGCATAAAACCAAACGGGACCAGCTGTGTACACATGACTTTCCCACATCCTTACAAAGCCTATGGGTAAAGAATGCCACAATGCTTTAGCCTGGATGGGATTTTCTCTCTGCTCTATAACACAGTGACTTGTTGGGATTTCAGTAGCAGAAAAATATTAAATATTTACTGAATCCAGAAGAAATTAAGCCTCCTTAGGCATCCTGGAGCTGTTTGATGAAACAAATGGAAGCAAGAGAGAAAATGGAATCAAAATCAATGCCAAAAGGAAAGGCTCTGGCAGGTGTCTGGGACAAGTTTGAGTGGCATGGGAAGGTGTATAATGGGCGAAATATTAGCCTTTCAAAAGGGATGTCCACATCTTAACCCCCAGAAACTGTAAAAATGACTTTATTTGGAAAAAGGATCTTGACAGATATAATTAAGGTTCTTGAGATGTGATCGTCCTGGATTTAGGAAGAGCCTTAAATCCAAGGATGAGTGTCCTTATGAGAGAGAGAACACAGAGACTAAGAAGAAGGGGATGTGAAGATGGAGGCAGAGATTAAAGTAATGCCTCTGCAAGCCATGAGATGCTTGAGCTTGCCAGCGGCCACCAGAAGCTAGGAAAGAAGCATGGAATGGATTCTCCCTCTGACACTCCAGAATAAACTAACTGCTGCCACCTTGAATTTGAACTGCTAGCCTCCAAAACTATGAGAAAATAAATTTCTGTTTCTTAAAACCACCCTGTTTGTGGCAACTTGCTAAGGTAGCCCCAGAAACTAAGACACAGAGGAAAGAAGGCTGAGAATCAGAGACCTGGCTCTGTTCTTTCCCCTGTCCCTAACCTTAGGCAAGTCATTTCTCTATGAGCCTCAGTTTCTTCAAATGTAAAAAAAAAAGCATTATCTGAGATGCCATAAGATGCCTTAATGTTCTAGTTGACTACAAATCCATGCATTGGTCTCTGGAAGATCTCTGTGGCTCAGATAGGATAGCAATACAACCAGGCCTTCCATTAGCAAAGCCTATATTTGCAAATACAGAGGTATCTGGATGTGTTAATGGTTCCAGTGGTTTGCTCTTGAAGAGTTTGTTATGACAGAAAAAATTACTCTCTATGACAAAATTGTGGGCACTGTGTTTGGTGGAGAGGACCTTGTACAAAGGGAGTGAAGGCAGAGGTGGAATTCCTGAGAGCATCCCTGAGGTAGAGACCTAGCTGCAGAGAGTTTAGCACCTCTGGAGGGGAAGGGGGCACAGAATGAAGCTGAGGGAGAAAGGGGGCTGCAGTGCACTCACAATAAGGACTCAGCTGACCCCATCGGTAGTTCTGAGGCTGGGATTACCCTCACAATTGTCCAACTCAGGGCAAGAAAGAAGCCATTTATACTACCTACATTGAACTGTTGTTAGATGGGGCAGTCCTCCAAAGGAGGTAATTCACCAAGAGAGGTGGTCACTAAAGGTGGTCAGTTGACCACCTGATCTGGAGAACAATAAATCCTTTGGTCCTGAAGAGGTCATGTGGCTGTACAGCTGAGCATGCACTACAGGGAACCATCTGTTTCTACATCAGTTTATGTCCATCAGGTGGCTTCCTCTTTGCACACACAGGGCAGACAAATTTTCACAATTTAACATGCATCAAAAAGATGAGGAGAGAAGCCCACCTCTTCCTACCATCAACCTGGATCAATTAAATCAGAACTTGAGAGTGTGACCAGCACATCCATGATTTTATGTATTCTCGGGTGACTCCAATATGCAGCCATGGTGAGAACCACCAGTACTCCCAGAGCTGTGGTAAATCTGTATGAGTTGCAGACTTACCTTGAGTTCCAGGTAAGGCTCCACTGTTTGAAAATCTGAAAAGACTTGGGCAATTATTGCACTTCTCTAAGCCTAATTTATTATATCTAGTAAAGAAAAATAAAATAATAGATAATTAGTGTTAAAATCAAATAATACAGTTTGTCCTGAGTGGATTTATGAAATACTAGCCAAACAATATTTTCCATTAGTTCTGAACATGTGTCAGACAAATATTGCCAGTCCATGATGAAATATTTCCCAATCTGAAGAAAAATGGGAAATTTAATAGGATTTTTTTTTACCTAAAGATAAAATTAATCAATTTTAAGGATTTTCTTCCCAGCAAAGAGTGCCTTGACCCATAATAAGTGCTTACTTAATAGTAACCATAACTATTACTTAAGAAGGAGATATTCTCAATGTGGGAATCTTCTTTAAGGCCTTTCTCAATCTTTGCCTCTAGGAGCCAATGACTGCCTCTAAATTTAAAACAGAACAGCTCATTGTTTAAATAATATTTCTCCTAAAGCAGGTGAATGGATGTGCTTGTTAGCAAATGTCTTAACTAATCTAACTTGACTACTCTTCTCTCCAATGTGTTACCACTTTCAAGTTTTCCTTTACTAGCTCACTAATTTCTCCCCTAAAGGCTGTTGTGAACCTCCCCAATCATAATGACCACAATCAATACAAATACTGTGAAAGTTTGAAGATTTTCCCTCTCCATCACATACTGTCTTTCTGCAGCACCACCCTTTTATGTCTGTTTCTAAACATTGTAACTCATACTCTCTTCATCTTCTCTTCGGTGCTAGTGACTACTTCTTTTTCTTCTTCCCTATTGTTCTTCTCCACTTCCATTTATTCTTCCAATCAACAACACCAAAAGAAGAGGTGCATCCCATCCATAATTCTGATAAATCTAAACAGAACTCAGGATTCGGGTCTTACAGTAATTATGTGTCAAATTTTAACTAAACAATTTAATTTATATTCATTGATCAGCCAGCCACCATGCTCACATAGAACTACACCAACACGATGCTTGTCCTCAAGCTGGTCACAGTCTAATGAGGAAAGCCGGACAATTTCAGGGTCTCAATTCACTGGCCGAAGCCCTGCTTTTCATCTCTCCTGGGGTCAAGAATCGAGAATTTAAATAATTCATTGGTTCACAGTCCAGTTGCGTTAAAAGATGAGGGAAGGATAGAGATGAGGTAAGGGATGGGGCTTAAATAAATCAGCACATACAGCAAAAATAAACTAGGTATTTGAAAGCACTAATGAAATTGTAACGGAGGACTGGTTCAGATGATGCATTCCCAGCTATGTCTTGGACTTTACAGCCAAGGCTGTGTCAAGAGGCACAGATGGCTCAGTGAGGAGAGGACATAAAGGATGACTCAGTTCAAGCTGTTCTTGTTTCAGATCAAGAATTCAAGCATCAGAAAGGGAAGCAATTGGTCTGAAGCCACACAGTATCGGAATCTTTGGCCAATCCTAGATAACTTCAATTCACATTGTGTTTTTTTCTAGTGTTCCTCAAGCTTTGGGTTCAGATGGGTACATGGATTCCTTTAGATTTATACAAATTCTAACAGTTCACTGAACTTTTGAAGTGTAACCTTCTCATATACTCCCCTCTGTGTAGAATGCCCTGTTAGCCAATTCCTATGCTTTGTTTGTTCAAGACATTGCTGATGTCCTTCCATGAAGAATTCCCAGCGCTCCAGATGGAGTTGTTTTGCAGAGCTCCCAAAGCATCCTGTGTCCATTGCACTCATTCCATTGTGTGATAATGACCAATCTACCCTCTCTCTGCTGCCCAGGCTGTGAGATGCACATAGGCTGGAGATATTTTTCTATTCATATATGTGCCTCATTATAGTATGGATTAAGACAATATCAGTTGAATAAACGCATTAACAAATGAATTAAGATATGATCATAGAAATAAATGAAGCCCTATGTCAGAAAATGATCAACAAAAACGTTACATTCACAAAATTAGAACTGAGAACAAACCTTAGAATTGTTAAGATAGTATTATTAACCTAAATCTTTCAGAAGGAGTTTTAAATCTAAATCAAATGCTAGACCATGCAATTATAAAATGATAACTCACCTTTGGGGAAAAAAAAAGAATGTCCATGTAAGCTAATAAAGGTGATTGCATTTAGATGGACTTTTTATGGAAGAGCCTGAAGAGCCAAAACTTTCTTGACTATTCTTAACAAAAGTCAAGATCAAAATGCAACTTTCACTGATATATTACTAAGACCAAGTCAACTGGAAGTAGGCATTTAAGGATTCACTTGTGAATTTCAATTTGTTCAAAGCAATTGGTGGAGGTAGTTGCACAATAAAGAGTGTAATTGGCACACAGGGAAACAGCTACAAATCTGATTCCTTCCCAGACTTTCTACAAATGTGACTCCCCTAAAGCTGAGTCTTTGCCCAACTTCAAATGGAGTCCAAGAGACTCCCCTAAAGCTGAGCCTTCATCCAACTTCAAACGGAGTCCAAGCTGCCTCTCTCTGGTTCCAGGTAAGCATATAAGGAAATAACCTCCCTCCTTTCCCCAAGGCTAGAAAGAGAACTCTTAATTTCTCAGGCCCAAAGCATCACATTTCTCTTTAAAGCCTGTCATTGGAAAGAAAGCTTGTGGCTTGAAGCAAAAATTGTACATCTCTGAAGGTGAGGTTGGTTGACCATGACAAGTTCATAACTTTAGCTCATAATTTTCTGGCTTGGAATATGGATTTAAAATTAAGTATTAGACATCTATAAAGAATTCAAGCTTACAGAAATCTATGGTTCCTTAAGATTGAACTTAGACAAAAGATAATATTGTGCAGTACTATTGACCTTTACTTCTAGAGTACTGATCCACCCCACTCCTGGAAGGGGCTGTCCACCTGGTGAAGTCCTCTTTGGCCCAGTGCTGCCTCTCTAGGCTCCCTCCTGCTCAGAGGACATGCATATATCATAGCATTTTCCACGCTGCCTGAGATGATCCTTACCCCTGCACCGTGTGTCAACCCCAGGACAGTGTGAGGTCCCAGGGAAGAAGAGGAAACCTGACATAGTCATCTCTGGCTTCTAAGGATCTAATCAGAGCCTAGGAGAAGTAAGCTCTTGATAGCTTGGATAGCTAGACAGAGCCATTCATTTTGTCTCTAGAAAAATGACATGATAGGAAAAGAACAAGTGTAGTGGTCTGAGGGCCCTGGGAGTTAAAACTACCCTCTGCTGTATACTTGAGATGACAGATCTTAACATCTATCCATCTGTAAAGTGGGAAGAACAAATCCTTTGCTGGCAGGTTATCTGGATAAACCTCCTAAAGCAGTGCTTGTTCAGAGAAAGAGGGAGAGGGAGAGGAAGAGGGAGAAGGAGAGGGAGAGGGAGAGGGAAAGGGAGAGGAAAAGAGAGAGGGAAGGAAGGAACAGAGAAAGGAGCTGAGGAAGGTAGAAGGAGGGAAGGACAGAAGGTGGGGTTGGAGGAAAGAGAAAAAAATGTATCATATAGGGCTCCAGCACCAACTCATTCACCCAACAAATTCCACTCACCAACTATGGGACTTTGGGTGAGTCAATTAATATTTCTGAAACACAACTTCAAAAATGTGGAAGATGACACTTCTCTCAAGCAATTGAAAGGATTTACATGAACTCCATAAATTCAGTAATATGCTATATGATTGTGAAGCATTGGTTTGGTATTGATTTGATAACATAACAAATATCAGTGGTCTTTCTAGACTCATGAGGTCTTAATACTTTGTTAGTCTCCTTCTGCAAAGGGGAGACATTTTTTATTATTAATTGACAAGAAAAACAATTTAAAAACATGGCAAATAACCTAGCACCAAAATGCTATATGCATCGTTTGTTCCACCTAGTCAGCCAAAGAGTAATCAATACAAATATGATGGGGTAGAGTGTGAATTGGAATTTATAGGAACTGGCCTGGCAGCAGGCATGAGAAAAGCTTGCTATGTAAAGGGAAAAACAAGAGGAGCATTTTGGTGTACATGTGAAAAATAAATTGGGTGTGGTTAACATCCTTGGAAGAGGAAAAAAATGAATACATATGATGAATATGTCAATAATCTTTGAGTCAGAAGAACCTAAAACACATTTTCCATACCAGTCCCTATCTCATCCCTTTCTACCATCTCTACCTCTTGAAGCAAATGAAGTACAATCCTCCTCACTTGAGAGAAGAGCACTAAAGGTAGAGCTTGGTTTGCATGGATTCCAGGGCCAGTAAGTGCTGGGAGGCACACTAACATGTGTATCTTCTCCCCTCCATTTCAATGCTCCCTCCCATTTTTGAGACCCCATACCCCCACGCAGATATTGGATAATTACATGTGAAAATGACTTTCTTCTCTATTTATATCTTAGACCTGCCAATTACCAGCAATGCAAACTGGGGCAAGTCAAATAATCTCACCTCAACAGAAACGTGAGGAATATGGTAATACCTATATTGAGGTAAAATGGACAGAAATTAAACTCATTAGCTACAGCTTAGAGGAATCATGTACCCTGTAGAGGAAGAATAAGGACCTCTAGGACCTGGATTTCAGAGGCAGCAGAAGCAGGTCCCTCCACCACTCACGTCTGCTTCTCTCTGCATTCGGCTTCAATTCTAGGAAGTGGACTTTCTCCACAAGGCTGGAGCCCTGGGTGTTGGCAGCCCTGGGCTCACAGCTTTATCAGCACAGGTCTCTTTTTCTCATTTTTAATTAGAAAGCCTCAGGGAAGGGCACTGACTGGTCCAGCCTATGCTCTCCACCAGGACAGAGATGCTCTTGGATCATCCAAGCAGATACTGGTGAACAGTATCTTTCACCAAGTGCCCCAAGTACGTTCCCCTCCTGACTGTGACATGCTGGCAAAGGCTGCTTCTCACTAACTATAGGGAAATGCTTTCAGACTCTTATCTTCCTAGTTTCGCTTGTGGTTGGGAGTATCCATGGGACTCCTTTCAGGCTGGTGATTAGTGAGGAAAAGCTTAAGGAATCCCCTGGCATAAGATTTTCCACCCACATAGAAGCATTAGAGAGAGTCCCCCTCTTATGTTGCTTTTGCACCTTGTTGCAAGAGGAGGTGCTCTAGCCACTATGGGAGGGTGAGGGGACATCCCCTCTACACTCTGCCTATGGTGTAGCAGACAGCTAGGGCAGCCTAGGTCCTTGATGACCTTGAAAAGCAACAGAATCAGCCTTGGAACTGCTGCATCCAGATTTCTTGTTAGATGAGAAAAGTTCTTATTACAAAGGAAAAATAAATCCCATAATACAATCTCCTGTCAGCTCAGGCTCTCTTCTTCTTTATACCCATTGTTTCTTGGCCCCCTTTCTGCCCCTCTGTTGAGGTGGTGCTTTGGAGATCCATCACATGAGAGTCTGTGCACCAGGGGGCAGAACGCCAACCCCCTGACCACAGGGTTTCGCAACACGCAGGGAGCAAGAGCAGAGCCCTGGAAGTGGTCAAGGCTCTCTCAGAATGCATACCAGGAAAACAATGAGGTTCTGCCCATGGCTTATCCATCAGAAATGAACTGGGGCAACACCAGAGATGCAGCTCACTGGTGCTCCTTAGACACTTGAAAATACCCTCTGATTGTACCCTAAGTCCTGCAGCACTGACACAGGGACATTCCATCCAGTCCTTGGCGTTTCTTGGTTGTCTCATTTAGGGTCTCAGGCCCATTCAGATTTTACCTAGCCAAAAGCCAAAACAAGGAACCAAGATGTACCACATGATGGTGACATTGGAATAAGGGGCAATATGGAATCATATAATACGTGTCTTTCTGTGTCTGGTTTCTTTCACTCTACATGACGAGTTCAAGCTCCATCCATGTTGCAGACTATAACAAGGGCCAGGGAAGGAGGCAATGGGAACTTATAGCTTAATGGGTACAGAGTTTCTGTAGTTTTGATAACAGATGATGACGATGGCAGCAGAACATTGTAAATGAAATTGATACCACTAAAGTGTACTCATAAAAAATGGCTAAAAAGGGAAGTTTTGCAATCATAATTTTTACAAAAATTAGTAATTTCTTTTACTTTTAGGTCTAGAAGGGGGCCCAAGGAACATGTTTATGGTTCTCTGCTCCTTTGTGTCCTCCATTTTTGAAATGGTAAAGAAAAGAATGCCTTGTTTTACCATGTTTAAAATTATCTTAACTTCTAAACTCCTTAATTTCATAATCTTTAAAATAAGGAAAATATTACTTATGTTACAGAACTTCTCTTGAGAACTAAATTAGTGGCAAAACAACAACAAAGTCTTCATAAATCTAACTTACAACTGTAAACACTCAGGACAATCATTATGACAGCACCAAGAGGATTGGGGGAACTTCTATCATCTGTCTAACATTTGTGGCTCAGTTCATTTATCAAGAACAAAATTTTAAGTACACTGTCTGTTTCCTAGAAAAACATTTTAATGCATATCAGATTTGCTATGAAGCCTACTTCCACTGACTTGTGTAATTGAAAGGAGAGAACTGCAAAATCATTTCTAAAGAAAGGGGATTATTAATATTTCAGAATATAACACTGATAAGCACTAGCTCAAAACAGTGTAGGTTTAGCTCATGAATGTCCAGGAAATGAGAGGGAAATAAAAATGTCAGCATTGTTTTGCGTGTATTAGTGTGTGCATGCATACCTATGAAGGCATGTGTTACAGGTTAAAACACTCCAATATCTGGGAAGTGGGGAAGTAAATTTAGAAAATGTTCCCATTTTCCTCTTCTAGTTTTCTTTCTGGTTATTTTTGTTAGAAGTAATTTTATCTTCTCAGAACCAATGCTTAGAAATCCTGCCTTAAGCCTATGTCCAGAACGAGCGAGAAAGCAGCAGCAGGAGAGGATCACAATATTTTCAGTACAAAAAAAGATATGTGTGCTCCGGAGTTTGAAATTATGATTAAAAACAAAATCTATGGAAGAAGATATTTCAATACACAGAGTAAGCACTTGATTTTTGTTAGTTGCTGCTGTTGGTTATTGTTCTTATTGTATAGATGTGAATTAGGTTGAATTATCCCACCCAGAAAAGATGAAGGTGCATCCCACTTTAAAAAATTCAAAGACAAAAATTCAAACAACTGTTATTTTTTTGTCATTGTTTCATACATTAGCCAACCGGTCAGTTTTTTAAAAAATCATCCTAATCCAACTGAAAATTGCAAGATTGGATTTTTGCCTAGACCAGATTCCTATTTCATCATCTCATGGCAAGAATTGGCCCACAGTGCCAAAAAAAGGAGCAGTGTTTGACAACCACTCAACTTGATCCCCTTTCCTTAGGGAGAAAGGGAGAGAGAGAGACATTCTAAGGATATCCTCACAAGAGAAAGAAATTAGCAAATCCTTGCTGAATGTTAGTTATTAGAGCTGGACAAATTTCCACTATTAGATAATGTAATTATTCCCTACACTATATTTAATTATCAGGTGTACAGATAAACTGACAGTTTTCTTCCTCTTTTAAATATTGAAAATTAATTGAAGAAAGAAAGCCTTCTAAAAGGTAGATAATTAAACAAATATGCTATGAAAAAAGGCCATGTGTAATTTTATTTTATGTGTAAAGTATATGTAAACCCAAAGGGGATGCAGTCTTATTATGCAGTTTGCTCCTCCATTAACATTTCAATAGAGAGACTTTTTCTCTTGGTTTGGGGGAAAACGGTGAAATTGGGCAGCACCTGCCAGAGGTACATGTAAAAGAGGACTTCTATAAGTTTTTCAGCTTGCTGAGGAGGGGGAGGTGAGATGGGGGGAGTTGGAGGTAGAGAGGGAATACTCTATGTTTATTGTTGTTTCACAGCTTTCTGCTACCTAGGAAAGGCAGACCTTAGTTTGGATTTGGGTATCAACTCTACATAGAATTGCAAGATCATGGAAATGAGTCATTTCACAGCTGCAAAAGAATGTGAGCATATTTGGTCTCACCCTCTCGTTGATGGACGGTGAAACTGATGTCCGGGGAACAATGGTTGGCCCTGGGTCATGATTGGACACTCGCTGTTTCCCCTTTGTATCTTCTGCCCATTATCTGTTTGGATGAATTTAGGTAGTTGCATGGATAATTTAAATAAACTTTGATTAATAATAACTCAACCAACGTTACTGATCACTTGTATTATACCAAGGAAGGGACTAGACTCAAGTAATATAGACAGTAGCTGGTGACAGCCCTGTAAAAATCAATCTAAGCTTAGCTCTCACAAAGGTCATGAAGGCAGGGAAAGGGTAGGGCCTCTGACGCAAGCTTAGAACTGGCATCAAATGCATAATGGCCAGGGTCATTCAAAATGTAAACCATAATCAAAGGGGGACTATTCCGTGGAAAGTTCAGATTAGTTACTTCTCCCAGATAGGTTGTAGCCTCTGGAGTACACAAACAGTGGAGAAACGGGAAGGTCTACGGATGAGGCACAGGTATAACCAACTCAGTGTTCCATTGTTTGGTGCACCAGCCACCATTTTGCGTTCGGCTTGGTGCCTGCTCTTGCAAGATTGTGAATAAATTATTTTCTCCTCCACAACCAGATGAGCATTTGTTCTCCTTCAGGTTTGGCATGCTTTCTAACAGCCCTGATCCTAGGGAGCACCTGCATTTCATCTGAAAGCCCTCTCCCTCCCACAACAGCCAAAGAGCAGCTCTAATGCTGTCACATTCTACCAACAAAATTACTTTTCTTGGTGCTCATTATTCTGCTCTGACATGCAAGTATTATGGCATGGCCATGATTTAGTGGGACTGAGTTGGAAAGGAAGTCTAGACATTACATACTGAGCAAAGTCAGAATTGCTTAGTGAAAAGTCTGGGGTTAGAGTAAAAAACCCATGGCCCCCTCATTTGATCAGTGTTTTTTGCTTGTTTCTATTCTATTCTATTCTATCCTATTTATTCCTCCATGAAGTCACCTGGTATTGTGCTATGTTTTACTTAGTATTACAGCCTTTATGTGGGAGGATGTAAATGTCCTATATTTTAGCATTTACTAATGCTGTATGAAATATTCCAAATCAACACTGAAATTCATTTTGTTCAAATTTCGTTCTTTTATATGCACCATTAATGATGTACGCACACAAATCTCTAAATTTCTCTCTGGCTCATACTATCTGGATTCAGGATGAGCCAAGACAACAAGATGAAGAGGTTCTTGGTAAGACTGAAGGCTCTTTGTGGTATGGAAGCAAATGTGAGGCTTACCTGGTCAGACTAAGGCAGCAGCATATTGATAGCCGACTAGCACTGAAGACAAGAAGGGGAGCTAGAAGGATTTTGAGGCTTATCAGGATGCTCATGATAAGGGAGGGGTCACAAAGACCAAGAGCCAAGGTGCACCCTGAGCAGATGACACCGAGTGTGGATTGAATTGGATTGGGGTAAGAAGCTCAGGGCGAAGCTGAATCCTGAGGGTACATCAATTCCTGCCTGCAAGTATGATGGAATGTGAGTTGGGGATGGACATGAAGGTTCCAAAGATGATCAAACAACTTAGCCACTCCAGCAGGTGGTCCACAAGCAGAAAGAAAACATCTAAGCTTAAAATTAGGAGACCTGCATTGTCTACATTGGGTCTCATAGCTCAGCTGGACTCTAGTGTCCTTTAAAAAGATGTAAATAGCAAAAACCTATCTTGGAAGGAAATAGCAAGACAAGGCAATCATAAAGAAATTGGGTTTCAAACATTATAGGACAGCTATAAGCATGCTCATAAAAGAGCAGGCTTCTACCTCATTTCCGACAGAGTTATTCAAACGGAGATCTGCTTTGAAATTTCTCCGCAAATTCTAGGAGCCCTAATGCACAGCTTGAACCCCGAAGCAGCAGATGTTTTGAAACAGTGTAAATGCACAAAGAATGACTTTCAAGAATCCAATAAAATGTTGGGGGTAGGATAGATTGAGGATAACATAACTGAAAAAAACAAGCATACATTTCAGGTACAGCCACAGTTTATATATTCATGCACAGAAAGAATCTATTTTCATTCCCAAGTTGTATAAGAGCCTTTTCCTAATTTTCCCATAATTTAACATTCAATTTATTTTACTACCCATATCACGGATAATTCACGGATAGAGCCTTAAAAATTTGATATGATTCATTTCATTCCCAAGAAACATAAGGCCTTCTGCCTGATTTTCTCATATTTTTACATTCAATTTATTTTACTATCCACTATCACAGATAGTGGTGGATAGAATCTTGAAAAATTAATTCAATGAGAAAGTTAGTGAATATGGAATTAGAAATGGAGATCAATAGAGTCACACATTCTTTCAACAAACATTTATGGACTATTTCCCTTGTTTCCTACAGCCTGGTGTGTAGGGATTAGAGAAACAATTTGACATGAACTACATCAAACTGTTCATCCTTTGAGAAAGATGTGGAACTTTTATAAAAGGCAAATATGGATATATAAAACATACTTAATTGAAGGCTGTCATGTGTGAGGTACTAAAACATTTGATCCTTATGACTCTCTAAAAGATAGAAATTATCATGGCCATTTTCTTTATAAGAACACTAAATTTACTCAAATTCATTAAGTGTCCAAGGTTGCTTTATGTGACAAAACCATGATTTAAACCAGATCTGTTTGATGCTAATGTACATTATTTTAATTATGCCGTACTCCTTTCTAACAAACTCCAGACCAAACTACAAATTGATCAGTGCCAGGAGACAAAGGTAAAGAATTGGAGAATTTTGTAGGGGAAAGAAAGCTTCTAGGTGGCCCAGCTGAGAAGACAACATGGAAGAGATGGTTTTGGTGTTAGGGTGAGGCCTAAAACGGTGGTAGGAATGGGATGTGTATACGTTTGCACACATGCATTCACACCTGCCCACACAAGGTACGCTATTTGTATCACGTATGCCTGAGTTATTACAAAAACTGGGCCAATATGTAGCTCCTTCCATGGTAAGTGTAATTCCTAGTTTTTAAGCTTTTTTTTTTCCCACACTGAACCGTATCTTCCTGGAGCTTTGCCTGACATTCTGGATGCCTTTTATCTTTGATAAATGGGACATGATTTTGGAAAGTTAAGCATGGAGAAGAGGAAAGTGGGAAAGAAAAGGAAGTGACTTCACCAGAGGAAATATCTCGGTACAGGCCACCCTGAAAACACTATGACGGATGGGCCACTCTGTGAAGCCATTTGGTCACTGTTGTCAAAGTGTTGTAACCCATATGTTCCTACCAAACCCTGGCATTTTAGAGGTGAAGCAGGTCCCCGTCATAAGCCTTAATTTCCAAATGAGGGCACTACCAGTAGGCCAGGCTGGTAGGATAAGAACCCTGAAATCTCAATAATCCTCCATAAGTCCTTTAGAGATGTTAAAAGGACTTCAAATGATATTTGGGGATATGAAAAGGTAGGATATGGAAAAAATTCGATTTGACTATTTGCTTTTGGCATTAGGGCCCCTGTGGAACTCATTTTTCTTCTTTATAATAGAAGATTGATGAAACAATAGTTAAAATCCTTTTCGTTTCAAAAATGCTAATATCTTCTATTGTAATCAATGATCATAAGGTGGCATGTGAGAAACCTGTATTTTATGCGATTGTTCTGTAATCCAATCCACTGCTTCTCTAATAAAATAAATTAAAAAGAAAAAAATGCTGAAATCTGTGACCACTTAGTAGTAGGTGCTCAACAAAACGGTCTCACCTGACTATGGTAGAATTCTTGTTTCCAAAATATTAAGATCTTTATTTATTTAGACTAAATATTTGAACATTGAAAATAATAACATAGCAATGCAAAAAGCATACTCAATAAAGTATGATTGAACTAGAATCGATTTCCAAATGTGTGACAGCGTTGATAAGTATGTGTGCCAATACAACACTCAGAAAAGGATTTGGTTTAATTTTTGAAGATGCTTACAGCCTAGCCTCAATTTCCTAGAAGGTAAAATGGGTAAGTAATTCCTTCTTCACATGTAAATGACCACTGCAAAAGCGATAATGCTAATTGTTAATATCTACACTGTGTGTGTTCTACCATACAACCTCTGTCAAGCATTTTTCATACATTATCACCTATAGTTTTTAAAATAACCCTAAGAAGTAGGTGGCCTTATCTCTCCCAGCAGCCCAGCAGCAAAAAGAGATTCCGTTGAAGTCACTTTGTGAGATGTTAGGGTTGCAAACCCACATAGGATTTACCTTACTCCCAGATCTGAGCCGTTATAACTCAACTCTGTGTTGCTTCACAGGTTAAGCGACAAGACAACTCATCATAAAATATTTAGTACTATCAATTCACTGGTAATAACGGTAATTATCTGAGCAAAAATTTCAAAATGACTAACAGCTGAATACCATTCAAAGATTTTTGTCTGACCTACAAAATGTTGTGTTTTGCTTTAAGAGGAGCCTATTTAAAATTTATTGAAAACTCACAGATTGCCTGGAACCTCGTTGGTCCCTAACATTGCCTTTGACAGGAGCTGGGCATGCAGTGGCTACCTCCTTTTCTCCTAAATGTGTTCTTAGCTTTGCCGCAGGTTTCACCTGACCCAGGCTTCACCTGTGATACCTGCCTGGCCCACAGGCTGCTGTATTTCTACCTGCTGTCATAAAGAGTACTGGGCCTCCTTTCTCAAACTGCTAATACACCCTTTCCAAAATAAGTAAATTAATTAAAATACATACATACACATATACATACATACCATACATATGCATCCACGCACCATCTCTATTACCTTCTTAACATGGATTCTTTACTTGAGTCATGTTGCTCTGATTTGCAATATTCTTTAATATCTGAGTGTTGTATACTCTATCATTGTTGAAATGTTACCTAGAATAAAATAAAATGAAGTTAAATTAAATTTAAAAAATCTATTTCTGCCATTTTCTTATCCTGTGTGCCAGTTTAAATCTGTGGTGGTCCCCAGAAAATCCATTTCCTTCAATCCTCTTCAATAGTGTTGTCTGGGAGCTTTTGGATTATTCCCATGGAGATATGACTTCACCACTCCAGGTGGGTCTTGATTAGTTTACTGGAACCCTTTAAAAGAGGAAACATTTTGGAGAGAGCAACAGAGTCCACCGGCCAGAAACCTTTGGAGATGAAGAAGGAAAACTCCCCCGGGAGAGCATCATGAAATAAAAAGCCTGGAGAGGAAGCTAGCAGATGTCACCATGTTTGCCATGTGCCTTTCCAGCTGAGAGAGAAACCCTAAATGTCATTGGCCTTTCTTGAATGAAGGTAACCTGTTGTTGGTGCCTTAATTTGGACATTTCTATAGACTTTATTTAGTTTGGACAATTTCATGGCCTTAGAACCATGAACTTGCAACTTAATAAAGTCCCTTTTCTAAAAGTCATTCCATTTCTGGTATATCGCATTCTGGCAGCTAACAAACTAGAATACCCTGCTTGTGAGTTTTGTACTAACCTCCTTCTAGGAAACCATGCAATGAATGTGAAAAACAATAATCATGGCATTTGGATGGCAACTTGGCTCAGTAATGACTAACATCCAAGCAGGCTAATCTTCCCCTTCTTCATATAGCTGTGATCATGTATTGTGAGTCCCTAAGACATGTGACTCACTGCAATAGGAACATGGTCCCTGAAATCAACTAGTGGGTCAGTTATGCCTTATGTTGCAAGATGGTAGTTTGCATATTTCAGTGCAGAGGGGAGGAAGAAGCCCAGACTTTAGGAGGCCCACAGAATTTAGCAGTAAATGAATGCATGTATTTATCTGTGATTCCTTTGAGCCTAGCTTTCCTCTATAAAGGAGAGAAATTCAATATTCACATTCCCAAACAAATAATACCATTTTTGAAAAATATGTGTTGAGATGTCAAAGGAAGGCCACACTTTGTTTCCAAACGTCCACACCAAAAAGTGAAAGAAAGAAGAAATGAGGAGAATAAAATCCAGACTGCTCCAGTCCAGAAACAGAAATTAATACCCTACCCTCAATATAGACACATGTAAGATGTCAACCACAGGTAGAGTTTTTGTAAAATTGATCCTGATTCTGAATTCATAGTACATGTGTACTTGAGAGAACTGCTTTGGCTGTTCTTTTCTTTCTCCCTCCCTCCTTCCTTCCTTCCTTCCTTCCTTCCTTCTTTCCTCCCTTCCTCCTTCGAAGATGAAAAATTTTCAGCCTTCCAATTTATGGTTGCTTTTTCTCCAGTCCAGGAAAATTTGAAGATTGCTTGGGGTTCTCTGGGACAGGAAGATGTAATGTTGACTTTAATGAATGGATAGCATTCTGAGCAAAGTAGCCACAAGGTTTCCAGGTGGCAGAGTGTGATGGAGAATTTGCCTAAGAACCTACGCGGGGAACATGTCCTGACCTTTGGGGAAGAGAGGTGGGTGGGCAGATTCTTAGCCTTCTTAAAATAATCCGGCCTGGGGGGGGGGGGGGTGGCTCAAAGTGGAGGTGACACGTATATACTTTTTTTGTCATTGGCCAATTATTCAAATAAAACAGAACATTTGTTATTTTCAGAAAGGAAGGTCAGTACAGTCCCCAGGAGCAGAAATAAAGCCATCCTAACTGAATATAAATGTTCATATTTTTTAACATTTCTTTCAAGGAGATAAAGAATTGAAGTCCCTTTGTAAATGGTACTATATATTTGTAAATATATATATATATATGCATATGTTTGTATAACATAATATTTCTTCTATTACTATTATTATTATTATATCATCTTGTTTCTTCCCAGCTGTTTGCACACAGGAGAGTCATGCCCCCAAGACTCAGTTCCCTTCTCCATAAAATGAGGGTGATCACCAACACTTGCCAAGGTGCTGAAGGTATGATGTTTCTTAATGACACATCTGAAGGTTTTAAGAGCTATCTCTAAAAGGCATGTTGTTCCACATTTGAAACACTTCCATACACTGTGCTATCTCTAGAAGGTTTCATAGACATTCCACAAATAACACAACTCCCCCTCAGCGTGTTTTCTCCCCTATCTTCATCCTGCAGAGAGAGCATGATTTTGGGTGTGTGGCTTCAAGGAAATCAAATATATAAGCTTTAGCACAAGTTTAGGCAGACCAGCAGGCTCCATGGCACCCACATGGCAGCTACAAATAAAAAATTTCTTTAGAGTCAAAATTGCCCAGAGCCCCTTTCTCTGGGATCACCAGGCTACGGACTATTAAATTGCTTGTTCTTTCCTGCATTGTTCATCCATTCGGCTAAAGGCCTTTTTCTGAATGCCTGCCATGTGCAGCATTGTGTCACAGAGCTTTGTCCCCTGAGCCCCAAATATTTTATGTCACTGTTGTTGATTAAAAGAACAGCAGCAGCCTTTCTAGGATGAGTTATATCCCCCTATGTCTTTTGTCTTTTGAGAATGAGGTCCCTAAACATGATGTCACCTTTGTCCATGATTCAGCGCAATGGTTATGAACAGGTGAAACCTCTTGCTAAAAGAAAAATGTAGCGAGGAGCTCTGTTTGCCCTGCAGTGGTGCCAGATTGTGTCGTTTAAAAAATCTTTGTGATGCTTAACATCATTAGCCGTCAGGGAAAGGCAAATCAAAACCACAATGAGATACCATTTCATACCCACAACGATGGCTATTAGTAAAATAACAGAAAGTATCAAGTTTTGGGGTGGATGTGAAGAAACTGGAACTCCAGTGCCTTACTGGTGGGAATGTAAAATTTTACAGCTACTGTGCAAAGTCATATGGTGGTTCCTCACAGAGCCAAGGATAGATTTACCACATAATCTGGCAATCCCATTTATGGGAATGTACTCAAAGAGAGTAAAACCAGGACTGTGAGCAGATACTTATATACTAGTGTTTTTAAAAGCATTATTCACAATAGCCTAAAGGTGGAAATCAGCCAAGTATTCATTAACAAATGAAAGGATAAACAAAATGGAATATTATTCATTCGTAAGAAAGAGCGAAGTTCTGAGGCCTGCTACAACATGAAGAATTTTGAAAACATTAGGCTCAATAAAATGAGTAAGATGTATAAACACAGCTATTGTATGATATTATTTATAAGAGAAGAATAGAAATGGCAAATTTGTAGAGACAGAAAACAGGTTAGTGGTTACTGGGGAATGGGAAGTGGAGAAAGAGGAGTGTTTGTAAAAATAAAATTGATTAATTCTTTAAAATAAATAAAACACATGTATTTGAGTTGCTATAAAATGAAATTAGGTAATACTATATAACAAAAGTATAAAAATCTGCTTTTTATATTGTTTTCTGTTTTTCCTACTTCCTGATCAGCTTTATGACCACCAGTGTACCTGCATGCAGTCTACCAGTCTTCCTCTTATATTTTTCTACCTCTTCACTACCTGGGCTTGGAAATGAGAAAAGCAAGTAGGGTACAGTTATGTAAAGTCAAAACCTTCAAGAGATTAGAGTTGAAAGTCTTATTAAGACTCAAACAAGCCATGCAACTGGGAAAATAACTCCAACTCTCTGACTTCATTGACCCCACTTTAAATTAGAAAATTAATCAAATCCATCTCTAAACCCAGTGGTCAAAATATTACCACTATTGAACTATACAGGGTCCTTTCTCTCCTGGATATATTTTAGTGTCCACCTAGGCTGCCCAGAGGCAGCATCATCTGCTTGTTCTCCCTTGGCTAATAATAACAATAGGGACTAGTTCTGAGCTTATGCAGTTTACATCCACTGTCTTCTCTAACTTTCACAGAAAGAGGTGATATTGGTAGGGCAATACTCATTTTGCAGAAAAGAGCACTGGAACTCAGGAGATTAAATAACCTGTTGAGATCACACAACTAGGAAGCGATTCAATCCCAGGATTCTGACACTCAAACCATGAATCAATTCATCGCACTGGACTTCCTCTCTGGGAATAAGACAAGTACGCTGAGAGCAGAGTAATGGATCATCAACGGTAATCCTACCTACCCCAGAAGGCAGCTAACTCCTCTAGACATTGATTATCCTTTGCAGACTGTCACATTTGAGGAAAGCAAAGATTCACGCAGAGAGGAGAGATGTGTTTTCTTCTCCACATTCGAGTGATTGCTTGGGGACCAGGACCTGCTTCATGTTTCAGGGATCTGGCAACCTGTCTTCCTGTGGATTGCCAGTGATAATGTATTTAAGAGATGCCGGATGTCGGACTGATCAGGTGAGAATTTATGTAAGCTGAAACCATTAGGTAGCTTAATTAAATCAGGGCATTTAACTCATTACCCTCCTGCTCCTGGGACTAATAAATCTGAACCTGGTGCTGCTAATCACAAAAGAAGTCAAGTTCAGCAAGTCTCCCTTTACCAAAGAGAAGAGAGAGAACTATGTTGAGGGTTTAAGCTAACTGTTTTGCCAGCTTTGATGATTAAAAGAACCTCAGGATGCCACTCTGCCAAGGTCAGTTTGGGATGACCACATCCAAGCCATCCCATACATCCTTGTCTGATGGGCAATACCTTCTCATAGCACTTGCTAACACACTGATATTTCACAGCTATGGTGATTGAGATGAAAACTTCTAGTGCCTAAACCTCACCCTTCTGCTTACAAGTAAAGCCTGTGTATTCCCTTCCAGGTGCTCAAGCTTACTCATCTTGTTTGGTGAGCTTTTGAAATGAATGACAAGTCATCATTCTCTTACCTATACCAACAAAATAGCATACAAACTTATGTCCCTTCATACAGTTTCACCAACACTTCCCCAACAGAGCAGTCACATTTATCTTTTACAAATACAGTTCATGGTGCCAGTTTTTGTCCTGAACCTCTTCAGTAGTTTCCCATTACCATGCAGACCAAGTTCAGTTTCACTAACATGCCTGACCATGGTTACCTTTAAGTTTCATCTCCCACATCCATCACCTCTAGTCCTCTGCTCCCAGGAAGGACATGCTGCTCATTAACAAGGTGGATGGATTTGTGTTTTCCAAAGAATCTGCACTCTTCCACAAGGTAGGAATACACTTGTACATCTGCCATTTGATGGCTGAGAGATCACCTTCTCTATGAAGCTCTATTTGATATCCTCAGACTCCGAAGCTGTGTTTTATTTGGGTTCATGTTGTGTGCTTCTTAAAGCCCTTTACTTTCTCATGGACCTCACTCCTTTATATACCTGCCTTTCCCTCTAGGCTTTCAGCTCCTGAAAGGCAAGAATCATGATAAACTGATTGAATGCCTTGTTTAGTAGCCTTGAATGGTACATGGCAAACTTCTAAGTTGGGGAAACTTTGGCTGATATTCTGTCATTCTGATTTAGGACTGAGTTGATGCCCAGAGCAGACATGGAGTCCTTGAAGGCCTTGGAGAGAATGGAAAAAAAGAAGTTGGCATTAGGAGAGGAAGGCAAAGATGAGGACTATAATGTTTAAAGAAGGGGTTTCTAGCATTTTGCTGCAGAATGTCCAGTGAAAAACATTTTTATACCCCCCATGGCATTTTTGGTAATTTTTTTTTTTTTTTTTTTTTTTTTTTTTTTTTTTAGAGAGGAAGGAAAGGGAGGAAAGAAAGACAGAGAAGGAAGGAAGGATGGAAGGAAGGAAGGGAGGAAGAAAGGGAAACATTTTTCTTATTATTTTTTATTTGTTTGTCCGTTTTTTGTTACATGGGCTGGGGCCGGGAATCGAACCGGGGTCCTCCGGCATGGCAGGCAAGCACTCTTGCCCGCTGAGCCACCGCGGCCCGCCCGGTAATTTTTTTTTTTTTTAATGCTGGGAAGTTGGTTTTCAGGGGTGGGTGGCATGCAACTTTCCAAATAACTTCAAGCTCTCCCTTGGGAAGCCTACCACAACTGGATCCCTCTCACCAAAACCTCACAACAGCTGAGCTTTTGTGAGCATCCACTATATGTCACATACTCTCTAGGCACTTTCCTTGCCTTGTTTCAGCTAGTACTCATGACAGCCCTGGGAAGAAATGTCATTACTATTAGACCTGTCATGATCTCTTCTATATAGAGGAAAAAACTGAGACAAACACAGAATAAATGATGGTTTTATTCCCCATATGCTAATTGGGGAAACTGGGACTTGAACCCAATCCAGTGTGAGATGAAAGTCTGTGCTGTGAAACTACCCTTTAAGTCCTACCTTTGCACAGGGCCCTGGGACCTGGACTTCCCTTTACATCAGTAGTGGAGGATGGCAGGAGAAATGAGTGTGAACGGTCTGCCTGAGGGCCAAGCAAAGAGGAGGAGGGACTGCTGAGTGTCTGGGTAGCTTCACTCATGTGAGAGGTTTGCTCCCAATTCCTGGTGGGAGAAAATGACTTAAGGAAGCTCCTGTTCAGATTTCTGACGCTGCATTAACAACCTGCATGGTATTTTGATATTTTTTCCATTTTCTCTTTTTATAAAATGTGGAGAAAATGACAGGGAGCTTACTCTGAATATCTAAGAGAACTTTCTGAGAAAAATAAAGGGATGGAGGAGAGAACCCATGTCCAAAATAAGTTAATGTTCTAATCCAAACAGGATTGAAGGCAGCCTACAAAGTTTTGAATGGAGAAGAGAAGAAAGAGCATCGAACAGGAATCATCTATTTAGAAATATAGCCATTTGTTCTAATTCATCAGATGAAATTGATTACATATAGACACATTTCAGAGTCCCAGTATCTTTTCATAGAATGACACGTGAAGGACCTTTAACAGTCAGTCTCAACAAAGTGGATTTAAAGTCACAGCCCAGGTTCACACCTTGACTCTGGGCTAGCTCTAATCCTGACTTTTATTGGTGAACTTGACATACCAGAAACTGAGGATTTTCATCCTTAAATTAGATGGCCATGGGACCACCAGAGGAGAAGGCCCATCCCCACAGCCTGCGACCCACTTGTGTCACATCTCCATTTTTCCTCAGAGTCAAGTACACACTTGCCACAGGGGCATTGCCAAAATAGCACTCCTGAATCCTGCCCTGACAATTCCATGGTCACCAGCTACATGTGACCACTGAGAGCTTGGCATGTGACTGTTCCGAATGGAAATGTGCTGCCAATGTAAACTATACACTGGAGTTCAAAAATTTAGCATGAAAAAAAGAGTAATATATCACATTGATAATTTTTATATCATTCACAGATTAATATGATAATATTTGGGATAAATTGCATTACATAAAATGCATTATTAAATTTAACTACGCTTGTTTCATTTTATGTTCTTTTAAAATGTGGCTAATAGAACATTTAAAATCACATGCACAGTTCTCATTATATTTCTGTTGGACAGCACTGCTGAAGCCCATCTTTTTTGTTGTTGTTCTAGTCTTGCTTTCCTATTAGGATAACACTCACTTCTTTCCCTTTCCATCATGGAACCTGTTTTCATTTTGTGTTTAGTACCTGCTCATTTTCCTATAACAATAATTTTCCCTAATGACGAAGGCGGTTTTTGAATTTTGTATTCTCATCGGCTCTCCTTGTTAAAATACACCCATATGGTGTCATCCTGCCTCATCATGTCTTTGCTGCCCTTATCAAGCCTCTTGGTGTTTCTGTCCATTGGCTGGGGCAGGCTGGAGCTTCTCCTGGGTGTGTGGCCATCACTGGGCCACATTCAGTGGGGCTAAAGGTCTCAAGCTCAGGTCAGCCTCCTTCTGCTCCCCTAGACATCTGAAGAAGAAAATGCCTTCCTCTCCTTCTCGTTTGACTTGAGGTAGGGGAATATTGTCAGTTCCAACAACACTTTTCTCTTCCTGTTTTGTGCCCTCTGACCATCTCCGTAGTGTCTTGTTCTTTGTGACATTCTTAACCATTCTTCCTGCCTGGGGTCTGATGAGCTGATTACTCACTCATTTGGCAAACATTTTTCAGTATATCTTAAACACCAGCTACTGAGCTAGTGGCTGTGTAAGAAAAGATGAATTCGACATGATCCTTGAATTCAAGAAACCATAGACTCTTTGAGAAAATAGACTCATAATCACAATAGGACAATGGGTGGTAGCATCAGTTGGCATCACAGAGCGGAGCCACCAACCCATCCTCAGGGGTAAAAGCAAAGACTACATGAAGACGTGTTGTGTTGAGCCTGAGGATTATGGGAGCTTTGTTAGGGCTTTATTGTTGTAATTGTTACAATAATTGTTGTAATTATTACTATTGTAAGGGCAGAAGAAAGGCATCCCTGGCCAAGGAAATAGTAACAACAAAGAAATGAACTTAGGCAAGAGCATGGAAAGTTTAGGGAATCAAAAATACTATGATATAAAGATATATTAAGATACAAAGATTATAAAAATATAAAATACAATATGCCTGGGAAAAGACTAGCAAGAGATGGAGAATGAAAGGCAGGTATGTGTCAACTTGCAGAGAAATGACAAACTAAATCGAGGGTTTTGCTTTAACCCTAAGCACAATAAGGAGTCACACATGGAGCTAATGGAGGTGCATGAAACTATTGGACTAGTGTTATGGTTGGATCACAATGGCAGACACGGAGCAAGGAATGAAATCGCCCTTATTCAATGTGAGGAGAGCAGAACAACCATGTATCCAAAAGGTCATACTGGTTTGTCTTGAAAGACACACACACCTACTAAGTATTTGCAATTGCATCTGCCTCTCTGTCATCTGAATGAGTGCCTACTTGGAATCCAGGTGGTATGATTTCCCACAGCTCCACTGGGCATAAAGGATTTTACATATGTGTCTTCTTACTGATGATGAGGGTGAAGGTGCTGGGTTCAGCAGGCGCCTTGGGAAACCAGACCAGATTTGGAGGATATATCCTTCTCAGTCCCAGAGAGACTGGTTTGGTTCAGGGACCCCTGGGGCCTTGTCTGAAAAGTAGCTTTTCTCAATTCCCTTTGATCAGGCAGTTCATGGCATATTTGGAAGGACAAGGAATGATTTGTCTCCACATGTGTTTCCATTTATTCCTTAAAGGCAAAGCTAGAGCATTAAGCAAGAATACAATGAAGTACAGTGGACAACATGCCTCAGTCTGAAAGAATATATCTAAGAAATCTTATTTGTTTATAATTCACATTTTAAAGAAGTGTATGAAAAATATAGCATGATGAAATTGCAACTGCAAAAATAAGAATGAACATAGAATAAGATACCACTGTAAGGCATGAAGAAAAAGTTGCCATAAATCCCTGCATAGTTCACCAAGAAGAGCCATCCTTTAGGCTTGGGTTTCCTAGCAGTCAATGAAATAAGGGACAGTTTCATAAGGGAAGGATGGGGTGGAGGAAAAATTACTTCTGGTACTCACGACTAAGAGAAATGACATTGGTAGGTCATCATAAATAGTACATATTGAATGAAGTGGACACTATTTTTAGCAACATCTTGGCTGTCATCAACTATGGGTTTCAGAAGATTATCTAAAGCAATACAACTTTCCTTCATTTAAATAGCTTCCAGGAGTATCTCTAATGTGCAAGTGGGGTAAACTGGAAAAATGTATACGAGTATTTGTTGCCAACGTACATCCTTGTCTGTTGCTAAGGGGCATGCAGTGTTCCACTCCATGAGAACAGTATCTTTCCCACTCCACTTATATCAAGTTTGGTCTCATGATCTGCTTTGGTCCATGGAATGAGAGTAGAAGTGACATGTGCCACTTTCCAACAGAAGTTCTAAGAACACGGCATAGTTTCACCATGGATCTTTTCCCTCTGCCTTGAGAAGGTCACTTGACAGAGAGGGAGTACACATTTTGCCTGAATTTCCTTACAAAGAAGACTCAGGGTTCAGAGCTGTTATTGACTTGTAATTGACATAAACGTGAAGAAAAACTAAGCCTTTGTTGTTGTAAGCTCCTGAGATTTGGGAGTTGGTTGTTACTTCAGCATGACCTAATGAAAGCTGATTGATACTGCTTTATCAGTGCCTTAGGGGCACAGATACAAAAGACAGAATCCATGCCCTCTGGGATCCTGCAGTTTAACTGGGTAAGCAATAATTGCATGGCTAAAAATCAGCTGAAGGCTATAAATGCCACTTTGGAGTTTCCAAAAGTATCATGGGAATCAAGTCCAGAAGCAAGAATAAATGTATCTAAATAGAAGATGGCATCCTCAATGAGTGGATTCTGAGTGAATGGTCAAGGTGGAGGGGGGTAGCACCTCAGGAGTGGGCGTAGCACTCCTTTAAATCAGGCATGGAGGCTGAATTTAACAGAGTGTATTCTAGAATGGAGAGAGAAGTGTCTCAACTTGAAAACAGATTGAAAGGAGGGTTGTGATAAGAAATAAGTCTTGGAATCAGAGAGAAGATCAGAGAGAACACAGGTATTCTTAACATAGTTTAGATTTTAGGTAATACTGCTTTTTGAGTGCCTTCACTGTGCCAGGCATGGTCCTCAGTATTTTATATCTCATCTCACTGAACTGTTAAAATAAAATTGAGAGAGAGAGGTTTTAGTACCCATTTTACATGGAGATGAGGAAACTGAGACTCAGTTGTACCAAGCAGAAGAGGTGCTAAATGTTGAAACAAATAAGTGAACCCCATCTTCCAGGTTCCAAAGCCCACCTCTCTTTTACCTACCTTCTTCAGGTAGATAGATAGTTGATGAAAGGTCTCAAATGCTATGCTGATTACTGTATATTTCATTTGGTGTGCAATGGGAAGCCACTGAAGACTTCTGGGGTAGGAAGAGGAGGCAGGGGTGACATTGTTCTGGCTTATGCTTCAGAAAAAGATTCCATCAGTCATGTAGATGGCATCCTGGACATGTAGTGACTGGCAACAAAGAGCAGGTAGAGCACAATGGCAGCAATTCCATACATTGGTAGCCAGAATCCATCTAATCATATGGGAGAAGTTCACTCCAAGCATCCTTGCAAATCTATGCAGAGGGTCCACAGATTCTATATCCCAAGAGATTAATTTTTTTAAATATCAAATGCTTTTTTTATTTATGAAATATAACCACATACAAACACAAACAATCTTACCATATGATCATTCCTTTCTTGTTATGTAGTCAATAACTCACAATATCATCACATAGTTGTATATTCATCATCATGCATCAATTCAGAAAAAGAAATAAAAAGAAAACAGAAACACTTGCATCAATTCAGAAAAAGAAATAAATAGAAAGCAGAAAAAAATGCATAAATATCATACCCCTTACCCCTCTCTTTCATTGATCACTAGCATTTCAATCTACTAAATTATTTTAATAATTGTTCCCCTTATTATTTATTTATTTTTAATCCATAGGTTTTACTTGTCTGTCGATAAGGTAGAAAAAGGAGCATCAGACACAAGGTTTTCACAATCAACACAGTCACATTGCAAAAGCTATATCATTATACAGTTATGTTCAAGAAACATGGCTACTGGAGCATAGCTCTACATTTTCAGGCAGTTTCCTTCAGCCTCTCCATTACACCTTAACTAAACTGGTGATATCTATTTAATGTGTAAGAATAACTTCCAGGATAACCTCTCGACTCTGTTTGGAATCTCTCAGCTATTGACATTTTATTTTGTCTCATTTCACTCTTCCAAGAGATTAATTTTTTAGAGCTATTTTGTAAAGAAGGAAAAAAATAATAGCCAGTCTCATCACACCGCCCCATTGCCCATTTAGGTGAGTTTGCATGGATGTCCACCTGAAACAGGGGCTGGATTTAATGGACTCAGAGTTCCTTCCCATCTCTCAGTCATGATACTGCCCCTTCACCTTTACTAGATAAGAGACAAAGCCTATCAAATATGTTTTATACAGATCTCTGATCAGATACATGCTGAGAGAAAAATGTGGGAATTAAAATAAGAGATATGGATCTTAATATTTAGATGCTTCTTTTGGCCTGCTTTTAGGACTTTCCCAAGGAAAGAAGAAATGAACATTGCGTACTCTCTCTTGCATCTACTCTGTAAAGCTAGGGGCTGAGACCAGCTCTCATAAGAAACCTTAAAGCACAGGGGGTTGAACACAGAAATATAAGCAATGGAGAAGAGAAAGGAAGAGAACGGAACTTTAGCAATTGCAGAGTGGGTGGGGTCACTTAGTAAAACTCAAGGGAAGTGGAATAAAGGGAAGAACCTGCTGATTGGAAGAGCCTTAATAATGAGTTATATAAATGATCTGCTATTATTCCTAAAAGAAAGATTCTTTATATGGCATTGACATGAAGACAAGAATAAGTGGCTTCCTCTGGATTTACACAACATTGCTCCCATGAATAAAGAATTTTGAACATAACTCCCATGGGGAACAGTGTTTGGCACAGAGTATTTGGCCAACAAATACCTGTTGAATCAATAAATGAGCTATGCTCAGAATGGATCCTTGAAGCCACCTTGTCCCAATAGCATCCCAAGTTTCTCTCCAGGGCTATGCTAGCCACTCTGTAATGGCAGCTCAATACTTCAAGGACATCAGCTCTCAGGGAAGTTAGACCAAGAGCAGACACTTAGACTTCCCTTTGAACTTGGCTCAATTTTGTTTTCAGGCATTTTCACAGCAAAAGGTCAGCTTTCTGAACTCTGGAACATATAATCACTCCTCTTGCCTAAAGCTTCTTTGACTCAACAATTCAAACCTTAGCGCAAAAAATAAAAAATAAAAAATACCACACACATTAAAATACCAACTAATTATACCATCTTCCATCTCCTTCAGTTTATGCACATCAAAGAGGAAGTTTGTAGATGTGAATGATTCATTTGGGAAGAACACTGTCTGTTATTTCAGAAGTCCTCTTTGGTGCAGACTGGGGGTTCAGGACAAGCTAAAGAGCGTAATTACCTGGGGGAATTCAATTTGGGTAGCTTCGAAGATTCAAGCATGATGATTTTTAAGAGGAATGTTGGGAAAGAAGGTTCTTTAAGAACTTCTCTACTTACTTCCAGTCATGTGTATAGGATAAGCATATGAGATTTCTATTGGCAGAGATGGAAAAAAGTTTTCTATTTCTGAGTGTACAGAATGTCTAAGAAAGGGGTGGTCTCTAATATTTTCAAAAACTCCTTGTTGTAGAATAGGTAATGAGCATTTTGCTGGTCAGAAAATGCAGCAACTTTTGCATTCTAGCCTCAGATGGGGTTTTGAGGAGGGCTCAGCTTCTTAACAGATGAGGTGCAGGAGCTTACACAAAGTTCGTAATTGCTACACTTTGGATAGTGTTTGCTTTCTTTCGGTGTGAATAGTTTCAAGGCACTGGAGAGATGTAAAGTGCTGAGTCTTCATGAGAAAGAAATTAACAACCGAATGTTTTCTAATTTGTATAAATTAGACATAACTAACCTGGCATTAAATTCAAGTCTGTACATTTAGGTTATTTTCCCAGTAAGATGTCAAACAACTCCAGTGGAATGACAGCAAAGCAGATACCGATTGTGTTAGTCAGGGTTCTCTAGAGAAACAGAACCAACAGGAGATAACCACAAATATGAGATTTATAAAGATGTCTCATGTAACCATGGGAATGGAAGAGTACAAAATCCTTAGGGCAGTCTGTGAAGCTAGCGGCTCTGATGAAGGGTCTGGCTGAACTCCACAGGAGAGGCTCACTGGCTGACAAAGCAGTGAAAGTGTCTCTCTTCTTCCTTAAAAGCCTTCAACTGGTTGGATTATTTCATTATGGGAAACACACCTTAGTTGATCGCAGATATAATCAGCCACAGGTGCAATCAACTGACAAATGATTTAATATACCAGTTTTCTGGTTTATCAACCAGCCATGAAATATCCCTGCAGCAATACTCAGGCCAGTGCTTTCCCGACCAGACAACTGGGCATCATCACTTGGTCAAGTCGACACCAGAACCTAACCATCACACTGATGCTCGTGGATCATAATTGAATTCTATGATATTGTTTCAAATAAGTGTATATAATGTGTCTTCTTAAAGAACGAAAGAAACTTATGAAGTCTCTTGTTACCAGCTTTAAATTATATATAAGAGTTCTTGGACAATCCAACATTTAAAAAAGTCTAAATTATTGCAAAAATTTTCACAATGAACAGATTATCAAAATTCTAAATAAAGATAGAATATCCAGGGCAGGCCACAGTGGCTCAGCAGGCAAGAATACTGGCCTGCCATGCCAGAGGACCCAGGTTCAATTCCCGGTGCCTGCCCATGTTAAAAAAAAAAAAGATAGACTATCCAAGGCAAGATTAGATTGAGGTGAGGGAGGTGGGTCATGTATGTGCAGGGTTGGATGTGAGTTCTCCTTAATATTTTGATATATTGTTCATTATGGGCTTTTTGCATTCATTTTGATTTTTTTTTGCATTAAGATATATTTTGTTGGTCACTGAGTTTTTGATACCCCCTTTAATTGTGCACTTTTAGAGAGTGCCTCACTTGCCCATCCACCTCCCACCCACATTCCACCCCCAGATTCCTGCCTGCTAGATGTGCTTTCTAAAGTGACCCTGCTTGGGCAAACGAGATTTGTGGGACCTAAACCACACGTCTTAGGCTGCCGGGGCTGCTTTAACAAACACCACAGACTGGTTAGCTTAAACAACAGGAATTTATTTTCCCAGGGTTTTGGAGGCAAGATGGTCAAAATCAAGGTGCTGGTGGGATCAGGCATTCTCTGAAGTCTGTGATCTTCTTAGGGTGGGTTGGGGGTCTTGTGGAAATCCATGATCCAATCTCTATTTCTGTTACGTGGGCATCTACGTACTTCTGTCTTCTCTCAAATGTGCTCAGCTCTGCTCTTTTTGTAAGGACTCCAGTCATGTAAGATTAAGGCCCACCCTGATTCCATTTGGCCTGATCTTAACTAATAGGATCTTCAAAGACCCTATTTACAGATGAGTTACATCTACTGGACTGTGGATTAGGACTTAAATGTGACTTTGTGAGGAGTATGATTCAATCCAAAACACCACATATTTTTTCTCTTTGAGCTCAAATTCTGCTGCAACATGTTAAAAGAACTGTGTGGCTCAGAGACTTCTACTGACTTCTTTTTGGGACCCTGGGCTGAGCTTCTAGGACCTGTTTAGTTCAGGCCTTTAAGTCTGTGTAGGATGAAGATTTTCCATCGGTACCTACAAAAAATGTGATAAGTGTGTGCCCCGAATTTTAGGGGGTCTTTCTTGCCTTAGAGAGCAATCTAGCAACTGCCTGCCCCAGCTTGCAGAGGTATTTTTGTCATCAGTTAATCCAGGAAATGTTATTTTCTATTTATAAAATGTTGAGCTGTGTGCAGTGGGAGGATAGCAACCTGGAGATGGACTCAGAGGTGCGGTTTTCTGATGGAACGCTGCCGTGATTTCACTGCATGACTTCCTTCTCCATTTCCTCGGTTGTTTAAAGGTGGGGAAGGGCGAAGAATGCATAGACAAGCATCCGCAAACTACTGCCAATGGGCCAAATCTGGTCCATCTCCTGTTTTCATATGCATATAAGTTAATAATGCTTTTTACTTTTTTGAATGTTTAAAAAAATATGAAAAGAAGAAAAGTATTTCATGGCAAGTGAAAATTATATGAAATTCAGTTTCCTGATTCATAAATAGTTTTATTGGAACATAGCCACAGTCTTTCATTTATGTATTATCTGTGGCAGCCTGCACACTATAACAGTAAGATTGAGTAGTTTCAGCAGAGACCATATGGTTCACAAAGCCTAAAATCTTTACAATCTGCCCCTTTACAATAGAAATTTGCTGACCCTTGGCTGAGATCATTCTGAATCTTTTTCAACTTCATAATAATGATAATAATCCTAAATTCCTTGGGAGGGACAATTTTGATGACCCATTACTCTCTCATTCAGCCATGCACTTCAAAGCATTTGGGTTCTCCCTTTCCCATTTGTACAGCAGAGGTGCCTATTCTAAGGACAGCAAAAGATAGGTCCTTATTGTAAAAGATAGAAATTAATATAACTTGACTGGTTGGTTGGTTGATTTGTATCCTTTCTCCTCTAAAAGGAGACCAATATACTGATAGGAAAATACATGTAACTTATAAAATTAAAGTGGCAAGAAAATGGCTAAATATATCTCTCTGGGCATGTTTATGTACATGCATTCAAGCAGAAAACTCTCTGGCAGTTTGCTATTGAATAAATAACTCAGCCAACACATATTTACTAAGTGCTTAATAAGTATAAGACATTGTTCTATTACTTATATGCATACAAAAAATGTAGAGTACAATCTTTCCCCTCAAGAAGCTTATTGTTCTGTTGGGGTGATCAGATTGAAGAGTCAAAGAATTAGGAATGAATCAAAACAAAGAAAGTTTGACTGGAGGGAGTGAATTAGCCATTAGCACTCAGCACAGTGACATCAAGCAAGACGTTTTTCCTCTTGGGGCTCAGTTTCAGCATGTGGAAAATGGAGGTGATGATGGAGGTTTGAATTGATGATGTGCAATGCACTAGGAGGAGCTGGGCAGGGAGCTATCTACTACATCATCTATGGAGAGCTTGATAAACCAACTTAATAGGTACCATGTTCCTCAAAAAGATTACAGAGTGAGGCAGCCATGGTGTCTTCCCTCAAGAAATGTGTGTCTCATAAGGGAAAGAGCAAGGCAGGTAGATAGGATGGATAGTTATAACTGCAGGGAGCAAGTGAGCTGAGATAAGCATGGGGGACTTTGGACCCACAGAAAAGGACGTCTTGACAGGTGGTTAGGAAAACTATCTGAATAAGGTGTTGCCTCTGAAATCCAACTAAAAGGTCACATGAGATGGTTAGATGGAGAAGGGAGAAGGGGATAATGACTTCTACAAAAGCAGGAAAGCAACAACCACAAAACTACAAAAGTAAAGAGAAAGAATACAGCATGGTATATGTTGGGGGGTTCACCCCATGCACCCAAGCTCCTGTCCATCCATCCTTTCATTCTACACATCTTCACTGGAAAATCATAGTCAGGCTCTCTTCTAGACATTAGGGTTGTAGTGTGGACAAAACAAACTCCTTGAGCCCTGGGAGATCACACTCTAGTAAAGAGGATGGACAATAAACAAACAAATAATGGGATATCAGATAATATAACTGTTGTGGAGAAAAATGCAGAGTGTGATGGGCCAGAGTGTAGTTTTCTATTTTAAACACATCAGTCAGGTAAGTCTCCTCTGGAGAGAGGAGATTGTATAACAAACAGTCTTGCATTGCTGCAGCATAAAGAGAGAGGCTTGGAGTGCTCAGAAGTGACATGGAATAGATCACAGAGGACTTTGGTCCTGGAACCAATGAGGTGACCATCAATAGGTGTTAGTTGGTGTAGTAACAAGGTCAGCTTTGAATATTCAAAGTATCAACAAAGTAGACTTGTGGAGTATGAAGAGAGGAGACAAATGGGAATGCTATTTCTGAGGCCCAGGAGGGTTATGTCCAGCCCTCAAGCATAGCAGAGCAACAGGTCAGATTTAAGCTGGATCTTAAGGGATAATTAGGAAAGGCAGGTCCTCCAGGTTAGACTCCCATGACTATGTTAATAGAAGACCCAGGGCAAGTTTTGGAGAGAGTGATGAGTGGTTCTCATCTTGCCAAAGGGTATGTGTTAAAGTGAGAGCAAAATGAACATGAATCATAGGGGCAAACTCTAAAGGATTAGCTATCCAAAGAAAGGAATTGCCTCAAGAGTATGGTTATGTGGTTATTACCCAGCCAGGTTGGGGTCTAGCCAACCTGGAGGAATCATCCGGACATGACATGCTCTGGCTCACAAAGGTCCAAAGAACCAGAGGCATTGCAACTGAGGAAAGTGGGAAAGAGGCCTCACCCTTACAAATGGTGTGTGAGTGCAAGTAGAAGACCTGTGGGATGGCCTGAGGCAAAGGAAGAGCTTGTCTTCAGCCTTTTCTAGACCTATAAGCAGCACAGTAAATTCCAGGGTTTAATTTCCCTTCCATCACTAAGCCCTTTGCTAAAAAACTTTTGGATCACTCATTAACTTGAGCTTTGTTCTGTTTGCCAAGTCCCTGCTTCCAGCCTGAGTATTCTAACTGGCTGTTGTGGTCTGGAGAGAATTGTGGGAGCACCGCCCTGAGCAGGTGACACTGGGGATGCTGACAGCCACCAGAGACCTCCACAGGTGGGTGAAGCTCTCCAGGGTTTTGTTCACTAAGCCTCTCTTCTTTTGTTCAGGAATTCAATTCCAAATCATGTATTGAGCACTTGTTAAAAGCCAAGGGCCCAGACCCAGATATTGGGGTGACTCAGATGGTGGTCCATAAATGACTAGTGAATTACTTAATTTATTGACTGTATCTTACAATATATTTTTCATCATACCACCCAGTTGTCTGAATTCCAGATTGTGTAGATTTTCCCCTAATTAGCAACCAGTTTGCCATTTCTCTAGGCCTTCCCGAGAGGGAGTAGTCTCAGATTGTCTGCTGTCCAACTCTTACCAAAACCCCTATTTGGAGAAATGATCATTAAGGAAGACTGCATAGAGCACATGGTATTTATCCCATCACATAAGTTCATTCCATTCAGTTAAGTTCTTTTACTGAGTTAGATCCCTGGAAAGCTATTGACTTGGACCGCTTTATCTTGTCATTTGCCAAATCACCTCCGTTGAATTGTTTTGTTACATCTTTGAGTTTTATCGAGAGTCATTATGGAAAACAGTCATATGAAATTAGGTGTGTACTTATTCTAAAACCCAGTGTTTTGGATTTTGTCCATGGTGCTAACTAGCTCTCCGCAGAGGATTTAGTTTGTGTCTCTTTTATTTAAAGTTAAACAAGTAACTTTACAATGGAGCATATTTTCCTTTTGCCTTGGCTGCCAGGAAACTCCGGTAAATTGGCACTCACGTGGAGTGATTTTAAAGTCCTTGCGTTTAGACGATGGGAGCCCTCTTCTTTTTCATGATACTGAATTTCCATCCCTGTCCATTCTTGTATATAAGCAGTTGCATGTAAGTACTTTAAACTTTTTCCCCAAAGGAAATCAGAAGACGTGGACTATGTTTAAAATGAAATAAAGACAATGTTCCTTCACTTTCCTTGATTGTTTTGGTGTGTATGTGTTCATCCTGTGGTATGAGCTAGACTCTAAACTTTGGGGAGGAGAAAGAAGACCTTATATTTATTGTGTATTCCCTTCACTTTCTAGAGAAGTTCAGAGCACATAGAAAGAGCTCAATGAACATGATGTCATTAACTGTTGAGCATTTAACAGACATCTAAATGGCATAATCCTTTGGCCGTATTTCCACTGGATATCAACATTCCTAATTTATCACCCTAACCTTCCTTTGACCCCATCTCACCCGTGGAAACAATATCCCCTAAAGAGGCCCTTCCTTCCTCTCAGTTTAGGCACCAGCAATGAGGCTTGTAGGAGGCAGAGACCTTGCCTACTTCGTCTCACTGGCCCTTATGCATGGTTTAGAGCCCAACAAAGAGCAAATGGTCAGGAAATGTTTCTTGAAGACCTTATTCTGTCCAAGGCTGAAGCTATACCCCTGCCACCTTCTTTCTGTGTTACAGAGGATGTATTGTTGATACTGAAGCTTGTTTGGGATGTTCACTCTTTGGTTAAAATAGATAACATGAATTATATTTCCAGGCAAAATAGTAGCCACCTTCACTTTCCAACTTTCTCTACCTGGTCTTCCTGGTCACCTCCAGCTCCAACTCTGTTATGGGGATGATGTCTGTAGAGGCAAGACCATGGCTAACTTCCTGGCTATGATAGCACCAGTTGGGAACATGAAAATGTTTTTTTCTGGGAATGACAGTAACTGCCTGATAAATCATTTCAATGGGGTTTTCAAGTCCTCCCTGAGAGATTCAAGGAACTCTGGAATTCTGTTGGTCTGTATTTACAGCTCTTACCTTGGGGCTGACCTGGAGCAAATATCAGATGAGTGAAGGGTCAGTGAGGTGACTGAGCCCACAAAAGAAGCAGGCTTTATGCTGGGTGTTTTTACATATACCACCTAGATGATGTTTGAAAATTTCCTGGGAGAATTATTCCATTTTATATAGGAGGAGCTCAGCAAAATTAGTGACTAGCCCAAGATTTCACAGGTTTTCAAAGAACTGAGATTAAAACCCTATATCTGCATGATTCCAAAGCACATGATCTTCTCACCACAGCATGAAATGAGCACAGTTTTCTTCCTGTGGTCCCCGACTCTTGCCCCTCTGCAGAACCCCCATCCATCCTTGCACCATTTCTCCCATTTGGCGCTTTCTGCTATGATGAAAGACAGTAATGTGAATGGTTTATTCATTTGTCTATCTTCTTTCTATCTTCACCTTCCCACAATCCCACCATTCCATCCCGACTCCTGGCAAAATATTAAGATTGTGGTGGTTCTGCTACAATATCCAAGTTTTACTAAACAGCCAGAATATCAAGGGCAAGAGTTGACCAAAACATCACATTCGCCTATAAAGATTTTATAATCATATATAACGCAGAAGGGAGAAGAGGGCAACGACTTCTACAAAAGCAGGAAAACAAGAACCACAAAAGTAAAGAGACAGAATACAACATTCCACATGAAATTGCCAACCTTTGATTATTTTTGACGATTTCATCAGGTTCAATCTGGTAACAAAACAATAGAAAGTGAACACTCATGTAGTGGGTGCATCCTCTAATTAGGTACAGTGCTAACTGATTTGGAATCATCAACTAGTTTGTTTCACCACGAGTGCCCATCCCCACCCAACCTCTCCACCCCCACCCCGCTGCCAAGACCTGAGCTGCAGAGGGGTCAAGACGCTCCCTCAAGGTCACACCCTTAAGAAACAGCAAAGTGGAGATTGACATCCCCATCCCCTTGAGCCTGAAGCCTGGACCCCTTTGCAGTGTGAGAAGCAGGGCTAGCTCCTGGAAGCATCGAGGAGAGGAATGGGGTCATGGTACTCTTCAGTCATCAGGACACAAAGGGATGGGACACCAAGAGAGGCCATAGCTCTAAGCCGTGGGCCTCGCCCCAGCTCCCCAGGTTCTCACTCCTGTGGCCCTCGAAGTCTCTATTCTGCCTTTTGCTCCCCTGTCTTGCTAGCTGAGGATTTCATGGTCATTCAGGCTCAGTTGCTACTCAGCCTTCAGTTGGGTTCCAGGCAGTGGAGGTGCTTGTGAGAGAGGGGAGAACAGGAGGAAAGAAAGGGCCAGCACATCCCGGTCTCAGTTTCTTAGCCTCCAGCACCAAACATGGGTTCTTCTCTGTGCCTTCCAGTTCCTGGGGTGGGGCCAGCTCCTCCGCAATGTCAGTACCGGGCAGTCTGGCCCTCATCCTGCCCACCCTTCTGAGCTCCTTCTTTCCAGTGCCTTAATCTGTACCATCTGGCAAGTTCAGTTTCCTGTGGGGATGCTGAGAGATACAGTGGCTATTTACCATGTCTCTTTTAAACACGTGAACAACGAGACTCAAAGATGGAAAGATTTCTTTCTGGAAGTCAGTGGTTGTGAGTTGATAGAGCTGAAATGAATCCAGGGGCCCCTGATTCTCATGTAAGCCCCTCCCTCGTGGGACAGTTTCTTACTGTCCTCCATCTTCCCTTCTGTCCTGCCCTCTGAAATGCAGGAGTGAAGATGAAGCTTCACGGGTAAGGGTGATAGTCAAAATACTTAAAAGCCAGAAAGAATTGGGCCGTGGGAAATCAGACCAGGTAATCAAAAAAAAACAGCCAGGATGGACTCTGAGGCAGGACCCACTCATAGATGAACCCATGTGCATGCATGGTTTGTGCTTTGAAACATGGGAGTACATATGCACCACACATGTCCCTTTGTATATTGGCCCCAAAGAAACAGATATTATACATACGTGGGCTACACATTGGCACACACCCAACTCTTTTTTTCCACAGGTCTACATTTACATATAAGTAGAGTGTATACACATGTGCTCACTGCCCAAACCTCTACCACAAACTTTCCACATATGGCTGAAGCCCATCTATTAAGATAGAGAGCTGTACGAGTTGTGTATCAGTCATACATAGCATGTATCACACATAGTCTGACACATACATATCAGACACAGTCATAGGCATGTGTCTATGCATGCAGGTGCTTCACCTGAAAATCCCCAGGAACAAAGTTCCTGATAGTCAGTATTCTGTAAATGTTAGTCAGCAGTAATATTAATTAATCATTGGATCTTCCAAAATATAGGGGTACTATTAGAAAGAAAATAATACTAACAATCACTTCCATGCTATTTAGCATTTACTATATACCAGGCATTTTATAAACAATGTCTTACTGAACACTAATTTAAAAACCTGCCAATGAAGAGATGTAACTGGGAAGTGAGGATTTAACAAATGATTATGACCATTGAGTTATTATATAGAGATTTCTTTCTAGTTCGTAGTGTATTAGAAAAGCCAGAAGGAAATACTTGAAATTGTTGAGCTGTAATTCGGTACCTTGATCTTTGATAATGATTGTATAACTATGTAGCTTTCATTGTGTGACTGTGTGATTGTAAAAACCTTGGGGAAAACACCCCTTTTATCCAGTGTATGAGTGGATGAGTAACAAAATAAAAATAAAAAATAATAGAGGGGGATAAGAGGTATGGGATGTTTTGGGTTTTTGTCTTTATTTTTATTCCTTTATTTGGAGTAATGAAAATGTTTTAAAATTGATTGCAGTGATGAATGCACAACTCTATGATAATACTATGAGCCATTGATTATATACTTTGGCGGATTAAATGGCATGTGAATATATCTCAACAAAATTGCATTTAAAAAAAAAAGGGCCTGGCAGCAGGTCAATAAGGGGGGATGCCATGTGCAAACCACTGGAAAGGCCTGATCAGGAATGTGCAGCACCCTTGACTAGGAAGGTAGAGTAGGGCTTGCTAGTCTAATTTTTCATTTGTTGTTATGTGCAGGGTACACTTGCTTGTTTGGATTGTTGTTCAGCCAAAATTCCCTCCCATCCCCATACCACCATGAGCAGAGCTCACGTCCTCATCCACTAGGGAGGGACTTGGTTGTGTGACTTGCCTTCACTACTGGAATGCCAGGGAATGTGACGCAGCCAGAGGACGTGCTTGCATTTCTCCTGAGTTGTGCCATAGAGTGCTTGTGGTAGCTACAGGCCTGCAGCCTGGGCCCAGAATAAACACTCCTGGAGTGGACATGAAGCCAACCTGCAGGCTGGAACCAAGCCCAACTGGCTCAGTGACCGAAGCAGAGCCACCCAGTTGAGACAAGCTCAGCTCAACGGTACCACCATGAACCCAGAGACCAGTGAGCATGAGAATACGCTCTTCACATTGCAAGCATCTGAACGGGGATGCTTTGTTAGGAGGTATTATCACTGCAATTGCTTTGCTGACTAAGACAGAATTTTGAAGCTTTGGCTGTAAAGAGTATGGCTTTTGGAATTGCGCAGTTCTTTGAACTTGAATTCTGCCACCGCTTGGTTGTGCTATCTTAAATCCTGCAATGTTAGGCCCTCAACCATAAAGTGGGTTTATTTATTTTTTCCTGCAGGGCATCTGCTTTAAGAAAATCTTTCAAACTAGTTTGCCAGGATTATGTTAAGATATAATGGTGTTAAGACCAAATGTAAAATGCTCTACTAGTGATATAGTTATAGACATTTATAAAGTGACCTGTCCTAAATTTACATGCATGGTGTATCTTCTGGCAGTGAGCACCCCTGTTTCCTCTGGGTCCATGGGAGGCATGGTTACAGATTATAACACTTTCTATCCTGGTGACTTGCTGTGAGCATTGGTGATAAAGGGCATGGTGCACACGCAGGAGTAACAAGTGTATCTGTGATGCAAGCTGTAAGCTAGCCTTTCAGACAAGGTTGTCCAGGCAGTGTTAATAAATAATGATATCAAATAATAAATAAATAATGTTTTTAACAACATCTGTGTCTGCTATTCATTGTGTATTTCCCTGGGCCAGGCACTCTGCATACCATATCTCATCTGTTCTTCACAGCCACACTCTAGGGCCGACATTTTTACCTTGCCCCTCACCCCCACTATTTTTCAAATGTAAGAAAACAAGGCTCAGAGAGGTCAGTTGATTTGCCCAAGGCCACACAGCTGGTGGGTAGTGAAGTGAAGTAGAATTCAAATCAGTCTGGCCCCAGCTTCTTCCAACACTGCATGGAAATGTCTTAGATACAATAAAAGCACTTATTCATTCCCCCGCTCCAGTCAAGGCACAGGAAGGCTCATGGTGGACCTTTTTAGCTTCCTTTACATTGGTGGGAGGGCACTCGGCAGCAGGCAGAGTTGCTCAGAAAATGAGAACTGCTACAACCTGATGCCTTTGCTTTAAGAAGGACATTTCTAATATTATACACAGTTGTTTCACTCACATGGAAATTAGCTGCTCCTCCTTGTATAAATAACTTATAATGAGCAGCAATATTCTCCCCACCAGTGCCTGATTAGGACCGTGAGGATACCTGGGGCCCAGCCCAAGCTCGAAGCCACTCTGCCTTCTGGGGCTGTGGCAGCAATTTGCCATTCTCCTGATTTCCAGGTGACACGTCATCATGCAGCAGTTCTGTTTTCATTATCTGTGTATGTGTGAGCACAAGCTCCTATACTTTCTTTTCTCCTAATTAAAAGAAACTCCCTGTAGGGGGGCATGTGGAAGGGGAAGGGGCCAGGTGATGGGGAGTGCAGGGGATGGCAGGGAAAGATGAGAATGCAAAAGACCCACCAGCCACTGTGGGCTCTTAGTCTCTGTATCTGCCAAAAAGCCCATGCTGGGCTGAGGAGTTACCTCCAATGCATTTAAAAGGACCTGGTCATCCCATTTCATCTGGCCATCATGTTTGATGCAGGAAAAGTACAAAGAAAATGTTGCAGCATATACTGTGGTTTGTTTGCAAGACACATGGGGAAAAAATATTAAAAGAAAGACAAGGGAAAAAACTCAAGGTTGGGGAGCATCCACCATAGGCTCTGGGTTCATCCCCTCCCGGGGACATTGTCCTAAGAGTTCACATCAAACAAGTGATGCAAGCCGTGTGTGTGCGTCAGATGCTGTAGTGCAGCCATGTGTTTGATGTTCACAGTAGTTCTATTTATAAATGCTGCACCCCCAGATGGGACAACCAGAGAGACTTTTTTTTTTTTTTTTTTTTTACCATTTCAAGTATTTCATTTCCTTCTTAGCATATCTTTAAAATTAAGGGCACGCATACCTATACAAAAGTCAGGATCAAACCCTGTTTACCCTTAGCTTGTGGCGCGTTAGTTGAACTAGAGTTGTTTGTCTGAGAAGCACACATGGATCCAGGGTAGCGAAGAAGAATTTTACGAAGAACCAGCGCTGTTGCTGATTGTCAGCTAAACCCCTGGATGGCACGTGTACTAGTGGGGAGGATCCCGACATACTGTGGGTTGTGTATTGGGCACCGATGTATGACGAATTTTAGTCTCATTCAACCCTCGTCTATCAATGAGGTCAGAAGCACTTCAGGACCTTCCCTATGAAAGAACTGGGTGGAAGTCTGAAATCCTGTGTCACTTGGCAGAGCCAGAGGTGGAGCCCAGGATTATTAGGCTCGGGATTTGACTTTCTATCCCCTTACCCGCTACAGACTCTCTCAGTGGCTTAGTGGGAAAGGGTGGCTCTAAGGGTTAGAAGCCGCGCGTGTTTGTTGTGGCACACGTGTTAGAAAAATACGAAACAGTATTTAGATACTGAAGGACAAAAAGGAGAAAGAGATAAAGTGGCAAAAATATTAGAACAAAGTTAAAAGCAAAACATGCCCCTTTTTTGGTTTTGTTTTTAGGAAAGAGAAAAAAAAAACATAATAGCTGTGTGGCAAGGGTAAAGCTATCACTAAGAAGAGGAGGTGGAGTTGTTTTTTAACAAGTCTTAGAAAACTCACTGCAAGTTCCGGGAGTGCAGGAGGCCGAGTGGCTGCTGAGCATGCCCTCTTCTGGTGATGTTTCGAAGCCCAGGAACACAAGGCTTCGAAGCCCGGAGACCTGTGCTTTCCAGATCTGGGTAGGTTCACCAGCCTGACATAGTTTTACCGCATCAAATATCACACCCTCTTTCCTCCTCCTCAGCCCCCAAACAAGCTATAGGTAAATTACTTTAATAAGGCAAGATATACCATAGTAGAGTTCACTTTCTTTTTTTTTTTTTAACACCAACTAATACTCCCTATGTCATCTGTATATTTATGATAGCTCAAAGACATGGGTGTGTGGATCTAATTAAAAATGTGAAAGGGTTTAGCAGCCTGCTGCTTCCCTGCAGCTCTCCGGTTGCCAAATCTTGGCAGCCGTGTTGGAACGGAGCCAACTGTTTAGTCTTGGGCTGAACCGCTGCCAGCCCGAGCACTGCATTGTGGGAGGAGGGAGCCTGGAGGTGCTGCATTAAAACGAGCTTGCACAAGGAGAGGCTCTGAGCAGGACCTGGGACCCAGTCACCCCAAAGGCAACGGGAGAAGAAGCCGGCTCGGTCTTGCTCTCTGCCTGGGCCTGAGCCCGGACCCCTTCTTCTTTCCAAATGCAAGGAAGGATCATGTAGGCTGCCTCGGAGGTTAGTTAGGGCTTCCAGGTGCTAGGTGGGAAACTGTCCCAATAGCTTTGCTATGATTTAGTTGAAATCAGGCCTCTTTGGGGAATAAATAGTTTGCAACTTTTTCATCAGTTAGGGTTTGAGCCTTCAACCTCATGCATCATCACTAACTGGGCCTTTGTGTGGAACTGCAGGGTCTCTACTGTAAGTCCGCGCTTTTCTATCCTTGTGGATTGTCTGTGCCTTCTCTCTGAAGCAAAGTCCAGAGCAGATTTCTCAAATTCTATTGTGCATAATGTATCACTTGGGGATTTTGTGACAATGTAGATTCTGAGCTAACCGAGAAAGAAAGAGAATTCATTTCACCACTATCAGAACTTATTAGAACTATTTACGTACCCAGTTAGGAATCCAGAGTTAACTTTCATGGTTTCAAGGTTGGTGAACTCTGGAAAAAGTACTTCTTGATGGTTCAGAGTCAGAGAAAAAGAGGGAAAAAAAAAATCAAAGAACTCAGTGTTCTCCACAATATGTTGACAAGATAAGTGAAACTAAAAAACATCAAAGGTATGGGTTGCTTTTTATTTCCTCAAAATGTGCCAGCTGAAAACAAATTGTAGAGGAAGAAAGGGTCTTATTCTTTCTATACTGAAACGCTTCCCAGCATAGAGTTAAAATTCAGCTTTAAAAAGATCAGCTAAGATCTGTGTGTGGGGGTGGGGGATGGAGGTGATATGTTCAGGGGCTGGGATAGGGGATGAGGGAAAATTTCCCTTTTAACTTTATAACTTGTACATAAATGATTTTTTCCTCAAGATGCATTACTTTTGAGATTTAGAAGGAGAAGAAGAAGGAAGATAAAAAGCAGTAGTAGTAGCAGCAAGATTTTACTCTGTGGAAAGCTGGGCAATAACCCCCGCCCAGGGCAGGCTGCTATGGGGGGGAGGGAGTAGAGACTGAAGTCACTCAGTTTTGGAGTGGAATCTTTACTCAGGCATTAGTCTTGGAAGTTAGTTGACACTTCTGAGCCTTTCCTGCTCCATCTGCCAAATGGGGTGGCAGCACCTTCCTTTGCAAGTACTAGATCTGCATAGTGAGGGGTCTTGCTCCCAGGAGACCTGGGGTGTCTTAGAGACCCAGCGCCCCATCTTTCAAGGGGTCATGGCATCTTCCCAGAGAGAATTTCACCCTGCAGACTGATTCTCATCACAAACATAATCTAAGACCACGGGATGAGGTCTATTCACCGTGGAAGCCATGGAACCACCTTCATGAGAGCAGAGGAGCTGGGAGCAAAAGGTGGGGGGAGGGCCCTGGGGAAAGGCTGGGGTAAATTTCTTTTCAATGGTAAATTTATCCATATGAAAAGTTTAAGATGACATGCCAAATAAATCACATGAAGTCATAATTTAGGTGGCCACTTTTATTCCGAAACAATAAAATGCATGCAGTCAGAATTACTGGAGATGATGGGGGTTATGTGGTCCCTGCACAACTAGGGGATCGAGATTTTCTCAATCTCTTAAGTTGGCAAGGCACTCCACGCACTTTGTGTTTGGATAAGGCAGAACTGGCTCTTTCTCTCAGAGACAGAGGCTATTTGCTGCTAAGGATTAGAGGATTTTCCTAGGAAAATTCACTCTGAGAGGCGTTATCAGCTCTCACTCCTAACATGTGGGCAGGTGATTGCCTAAACCACTGAGGGAGGTTGCTTGAGGTAAACATCTAATTAATTAAAGAAAACCTCCCTCTCCACTCCAACCTGGAAAATGCCTTGCAACTTAGGAACACACATAAAACACACACTCACACTCACACACACACCTTTAAAGAGGCAGTCAGACTCCTGAATCCTCTGGCCCAACTACCTTTGTTAATTGAAGTTTGTAGACTTTAAACCCACCACCCTTCCTTCCTTGTCTGTGTGACCACAACCCCTAAACTCTTCTGAGCAACATTTGCTCCAACTTAATATTCCAGTGCTTTTGGAAACAACATTTAAAAATAAACCGTTCTGGCATGTTGTCAAAGTCTTGTCTAAGTTCCTTCATGACAACCACCCTAAGTGAGATTTAAAAGCCAAAGGCAGTTGGGGCAGAAAAAAAGGAGTCCCCCGTTTAGAGTTCTAATTTAAGACAATTTCAAGTGAGAATGTATTTATTTGCCCCTCCCTGTTTCTCCTTCTCCCACTGGCATGTGGGGTGTCTGCACCCATCTCCTGAGTCCTTCTGCTCCTGCCGTTTTTGGTCTACTTTGTGAGGACTGTGTGGGTGGGGAGGCGGTCCTTCAATCCTAAGACACTTCTTGGTCCAAGGCCAAGGGCTGGCCCCTGGAGAAGCGAGGGGCGAAGTGGCAGAGAGGCCTCAGACAGGTGTTAAAATGTTGCTCCTGGTTCCTCGGTAGTAATCACTGCAAACCAGTCCTGTCTATTCCATTCCTATCAACAACCTGCTCTCCTTGGTCCGTTGCTAAGAGACCAGCCTGTTGTTTACAAGATCCTCTGTGGCGTAGACTTCCATAATTTATAATTTATTATCCGAGTGTCAAAACTTGGGTTGGTTTTTATTTTATTTCACCATGGATCCAATAATTGTTAGATACAACAAAGGTCATGCATCTGCCACCTGGTGCGGTTGTCGCTCCAATTGTGTCCCTTGGCGCCCTTAAGTTGAGGTGCTGCGGAAGAAAATGCTATTATAAACTGAAGATGAATATCATTTTTGTCCATTAACTTCACACATTATATGACTGCTCAGGTCAATGGATTCCCTCAAGATTTGTTCACTATTGAAAACATGTTTCTGTCCAACCAAGATGGAAATGAATTGTAATGATTTCAATTGTCACAAGAAAGGAGAGGAGGCTTCTCGCTGTACACTGTGACACCTAATAGTTCAACTCACCGGCCTCCCTGCACAAAGTTCAGGGTGGCCGACATTGAACTCGTACTGGAAATTGCTCCCAAGCCATTGCTGGACTCTGTGGGTCCAAAGAACCCCCTTGTGAAAGTCTTCTCGTCTTATAAGAATTCAAGCAACCAGTGAGGAGGTGGTGGTGCAGAGGAAAGGGACTTCATTTATGCCAACCAGCACAGCTGCAACTCACCAGCTTAAAGAAACAGAAAGAAGATACAGGCATCATCATCATCATCATCATCATCAATATTGGGCATTGTGCCTTATGGGGTGCCCAGCACAGAGCTAAATGCTTAATCTGGACATTAAATAAAGCTCCTGATAAACCTACCAGGAAAACCCTAGCCCTGGCCCCACTTTCAAGATGATGAAATCAAGGCTTTGTGACTCTTTAAAGGTGCCCAAGGATGTATGGCTATTAAGATGGAATGATGCAGGTTGAGTGACTCCAGAGTCATTCTTCTCATGCAAATCAAAAATACCAGCCTGGGCTTTGCTGTTTCTTGTCTATTAAATGGCCTCTCAGATACATTTGACCATGCAGGCAACTTAAGATGGGTTTCCAAATCATATCACCACTTTATCTTTCCCTGCAAAGTCCTTAGAATCCTTCTAGAACCCACAGAGCATAAGAAACCTTGAGGAAAGGCATTTATTTTCCCCATCAAAGGACCTGGAAAATTCTGATGACATTTTACTGGGATTTAAATTTGTGGCAATTATGGCAATAATCCATATCGGACTTTTCACGGCTTAGTTCCTACCAGCTCCCCACCAGTGCCATGGCTGGGATATCACACTGGACAAGAATCTCCAGGACCATTTCTGGTCGGGATTGGCGTCTCTTGTACTGCTGTGGTGAAAAGAGATAAACAGATAAGCTGGGAAAAACTGATCATCAAAAAAGCAGTCATCCTCCTGATGCCTTAATTGTTTCTCAGGCCTGTCTTTTCCTGTTGAAAAATGCAGGATTGTGACCTGTAAACCACAGCGTAACTCAAGCAACACCGAAGAAAGGTACCTTCCTCAGTTTACTTTCTGTGATCACCTCTGCTACGACTGGAACCTCTTGCAGGCGCAAACTCATCTTTATAGCTGGATGATATGTGTGCACCGCATTTAGGATTCAGACCAGGGCTGTGTGTGCAAATCCCTCTCTATTACATAATGGTTCTGCAGACTGAGGCAGGTCATGTAATCTCTTGGAGGCTAAGTTTCTACATTTGCAAAAACAAAGATAGCATCATATTTTCTTCACAAGGCAAAGACAATTAAAATTAAACAATGGATGCCTCACAATCTTAAAATTAGGGAAGGACAGTGTACAAAAGCGTTTAATATCATTACTCAAAAAGTTTCCGGTGAACTGTCCGACACATAGCAGCCTCTCGTTTAGCTGCATATATAGCCACAGCCTTGCTGTGTGCCCAGCAGTGCTTAGCATGGGAAATGCACAGACCTCTCCTGCCAGTGGTTCATGGGATAATGAGAAGACAGAGGCATAAGCACTTATTCAGAAGTATGTACTTAACATTTATGGATATCCAGATTGAGATGTGATCTTGGAAAATCCACCTAACTCCTCTAAGCCTCATTTTCCTTATTTATACATGAGGGATAGTGTTGCCTTGTGATCATGTGAATTGAGAAAAGCAAGTCATGTGCTACCTGCTGCACAGGAGGTGCTCAGTAAACGTGGAAGATGGGATGCCAGGAGTGCCTGTGAGCCCTCTTTCAGCTGATACCTCTCTCCTGGCTTCTGATGGGGCTTTCAGGAAGGAGAGGTACATCTTCATCGATAAAAACAAGCAGAAACCCGAACACAGCCTCCCAGGCCCCCCTTGATGTGCTTTCATCCATGTCCTGGGAAATATCAAGCTAGTAATGAGAATGCTCACAGCTCACATTGCTCCAGTAACTTTCACTGTTCTCTCTCTCTCTCTCTCTTTTTTTATTTGCTTGGGCAGGCACCAGGAATCGAACCCGGGTCTCCAGCATGGTAGGCGAGAACTCTGCCTGCTGAGACACCATGGCCTGCCCTACTGCTCTTTTGGCCCCTAGCAGGCACCTAAAAAGACAGGAAGTTTGAGGGTCAGACAGGTGTTTTGCCAGGATAATGCCAACTCTTGGTGTGATCAGTACGCAAGGGGGATGCTGACATAAAAAGAGGAGGAAAAGCCTCTTAGAAACCTGAACTTGAGCAGTGTCTGTGGATGGACTGCTTAACCTTTCTAAGCCTGCTTTCTCACCAATACAATGGAGTGATGATACCCCCCTCACACGACTGGTGTGATTAGACCACATGGTCAATTAAAAGCAGTTGTCCTTCCAACCAAAGACACCAAAAGACATCTTTGCTGCAGAGTTTCACTCATGATCTGGGATGTTGGTCTCTGCTTTGGGTTTAGGGGTCAGAAAGAAATTCATCACCAAGATTTTTAAGATCTCTTTATCGAAGTTGACCTGTACTCCCACTCCCCTCTCAAATTCTAGGCATCTAGCCAATACCATTCCCTGCTGATTTCTTATGGAAATACCTAAATGGATGTCCACTGTAGAATTAGGTTTACCCAAACCGAACTGTCACCTGTTCATCTCAAAACCTCCCCCCCATCTTGTCTTCTCAGAAATGTGAGGCTCAGAACAGCATGGCATGTTTGCAAAACAAGAAGAAACGTCAGGCAACATGTCCAAAGGGTCTGCTGCAGGAGCGCCTGAGCGGATCCGAGGGCAAACCAGGATTTGGAGCAAAAGCCTGTGTTAAGTGTTTGCCAGCTCTCGGCAGCTGCCACCTCTGCATCCCATCAATCTCTAAGACCTATTGATTCTCTCCTAATGGGTCTCCTCTCCACCACAGTTCTCAGGTTTCATTGCTGGCATCTTAAATCTAGCTTTATCACGTCTTCAGAGTACTAGGACTTAGAGCCTCAACTCCTTCTGTAGTTTCCAAGATAGTTACTGAAGACATGATTCTTATCCGGTATGAAGCATGTTACCCACCTTCCTATAAAACTCTGAGGGACCCCCACTTTCTGCAAAATGAAACAAACCTTCTCAGTACAGGGTCCTGCTCCAAATCCCAGTTTGTCCAGAGAATCCTCGCAGGCGTCCATTTGCCACAAACCCTTTGGACGTGCCCTGTGGAATTCTTAAAACTCTGCTTGTAGTATGTGCATGGGTTGATCAACCCAGATGAAACTTCTGTATGTCACACTGTCCGAGTAAGCAGTGATAAGATTCTGCCAATTCTATAAGCTCTTTTACTGACCGCACATGCTTCCTCCCTTCCAAATGCATTTTTTGACAGTGTCTAAGAGTCGATTTGAATCATCTTCTAAATCTAACTTCTTCCTGGGAAAATAATTTCCCTGCTTAAACACACACACACAGCGGTTTTTCTGCCAAGCAACCTGCATTTTAGCATCCTACATTTATTCTGTTTTTTGCAATTCTAGACCCTTGTGCCAGAAAGAGTAAATCCTCTAGGACTTTGATCTTCACAATACTTCAATTATCTTTCTGCTCTCCTTCTGTTTTCGTTTAGGGTAAGTATGTACACTCAGTCTTTATATCTTTCATTGAAGGGTAATCTCATTCTTCTTTTCATTATTTTTGGATCGCTGGACTGAATGCCTTCCAGTCTGCCTGCATCACGCTCATACTGCATGGCCCACATATCAACAATTTAGCCCAGGTGCTGTCTCCCCAGAATAATGATAAAGCAAGAAAAGATCACCTTTCCACCCAGGAAGCCATCCCCTTCACCCTCCCCCAGAGGGCTCATTGACGGAGACTGCACTGTCACCTCCTGCTCAGCATATTCAGCTCAAATCCAATTGTCCTTTGCAACGGGTAAATTACACTGAAACTTGAGCACCAACTGTTGGCCACTCCTATCTTGAATTTTCTTCCTATATTTCTTCTTTACTTGAAAGCAACCCTGTTATTTTGGCTTTTACATTGGAACTAAATTTTATAGTCAACACCTTTGATTCCAAAATTACAGGAGGTGTTGCCATCCACACCTTTCCTGAATAGCTTTTTTGCAACATCCTCGAGCTGGACTTAAAAAAAATACAATGATACACTATATAAGCTTACTTTGTAAAGGAGGAGAAAGGATGAGAAATGCATCTGTGCCTCACTCCACCAAGAGCATGCACCATCTCTATCCCTCACCAAGACCCAGTGGGTAACTGTCCTTCCATACAGCACTAGGTGTGTAGCCCTCTTGTTAGTGCTTTTAGGTAAATGCAGTTGTAACTACTTTTTTTTTTTAACATGGGCAGGCACTGGGAATCGAACCCGGGTCCTCCGGCATGGCAGGCAAGCATTCTTGCCTGCTGAGCCACCATGGCCCGCCCTGTAACTACTTTTTAAAGAAGCTATGATGAAACAAGGGATAATGCAATAGAGTAAAATGAGCTTAAATTTGACAGCAGGTCTATTTGGGTCCATTTCCTCTCCTACAGCTTACTGAGTTTGCTTGTTTGGAGATTCCCTACGTCTCAGCAACTCCAACTCCTGAGAGGGTTGGGAAATCTTCCTTCAGACTTCTGTGAAGGAAAAGGTGATGATGACTCCAGAACTTTTCTGTACTCTAAAGTACCAGATAAATAAATCAGATCACCTTAAGTAATCTTAAAAGGAAGCACTAGTATTTGAGGTTTGTACTTTGTGTTTTTTTTTTTTTTTAATACAACCGCTTATCTGGTCAATTTCTAATCAGTGTAAGTCGTTAACCTAAAAATAGAGAGGAAATTTGGTTAAAATAAAAAGAGTTCAAACATGCCATGGCAAAGTTTATTTTCCCTTATAGCAGTATTTTTATAGTCAGGAATCGGGAGCCATAAGTTTAGCTGGTGCATGTTTTGAGCAGACCTGCTGTGTTTAGGATGTCTCAGGGAATCAGAGGGATTTCACAGCAAGAGCATCTTCCAAGAGTGCATGAGGAAGCTGGGGCTATAATACACAAAAATCAAGAGTACCCAAATAGATATCAGAAGATGGCTTTGTTTGTCTCTGGAGAGTTCTGTGAATTGGAGAACAGAAGGATGTGGGAGCATCATGGAAGACATCCTGGAGGAGGTGTGGTTCCCATCTGTGTCACGGGGGTCACAACAGGTGGAGAGAATAGCAAAAAAACATCCCTTTGTGATACCCCAGCTGGAACTGAGGGAAGGGAGAAGGGTTCTTACAGAGAGATTAATTAACAAATAAATGGGTAACAAAATAGAATGGGCTTGGAAAACCAAGTGCTACAGTTTGAGTTGAATTTGATATATTGGGGAAACAGGTGGCGGAGTGGGCATAAAAAAGGCTTGGATGGCAAAAATGTCTGTCAAGTTCATCTTATAAATGCATGAATGCATGTTTCTTTAAATTAAAAAAATCACTCTACCCAAACATAAGCCCCTTCTTCCTAGAAAGCCCTGCCTCTTGTCTTTACCCAGATATCTCCTGAACATCCTAAACTCAGCAAGGGGCCATCTCTCCCACAAACCTTATCCCAGTGCCTTTCCTTTCCAGACCGCTGAGTCACCTAGAGCACCTTGATCTGACCTCTTCGAAACCACCTTCCCATTGTCTTGTCTGACAATTTCTTCCAACCCCTATGACCCTCTGCTTTCCTTCTACAGCTTCGTATAATGTTTAATGCTTTGCTTTCAATGACTTGTGGCCTGCTCTTTGCACAGCCTCCAATGAGCGAAGACCACCAATGCTCTTGGGTGGCCCTCTGGTCACCAGGGCCTGTGAAGACTCCTGAGTTCCCTCATCACCTTCTTTACCCAGTGAGGTTAAGAAAGCCAGGGAGGCCAAACCTGGAATTCCCTTGGTTTCAATGTGAAATATGGTCAGTTTAAATGGCCTAATTGTCCAGGTTAAATGGGTGTCCCCGGGGATGATTGCAAATGCTCTTTTAGCCTGGCTAATAAATCCTAGCCTCTGGGTCCCCAGTGCTCCTGTGGGCAGACGGTGGGGGTCCATTAGCCACTACACCTCCTGCCCTTCCTGGTCTCACCTGGGTCCTTCTCACCTGGGCTGGGGCCTGCCAATATCCAGAGGTCCATGACTGCACCTCTCTATGCTTCAGCAGAAGACAGTGAGGTGTTTGATCAACTGCTTTTCTTAATCCACTGAACTTTGGCTCTAATAGAACATGAGAAGGATTTGGTGTAAGTATCCACAAAAGGAAGGAAACAACGAAACTGTAATACAGTGGGAGTGAGAAAGATAGTTTAAGTATCAGATAATCTAGATTAGAATCCTGAAGAAATACATGACTTTAACAAATTATTTGCTCTGCGGAACTTTAGTTTCCTTATCTGCAGTGTGAGGTAACAGGACGCGTCTTTCAGCATCGCTGTATGGCCCAGCAATGATGTGAGTAGCGCAGCTGACACTGTGCCTGGTACGGTGTACCCTTAAAAAATAAGTATCTGCTGAAATATCTGTTATTATACTAAATTTTGCAAGTGAATTTAGGAGCTGAGATTCTTAGTCATATTAGGAACCCACTCCCACAAGATGGGGGATCCCATTTCCCACGCCTATTAGAAATTTAATGGTATACTGCTGATGTTTACCTTCTGTAAATATTCCAGATTTAAATGGCTTGAGGGAGCACTGAGACCCTCTTTTTCCATGTTAAATGTTCCCTGTGTGGAGAAGAGAAATTCCATCAAATACCTGCTTACACGGACCACTCTTTGAAGGTTTTAAATCATTTCCCTAGTTGATAAAGAAACAACAGGAGAAAAAAACTAATTTATGGTAGATTTTTATCCTAGAACAATAAGAATAAATCCTATTCCTCCTTTCATCAATGCATCTTCAATTCAAAGAACTAAGTGGGACTCATAAGGACTGGATTTGATTATTGGTTAATCCATCCATATACAGCGTTTGATACCCTTTGATACCATCACATTGAAATACAATTTGCTCCAAACTGTACGTGTCTAGTCATTTTAAATATAGAAATTAGGTAATCATAGCCAGAAGCATTCATTAAAATTTTAAAATAGATAAATAAAAGGAAACATTACTACCTAGTCATTAAAATTCTACAAATGCAATGTGAAAAGGAAGAAAAACAAAACAAAATCCGCAGCTCTCCGATTATCCCCTGGTGCTTTTTTCTTTCTTTCTTACAGGTCAGACACCACGTCTCTAGGGAACAGCTATTTCTTACCTCTCAGAGCAGGGCAGAGCAGGTTGTGGGGGAGCCAAGTGTCCACCTGGGATACTGGCACAGTCCCTGAAGCAGAAGGTGTGGCTCTATCATCTGTCATTCCCATCGGAAAACCAACTTGATGGCTGCAGATCAGACTTTGTTTATTGGGTAAGACAAGAACAGAAGAAAAGAACACGTTAAGGTGAAAGAACAATATATGATGCTTAAAAAGTTGAAAAGACCACAACGCAAATACATCTCCACAATTGCAGTGTGACTTTCTTTAGGTGTTGATTAGAGTTTAGGGAGGTAAAAGAAAGAGTGGGGGCTGAAGCTGTTAACCAAATCCTTAGCTCAATGAGAAAAGACAGGTTAATGGTTAGTTGTCTCTAAATGGGTGGTTACAGGTGGAAGGGCAGAGTGGGGAATTTGTGGAAAAACACAGGCTACACAAGCTCTTCTCAGCCCAGCTGATGCCCCCAGTGTACCCACCAGGGAGAAGGGATTTGGAGGCAAGATCTCATTACTAATTTTGATAAAAAACCCACCTGTGAACACAGTAAAAGAAATAGTCCTTGGGATTTGGAGGGTTTGACTGGGCTCTTAGGTATAGCCAGCCCTCCACCTAATCAGTTATTTGACTTTGGGGCTGATAAAATAAGACAAGGAGTTCCTCCACATGGAATAAATATGGTACAGCAGGAAACCCAAACATGGGGCTGCTGAATGGTCACCCCAGTTTGGTTCCCAAAGTCAGTGTGGTTCTTTAGCAAGCAAGTGATCAGGAATGATGAAACAGTGGTGGTATTTGGTAACGCATCAAAAGAGACAAACTCCTACAGTTCTTTTTCCCACCCTGACCAATGTATGTGTACACCCACTCTACATGATCATGCTCCTGCTAGGACTTTCTATAAGTGGCAAAAATCAATCTAAATTTGATCCTTAAAAATGAAGGGAATTTGTTGTCTCACAGTATCTGAGCAGTCTAGAGATTTCTAGCTTCAGGTGAGGCTTGATCAAGATGCTCAACCATGTCCCCAAGGACCTAGTCTTTTTGGGTATCTTCTTTCTGAATTCTTTGGTGTTGGTTTCATCCTCAGACTGTATGCTGTGAGTTTTTGGAAACTCCCAGCTCTTCCTTCACTGCACCAAAATGGCTGGCATAGTTCTGCTCCTCACGTTCCCCCATCACACCAGCCATGGAAAAATGAGGGTCTATTTTAGTGGCTCCCTTTGATAGCCTCCAGAATGACCCCCTAATGATCCCCAACTGTTGTTATTCATGCTCTTGTGTAATCCCCTCCCTTTGAGTGTGGACTGGACATAGCAGCTCATAGAGCAAGTGAGATGTATTCTCAGGCTCATCTCACTTGCTCTCATGAAGAAGCCAGCTGTCCTGTTGTGAGCTGAGGATAGCCCTCTGGTCAACAACCAGCAAGGAACTGAGGCTCTCAGTCTAATAGCCAGAGGAGAGAACTGAGTCATCCCGGCAACCCCAGGAGTGAGCTTGGAAACACACTCTTTCCACATCAAGACTTGCCATAACTACAGACCCATCTGACACCTTAATTTTGAATGACCTTAAAACAGGAACCTGCCAGTTCAGCCACACCCAGATTCCTGACCCACAGAAACTATGATATAAAAACATACTTTGCTTTAAGCCAGTAGGTTTTGGGCTAATCTGTTATGCCTCAAAAGATAACTAATCCTTCTCACAGAAGAAAAAGAATGCTTCTGTTTCCTAGCAGTTCCAACCACTGTCTTTAGTACTGAATACTATATGTACATCTCCAAGCTAATAATCTTATTTTCAGATGATCATTTTCTGAGATTTAGAGATAGAAGGAGTGTGGATTTGTAATGAAAGGAGCTGATCTTCAGTCTTGTTGTTTTACTTACTAGCTGTCTTCTTAAGGTCAGTCATTTAACTGCTCTGAACATATCATTTTAACCGTCTCCTCATATTGTTCATCTATGCAGTAATGCAGTGTGTTGAATTGCTCCCCCCAAATACATGCCCAAGTCCCAATCCCTGATACCTGAAGATGTGACCTTATTTAAAAATTGCGACTTTGCAGATATAGTGAAATTAAGGATCTCAAAATGAGATCTTCCTGGATTACACAGGTGAATCTTTAATCCAATACTGGTGACCTTATAAGAGAAAGGAGTGGGAGATTTGAGATACAGACACAAAAGAGACTTAGGATAAGACCATGTGAAGACAGAGGCAGAGATTGGAAGGCAGCCATACCAAGAAAGACCAAGGATGGCGTGCAGCTACCATAAGGGAGGATAGAGGTATGGACCAGGTTCTCCCTCAGAGCCTCCAGAAGGAACCAATCTTGCTGACATCTTGTTTTCAGACTTCTGGCCTCCTGAAGTATGAGCAAATATCTCTCTGTTGTTTTAGCCACCCAGCGTGTAGTCACTCACTATGGGAGCCATATGAAACAATCAATACACACTGGTAACAATGATCTCTACTGTTGTGAGATTCAGGGTGCAGGGATCTACATAAAGGTGGAGACACAATGAGCTGAGCACTGCCCAATAATTATCCCTCTCTGTGATGTTACCAGGTGAACCAACGAGTAATCTTGGCAGAGGGCTGGCCAAGATTAGAAGTAAGGGATAGAAGCAGGATAGTAAGTTTGAAAGCAGTTCAAGGGGAAGTGAGCTAATCTGGGTTTGCCATCTGACATGTGGCAAATGGCTTCATGGCACAAGTCTTAGTGTTTCCTATCTGCAACACGGGGATAATAAGGCCAAACACAAAGGGATGCTATGGGAGAGCAGGTTCAATTGTCTAGCACATTGTAGGCTCACAATACTTGCTTTTGATTTCAATGGGACATAGTTTTGGTTTTTATTGAAGCTCATACCACCTGGCTTGTAGGCTGCCTCAACATTCACTGGTACTTATGGCAGAATATATGTTTGTCACAGGATAGGTATGAGAAAGTATGCTTTTTTACTCCTCTTTGCTGACAGCACTGGGGAGAGCAGGAGGAAGAATGCAAAGCTATGGGGATAATCCAGGTTCTCAGTAGGCAGTTGGCAATAAATGTGCCCATTTCATGCTTGTGCTTCAACTATTCCAAATATTCCCCATTGTCCTAGGGATAAAATCCAGGTTCCTGTGGCCTCATTCACTTACTCACTGGCCTCTTGCTCCATCATTTCTCCCTTATACTTTAGTTACTTCAACACAATGTCACCCAGACTGAGGTAAGCAGCCTTTGCATGTTCGCAGCATTGTTCTTTGATTCCCAATGTCACCACCAACTGGGATGTTCCCTCCCCTGACTGCCTCTCCTGCCTGTCTTTCAAAATTCAGTTCAAATACCACTGCCTTTGGGAAGCATTGCCTGATTCTTTCACTGGGAGCATGCCCCTCTTCTGAGTCCTGAGACCTCCAGTGTCCCTCTCCTACCGCAGACTCCATAAGACTCTATTACATTGACTCTTTAGCTGCCAGCCACACCAATTAAACTGGAGGCTCTCAGATTCAAAAATATCCAGACTGAGTGGTATAAATATGTTGTTGATCTGAATCATTGACCTTGATTTTCCCTCCTAATGCCCATTCACCATGCCTTGACACAGTGCCTTTATCGTGAAAGCAATAAGCCGTACAATGTCATTTCTCCAGTCACTCCTGAGTGTAGGGTGACACCACACAGAGTCTGTTTTTCGAAACATAGACAGTGTCTATGTGGACAAAATGGTAATAATGGAGGCATATCAGATAAAACAGATTTGTACATTGAACCTTCAGCTCCCCACAGCCTTTGGACCATGGTATATTGGAACATGGGTGAAACCCTGGGACCAGGGCTGGAACACTGTACCTGACCAGCAAGGGGAACTTAGGCAAGCTACCATGTACCCTGACTTACTTTTATCATCTGCCAAAGAGATAACCAATGCCAATACTTTCTCTGCTTCCTGGGCTTCTGGAATAATCAACACATGTTTTGGACTCAGCTAATAAGCATGGCAATGAAGCCAGAAACTTCTGTATGTTGACTCACTTCATGGGCAAAAGTATGTAGCAAGGGGAAGGGGTGAAGGGGAGGTGGTAGCACGAGAGGGGTCTCATGACAACATTTAATAGGGAGCAAAAAGAGTATAAGGAAGGAAGATACTAAAGACATCACTTATGAAATAAACTACTGTGGGCCACACCCTGTTCCATTGTATTGAATGTATTTGTATACATATACACATAGACATACAGGCATGTATATGTATGTATATATGTCCTATCTAATAAAACACCAACAAAATAATCTGAGATGAATTCTACCTTCTCTCACAGAGAAGGAGATCAAGTCCACATGTATGAGTCCAAAAATTCTCAACCATTCCTCATTTCACCATATTTCCTTGGTCACTTGATGAATGACGATATGTACATTATCTAGATAAGTGGTTCTTAGACATTTTTTTCATTAGTGTACCTCTAAGGAAACTTTTAATATTCTTTTCTTAATCACTCCCTCATTAAATATGTATATATATATATATATTTTATGGTAGATAGCAATGTCTACCTGAAGCTTGTGTAAGAGTGACCTCCAGAGTAGCCTCTTAACTCTACTTGAACTCTCTCAGCCACTGACACTTTATTAGTTACACTTCCTTTTCCCCTTTTGGTCAGGATGGAATTGTTGATCCCATGGTGCCAGGGCTGGACTCAGCCCTGGGAATCATCTCTTACATTGCCAGGGAGATGTTCACCCCTGGGTGTCATGTCCCATGGAGGGGGGAGAGCAATGATTTCACTTGCAGAGTTGGGCTTAAGGAGACTGAGGTAACATCTGAGCAACAAAAGAGGTCCTCTAGAAGTAACTCTTAGGCATACCTATAGGTAGGCTAAGCTTCTCCACTATGTACATAAGTTTCACAAGAGTAAGCCTCATGATCGAGGGCTTGATCTATTGATTTGGGTGTCCCTAATGTTTGACACAGTATCTGGGGTTTCCCCAGAGGTGAAGTTTAATAGCTCCATATTTTTTCTCCCATTCCTTAAGGGACTTGGCCAATACTTTTTTTTTTTTTGATTATCAATATCATTTTATGAAATTCTGGTGAGAATATGGAACAACTGGAATTTTCAGACATTTCTGGTAGGAATGCCAAATAGTACAATCATCTTGGAACACATTTTGGAAGTTTGTCACAAAGTTAAGCATATACTTAGCATATGGCCTAGAAATTCTAGTCCTTGGTATTGAGGAGTGAGGAGTTACGTATACATTGCTTTTTCTTTTTTTTATTTTTAACTTTTTTTATTGTATAGTATAACATATGTACAAAGCAAAGGAATAAAAAAACAATAGTTTTCAAAGTACACTTCAAGAAGTAGTATAGGACAGATCCCAGAGTTTGTCAAAGGTTACCATACAATCCTCTCATATTTTTCCTTCTAGCTGCTCCAGAATATAAGAGGCTAGAGGGCTTAAATATTTTTTTATCATCACAATTGACTTTTCCTTCTTTTTCTGTGAAAAATAACATGTATACAAAAAAAGTTTTGAATTTCCAAGCACAACACCACAATTAGTTGTGGAACATATTTCAGAGTGTGACATGGGTTACAATTTCACAACTCCCTCATGAAATTTTAATAACACAGATATACTGTACTTCTATGTATGTACCATCCATATGTCTTTTTTTTCATATATATATATATAAGGAGTAATACTTTTAGCCCCCAAGAACCAATTTTAACTCCCTTGGGACAAGGTTGCCTCCCCTTGAAAATTAGGCTTAGTCACAAAAGCACTATGAATGTATGAAGAATTGAGTCACTTAAGAACATTCACAGGCTTACATATTTGGGATGATAAAATCTGCATCATTTAGTTTGCTTAGAGGTAAGTGAGAATCAGAGAGGCCAGGGATGCTCCAAGATCAAGGAATTCAGCAGAACTGTCCTGACTCCTGCTCCAGCACTCCAGCTGGATTATTGATAGGATCAGTAAATGTATAGTCTTTCAATACACACTAAATCTTACACCTATTGCCTCCCTGAACTCAACAAGATAGTAATACCACACTGGGAGAAGCTGAATTCTACTCAGTAGCAAATGACATCAGTTTACACCCCATCTCTTACTTATATCTTTTGAAAAGCAGAATATATGAGTTTTTTCTTGCTGCTGTAACAAATTAGCACAAATTTAGTGGCTTAAAACAATGCATATTTACTCTCTGGAGTGTAGATATTCAAAATGTGTCTTATGGGCTAATATCAAAGGGTCGGCAAGACTCTCTTTCTTTTGGAGACTCTGGAGGAGAATCTATTTCTAGTTTCCAATTTCTTGAGTCTCTACAGGATGCCTGCCTTCCTTGGCTTGTGCCCCCCTCCAGAACTGCATGACTCCAACCTCTGTTTCTGCCATCATTCTTTCTCTGACTCTGATCATTTCTCCCTTTTTTTATGGGAACCCATGTGATTGTATGAAGTTCACTTGGATAATACAGAACAATCTCCCCATATCAAAACCCTTAATTTAGTCACATTTGCAAAGTCCCTTGTGTCACATTCACAAATCTATGGATTATGACACAGACATCCTTTGGGGGCCATTATTGAGCCCACCACAGAGAACAATGTATGTAAAGGAATCAATTCATCCAGGTTTTCTTGAGACTGCCCAGTTTTAAGACTGAAAGTTTTTCATCCCAGGAACACCCTCAGGCCCAGGAAATCCAGATTACTTGATCATGCTAATCACAAGACAGAATGAAGTAAAAAGATTACACTTATTGGAATGGCTAATGGCTTGTATCCTGCTTTTTGACTTGGACTACTTTGGCTCTTCAGTTGGATGCTTCCCTCTCCACCTCACACTTCCTGTTCTAGACATATCCAGCTATTGGTAGTTCTTCAGCAAATTCCTGCTAATTCATATCTCTGTGCCTTTTCCTTGCCAGTCCCTCAGTTTAGTGTTTCCTGTTTATTTCTTCAAATGGCTAACTCCTACTCACTTAAATACTGCACAGAATAAACCGCAGGCACTTATCAAACCCTTATACCACTTATAAAGCCACAATTACAAGTTTACCCCCCTAGACTGTGAACTACATCTATAATTCAAGGTATAGCTCACATTCTTTTCTGTTGCCATAGTGTATTTTACATGTCCCTGGCAGGTATATGCAATTCAGAAAATGTCTGCAGATGTGAACTGGAGCGCAGTGTGCATAAATACTTGTATGGTAAGATAGATGGATGGGTGGATAGCTGTATGGATGTATGGGTGTATGGGTTTACATATAGACTGATGACTAAGAACTATTAGTATATTGATGTAGTGTCTCATACCCTAACAGCATCTAGACAGAAAGCAATTTATGTTTAACTTGAGTTGCTTTTGTATTTCAGCTCCAATAGGGAAAAATGAAAGACCAAATAGATGGGAATTGTGATAGTTAGGTTGAGGTGTCAACTTGGCCAGGTGGTGATGCCTCGTTGCTTTGTTGTTGTGGACTTAAATCATCAGCATGTGAAATTCATCTGTGGCTGATGACATCTGTAGTTGGCTAAAGGGAGTGCCTTCCACAATGAGTGACATTTAATTTAATTAGCTGGAGGTTTAAAAGAGAGAGGTCAAAAGAAAGCTCAGCAGCTCAGCATGGAGCTGGAGCTCAGACCCAGAAGCTTGGAGATGCAGAAAGGAATCACCCTGGGGAAAGCTGTTTGAACCCAGAAGTCAGGAGGGAAACCCAGCAGACATCCACCATGTGCCTTCCCATGTGACAGAGAAAGCCAGAGGAAATCCAGCTACTTTTCCTCTGAAGAACTATAAATTTGTAACTAAATAAATCCCCTTATTAAAAGCCAATCCATCTCTGATGTGTTGTATTCTGGCAGCTTTAGCAAACTAAAATGGGAAGGGAAGATTAGGGAAGGAAAAGAAAGGGAAAGAAAAGATAAATGCACTGGTGGCTCTTAACCTGAATGACATGCCACATAAAGCTTCAGATCCCTGAGGTGGGATTGTTCTGGAATTCCAGAGGAAAAGGCATGTAAGCCAGGCACAGACCTTGCCATTGGTCAGCCCTTTTAAATTAACATTTCTCTAGCCCAGACCCATACCAGGAAGAGTTGTCTCTAATACATTTTAATCTTGGAGTTTTATGATGATATTTTTCAGCCCCAGAGAAAAAGCCACTTCTTTGTATGCCCTTCTCTCATACCAGGAAGCCGTCTTACATTATTTTTGACTGTGAAGGCACTAAGTGTTTCTTGGCAGCATGCAATTCTGGAGCCCAGCCTCTTCCGGAGTTGGAAGGGCTCAGGGATTAGGGATCAATGAGTTCAGTTATAATGTGGGATTCCCATTCTTTCCTGGTGCCAACTTGGAGAAAGGCATGAGGACTTTGAATTTCCATTTGCCCAGATAAGACTGAACTGACTCCTGAATACTCAGAAGTAAATACTCCCTATGATCTTTCTCTTTCCATTACTGTCTCACTGCCAGCAAGAATATAAACTGAATATAGGAGGATTCAGTGTGGAGGGGCGGTTCTTTGGCATCATCAACTTTTGATACAACCATGAACTCTATGTCTTCAACGACCTGGTTCCCTCATGTTCAGTTTGAGGGGACTCACCAACATCTTAGGTAGATTAAACTTCAAGTCATCAAATATTTTAGGTGGTGAATCTACCGAATGTCTGTTTAGGGGGACAAGGCAAAAATGTTTAGGTTTCTCACAAATCATGAGCTTCCCTGGGGCATCCCTTAATCTAGCCCTTGTAAGGTGGAAGTAACAACATGTAGCTGGTCTTTGGCAGGGTGTAGCCCAGTACTGAATCTGTCACATCCCATCCTTGTGCTTGTGAAAGAGTCCTGCCCCCTTTCTGAACCTTAATTTCTCTCTTGGTGCAATGGTGTGAAATTTAGACTGGATGATCTCAAAGGGTCCTCCCTGAGCTGGCATTTTAACATTCTGGAATGCCTGGGTCTGTTTAATGTTGTTCTGGATTAATTGCACTCTAGCTTTTAATCTAAGTCAATAGATAAGTTTAAGAAATACACTTCTTATACCCATGCTGTGAACTGTTAATGAAAATTGTCTGCCTGGATCCTGGCTTTGGTTATGAATCAAACTATGCCCCCTGTATGCACAGTAATGATTGTTTATGGTGGCCATATGTCTTGGGCTTCCTTGGACAAGCCTTGATTTCAAATATTCAGTCTCATTGTCAGACCATAGGTCAGATCACATATCCTGATTTTTGATTTGGGAAATATGGTCACCATATGGCAACTGCATCTTCATCACTGTGGCACAGAATCTTGTCTTCATCATCTTGCAAAAGTTCCCAGACTGATGGGACCGCCTCTCCCCTGGGCTCCCATTCTCATTGCTTCAAAGCCTCTGCCTCCATTCTAGCATTTTCATGCTTGTGTCCTGCAGTGGGCATGTGGGCCTCTAACAACAGGCACCGTGTTTGCTTCATCCCTGTATTCCCAGCACCAGTTATGAATAAAATAAAAGCATTGTTTAGGGATACATTACATTATATATTTCAAATCTTTCTGAAATGTTAGGAGTTCACGTTTTTAAATAAAAGCAGGGCACAAATAATCTTATACTGATTTCCTTTTTTTTTCATCCAAATAATCTTTTCAGACCTTCCAAAAGCTCTAAACTGTTATAGGCTATTTGCTGGAAGGGTGAAGAGCCTAGAAGCAGATTTTTCTAGCTATATGGGATTCAGTTCATCCGTGGCCAACAAACTGAGACATCAGGAGAGAGAATCCACATCTTAAATTTGGCAGGAGTGTTTGGAGCCAGTTCTGCAATCATAGACTCCTTTGCAAATATAAATTTAAATTTAAACTGCTCAGTTGTTTTGGGAACTACAGAAGGAAAAGGCTGTGAGAGAAAGAGGACCATCTTATGGCCCTTGGAAAGAAGATTCTGTCATCTATCGTGTATTTCTTTTTTGTTGGCTTCCTTTAGTTAGTGCTAACTCTCATCTTTTGGCACCTTCTCTTCTTAGTTTTTCTAGCTCTAAGCTCTCCTCCTGCCTATATTCTCCCTTACAGCATGGTAAGCTTTTGGTCCATCCTTCTCAGGAACTTCTGATTATATCCAGGTTGGTATTCATGTTCCTTAGCATACCATTCAAGGCCACCTGTGATTTGATTTCCATCCATCAGGCCACACCTCAGCTCTTCACATCACCTATTTACCAATACCTCTTATCTCAGTTAGTTCAGAAACACAGATTTTGTTTCAGACATCTCAACTGCTTGCTTATCCCCCAAAAATGATCCAACTTTCTCATATCTCTGAGTCTTTACACAAACTTTCTCTCTCCCAGGATGTGCCTCTCCTCATATACCTCGGCATCCCTTGTTTGTCTTTCAAAACCTTCTTCATCAGCTCTTTTACTGTGAAAGTGGCTTTCACCCCGTGAGCCTAAGAAGAGGAGGAGGAGGAGGAGGAAGGAGGAGGAGATGATATTAAAGCTGCACGTGTGTTCAGCAGGTAGTATATGCTAGGTGCTAAGGGTTTTGTACATCTTACCTGCTTTTACATTTTACAGCAGAAAAAAAAATGCAAACTTAGATATATTTGGAAGGCAAATTAACCTCAAGATCCAACATTTAGGATGTGACCAAACCAGGCTTGAGGCTTAACGTCTGTCTGACCCTCAAGCCTATGGTCATAAACACTATACCCCTCTCGGGCTTGGCCAGGCTGGCTGAAGGTCACTCAGTATCTCATAGAGCTCTCTTTTATTGCATATGCCTTGTATATGGATCTTCTCAGGGGGGAAGGGCATCCGTGAGTATCTCTGGGACAGGGTTCCTACCCTATAAGTCTATTCCTTGTTAGCACTCTTAGTCCCTGAGACACGGCTGATATGTAAGCAAAGTTTGCTAAATGAAGGGGTACAAAAACACTCTTTCCTATGACTTTATTTTGACCAAAAGAAAACTTTCCAGGAATATATATATATATGGTTATATATATATATACTCTCCACCAAGATCTGTTCATATATTCACAGCTCACACTGCAAAGCAGACGCTATTATCTTCAGGCAGGAAAATTAACCCATGTTTTTCTTCTGGTAAGAACATAAACAGAACCCACCATGACACTGAACTGAGACAGAAATTCTGTTCCCAAAGGACATAGGCTAATGGCGAAATCCACAGACCTCATACCTTTAAATGATTCAGTGTCTAGAAGATGAAAATGTTGAGTTCAACACACACATGCACACACACACACTCACACACAGAAGTCATAACTAATGGAAACACAGTTTTTTATATGATTAGAGGGGCAGTTTTACTGGTTTGGGGGTCTTGCTTTGTCCTTTGCTTGAGCTTAGCACTCAAAGATTGACCAAGAATCCAATCTGATGGAACAAGAACTCTTATGCAGTGAACATACTTACATCAATCAGTGAAGGGCAAAAATGAACTGCCTTCAATCTGGTCTACATCCTCAAATAGAGGATATTGGCAACTTCTTCCTGGTTTGGTTTGGGCAATGTTTTATCCCAAGACTTGGTACTGGATCTGCCAATATAGAGTGGCCACTTTAACGAAAACATTGTTTCCAACATAAAACAAGACTTCTCCCACCTTCCTCATTTTCCTGCAGAGCACAAGGTTTGCCCATAGTCCTAAAGGTTTTCTGGGATCTGATTCAGTTACCAGCCAAATGGCCCCTTTAGATGTACAAGCTGTTCAAGACAATGCACTCAAGACCAGGCTCTGCCACTCCAGCTTCTGGCTCCCCAGGGGCCCCTTGGCTCCACCTTCTTCCCCTTTTAGAAGGTTTACAAGCCGAAAAATCAAAACAGACCTGCTAACTGCCTACTATGTGTTGATCACTATGCTAGGAGAAATAGAAGATAAGAGTTTTATAACAACAAATAGAATCACAAATATAAACTAAGATATGAAATAACTAACAGATAAAAAGCACCTCATATTAAGTCATGGGTTATATGAGTCCCTCTTAGAATTTCAGGAAGGAGAAAGGCTTCTGGAAGAAGGGCTTAAGTAAGCTCTGTAGGCATAAGCAGAAAAGGTTGCATGAAAGAGGCAGAACAGGACATGAAAGTCCACAGATCTGTCCAAACAGAGAGATGAGAGATGAAGAAGCACCCAGATCGGAAGAATATAAAAGGATGTTTGGAGGAATAGTCCTTAATGTGCAGCCCTCTCCTGATCCTTATTATACTGTGTTGCATTTACAGTCCACCGTCACCTCTCATCTCTGGACTATGAAAACCTTTAAAATATGGTTTATTCAATACCACTACTGGTTCTGCCCATAGCAGCTTCTGTTCATTAAATGGAAGCATCAAGTAAGGGCCGAATCAACAGATGAGGTGGTTGACTCTTTGCTGTACTGCTTTTACATGTCTTATCTTGTTGAACCTTCTCACCAGTCTGGGGAGAGACAGGGGAGTGTCAGCATGGAGTCCAGCACTGAGCCTAAGTTCTGGCATCCTTTTGGCCTTGGCTTTAATTTTGACCAGCTAACTGTGTAAGCCCAGGCACGTCATCCTCTCTGGCCAAAGTCTCTGCATTTCTTTAGGTGTTGAGTTAGAGAAAATATATTTACACTGACATGTAGTAGGTGCTCAATAAGCAGGTGATACTATGACCTCCTTGTTTTCATGCATGTTGCCTGGGTTGTAGCAGCTACCTACAGAAGTCCAATCCTGAATTAGAATCAGTAATGCTAGTGTCAAATGGTGTTCTTCATTGATTGCAATGTTAATAGCTACTTTTTCTTATGATTGTTATTCAGTGAGTACCTAATATACGCTGGTACAATGCAAATTATTTTGCTCATTATGATATTTACTCCTCACAACATCCCCATTAGGCAGAAACTAGCACTGGCCTCATTTTATAGATGATGTCATGGAAGCATTGAGATTTGAAAAGACTTTCTCCAAGGCCACTCAGCTATGCAGTGGCCTGCAGATACACAACTGTCTGACTAACAGCCCTCGGTCTGGTCTATTCATTACCCTTTAGCATATATGAGAAATTATCTTGATATCCCCAAATAGAAATGATTCCCTCCTTTATAATTCTGCTTTAGATCTCTGTCTCATATGCTAACTTCTACATATGTGTATTAATGTCATAGTTTTTTTAACCTGTTTTTTTCTCAGTCCATGGTTGCAAAGATCCTGGATGCAGACGTGCAATACAACTTCTCTTGCATTTGCTTTGTCCAGCATTGTGTATGGCACAGAGGAAGAATTCCTGGATGCTTATCATTTGAACTTACCCCAGGTGTTCTCGGATAAAATATGCCATTTTTATATTGACACATCTAAGGGCAGTTTGGTGATCAACCAAAAAAATTCAATGGTCCACCAAACAGGGTTTTTTTTTTTCCTTTAATCTATCACGGCAAAATGAAGCAAGGGCTTTTGCAATAATGGGATTGCATTTGTAATTTATTCCATTACCCCTTTATCTCCAACACATACAAATACAGCATGAAAGAGATAAAACATTCTCATCTCTCTCCTTTGTGTGTGTGTGTGTGGGGGGGGGGGGGTGGTACATGGTCCGGGAATTGAACCCGGGTCTCCCGCATGGAAGGTGAACATTCTACCAGTGAACCACCCTTGCACCCCCATCTCTTTTTGACATGCCATTTAGGATAAGAAATGTCATGATTACTTACAGTTGGAAGCATGGTTTTCTTACACATGTAGATTCCCTTACATGGCTTCCATGCAAATAAGTAGCTAATCCAAAATCGAACACCCAGTCACCATCCCAGCAGCATTGTCAAGAGCAGCGCCTTGGACAGAAGAAGTCCTGGTGGTTCTCCAGCTCCCAACTGGCTTTGTGGCTTCGGACACACCTCTTCACCTCTGGGTCTCCTGTTGCTCTTCTGTAGGGTCCCATCACCTTAGCGTAGTTTGACTAATTTCCTTTCTTAGAGCTGACCAATCTCTGGGGCATTGGTAGCAGGTGGTTCTATTCTTTTCAGTTCAAGCTATCAATAGGCTGTAGAAATTCAGAGAATGGACAAATGTCAATAGTTGAAGTGACTAAAGGCTACTCAGGAACTCTGCCCTCTCTGTCTGACTCTCTCAAATATAATGAAGATTTCTCTTTACTAAACAGAAAGAAAATTAGCCTAAAACAGAATTACACCCCTCAGGAGAGGAAAAAACAAAGCAAGAGCAAAAAAAAAAATGTTGTAATAATACAACATTAATTGAAATAAGCAGGATATACAATTGTTTATTCAGTGTGATCTCAAATATGTAAAGCAATATTTGCTGGGAGAACGAAGTACAAAAAGATGTTAAGTGTTGTTATCTCTGGATGATACAATCATGGGCAATTTGCATTTTCTTATCTATTCAGGGGTTTCTAAATTTTCTATAATGAAAATGAATTCCTTTCATAATTATAAAAAGTATATATATTCAATCACACACACACACAAATACACAGAGCTGAGGAGAAGGACAACCCTGTGCGTTATGAACCAGGTCAGCATTTTTGAAGGAAAACATACTCAAACTAAAGAACACAAATAGAAAAGTAGAGAAATGAGCTTTTTAACACATAATTAATATATATCCTGTATATCACCAGGCACTGAAGACCTTCTCCACCCCAGCCTTAGCCTTCAGCCTCTCAAGTCCTGATGGCTTGTCATGATTTGAACAATGCTGAGGTGTCCCTTTGGGCCTAGTTCCCCAGCCTGCCCACTTCAAAACCTCTCAACCCAAGCAGCTACGTCAGCCGTGGAAGCACAGAGCTTAAAGAGCAGGCTGTGACTCCCCACCCCATAGTGCGAACTGTCAGGTCACAGGGCAGCCAGAGCCGTGCTTCGGAACACCTGGGAGGCTGCGGACGCTCCTATGGGGCATTTCCAGGTGTGGTGGAATGGAAGTAGCGTTGCTTCTTAGCAAATACCAGAGCTCATGAGCAAGGATCAGGGCTACAGTACTGGGGAAAGCAACCCTTTCTGCACCTTTTGTCTTCCAAGGATAGTTGTGAAGTTACCACTGATCAAGAGCATCCAATTAATTTTGTCACTGGTTTGATATAACAACCAACATGGAAATCAGTTCCTTCAGCTTCCTTCTTGCCCATAAGTCATGCCCAAAGGTCTACAGCCTATATTCATGTGGTAACACAGACCTGGAAGAGGGATTTATTTGCCAAATCACTGCTCTGTTACCTCCAGCCTTCTCCCTCCCTCACCAGCAAAAACCTGCAAGGACTGGGCTGAAGTTTGGGCTGGAAACCTCTACCCAGTATTATGGCTGAGATACACAGAGGATCAGGATTTCAACACCAGGTTGATTCCCAGAACCAGGGAGGGTTTTTGACTACCTCAAACTTAGAGGCACCAGGAAAGTGCTGGAGCCTGGGCACAAGCCCTCCTGCCTGTACCCTTCCCTGGTGTACTCCAGTCTGATTTGTGGCAATGCGTGACTGCATCAGGCCTCACACAGCTGAACAGTGCTGGAAGCCCCCACCAACACATTCCTGGTTTCAGCTTCACTTTCCCTGCCTGGTTCCTATTAACGCTGTGGGTTTCCAAGCCTTACTGGCAGAAACTCTGGCTGCAGAGGATGACTGCACAGGGCCATCCAGCTGCCAACCAGGTCACAAATAAACAAGACTTTTTGGAGTCATGTTTATGGCTTGGACACTGAACTGTTTACAAAAAAAAAAAAGAAAAAAGAAAAAAATAGAAACAAGAGCAAAATCAAAAACCTTGGAAAGCATGAGACTGGACATATGCTCCTTTATTCAGGGACAGAAGTCAGGCAGATTGAAAGATGTATTTGTTGGTAAACTTTGGCCTCTTTAATTTCCTGCTATTAAAGTTGCATTTCAATGGTGCCCTTTTGTGGAGGCATCCCTTTCAGCATCTTCAATAGACTGCTGAAGGCGCCCTACAAATAATGAGAAGCACACCTGATGGGGTGGGTTGGAGCGATCCCTGTCCTCTCTCATGGAACAGGGTGTAGGGCAAGAGAAGGTTCTGAAACTCTGGCCACAGAGAAGTTGAGTTTATCACTTGAGGTCCTTGGTCAGATATGCCCTGAGCTAGCTCAGCTGGATGGGAAGACTCCCTGTCACCCCACCTTGGGCTCCCCGGCTCTCTCACATGTTCTCCCAGGAGCTAAGAGCCTCATTATACAGTGATCTTCTCTGAGGGCCCTGTCAAGCTCCACCATTTTTCAAGCCTTCAGGTGCAAGATCAAGAGAAAAGGTAAAGTCTGAAAATGAGGGTCTGATGCATTGAAATTGCTTTGTTCAGGACCTTCGAGTTGGTTGTTTCCCAGTCCACCATCTACATAGTCTGCAGTACTCAAAGATTTCACTCTTTTGCAATAAGGCTGGATCACTTTGTAGGGGTCCCTGGCAGGTAAAAGAGTCTGAGCTAAGCCTTTCTGAGTTTATTTTCACACACCCAACTTCATTATCTAATCCATTCATTCTTTGTCCACTCATTTATTTAAAAACATCTATGGAGTATCTACTATATTTTAGGAACTGTGTTTGAGGTTGTCTATACAGAGATAACCAAAATTTGACCTGGCAAGGGGAGAGAGTTTTGCAAATCCATGATAGACAGAAACTAGCTCTCATGAAAATGAAATTTTAATGTAATAAACGTAAGCAAAAACCACACATTATACGGTGTGGTAAGTGCTGCAGTGAAGTTGTACTCTGGAGACATAGAAAAGAACTGTATCTTGGTTGGTCAGGGATTTCTCTAGGGATTTCTCCAGGGAAGTGAACTGAGTTTTGAAGGGTGATTAGGAGTTTTCTAGGTTAAAAATAGAAGATGTTCTGGGTCAATAGAACAGCACATGCAAAGGCCCCAAAGGAGAGACTGAATGGTACATATACTGAACTTGGTTGGAACATGGATGTGATGTTGGAAAAGAAAACAGAGACATGATCATGAAAGACTGACAGTATTATACTAAAGAATCGGTCATTTTTCCCGAAGAGAAGAAAATCCTTGCATGCTTAAAAAAGACGTACCGTGAAGTGTAGTTTATAATTTTCCCCCTGGTAGCAATGAGCAGCACTAGATGGGCTGGAAGGAGGCTGGAAGCACCAAGTCCAGGTAAGAGGCTAAGTGCTAAGAGATGGGGCAGCCTGGGAGTGAATGAACAGCAAGAGATATGAAAGAGTCACAGTCAGTCAGTGGGACAAGGAGGGTGTTTATCCTATGGGAGACAACGTAGCTGAAGATGCTTCTCTCCTGAATGGCTGGCAATGTGGTGGTCCCATTCCCAGAGGATGAGCATCCCAGTTATGTGTTAAATGAAATATGGTCTTCCCTATTTCCACCACACTGGCCGGGAGGTGCAGGCTGTCAGTGCCACTGCCTGCGGGGCTCAAGAAGTCATTTGCACACTCCTTGGTAATCTGGATCGCATCCATTGCTGCTTTCCCTTCACTTTGAGAATAAATGAAAAACTCGACTGCTCCGGATGCCAGATTTGTGTTCCTGTGTTAGGAAATTGTTTTTTCTTTTTTGCATCTGTGTGTACGTTAAACAGCAAGAAGAAAGTCGTGAAACTCAAGGAGTTTCCCCAAAAGTAAATCAATTTGCGGTTGAATGTGCTGTGGAATTTGTTTGCAAACCTACGAGAGCGAAGCGAGCTTAAAAAAGATGCAGTTGGATGAGACTGCAAAGTTTTGGAAAGTTCTTTGAACACATGTAAACATGATATGTGTAAGCAAATGTTTAACTTGCCTTTTTTACTTCTAAAAATTATATTATGAAATCAGACGTCTGTGACTTCTTAAGAATGTCAAATCAGTGTATTCCTTCAAAATAGATAATTGCCTAGTACTGCTCAGCTTCCAGACTTTGGGGCTTGGGAAGGCTGGGTTTCCAGCCTGACAGTGAATAAAAGCTTGTTTGAGAAGTTGATTTGCATAATGCAGGTGGGGTAGACAGACGTGATCCCTGGGCTCTCAGGGAAGAGGTGGACCTGCCAGATATAGACAACCTGTCCTCTGGAGAAGGAGAAATCAAGTCCCTTACCTCCTTACCCTTCCTGCAGACAACAGCACAATAGTTTCTTTCCCTGCTCCCTCCTCCCCCATCACTTGCCCTTTGATGGTGTTTTAGTTTGCAAAAGCTGCCAGAATGCAATATACCAGAAATGGATTGGTTTTTATAAAGGAAATTAAAATTTTAAGCTACAGGTAACAATTCTAAGGCCAGGAAAAGGTCCAAATTAAGGTATCAACAAGAGGATATCTTCTCAGAGGAAAGGCAGTGGGCATCCAGTTCCTCTGTCACATGAGAAGGCACATGGTGACATCTGTGTTCCTTCTCTACCAGTTTCTGGTTTCAAACAGCTCTCTCAGCTCCTGTTTCAAGTGGTTTCTCTCTAAGGGACTGTGGGCCCTCACTTCACTTCTTCAGGGCAGACACTGGGTTTTATCTTTTAGCCTAGCATCTCCAAGCGTCTGTGCCTGATTTCTGCTCTCTCTATCAATGCTGGGTTCTCTTTTTCTCCAAGAGCTCTTTGAAGGATGCCAGTAAACTAATTAAGGCCCACTTTGAGTGGACAGGGTCACATTTCTATCTAATTAAAAATGTCCCACCCAAACAATAAGTCTGCCTCCATAAGATTGGATTGCGACTAAAAGACCATGGCTTTTCTGGGATATATAACAGTTTCAAACCAGCACTGATGTGAAGGACTAGCAATTCAATCCATCCTAGGGAAGGATCCTGCAAAATGTATTTGATCTGATAGTTGTGTCAGCACCGCTTTAATGCTCTGCTTTCTGAGAACCAGGATTGAAGCATCTAGAATTAAACTGCCCTTCTTCTGGTGCCAAACAAGATGGAATTTGCCAGATTAGTATTTATGAGCACTGTTGACGTGTGGCAGGGGTCATCTGATATGGCAACTCTTCCATTGTCCCTCTGAGAGTTCATCACAGTGGTTTGGAGGCAAAGATGGGAAGATATGCTGGATATGTCAATATTGCATGCTCACACATGCAATTAGGCTGTTATTACTAGACACTTATTTAACAGCAGGCCTGGAAAGACATCCTCTGGAACCATTACAGGGCTTTTTCCAAGAGCCTGTGGTCCCTCTGAAGTCAACAGAATATTGTCTGGCCACCGTCCTGCATTCCAAGAGCCTCTTCCCACCCCTTGAAGCCCAAGCCTCTCTTCTGTTAATGCTGATGGCAACACATGTGCATTTCTAGGGGAGAGAGGACCACAGAATGCTTTATATGCAAGTAGGCATTAATGTGACACCCTGGGTGCAAAACGATGTCAGTGGGACCATGTTAATGCATATGCTATTGCTCCCAAGTCCAATTAAATCAAAGGGTTATTGTTATCTTATATTATCCATAACAGATGTACATATGACAGATTATTGGGAAAGCAATTTGCAGTGTTGCACATTATTTATCCTCAATTTATTAGCTGTTTGCTGTTGCTTTGGAAAGGTAGTTTTATATTGAAGATAATCTCACGTTAAAAATATGTATATTGAGGGTGCACAGGTGGTTCAGCGGTAGAATGTTCGCCTTCCATGCAGGAGACCCAGCTTCGATTCCCGGACCATGTGGCACCCCCTTCAAAATTAATATGTATATTTATCTTTGATTTGGGAACTGTAAAATCTGTCATTTTCCAAGAGACTGAGGTGGGAGGGGGGTGTTAAAGCATCTTTAGGATTAAAATAAATATCTTTGCCACCTATTGTGTCTTTGGTGCGGTAATTTTTGTTCTAGGCACTCGATTTACGCATTCGTCAAATATGAACACATCACTGCCAAATAAATGCTGAAGACACCAGCTGAGTAGGCTGTAGCCTTTGTCCTCAAGGAGCTTACATTCATTATCTGAGCTTTCCCTCTCTCCCTCCCTCCCTCTCTCTCACTTGGGCACGCGCTCACGCAGAATTAATGAGAAATTTCAGATTATACTTGGGTTATAGATGATACTCTGAGAAGTGAATCAACTTAAAACCTCCCAGGTAGTAAATAGAAGTATGGGGTAAAAGCCATTGTGCATTTCCTCTTGAGGACCGAGATGTAAATAAATTACTGATATGGTTAGTATTTCTTCCTGGTTGCATTCCTTCTGCCTCCAGCCTTCCACTCTTTAATCAACAAGAGAAGATAAAAGGATGGTGTTTTTATTGAGGACATCACCCATCTTGAGGAGGTCTGTCCCAATTTTGGAATTCCAAGCGGATAGTCACCTGTCTGTAATGAATATTTTTTCAGTTTAAAAACTAAAATTATAAAGGAGTTCCTGGAGGTAAAATGAGTAGGCTTGTTAGACAGGTAAATCTGGGCTGGTAAATTTGAGAGAGGGGATTTTTTCATGTCTTCAAGATTAAGAATCATATCCCACCCCCACCCCCCATAAAATAGGAATAATATCAGCATCTATGAGGCTGAAGAATCCTGCAAAGTCCATTGTACAGAGCCTGCACCTCCCATATTGGTTGGTGATGGAGACAATGACTATACATGGTAGATGAAATTCTCCAATGCTTTTTCTCTTTTGGCTCACACCAGAACCTTGCTAGAAAGATGATTATTCTCCTATTTTTCAGATTTCTTGGCAGAAGAACGGGAAGTAACTTCTCTGGAAAGAGCATACCGGGGAATCCAATCAAGATCTTCTGTCCTCAATTCTGTGCTCTCTCCCTCCACTCTACCACACTCTAAAGCAGTGCTCTGCTGCAGTCGGCGAGTCATTGCAAGTACCTCTTCCCAACTCCACCTTCTGGGAGGTCAGGTGGGTAGTTTGAGATTGGATGATGGAGGAGTGTTTGTACTATGGAAAGAGGCGGACACTACACCTCAAGACTGCCTCTACTCCCCGAAAAGCGGGTTGTTCAACACTTACCAGCATGTCACTGGCCCTCTGCTTCCAGTCTTTATATGTTATCGAATGAAAATATTTCAATGTTTCCTGGTTATAGTTTGACTCCTTAAAGGAGGATACTCTTGACTTTTTGGCAATTTTAAACTGGAATTACCAAGTAAACAGCCTTCATGGAGGTTTAAAATGCACTGCCTCTGAAGGGCTCTTTAAGACCATGAGCTGAATAGGAAGACCAGCTCCAGGTCTCCTGGCCAGCAAGTACTGGTCTGTTATAGGATCAGCTTGTCCTTAAAATTTCCAGGAACCAGAGATCCCTTGTGCTGGGCTGGCTAGGGTCACAACCAGAATTCCTATTTCCTTACCTGAAGTGGCTGCATCATCTAGAGCAGGGAAATAAAGGGATTATTTCTGGTTGACATAATGAAGGCACATCAGCTCATAGCAGAAGAGCCTTCCATTCCAGCATTAAAGGACGAGAAGATGAGAAGGTGAGGGTATGGGAAAGAATGATATTGTTGCTGATGGCAGATCCATGGACTTAATTTTTTCATCATTAAAATCATTAGCACACGCACAAAACACCATTAGCAGCTGTTTTGGAGTTATGGACAGGGACTAGCTTTTGCCCCTTATGAGATTTATAGTCTCCTACACAAGCAAAGGGCATCACAAGTGAACCTGGAACAAAAATACATGGAAAAAATATACTCTTATAATATATACTCACAATATATTAAAAAGAAACAACAATAAAAACAAACAAAAATGCTCCAGTCGTTTGGGTTTCAGGGTTTGGTCAGGGACCACAAGCTTTGGGCAGCATTTGCTGTTTCTTCTAGCAAGAACCAGAAACAGGTACTAGAAGATAAATTAAATCTTTTTTATCTCCTCCAATATAGAATCCTCCCTACATACACACACACACACACACACACACACACACACACACACACACACATTTTCTCTAAATAACAGCATTAATAAATTTTTCTCAACAACCAACAACAGAAAAGTTAAGATAGGTTGTCTGAAGAAAAAAAATGGAATAATTTTGTGTCAAAAGGCAATCTAGAGGATACAGCTTTCATGCTGAGATTTGTGGAACTGGAGGCTTTTCTTGGCTTTATTAAAACAAATGGAATGGAAATTCTGACATCAAACTGTTCTGGAAACAAACAAACAAAATAATGAGGACATATGGTTTCTATAGTGTGCTATATGTAGCACTCGTACATATTTTAACTGGATGAAATCAAGTCACATGTTGCTATTATTGCCAATTATTATTGTTTTTATGATAAAAGTAACAATAGTTTTAATTTCAAAATCGTATCAAGAGGAATTTCTTCTTGTAGACCACAGTAGACTTTCTTCACCTAAGTCCACTAATCACAACTCAGAGATGCCCCAGAATTCCCCTCTGAAAAACTGGTAGAAAGAAGTCACTTCTACCCATACTACTAAAGGTCAAACTTGAAAAAGCACAACTATCCAGAAAGTCACTAGAATCTTTGAAGCAAGAAAGAGAACTTCCTTTGACTCTGAGAAAAATGTGCCCATTTAGCTTCCTGCACCACTATATCCAGTCATCCAAACACATATTTACACATCTTAAAACACGACTTACTTGCCCAATCTCCTTTAATGGCTATGAAGGAGAATTAACCTTGTAGATTGAGCTCAGGCATTCCCAGTGCAGTTAAAAAAAGAACTCTGTGGTTTGGTTGTGCTGAAGCGATATTGCATAACAGTTAATGTAATCGTATTACAAGTGCCGGTATTAAAATCATATGCAAGATGAAAATCGGTCTGAACGGCAGCAACTAGGAAAAGACAAAGAAGGATCTGTGAGTTTGTCATGATCCATAAAGAAATTTTAGCAGGAAAAAATATTGACATGCACACTCAGTCACACGCACACATAGAGGGAAGGACCGATTAAACACAAAAGGGTATTTACAACGACCTAAGTGGGTTTCTCAACAAGCTTCTCTTCAGTTTTGTACTTTGTATAGTGTGTAAAGCCTCTTGGCCCCACAGGGCAGCATGTTAGACAGTGATGGTCACCTCCAAACTGATTTACCTGAACCCAGAACAAAGCCAAGTCTAGCCTGATGGTTGGGGATATTGTGCATTCATACATTAGCTGGGGTTTTGGCCAGGGAAGTTCTGGCAGGTAGCCGCTTGAGAGCCGGCAGCTTTCCTGGTGTGGTCCTGGTTTTGGTTGGCAGTCTAACTCTGCTATTTTATACACTCCTGTGGTAGGGATTAAGTCTATCAAAACTCCAGGATTTCTTGTATCTCGTAATACACTGACACAGAGGCAGCCCCCTGCAATTCCTCCTTTCCCCCTCCTCCACATAAAGGAAAAGTCAGACTATTTTCAGTTCCCAGTACCTGGAATCTACTTCAAACACTCTTTCATGGGACCAGGAGCAAAGAACATCAAGTTTTACCCAGCAGCACTTTATACGAACCTGAAACCTTGCCTGTGTTTTCCATTTCCCCTCAAGGAAAGTGGTAAAGTTGCCAGAAGAGGACAGGGAGCAAATCGTGGTTTCTGATCGAGTTAATAACAGGAAGTGCCCAGTGGTGAAGGTCCTTCCAGCCTCAAGACTTAGAACAGAGTTGTCAGCTGGGAGCTGCAGCAGAAGCACCAGTTGTAATAGGGTAAGCATCTGTGGGTTATTTATTTTGGTTTGTTTCATTTTTAATTTGTAGAACTCTCCTTTACACTGACCATTCTACCAAATCTGGAGCTTATTTTGATGTGCTTTCTCCACCCCGCCTTTCAAGAAGCATGCACATTTCAGAGCAAACCACCCAGGAATATCCTTATTCCTAAAACAAATGGTCAACCTTCAAAAGAAGAGAACAATCTTGGTCTTAAATAAAGCCTGAAAATACTTTTCAACATAGCAAACTTTGGAGAGAATGGCTCAACCATGAGAAATGCTTTCCTATTTTGATGCAAAAGAAAAGGAAAGTATTTGCATTAACATGTTATGATGAACTGGTTCAACTGCTCTAGCAGTTTCCTTTCCTTTTCTTTTCTCTTCTTTTCTCTCTCTCTCTCTCTTTCTTTCTTGGAAATAGTCTCAGTGATGAGAAGGAATTTCCACCTATGCTTTCTGTTTTCCATGCATATATATAATTATGACTTTGTTTTTAAGACTTGTAACAGACCAATTAGCATGACTGTCTTATTAATTTCATCACTGGTCAATGGAGATTTAGAAATGGTTTTAATTAATGACTAGCTACTGCAGACTCAGCAAAAAGCAGAGCTTTTTATGGTGTGTGCATGTGTTTGTGTGGGGAGAAGGGTGAGCACTACATTTGTGGCAACTGCTTTCTGGATTTTATTATTTTCCCTCCCATTACACACTTTTCAGTACTCTGAAAAAAATGTAATGATTTCCTCTTAGATGACATCATTTTATGAAAGACCAAAGATTTGCAAACTTGAATTTAGCAACAGGAATTTCCAGTATTTATACACATATTAAAATGAATGAGAAGAATGCAGAGTAGTCAGACAACAGCAGCTTACTGATTTTTTCCTTCTTGACTTTCTTCTTGTCCTGTATATTAGTCAGGGTGCTCTAGAGAAACAGAACAAACAGAATATACATATATATACATATACAAGGTTTGTGTTTTAAGCAATTTGTTCACATAAATTTGTGGGCTGGTGTGGTAGTTAGATATGCTGGTTTGAAAGGAAGTATGCCCCCTAAGGAAAGCCATGTTTTAATATAAATCCCATTTCATAAAGGTAGAATAATCTCTATTCAATGCTGTGTGTTAGAAACTGTGATGAGATCATCTCCCTGGATGATATGATTTAGTTAAGAATGGTTGTTAAACTGGATTAGGGGATGACATGTCTCCACCCATTTGAGTGGGTCTTGATTAGTTTCTGAAGTCCTATAAAAGAGGAAACATTTTGGAGAATGAGAGATTCAGAGAGAGCAGAGAATGCTGCAGCACCACGAAGCAGAGAGTCCATGAGCCAGTGACCTTTGGAGATGAAGAAGGAAAACGCCTCCCGGGGAGCTTCATGAAATCGGAAGCCAGGAGAGAAAGCTAGCAGATGATGCCGTATTCGCCATGTGCCCTTCCAGTCGAGAGAGAAGCCCTGACTGTTCACCATGTGCCGTCTCACTTGAGAGAGAAACCCTGAACTTCATCGGCCTTCTTGAACCAAGGTATCTTTCCCTGGATGCCTTTGATTGGACATTTCTATAGATTTTTTTTAATTGGGACATTTTCTCGGCCTTAGAACTGTAAACTTGCAACTCATTAAATTCTCCCTTTTAAAAGCCATTCTGGGGAGGGCCACAGTGGTTCAGCGGCAAGAACGCTTGCCTGCCATGCCAGAGGACCCAGGTTTGATTCCCAGTGCCTGCCCATGTAAAAGCCATTCCGTTTCTTTTGTATATTGCATTCTGGCAGCTACCAAACTAGAACATTAGATTCAGTTGCCAACTTGGCCAGGTGAAGGCACCTAGTTCTGTTGCTGTGGACATGAGCCAGTGGTACGTGAACCTCATCTGTTGCTGCTTACCATCTGCAGTCGGCTAGGCGGCTGCCTGCTGCAATGAGTGACGTTTGACTTAATTGGCTGGGGCTTAAATGAGAGAGCACAACGTAGCACAGCCCAAGCAGCTCAGTATACCTCATCTCAACACTCACAGCTCAGCCAAGGCCTTTGGAGATGCAGAAAGAAATCACCCTGGGGAAAGTTGTTGGAACCCAGAGACCTGGAGAGAAGGCCAGCAGAGATCATCCTGTGCCTTCCCACATAAGAAAGAACCTCAGTTGAAAGTTAGTTGCCTTTCCTCTGAAAAACTAACAAAGTAAATCCCCTTTTATTAAAAACCAATCCGTCTCTGGTGTGTTGCATTCTGGCGGCTAGCAAACTAGAACAGCTGGCAAGTACAAGATTTGCAGGGCAGACTAGCATGCTGGAAATTCCAGTGGGGGTTGATAGTAGAGTCTTGAGTCCAAAATTCATAAGGGAAGCTATCAGGTTGGAAACCCAGGGAAGAGTAGATGATTCAGTTTTGAGGTAGAATTCCCTCTTCCTGGAAACCTCAGTTTTTGCACTGATGGCCTTAAATTGATTGGAAGACACCCATCCACATTCTGGAAGGTGAGTTTCTTTATTTAAAGTCAAATGATTGTAGATGCTCATCCCATCATGAAGTACTTCTACAGCAACATCTAGGCCAGTAGTTGACCAAACAATAGGTCACCATAATCTTGCCAAGTTGACAGAATGTTGACCATCACAACCTCTCTTTCTTTCTTCTTTCTCTTCTTCTACAAATACTTTAAAGCAATTTCTAAGTGACAGTCTGTGACCAGAATGATAAAACTAGTTAAACAGAAACAGCCTGTGGCCTTAAACATAAGGTGACAAGTAGTTAAGATAAAAGAGGATTCTCAAAGGATACATGGAAGAAGAGCACAGATGCAAAATGACGGAGTAGGAAGTTTACAAAGTACTCTCTCCGTTAAGAAAATGAAAAAGATGGAAAAAAGAGACTGGCATTAACTATATGGTAACCCTGGAACCAGAGCAGACATTTAAAATATCCACAGAGGTGCCAGATGAAGCAAGAGGCTGCTGATTCAGCTTTTATAAGTGAAAGCGTGAACTGGTGATCACCCTCTATTGTCCAGCTCTGCCCCAACAGCTGTGAAATGTCGCCAGTTGCAGCAGTGCTATGCGATTCCAGGAGCCGCTGAGCCCAGGACTGGAAAAACAAACTACCTCCTCTAAAAGTTAGAGTTGAGGGTCGAGGTCTGACTTGGGGATCAGCATAAAACCTGGCTTCAGTTTCAGTTCTGTGGGCAGCAGCACTTCCAGACTCCTACCAGCATCTCTCTGGACCTACAGAATATTGTACCTTCTTGGACTATTGTTTTTGTTTGTTTCTTTCTTTCTGCATGGGTGTTTCCTGGTCTGGCAGATCTCTGAGAGCACAGTATAGACTCTGGCCTTGGTTTCTGCCCTCTCTGCCTCAATGGTTTCCGGGGCTTACATCAGCAACTACTAAGACCTAAAGACCCAGTGCACTTTCTCATTGGTTGGGTTTCTTATTTCTCTTGCTTGAGTTGTTTAATCTGCTGGACCCCTGAGGGCCCATCAGAGATACTAACTTTCATTTTTCTCCAAAGCACCATCTTCTGACCTCGTGTCATCATCTTAGGGACATAGAGAGCCAGTGTACCTCTTTTTCTTTTTCACTGTTTGTTTATTTGTTTGGGTATATTCCCCCTCTCTGTTATATTTTTCAGTTTGGTGGATTCCTGAGGGATGAACAGGGACACTGGCCTAGGTTTTGATCTCTAAAACAGCAGCTTTTGGTTTCACAGCGGCACATAACAAAACCTTGAAGAGGAACTTTATTTTGTTTTCATTTTTTTTCTTTTTTGAGGGGAATAAGGGGGTTGTTTTATAGTTAGTACTTTTCCCCTCTTTCTTTTCTGCCCCCGTCTTTTCTTTCTTTACTTTTTTTTCTTGTTCTTAATATGAAAGACAAAAGAGTGGGAGAACTAGATTTCCAATGTGTCCACAAGATAATACTCAGAAAGTCCAGTATTTAACTAAAACTTACAAAATGTAGAAGAAGACAAGAAAGTTTGACCTATCACAGGAAAAACTAATTTAATGGAAAATGTCTGGAGGAGTGCTGTCTCTGGAATTACCAATCAAAGATCTTAAAGCAACTTTAAGAAACAGGATCAATGAGCTAAATGAAAATATGGACAAATAATTAAAAGAAACCAGGAAAATAATATATTCACAAAATGGGAATTTCAGTAATTAGAAAGGAATTATAAAGAAGAATGAAATGGAATTTCTGGGTCTCAAAAGTACAATATCTGAAGTGAAAACTTCAATAGGGGATTCAAGAGCAGATTGGAGGAGGAAGAAGAAAGGAACAATGAACTTTAAGACAAACCAATTTAAATTGCCCAGGTTGAAAAGCAGAAATTAAAATGAATGAAAACAAGGGAACAGAGCCTGAGAAACCAGTGGAAAACCATTAGGCTTATCAATATATGCATCATAGGAATCCCAGAAGGAGAAGAAAGAGATAAAGGGCCATAAAAAATATTTGAAAAAGAATGGTGGAGAAATTCCCAAATCTGGTGAAAGATATGAATATACAAATCCAAGATATTCAAGGAGTGCCAAGGAGAATGAAACCAAGCAGATCTTCACCAAGACACATTATAATCAAATTGCATTGCCAAGGACAAAGACAAACTCTTAAAAACAGAAACAAAGGAGGGATGTGTCACATATAAGGAATCATTAGAAAGATTAAGATCCAATTTGTCAGTAGAAACCATGGAGGCCAGAAGGCAGTAAAAGGACATGTTTAAAGTGTTAAAAGAAAAGAAAAAAGAAATTTGTTATCCAAGAATAATATCCTCAGGAAAATTAGCCCTCAAAAATGAGAGAGAGATTCAGACATTTCCAGACAAATGAAGACTGAAGAAGTTCATTACTACTAGGCCTGTCTTAAAAGAAATGCTAAAGGAGGGGACACTAAACAGTGTCTCAAGGCTGGATGAAGAAATAAAGATCTCAGTGTTAAGTAACAACATGGGTAAATATAAAAGTCAGTATTATTTCATTTTTCATTTGCAATGCTATTTTTTACTCCTTCTAAGGCTTAAAACACAAATGTATAAAATCAAGCATCAATCTTTGTTACTGGGCATACAATGCATAAAAATGTAATATGTGAACAACATAAAAGGAGGGATGGAGGATATATTTACTATGCAAATGTAGGCCATTGAGATCAACACAAACTGAATTGTAATAGATTTAATATGCTAAATGCAATCTTCTTGGTAATCAAAAAGAAAAAAAATATTAAAAATCTACACAAAAAGAAAGGAGAAATGATTCAAAGATGGCTTATTATAGAAGAGCATCTAAACTAAAAGGAAGACAGTAATGGAGGAAAGGAGGAAAAAAAGGTATACAATTTATAACTGGTATAATGGCAGAAATTGTTAAGCAATTTCCCTAAATCATAAGTGAATAAACTGTCCAATCAAAAGGGAAAATGGTTACATAATGGATCCATTGGGGAATAGATAGAGGAAAATGTCCCATTTTATGCTGTATAAAAGAGATCCATATGGGATTTACAGATAAGAACAGGTTAAAAGTTAAAAGACGGACAAAAAAAATAGTTCATACAAATTATAATAAAAAAAGTGGTGGTTGGCTACATTAATATTAGGTGAAATAGCCTTTAAATCTAAAACTATTACAAGAGACAAAGAAGGATATAATATATTAACTAAAATCACTTTAGCAAGAAGATTTTATAATTATAAATATATATGCACCAAATAGTAGAACACCAAAATATGTGAAACAAATTTGACAGAATTAAGGGAGAATTAGACAGTTCTATAATTTAGAATTATATTTACATAATTTATATTTTATATTTTATTGTTATAATTTATATTTAGAACATCTACATAGAAGCTCAATAAAGAAGTAGAGGACCTGTACAACACTATAAACCTACAAGAGCTGACTGACGTATATAGAACACTTCATCCAATAAAAGTGGGGTATACATTATTTTCAAGGACACCTGAATCATTCCTTAGGATAGATCACATATTAGGGAATAAGAAGAGCTCGATAAATTTTAAAGGATCATAAACACAAACTGATTTCTCTGACCACAATGAAATAAAGCTAGGAATCAATAACAAAAGGAAAACTGTACAATTTACCATCATGGAAATTAAATTACACACTCTTAAAGAACCACTGCATTAAAGAAGAAATTACAAGAGAAATTAGAAAATACTCAGAGACAAATGATAGCAAAGACACACTGTACCAAAACTTATGGGATTCAGGGAAGGCAGTGCTCAGAGGGAAATTTATAGCTATGAAAGCCTAATTTAAAAAGAAGAAAGATCATGAATGAAAAACTTAACATGACATCTTGAGAAACTAGAAAAACAAAAACAAAGTAAACCCAAAATTAGCAGAAAAAAATGAAATCATTAATATTAGAGTATAGGTAAATGAAATAATGAACAGGAAAACAATCAGAGAAGAAACAAAAAGAGTTAAAGTTCTTTGAAAAAATCCATAAAATTGACAAACTTTGAGCTATCTAACAAAGAATAAAAGAAAAAAGATTCAAATAAATAAAATCAGAAAGGAAAATGGTGCTATAACAACTGACATTACAAAAATAAAAAGAATTGTAAGAGAGTATTATGAGCAATTATATCCCAGCAACCTCAATAATATAGAAGATAGGAAAAAAGTCCCAGAAATATATCAAGTACCAAAATTAAATTGAGAAATAGAAGATACTGACAAAACCTATAGCAAGTATAGAGACTGAATAAATAAGCAAAACCTTCCACCAAAGAAAAATCCAGGACCAGATGGTTTGACTCATGAATTCTAACAAACATTTGAAGAAGAATTAATACCAATTATCCTCAAACTCTTCTGCTAGTTCACTCTATGAAGCCGGAATTGCTCTGATACAAAGTCCTGGTAAAGTCATCACAATAAAAAATATTACAGATTAATTTCCCTTCTGAATATAATGGAAAAATCCTTAATAAAATACTAGAAAACTGAATCCAATAGCATATTAAAAAGATATAACATGACCAAGTGCGATTCACCCAGGAATGCAAGGGACGTTCAACATATGAAAATTAATCAATGTATATACTATAAATAGAATGAAAGATACAAAACAAAACAAAGCATATTTATCTCAATAGCTTCTGAAAAGGCATTTGATAAAATCCAGAACCCTTTCGTTATAAAAGCACTCAGAAAAGTAGGAATATAAGGGGACTTTCTTAATATCATAAAGTCATTAATGAAAAACATGCAGATAACATCATAGTCAATGGTGAAAGTCATAACTCTTTGCCCCTAAAATGAGGAAGAAGACAAGGATGTCTACTTTCACCACTGCTAATCAATATTATTCTTGAAGTTCTTGTCAGAGCAATCAGGCAGGAAAAAGAAATAAAAGGTATCCATTTTGGGAAGGAAGAAGTAAAATTGTATTTGCTGATAGCATGCTCTTGTATATAGAAAGCTCAAAGAAAGCCATAAGAAAACTGTTAGGATTAATACATGAATTCAGCAAGGTAACAGGATAAAAGATCAACACGCAGAAAACAATTGTGTTTCTATACATTGGGAATGGACAATCTAAAGTTGAAATCAAGAAAACAATTTCATTTACAATAGCATCTAGAAGAATAAAATATCTTGGAGTAAATTTAACTAAGAATACAAAGCGTTGCTTACAAAAAACTACAAAAAACTGCTGAAAGAAATTTAAAAAAACTTAAATAAATGACAAAATCTCTGAGTTCATAGATTGGAAGAGATAGGATTGTTAATATGTCAACATAACCCAAAGAAATATACAAATTCAAAGTATTCATTATTAAAATTACACAAGTCTTTTTTTGCAAAAGTGGAAATCCAATTCTCAAATTTATATAGAACTTCAAGAGGCCCCAAATAGCTAAGACAATCTGGAAAAAAAAGAAACAGGTTTGGAGGACTCACTTTCCAACTTCAAATTGTACAGCATAAACAAAACAGTGTGGTACTGGCACAGGATAGGCAAATTATCAGTGAAATAGTATTGAAAGTTCAGAAATAGACCTGCTCTTCTATGGACAAATGATTTTTGTCAAGGGTGCCAAGTACATGCAGTGGGGAAAAAATAGTCTTTTCAACAAATGCCGTGGGCAAAACTGGATATCCACATGCAGACAAATGGAGTTAGACCCCTATGTCATACAATATACAAAACTCAACTCAAAATAGCTCAAAGACTTGAATCTAAGAGCTAAGACTATAAAACTTTTATAAGGATAAATCTTCATGACCTGGGTGGGATTCAGCAGTGCCTTCTTAGATATGACACCGATAGCACAAGCAACAAAATAAAAGCTTTTGCACGTCCAAGGAAATTATCAATCTAGAGAATGGGAGGAAATAGTTGCAAACCATATATTGGATAAGGATTTAATCTCCAGCCTGTATAAAGAACTTCTACAGGGCAATGAGAAAAAAGACAAACAAGCCAATTTAAAAATGCAAAGGCGTAGTATAGGTATTTTTTCCAAAGAAGAATAAACACATAGTCAATAATCACATTAAAAGATGTCCAGCATCATTAAATATTAAGGAAATACAAATTAAAACCACATTGAAGTACCACTTTACACCCACAAGGATGCCTATTATTTTTCAAGAAAGGAAAAATAAGTGTTGGAGTGTATATAGAGAAACTGAAACTCCAGTGCATTGGTAGTGGGGGTACAAAATAGTACAGCCACTGTAGGAATCAATGTGATATGTCCTCAGAAAGTTGAATACAGATTTGCCAGATGATCTGGTGATCACATTTATAAGTATATACCCAAAAAGAGAGGAAAAAGGGTCACAAACAAATACTTGTACAACAATGTTTGTAGTAGCATTATTCACAGTAACTGAAAGGTGGAAACAACCCAAGTGTCTATCAACAAATCAAAGGATAGACTAAGTGTGGTACATATACACAATGGAATATTATTCAGCCACAAGAAATATGAAATTCTTAGACATGTCACAACATGGAAAAACTTTGAAAACATCATGCTCAGTGAAATAAGTAAAACACTTATGGACAGAAATTGTCTGATACTGGTTATAAGAGTTGACTAGAAATAAGAAATTCTCAGAGGTAGAAAAGAAGATTAGAGGTTACCATCAGGGAGGGGACAGGAGCATGGGAAAAGGGGAGTGTTTGTTTGTAAAAATAAAAAAGTATATAACAATAAAAAAAGAAATAATAATAATAAAGGAAATTTATCCAGTTAATTTTGCCAATACTATCACCATTACTAGTAGTATTATTTTCTGTGGCAGGGTAATAAATTTAACTCATACTATAACTGATATGTGCAAAGAAATATAATTTGTTAACTTTGTCCAAAATGAATCTGGTCTTCCTACTGATCTTTACCCTCCAGGTAGCAGGACTTTCTGTCCCTGAGTCCCCTCCACACACAGTAGCTAAAGTAAATGTCAATTTGGGTATAAACTTCAGTCCCATCCTATAATTTAAATACTTATCTTGGGTAATACTCAATTTCTCTAGGACCAAATGCTCAGGGAAAAAAATGCATGAGAAAGAGAAAGAATAAGGCAATCTGTTCCACCAGAGCTTGATGAGAGGTTCCAATCAATCTTGGGGACGGAGTGGGGTTGGTGATTGGAGAAAGGAAGGGCCACAAAAGAATTCTTGGCAGAGCTGATATTCTTACTAAGAATTGGAAGATTAGCTGATGCTATCCAGGCAGTTTGAGGGATGAGAGTGAGGAGGGTGTTCTGAGATCCCCAGTATAAGCAAAGTCTAGTAAACAGACACACAAACAAAAAGCCCAAAGTGTTCTGGGTTCCTAGATCTGCTGCAAGGAATTTGGTAGAAGTGCAATGTGTGGGGACAAGAGATTTCGGTGGGTGGATATGTAAGAGCCAGAGATGATGAGCTATGCAAGTTCTGCTAAGGAGCTTGCACTTTATTCTGTAAGCAATGTTGAGCCTTCTCAAATGTTTAAGGGAGAGAGAAGATGGCATATAGCCCAGTAGATAAGTATATTCTTGAGCTTGGCTGTCTGAGTTCAACTTTCAATTCTATTCTTGGTAAGCGGTGTGGTCTTAACCAAGTTATCTCATATCTCTATGTGGAGGTGATGGTGTATAGGTTCTTACCTCCAAGAACTTATGTAATCAATCAAGCAATTGATCCTCAGTAAATTGGCTACAAAAACAAGAGTAAAGAATGCACAGTAGGATGGGCATGAGCTGAGGATATCAACCAGTCTTTGCTTTGGAACATGGTTTGGCTTACTACTAGCTAGGGAACCCTGGGCAGTTGACCTCACCATATGCACCACAGCTTCTTCATCCATCTGATGGGTGTGTTGAGATTTCCCTATAGGAAAATTAAAAAACAAATGAGAAAAAAATGCAGGTACATTGCCCAGCATAAAAGCTGAAACATAAAGAGCTCAGTACTTCAGTCTCCATCTCCTTCCAAAGGCAGTTTGTGCCAAACCTGTTGAACGTAATATTGTAATACAGGTATCCTAAAGTCAAGTGTGGGTAGAGAGGTCTCCCAAGGAAAAAGAGGAAAAAAAAAGCATGGTCATTTTTCTTGGTATAAATTCAGCAAGCCTCAGGAAGCTCAGGAAACTGCAACAGAAAATCTTTGTAAAATAAACTGCCATGGTTTGCTTGCAGTGGCCAAGGAGTCACAGAGACGTCTATTGGTTTTGTCCTAAAATATTCATCTGCCAGATATTATCATTCACTCTTTCAAATGCCAAACCAAACACAACTGTTTGTGACTATACTAATCTCTTACCCTGAAACTTTAAGTGGCTCCCAGTAACTGCCAGAATCAAATTAACCTCTCAGTATGGCACAGTAAGCTCTCCATGACACGGTTCATCAATTGCTCTAGCTTTCCTTCTGACCCTCTCTAACTGTCATGATACACTCCTACTTCTAGCTACTTATTCTTCACCTTCTGCTATTTTTTTTTATTCTTTTCCTGGAAAACTCCTATTCATGCTTCAAAACCTAGCCCAGATATAACATCCCCAGGAAGCCACCAATGACCCCCTCACATGAGTTACTTATTCCTTTATCAAAGCAAGTAACCTTATACACAATTTTATTAATAATCTTGTTATCCCGTGCTGTGATTTACTTCCTTGCCAATGTCTTTCCTATTAGATCCTAACCCCTTTGAAGGCAGGGACAGACTCTGCAAGTCTGTAGTCTTGCATAGTCCAATGTATACTGCATTGGACAATGCAAGTCCAGGAGATTCAGAGAATCTCTTTAAATCAGAGAATGAATAAATGAACAAATTGGACTTTGAAGAATCATACACCCTACCTTAGATTGATTAAATTATCATCCGTATTTGGCTGATCTGATTGATGGGTAGTCCAAGGTGGAGGTGAAAATTGGAGTCTTCTGCTTCAGGTAATCATCTCACTTTCCTCAATATAATGGATTGACTCAAGGTCATAGGGGATAGCACCCACATACTATTAAGTAAATTCTTCCTATCAATAAACATTTTTTTTGCAATAAGTTGGTAGTAGTTGCATTAAGAGGAAAAATGAATGGACCATGTCTTTCTAGAGATGTTTTTTCCTGGCAATATATATTCTTTCAACTGAAACAGATTCTTTTACTAACATTGTTATCAGCATATAAGCTCTGCAATAGCACTTACTACATTTTGAATGTCATAGTTATCTGTCTAAATATCCATCAATCATTTTAGTTTTGATTAGAAATTCCTTGGGGATATGGATCATATTTTTGTCAACTCTGAATCTCCTAGACTTGCATTGTCCAATGCAGTAGCCACTAGCTAAGTATACCTATTTACATTTCAAGAAATTAAAATTAAATAAAATTCCATTCCTCAGTCATGCTAAATGTATTTCAAGTACTCAATAGCCACCTGTGGGTAGTGGCTACCTTAGTGGAAAATGCGGAAAGAACCTCTCCATTATCTCAGAAGACAAATCTATTGGGCAGCGTGCCCTGGAGTGCCAGTATATTTTCTGCCACATAAAGAATACTTAGTAAGTGACTTTCAAATTGCTGTAAGGAGGTTTTCTGACACCTGGTTAAACATATTGGAATAAACAGATAAACTATGTATACCATCTACCAGAGCTCTACTAAAATGAGAGTGTGGAGATGTTTTCACAGGTATAAACTCAAGGACAGAGAAAAAGGGAGGAAAAAACAGCAGCAGAAAAGACATGGCTGCAGTTTACAAAGATTGGAAAACCTATCAACAAATAGCAACTGAAGCTGATATGCACAAAAGAAACTTGGAAAGGCTCAGAAATCATTGGAGGCACTGGAGACTTCTGAATATCAGGGTGCCACATAGAGCAGAAAATGGGAGGTTTGGTTTGAAGTCTATTTAAGAAGGAATTAGAACTTCAGAGGCCCTGCCTCATGTACCAAAGTGTGGCTCAGTTAGAGAAACCGCCCAGGTGAGGCTAGAGTTAAGGCAGTATAAAGCCACTGGGTCATTAGGGGAATATCTGCAATATTGAACCCTGACTGCAGCTCTGCCCTTGACTGGTCTCCCACCTAGCACACTGGCAACCAGATATCATTCTTGGACACCCTCTCAGAAGAAATGGACTGCTCTGAGCGAAAGGACAGCAGGCACTGATATTTGAGGGGTTTCCATTAATGCAACTGTGAAACTCTGTAATGGGAAGCCTGCCTAGGCACACATCTGTTTAGATATTTAGGAATTTGTCCTTAAATAGCAATGGACAACCAAATACCTCCAAACATTTGAACAAAGCTCTTAAAATGAAACACAGTGACCATAATAAAGAGGTACAGAAGAAAATAGAAAAGTATAGAGATTGAAAACTACCAGAAGAAAACATCAAATGACTATAATTATCTGTATGAGTTTATTAAAGCTGCTGGTGCCAAAAATGGAATAGATTTTTAAAAGGGAATTTATTACATTACAAAACTACAGTTCTAAGGTCATAAATCCACCAAAACTAATGTATCCAAGAAATGATACCTTGACTTAATAAAGGCCTTGGGTTCAGAACACCTCAGTCAGCTGGGAAGGCATGTGGCTGGCATCTGAGGGTTCTTGTTCCTGGTTCTGTTGCTTCCAGCTTCTAATGCCAGTGGTTTCCTCTCTAGGCATCTATGGGCCTTCACTTAACTTCTCTGGGACACAACTCTGGGCTCTGGCTTGCTTAGCATCTCATGAGAAGGCACATAGCAATGTCTGCTGGGCTCTGCCTGTGTCTAGGCATCTGCTCTCTCTGTTGGCACTCCAAGTATCTCCAAATGTCTGTGTCTCTGTCAGCTCTGAAATAACTATTTCCGAGCATTTGCATCTGAGATTTTTCCAAAATGTTTCCTCTTTTAAAGGACTCTAGTAAGCTAATCAAGATGCCCCTTGAATGGGTGGAGTCACAGCTCCATCTAATCAAAAGACCACACCCACTATTGGAGATGTCACATCTCCATGGAAGTAATCTAACCAAAAGTTCATACCCACAACTGAGTGTGTCACATTGCTATGAAAACAATCCAAAGTTTCCCACCCTAAACAGTAAGTCTGGCCCCTCAGGATTGGATCGGGATTAAAACATGGCTTTTCTGGGGTGCATAATAGCTTCAAACTGGCACACTCTCATTAGAGAAATAAAGGAAAATATGGATCCAAGAAACATAAGGATGCAATAAAAATATTCAAAGAATATGAAATAACTCTTGGAATTTAAATATATATTTAAGTATACAATATACTATATATATATAGTATATATTTAAATACATATTTTTATATATTCCAGAAAAAGTTCAATAGGTAGCTTAGAACATGAAGTTAGGAAAATGCCCCAAAGTGAAAAAATGTCAAGAAATGGGAGAATAAAGATAAGTGGATTAAATCTAAGAAACCCGATATTTGGATCATACAAGTTTCAGAAAAAGAGAATAGAGAAAACAAACAGGAGAAAAATTTTCAAGATACAATACAAGAAAATTTCTTAGAAATGAAGTACATGAGTTTCCATTTTGAAAGCCCCTTCTCCCCCAATTGCCCAATACAGTGAATAAAGAAACCATCCACATCAAGGTGCACTGGCATAGAATTTCTGAACACCTGGACTAAAGATAACACCCTGTACTCTAACCAAGCAAAGATAAATCTTTGAATGACATGTAGGGTCACTAGATTTCTCAATAGCAACATTGAAGATTAGGAAACAGAGAGGCAATTCCTTTCTTACTGTGAGAGAAACTGACTTTCAGCTTAAGATTGCACAGCATCTAGATGATTAATCAAAGGTGAAAATAAAGATAATTTCAGACACAAAGTCTTTAAATTTGTAATTCCTGTGCTTTCATTCTTTGGTGGAAGATGGTCTCCACCAAAACAAAGTATTAAGCCAAAGACATAGAGTTAAAGAACAGGGGAATTCAACAAAAAAGAGGGGCAAAGAGAAAATCCAAGATGAGAATGCAGAAAATTTCCTAAATTAAAGCTGAACAACTGGTCCAACTGGAGCAGGCCTGAAGGATCAAGGACAGATATCTCTGAGAAAAAAAAATGAATATATGCTATCAATGTTGGACCATTTTGAGAATTGTCTTACTATTCTGTTAAAGATTGAGTAAGAAAAATACTTATGTAGAAAATTAAATAAAACAGACAATATTGATGAATAGTTATTTACTTCAGAAGAAATGGCTTCATCATCAATAACGTTTCTCATTACACTATGTCTCAGTATGTGACTTATTCAAAAACTTCCGACTTACAAAATTTATGTCATGACAACATGGGAAGAGGAGTGCGTGGATATGGGTGAGAAGGTTACGAGAGTTAAGTCATTATATTCCATAATAGGAAGTTAATTATGCTGAAAAGAGAAAGGAAGAGATAGAAATTTAAGGTTGTTAATTAGAAAATAAAGGTAAATGCTATTGAAACAGCTACAAAAATATAAGGCAGGAACTGGGATATGGACTGGGTAGAAGAACGAACTCTCTTTTTTTGGTTCTAATCCTTACGTTATCATGCAATTTTTAAATATATATATGTGTGTGTGTGTCACTATGTTAAAAATTTTTTTAAACCCAAAAGAGGAAATATTGTTGTTAACAGTATTGCTAGTGTAATCTTAAATTTATATGGGGTGCTTGAATGACTTGCTTCCTTAATTTTATTAGAAAAAAAAGTGAAGCAAACTCTAAAAGGAAATAGACAATTAAAAAATATAAATAAATCTAATTGAGCACCTACTAGTTTCCAGTGACAATAGGTAACACATAAATAAATAGATGCATTATTTTACCATCTGTAAAACAACCAAAGCTTATGTATTGTTATCCTTATGTTTATGTCCCTGGATGCCTCCCTTCATTGTTTCCTGTTGGGAAGTTCTCTTCAATGTTAAAGGCATGTGGGGCTGTGTACAAGTTTGCCCCAGATGGTCATGGCTAAAGTGAATTTCTTGCTTTTACGTGTGTGTTGCTTTGTGTGTGTGTGTGAAGAAAGGCAAGGAGCGAGTATTTTTGCATTAATTTTCTATTGTCATAACAAATCACCACCAAGTTGGCAGCTTAAAGCAACATAAATTTATTATCTTGCTGTTTTGTAGAACAGATGCTGACAGGGTTCCACTGGACTAAAATCGAGGTGCCAACAGAGCCCTATAATGTTTGGAGGCTCCAGGGGAAAATTCATATCCTGATCTTTTCCAGCATCTGGAGGTGACCCGCAGTCCTTGGCTCATGGCCTCTCCCTCCAATTTCAACTCCAGAAACACTGTGTCTCTCTGTCCCTTCTTCTGTTATCACATCCCCCTCTAACTCTAAATCAGCCAGGAAAGTTTCACTGATTTTAAGGATCTGTATGATTCCCAACCTAATAGTCCAGAATGATCTATTCACCCTAAGGTCATCCATCTGAAAGCCTTTATCCAAGATAGTTTACATATGTAAGGCCCATCTAGGATTTAGGACTTGGGCATCTTGAGCCATTATTTTGCTGATCACTGTATTTCATCCCATGGAGGTTATGGTCCTCTCCAACAGCTGCTGTTCCCCAGGCCAGTGCCTCCTTTATCTCCTCTTCATTGTACAGAGAGACAGAATGCACAGTGCCTGGCACCTTGCTCCTTTGTACAAAGAGTGATTTTGCAACGGCTCAAATGCAGGATAAAAGCTGTACATTCAAAGCCACAGCTCCACTGCCCCTTGGTTCAAGTATGCACAATTGTTCCCATCCCATTCAAAGTTGTGCATTTGGAAGATGTTCCCATTTTCAGATTCTTCATTGTCAGGGAGCATGAGCCCTAACAGCAAGGGAAATTCAGTTACACTGGCTCTATCAGCAGCCTATGTGCATTTGAAGGATGTTTGATGTGCCATGTTTGACACAATAAACTTGAAGGACATTGACCAAAATGGCCCCTCCAACTGGGCACAGCTCTGTTCAAGGGGAATGGTGCCAACCAGCACACCTATTTATGTACTTTTTCTATCCAAATCCAATCAAGGGAGACAAACTGCTCCCCAGCTTATGATTCTAAGAGTGAGCAAATCTGGGTACAAGTTTTGCAAAAATCACTATGTCACCTAAATCCTCAATTTCCTCTCTAGTTAGTAGGATAAATGATCTACAAATGCCATGTTGGGTGTTGAAACTATAAGGTAACAATATAAAGCCCCTAGCACAGTACTGGGTCTTATGCTAGGAAATCAAGAAATGGTGGCCTGTTTTCATTAATTGGGTTCACCCGCCGATCTGTGCAATCATTTGCACCTACAGTGTGCAAAACTATGGGGACCTTAGTGGTTATTGTTGCAAAGGGAACTAAAGCTTGCCCTTGAGAGACTCAGATTTTATTGGTGGTCACAGGCCCATGAACCAACAATGACATTAGAGGGTGACTGAAGCATTGATAGAGGTGAGACCCAGGAGACTTTCCACTAAGAAAGCAGTCTGTGATCTGGGCCCTATGAGGTGGCAGAGTGTAGAAGAAAGAAAAGGGATTCCTGACAGTGGCAAGAGCACATGCAAAGGACGAGAGGAACTCTCAGGATACTGGGATACTGGGATAAGTATCCCAGGGCCTGGGATGCTGAAGAGAAGGCACAAAGCCAAAGCATAAAAAGTCAGTGAGGCGAGGCCATACAGCCACTGCCCCTCCTGGTTCCCAAGTAAAATGAAGTTGTCATCATGCCAAAGTCACCTCCTTCCATTCAGTCACATTCAAGAATATTATGGTCTTCAAATCGGGATAGCTATTCTACAGGACCTGCTCTGAAATGAACATGTTCTTTGATCTTGGGCAAGAGATCCCTACCATTTGTGAAGGTCTTCGTACATCCCCAACATGCACTACACATGCCATGTGTACCATCTCCTTAATCTTCACTACATCCCCAAGTGGTATATATATATCATTAGCCCAATGTAACAGGGCAAAGCTCATGCTCAGAGAGGTTATGTAAATGAGCCAGATCACTCAGCTAGGAGTATAATTTCTCAACAAAGTCAGCCTAATTTTCAAGACCATATGCTTTTTGGTCAGCTGCTTGGTCAGGATGAGGCTCATCACCCTGGTTCCACAGCTGGGTGCTCTAGGCCACCTGGTTCAAGAAGAGCTCATTCACCTTTGATTCCATAATGTGACTTATTTTTCATCTTCCAAACCAGTTTCAAACCATTTGGAGACTCAAGTTCTGAGCTCTTTTGAAAAGTATTAGAAATATTTATAGAACTGGGGAAACCTGTTGACCATTATGTCACATTCTCTGGTTCAGGTCTCCCTCAGTCAAATGTCTTTCTAAGGTGAAACGTCCACCACTTCTCACTGCTCCTGCTTGCCTCTCCTCCCCTACTGGCCCCTTCCTCATCTCTAGATTCACTCCAGACTCTCCTGCTCCATGCTTTCATTCACTGTGCATTCATTGCAATGTGCATTCCTCTCGATTCCATATTTCAAATACCACATGTTCACTGAGACCTAGCATCAATGGCACCTCCTCCAGGAAGCCTTCATTGATTTGTTCTTATGGAAGAAGGATTTCTCTAAGTCAGGCATGAACAACAAAGTCAACATATCACTTTTCTCTATAAATAAAATATTATTGGAACAAAGCCAGGCTCCTTCATCTGTATATTCTTCGTCACTGCTTTTCTACTATAAAGGCAGTTTACTACTTGTGGCACGGACTGTGTTGCCAGCAAAACAGGAAACATTTACTTCTTAGCCCTTTATGGAAAACGTTTGCTGGCCCCTGGTCTAAGTCACGAACTGAAAGTCACTTCATGGCAGTGAATGTGTCCTGTATGGCAATGTTTGAATCTTGCTGTTGATGACATCTGTGTGTATGTATGTGTGTGTACGTGTGTGTGCATGTTCTATCCCACCATGGGCAAGAAGCTTCCATGCTGGATCGTTCATCGAAATACTGAATAGACTACAAGATTTGAGGTCAAAAGGTTGAATTACCTCTGCAGACTTGGGTAAACCACTCAATCGCCTGTTACCTCGTCTGCACCAGCGGGAGTATCATACCAGCTTCTGAAGACCATCGTGCACATGAAATGAAATAGCTCGTTCCTGTCCTAGCTTGATGCCTGGCACAGAGCTGCTCCAGAGACATTTGCTCCCATGTACCACCAAGGAAGATGTTCCCCCTTCTCATGTATCCCTGCCATGTCAACACTAAAACAGTTTGCTCATCCCCTCCCCAAGACCCAGTTCCTCCTTAACATTGATGCAAAAATCCTTGACATTGAAATGGAAACTGCAACAGGGGGTGGTGGAGCAGAAGCCACCTTAGACTCAGCTCGCCAACTCATTTCACAGAGTGAGCCTCCCAATTGCAGGAAACTTCCCGTCATTAACAGCCTGGGCTGGGTTCCAGCTGGTGCCCTGGAGAGGAGAGGTTTCTTATCCCATTATCAGCCTCCTAAGCCAGCCTGTCCCACCCCCCACCCCCCCAGGATTAAGATCTTATAAACATCAGCCAGTCCTCAGGGGTGATCCGCTGAGTCCCCACCTCCCCCATTGATTCCAGATGGAGAAGAGACTTGTTTGGAGGAACAAATGTTAACTTTCTCTTTTCAGTAAGGAAAAACAACTGCGGCATAACCACAAAGAACAACGCAACACAAAACAGTTCACGCAAACCAAGTTATTTTCTTCCAGAGACTCAGAGAACAAGAAGTTATTTTTAGGTGGCCGTGGGCAGAGAACGCAATGACTGTGTGCTTTGTGTCCTTTGTAGATCCCCACCAGGGCAAAAGCAGAGACAAGGGGCGGGGCAGGCTCTGGTGGTTTTTGGTGAAAACCTGCTCTCACGGAGAGGTGCCAACAAACAACCAAGTGGCAAGCTTTCCATGGAAGCTGCACTCTCAAAGAAAGGTTTAGTTCGCTTAATTTTTCTCCTATGGGTTGTGCAGCAGCTCTTATCTCTTTCTGGGCTTTGTAAAACCCCAGCAGACCTTGATACACTGCTGTTCTTTTCATGAGAAGCAAACAGCCTGACTGTGGAAGCTCCAGGTCCTTCTTCCCTTGGCAATGGAGAAACTTCCAGTTCCTAAACCCAGGTTACTGCTCTCGGGAAGGGTAGACACAGTCCCTGCCTCCTTCTACAGCTTCACAGCGACCCCTCTGTGGCCAAGTAAGGTTTTTTTTTTTTTTTTTTAATAGCATCAGTAGGGATTTGTTTCACTTCTAAGATGTATAAATAAACCAGCTCACAATTTACAGTTTACCTGGGATTCCTTAATTTTAAAGACACTCTTTCAACTATGAAAGAGCATGGGTTCTCAACTGAGACAACTAAGGCCTATGCCTCCATTCAGTCACTTTCTAACTCTGAGACTGTGGTCAAATCACACAGCCACTGTGAGTCACAGATACCTCAACAGTAAAATAAAGCTCTAAATGCCAATGTCCAACAAATGTTATGAATTTAGTGTGTGTGAAAATATTTACAAAAAAACTAACAGGCTGCTACTATTGCTAATAAACTGAACCATCCCTTTTCCTCCTTCTCTCTATTCTTTTCCTGTCCCATTAAAGGATAAATGATCAATCCAAGCAGAGTTTGGGAAAGAGTCACTAAAACAGAAAGAGAAGTAAACAATTTCTGGAAGAAGTCTACAGACACTGTACGAACAATGACAAAGAAGTGAAGCTGTGTGGCCCACACTGGATGAAACATTTTTCTGTACTATAGGACTCGTCAGAGCCTTAATCCTCAGATGTACATTGTGATCGCTGAGACCCAAGAAGCTTACATTGCCCACTGGGCTGTTGTTTGAGCATCCTCAGTGCTCAATTACCAGATATAAAAAATCTGGAGCTCATTGGCAGGGAATAACAAGAATAATGACAGTAATATTATTTTTGAGAACTTATCTGTGCCAACACTGCTTCAAACACTTTTCATAAATTAATTCCCATAATTTAGGCCATGCAAAGAGAGTATGTGAGCACCAGGCATGCCTGAGATGCTGTCAAGACTTGAAAGTCAAGTTTCCAGCTGGACCTACAAATGGGCACAGCCTCTGAGTCCACCACTCTACCCACCATGGAGCAGAGACCTGGCCCTGTCCTTCCCTGTCCTCTGTTCTGGCTCAGGACTGGCCCAGGCTGGGAACATATGAAGTGTGGATATTGTTCTGGAGCACTCCTCCAATGCTGGCTGCACTGGAACCTCAGTGCAGGGCTGCCTCATTTGAACAGCACCGTATGTGTGCATCTCAGACTTGCCCCCTTTCTGCAAATGGTACTGTTGTTCATGAACAAAAGCAGATTTTCCTCTTCAGTGTTCTTCCCTGTCTTCTGTAAGAACAGTACACTCCCTTGGTTTTTCTACCTCTTTTCCTAGTTCCCATTTTTCTTCCTTCTCTAACTGAGACATTGCCCAAAGTTAGACCCATCAACTCTCTCCTCTTTATTAGCTTTTCCTGAGCCCTCAAAAATTCCACTTGATGACATACAATGCCATTTCTGTGAAGACAGACAAAGAAGGCTGTCAGCTCCTTGTCATATATTTTGTCTTTGTTTCTCTAATACCTCGTCCAATCAATGTTTAGTTCAGAGGTTTAGCCCAACCCTCTTTCTTCAACTCCAATTTCATATTTTCAGGTATCAACTGGGCAATACCTGGGCATGCATCCAGCTCTTCCAGCAAAGATTCTTCCTGAAATTGCTTTTCCTTATCCACACAACCTGTTTTCCTTGTGTTCCCTCTCCACTTGCATAGGCCTGTCCACTCAGGGGTCTGGACACTGACCTTGGGACTGAGAATTTCTTTTTTGGCTTTTGAAACCATCCATGATATCAAATGCAGTGAGTTCAATGACCACTATACCTCTCTTAAACCCTTGTCACCTTTCCCTAGGGTGATTGAGGTAGCCCTGCCTCCAGTCTCTTGGCCTCATACTCCATCTCTCTATCCATCTATCCTTCCATCCACCCACCCACCCATTCATTTATGAAATGCTGACTGAGCCCCTTCTATGTGCCAAATACTGTCACAAATTATAGTACTAAGGGTAAAACACTTCAGAAGCCAATGAAGAACCCTGTTCTTATTGAAGGAGTTGAGTGATAAACAGTTCAGGAGAAAAATTAAGATGATAATTTCAGGTAGTATCAAGGGCTTAAATGAAATAGACTGGGTGATGACGTAGCGGTGGGAAGGGGAGGGACTCAGGGAGGCATCTCTGAAGACATAATAGTTCAGCTTGCACCTGAATGATAAGAAAGGGCCCAATATAGAGACATGGATGCAAAATATCCCTGGCAGAGTTGTGGTGTAGAGAGAAGGCCCTAATTTGGTGGGCGGAGGTGAGGGGGTGGGTCGGGGGGTCAAGTTTGATGGTTCTACAGAAAGGAAAGGTGTTTATGATTCCGATTCCTCCAAAGGACAGCTTTGCTCCAGTCTCTTCCTGCACAGAAATTTCCATGGCTCCCATTGCCAGTCAAGTCAAGAAAGCACTTTTTTCTGGCACATAAGAACTTCTACTCATCATTTCTGCCCCCAATTTCACGTTCACCTCTATTCTACATTCCCATTAGCTACAGGAAGAAACCCCGACTCCAGTCCTTGTCTTAGTATATCCTCCCCACTATTTTCCCACCCCTATAATGCTTTTCAATCCCATATCCCAATCCCTCAGTTAGTGGTGAAACATTTAATGCAACAAATAAAGATGTCATCATGGAATGAAGTTTTGAGAGCTCCGATCATTCTGCATTAGAGATGCAACTGGCTTGATGTGGGTGAGTTTGATTTGGTAAATTCAGTGTATTCAGATAATAGGGCCTTGAATTGTAATTTCACAAAACTGAAGGGGAGACAGCATTTGGCCTGTCTTCTGGTGAAGTCGGGGTGGCCTGAATCAATTCTATTGGAATCTCAGCATCTTCCTTCACTCTGTTCTTCTGGCCTGGTAGGGTTTTTTTTTTTTTAATGTTATATTCTTCTATAAAAAACTTTAGTATTGTTTTCGCTACAATTTGGATGCTAGCATTTATGTTTTCTAATGTGCAGATAGATAGAAAGTTGAAGTCCAAAGTAAGATAATTGACACAAGACAGGTTAAGAAACCAGTATGGATATGTGCAGAAATGCTATCAACCATTTATTTCTTATAAACTACAGAAGGGGTGGTAATTGATCTTCCCCATTTGCCCACCTCCCAGCATGTGTGCATGCACACACATGCACACACAGATGCACGCACACTACAACCCCTCTGTTAAATAGTATGGATGCAATATATACCAGTTCTGTTCCTTCTTAAAGGCTTGGTTACTAACCCTAAGAAAACTTGTCAATAAAATTGCTCTGAGTCAGTACTGATGGGACAATCTGCCTGTGAGGATGATCATGGCCTCTAACCCAACTCTTCTCCACTGGGAGTCGATTATCAGGATTCTTCACAATTAACTGTGATTCTGGGGTTCTTTCTGCAACCATTCTAACTAAGAGCAGGATGCACATTGCCAACACTGGTGTGTGGCCCCAGGGGCTACCTACTTCTTCCCAGGCCACACAGATACCGTCTCCAACCCCAGTCCCTGAGAGTTCTTTCAGGCATTATTTTGTCTCTTGTATTAGTTTGCTATTATTGTATAACAAATTATCACACACTGAAGCAGCTTAAAAGAGCACCCATTTATTAACTGACAGTTCTGTAGGCCAGCGGTATGGCATGCGTGTGTCTGGGTCCTCTGCTTGGGGACTCATAGTTGAATGTCCACGTGGTAGAGCCTCTAAACCTAACGAATGGTATTATTCAAACAAGCCAAGAAATCAAACCATCAAACCATACATATTGCACATTTACTATGCACTAAGCACATTGCATCAATTACCACATTTGACTTTTGCCAAAACCCAGAGAGGTAGGTACTGTTACAATTGCTCATTTTACAGACAAAGAAACAGAGTCTTCAGGAGTTTAAATAACATATTCAGCATCAGGCAGCTAAGAAGTGGTAAAATTTGGACTTGAACAAAAGGAACCTGACTCTCACCTGCACATTCAACCACCGTGCTACAGCATCTGAATAAAACACACTGACTTGGCATCCAGTGGAGGAGCTCATGTACAGAGTATGATCATGGGAAAGACAGCTCCTTGATGGGCAAAACACTTTTCAGCAAGACCAACCTGGCTGTGACTGGAAGGGGTGAGGCTGCCCTGACCAGTCACACTCTGCATCCATTTGAAGCAGAAGGAGAAGGGGAGCAGGTGGTAGCTGATGGGCTGTCTCAGGTACAGTCTCCTCCAGGGGCCCAGAGCTTATCGGAAGGCTAACAAAGATACACAGCCCCTTACAGATAGAGGCCTTCCCCAAAGCCCTTCAGCTTGGTGGACTAGTTCTCACAATATCTATCTAGTTTGCTATTACCCATTGTCCTTATCATTCATTCATTCTTCAGCCTTCATGGAAGCTTCTCCAATCAAGCCTCATCCTCTGTGCCAGGCACTGTTCATCAACTCAAGGAACTGATGAGCACACAGAGGAGATATAGCTCCAAAAGTATCAGAATAAGAATGGCAGATAAGGGCCGAGATAGAAGTCCACACACCGTGGTAGAGAGGATAGTGGATCATCTCTTTGGGATAAAAGGTGGACAGTAGTAGGGTAGGCAACATTGTCATTGTCAGGGAGGATCCTTGCACTGGCTTTTAAAAATGAGTGGATGGCAGGATGCATGGATGGTTCAGTGGTAGGATGCTCGCCTTCCATGCAAGAGACCCAGGTTCGATTCCTGGACCATGCACCCTTCTCCCTCCAAAAGAAAAGAACCTCAAAAATGAGTGGATGGCATTCCAGGCAGAAAGAACAGATAAGTAACGGTATTGTAAGGAGTATCACGCTGTTCCTTGAACTCAGTCTAAGGTCCATGCAGAGTGACACTAGTCAAAGGACAAAGGAACAAAGAAAGAGGAACGTAAGGGAAAGAAAATACAAATACAAGTTCCCAGGGGAAAATGAATGCCAAGGAAACAAAACGAAAAAAATAAGGAAGTAAATAAGGTTCTGTATAGCAAAAGGGGTGATGAAGAATGGAAAGGAGATGAAGCCAAAAAGATAAATTGAGGTGACGAGAGTGGTTTTGATCACCATGTGAATGAATGTGAGGGGAAGGCCATGTGTAGAGATATCACCTTATAAACATTTCATCACTAATCGCTTTGCCCAAACTACACACCTGGCTACTTGTTGAGAAACTAGTCTTGTCTCATAAAGCTATAGCGAAAGAGAGGGTGTGAGTTTGAAACCGAGTCACACTGGAGCACTAAAAATACTGTGCTTCATTTGCTTTCCAAAGTGATTAACGTGGTGAGGCCTGTGCAAATCCAGGCCCTGGTTCTTTACAATAATGCAATTAAGAGGTGACTTTGGGCAACCAGAGAATAGCATACTAAAATAACAGCATTCTAAAGGCCAGGTACAATGAAATGAACCTAATATTTCCTACTATTCATTGTGTGCACTCACATGTTATGTGGTAAAGGACTATCAGTTAAGTGCACGAACACAACATGCTCCCCATTCTACCACAGCATTGGATTGGAAAAAAGTCTATAGATTAGTGTAGAAACGTTAAGCATTTGTGACAAGATCCTTAAAGTGATCACTAAGTTTCAATTGAGCCATCTCTCTTTTCTGAGCCTCAGTTCCCCATCTTTGAAACAAGGTCTATGCTCTCCTTAACTAAGACTGTGTACAATTCTCACCATTGGAGTCATATATATATTTTTTACAACTTAGTTTTGCTTTTTCTCTATTTGGCCCCTATAAAGGAGAAGAGGAGATGTCATATAGCAGAAAGAATCAACTAGGAATGGTTCTACTCCCAACTCTACCACTTACCCCTTAGGCCAACCTCCACACTGCTCCCAAGCTCAGGTTTCAATTGAGATGAACATTGTACCCACATAGTAGGGTAGGTTTGAGGACCAGAGAAAATGCCACATAGAGGCCTTGGTAGCCAGCAAGTATGCAGGGAATTGTACAGGGCTGGTTAGTGGAGGTTCTGTCAATTCTGACCACACGAGGATTGAATGGGTCAACTTGGCAGTGGCCCATTAGTGAAATTCTTGGACAGTTCCATAGACAGCTCGCTGATGAGCTGTTCTTTCTACTGGGGGCAATTCATCTCCTTACCATCGGGGTAGCTGTCAGCACTTTGTTCACCTTACAGTGGACTCATCACCCTACACTATAAGGCAACTAGGATAATGGAGATGGAGACCAGAGGAGAGCAAGATATCAAAGGAGCCCAAGTGAGGAAAGGGAAAGAAGAATGTAAGGGAAAGAAAATGCAGTACAAGGGAAAAATGAATGCCAAGGTAACAAAATGAACAAAATAAGGAAGGAAGAAAATGACACCGAAAACAAAACAAAACAAAAAATATGGAGGCAAGAGGAAGAGGAGAGAAGGAAAGGTGATTTTCCAAATCAGTCATGTAGTCTGAGACCTGACTGGAGCTGGCTAGTATGCACAGTCTGGAAGCAGCTCTGCCTCTCACTGGCTTGCTGGCTGTGCAGCCTTGGCATGGATCTTACATGTCTCTGTGCTTCAATTTCCTTGTCTAGAAAATGGGAATAGTAATTGTAGCTTCCAGCAGGGATGTTGGCTTGATCGAAAGAATTAATGTTAATAATAAAACACTTTGCATGGTGCCTGTGATAAGTGCTCAAAAATCCATTGCTTCTATTACAATAAAATCTAGTATCATTACAGAGGTGTAAGGGACCAAGGAGTGGCAGAGCTCGCCTGAAAACACGCAGCTGCCTTGTGCCATAGCAAACCAAGAGTTCAGGTTTCAAACTGTGAGACAGTGATTTTTTTCTTCTTCAACCATCCCAGATGTATGGAAATGAGGGGAGGCCTTCATAAACACTGGCTCCTTTTCTTGGCTGTTGAATCCTCACTGCAAATGAACTGGTAATAGGGGCCTCCTCCCTCTCCAGGGTCTTAGCCTCTATATTGTCGTTTAGGGTAGAGAAAAGGAGTGGAGGTAGAGGGGTGTGGGTTTTGGGATGAACTCCGTCCAAGATCCATGCAGGGTGACACTAGTCAATCCCTTGTAGAACCCATTTATAAAAACTGGAATGGCAGGTGACCCATGCCTGAGAGGAAGAGATGAGTGAGTATGAATCTGTGTGGATGAGCATACACATGGGTATGCTCATGTGGACATGTGTAGGTGTCTGTAGGTGCATGTCTGTACTGGCTTGAATGCTAGAGGAGGGTCTATGTGGAATGAAGGCAAACCAGACCCATGGCTGCTGGCTTACTTCCTTCATTCACGGAGCCCACCAATGCCTTGCTACTCAAAGTGTGATCCATCGACCAAAAGAATCTGCATTACTTAAGAGCTTATTAGAAATGCAGGTCCTCCCCAATACATCAGAAACTGCACTTTAACAAGACTTCGCCCACTCCAAATGGTTCCTATGTGTATAAAAGTCTGGGAAATTCTACTACTCTAGAAGGCGAGGCTTTCTCTGAATTCAAATCACATGGCCTAGGAAAAAATTAGCATCTCTGGAAATAGTATGGAAGGAGTATTATTAACAAGCATTCCACACTGTTTATCCCATTTAGTCCTTAAGGAAGGCTTAGCATTATTCCCATTTCAGAGATAAGGAAACGAAGGTGCAATGGAGTCAATTCTTGTGCCTGAAGCTGTGCAGATTTATAGGTCTCAACAGGGAATGAAATGCCTCGTTTTGGGTTGGCATCACTTTCTTTTCGAGACATCTGCTACCTTCTAAGATGCAGGAGGAGGAGCTTCTACTGCTAGATTCATCTAAAGATGACTTCTAAACTGCAGTGTGAAAGAAAAATCAAAGAATATGCTGAAATATTTGACTCAACGTTTCATGTGCCTGGACTAGTCAAAGTCCTACTGAATAACAAGGCCACAGGTGGATAGTTGAGCAGTATACTCACCTTCCAACCCCATGTGGGAGAGAGAGAAGGTAACATCCCTCCCACAAGGCTGGATTTATGTTGGACCCAAAGCCTTCCTCTAAAAAATATCTGAGAATGAATTCTATGTACCTCCAAGTATGGTAGCCAACCAGTCTATTACTAGAGTATGGCTCTCATCTTGAGGTTCTTCACCCTCCTACTAGAGTATGGCTCTCATCTTGAGGTTCTTCACCCTCCATCTAAATTTGCCTTCTTTCCCCCATTGTTCCCAGTCACAGAACAACCACACTGACCTTGTATTGTTATTTATATATTCGTGTGTATTTATTTATTTAACCAACATCAATTCTGGGATGGAAAAGACTGCCTGTTTTGTTCACCCCTGGATACATGATGATGAACAGGACGTAGGACATGGAATGCATTGGATAAGTGCTTATTGACTGGCTGATTATATGGATAAGTTTAGGCAATTCTTATGCCCAATCAGAACCTAATGTTAGGTCTTTAGTGATGTACGTATCCCTAATAAAGACACAGGATATGCTTTTAGACTTCCTGCAGGTGGAAAAGTGCGGGAAGTATGTTGTTGCTCAGTTGGTTTATTCTTTCAGCCAGTATGGCCATAACATGCCTGCACTGTGTCAGGTGCTGGGACAGTGTGGAAATGGAAACAGCCCCTCTCTGCCAGCCCTCTTTAGATTTTGTCATCCCAGGAAGTTTCCCATGAATCCTTGACTGAAATTATATCTCCCATGGAAGTTCTGCAGGACTTCTCCCAGTGGGCATCAATTCTTCAGCACAATCAGAGTACAGTTTGACCACAATTTATGCTCTTTTCCCCATCCTTTGTGGGTTATAGTCAGATGTGAAACCCCTCACTAGATTCTGAGCTCTAACCATCAGAAGAAAGGAAACAGGAAGGCATGGAGGAAAGAATAGAAAATCACTTTTATTAAGTGATTCTTATGTTTTTGACATTTAGTTGAACAGTTTAGATATATTATCCCATTTAATCCTCATAAAAATTCAAGAACTTTCTAAAGTAATTTGTATTACATATAAGGAAACCCAGACAAGTTAAGTGAGCATTCAGGAGATCCAGAGTTAAGAAGCAGAAGGTTCAAGCTTTGAAAGCAGGTCTGGCCACATCTAGTGAACCATTTTCCCCATGAAAGATAACTTGGAAAAGGGGATGATGCTTCATTCAGTCTTTGATATATAATCCTTTCTCTTACAACACTGAAAAAAAACTGAAAAGTCTAAGTATGTAAGTTAAGACTGAGCACAATTATCATGATCCTAATCATTTGCATATGGATAATCCATTCACTCTGTTCTTTGAGGAATACTGAGTCCTCTGGCATCTGCTGGGAGGTAGATACAGCAGTTAACTCATTTCTTAGATAATAAACTCAGATGTAGCTCAGAAAAAACATGCACTATGTTTTTCCAATAAGCATATTGACCAACTTGAGACAGCCTTCACATGTCTGCTCTCACTTTGCCTTTTGGAAGAACCTGCCTGTTCTTTCTGTTGAATTTTGAAAGCTAGGACAGATGTCCTTTCCTGATGCTTTTTATTTCCACCCTAAAATGTGGGTATTCATGCTTGCATTTTGACAGCTCATAGATTCCTTTTCTTCCCCTCTTCTTTCTCCCCCTGATCATACAGCTCTCTTCAGTTCTTCTTGTGCCTGGCAGGGATCTGGGAGAAAACGGCAGAAACCCTACCTGAGATAGCTTCATGAGCACCCCTGTCTAAGGAGGACTATGACTTCAGATGCCTAAAGGATATGCCATGCCAGAAACTTGAAGCGTGAAGTGTCCAGGAAATGCTGGGCAGGTCAGAGAAGGCCTGGCACTGTGTATCCATGAGGTTGGATGTCCTGTGTCTTGGGCCTGTGGCTGACTGGAGGATGGGCTGGATGGATCTTTTGCTGACCCCAGACTTGGATACTCAGGGAGAAGAGATGTCCTCAAAGAACAGGAGTTGCCCAATGGGCTTCTCCATTTCTCAACTGGGCTCCAATCAAAATGTCCCAAGTGTGGGAACTTGGGCAGGATTTTTACACTCTGAACCAAGGTCTCCTTATTTGTAAATGGCCACAAACATCGTGTCTACCAATAGATTTACTGAGAGGATGAAGTAAGGAGATGGGCAAAGTGGTTAGCACAGAGCTTTACTCATTGTAGAAACCCAATAAAAAATAATCATTGTTATTATTACTGGCAAAAAAGGGATGTGACTATGACAATGAGAAAAAGGAAAGAGGCAACCCTAATGAAGAGGTTTCCTTGTCAATGATGTGACAGTGGACTTGGTTCATATATTACTGCATGAATTTGTTTTCACAAAAGTAGTCGTGAAAAGGGATGGCTGATTTATTTGAAAGAGTGTGTGAAGATTGCTGTAGATTTGAAAAGTCACCAATGTCTTATGCTAGACCTTTCCAAGGTAGAATAAGATGGCTTCTTCTTGATTTGCAATTGAATTTCCCGAACCCCAGAGGAAGGGAACATCTTGTCTGAGGCCAAAAAGCCTAGGGTGGAGCTGAGGTCAGAACCCAGGCCTCCTGGTTCTCAGTGGGCTACTTGTTGGCCTCTCTCCTTCGGAGAAAGTAAAAGAGCTGGAGCAATAAGAGTCAGGAGGTCAATTGTTTATTTGAGGGTAAATTCCTTTGGCAGATGCTCTTGTTTTTTCCTTAGCAGGAGTGGCCAAGCATAGCTCACTGTGGCCTTGCCCTATCCTGGGGCGTTTGGCAATTTAGTCCTCACCCTAGCTTCGACATTAATCACCGCTCTTTGGAAATCCACTTAAAAGCGAAGTGAGCAGGACTGCCAGCTGGGAAGAGTAAATTCACATAATTCTTGCTAAATTATGCAAAAGCCCTGAGTCACCTGCCACATAACAAAGGGGAAAGGCCCCCAGCTTCTTTCCTCCAGATTACCAGGGGCCATCCCCTGAAGACCAAGCTGTCTGGAGCAGTGGACAATGAAGAAAGTCCAGGTGGACAGAGGCAACTGGAAAGGGCAAGAGGAGTGGGTGGAGAAGTAGGGTGCTCAAGATGGAAGTGGGCTCAGACTCTGAGGCCTTAATGTGAGACCTGAATTGTCACAAGCAGGTTCTCACTATGCAGGCCAAGATGCCTCTCTCTGCCCCTGTGGAACAATCTGCCAGTCAGAACATCCTGAAGAAAACAGACTGGCACCTTGAGACCATGGTTTAATTTCCTGATTCTTCTCAATAATACTTCCACGTTTTCCATTACTGTATATTTGCATTGCAAACTGATTTTACAACCCACCCACTAATCCGAACAACACAGAGCTTCTTGATATACCCACTCAACTTCCCCTCAAAGGTAGCTGCTCTGAGGCAGTACTGCCCTGAGAGACCAGGGTTAGCTAAAGGCCTCCTGAGACCCAGTCACTTCAGCTGAGTGACTGGCAAGGTATCAACCTCTGCATCTGTAATACAACAACATGAACAATTTCCATTTTGCCTACCTGAGGGAGTTGATGAGCATATCAAAGGGGTGAGGCCTGGGGAGGGATGTGTCACCGTGAAGCCTGTGCAAACCATGCTAGTGGGCTGTTAGTCATCCGTTTCTAATTGTCTGGGGCCACCATCACCCAAGCACCATGGAGATGTGGAAGAGAGATCAGCAACGAATATTAGAATGGTTTCCTGCACATTTTTAAACATTTGGGTGCCTCATTTCTTCCAAAAGTTTAGGACTTAAGATACCTATGTTCCCTTTTCACCACTTTGAAGAGGCTTGAGTAGTGAACGTGGATCTGATGTCCATCTTTCCTTCATGGAGCTTCCTCAAATGTGCAGGTTGCATCCAACAAATTTGATGGCCCTTGGTGAATTTGCTGATTGTATTATTCTAAATGCTTCTGCCAGAGAACAGACACAACCTTAGGTATACTTCTTTGGAATCAGGAATCCTAGGAGATCTTGTCCAATCCCTCTACAAAAGAGATAAGGGAAGTAAGTTCTGATCCAGTGAGGAGGGGTAGCAGCACACCAAGGTCATGGACGAGGTGATACAGGCTGGCAAGGAAATGAGGTTCTTCAGATCCCTGGCCCAGAGCTCCCACTGCACTCTGTTGGAGAATACTCTTTTGGCTTGGGAAAATCCTACCTTGGTCTTGCTTCAAAAATGTATCAACTTTTCCTTCAAGAGGCTTTCTTCTTTTCTCCCTAAAATTTGTGGTCCCTGAGCCTGTCTCCAAAACCTTTACTTGTAAGGTTGGAAGGCTTGTCCAGAAGGGATTTACTGGGAGTCATGCTTAATAAGAAGTCTCATGAACCAGGGCTGACTCTGCCCACATAGGTGGAGTTCCCACCCCCTCCACCCCACGCCCTCTGCACAGAGGCAGCACAGGAAAGGATTTGGAATACCCAAGGCAGGGGAGGAGATCTCCTCCATTTCCTTCTATCTACCCTCTTTTTTTTTTTTTTTTTTTTTTTTTTTTTTTTTTTTAGAGAGAGGGAGGAAGGGAAGGAAAGACAGAGAGAAGGAAGGAAGGATGGAAGGAAGAGAAACATCTTTAAACATTTTCTTGTTTTATTATATTTTGTTTGTTTGTTTGTTTTTTACATGGGCTGGGGCCGGGAATCGAACCGAGGTCCTCCGGCATGGCAGGCAAGCACTCTTGCCCGCTGAGCCACCGCGGCCCGCCCTATCTACTCTTGAGCAAGCCAGTGACCCACGAATGTCATGGGTAAGGGAGACTTGAAACCACTTTGCAAGCAAGGCTTGAGATCAGCAAGGGAGAGAAAGCCAAGAGTCATGGAATTCACAGATAACCCCAGAATGTCTGAAACAGAGCTATTTAGGGACCTTTTAGAGCAGTACTGTCCAACAGACATTTCTGTATACATTTTATATTATATCCTATGCACCATTCTATTCCATACAGTATATGTGCTATACAATGCAGGGTTCGAAAGAGCAGCCACTAGTCACGTGGATTATTGAGGAGTGCCTACTGTGACTGAGGAAATGCATGTTTAGTTTTATTTAATTATAGTGAATTTAAAGGTGAATGACCTTTTGTGACTAGTGTACTTTATTGAACAGCACAGATCTAGAGCATTTTCTCCTCCTTTAATATATGTATTTGATTCTTATTACTTCTGCATTCAAAGTCCAAAGCCATGAACTAATCATGTTACTCATCACTTTGTTAACTATTCAACTCATTTTTTACCTTGCAGACTCTCATCTTGACTAGAAATATAAATGTGGGCAAAAGAAAGGTCCCCGCTTTCAAGAAACTTATAAACTTGTTCTCAGAGTAACTCAAGGCAGAGCGCAACAGTAACTCAGGAGGTTGGTTCTTAAGGAAAGGTTCATTATGGACATTGCATCTGGGTCTGAATAGGGAGTTTTACAGACAGAAAGGGTCAGTGCTGGTCTCCTTACAGGGCCTCTCAGAACAGATGGTGCAGCGCTGCAGTGTATGAAAGTATCTCATATGCTCAGGGTAACCACGAGGCAGGGGATGAGGCCATTACCAAGAGAAGCAAAAACTTGAAAAAGTTTTGCATGCCATGCAAGAGCTTAAGCTTTTCCTAAGTGAAAGATGTAAAGACTCCCCTCCCCCACCACCCCCCCCCCCCCGCCGCCCCCTTCTCATACCCTTTTGAGACAGGATCATGGATTGCACGAAGCCCATTCTTGGAGGATTTTAATCAAGACAGTGATAATCATATGATAGTGATTTCAAGCCCATTGAAGGAGGCTTGAAGGAAACAAGACATTGCAAATTTAAACATCCATGGGGCTCCATGGAACGAGTTTGCACCCACAGGGCCCATCATAGACATTTTCTGCAGCAGGAAGGAGCCCAGATCCTGTAGCTTCTGCAGTCACTACTCCAAGCAGCTCACTCCCTCTCTCAGGGGAGACTGTGTCTGTTCCTGCTACATGAAACAGCCAGGCTACCCATCTCTAAATCTGAAGTCTCCCAACAGGTGTGAAAAATAGGTAGCATCCCTTGAAGTGGACTGAGAAGAGATTCATTCTTTATCAATTTTGGCTTTGGAAGGCTCAATCTCCCGTGTTCATTTCTCACTGCTTTTGCATTTAAAAGAAGTGAAATTAAAGTATTAATCAAAAACATACAAATGAGGCTAAAGTGTCAGCCTGCCCTTGGGCCCCACTGATTACTTCTAGCAGGCCCAGCCTCTTCTTGAGTGCAAGGGGGGTGCCCCGCTGCTCCTTCCCGAATGGCCAGCCCACCAGAGGGACAGACTTTAATTAATCCTCTGCTACTGTTGAAATTGCATTGTCCCGAAGGGAAGCCCAACTAAGCAGGAATATTATTTTAAACATATACTGTAAACAACACTCATCCTCCAGAGAGTTCCAAGGTGTGGTGGCTTTGACTCCTTCACTGCCAGAATCAGAAGCTGTTTGTTTTTTGTCATCTCCTAAACTAAGCACTTTCTTTTTCTTTACCCATTTCTGTCCTGTTGATGTTCTAATAGTAAAGGTGGACAATCAGAGGAAATGAATCACAAATCATGATAAACATCTTTTTAGTTCTCCTGAAAGTGATTGTTCACAATTTTCTTAAACTATCAGTTTAATAAAAGTGAGAATGAAAATAATAAAAACAACAATTGTAGCTAAAACATATAATGCCTGCTATTGTTTTAATCTATCTAATTATTTATCTATGTATCTATTTACCTGTCTATCTATTCATCCATTAACCTCGACAACCATATGGGATGGGTGTTATTATTAATCTGATTTGACAGTATGTAAATTGCAGGTAAGAAAGCTTAAATAACTTGCCCAAGGTCACACAGCTAATAAATAGTAGATCCAGGCTTTGAAGGTAGTTGGCATGCCGTCGCAGGCCTTATTCTGAGCTACAATATTCTACCAGATTGACACTTTACTCCTTCCAAGGTTCTGATTTTATTCATTCATTTGTGAGAAGAAAATCCAAGTGGGGTTCAACTGCTATATCCTACAGGCTGTCTTTTGAAAGTTAAATGCATGTATTTCTTTTCTTCTTCTTTTTTTTTTTTTTTGGCATTGCCCTCTTTTTTTTTTTCTTTCCATCTACAATTACTTAATCACATGCATAATTACTTGCATGGGAAATTGGTTCCTTAGTATGAGATGAGCACTAGGAACCAAACATATTGCCCCTGAGGCCTCTCGCAAGGTGAGATGGATCATTCGGAACTAGCTGCTTTCTTTGGAATTCTTTAAAAAATGACCTGCTTTTCTTTGGAAGGGCCAGAGAGGAGATTTGGAGAGTGCTTTCCCCCCACAGGCTCCCTTGAGATCTCTGTGAACTTGGCAAACTTGCTCAGAATTACCCCAAAAGAGCAATTTGTTCCCTAGCAAAACAGGATAATTGTCTGGGGCAGACCTGAGGCTGCTTGTGCACGGGTCAACAGAAAGGGAGGGAGCAAGCTCTCCAGCGAGAGCCTGTTGGGGAAACAATTATCTGGCTTCCTTTGAATCAAAGATAGTCCCGCGCTTCATGTGCACGCACAGAGATCAAATATAGTGTGCCGTCTCTACAGATTTTCTTCCTTTCAGGAAATTATTCATTGATAAAGCTGCTGGCCCAGACAGCCAGCTTCCTTACAGTAACTGCTCTTTGCTTTCTGAGAATAAGCCAACTAGGCAGAAACTGTTATTGCTCCTAATGATGTCTCTTCCCTTTGGAGAATGGTTTCTCTTCCCCTCTGCCCAACTTGCATCATCTCAAAGAAGTAGAGAAACAGCTTATTCTCTCTCAAATAAATGAAGGAGTCTATAGTGCTCCCACCACGGGACTGACGTCACTTTCCAGCTTGTTTCAAATATGCAGAAACAAGGGCTTTGATTGCTGTGTGGAATTCATTCAGTCTGCACCCATGAAGTGCCATCCTAGGGTGCCCAGTTCTGAAGTTTCAAAGAAATAGGAGAGGCAATCCCTGCCCTCCAGTGCCTGGCTATCTTTGCAGAGCAGAGACTCCTTCTCACCTGCAATCAACAATCAATTGATCTTGACATCTGGATCTTGGTGGAGGAGATCAGAAGGCCCTCCCCATGGTTGATGGAAAAGAGTGCTGCTAACAATTAGCTTTGGTTCCCACTTGGCCCAGGATGGAATAGAGAATCATTATCATTATCCTCTTGAATTCTAAGGAAGTCCTAGAGATAACCTAGTCCAATCCTCTCATTTTACTTGGATAGAAGTTTAGGTGCAGGGTTGGCAACACTTTGTCTAAAGTTACAGAGAGAATGATTGAAACTCTGAAAGCAAGGATTAACCAGGGCAGGAAATGTTCTAGATCTTGCTGCCAGAGTAAATAAGAGACAGAAAAAGCAAGAAGAAGCCATGCATGAATGAAAGCCATGCAGTTTTTGATAAAGCATGGGTGAAGCCAGGAAAAGACTCTCTGATCAAGGAAAAGAGACATGAGGGTCAGAAAAAGCAAGATTGATGCAGGCCATACTTCTATCAAGTCCTAATTCAGGGGCAGACTCTTCTTCGCTCCCACAGTTGTAGACTTTCTTAGTATCAGTAGCTCCATTGGTAATTGTACTTAGAAAGGATCCAGAACACTTAAGAAGAAAATCGACCTTGATTAAGGCAAAAACAAAGTGAAGCAAAACCATGCATGAGCTTTTGTCACACATTGGTCTCTCAAAGTCTGAAAGGTGGTAAAAAGGGATTATTATTTACTGATTCCCATCAACTTTCCTATCACTGCCAAAAAGCACTTCACTTATGTGATCATCTTCCTAAATCTTTTCAATAATCTTGAATATAAATTGAGGATAACAGAGGATGAGTAATTTGCCTTTTAGTCTTACAACTAGAGAGGGAAGCTCTTCTTTAAGGCAACACTTCTTAAATTCTCTTCTGTTCTCTTGCTACTATCAAAATCACCTACTCAGATATATAATCTTACACTTTTAAAAGTTCTTTCTTACATGCATTCTCATTTGACCAACATAAATCTCCATTTCACAAGTGACCAACTGAGTCTTATCAATGTTAAATAATGTCACCAAATTCAAATAGCTAGTAAGGATAGAGCCAATTTTAGAAATTTGGGATATCATAATTCAGGCTCCTAGTTACTGCTCTTGATATATGGACTTTAAAAATCAGGGATAGAAAGTAGAACTTCATTAGACTGAGCAACACTGGAATCCAGAAGCCTATGTAAAGACAACTTTCTCAAAACTACCTCAACTCTTGAGCAACTCAAAGTTCTGGATAGGCAAGATATTCCTGTAGCATTTCTGCTCCCTTATATTTTTCTTTTCATGTGATTCTGTACGAAAGAGTATGAAAGAGTATCAGACAATTAGGCATTGTTTTTATAAGCTTGTTTTCCCTCCTGCATCTCCAAAGACAAGAATTATGTATACATTTTGTAGCAATGCAATAAACATGATCAGAGGAACTAATTTCAGCTCAGATCCATTTCTCTCTTATAAGAAATATACACATACGCACACATATACACTAACACATGAATTAAAAGTGAGGAAGAGTGCACCATCTTCAATGTAAAAATAAATAAATAAATAAATGGCCACAACCCCAAACCACAAACTATGGAGCCTTTCTGTCAAATACAATGAAGCTTGAACCCAAATGTGAGAGGATGGAAAGAGCCAACACGGGCATTCTCAAACTTTAGGCAGGATTCTGTTTTCTCTAAAAGTTGCTGTCACAGTCCTAAAAGAGTCATCTGTGAATCCTTATATCCAGAGTTGTGGTTTAGACACAGGGGACAAAAACAGAAGAAGAAAATAGAGGGAATGTTTTTATAGAGATCTCACTTTGTGCCACATAGTGGAATGATAAGTGAAGCTGAAAGGAGAGTAATTACATAACAGACCTTCTCAATTTTCAGTAATCCTGTCTCCTGGCAAAGAGAGATTGATGGGAATCAGGTAAGGTGTTAAAGGGAGAGGAAGCCACAATCAATATATCATATCTTATCAACAAATCAAACCACAAGGAGCTGCTATGATGTGGCTTCACATAATGTGTAATGGTCACTTGAATGTCAGAAATAGATCGGGAGATACCCCAACACAAAACACCCACAGCCTCAGCCCAAGTCCGTCTTTCCTCAATATACTATTTTTTTAACAAAATGCTAGCCCAGAAAGTAGTGCTCACACTTAAGAATGAGTAAATACCAGAAAGGAAATAGCAGATTTTCAAACATTTTTGAAGAAAGAAAGGGAAAGAAGGAGGGAGATGAGCAAAACTCAGGTAAGAAATATGTACTTAAGGAGAAGTTATTCCTAGGAACAGATGGTTTGGAGAAATTAGAGACAATTGATGTCTTAGGAAAGCAGTTCAAGAAAGAGACAAAATAGGGCGGGCCACGGTGGCTCAGCAGGTAAGAGTGCTTGCCTGCCATGCCCGAGGACCCGGGTTCGATTCCCGGTGCCTGCACATGTTAAAAAAAAAAAAGAAAGAGACAAAATAGATTAAAAGATAAATGGTCAGATAGTAGAAAGGAGTTGAGATGGTAGAGCTCAGAAAACAGATACAAGAGAGAAATGAAATTGTTATAGAGATAAAAGATACATTTGAAACAATCAGTAAAAGATAAAGAAATATATTAACTAAAACAGAGAGAGAGGTTATGTAGAAAATATTCTTGGGAAAACAGTTGTCCTTCAAAAGGGAAAAAATAAAATGACTACAGAAAAATACCTACATATTGGGGAAAGAGATTCAGTACGCAGAGAATAGCATGTACTCAAGATGAAAGACAAATGGCTGAAGAAAATATAAAATGATATAGTTTAAGAAAACTTCAATTTTATAATGACTTGAATTTGGTGTTTAAACCACTCACTGTGTCTCAGGGAAGAAAATGAAAGAGGAGAATCAATACCAAGATCTATCAAGATTATTGAATAAGGATGAATACTGAATCCTGAGGGCTTCAAGGTAAGAAAAAAAAAGAGAGAAAGTCACCTAGAGAGAAGAAAATAATCCAATTAGCTGTAGCATCTCTACAACAAAATCAAGGCCAGAAGGCTGGAAAGCAATATTGACAAAATCCTAAGGGAAGTGATATGTGTCCCAAGAATTCCAGCTCATCTAAATTCCTTGGAGACATAGACTGCTGCTTTTGGTGTCAAAGATAGGGGATTTAATCAATTCAGATAGTGACCACAACTGCAGGTATGTCAAACAGCCTTATAAAGGGTCTGTTACCTCTCCTTCATGGACTTTCTTTTCTTTTAGCAGTGGCCCAGTTAGAGAGCATGTTGGTAGCTCCTAAACGCACAGGCTCAATGAAACCCAAATCCATCCCTTTAAAATCTCAATCCCTTCAAAAATTCCCCTGATGCTTTCCTCCAAGATGGAGCTGGTTTGATCAATCATATCATATGTTATATCAAATTGTTCTTATTCTTTACATGTTCACTAGAAGAACAAGTGAACGGCATTGCTCCAACTCATATTACAGTTTGTTTCCTTGTTACTTATATCTTTGTGAAGAAATTCAGATGAGAGAGAGGCATCTTACCAGGTGTCAGGAATGCTGCCAGCAAAATATAGCCTCAGCCAGATCTTCACTGAATTCCAACTGTTTCTGATGCCTTCGTCACTGTGATTATTAGAATATAAGACATTGCACGCATTTCTTCTGCATCTTTCCTGCTACTCTCAAAGTTTTTCCTGAAATTATTGGCACAACAAATTCTGTTTCTACTTCCTAAACATAATGTATATTATTTCTTCAATAAAATAAATTTTCCTTTTCAGAAATACTACCAAACATTTTTCGTGTTTAAGGGCCATGCACAAAATTTCTAAAAAATCCAAGAATTTAAGAAATAAGCCTTTCCTGAGGAATGAGAAAACAAGAGATCAAAATAATTTAGAAATACAGGAGACAGATTAGAAGGGCTGGAACTGAGAATTAAATCCTTTAGTATATGGAGCTAAGGCTAAGTAGCCTTGGAATCTCTGGTTGGAGAATAAAACACATGTGTTATAAACCTTGGCAATATAAAAGCAATAATATAACTAAGAAATTCCTAAGAACGGGGAATACATAGTAAAAGGCAATTTCTTGGTACTAATGTCTCAATGTCTCACAGTTAAGAATCAATTGATACTATCTAAAGGTTATACTAATTTTAATCAAATAATAAATCAAATAAAATAATTCCCAACTGTTCATAGTTTTTCACATTTTTTTAAAATTCATTGAACCAAGACTTTAGTGACATGAGAAAATATGCTTAACAAATGGTACAATTTCCTAAACCTGCTTCTATCTACCCATCCATCTAACCTTTTTTTTTTTGCATGGGCAGGCATGGGGAAATGAAATCTAACTTTTATCTATATATATGTACAAGGGGAGTGCTTGAAATTATATAGCTGACTGCTAAAAGTCATTTTTTAGATGATAGCATTTTAGTGACAAGTGTTTTTTCTTTCTACTTTTTGCATTGTTTGGATTTTCATATGAGCATTTATAAACCAAGGAAATGATGTTAAACTTTCAAGGGTGGGTAATCTTGCCAATTAAGAAATAGGCTATTGGGTGTTAAGCATCTATGTGTATCAGAGAGTCTGGTTGACCCTGAGGGGATCAAGCTATCCATCCCATTGCAAAGAAAGGAAGCATGGTTGGATGAAGCCTAATGATGCGCCAGAAGGGAGAACAGATGCTGGCTCTCGATCTTGCTTTGTGGGCAACACTTCCTTAGCAGCAATAGTCCTTAAACCACAGGACTGTAGACTGAAGGACGAGAAGAATCCAAGGATACATTCAGTGGACATTTGAAGGATGAAATGTCAAGAAAAAACAACTTGGTACAGCATAAAATTGGATCAAGTGGAAACAATGCAATAGGAACTCTGTGTTTACATGAAGGTGTAGCAGCACCAAGCAGGTGGCCTCCAGGTGAGGCAGAGAGCAGGTACCAGTAGGGCGACTCCCATCTTGCTGGCTTTGATGAGGCCCAGTGAGCTTTCCAGCGTGTGCCCCATGGCTCTTTCACGGCAGTGCATATTTCTCTTTGTAAAATCTCTTCCTTAAAAATTAAGTGCAAAAATCAGCATTTATTTTTTGTTTTGTGTAAAGTTTAGAATGAATATTGTTTGCGAGACAAACACAAGGAAATAAATCTTCTCACAGAGCCAGTTTGGGAAATTAAACATTGATTGGATCCTACCCAGAAAGGCTTGGGGGAAACCAAATCATTGGTATCTCAAACTCATTACAGGAAGGGGGTGGATTAAAGGTTTTCAGGTTTGACAGAGCTAAGCTGAACCCTTCCCCAGACATTTTTTGCCCTGGAATTATCTATCCAGAGGAGAGGGGGAATCACCCACAACAGAAACAAAGATAAAACAGACAGAGTTCATCGACTTGTGGGTTGCCATCCAAAATCTGCTTTGTACTGAAATCCCGTGAAGAAACAATTGCAGCCTGATCAAGTCACATAGGATTAGGGGACTAATGGATGAAAAACCTTTGCACAAACAGAACCACATTCTCTGGATTTAGCAGAAAATTTTGACTGCAATTAATTTGTAAGAGGGAAAATCTGGCAGAGCATTTCAAAAACTAAGAATCCGGATAAATGGAGCTTGAATCTCGCAAATGAGAGTGTGTTATGGGGTGAGTGATATCCTCCCAAAGGACAAATTATAGTCCTAACCCCTTGTCCAGTGGACGTGACCTTATTTGGAAATAGGGTCTTTGAAGACATTATTAATTAGAATGAGGCCAGACTGAAACAGGGTGGGCTTTAATCTGAGATGACTTCTATCCCTATAAGAAGGGGAGAACTGGACACAGACAGACAGACAGATACACGGGGGAGAATACAATGTGATGACCGAGGCAGGGACTAAAGCACAAGGACTTCTGGCAAACCATCAAAACTAGGAAGAGACAAGGAAAGGTTCTCTCCTACAAATTTCAGACTTTTACCCTCTTTAACTGTGAAACAACAAATTCCTGTTCCTTTAAGCCATCCGTTTCAAGTAGGACAAGCCTAGGAAACTGAGGCAGGGAGAGACAGAGAGTATCGATAGAGAGCAAAAAGGCTGAAGCAAATTATCATAAACTTCAGAGGTATAAGTAAAAAGTGATCTTCCATCATTTAACTTCAAAAAATATTTCAATTGGCACTGGATTTATGGCCATATCCTTGGTTTAGAAAGTCTTAAAACACAAGGAACACCTATTATAACATTTTATTAGCCAACGTCTTCGGTTCAGGGAGACAAAGCTATTTAAGCAGCTTCAAGGATTGCCAAGGGAGAGAAAAGTGCATGTGTGTGTCTGGGGGATGTTGGCAGCTCATCTTTCTTATTCTCCAAGTCTCCAAAGAAGTTACACCAAGGAAGCTCCAGGCCCCTCTGCAAGTTAGGTGATGCTTGCGAGGACTTCCTCTATTTTACTGCTATCTGCTATATTGTGGCCCCATCCCATTCCAAAGTGTTTCACATTTATTATTTTAATTAATCTTCACAACAATACCATTTAATTGCTATGAGGAATAAGATTACTGATGGCATCTAGAAGGAGTTTAATAAAGAGTCACTAAATGAATGACTGGATTGGCCTGGCCCAGAACAGGCATTCAGAAAATAGAAGCTATTATTATTATTGTTGTCAGTTATGAAGACAAGAGATCATATTTAATTTGACCATCCCCAGAAAATGTTCTGCAGCTAACATATAAGGGGAAACTTGAAAAATAACTAAACTTTATCTTCCCACTGTAGCAGCTACAGCCCAAACTTGAGCAAGCCTCGTGGGTTCAGCCACCAGCAGAGCAGTGGTGGCAGCTCCCCTCAGGAGGCAACCAGATCACCCCTTCCTGCAGCCTCACCATGGCACCCACAGGCACAGCTGTCTGTGGCCAATGCGTGTTCCTCCATCATAGGTTGATGTTGACAAAGCTGCCAGAGATATTTTCAACAAAGGATTTGGTTTCGGCTAGGTGAAACTGGATGTGAAAACAAAATCATGCAGTGGCGTGGAAAAACATCTGTTTCATCTAATACAAGACACTGGTAAAGTAACTGGGATCTTAGAGACCAAATGCAAATGATGCTAGTATGCTCTTATTTTCACAGAAACATGGGACACTGGTAACACTCTGGGAACAGAACTCGCAATTGAAGATCAGATTTGTCAAGGTTTGAAGCTGACATTTGATACCATCTTCTCACCAAACACGGGAAAGAAAAGTGGTAAAATCAAGTCTTCTTATAAAAGAGAGCATACAAACCTTGGTTGTGATGGTGATTTTTATTTCACTGGACCTGTAGTCCATGGTTCAGCAGTCTGGTTATAAGGAATGGCTTGCTGGTTACCACATCACCTTTGATGGTGTCAAATCAAAGCTAAACATGAATAACTTTGGAGTGGGCTACAGGCCTGGAGACTCCCAGCTAAACACTAATGTTAATGATGGGACAGAATTTGGAGGATCAGTTAATCATAAAGTTATGTGAAGATCTTGACACTTGAGTAAAACTTGCTTGGACACTGGGTTCCAACAGCACTCATTTGGGCATTGCAGCTGAAGATCAGTTGCATCCCACTGCTTCAATTTCTGCAAAAGTCAACAACTCTAGTTGAATTGGGGTGGGCAACACTCAGACTCTGAGGCCTGGTGTGAAGCTTTTGCTGTCTGTTCCAGGGCCTAAAGAGCATTAAGGCTGAAAACCACAGACTTGGGCTTGCTCTGGAGCTGGAGGCTTATGCCAGCTCAAGAAACCTCTGGGAATGGCTATTGGGAGACTTGGCCTTAACGTATTTCCACTGTGACCAGCAGGCTTTTTTCCACCAAGAAGGTGATCAGAACAAAGGATGATCTGAATAACGGCTATATTTTTAATATTTAGTCGCTACTTGTTAGCTGCTTTCTAGTTGAATTGGTGATCTAGTTACCAATGCTGCAGTCATGTAGTTATCTATACATTATTTAAATGGATTTAACTGTTAAATGTACTACTCACCAATAATGAAATAGACCTTTATGAAAATTGTGGAAGAAAAAAAATAAGCTGCTGCTCTACATGTAGAATTGCATTGCCAAGCTCACTATGAATTTTATAAAGCCACATACTTTATAATCAGAAGCAGAAACACACACAGTTCAGGAGCTGTGATACATTTTGATGATAAAGGAAAATGCACTTTTATATATATACACTCTTCTTCCTTCTCCTCTCCCTACAGGGGAAAAATGGGAACTGAGTGAATGATAAGGAGAAGACAGGAGGGCATTTCCTGCTTTAAAAATGCTGAAGTGGAGCAGGCCATGGTGGCTCAGCAGGCAATAATGCTTGCCTGCCATGCCAGAGGACCCGGGTTTGATTCCCGGTGCCTGTCCATGTAAAAAAGAAAAATGGTGAAGTGACTAAAATATTTACATATATATATGTAATTATATATATGTAAATATATATATTTTTATGTAAAATATATATATTATATACATATATATATATAATTTCTGTTGACTCTAACAATTTTCTAAACTGAATTAGGAAGAACAACATTGATTTTGCTAAATTGAAAACCCATTCAAAATATTGAGATTTTGAGGCTGATCTCTGGATTGCTTAGGAACATTTATTACCTGGCTTTTAGAGAGATACTTTTAAAACTCAGAATGTCTCTCCAATCAACTGTCCAAAGAACAGAATTCTCAGCTAATAGAAACCACTTGGCATTTCTCCTACATCTTCCTGTCCTCTTCTTGCCTTCATTATAGTATTAACTATCATTTTTCCCCTTCCTACAAAGATGCATTAACTTGGTATATTTGGGTTACAAAGTCAGAAATTTTATTATCACCACAAGTAGCTAAGAAGTCCAGATACAGTCTGGCTTTAGGCATGGCTGGATCTAGCCACATAAATGATATTTATAAGAATATAATGTTCTCTCTTTTAGGCTCTGATTTTCTTTCTGCAGTTTCTGTCTTGGTCAGGCTTTACATAATAATGGCAAAGACGATGGCACTAAAAGAGAACTTCTTTCCAGTAAAAATCCCAAGGCAGATTTTCACTAGGGTGGTTTAGATCACACAGATGTCCCTAAATCTGAATGGCCAGTCTTGTGTGATGGCCCCTCCCTGGAGCTGGGTTTGGGTCAGTGCCAATAAGAAATGTGGACTGAGCACAGAGGAGGGGTGGTTGCCCTGAACATGGGGATGTCCTCAGCATATTGGCCTGACCAAACAAAACAAATCAAAGATGTTCAAAATAATGGCCCTGGCTCATATTACCTCCTTCATCAAACCCCTGATGGAATTTCTGGGTGTGAAGAAACGATCTACCTTTTCTGGTTGTTAACAATCACTTTTTAAATTTTGACAATCATATCACAGGGTGTGAATTACCAGGTCTTCAGGGCACATCTTCCCTTCCTTGTCAGAGCAACCTAGAGAGAGGGGCACTGCTACAGAGTCATACCGATCTGGGTATGAATTCCTGCTCTTATTTACTGGAGGACCATGGACCAGGAAAAGGATGCTTTGGGTTGCTGAAATCTTATTGGAAACTGTAAATAGTATCTACTGCAGAATGATATTGTGAGCATTGTTATGTATTAGAAATTGCATAACCATATGTTCACAAATGTATACACGTGCACACAGGAGTCACTTGGCTCACAGAATGGAGTCTTCAAGGCTTGGACTCAACCACTTCTCAAAACACCTAAGACCATGTGTTATGCATATACGGTTCTTACTATTTGTGAAATTGACAAAAGCATTATTTAATTAATGAAAAAAACACACACAAAAAGAAATCCCCTTACAGCATCGGTTTATCTACCTGGGGTAAAAAAGACAATCCTGTCAGCGTCCCATTGAGGAGCCTCTGTCCTAGCCCACCATTCATAGGGCATAGACTAGCAATGGCAGATATGCTCAGTGGCTGATAACAATTTAGGCTCAACCTCAGTACGAGACAATATGGTGGATATTGACCCATCACTTGTTTTAGACAGAGAGTTAGTCACATGTTTTCACAAACAATATTACTTTTTCCAACGGAATGGTAGAAGTGAGATCTGGCTGCATTCAAGAACGGCCTCCACCACTGCAAAGTGAACTTGTGGTAGCCAACTCTGGAAAGTGGGGATTTTAATGTACTTCTTTAAAAATTAAATTTTATAATGTTTGTTAAACAAGTGACTCAAGAAATATCACCTAAATCCTCTGCCACCTGAGACTCTGTCTCCCCAGGTTTTGAGTAAAGGAGTTGGACTAGCTCAAAAATCTGATGATTTGTTTTAGTGCTAAATGGGACTCGTTGTAAAAATGTTATGAAAACACATAAATCTTTTGAGAGGTATTATTGCTTCAAAACAAAAAGGATTACGGTTTCTCCTTTAAGCTGCTAATGAATGAGAAAGATGTGAATAAAAATACTATGAAGAAGACGACCGACAGCTTGAGTGAGTGTTACGTTCGCATTGAAAAAATCAGCCCCAGACAAATTGGTAAAATCTAAACACAGCTGAACAAATGTCCTCCCAGACATTGCTTTAAAGTTTAAAGCAGCACGCTACCCCCAATCCCCCTCCAGACTTCTTGCGGCACCTGCGGATCAATGTCAATCTTTTCTCTATGATTGCTTCCTCACTGAGAGATGATCCCTTCCTGCACCCATGTGACACCCCAAGAATTTAGAAAATTCTGAGCAGTCATTTCCCCCTAAACTGACCTCTGACTTAATGCCACTCTCTTCCCATTGTCTCTGAGGTTAACCTTTTACTTTGCTTTTCCTATGGGGGAGCATTGAACAGAGGGTAGAATATTGGTGTGGAAATTTGAGAAGTACTTTCAAACTGGATGACCTTGGCCTCTATACTCAAACTCCTTGAACTTCTGTTATCTGCAAAGTGAGGCTGATCACTTCAGCTTTGAGCTGTTCTTTCCTTAAGTCTATAACCTGAGCCTAATCAAGAGAAAACATCGGACAAACCCAAGGTTTTTTGGTCCCTACCTTATAACAAAATGCCTGACCAGTACTTTCCCAAAGTGTCAAAGTCATAAAAAAAACAAGAAAAGGCAGAAACTGCCACAGAGCAGAGGAACCTAAGGAGGCATGGAGACTAAATCCAATGTGGTCCCCCCAATTGGATCTTGAAACAGGAGAAGAATATTTGTAGAAAAACTGGTAAAATCCCAATGAAGTTAGTAGTTTGGTTGACAGTGTTGTATCAGTGTTAATTTCTCAGTTTTGTAAGATGTAAACATTAGGGGTAGCTGGGTGAAACACATATGGAAATCCTCTGTGCCATTTTTGCAACTCTTCTGTAAATCTGACATTATTTCAAAATAAGAATTTTAAATGCAAATGATGGGACTGGTGATAATATCTAACTCATAAGAATGGAGTAAAGATTGAATGAGATAACATAAAAGAAGGGCATAGCACATAGTAGGAACTCAATAAATGGAAGTTGCCTTTCTGTTCTGCCCTAGAGGAGAGAATGGGATGTAATCGTATTGTTGCTTTTGCCAACCTTCACCCAGAACTGATATAATTTGCCTTCAATCTCAAAAGCACAAATAATTGCTGAAGTTTGTAATTTAGACAAATGGGCTGCGTTAGGGTGGGGGCAAGGAGCAGAAGGTGTATTATTTCATCTCTCCGAATCTTTTGAGAAAACCAAGAGGGAAAAGGAAGAAAGCCACTGATCATTACTTTCTATCTTTGGTGCCAGCTGCTGACTGAGATTGGCAGCCACCGCGCTGGAAGTCTGATTATGGAAGTAGAAAAATCTCAGCTTCCATTCTGCCAACCGTGCTCTGCCATATACAAAAAAATACATTTTTTCTTTGCACAGGTAGAATTTTTTCCCAGTGCTGTGGCAGAGTCTACAGAGGTTAGCTAAGAAGCAAATTGTAAAATTTTCTGGAGTGAGAGCATCTGGTTTCCTCTCCTTTGACTTCAATTCTACGTGGTGGAAAAGCAATAATATAGGACCATGGCAGGTTTGTACAGAGAAGTCTGTCTCCTTTATATACAACCTTAAACAACTTAATGTTACCTTGGCAAGACTGTTTGAAAAGTAGGAATGTATTAAATTAAAGAGGTGCCACTAAATAGCAGACACTAGGCATTTAGGGAGGATTTAAGATGTTCTGCAGTAATTTCCCCAAGGTCTTTGATCTCTGCACATGCAGATTTGAAAAAATTGATTACATTTGTCATTACAACTTGGTGGCTGGCTTTCTCCAGAGTCAGTGATCATAAAGTCTAAGGTGGAAACTACAGCACCTTTTATGGCCAACCTTGAAAGTCATATGACATCATTCTGCCATATTCTACTTATCACACCAACTAGCCCTGATTCTTTGAAGGAGGGGTCCATAGAAGACTGTAAATTTCAGGTGTGTGTCTCATTGGATGCCGTATCAGGGGCAACCTACCAAGGCTTCCACTTAAGACACCTCTCCCACAGATTTGAAAGATTGAAAGAAGGAAATATTGGGGCACAGCTGAAGGAAGATTTTTATTTGAAAATTTGTCCTTAATCAAATAGAAGTTAAAAATAGCAAAAGAAGATAGAAAAAAAGAACAGGATCAAAAGATTTTGGAAATTGTTCATATAGAGTAAAAACGAACCCACCCAATAGCTAAATTTTACCTTTAGACACACAAAAATTCAACTTAAAGCTTAAAAGAGTTCATTACTTCATTAAAACTTGAGTCACTATTAAATTCCACTTAAAATTCACATTTCGTTTTAATTTTCTCATATAAAAATGATAGAATTCATATTTATAGATGAAGAAAGAAGAACAGCACTCAGATAGAGAGGGGGGAAATACCTTTTTTAAAACAAAAGAAGCCAAGTTATTAATTCACCAACTCCACATTTACTCTTCAACAACAGAAAAAAGAAGTTAGCCGCCTTTAAAGTGTTTAAAACTAAAAGGAAATGGGCACAAGAGAGGGCTAGCCATCTGTCCACCTTATAAATACTAGGGACTCTGTCAGTTTGTTTTGGGGGTTTGTAAAAATAGGATTAATATATTTTTTGATCTTTATAATGGGTTAGAATTTATGCTGCAATCTTTCTTACTGAAGATGCTACAAAAATCACTCTTTACCTATTCAGAAAAAAGGAAAGAAAAGATGCACATAAAATGTCAGGTTTTGACTTTATAAAATATTCTATCTAAATGTAGATTCCTGGCAAATTGGCCCAGAAAATGTACACCCAGCATGCAAATGTGGCCAGTTAGGAGGATAGCCAGCAGAGGCTTTTGCAAAAGAAAAGACTGTGGCTTATGCTTTGGTTCATGTGTCCAAAACAGTGTCCCTGTGACTGGGGTTCTAGTACTCCAGGTCTGGGCATCAGCACAACTGGACCTGGGCACCGTCGGCTGACATGCCTTCCACCCGGCCTTCGTCATCCATAGACCCATTGCTTAGTCCCTGAGAAACCTACAGCCTCAGGCTTTCGATGTGAAAATAAATTAGACTGTCAATGGAGATGTTTACTAGTAAGGAAAAAAATGCATTTCATTTCTCAAGTATAAACAGTAAGCATTTACTGCAGGATTTAGACCACCTCCATCCCCGGGTCCAGACCATTTCATTGCTGCAGAACCACAAAGAGGAATAAGATTTTCAAACTGACAATCATACAAATAACTTTCGGGATATGGGGTGGGGAGAAGGGTGGGCAACACTGGACTGGGGCCTGGAAGTTTGGTGGGCTCTGAAGAAGGCAAATGGGGATGTCTGCGGGTACCCACTCTTTGTGCTGAGGCTTGTACTTTGAAAATTTTGCTAATAAGTGATAGTTGCTGCAAAGTGAATAAACTGGAAAATTCAAAAAATATTCTCCTGACTAGTTCGTAATATTAAGTTTTAAATTCAAGCTGTCAAAGCTTGAGATGTGATTGACGTTTGAGATTATGCCTGGGGCCCGTAGGAAGGGTGAAAATGTGGCAAGACTTCCACAGATTCACAAATGCAGGTTGGAGAGAGTGTGTGTGTGTGTTTTAGGGAAATTGATATCTTGAAAAGCATTGCTGGGCCGACACAGAGGATGTAGTCAAAACCTAAACAGTGGTTTTCAACCTTGAATACGTATTAGAATCACCCAAGGGATTTCTAAAAATCCTGATGCGCAGGCCACATTCCATACCAACTGAATCAGAATACAGGCATACCTCACTTTACTTTTTTGCATTATTTACAAATTGAAGATTTGTTGTCACACTGCCCCGAGCAAGTCTATCAGTGCCATTCTTCCAACAGTTGTTACCCATTTTCTGTGTCTCTGTCACATCTTAATTAAGGAATACACATTGTTTTTTCAGACATAATGCTATTGTACACTCAATAGGCTATGCTGTAGTGCAAATAAAATTTTTATGTGTACTTGGAAACAAACAAACAAACAAAAAGATTGTGTGACTTGTTTTATTGTTATACTTACTTTATTGCAGTGATCTGGAATCTCAACCAAAATATCTCCAAAGAGTGCCTGTGTATGGAAGTGAGACCCAGAAGGTATTTTTGTCAAATGTGATCTTATTGAGATATATTCATATACCATACAATCCATCCAAAGTATACAATCTATGGTTAGCAGTATCAACACATGGTTGTGCATTCATCACCATGATCAATCTTAGAATGTTTGCACTACTCCAGAAAAAGAAACAAAAATAAGAAAACCCAAGCATCCCATTTCTCTTATTTCACCTCATTGACCCCTACTATTGCATTCCACCCAATTTAAAGACATACAATGAAGGTAAGTTCACTAAACAGTTTAGTATTTTGGACTACAGAGATAGATATATATCTCAACAGAACAGAGTAAAACATCCAGAAGAAGATTCATACAAATATGGGCAACCCAACTTTTTTTTTCCCTATATAGCTATATAGTCATTATCAAAGATCAGGGCTACAGGAATATAGCGCAACAATATTTCCTTCTAGCTAGTCTATAGACTAGAAACTAAAAATAAATATCTATATAATGATTCAGCAATCATAATCATTTGTTAAATCTAAATTTCTCCATTACCCCTCTCCCTCTCATTTGATCATTCTCTCGATCTTCAAGAATATCTGAGCAATGAACATTTTATCTTCTTCATGCTGGAAAGGGGTGTTTACCTTATGGGGTGTAGGAATGAAATTGGTTGAGGTTCTTGGAGAGACTGGTACCTCTGGGCTTCAGGGCTTATCTGGCATAGGAACAATCTGGAGGCCTTACGCTTCTGGAAAAAAGAATTTACCAGGTAAAACATTTATAGAATTTTAGATAGAGGCCAGGGTATTCTTTAGAATTATCAGGAACACTGTTGGTTGGCGTCTGGTATGCTATGGAAATTTGCGATATATAGTTGAAGTTCACTTAAGAATAAACTTGAGTTACTTCCTGAGTATTCAAAATCTTTTAGCCACTGGAACTTTATTTTGAAGGGAGGGTAGTGAGTTTACCTGTAGAGTTTGCTTAGAGGGAGAGGTCACATTTGAGCAATAAAAGAGGTTCTCTGGGGGTGACTCTTAGACAGTAATAAGTAGGCTTAATTTCACCATTGCAGAGATAAGTTTGATAAGGGCAAGTCTCAAGATCTAGGGCTTGGCTTATTAATTTGATAGTCTCCAATGCTTGAGAGAATATCAGGAATTCCTCAGGTGGGGAAGATTAATAGTTCCACATTTTCCCCCAGTCCCTCAAGGGAATTTGCAAATACTATTTTGTTTTCTGCCCCAAATACTTTGGAATGTATTGGGGTATTACCTTAATACGCACAAAATAACAAGACCACCCAGAAGTAATTTTCAAATTCCCCAGGCGATTCTAATTTGCAGCAAAGAATGAGAAAGCAACTGACCTTCTAGAACATTCTCCCCATCACATAAGCATCAGAACTACTTGGATACTAGTTATAAAGGTCAATTATAAATCAAAAATCTGGGTTGTGCCCAGAAACCTAATTTTTTTAAATTAGAAACCTAAAAAATAAAGACAAAAACAGTCCCTGGCCCCCATCTTGAGAAACACTTTGATAAATCACTTGCAGCTGAGAAAGGGAATGCTAGGGTGTTGAGAGTGCTGTGCAGGAAGCTTGAGATTGTGGTGGTCTCATGTTGAGGTCTCTCTAATAAGCACTTCGTATAAGAGGCATACTGGCTGAGATGTCTACAGAATTCAGAGTGATATGGATGAGACAAGTTGACTAGTGGCAAGGTAGTAAATTTCTTCCCAGGCTCAAAGAAGTGGGCAGGGAAGGAAAAAAGAGATTTCCAATATAAATCAGCCCTTGCTCACATCATAAGTATTTTATTAATCAGATCTGTTAGAACCACATGCAACGGGACACTCAATAAGCTTTGATTAGTGTATGGTGTTTATTTTTCAATGAAAGAAGCACGGAGCTTTAAACAATGGATGTGGAGAAGTTTGTTTTGACTTCTCAGAGGAATTATTTGCTCTCCTTTCAGTTCTACCCACTATCCTAACAAATTGAGCCTTCAGAGCAATTGTTAATTTTGAACATGAAAGTGTCAGTGTATAACTGAATCCATAGTAAATCAATCTCTCTCTCTCTCTCTCTCTCTCTCTCTCTCTCTCTCTCTCTCTCTCCTTCTCAGTGATCCGTGTCAATCCATCCATCTGCATAAGTATTCTGTCCCTTTTCTTAATTCAGAATACCAACCAAAGCTCCTAATCTGTTTGACATGAAAAGTTTTTAGTTTTTTTTCCCCACTAAGTCCATCTCTAACAGGAGAAGCTGAAGTGGAGAAAGTTCAGGCCAGCTGAGACTGCCAGGGGAATTCAGGCAAGGAACTGCCTTCCACATGCTGAAATGTAGCCAAAGCAGAGAGGTTAACACCTTGCCTTCTGCAAGAAGTAACACAGGACAGCAAGTGATGAACCAAGTGATTTGGTCCAGCCGCCTCTTATCTCTGTGAATGCTTGTGGCATCATGTGCCTTAATCCTGACTCATGGGACAAGCCCCACAGCTGAACCACCCTGCCCACTTCCAACAGCCCTGGAGGGATCCTGGAAGGTTTTCTGTCCAATAACTGACTAAACCGACCCAACTTCCCCTGTATCAGATCTGAACAGTGCTTGAGGCAAAACTACTGCATGCACAGAAAAAAAATGCCCACACATTGAAACTTTCAAAAGAATTTACAGAAATAATAATACTTCTAGAATTTCCAACACTACCACAGGAAAAAAAAATTATTGGACTTTAGAGCTAAAGGGAATCATTATTTCCGGCCCTATTAGGTAGAGATGGGATAACTGAAGCCCAGATCATTGAGTATTTTGCCTCTAGAACACAGTGAATTTACAGAGGGGCTTAGGTTAGAATCTGGGTCTCTTGGTTACATGTCCAGTATGTTACTTAGGACACTGTTGATGGATTTGTACAGGAGATCGTTGACTCTGCTTTCAAGTGGGAACTCTAGAATGTTTTAGATTTACACTAACATGGTAGCGACAAATATATCAAGTGCTCGAAATGCAGCTAATTCAAATAAAGATGTGCTGTGGATATAAAATAAACACCAGATTTCAAACACTTGGTCTGAAAAAATGCAAAATATTTCATTACTATTTTATATTGATTACATGTTGAAAAGAAGTTATCTGGATATTTTGAATTACATAAAATATATTATTAAAATTAATTCTACCCTTTCATTTTTGCAGCTTGCATTGTATTTCTCTTGGACAGTGTGCTTTTAAACATATGAACTTGGGAATGTTACCCAAACTATGGAACTGTCACCTCTTCTCAAAAAAACTGCCACCTGTTTCAACCCTTCTCTTGAAGAGCATGGGTTGGCACAGCCCTATGACCAAATAACACATGAGGCATAGGGTTAAATGTGAATTTTATTAGGACTTATACACAGGAGAAGATTCTTCCCAATGATGGCCATTTGAGAAATGGAAGTCAGTGTTGTGCAAGGGGTGTGTGTGCAAGGAACAGCTTATAAGGGTCTAGGACAAGGACATTCCATAAAGTATGAGAACAGAGTTTCAGCAGGGTCTCCTGATACACAAGGGTTTGGAGATTTGTTATCAACAATGATCAGGGGAGTGGAGTTTTAATGCCTTACAAGATAAGTGGTTTGTGATACCATCTGTACATTCTTTTCTCCTTGAGGAGGTTTGTTAACTTTAACTCTGTTTGGTCATGTAGGAAGCTACGTGCAGTAACTCACTCTCCATACGGAGAAAGAGCTAGCCATGGGCCTCCACGTCCTCACTACTACACTAGTCCAAGGTACTTTCTATAATAACCAAATAAGAGTCTCTGTTGAATCCTCCAATCTGCTCTCTTCATCACAACCAGGGCATGCTCTTAAAAATGCAAGCCTGATTAAGTCACTTCCCTGCTAAAAACACCGCAAATTCTTCTCAAGTGCTGATTTCCCACCCCATGTGTACACCCTATTCAGAGGGCCCCACATTCCCACCTGCCCTTCTGCCTGTGTTTATCCTGTTCCCTCTTACAGCAATGTCTTTCCTCTCCCTGCAGTCATTGGAAAAGAGGCTATTTTGGGGACTCAGCTCAAGGTTTCCAGTCCAAATAGCCTTACCTGCTCCTCTTGCCACCCTGAGACTGGTTCACTCCCTCTTAGGGGCCAGTGGGCACACAGGCACACCTCCCCACACTGGTCACAGGACAGTGTTCAGTGGATCCCATGGGTTTTACTGTCTTAGATGAGGCTTTTGTGTTTTACACCTCTCTGTAATCCTGCAGTCCAGCCCAGGGCCTGGTTTGGGGAAGTATCTCATTAGCATCTGCTGAATGCAGGATTTTAAATCCAGGTGCCCAGAGGGTTCATTTCAGTCTTCAGAAGGGAGATGTGGAAAACTAGGGGAAGCCTTAAAAGCTGCCTTGGATGTTAACTGTAAATGCAAACCAGGGACTAAAGACATGGAAGCAAAAACTTAAGCCTGAATTGAGGCAGAGAGTTGCTGAACTCAAAAAGAAACTTCTTTGAGTAGGTTTTCTTTGTCTCCTATGTTTTCTGAAAATTTCACAATTAGAAAAGCTTACCAACATGTTCAAACACTTTCTCACTTAGCACAAGTTCAGCCTAACAGCAAACACTACAAACTCTATCTGCTAGATATATTCTGAATCATCTGTCTGTTCCACTGCTATTCCATGCAGTCCAAGAGCAGAGTCTTCTTTTCCCTGGGCAACTCAGGTAGCCTCCTACCTGGTCAACTTGCCTTGGCACATGCTTCCCTTCAGCTACACAGTAGCCATAGGGATCTCACTGACATGGAAATAGTACATGGATCTCTTACTCAAAACCCTTCAACAAATTCCCATCACACAAATCTTAAAATCCAAACTCTCTGCTGTAGCTCACAAGATGCTTCCTGGTGTGGTCCTCACTCATATCAGCCCTTATCACCCAACTCCTACCGTCTTTCTCCTGACATTGTCCTTTCTGCTCTATGAATATTACCATCTAATTCTGTGATCATCACCATTTCGTTCCAGCTTGAAGGCTTTCAAGCTGACTGTTTCCTTAGCCTAGGATGCTATCTCTATTGATCTCTCCATAACTGCTACCTTCTTGCCACACAGTTTTTGCTCAGATGTCACCTCTCCTGTGAGTTCTTACTTGAACAGATAACCTGAAGTCACCTCCCAGTCATTCTCTGTCACATCCACTATTGGAATTATTTGCATAGTGTTTATCACAATTTTGTTTTATTTTATTTAGTTAAGTTTACTGATTTTCTTCTCATCTTATAATTTTAGCTTAGCACCATGAGAACAAGGACATTGTTCTGCTCCCCACTTTAACATCATTATCGAGAATAATGCCTATCACATAAAACACAATCAATAAATGTTTGTTAAATTAATGGATACATTATTTTTAATATATTATAAAAAAGTAATCATTTTGACATTTTATCTTTACACTGCTTATAAGGAAGTAAATATTAAATTGCTTGTAAACTAAGGAACCAAACCTGTAAGATATTGTGTGTGCTAAATTACTTAAAAGTGTTTTGAATATAATGGTTGAGAAATCAGTTTTCTCTAAGAAATTCAGTGTTCTTATCAAGAAAACATGGGATATACTGACAGTTTCCATTTACATTGCTCTCCAGTACATGTGTGCAATTTTCCTACCAAGAAGTTCCTTGAGGACACAAAAGTGTACCATGCACTAATAGATGTCTCCTAGCAATGAGCAGAAGCTGACTTTTCATTTCAGTGCTGAAACTTGCAAAGCATGCACAAGCTACATGACATGCTTTTCTTGGAGGTGTCTATTAGCTGGGAAAGGGCTCTTTTATATTATAACCTAGTGAGGATCACATAGTCCATTGATCACTTTGTTGTAGCAGGAAGTGTATCTTCAAGTCAACTGCCTTCTTCTTGCCAAACCTCGAGTGAAATCTAAAATGCCTTCCACCACTGCATTTCTACTCCAGTTGGAACAGAGATCCAGAGTACAGAACAGCAAGGATGACTACAGTGTACATGTGACCATATGCTTTGAAATGTAAGCATTCTTGGTTTACTGTATTGTATGGGGTGGTCTGTTCCCACTCTAACTGTGCTGCAGAAACTCAATTAATGAAGAGTTCTCCATGACATACCTGAATCATTCAGGGTTCTCCAGAGAAACAGAACCAGCAAGATGTATATATATTATAAGGAATTGGCTTGCATGACTTGGGGAGCTAGTAAGTCTGAATTCTGTAGGTCAGATCCCAAGCTAAAAATTCCAGTGAGGCTGATACTGTCGTCTTGAGTCCAGATTCCTTAGGAGAAGTTGACAGAGGGGAAATTCCAGTAAGAGTTGATGTTGACATCTTGAGGCCAAAATTCTTATGGCTACTGGAACTTAAATTTTTGCTGTTAAGAACCTCTAACTGATAAAAAGATGCACACCCTTATTATAGAAGGTAATCTCCTTTAATTAAGGTAAATGATTGTAGATGTCAATCCCAATCTATTAAATACTTCTGCAGTAACAACTAGGCCAGTTTTTGACCAAAAAACTAGACACATAATCTAGCCAAAATTAGCACTTAAAATTAACTATCACAACAGCATGAAGGACATGATTGAGACAAGCTACTCTTTTTCCAGACAGCTTGGATTGTTCTTGGTACGATGTACAGAAGGAAAGTGAGATGCACCTAATACACAGGAGGGGCCACTAAATGTTTGGTAAATGAATGAAAAAAATGTATTACTGGATGAGAGTAAAAGAGACTCTGAATTTGTTCAAGATATACAGTGTTCATTTGATGATGTTTTGCTAAAGGGTGGAGCTTATTGTATATGCTTTAATTTTTTATTGTTTATATTGTGCTTAAAAGAAGCATATGGAAAAAGCATGTGGTATTCACTGCAGAGAATGCATTCATTGTTTTCAATGGATCCTTCTCTAAGGAACCATTTTAGCTTTGGTGTAGATACATATATGAAAGAGAGGGATCCAAATGACCTCCATGTCAGAGTTAGGATTCTAGAGACCAAACAAACAAAAATACAACAGAATTATACCTTAACAAGACATTCCTGCTTGAGTTTGCTATTTGACTGTCACTTTTAATCAAAGCATGATAATTGAGTGAAAACAGCTTGAAATTTAACTCCGAGTTTAAAAGGACATGGATCTTTGGGTTTCAAGACCACATATCATGGTCCTCTTAGCTTCTGAGAATCTTACAGGGCTTAGCCAAAAGTATGCATTCACTGAATTGAATTGAATTACACTGAACTGAGAAAGGAGATCCATTTTCTCTCCATCTCTTGGTCAAGGAACCTGCGAATGTTGTTCAGTTAATCTGGGATTCCAGATCTGTGGTAATGACCTGTACATGTTGTTCAGCTAATCTGGGATTCCAGATCTGTATAATGAAGGGATGGCACGAAGCTACATGTATCCTAAGGAGATTTCTAGTTGGAAGCACAGTGCTAGCTTTTATAATGCCACTCCTATTTCCATTTCTGTTATTTGGGTACAAAATAAATATATAAATATGTCCTGATTTAGTAACGTTCTCATACCCCCTACACGTAGTTTCACAGGTGGCCTATGGGCTGGAGGCCACCTCACCCAGACAGAAAGGCAAGTCAAATATGCCCTGCCAGAGTTTGTGCAGGAGCACCGATTTCACAGATGACTTTCCCAGACAACATGACAATCATAGCAGATGCCTCTCCTCTTGGGCAGAAGTTGCTGGGCTCACTTTCAGTCCATAAACTCTTGGTGGGGGCTGGTGCAGAGTGCAGTGCTGCCCTCTGCCATCTCCAACATACCAGGTTTGCTTGTCAATCCCCCCACCCCCATCCCACTCTTTGGATTCTGCTGCCATGATCAGTGGATACCTCTACTTGCTTTCCTTTTCTGCATTCTTCTTGGGGCAAATAAGTCACATGACACCAAACCATCTCCTTCCATTTGGATGCATTTTCAGGCAGTTGTGGAAATAAGATCCAAATCTTCTTATAGTGCCTGAAACTGTATACAGTGCTACTACAACCTCTTCTTCAATTTTGTGCAGTGTATTCATCTGACCTGGAATAGCTGTTGTTAAAATGGTCTAGGACCCATTCTTTATAGAAACATCTCTCCTGGATCATATACTATGGACACCAGAATCTTGACAAGTATCAGATGATTTCACCTGGGCAAAATCTAAGGCTCAATTCCAACCAACTTGGTAAGGTTAGGTCTGTTTCATAACCTCTTACACTTGCTTCCCAGGGCCAGGAAAAGATGAGACAAGGTAGGCATCTGGGGTACAATATTTAAGAAGGCACTTATTCTCAAGGTCATGATAGTACAGGGTTGTCATGCAAGAGTGAGTGCCACCTTAAATTTTGTACACCAACACCCCTCTTACCTCACTCTAATCTCTTTCTATTTCCTGCTCGATAACATGGACATGTTAACATATTTCAGAATTATTATAGAAAAGTAAAGAATTCTAATACATGAAAGAGCTAGGACTCTTCCTGTCACCTCTCTCCATCTCTTTAGATAAACTATCAAGAATCCTGAATTAAGGATTCATACTGTCAAGAGAGAGGCTTGGCTGAAAAAGTCTAAATCTATACAGTAAAGCAAATTAGGTTCAATTGACAAAGAAGTCAACTGAGCAATCTATAGTAACCAAACTATAAGAAATAATGGTCCGATGCTGGCACCCATCTTTTCTCACTCTGAAGTTACATCTTCCACTGTATTTTGTGCACGTCCTCATCACTTCGATCAGATTCTGCATTATTTGCTCATTTCCTTTGGCATCCCACTTTGGCTCCCCTCTACCACCACTCTTCACCGGAACTCCTTCTCCCATGATAGGTCAGCCATTCTTTACCATCTTTGATAGCATTTCATAGTTAAGGCTTTAAATATAGACTACTTCCACCACATTCTGAATTTTGGCTTCCAATGCTCCCAACCTAGAGTCTTTGCATAGTACTCAAACTTAGGAAAGTTCACTCTGCAAAGTATCTCCCCTTCTGTGTCACTGTAGGTAATGGATAGTGATATGTCATATAGACTGTCTTATGAGGAAGTGAAATAAAAGTCGCAGATTAACTGTAACAGGGAAATTCCTTCCCATGCAAAAATTTCATTGAATCTATCATATTCCTGTATTGCCTTGGCTGCAGAATCCTGGAGTTCTGCCACTGAACTGCTTCATGCTCATCATAGGTAAGTTATAGATATGCATGATTTAAACTGAGTCTTAGATAATTGTCAGTTACTAGTAAAACTCTTTCTTTTGTGTTTTTGTCTACAATTTTGCATAATCTCTTCATTCTTATCTTCTCCTATGCATTCTGTCAAAAATCCACTTCAGAAAACTTTAACAAAAGCTTCTGGAAGTGGCTACTATCTACCTGAAACTGAGATGGACACATTGTACATATTTCCCCTAAGCGTATAATATACTAAAAGGCATATTGTTACCACCATTTTGCAAAGGAGATATTGAGGCCCAAAGAAGTTAATGATCTTTCCATAACAGGTTGAGAAGTGGAATTTGAACCCAAATTTATATGGCATTCAGATACGTCCTATTTTCCTTTCATTGTGACCTGAAAAGCCTTATGTTTTCCTGGCTCCAGACACACTGAATCCTGTTGGTCTCTCATGTAAGGATGTCCAGTTCTTCTGAGACTTTCTTAACCACTGCAGCCCACAATGGATTCTGACACTTCTCAATGCCTTGGCAGTTGGAAGAGGGATCTTCTGCAATTCTTTTAGTAACATTGTATCTCTATGAACTGCTTCTTCAATTCTGCTGGCAGCTCTCTGAAGATACAATATCACATCTATTGTACCTTTGTGTCTCTCTCCCAGACAGCTAGAACCTTGTGCACTCAGTTCAAAGGATATGTACCCCAACAAATTTACTGTAGTGTATGGCATACTCTGGGGTCTATAGCCAGACGTTGAATGATTTATCTATGTAGATATTGGACCTCATTTGCCTCATAGTGAAAATCAAAATGAAATATTTCTCTGAAGTTTTAAAATATGTTGATTATTTAGTTTTTCATTCAAGTAATTGCTTTGCTGTGTATAAATTTGACAATATATATTCAAATTTGTATCCACATTGGAAATTTAAAATCCAGCAGGCTGGATAAATATTAATGTTTAAAATTTAATTTATGTGTTTAAAATTAAAATAAAACTGCAAAACAGGTTATTTTGCAGAGTAATATAATCGCATTGGATTCAGAATACAAAGCTTCACAAAATAAGAAATCTGCCCTCTCTGCCCCAAAGAAGCCAGAAGATAAAGATCTGTAGGTTCTGAACCCTCTGGATGTGAAAGGGACCGAGAAGAGGGGATGTTTGTGTAGAGCAACTGAAGGCAGAACAACCAGAGGACAAATGAGTATCGTGAGTATGGAAACATGGAAATATGGACAACAGGGAGAACCAAGTGGATATATGAGCAGATCAGAATGTGATTTATGGAATAGAGAAGACCATAGGTTTCAGGACGTGCCCATGGAAATTTCCATAGAACCATATTAACTGAAAGCCAGCACTAAAAGATGTCAAGATGGCTGTGATGGCTTAAAGAGCCCATGATGCAAAGCATTCCCATGGTTCGTACTTCATAGAAAAACACAGAACTCTGACAAGCTCCCATGCTGAATTTCCATACTATTGTCTTAATTTTAAATAGCTACTTATTTCAGACCTATTTTTCTGAATGTTGCATCTTCCTTCAATGTCAAAAACATAGCTTTGTCATTGGATTATATTTAATCCTTATATTTCTCTAATTCCTTTAATCAATACATTAAGAAATGAGAAAGGAAAGCCTCTTTTTGGATCAAGAATCCCCTTTTGTTGTTCTGAAAAAGTGTGTGTATATAACCATGATGAATTTCTTAATTCATGATGTTTGAAAAATGGTAACAGCTGAAATCAAGCAAGACCCTTTGTAATTAATGGAATTAGCCAATTTATCCTGTGTGAACAACTCCAGGAAGCTGCTTGGTTTTGGTAGCAGGGGGAGACATGTATTGGCAGATAGAGTAGCTTCAAAGCAAAATCACTATTTCTAAAGTTGCCAAGAGATGTGATTGAGTTTATTTATTCCAGATCATTTGTTACCTGAAGAATACTCTTCCCCTTTTTATGTGCACAGGTCCTTGGGCCCTGGTCCCCAACTACCTCACAAACACAGTCAGGAAGCTCTTTGGTGTTTATTTCACCCATTTTTAAAAAACTGAAAGTAGTTTCTTTTTTATGACTACCACCAATGTTACACAATTGGGAGAGAGCAATAGAATGACAGATTGCTTGTTCCAAATAATTGGATCAATACAGTAAGTGGTGGGTTAGGACAGAAACATTCCTCAAAGGATGTCTTCAGTAACTCACTGGACAAAGGAAGAGAAACTGATCTGTATCTTTATGGGATAAAAGATTGTTTTAAAATGAGGATGAAATTCCCCCATACTTTCCTCTAGTAAAAACCTAAGCACAAGCAAAGAGTAGAAACTGGCCAAAATGTAGACTAAGCAGCCTAGTAGGTGGATGGCAGCTTCGTTTAGTGCTGGATCAAGAGACAGCTGGACTGGAGGTAGAGCTGGAGCTGAGATGAATGCTTGGATGATGGTATTGCAACGAGACCATCATGGGGGAAAACTTGATTAACAACAGAGATGGGGTGATGTAGTCTATCCTGTGGCTAAGTGGGGGACCTGATTTGGGATCTTTTGGAGATATCGAAACATCCATGGCACATCCTTCAGACTCCAAGACTATACCCATAATTTTGGCCACAGTCCACGATCAGGTAGTAATGAGGAACCAGTCTCATTTCCTTTTGATCAGAGATGTCTGTGAGTGGAGGCTGTGCCATGGAGGGCTGCTGCGAGCTCCAGCAATGGCTGCATCTCACCCCACAGGGCGTGACTAATGGGAGACAGATCTCAGCCCAATCCTCCCCTGATTCAGATGGAAGGGAATTTGAGACAATCACCTCCCCCTTCAAACCAGCTCATTGCTTCTCTGATATTGGCAGGGGGTGTGCTTTATGACCCACAAGGTCTTTTTCATGTCCAATGTGTGTGTTAAAAGGCATAGCTTTCAGATTAGTTTAAGCTGACAGTCAATCTATGGTACATTCATACACAATGCTTAGTTTGGTGAACCTCATACGTTGAAAAAGTACATTCATCTCATTAAATTAAAAGATCAAAAGATAACAAAAATATTAAGGACTTCTTGTCTCTCTTTTTGCTTGGCTGTTTAATTTCTGAGACAAAATGCACAGCCCACCTATAGACCACCCCCACAGCCCATATTCACTTAGCCACATGATGTTCATACATGGGTGACAAACTGTAGGTCTGGGGATTCTAGCAGTTCTCAGAACTCTCCAGAAAAAGCAACAGAAGACAGAAGGTCTATTAGGTGTACCTGCATGCTACCAGAACACCAACATAAAAATTAAAGTACAATAGAGTCTTACCATCTGATTCCCATATGGAGGGCTTGGGCTCTTGTAAATGAGTACAATTCTAGAGGATCCCAGGTGCTCCAGGGGAGCCCAGTTAGAACAGCATCCCGAGCCCTTGACTCCAGGATCATCTGTCTTGGCCTGTGTTGGAAGGAGGTAGGAGTTTAGTGATGAAAGGGTGCAGTTCATTTACTTCTCAAATTAGCCCATAGTGTCTGGAATCTGGTCCTTTACCCCTTCCACCATGCATGGGGACATCCTCAGATGCATCAGGAAAGAGAAAATGGCTCAACTGTGAAGAGGTGATGGCGATCCCAGCTCTACTAGTTAGTGACCAAAAGGGCGATTTTAGACAGGTCATCACAGCTTATCAGCCTCAGAGCCTTCCAGATGAGTGTGGCCTTGAACCTGTGTTTGTGTCGTGCCACTGAAACCGTTCTGTGTTGTTCAGAGGCAAAGAGGGCCCAGCTCAACAAGGCTTTAAATGCCATGGAAAGGAACACAGGCTTTATTTGAAGGTAGCAGGGGATGCTGCATGTATTTTATGTAATTAAGAAATTGTCTAACTAATCTAGTCAAATAGACATCTAAACAAATCAATAGAAGAATATAATTGAATCTCCATTATTTATGGACTTTGCATATCATTTGTAGAATTAACATGACATTTCTCCTCTCCTTTTTTGGTATTTGGACATTTAACCACTCAATCTTTATGAACACATCTATAAGAAAGGTATGAGTGACAGCAATAACAAAATTTACCAGGAGTAAATAATTGAGGGGGAAGGACAAGGGTTCAGGGGAGGTTTGGATTTTCTATTTGCTGAGGGTGTGTTTATCAGTTATTTTTCTCTTCAGAGCAATGAAAATTGTCTAAAATTGAAAATGTTGATGATTGTACAACTAAATGAGGATAATATGAGACATAGATTGTTGACTTTGGACATTATACATGCTTCCCAATGAATGGAGATGGCTGAAGGATACACTGACTGAGAAATAGAATGGTGAAATGTGGTGTATACATGTGGTGGTATATTGTGTGGCTACAGAAGGGAATAAATCTTGAGACCCAGTGAGGTAAATGAACCTTGGGGACATTATGTGGTTAAAAAAAAAAAAGTAAACTAGAAACAAAAGAACAAATAGTGTATGGTCTCTTTTAGAAAATATTTATACAAAAATCAGTGCTTAGATCATAAGCTTTTATGACAGTCACAATTTAGTCTGGAGTTATAATGTTATTTCTAGATATTGAGATACTGTGCTAAATATGTATAACCTGTTATCTGCCTGGAACTTCTAATACCTGTGTGATACCTAAGACTCAGAGCTGGAGTTCTGGAGTTCTGAGAGTCAGCATTGTTGCATATAAAAATTGTTTAAGAAACAGAAATCAGATCAGGCTTCAATTAGAGATGAGAACAAAGCCGATCAGGTCTGAACTAAGGTAAATCAGAATACAGGGGTAAGGATGACTTCACCTACTATATGAGACCAAAGGAAGAGAGGTTTATTTTGTCCAAAGCTTAAATGTTCAATAGCACATAATCTAATTCAGCCTTTCAGGGTAGCTCATTTAAACCACCCAAATACACAGATCCCAGAATGAGAATGAAGGCTTGTAATTCTGTTTAGCTTAATGTAATACCCAGATACATCCCAGAGTATGTTGGGCAGATAGTTAAAGACTATTGGCAAAAACCCTTGATGAAGAGATATACGCAATTATTAAGCTTTACCACCAGGGAAATCCCTAATACTGTCTCAAACATCAGAGACTCCAGGTCAATAGGTCAAGCCCTTGATCTTGAGGTTTAATCTTGTGAAGCTTATTTCTGTAGCAGAGAAGCTATGCTTACTACTGTTATGCCTAAGAGTTACTTCCAGAAAACCTCTTTTGTTGCTCAGATGTGTCCTCTCTCTCTCTTTAAGCCCAACTCTGCAAGTGAAATCATTACCCTTCCTGCTATGTGGGACATGCAATCCAGGGGTGAAGGTCTCCCTGGAAATGTGGGATACAATTCCCAGGGATAAGCCTGGTCTTGGCACCATGGGATCAACACTGCCTTCTTGACCAAATGGGGAAAAGAATTGTAACAAAATAAGATATTAGTGGTTAAGAGAGTTCAAACAGAATCCAGAGGCAATTCTGGAGGTTATTTATAATTATGCAAGCATCAGCTAGATATTGCTAATTACACAGTTTGCCAACTCCCAACCAAACCATTCTGTTTAACCTTAAAGAACATCCAGGGCTCCATCTGAGATTCTACAGACATGTCATACACTAAGATTACTTTCTGGAAAGCTACAAACTCCAGATAGGTTCCTAGGCCAGGTAAGTCCTGAAATCCAGAACATCAACTAGTTCTATCCCACATCCCATGCTATCAACACCCCTTTCCAACATGAAAAAGTTAGAGTGGATACAGCCCAGGAAGTCCTAAAGATTGGGAGAAGGATCAAAGGAGGAGGAGGACTTAACAGAGAAGCTAGGATTTAACAAATGAGTATGACTGCTGAATCATTATATTGATTTTCTTTTTTTAGTCTCCAGTGTATTGGAGCAGCTAGAAGGATAAGCCTAAAATTGTGAAACTGTAAACCACACCAATCTCTAAAATTTGTTCTGTAACTGCTTGCTACAATGTGGTTTGAAATTTATTGTTTTTTTTTTTTGTATATACATTGTATTTCACAATAAAAAATGTAAAAAAAAAAAAAATTAAATTAACTCCAACAACAAAAAAAGGCATAGGTGGAGTTGGAGGGGTGGGAGTTGGGAAAGAGTCAGGGACCCACATATAAGCTTGTTAATATTTGTAATAGTCTTGTGAAGAGGTTGGGCCAGGAATGGTTATTGTGAGGTTTTTCATCTGTATTTTCTCTCAGTTATCCATACAATCCATGGTCTCCATCTCTCCACCCTGGAGACTGTCAGCTGTCAGAGACTGGAATTTCTAAGAGACAACATGATCTGGTTGGAAAAGAAAAAAGCAGGAGAATTCCCCATGGGTCAGTCTCTGTGGCTAGAAGATTCTGTGACTTCTCTCAGTCTTGGTTTCTTTAGATGTCATAGTAATAATAACACCTTCTCTTGGTCCACAGGGAAGTTTTGCTGTAATTAAATTGAAGTTATGAATCAGTCTGGAAAAGTAAAAAACATTAAATAAATCATTATGGAGTCTATACTTCAGGGAAGGGAAAGATCCAATGATCCCAACATCATGGAATCAACCCTCAACCATTTGCGGTGTACCTACAAAGAACCAGAGTGGAGCACTGCATTGTTTTTAAACATAATGCTTGTCTTTGGGGATTTGTGGTCCTGTTGGAGGATGGGATGGAATAGTAACTAAAAATGCTAAGGAGTACTTAATTAGTAGCCCAATACCATCCAGTCTGAACCCAAGTTGAAATATATGTAGTCCCTGTAGCAGTCAAGATTTTTGGTGTGAATATTTATTCATGAGAAAGTTTTTGCAAGGTTATAAAAATAAGTCTGTTTTTCACATAGGCAATGTAAAAGAACGAAATTATAAGATTATGGTACTCTCTAGAAATAAAAAAAAAGGTGAGGCATTGTGGTTGCTATAAATGTGGTTAATTTATGAAAACTTCTTTGTGAGGATTATCATGATGGCCAGACCTTCAGAGGCAATGGTTTTGACAGATATAAGACCATTAAGGGATTATACACTAATTGAAAAGAGGTTCCAATTCATACTCATTTTTGTATCTTCCAAAGTAACCTCAATAGTCTTGATACATTGTAAGCTAAATGCCTGTTAACAGAAAGAATAAAAGAGAAGGGAAATAAAAAGTGAGAGAGATAAGGCTTTTTTTCTGATTTCATGTTTGTTTGTGGTTTCCAAGGATGAATTTCTTTTTGGAGCCTCCTTAGACTTGGGCTGATATGAATTAACTTTATATTTTCCCTAAAATTTCATCTCATTGCCCAAACTCTTGATTTACTTAATAAGTCTGCACTTATCTGAAAACCATTGACTGAGTCATTACACCAAACAGGAACTGGAATAATAATAACAAAGAACAATCATGGCTACTGAGCAGCCAGAATAGATTCCTGAAGCTGTTATGCTTAATTCTACCACCACTCAGAGTCAGCCTGGGTTCTTTTCTTGTACTTTACTTTTCTTCATGCAGAGAGCCGATGCACATACCAGATACGGTGTTAAACTGGCTTGAGTAATGGATTGTGTCGTGAAGAGATAGAGATATCTCCTGGGATACAGAAAAAGCCCCAGAAGAGGCAGGAAAAGACAGGAACTGAATCAAGGAAGACTCTGCATTTCCTGTGATTTTTGTTCATTGCCTCACTCTCCATCTTTGAGATGAACCTATGTTTCTTTCAATCCCCTCTCCTTCCTCAATAGCTTCTTATTATTTCCCTTATCTCAAACATGTGCCACATGTGCCAGTATTTTCCCACTTTATGAATCTACATGACTTTCAGCTCAGATCCCTATGGCTTCTTGGCAACAGCCTCAAAATTCCAGTTCTATAATCCTAGGCAAGAGATCTACTTGACTCAGCTAATCTTTCCTAGCCACTCCCCATGTATTTCACGTTCCAGGGAAGATGCATTTACCCTGAAGCTAAGGAAGCTAAGGTTCACCTCCCCACTTGTATGGTAACTTCAAGACCCTAAGAGGACTAGCCCAGATGTGTTTCATATCGTTATTTATCTTTGAAAAGTCTGCTCTGGTAATATATTTTATCTACTCTGATGTTTTTTCTTTTACACTGGTCCTTATGCCAGGTGATGTTGAATGCCCAGGCCAGGGAACCCAGAGAAGGGGAAGGAGTTGCAGAGGCATTTAGTTTAGTTTTGTGCGTCTGCAATCACTTCCAGGTATAGTTAAATTTTGCTAGCTCTTCTAGTGTAGTCATGGTTTTGCTTCCAAAAATTCCTTTCTGCTGCCAGCAGTACTAACTCACCTGGCGTGACAGGAAGGGGCAGGCCAGAGCTCGAGTTAGGACATGAATTGCCTTAGTGTCCAGCCTTAGAAGCAGGTAGGGAAAGGGGGAGACTTAAGCTTTCAAATGTACAGGGACCAAAGCTAGCTTGTGAATTTTTTTTCCCAATAAGCAAATGCAAAAATTATAAGGAAGCATTGGGTTCTCACCAATGTATGGTAAAAATGGAAGTTCTATCCTGTCAGGGACATCTATATGTGTATAGATGTCATACAGTGTATTCAAGTATAAACATGTAACACTTGTTTGTTCTTTAAAAAAACAGGATTGGTTGAATGCCTGTGTTTTAAGGGCAAAAAGCCCATAGTAGGATAACAAACAGCAAGTTCATCTCTATATGTATTACACACTTATACACACACACATACACACAATTTGATAGTGGTTTCCACATCTGATTATGTCTTAAAAATCTACATGATGGGCCCACCCCAATCAAGATGACAAAATGAGATGCTCCAGGGTTCCATTCTATGGAAACTTTAAACAATGCGCAAAAACTGGCAGAAGCAACTTGATAAAATTTCTAGAAAACTGTTAAAAGATTTCAGTAACAAGAAAAGCACCAAATCAAGATAAATGCCACTTAAAACCAGTAGGATCACCTACCCCTTGTCAGCTGGTGCAGCACCAACCCATGCTCCCAGTGTGAACCCCTGGTCCCAGTTCTGGAGGGAGCAGAGAAGCCCTCATGCACATACTAGGAGCAAGGGTGTCTGGCCCAATCTGTCTGGTGGTGGCCTGAGGGTCTCACTTTCCCTCAGTGGGACTGCTGAACCTTAGCTACAGGGTAAATGCGTCTTCCCAGGGCCTGATTGTAGAAAGTGGCTCACAAAGCTCTTATAGAATACTGTGGGAGAGCCTTCAAGTTATGATGCCTGGGGCAGGGGATTGCCAGCTATAAGAAAAACAGTGCAGTATATAAAATAAAAACAAACAAACAACAACAAAAAAAAAAACAAAGAAACTGTTTCCTTGGGAAGAGGGGAAATTTGGATTCATGAAAACAGGTAATTGCTAAGGATACAGATCCAAGCCCAAGGCAAGAGGCATATGCTGAAAGGATCAGGGAGGTCCCTCTAATTTGGCCCGGAGTTATTCTCCCTATTGTATGGATATGCGGTAAAGGAAGCCAATTTGCAAAGACTGGGAACCTATTTTGTTTTTCTCCTTTGTCCTTCTTGGTTGCTGTTTTTGTCTTTGTTGTTGATGTTAGCTCTGTCACAAGGGCAGCTACGTGCAAGTTTAAGGAACTAATGCCACAGAGTCTAAATTCTAGTGATAACACATTAAAATATCAAAATGTCCATGTTTCAACAAAACTTTGCAAACATACAGAGATAAAGGATACGAAGGCCCAAGTAAAGGAGAAAAATGAAATAGTAGAAAGCATTGAAGAAGAAGATCAGATCTGTGACATTCCAGACAAAGAGTTTTTTAAAAATGGCCCTACAAGATTCAATGCAATACCAATCAAAATCCCAACAACATATTTTTCAGAAATAGAAAAACCAATAAGCAAATTTATCTGGAAGGGCAGGGTACCCCGAATTGCTAAAAACATCTTGAGGAAAAAAAACGAAGCTGGAGGTCTCGCGCTGCCTGACTTTAAGGCATATTATGAAGCCACAGTGGTCAAAACAGCATGGTATTGGCATAAAGATAGATATATCGACCAATGGAATCGAATAGAGTGCTCAGATATAGACCCTCTCATCTATGGACATTTGATCTTTGATAAGGCAGTCAAGCCAACTCACCTGGGACAGAACAGTCTCTTCAATAAATGGTGCCTAGAGAACTGGATATCCATATGCAAAAGAATGAAAGAAGACCCATCTCTCACACCCTATACAAAAGTTAACTCAAAATGGATCAAAGATCTAAACATTAGGTCTAAGACCATAAAACAGTTAGAGGAAAATGTTGGGAGATATCTTATGGATCTTAAAACTGGAGGTGGTTTTATGGACCTTAAACCTAAAGCAAGAACACTGAAGAAGGAAATAAATAAATGGGAGCTTCTCAAAATTAAACACTTTTGTGCATCAGAGAACTTCATCAAGAAAGTAGAAAGACAGCCTACACAATGGGAGACAATATTTGGAAATGACATATCAGATAAGGGTCTAGTATCCAGAATTTATAAAGAGATTATTCAACTCAACAACAAAAAGACAGCCAACCCAATTACAAAATGGGAAAAAGACTTAAACAGACACCTACCAGAAGAAGAAATACGGATGGCCAAGAGGCACATGAAGAGATGCTCAATGTCCCTGGCCATTAGAGAAATGCAAATCAAAACCACAATGAGATATCATCTCACACCCACCAGAATGGCCATTATCAACAAAACAGAAAATGACAAGTGCTGGAGAGGATGCGGAGAAAGAGGCACACTTATTCACTGTTGGTGGGAATGTCAAAGGGTGCAACCACTGTGGAAGGCAGTTTGGTGGTTCCTCAAAAAGCTGAATATAGAATTGCCATACGACCCAGCAATACCATTGCTAGGTATCTACTCAAAGGACTTAAGGGCAAAGACACAAACGGACATTTGCACACCAATGTTTATAGCAGCGTTATTTACAATTGCAAAGAGATGGAAACAGCCAAAATCTCCATCAACAGAAGAGTGGCTAAACAAACTGTGGTATATACATACGATGGAATATTATGCAGCTTTAAGACAAGATAAACTTGTGAACCATGTAATAACATGGATGGACCTAGAGAATATTATGCTGAGTGAATCCAGCCAAAAACTAAAGGACAAATACTGTATGGTCCCACTGTTGTGAACGGACATTCGAGAATAAACTTGAAATATGTCATTGGTAACAGAGTTCAGCAGGAGTTAGAAACAGGGTAAGACAATGGGTAATTGAAGCTGAAGGGATACAGAGTGTGCAACAGGACTAGATACAAAAACTCAAAAATGGACAGCACAATAATACCTAATTGTAAAGTAATCATGTTAAAATACTGAATGAAGCTGCATCTGAGCTATAGGGTTTTTTTTTGTTTTTGTTTGCTTGTTGGTTTGTTTGTTGTTGTTGTTTTTTACTATTACTACTACTTTTATTTCTTTTCTTTATATTAACATTTTATATCTTTTTCTGTTGTGTTGCTAGTTCCTCTAAACTGATGCAAATGTACTAAGAAACAATGATCATGCATCTATGTGATGATGTTAAGAATTACTGAGTGCATATGTAGAATGGTATGATTTCTAAATGTTGTGTTAATTGCTTTTTTTTCTTTCCGTTAATAAAAAAAAAAAAAAAAAAAAAAAAAAAAAATGGCCCTACATATACTCAAAGAGCAAAGGAAAACATGTACAAAGAACTGAAAAACATAGATGAACGCAAGGAAAGTATCAGTAGAGAGATGGAAAGTATGAAAAGGAACAGAATTAAAAATCATAGTAACAGAGATTAAAAATTCCCTAGAGTATCCAAGAGCAGATTGGAGCTGGCAGAAGAAACAATCAGTGAACTTGAAGATAAGACAATTGAAATCATCTAGTCTGGGGAACAGAAAAAAGAATGGGTGAAGAAAAGGAACAGAGCCTGAGGAACCTGTGGAACACCAGCAAATATGCAGATGTATTCACTATATAAAGAGAATATTCAAAGAAATAATGGCTGGAAACTTCCTAAATTTAGTGAAATACCTGAATATATACATTCCAGATGCTCAACAAACTTCAACAGAATAAATCCAAATGGAACCAGACTGTGCCATGTTACAATCTGTTGAAGGCCAAAGATAGAGAATTCTGAAAGCCACAAGAGAGAAGCAATGTGTCACATACAAGGAACCCTCAATAACATTAAGTCCTTTGATTTCTCATCAGAAATCATGGAGGCAAGAAGATCTTGGAAAGACATATTTAAAGTGCTGACAACTAAAATTAGCCAACCAAGAATTCTGTACCCAGCAGAACTGTCTTTCAAAAATGGGAGAGAAATTAAGACATTCACAGATAAGCTAAAGTTGAGGGAATTCTTCACTGCTATACAGGAGATTCTAAGGGGAGTTCTGCAGGTTGAAAGAAAGGGACAATGGACAATTAGCAAAAGCCACATAAAGAAATAAAGATGTCTAATAAAGATAATGATATGGGTAAATATAAAAACCAGTATCATTATACTTTGGATTCAAAACTCCACTTTTTACTTCTTACAGGATAAAAGTTAAGTGCATAAAATATAATGATAAGTCAATAAAACCATAACATAAATTTGTAGTTTGTGACAATAATTACACAAAGATTGTGGGGTGGGTATATAGAAGCATATGCTATTGAAGTTAAGTTGGCATCAAAGCAAATGAGATTCTTATAGATTGAAGATGTTCAATCTAAGCCCCATGGTAGTGCCAAATAAAAAATCAGAGAATATGCAACCATATAAAGACAGGAAGTAGAGTACAGATTACCAGAGTGAAGACAGGGGCAATGGGGAATTAATGCAAAATGGGTGGTAGGGATTTTGTTCGGTGTGAAGGGAAAGTAATAGGGATGAATGGAGGTTAGAGCATTGCAACATTGTAAATGTTATTAATTCCACAAAGGAATATGCATGGGAGGGGTTGGGATGGAAAGATTTACATTATATATATGAAGGAAGGAAAGAAGGAAAAGAAAAGGAGAGAGAGAAAAAAGAAGGGAAGGAGAAAGGAAGGAAAAGAAAGACTAAAAAATAATGACAACAAATGGGCAAGTTACAGCTATTTTCATGGACTCTTTATTTGGGACAATAAGAGACTACAAGAAGGAATAAATGCTCCTGGTTATTTAATAAATATTTAGTAGTGCCAGTAAATGCTTCCAATGCTTTACAAATATTTTGTCTAATCTCTATATAAATTAGGTGCTACTATCACTCTTAATTTATAAAGACCAAACGGAAATACAAAGACATGAAATATCTCACCCCAAAATCACTCAGCTGGTAAGCAAAGGACAGGATTTGAACCCAGCCATTCTCAGTGCTCCACAACCACCACACCATGTGGACCAAATAAAGGAGAGTGTAGGAGGCTCTGTGGAGGCAGCAGCTCTGCAGCAAAACCACCTCTTCCTTTTAGATACCAAGGCAATGAAGGTGACCAACTAATTTCTTAGACTATTGTAGATAAGAAGAGAGGACCAGAGGTCAAACTGACAGATGGCAGCTTTAAAGCAAGGGGGCAGAGGGACCTCAGAAAACATTTAATAGCATTATAACATAAGAACTAAAACATACAAAAACCCAGCATCCTTCTGTATGGGGTCAAACGGCCCTATTCTCACTCCATGACTCTGATTCAGTCACTCAATACTGCCATCAGAGCCCCAAATAATGGCCAAGTTCATCAGAAATGGACACAAAGCACTTTTTCCCCTATCTTCATCATATAGTTTAGAAGAATTTCATGGCTGGGAGATATAAATTGTTAGGGTTGCTTCAAAAACTAAGCTTCAATCACATGATGTGGAAACTAGCTCATTCGCTAAAACTCCGAGTGACTGTGAATTACCATTATTTGAAGTATCCCTCAAAAGGACCTATGGGGGGCAGGGGCTGAGATTAAATACTTGCTGAGAAGGCTAATTGCCAGATTGGGGTTCTGAAGCATCAGAACAGAGAGGAGAGACTCGTTCACTGGAAAGAGGTAGTGAAACAACCCAGAGTGTGAAGTTTAAGGATGGAATTGCGGCAATGGAGGCCAGGTGACAAGGTCACAAGCCAGGAAAGGGTCCACTAGGAAGCCAAACCAGAGTCTGATACCACTTGGAGACAGGTTGAGACAAGTCATGAGTAAGAATCAGGGAATGTGCTTCCCCAGTGTGTGGCCTTCAGGAATGTTTGGGTGGGTCCAGCAGGTTCAGAAGGATGACTTTTGTTTTTAGAAGATACAACAGTCAATCACAATTGACCTCCCATGAGTTTTCAGAGTTTCCTCTCTTCCAGAGGAAAACAGGGCTTTTAATTTGGCAAAATGGACCATTGAAGATTTCAACATTCCTTGGAGTATTATTGCAAAATGTTTTGTGAATCGTTGTGCACAATCTCTGTCCTTGCTACTTTTGTCTCCTTTTACTGTGCATGTCCTTTAAAAATCATATTTATTTTACTTTTGGTGCAGTTGTAGGTTTACAGGAAACTCATGCAGAAAGTGCAGAGTTCCTGTATCTCCCTGCCCCTCATAAATTCAGTTTTCCCTATTATTAACATTCTGCATTAGTGTGGTATCTTTATTATAACTGATGAACCAATGTTATTATAATTATTCTAAGTACATTGTTCACATTAAGATTCACTCTTTGTGTTGTACAGTTCTGTTTATGTTTTTTTTCACTTTTATTGTAGTCATATATACACAACATAAATTTTCCTATTTTAGCGACATCCAAGTACACAATTCAGTGGCATTAACTACATTCATAATATTGTGCTACCACCAGGGGCCTGGGGTGGGGCTGGGGAATGGGGACAACTGCTTAATTGGTACAGTTTCTGTTTGGGATGGTTTAGTATGCCCTTTAAGTGCAGGAATTCTATGTTTCTGACCATGCATTTTGGATAAACTTCCCACTGAGGAAAGAGGTGTTAATTTTTAGAAACAATTATCATTATGACCTTGATGATTAAGTAGGATAATTTAACGACATTGTGACTAATATGTTTTATATCATAAACATTGCTTTCTGATCTACTTACTCGGGGAAAATGCCATTTTTGAAAAGAAATGAGTATTTTTTAACATGATTAGCAAGCCATCTGTTGACATTTCAGTGCAATCTCTCATGAAAGTCCTTCTTACAGCTTCAGTTTTATCATACCAAGAACCCAAAATAGTACTGCCTTTTGCAGTTACATCAAAATAAGGTGATTTAGAAAGGGCACTCTTTAGAAAATGCAAGCACACATTTCAAGCTTACATAGGTCACCTCTTTGGAGACCTGAGGAAGCTCCAATTTGACAAATTAAGGAGAGGCTATTTCTTTCTTTGCCTCTCTCCTTTCTATCTTCCTTCTGTTGGAGTAGAAGGAACCCAGGCAAGCTTTGGATTTTGATGGACCTGTGAGCAAATCCTGTTTCCCAGGATTCTTTTGGTTGCAAATGACAAAGACCCAACTGGAATTTGCTAAGTCAGAAAGAGGGAAGCTATTCTGTCGTGCATCAGACACAAAGGGGACAGGGTGCAGTTGGTCTCGGGAAGGGATCCATGAGTTGGAACACTTCTTCTCACTCTGTCTTATCTTCACTCTCTGTGTCATCTTCATGACTTCAAATCAGCTACTGCAGGTGGCCCAGACAAAGCCATACATAATCCCAGGTAAACTACCTTAAAATCAAAGAGACTTCTTTGACTGGCTCATGTTCCCTGACCACACATTGAACCAGTCCATTGTGGTCTGGCATCTAAAGGTCTTGAATCTTGAAGAGCACCAGGGCAGGCAAACTACATAAAAAGTAATAGCCTGAACATCAGCCACATAGCTCAATGCAAATTTTCCAACTTAAGGAACCTTGACTTCCTGGTCTATAAAATGGATATCAAAGCTTACAGGATTCTTCAAGAGGATTCAGTGAGAGGCTATGCATGAAAAGTGATGACCATTCACCAAGAATTGACTTTCAAATATGTTTGGTATTTTGCACATGAAATCCCATTTGAAATGGGCACCATTATCCTCATCTTTACAGATGTAAAAACTGAGCAAAGTTAGGTTAAACAACTTGTGAGAGTTAAGGTAGCTAGAAAGTTAGAAAGACAGAAATTGAACCCAGGTCTTATGCATTACAAAATCCTTAATATGTCCTCTACACCTGACTGAACTTTAAATATTAAAAGCCCTGAACCAAGGAAATGAATGCCATTCATTTACATAAGTAGAAAGAAGTCCAGAGCTGTTGAGAGTCTTTATACTAATAAGTCTGCTGCTCTACTGGCTTTGGGAAGTCAGACAGAGCTGGTCTGTCTGACTGGTCCTTTTCCTGCATCCCATTGTGACAAGTTTGGATAAGCTCAGAGCCTTGGCACTCTCCTCTGAACTACATTTGCGGGTGTGAAAATGCTACCATTCACAAGAACATACTGCTACTACTCATGCTCCCCAAACATTCCCCTGCTGGTGAACAGGAGTCACTAATATTGTTCCTGCTTGTTGTCAGTCATTTGTAGTGGATTTCTCCATAGAGCAGAGGGTGGTCCTTGTTGAAGCATCTGATTTCCATTCCTCCCTCTTACTTGTTATGAGGGTTTTGGTAAGTTGCTTGGCCTCAGTTTCCTCATATACAAAATGAGAAAATTAAAAAGACAACCTCTAAAGTCTCTGTCAGAACTAACCCTATTTTCCATGTGCACCTTTTTTGTTTCTTTACTGCTTCATCTCCTTGGTATGGACTGGAAGCTCTCAAGGGCTTATTATATGGTAAGGGCATATAAGTGAAAGGGGAATCTGTCTTCTGGTCTTGCTCAGATTTCACACTTGTCATGGCTCCCAGGTGTTGTCACTCTCCAGCATGTCCATCTCCACTGCTGGCACAGAGGTGTTCCCAGTCTCTCATCTCCTGTCCACATCCCTCTGCACCGTCAACACCTATCAGCACACTCTCTCAGGTCTTTCACCCTCCTGCAGCATTCTGTGCCATTGCTATGGGCCCTGCAAGTTTTAGCTATTTAACAGTGAATTCTTTAAGCTAGCAGGTGACTTGGGTGGATCTGGGGTGGGGGGGTATCCTTCCCTCCTAATATTCCCTTGTTTCTATCTCACCCCGAATGTTCTCACCTGTGAAGTACTGAGACATCCACAAGGCAGCTGTTTTTCAGAATTAAAGATGCTGATGGGTGACATACAAGCTCTCCTTGGGTCCCTCACACTCACAGCAGGATTTCCAGGACTTGGCTTCCTCTGAGCCCAGGACAGTGGGTCTTAAAGGCAAGGTACAGAACACTCCTGCAGCTGGCTCTCTACTTCTCACTCTTTATCCCCCCATTGACTCAAAGGGTTTCTGTAGCTGACTGTGGGAAAAGGCTATGCCTCTTTCCACCTGTGTCCTTTCTCCAATCTTTCTAGTTTTACCCAAAAATGTGCTTTTTGAACTGAAAAGTCAAAAATCATAGCTTTGCTTCTGAAGTTCAATCTGATGCCTTATACAGTAGGTGACTCATAATAAAGGTCTTTAGGGTACAAAGATGGAAAGTCAATAAGTAGGACTGCCTTGGGGGTAGAAAGGAAATACTTTGATGAACTCTTTGCTTAGCAATATGCCAAATCAATGTCACAATTAATATGTGTCTCTATTACCCTAACTCTCTAATGAAGACATAAAGGCGTCAATTCATCTACCCTAAGAATACGACCTGATAGAGAGAACAGCTTTTGTGCACAAAGATGTTCCTAGCAGAATTATGCAGAATATTCAGAAAGATACAATTAGAAAAAAAATCCCAATTATCCAATAACAGTGTATCAGTTAATTAAACCATGATCCATCATTTTAGAAAATAGTAGGCAATGGTTGGAGATATTATTTGAAGGAGCATATGCTTCATTTGCCATATCAAACTCAAAACAAACATGTAGAAAACAAACAGAAAATACTAGTAGACAAAGTTATAGTGACAATATAATAGTCACCATGTTATAAAACAGTTGTAGCTTGTAGAAAGACATAGGAAAGATTATTATCACAATTGCTTTCAATGCTGGAGTGATGGACTTTATTTTTCTCCTTTCCACTTTACCATTTCTATTTATTTTTACAATGAAATAGTAGATATCAGTATTTTCTATTATAAATAAGAAACACAAAAATCATATATATAATTCAAGATCTACTTTATATTCCAGTCTTTCACCCTAAGAAACTTTTATTAATGCACCCCTCAACCTAGAAGGGCTTTCTCCCCCTGTGGATTCTCAAGGCAACCCCTGTGGTACTTTCTTTACTCCTTTTTGTAGTCTAGTTATTTATTTCTATGTCATAAACATTCCTGTTTTAGTTTTCTAGGCAGCTTAATCCAAATATGATTAAATGGGTCGACTTTGAACAATGAACATTTATTAGCTTACAGTTCACGGCAGTGAGACTGTCCAAATCAAGCCTTCATCAATGGGATTCTTTCTTCCCAAAGACTTCCTGCCAATTGATCCTTGGTTCCTCTGCCACATGGCAAGACACATGGTGGTTTCTTCTGTTCTCTCCCTTCTGTCTTGGATTTGTTGCTTTCAGCTTCTTACTTCTGTGGCTTCTTCTCTCTCTGTATTCATTCCATTTTTAAAGGACTCCAGTAAATAGGATTAAGTTCTATCTTGAATGAAGTGGGACATACCTTCACTGAAGTAGCCTCATCAAAAGATCCTAACTTACAATGGGTTTACACTCACAAGAATGGATTGGCTTTAAATGATATTCTGAGGTATATACAGATCCAAACTACCAGTTTCTAGCTCCCATTTTAATAAGATCAAATCATTTACATCTTGTTATTTAAAAAAAAAACTAATCATATTTGATTTATTCTTGGTCACTCTTGTAATTGAACCTGGGGCAGACAGGTTCAAGGACTGACCGGGTATATCACTCCAGACCACTTTTGACCTCTTACTCTTTCCTTTATGAGTCAGACAGTGTGTCTCAAATCATGTCCTGCAGACTGCTGAAAAACTCTGCAGAAATGAAAGGATTCAAAAATTTCATGGAGATTTTTTTCTCTGACTGACCCCTCCCCCACCAAGACTTTGCTATGCTCCTATATAGATGAGTCACCAAGAGGAGGAATGTAATATGGAATGTTTCCCAATCTTAAGTGACAGAGGAGCATTTGTGAAGGTGAAGCTTCTCCTGGATTAGCAGTCCACTGATCACATTTTGTGAAGTCCTGAGATAAGATTAGATACGCCCAAATAAAAGCAATTATGCAGAAGAGGCCAAGGCAAAGTCCAGGGTCCCCTTGGCATCTCCTGTACTCTGAGAAACTGCACTCTCCTTCTTGAGGCAAAATTTGCCTCTCATTTTCCAACTAATTGGTGTTTAATCCTTAACTCCAGATGAATACAACCCTTAGCATGTTTCACATATCTTCAATGTTTTTGAGGCCAGAGGACTCAAAGTGAATGTGTTTCAGTTCCTTTTAATGTGGTCTTCCGAATGGGGTAAGAAGCAATGCACTTAATCTACAAAATATTTTAAAGCTTTCTGTGCTCATTGTGAGGCAACACTGTCTCCTGATTAAAAAGCACATAGCAAAGCTGAAGGGTGGCTGGGGTAGCATTCTTAGAAGGGTGTTTCAATTATATTCCAGTGGTATCAATAAAAAGAAAATGGAGCTAAGGGAGCTTTCACCAACCCTTCAGCATGATAAGGGCTTATCCTTAGCAGTAAACCCCTCCAGAGAACATTTTAATTATAATGTTTGGTTTCTGCAACCCCGCATGACATTGTGTCACTGAATGCATTGTTTGCACAAGGTTGGGGAGTTGGTTTGCAAGAAAATGAGAATTCTCGTATTCTTCTGGAACCATGTAAATATATCCAAGGGGACAATGGCCTTTGTAGCTTCTTCATCAATCTTCTCCAAAAGACAGAATCATTCATATCTCATTCATTTAAGAAATCATTTGTGATCGCCTACTAAGAGAGGCAGTAAAGCATGACTCTGGGGGCAGATCCTTTACATCCTGGCTCTACTGCTTCCTTACTGGTGATATAGGATACATTACTTTCTCTACTGTGGTGCTTCAGTTCCCTCCTCTGTAAAATAGAAAGTTCCTGTTGCCTATCTCAGTTCCAGGAACAAGGTTAAAGGCCATACAAGTAGCTGCATTCAGGATGGCGATGATAAAGAGTCTCATTTTTTCATATAGTGGGAGGCCAAGTATGACTCAGTCCTGGAAGGTTCTCAAAGACTTGCAGAGTAACCAGGCATTCCCCAATTTGAAATAGTGGGTGATGGCGACTCTAGCAGGAGAACATACTGAGTTCTGTGAGAATACACTGTCTCCAATTCCCTTTCTTCATGTCTTTGCTTCTGAGAGCTGCTATGACAAATGCCACACATGGATTGGCTTAGACTATGGGGATTTATTGTCTCATGGGTTGGATGATTAGAAGGCTAGTAACAGAGTATTGGCAGGACTTGTTTTCTTCCAGACTGTAGTGTTTTGACAATCTACTATTGCATGGTGCTCTCCTTCCTTAAGTCTGTTCTGGTTTCTGCTGACTTCTGGCTTCTTCTGACCAACTGTGCTGAACTTCCCTTTGCCTGAAAGGATTTCAGTCATATGGATTGAAGTCAACTCTAGCTCAAAGTGGCCTCATCTAAAGTATCTTCAAATATCTTATTCATAAATAAGTCCACACCTTAACTAAGAATAGCATCTTCAAAGGTCCCATTTACAAATGAGTTTACACTCTCAGGACTGTGGGTTAGGGCATAAGCACATCTTTTGTGGGAGTCCTGATTCAATTCCCAAAAATAGGGATGAGCATCATCTGGTAGATATACTTGCCACATCAACAGGAGTTGGGAGTAAGTTTCTCAGGATGCTCTTGGCAAGTCTGGAGTTAACTGGGCAGAAAGAAGGAGACTCAGACTCATCAGATTCAGGGATGACCACTTTTAGCCATGGACAGGTGTTCCAGACCTTAATGTATCCAGTTCATGGTCAGAAATGATTCCCAGAAGAAAGGCCTGAGGACAACAACGCAGGCCATATGGAAAAGGCCAGGAAACAAATGTGGGGTAGAAGAGGTTATTTCATGATTATTGCGATCATTATCATCATTGTTATTATTGTTTATTACTTTTGTTATTTATTGCCAGTTCTTTCCTAATTTTCTGGTTGCAAAATTCTAGATACATTCATTAATGTAATTCTCTTTCTCTCCTTCTTATTTGCAACCTGGCTTTACTGTAGGGCTATTCATGTGTTGAGCCAGCCTGGTAGATGATTGAGAAAACACATGCCAGCATTTTCCCAAGGCAGGTTGCTTTCATGTCCAGTCCCAGCAGATGAAACATCTCCTTTGTGTGTTCCTTCTATCTATGCAGTGGGATTCCTCATGGTAATTATACATTTGGTTTTCTAAATATCCACATTTTCTTCTTTCCCTCTATCTGGGACATGCAATCACACCTTCCCATTTCTTTCCTCCTCTCATTCCACACTCTGAATGTTGACTCTTTATGCAGACCAATTTGTCAATTTTGCTCTACTCAGTAAGTGAACATTCTGCCTGCTGGACCACACTTCTTTCCATCCTCTTCAGTTGGTTCTGTCCAATGGGAAGTGAGTTTGAGTCCATGGCTCCCTCCTATCGACACCATCCTCTTGTAGTCAACAGTCATCCCTAAATTTTCCTGCAGATATTTCCCAGCAAAACTGATTTAAATGACATTATTGAAGAGACTTTCATCAAATCATTGCTGTTTGTCAACAATTGTTTACAGTTTATTAACTGCAATAAACCTTGCCTTGCTGACCCAGAGAGGGCTCCCTAAGTCCACCTGTGCTTAGGAAAGTTAGCACTACGGGTTAGTATTAGTTGATGTGCCTCCAGTTGGCAACCTAAAATATTCATTCCGTATCAGAAGTGATGTATTTTCAGGGAATATGAGCGGTTAAGGACTGCCAGCATTGGCTTTCAATTTAACAGCCTAAAGAATGTCAAGTCCATGTGACACAGTCATCATCCCCTTCATTGTAATGCAACTTTATGGCATAGCTGACATTATTGGTATGTGAGATTCCATGCAAATAATGTCATTTGAATCCTTTTAACAGAAGATAATGACACAAGAACTCAGGAAGCCAAGGGAACATGCTTGAAATGAGGATTTCCAAGTGACAAAAAGCCAGTTGTGCTGTATTTATTTATCATCTTCTAATTTCTGCTGTCCTTTTTTCCCCTGATTATGGGACGGCACCTCAGAGAATAGCTTATTGAAAATCAGGAAGATCTTGGTACTGTCCCAAGCAGCCTTTGCACTAGGAATTTCTCTGTGAATGAAGGACTGGGGAGACCATTTATCCATTTTAACCCTGCTTCCCACACTGGGAAATAAACAGAAACTTTCAAACACCCAGATTTTGAAGTTGAATCACTGAGGCTCATCATGCTGATATAGTCACCAAATGACAATCATGACTGTGATGATGATGATGATGATGATGATGGTGATGGTCATGATAATGGTGTTGTTTTATTATTGCTCACTGAGGCAGAATGAGGCTACATTATTTGTCCAAGGCCATTGATTGGGAAGTGGAAAGCCGGAGTTGTGCAAAACCTTCTCACTTGCCCTAATTACCTGATTACCATTCTCCTTTAGAGAAATAATTTTCTTGGAAGGCACCTTCATGCCTCTCTCTCCATGAGTCAATGAATCAATCAGCTCTTGATTAAAATAATTTGAAACCATAATCTTAAGTTCAAGGCAAGATCCAGAGCTGAATCAACTGTCCCTGGCCTCCACAATCAGCTGAGGATGTCAACAGTGACATTCCTCTGCCTTTACAGACCCCAGAGGGAGCCCTTAATTCTGAGTTGTATCTTACCATAAGATGGAGTACACGGAAAAAATAAAACACAGAAGCTTGACTTTTGGGGCTGTGCATGATGGATTTACAAGCCTTGAACTATGCAGTTTGTAAATCAATTTTCTGAATAGCAAATTTTTGTAAATTGCTCAGTGTAGACAGGCAGCTTCCTCCTCCCCTCCCTCCTCCTGCTCTGGAATCAGAAGGGCACAAGTAGCAGTGACCTTGACTGTCTGGAGGTCAGCAGAGGCAGAAGGAAGGCTCCTGATATTTAATAGGGGCTGACATTCCCCAACTTATCTCAGAATGGGACACAGGGCACAGGGGATGAGGTGATTTTTAAAACTGAGACAAACACCACACTACCAGCAACAAGAAAACAACGGTGAACATAGAATATAGACAGAGGTTCAGTATTCCTTAACATTAGGAAAGGGAAAGTTGCTTGAATCTTTGGATAATTGAGCAATCTTTTTCTCCCCCATGAATGTTTGAATGCTCTTAAGAATACCCAGCAGAGAAAGGACCCCGCTACAGTGAAAAGATCCTTAGAGATGATCTAGTTTCCAAATTTTAGCATCACTTTTGGATGAAGAGTAGATCCATTAATTTTCAGTTCATGAGGAAAAAATACTAAATTTCTAAAAATCTAGCAAAAGTAGGAAATGTGAAATGCAGGTATCCTTCGGGTAGGGAAAAAGACTGCTTTCTTCCACCATTGTTCCAAATGTTTATGCCATGTGTGACCCAACTCGGTGCAATGGAAGTATCAAGAGCTCTTTTAGGAGGTTGCCTGGGTGGATCCTGTGGCTTGCAAGTGCGCTGACCCTGGTTCATCATTTACATCTTCAGAACCACAGTTTCTTCTTATTTAAAAGTGGAGTTACTAATATGTATCTTCAACTCAAATTGTGAGATCGAATGCATTTATGAACAAACTGAACAGTAGCTACTTCAGAGTAGGTGCCCCATGAATGATGGGTATTTGTATGAGATTTATTTCTTCACAAATTTCCTCCACAGAAATGGAAAAGAAAACTCAGTAGCCAAAACTCTATTTTATATAAAATCACTCCAAATAGATTAAACAAAATGGTTTACAATGCTTATTTCCAGAGTAGGAAAATATGTGATTTTTTTCCAAGATCCTAGCTTTTGTCAGAGGGAACTTAAGGTCAAAATGTCCCTGTTTTTTTTTTGTTTTTTTGTTTTTTTGTATGCTGTATGGCAGGGTTACATTTCATTATTTTTCTATGTGAGTATCCCATTATTGCAGCACCATTTTGTTGAGATTTTGTTTGTTTTGGGGGGAAGTGCATGGACTGGGGATCGAACCTGGGTCTCCCACATGGCAGGCAAGAGTTCTACCTCTGAGCTACCCTTGCATCCCCCAAATGTCTCTGTTTCATAACCTTTCATCTTTAGGATATTCACTAAAATCTGAAATTATCTCACTTATCTAATGTCCAAGTATCTTTAAGCACCTTATAAATTAGATTATTTCTCTTACAAACCTCATTCTTCAAAGTATCAGAAGAGAGAGAAAGCACACAGGACTCGAGTTGCCACATCCTGCAGGGTGAAAGTCCAAGTTCACATGTATCTAACCAGGTAACCAGGTCTAAGTTATTGATCTGCATTTTCACTCAATTTCCTTGTCTATAAAATGGAAAGAGTAGGATATGATGATGTGGGAAGGGTCTCTTCTAGCTCTGAGAAAAGTCAGGGTTTCTTTTCTCCCTCACCTTTCCTTCTTCTGTCTTTCCCAAGTCTTCAAGGCCACCTCAGGCCCTTCCCACTCCCTCTCCGAGAACATGCCCTGCCTCTGCCTCCCCACTCAGAACTCATCTCCCTTTGCTCCCTATTGTCTTACGTACTCTTAGGCGGGTTGCATTTTGCTCAGTTTACCTTGTACTTTACTCACTGAACTGGTCCTGAGGTTCTTGATGCCCAGCGTTCACCATGGCTACCAACAACTGCTCAGACTCTTCTGATACTGGGCCCTGAGTCTCCTTTCTGATTATAGCCCATCTCAGGCTGTGAGGATGGTCAAATAAGATGTGGGAACAAATATAATTTCTATTGAGTTAGTTCTTTGGTTCCCGGGATGTTCTTTCCTACAACCTGAGGCCTCTCAATTCTGTGAATATATGTATCGATTTACATAGTAAAAGCCTAGAGGCCAACTAAAATACCCAGGATTCGCCTTTGCTAATACTCTAACAACATGGTGGGGCCAAGCAAATTATATCATGCTGTTCAGAAGCTCTGATTAATTGTTATGTGTGCTTTTTATTAACACCCCAAACTGGGAAATACATTTTTTATATTTTCATAAGTAAAGTTTCTTGAGATACAAAATCTCCTAGAATGAAGACCCCCACAGAAAAATGAAACTGAAATATTATTATTATTTCATATATGGATCAGACCAGGAGCGTAATAAAACATTTTCCAGTCTCTGACCAGAGTGGCCCATTTTCTTGTGATTTGGGTCTGTATTATAATGAACTGATTTACATTTTTATAATACAGTTTTTCTGGACTTCCATGCCAGAACCATTGGGAATTTGAAGTACCACCCTCATCTGCTTTTCTTTCTTTCATAATTGTTTTGCTTCCAAATTCATTTTATATTTGCAGCCCTTTCAGCATCTGGCCGGGGATGTGCACCCTAAATTATGGCCATGCCTGTCATCCAGACCCTTCCTCCCCCAGTCTGCTGGAAATCCCACGCATGCTTCTTCCCCTAACCTGGGATCAAACAGTGTTTCCCACCCAAATTTGATTAAATGTGCCCTCCCTCACTGCAGTCCATATGGCATCGAAATCCATGCTGCCTTTCTCATTTTTCCAGACTCCAAGGTCAGACAGTGCCCAGACACGCAAATAATAGTCAAATTATACAGGAAGTTGTCAAAGGAGTCCGAACACAGACAGAGGCCACCTCTGACCCCCTGACAGGTCAAAGGTCTGGTTCAAGTTTCTCCTTCTTAATCTGTTACCACAGCAACATTAAAACAGTCCTCTGAATGAAACCATTTATAGATTCTACTTCTTTTTTTATTTTGAAAGTTTTTATTTGACTTTTACTGCAACTTGCATCTTACTTCTTTTAAGTTGCACTAACAACTCTTGTCTGAGAAGACATATTTATAATATTAAAAGACCAGGGTTTTTTTTTTCTCTCTCTCTCTTAGGGAAGGACCCAAGTTAAGATATTTTCTCCTCACTAAATTTAGATATAGACATTTTTTTTTAAGTCAGAAAAGGCACCAATAAATACGACTGTCTGCCTCACACACATGCAAACTTTGAACACTTCCCAGTAATCCTAAAAATATTTTAAGACCCACAAGCAGGCTGTGAGAAAAAAAAGCAATAGGATGCAAAAATGTTGTCCAAGAAAGAGAGGGAAGGCAAGATTTAGACTGATTCCCAAAGTCAGTTTTAAAGGCCAAAAGAATCTGTCGTAATGCTAAAACAGTGAAGATTAAACTTGAGTTTTCCTGAGCTTCTTTGTGCAGGAACATGTCTCTTTACCTTCCTTTGCCCAGAGCAGAAAGAGATAGAGAAGGAAAACTTGGTGAGTTGATTCCAAACCCTTTCTATTTCCTGGCTAATAATAGAATAACCACCTCTGTGTTTAAAAATGCAAAACTCTATTGATTCATATTTCTTGTCTTAGCTCTGAATTGCCCTAGATGAAGGCATTGATCATATTCCTTGGTATGAGATCTGTTGGAGGAAAACTGGTGGTGTTTTTGGTAAGGGCAATGTGGGAAGGACATTCTGAAGTTATTCACAGTTCTATTTTCATCTGGAAAACATTTGAAAGAGAATATTCACTTGACTGATGCACTGCAATTGAATTACCAATGAAATATTTTGCAGGTAAGGAGTCGGTTAGAATGTACTCCCTATGAGGAAAGAGTTTTTAACATTTTCATTTACTGATATATCCCAAGCACCTAGCACAATGGCTGGGACACAGTAGGTGCTCAGTAAATATTGTTGACTGAATAAAAGAATGAACATCTTTTCTACCTAAACATTTTTTTTTTTTTGCATGGGCAGGCACCAGGCATTGAACCTGGATCTCTGGCATGGCCGGCAAGAATACTTCCTCTGTGCCACCATTGCACCGCCCTCTACTTAAGCAATTTCAGAAATAGGTGTCAACAAAATATTTAGAGAATATCCATATTCCTTTGACATATACAAATAGAAATTTAGACTGCACCAGACATTGAAGCCGGGCTCATTCTAGTGTGTCTGTGGCCAGCTTGAGGGTCAGCTGTTTAGACTAAACTCATCTTGCGGTGATACAGCTCTATAGTTACCAGTCAGAAATTCTTTGGGTTATAAATGACAAAAAAAAAAAAATAATAATCAATTAAACAATAAAGAAATTATTATATTCACATCAAAAGTTCTAAATGTAGGCAGCATGGGGATGGCACAGTGGCTCTACAACAACACTAAAAACTCAGGCTGTTACCATTCTGCTCCCCCATCCATAGCCTGTTGGCTATTGCCTCCAGATTACAGGGTTGTTGTCTTATAACAATCACATCGGCATTCAGGGTGGAAAGATGGGGAAATGGTTGGGAGCAGAAATATCTCCCTTTTTATCCGAAAACAAACCTTTCTCAGAAGTCCCTGGCAGGCTTCTACTTTTAGTCGTTGAATAGAGTATCCATGTGTCTATCCTTTGCCACAATGTAAACTGTGGAAGTGAGAGTATAGCTTTTCGAGCCTTTATAGTGGGATGCGTTACTGTGGAAGGGAGTTGGGAGAGATTTAGAGCCAGCCAGTGAGCATCATATGCATTGCCTTCTCCAGGTCCACAGGAAACAGCATCATGGATGATTAGTGAGTGAACTTCATCAATACAGAAGTGACTTTTATGGACTAAACTAACATTCATTTTGGATATCCAACTATAATTATATTAAATTACGCTGACACACCCCTGAAGACAACAACTGATACCAGCTTCCTTAGATCTCCTCATGGAGCAAAGATTCAAGATCTTGAGAATCTAGCCTTTTGGCCCTGCCTGGAAATGTTTCCATTTGTAAGAAAAGTAAAAAAAGAAGTGAGTCTTTAAGCGTACAATGCAAAGTCAACTCAAAGGTGGGTGTTAACCCAAAGTCACTGAAGCAGGAATACCAGAGTGACTCTGTTCATCTGCTGAAATGGACATTGAAGCCAGAGAGACATTTTAGACACTGAAGATGTCATCCTTTTCCATCCCCTCAAATGATTACTTCATTGAATTTCTTCTACAGATGAAAATTTATAGTTAGCCATCCACTTTTGTAAACTCAACAAGAAGATTCTTTTTAAATGAAAACATTCTAAAAATATTGTCATGCTAAATTATCAGATATAGGACCATAGAAGTTTAGCAGTTACAGGATTTGATATATCTTTGTGTCAGCTAATGCTACCAAAAGGCTGTGAAACAAATGATCACTATATCTCAGCAGAATAAAGCAATAAGCATTTCTTTAACTCATGAGCCCATCTACCAGCTAGAGGCAGGCTGATCCAGTCTGTACTTGGCTGGTTTGGACTGGGCTCATTCACGTGTGTCTGTGGCCAACTTGAGGTCAGCTGCTTAGACTAAACTCATCTTGTGGTGATACAGCTCTACAGGTTACTCATCCTCTTTTTGGAACTAACAAGCCTATTCATGCTTTCTCACAGTGGTGGCAGATTTTTGCAAGAATGCAAGCACTTTTTTTAAGCCTCTGCTTACATCATATCAGCTAACAACTCATTAGCTAAGCATATCACATGGCCAATCCCAGACTCAAGGGACAGGGAAATCCTCCTTCCCATAGTAAGTGGCATTGGAAAATCAGACAGCAATGGGCATGGGTACAGAGAGGGGTGACTAATAGGGCCCTTGATACATGCTAGTACAATCTTGGTAATTGCTCCCATATGCAGTAAGAGCACTATAACTGTTAAATAAAGTGAATTACTAAATTGTATAGATGAAGAAATGAGGCCAATTCAGTTAGCTAATGGACACCACATCATAAACTAAGTTAATGAAAGTCATTTACACCTTAGCAAGAAAATTTGTTTTCACCTACTTCCTCTTCTTGGTCAACTTGGGTAATCTGTAATATTTAGAGTAAAATAAAATTAATTTTAAAATGTGTTTGCAAGTACTTTGTATGATTTTCTTGAGATAAGCAGGTACTCTTGGAAAACCAGAGAGTCATCTGGGGAAATATAACTTTATTAATAATTATTACTGACCATCCAGGTTCCAACTCTACCTTTTCCTTTGGTAAGAAACAACCACAGATACACATGCCCTTGCCTGCCTTCTCGTGTCTCTAGGGCATTCTACAGGGGAGAGCTGTGTCTGTGCATGTTCATGAGGGGCTGGGGGAAGTGTCAGGCAACTGAGGAGTATAGAACCAATGTCAAGAGCTCTTCCCCATTTAAAATTTTCGTAGGAGGTGGTCCCAAGTCCTATTGGGCGAATGGAAGATACCTTATATCTCATTCTGTGAAGGCCAGGCATAGGCTTCCCAATGGGGGCCTCGGAGTCCAATGGTACAGAGGGGACTCAGAATGGCTGTAAGGGCCGGCTAGCATTCGGTGCGGGTCGCTGGAGTAGGATGGGGCCTCTGTGAGTTGCCACCTGAGACCAAATGAACTCTCATCCAGACCTGAGTAAGCCAGGATGTGAACAAGCAGGCGGAGGGAGGCAGAGCCCACAGCTCCAGGTACCAGCCACAGGCCTCAGCTGCGGCCATTTAAGCCATCAGTTTACAGTGAATTCCACATCAGACAAAAAACTTTTAACTCATAACCAGGTGGTAGTGGACATGGAGGAGAAAGACCAGATTATCTGTGGACAAAATAAAGGAGATTATACTTATATATTTTTTCTGGGGAACATCAAAATTACATAAAGGAAATTTTGTTAAATCAAGTAATCACAATTAATTCCCAAAACAATATGGTGAGAATGGTGATTATGCAGATTGTCCTTTATGTAGAAGAAAACCCAGTGCTCATTTGAATAGTTGAGAGATCAAACTCGGGGTCAAAACTTGAAGACAGTTCTGACCCCAAAGTATATAATTTTTCTACATCTCTCAAGATGAGGATTTAAAAGCTAAGCTGAAAACATTGCTTGAGGGGGAAGCAAACGAAAGTGCAGTCTACCCAGAAAGCAAACGGGTGCTTTCTGCCTACCAAGTTCTGACCTGACACCAGAGTCACTTTTGGCATCCCCCTTGGACCATTTGACACTTCTCCCATTCACAGTATTTTTCAATTTCAAAATGTGTGTCTGGATGGGACATTAAATATTCTACAGTCTCTCCTATATGTTTCCAGCATCAGAGCTCCCTAATGATCCCCATGTGCTACTTTACAGATGGTGCATATCTCAGCTGATAGAGAACAAAACCGAGGTTCAGAGAGGTCCTTTTGATCACCCAGTGTCATAAGACTCACAGTCTCCAGGGCCCAACCCAGTTACCCTTCTCCTTCAGCCTCAACACTCAGTCGCATCCTCCCTATTCTGAACCCCAGGGCCCCTTTCCCAATGGCTGCCAGCCACGAATTGCTGTTCACTGGAGCCTGCTGGAAACTTGGAGGCTGCCCTGACTCTTCCCAGATTCATATCTTTCAATATGTCTTTTTAAGGGTAGGTGCCTGTTCCCTTAATTCTCCTGGAACTTAACCTAGGGCTAGGCTGGCTGGGGTTTGAAACAGGTGAGATGCCCAATGTTAATTCATTCCTGACTGAACTGAAATCAGGATGGAAAACATAAACAAGGAAGCTTGCTTTCCCACCTGCACGTTCACCTTCCGTGAGGAAGGGATGCAAGACTGAGACATAAAAGAACGTGAACATTGGGCCTAGGCAGGGTTTCATGTCTTGAAAAGAGCCCAATCTTTTCATCTGGGAAATATGAATGGTGTGTTAAAGGCCTTAACCACAGAAAGCATGCAAAGAGCACTCGTATTTCCTTTTTGCAAGGAGATAAAATGCTGACTTAGGAAACAAGGAAACATGAGAGGCATTTGAAAACCTTATGAATGGATATCAGGAGTGATTCTGAGCTGTTCCTCTTATATTGATAATCAGAAGAATCCAAGGAAAGTTCTGTGTATTGAGTATTCCGTTTGGACCAGGATATTATTTTATGCAATTGTCACAATTGCCTCATCATGGATGAATAGAAGAAGACTCAGATCGGTGAATTCAACTTTCCTTGGGCGCACAGCAAGTATGTGTGGAGGTATGTACAGTTTACAACCTATACTGATGAAATCTTACACTCAAAGTTTTCTTACTATCATCATGTCATCTTCTGTTATTCATTCATTTATTCATTCATTCATTTGTTCATTTATCTCAACACGAGCAAAGTGCATGGAGGCTGATTCAAAGATTATTCAGAAAGCCCTGAGGGAGACCGTGATATTTTCCTAGAGGTGCCGTAACAAAGTATCACAAACAAGGTGGCTTAAAATTGTGTGAGAAATATATTCTCTTATAGTTCTGGAGCTTAAAGTCCAAAATCAAGGTGTGGGCATGGTTGGTTCTTCTGGAGTCTCTGAGGAGGAATCCTTGCCAGCCATCCTTGGCTTTCCTCAGCTCATAGACACATCACTCTGGACTCTCTCTCCCTCTCCACATGGGCTTTTCCCTGTGGGTCTCCTGTCTTCCCAAGTCCTTCTTCTAAGAAAAGCAGTGTTGGACCTAGGACCACTAGAATCCAATATGATCTCATCTTAACGTGATGACTCTGCAAAGATCTTATTCCACATAAGGTCATATGTACAGATACCAGGGCTTGGCATTTCAGCATATGTCTTTTGGGGACACAATTCAACACACAACACTGCCTAATCTATTGGAGGGAGGAATGGACAAGGAAAGATAAGCAAGGTAAAGGAATAGAAAAGGGAAGGAGGGATGGAAGAGGAAAGAAAGAGGGAAGGAAGCAAGTATAGGGCCAGGTATCTTTTGGAATTTTTGCATCCATTATTTCATATGATTTCTATAAAAAGACTGCAAGAGTTTCAGATCCAGCTACAATGCAATCCTGGCACTTACTACCCAGACTCTCCAGGTGAATGGCACTCCTCCACAAAACTCTCCTTCAGACACCAGTGACAAGTTGAAGGGGTAGGAAGGGGGCATCCACCCTTCTGACCAATGACTACAAATTCGAGGGTTTCCACCACTTTCTTGGTTTTGATAATTCACTTGAACCACTCACAGAACTTACTGAAATTTCTAAACATATGATTATCACTTTATTTCAGTAGCAAGATACAAAGAAGAAGAAACCAAAAGAAGAGACACATAGAATGAGCTCTGGGAAGGCCTCAAATGCAAGCTTCCCTCCAAAGTCAGAACTCGTCACCATCCAACACAGGGCTGTATGTTATCAATCAGGGAAGCTCTCCTGAGTTTATATATGGTGTTATTATGTAGACATGCTACCTGTTATCAATGCTTACCTGTCTGAACTCAATTCTCAGCCCTTGTCCCCTTCCAGGAAGGTCAGGATGATAAGGCTTGTCTCCAAACCCCAAGAGTGAGAGAGTACTCATGCTCTTTCTGGGCTGGCCAGCCCCCATCCCAAGACTAGAGGCATGCTGTTCCCAACTTTCAGGTCTTATTGGCATGTGGGGAGACTAGGTGTGGCCCTGGGCCCACCATGAATAAAAAAAGATGCTCCTTTATGGAAAATGCCAAAGATTTAGAGATCTCCCAGCAACTTGGGACAAAGACTGGAGTCAAGTTCTTTATTATCCTGCAATTTCTTTGAGGGGTTCCCATCATTCCTTGTTAGCAGATGACAATCAGGAGGCTCAGGTGTAGGATGTGAACCCACTATTCTGACTTATCCTCCAGCCTTCCTGCCACTGTCCCTCCCATCCCAGGAAATCTTGAGGGTTCACATTAGCTATGAGGGCATTCCAGCAGGGTGTGAACGCAGGCCTGGTGAACCAACCTCATATCCATGCAGCCCCTGAATCAGGAGGATGGAATTCCTTTCTACACAACTTTGCAGGGCATGCTGTTTCCTTCTCTCCCCTCCATCTAGTCCTTACGTAGCCCCAGGGGCCCTGCTTACCTTTCACACCTTCCTAACCACACTGATTCTCCAGCTTCTCTCTTGCTCCCTGAGACCCCTATCCACCCCAGGTCATATGCTCATTTTACCACCCGGAATTGGACATCTTTCCTCGCTGCCTTTAGGGAGCCCAGAGCCTTTCACTGGTTTTGTACTGAGATCTTGAACTGCTTGAAGAAGTGCATGGGGACAGTGCACCCACACCTTCCACTGTCCGGCACATACTCAGGGCACCAAAACATACTTCAGTGAGAATTAGATGAGTTTGGAGAGAAAGAGTGGAGGGTACTTCATGAGAAAAAAAATGGAATTATACCTCTACACAAGACACTGTCTTTTATCCTGGAGCAAAGCATTGCAAATACGATAGACCCAGAACTCCTTCACATGAACTCTAGGAGTTTTGGGGACTCTTTTACCTGATTCCTGCCCATCCTAACAGCCTCCTCTCTTTGCCCCTGACCTATACTTCAGTAATGTTGAAATACATGACAAATCCCTTTCTCCCCCTCAAGACCTTTGCACATGCCAGTACTTCTGCTTGCAATATTCTTCCTGCCTATTCTTGTCTCTTACTGGAACTTGAACTGTCAGCTCAGAGGTCTCCTTCTTTGAGAAGCCTCCCTAATACCAAGGGAGTGTGGCTACAGGAGTCCCCAATGTGTAATCCTCACCCTTGGCACTGGCCACTGCAATATAATTGCTTTCTTGTCCATACCCTCACCCCTCCTCCCAGTAAAGTGAGTTTCTCTTTGAATTCCCAGAGCCCTGTGCAGTGTCTTATAAGTAAAAACTGCTCAGTGATTAAGTTAAAAATTATAGTGGAAACAGAAATACTGTAAGCCAGTCACCGACAGCCAGAATTGGAGGAGACTTAGAAATGATTTGGGGTCATCCTTTCTCATCAGAGCAACCCATGGATAGACTTTGAAACCTTGGGGTCCTTGCAGCCATGCCACCAGAGGGTCTCATGTGGAGTTTGAAATCATTAACTTATAACTGTCTTCCTGCCCCTCCCACATACACACACCTCTACCAGGGATCTTGATGTGAATTTCGGGTGAGACACACTGATCTATAGCCATGGATTCCAAGGGGCTGCTGCAAAGTTTGGAAGGCAAGGGGCCTATCTGCAGCCCAGCTTTATAAAGTGTCTGATAAGCAAAACAAAGAAGCATTCACCTAATCCAACTCTCACATTTTACAAAGAGTGAGGCAGAAATCCTCCTCAGAGTCAGCGTCATTGGCAAAGCCAAATAGTGAATGCGAGACTCAGTTCTACTCTTCTCTGTGACGCTACTAAAAACTCTGGAAACTTGAGGGCACTAGTCGCTGAAATGTTCTCTTTTAGAATTGAGAAATATCATGCACTGGAGTGGAAGCCAACAGCTGGCCCAGCACTGGAGCTCTCTGTCCTCATGCAGGAACCCCAGGATGCAAACCGTCATCCGCAGGGTCAAGTGCTGCACCAGGGTTTCACAGGAAGCCAATCAGGACAAACTTGGTGTTAGGACTCAGCAGAGCAGGAAACTTTCTGGGCACAGATTCCTGCCTCCTCTTGAGAGGCATACCAAGTCTCCCCAGGATGTAATTTCCACCTCTGCTGAAAATATCTTTCATCTGTTCCCCTGTCTCTTCCCACACCAGGTCCCAGGCTCCTGTGTTCCGAAGCAGATGGCTGTGGCTGAACCACTTGTGTTCCACTCTCATGCCCTAAGGCCTCTGGTTCTTGCTTCTTCCTCCTCTTGACTGATTAAAGGAATGGCTTATAGAGTCATGCATATAGAAATACCAAAAACAAAAACAAAAACAAAAAAACACTGCCACCACCACCAACAAAAAAACCCCAAGATAACGCCCCCTAAGTCCCATAGATTAAAAAAAATGTGAATAAAGATCTTTCAGTCCTGACCTCTGTATAGCTATCCCTCCCTCACTGTCCTTGGTTATTGGCATAATGTAAAAAGCTTTTGTTATTTTGTTTGGTTTTTTTTTTTTTTTTTTTTTGGTTTTTCAGAAGACCAATTCAGAAGAAAGAAAAGGGGTTTTGGAATCAGGTAAACCCACATTTGAATTCCAGTTTCACCATTAATGACTGGCAATTTATTTGTACACTCTGAAATATCAATTTTTTCATCTGTGTGTAAAATGGAATTACTTATACTAACCTTCAGGGTTGCAATAAGAATTGAATGAATTAATATATGTAAAAATCTAAGAACAATGCTTGAACACAGTAAGTTTTATGTAAGATCTGTTTAAAAAATAAATGAAGAGAGGAAAGAAGGGAAGAGAGGAGAGAAAGAAGGAAGAAAGAAAGGGAGAGAGGAAGGGAGGGAGGGAAGAAGAAAATAGAAATAACTCACTTGGGACAGCAGGCCAATCCCCCCTTGTGGCATGTACAATCAGTCATTGCAGATGCATTCTCATATCCTGGCTCTGGTCACACAGTCCCGTCAGTACCAGCACACTAATTTCCCCACCATGAATCATTTGTGAGTATAGAGGAGAGCGGCAGGTATATTGCGGGGTTATCACTCTTCAACTGTTTGTGTTTTGAAACTTATTTTCAAGTTAGGTGAGCGAATCCATTTTATTTGCAGGTGAGAAAAATTAGGTCCAGAAGAAAAATGAAAGTTGTTAAAGCTGTTTAATACCTAAACTGGGTCTGCAGCCCACAGTTCTTGGATTTTTCATCCTTTTCTAAGATTCTCTCACCATATGTCAGCATCACCTCTTCAGGAAGATTGAGAGCAAACAGAGGTATTAGTGTCGTAAGATTCCCCTATAGACTGGGCATCCCCCAGGCCCCAGAAGTGGTCAGTTTTGGTCTGGGGATATAGCACGTGTCAAGCATTTTCACATGCCCATTATAATGCAACAGACATATGAGGCAGATTCTGATTTCATCATTCCTACTTCACGGATGGAACTCCCATAATGACACACAGACATTTCCTCCCCACTTCACATCACACCAAACCCAAAGCCCACAGTGGGTCACCAGTGGTGCCGAGTCAACCTTCTGTGGTTTCAGATCCACAGTCTCATTTTATCAACTGTAAGAAAGTCAGAATTACTATTCATCTGTAATGAAAGAGCATTGCATTCTTCTTCACTTGGCTTCTGTCTCACCGTCAGTTCAGCCTTTTTCATCCATTCGACCAGTATTTATTGAGTGCCTACGATATGCACCCCACTGTTAAAGGCTCTTGGGGTCTGCATCAAATAAAATAGAGACAATTCTTTGCCACCCCGAAGTTCACGTTTTGGTAAAGATGGACAATTAATACATTAAATTAGTAAATTACATTATGTGTGTCACAGTAGTTAGTACTAAAGAAAGAAAACAGAGCAGGAAGAGCAAAGGAATGTCAAGAAAGAGAGGAGGTAGACATCTGAGATAAGGAGATCAGAGAAATAACCTCACTTCAAACATGCTGAATATTATACGTCTCTCATATTACCCATTCATTCATTTATTTGTTCATGTATTCCTTTACCCATTGTTCTCCCAGCTAACCAACCAATCAGCAAATCTTCCAGCTATCCATCCAAATATACAGAAATAAATCCACTCAGTATTTTATTCATTCAGCCATTCATCCTGAAAATAATTGATTTATTCACTCCCTCATTTATTCAGTCACTTACTCACTCATTCATTCATCAATTTATTTCCTCATCCGCTCACCCATTCATTTCATTTCTTCTTTTATTTGTTTAAGCATGTATTAATACAACAGATTTCCATTAAATACCCTGATTATTCAAGGAATTTTGCTCAGCTGAGGGAAGGAAGAGGATGTAGGTGTGAGGGCATCAGTCAGGGGAAAAATTTCCCACATTGTCCTCTAATTACAGATTTTCAAATGTGTTTCATTTGCTTTTTCTTGTCCCCTCACTGGAGCTTCCGAGAAGGCCTGTGTGAGTCCCACAGCCCTAATTGCTTGCACTGAGCTCCTTAGCCATCAGATATCAGGGCATCAGTGCCAGGTGCCTTATCACTACCTGATACTACCAAAAGGATGCCGCAGTGCTTAACCCTGAACTTTGAACCAGATGTAAATAATGAACACCTTTCACAGTTAATATGCCTCCAAGTTGCCTCCATTTGTCATTTAGCAAAAGGCACAGCTTATCCCTGGTCCTGAGCATTGATGAGACGGCAGGGAGGGCAGGGGTGAATTCAGGGCAAGGTGGTGGGTGTGGGGTGAGTTAGCACTTTGAGACTGAGTCTGCCCATCCAACCTCAAAATTGAAACGGGATCGCTAGATACAAAGGAGAACATTAAAACATGAATAGCAATACTCAAAAACAAGATAAACATCCACAAGGAACAGAAACCCAATGAATAAACAAAGCTAAAGTTACAGGCTGCCTAGGCTTTAAATCTGGAAGAAAGCAGTTGGGGATTTCATATCCTAAGGGATAATAGGACTAAAAATGGGGGCAGAATGTGGGAGGGGGGATGAGTCTCATGACCTGAAATGGGTGTTTAGACTGGTGGTTCTGGTTGCCCATCCCCAATCGTACAGGGAGTCTGAATAAAACCAATAGCATCCTGATACCTGAAAGTAAAGATTATTGAAGTTAGATATGCATGGATAAAGGAAGTAGTAGAGCATGTTTAGCACTCAGGACCTGGGCCAACTTGATCACAGGCTCAATACCTGGATCTGCAATATCTCTAACTTTCATAGGAAATGGAAGATGTAGGCTGTAAGCACATAACATTATTTTGTACTACAGAACCCTGGGGCAAGGTGCTGGCAATTTCTAAACTGCTGGAAAAAAGGAAGTGTTGAAGACAGGTAGAAAGAGAGTCTTCTCAAGATAAGCCTGTCATACAAAAGTACAAAATATACACAGATAGCTCTCATTTCAAAAGACAGCAAAAACTTACAATAATAATGAAAGGGCAGCAATGAAGAGATGAATTAAAAATAATAGACAACTTGAAAGTAATTTAAAAGTTTACATAATATTTCCAAAGAGATAAGGTATATGATCATCATAAAAGTATAAGAAACTGATTAAAACATAGGCAGCAGTTAAACACAACTGGTGGTAGACAAATGGAAGATCAAAAAAAGAAAATTGCAGTCATTAAAATCACACATACACACATGAATATTTGGTGAAAGTATAAATTCTGGTTTACATGCTAACCGAAAGAAGACTAGGAAATAGAAAGAAGTCCTGAAGATTTCTCCGGCATATACTAGGGAGTAAAAGAAGAACATTATTGAACAAGCCGTTAATATAGAAGATAAGCTAAGAGGCTCTAATATTTGTCTAACAGCAACCATGGTGGAAGAGAATGGAGAAAATGGCCACGAAGCAGGAATTCTTGCCTATTCCAGTAAAGCATTGGTTGCACTTCTTTCTAGGCCTCTCAATTCTTCTGATTTTCCAGGATGCTCTTACAAACAGTAGGGTCCTGGTGAAAGTTAGCCTGGAGCTGGTCTTTCAAAAGACACATCCAAAAAAGTAGAGGTGAGGGAAGGCTAATCAGAATTGTCTGGGGTGATCAGAACTGTCCAATAGAAAAGTATTATGAACATCTAAGATGCTAAAATCTCCTGGTATCCACATTTAAAAAGGTAAAAAAAGAAAAAGTGAAATTAATTTTAACATTTTTCCTTAGCCTTATGCATCCACAATATTATCATTCCAGCATGCAATCAATATTAAAAAAAAAAAAAGACCTGTTCTGCATTCCTTCTTTTTTTACTAAATCTTCAAGCACCTGTGTGTGTGTGTTCACATGGACAGCACATCTCAATTTGGACTGGCCACATTTCAAGGGCTTGACAGCCCAGTGTGGCCAGGGTCAAAGGTGGAGGCTGTGTTAGGGCCCAGGGGAGTATGGTGGGGAGAGGGAAGATAAAGACCACATTTTCTCATTTGTCCTAAAAGAAAACCACCAGGCACTGACACTGAGCTAGTCATGTAACTAATATCAGAGAGCTATTTTGAGAGGTAGGCATCTTGTATCCCACTTTCAAGCATGTGGAATCTCATGCACAGGCAGCTGGATTGACTTGGCCATGACCTCAGAGCTTAGCAAGCAGCCCCATGTGAGCTCTCTCCTGGGATGCTGAAAATCACGTTCTTGAGCATGTACCCACTGTCTCCCTGGATACTAAGCTGTGGATGGGGAAGACTGCTCTCTGTGTGACTCTTAGCCCAGGGTCTTTTGCCCTGTGTTCAATGAGTTCCTGGCTTACATGGTGTTGGGGGAGCTGCTTCTGTGCATCATTGCCATTTTACAAGGCTGTCATCTCTTTCAGTCTCTCTTTCCCTAGTTTCTGTGTCCCAGGAACTACTGATCTTGGCATATCGATTGCTCCATCCTCTGGATTCTCATGCTTGGGATAGAGAATGCATTCTTCCTCCAACAGTTAGTGCAAGCTGACGAACAAATGGCTTGGAGCTTTTGTGTTAGTGCAAGCTGATGGACAAATGGCAGCTTGGAGCTGCCACCACAGAACCAAGCTCCGGACATTAAAATGAATTAATGAAAGAGTACCCTGTCATTTTCCCTGTTTGCTTCATCTAGTAAATAGCCAGAAAGTACTTAGCAAGGACATAGGCTTGTAGTGTAAATAATAAGAGCTCTTTGTCACTCACAAGGGCCTGGAAGCCAAGCTGGAGAGGTAGCTGGGAAGATAAGTAAGGGGCAAGCAGCAAATTTGGAGGCTCTGGCTTGGCCCTCAGTCCTGGCATCTCCAAGTACTCTCTCCTTGGTAAACTCCTCCCTCCCCTACTCTGAGTTTCCTCATCAGTTAATAGGGCTACCAATCTCCTTGTAGTCTAAACACACAGATAAATGTTTTATCAAAGTAAATTACTTTATTCATTCCTGTATTGTTTTATTTATTCATTCATCCATCCAGAAAGCATCTATTTAGTGACTACCATCTACCAGATCCTGTGCTATGCCCTGGGGGCCTCGATAATGTGAGAACTCAGTCTGCTTCTCCAGCCTAGAGGAGGTGAGCCCCACGGAAGCAGGGGCCTTGTCGTTCAGTTCCCCAGTGCCTAAAACAACACTGCCTGGCTGTTGTTGATCAAAAGCAAACAGAACAGGATTGCTGACTCCAACTGCTCACATCCCAAACAGGGGAGTCAAGCAGGAAAACAGAAGGCACCGAGAGAGAGCATTACATTCTCAGGGCTTGAGACTGAAGGGATACAGGATGCTGCAGGAACACAGAGTAAGGGCCCCAAACTCAGATTCGGGTGTCAAGGCAGGGGTCCTAGAGGAGGAAATCTCTAAGATCAGAAATCTGGATGGGAACAGACCAAGTGAGAAGGAGGTGTGGCCAGGTGCAGAAGGGTCCTGGGGGGCTTCCTGGAAATGTGTCAACATGAAGAATGGGTGGGTGGTCCCAGGTTTCTGAAGGCAAAGAGAGATGCAATCCTGGAATTCGGTTCCACAGTCGGCTGGTTCAGGACCCACGGCCTGGGGGTAAGAGTGAGAAAAGAAGTTTGGGTGAACACAAGCTGAGCTCTTGAACTTTCTGCCCCATCTTCAGGAATAATGATCTTCGGCAAGTCCTTATCATTTCTCTGAGCCTCACTTTTTGTCTATAAAATGTTTAACTGTTAAAATTTACTTTGTGGCTCAAGTGAGATAAAATTGTATAGTGTAGCTTTGCCGTCCTGCTGGTGGGGTCTGACAAGTCAGCATGTCACCCCAAGTACGTCATCTACCAATTATATGCTTTTTGGATTATTCTCTGCTCTTCTGGGGTAAACAACATTGGCTTACAGAGTCTAAGGGGGTTAAATAAAAAAATGTAAATTAGTTAAGCATGTCCTTAAATGCTATTTGTTATAAAAAGCCTTAGACACATTGCTATTGTAAGAATGACGTTTTTTCCTAATTTTTAGGGGAAAGAGGCAAATCACCAAATAGCCACATCTGAGCCAAGATCCCAAAGCCACCTTTGGGTCCCCTCCACCCCACACACTGGCCTGCGCTGTGAGATGGGAGGCCAAGGCCCTGAGGCACATGTAGAAAGCACAAGTTTCATCATTGGACTCCTCTTCCCATTGAAGAAACTCTGAACCTAGTGTGGTCAAAAGACTTTCTAGAGTCAAGCCTGGGATTTCTCTTGGACGAAAGTTCTGTGTGGATTAATTGGAAGGGCCAATGCTCAACTCAGCCTGACCTCTGCCTATTCTGGTCAGTGCTTTGGGGGAGACATAAACAGAAATGAAGGGAGGGGAGAAGCTGTGAAGTGGGGGAAGGAAGGCGAGGCAAGAGAGAGGGAATAGAGAGCGCTTGGGAGACAGGCTGGAGAGAACGGGTAGAATAAAAACAGAAAGGAAGAGTGAATAAGAGAAGGGATGAGAGAGAGAGAGAGAGATCAGAAAAAAAACAGGGGATGGATTTGAGAGAGATTGTGGGACTATTCATTTTTATCTGAGAGGTTTCTCTCTTTTTTCAAAATCCTATTTCTGGGCGGGCCGCGGTGGCTCAGCGGGCAAAGTGCTTGCCTGCTATGCCGGAGGACCTCGGTTCGATTCCCGGCCCCAGCCCATGTAACAAAAACGGAGAAACAGAATACAATAAAAACAAGAAAATGTTTAAAGATGTTTCCCTTCTATCCTTCCTTCCTTCTCTCTGTCTTTCCTTTAAAAAAAAAAAAAAAAAAAAAAAAAAATCCTATTTCTGCCTTCTTGTGATATTTCACCCACGTATGGGGAAATACCTTTTTTTCCCATGTAATGGAGAAAACAGTAGGTTCAGAAATTAGTTTTTAAATTATAATGAAACCAATTTACCTTTATTTATTTTATCAAGGGAGTTGCCTCTTTACTCAAAAAATATTTTTGACAATTCAATCAGCTTTCTTTATGTTCTCTGTTGTGTATATGAGTGTGCATATGTATGTGAATGTGCGTATATGCATGTTCATGTGTGTGCTTGCGTGTGCACACATGTGTGTGCTGAACGTAGGAAGTGGAAGTCCCAGTCAGGATTTCATGGATGATTCCATTCTGTCAAACCAAGATGATCTAAATCTGACATATATCCAGACTCAGTAGCATAATGAATTGGCAAGCGAGTCCCCATATCACGGTTACAGATATCCTATACTGGAACCTAAAACTTAATAGTACCAAGCCTTACAAGTGAACCTTAAAAGTGGGGCCAGCCAGGAGTGCTATCTTCTCAGCTCTATCTGAGATTTGCCAATTAAATTGTTTAAAAGTCTAAATTTGGAAGCAGGTTATTAACATATCATTATTGATGCCACATGCAAGCTCCTTATTTCCCTCCAAGAAAAAAAAAATCACAGCATTTCCAACAGACATTTGTTAATATAAAAATTACCATATCAATAACACATTATTACTAGAGAAGAACTGTCCTTCTCCAAAGGTTTCAAACTATTGTTTGGCCCTAACGTACATGCTCTTGTTGGCAGCTTTCATTTATGTACTTGTATCATGGTTAATTTCTCAGCCCCTGCTCCTACTGGTGAAGCTGTCCATTCCCACCAGGATTTACCATAATTCCCCACCCCTGCGGGGTCTCCCCAGTCCCACGCTCCATAACAGTGACCTTTTGACAGGGCTGGGTACTCAGGCGGGTTAGACAAAGAGGCACGTTTTCCAAAGGAGAGGCTGAGTGAAGCTGGGCAGATGGGTCCCTGATATAAGCCCCTAATTAGGACCGCGGGGCTGGATGACCCCTCAGGGGACAGAAGGTGTGTTCTCAGGGCCCTCGCTCTCACCTGCTCCTACCTTCACCCATCAGCTGGGTGCCTTTCAGAGCCTTCTCTGAGCACGCAGAGTTCGGGGGCCCTGCCTTTCTTCTGAGAAGGATATCAGCAGTTCAGCGTGAAATATTCTCAGCTGGCAGATGGGAGGGGGCGGGTTGTCACGTCAGTAGAATTTGATCTGATGCTTAGGTAAGACCATAGGACAAAGATGGAATTGTTCCAGCGTGAACCGGCCAGCACAGTTAAGGATGATTGCCTCTTGTATTTGGAGGTGTGGAAGGGTGGAGGAGGACAGTGGGGCAAGGGTGGAGAGATGAGGAAGCCAAACTTGGCAAAGTGCTTGTTTCTCCAGAGCCTTTGCTTTTGTCTCTCATTATCTTGAAACCTCTGGATACCCAGACAGTCAGCCCTTGTTGTTCCCATTTTCCAGAGAAGAAAACAAAGTTTTGGTGGGTACCACATGGCAGTTCCAAGGAACAAAGCACACACCCATTCATCTGTGTGGTCCTACACCAATTGTGATGTGTTTTCACTTACTCATCTACCTAGAGCCTTGTCCATCTCCCAGCTCTGTGTCTCCCAGTTGAGACCCTGCAGGGAGAGGCTGCTAGATGCATGTCTGAGAGCCCAGAGGCTTTGTCCCCATTCCATAGATGTGATTTTCCGAAGTAGGGCAACTGTTTCCTGCCATTCGTTTTCCAAAGGGACTCAACTAATCCCAAAATCCAACATTGGGTCTAATACTCTCCCACCTCTTGCCATCTCCCTTTTGCCAAAAAAATTCAGCTAGTATGACAACCTGACACATCAAGCATCTACCCCAGCCCCTTAAGTTATTCTAACTCCAAAGAAAGCCTCTGACTCCTTATTGATTTTAACTCTAAAAGTCCAAGCCTATCTGCAGAAAGGAACAAGAAACCCAAGGCCTTACAAGTTTAAGGACTCATTCTGGTCCACCCAGCTTCTCAGTAGCAGGGGTGGGCCAGACTCCCAGTTGCCTACCTTTTAGCGCAGGGTTTAATCTCCCCACATTCTTCTCAGTTGAACCCCCTGTGAGTCAGGACTCAGGCCACAGTCATCCTCACTGACCTCAGCACTTAGCAACTTTCATGGGAAGCCACTGGAGAGGAAGTCACACTACCATGTCCTCCCTCCTTTCTTCCTTCCTTCTCTCCCTCACTTCCTCCTTCCCTCCTTCACTCCCTCCTTCCTTCCCTGCTTGCTTCCTTAAAAAATATTTTAAAATAAATTCTGACTTAACAGAAAGTTGCCAAAATAATACAAAGAATTCTCATTTGCACTTCACCTGGATTCCCCATGTTTACACATTTGCTCTCTCTCTGCACAATGCATATATACATTTGCACACTCATACACATTATTTATTTGTCTGAGCCATTTGAGAGTGAGTTGAAGCCATAATGATACTTTACACATAAATACTTCTGTGTGTTGCTTATTAAAAAAGACATTCTTCTATAAACCAAGACATTTTCCTACATCACCATGGTGCAATTATCAAAATCAGAAAATTAACACAAATATAGTGTTATTATCTAATCCACAGACTTTAGTCAACATTTTACCAATTATCCCAATACTGATACTTGCAGTAAAATAAATTTAAATTTTCTAGTCCAGGACCAGATTAGCATCCCATGTTGCATTTATTTGTCCTGTTTTTCTTTTCTTTTCTTTTTTTTAGGTACCTTTAAAGAGAATTGTTCCACAGTCTTTTTCTGACTTTCAAGATCTTGTCGTTTCTGAAGACTACAAGCCAGTTATTTTGTAGAATGTCCTTTAAGTTGAGTGTGCTTGTTTCTGATGATTAGATTCACGTTAGCGATTTTGGCAGGAATGTCACAGAAGTGACGTTGTGGCCTCCCTGGTACATCATTTTAGGAGGCACATGATGCTGACATGTCCTTTTACCAGGGATGGTAACTTTGATTACTTGGTTCAGGTGGTATCCACCAGGTTTCTCCAAAGTAATATCACCAGATATTACTTTTCTTAATTAAGTAATATCTGGTGAGCTATGTTGAGTCTATGCAAGCATTCTTTTTCTCGTCATACTTTGAAAATTTATATTTCTTGCATAGGTTAATTATTACTGTGATAGTTGCCACATGGTTATTCTTCTACATGTATGAGCCAGCATTCTATAATAAAAAATAGCTTCTGGGGTGCAAGGGTAGTTCAGTGGTAGAATTTCTCACCTGCTGTGTGGGAGACCCAGGTTCAATTCCTGGCCTGTGCTTTTTTTTCAACAAATGGTGCTGCAATAATGGGATACTCATATGGAAAAAATGAGATGTGACTGACCCCCCCCCCCACTATATAACATTTTTTAAAAAGTTTCTTATTCTGTCCCATTTATCTATCTATCTACCTACCTATTTATATTGATGTGGAATCATGGATTCTTGCATATTCAGTAGGTTATCTTCCTTCTTGCTCCCCCCCACCACACACACATACAAACACATAATGGAAGAGTAGCCTGGAGGGCAGGGAGTAATGTCATTCTGTGTTTCAAAGTCTGACCTCCGGAAGGAGACCTGCTGAGAGAGGCAATGGAGAAGGCAGGCCGGCAGAGGCCGGCTAAAAGGCTCTATGATAGGGTTCGCTGTCTCTCCTGCCCTCAGCAGAGAGGCTTAAATATCTCCTTCTTGGACAAACAGATCAATACAAGCTTTTTAACATCTTCAATGAGAGCTCATTAATGCTCTCTGGGTGTCCTCCTGTGGCCCTGCTGACCTGGGGGGAGCAGGGGAAACTGAACTGCAGACAGATAATTATCCCAGGGATAACACTTCACATCAGCTCCTGGCAGAATGTGAATTGTTTTCCTAATTATTCAGGACAGCAGCTACTGAGAGTGCAAACTAATTGAAAATACATTATGATGTATTTGAGTTTGTGAGGCTGTGTCTGTGCATTGGGCTAAATGCCGGGGGGCGGGACAGTTGGATTTCTCTTTGAAACTCACCTCTCCGGTTTGTGTCCATCACTGAGGCCTCTTGAACCTAATGATGTAAAAGGGTGAAAAGGACACTTTCTTACAAAAAGCATAAAATTGAGAAAATAGTCTTGAAGGAATTTTCAAAAGACCTGTAGTTGATCTATCTTTTCAGATTCTACCCTGCAAACAAACGGTATTACTGGGGAGCTGGTACTTGGTCCAACTCACAGAACTACTTTTATGAAATGGCCTTTAACATTTTGACCTCAGCTTCCCCTGAGGAAAAGGATAAGAAGCCATGCTGCACACACTGTGAGGATACTGTTGGGGTTATTATGCGTACCCCTTTCATGAAAACCCCAGAGAGAACTGTTTCTTTTAAAGTGTCATACCAGACAATAGTCTGTTTTACCTGAAGAATTGATATCTTGCCTCCTTTTGGACCATGAAAACCATGAAATTGAGCACCGTTTCTTTTTTTGGCCGAGCTACCAAGAAGTCCAAGGCAAAACTTTAATTTCAACTTAATTAGGTATGACTTCATATGCTTCAATTCTATATTATGATGATTTTATAAGTATTGCTACTTCCATTTTGGAAGCAAACATTATATTTCAATTCATTGCTAAGGTACTAGAGGTCCAGAGATGGAAAGGGACTTAAGCAGTAAATGTCAGAGCTAATCAAGAGCCCAGAGTTTAGGCCAGTTTACAACACAGTCTCCCTGGTTCATCAATGTCATCCCTATTCAGCTACACACGGTGAGAACAGGAGTCAGCAAACTGTTCCATAAAGGGCTAGATAATTAACATTTTAGCTTTGGGGCCAGTAAGGTCTCTGTCACATCTACTTAACTCTGCCTTTATAGTGTGAAAGCAACTGTAGACAACACCTAAGTGTTTTTAGTTTGTTAACGCTGCCAGAAATGCAATATACCAGAAATGGGCCTTTATAAAGGGAATTTATTCCATTACAAATTTACAGTTCTAAGGACATAAAAATATCCAAACTAAGGCATCCAGAAAAAGATACATTGAGTTAAGAAAGGCTGATCTGGGAAAGCACTTGGCTGGCATCTGCTGGTCCTTTAGCTTCTGGTTTCAAACAGCTTCCCCAGGGGCATTTTCTTTCTGAATCTCCAAATGTCTCTCTGTGTCAGCTCTGAAGCTTTTCCCAAAATGTTTCCCTCTTAACGGACTCTAGTCAGTGGCCCATCTTGAATGAATGGAGACACATCTCCATGGAAACTACCTAATCAAAAGATTCCAACCAACAATATTGAATCAGGATTAAAGAACCTGGCTTCTTTTTCTGGGGTACACAACAGTTTCAAACTGGTACACTAAATGGTGAACAGTACAATGTTCCAATAAAACTATTTATGGTCACTAAAGTTTGAATTTCATATAATTTTTACCTGTCATGTGAAATATTATTCCCCTTTTGATCTTTTCAATCCTTTAGAAATGCAAAAATTATTCTTAGCTCATGGTCCATGGAAAATTTTGGCCCTGGGCCACACTGGGTCCATAAGCCATGGTTTGTAATCCCCAGGTTTAGAGACAAAAAATTATGGAGTGTGAAAGAGAGGGGACCATGTCCTTGATGATTCCATATACCTTCTGTAGGGGTATACAGGAGATATTTAATAAACAACTGTTGAGTTAAACAGAAATATAAGTAATTAACAATCCTTTGTCCTTAAGAACAAGTGATGTTGCAAGCCCACGTGAGGAAAATCAAGGTTAACTTCATTTATGGTAGAAGAACATGGGCTTCTCACACAAATTGCCTATTGTGAATGTCACATAAAATCCTTGTTTCTTTGAATTATTATCATGATTCCTTCTCAAATTCAGGGCTCCTCCTATTCTGACAATGATTGTTGTTTAAGAATGCCCTGAACTAACCTGAAAATTGGCAGACTGGTAAAAGGACAAAGAAAGAAAGTTATCTTACAGCAATATTCACTGTCATATTTCTGATGAGAAAATGTATGTGATCACCACCACCACAACTATCACCACCACTGTCATCAGCACCATCCCATCCACACTACCACCATCACCGCCATCACCACCATCACCACCTTCACCATTACCATCATCATCACCATCACCACCATCATCATCACCACCATCACCACCTTCACCATTACCATCATCATCACCATCACCATCATCACCATCACCACCATCACCACCAGCATCACATCACCACCTTCACCATTACCATCATCACCACCATCACCACCTTCACCATTACCATCATCACCACCATCACCACCATCACCATTACCATCATCATCATCACTGCCATTAACATTCCCATCATAATCACCATCATCACCATCACCACCATCACCACCATCACCACCACCACCTTCACCATTACCATCATCATCATCACTGCCATTAACATTCCCATCATAATCACCACCATCACCATCATGATTACCAACATTAGTACCATCATCACTGTCACTGCTATCACCATTACCATCATCATCACCATCACCATCACCACCAAGATTATCATCATAGGATGGGCCACGGTGGCTCAGCAGGCAGAGTTCTTGCCTGCCATGATGGAGACCCGGGTTCGATTCCTGGTGCCTGCCCATGCAAAAAATATATATATTATCATCATAATCACCATCCCCACCATCACCATTATCATCATCATCACCATTACCACTGTGCCCGTTTGAATCTGTTGTATGCCCCAGAAAAGCCATGTCCTTTAATCCTCATTCAACATTGTTGGGTGGGCAATTTTTTATTGTTTCATGGAGATGTGAATCACCGAATTGTGGGTGGTAACTTTTGATCGGATGGTTTCCATGGAGATGTGTTTCCACCAAGTCAAGGTGGGGTTGCTTACTGGAGCCTTTTAAAAGGGAACAGTTTTAGAAAGAGGCAACAGAACCTACAGAACTCACACAGCCAGAGACCTTTGAAGATACGTAAAGAAAATGCCCCCGGGGAAGCCATTTGAAGAAGTCTGGAGAGAAAGCGAGCAGACATCATCATGTGCCTTTCCAGCTCAGAGAGAAACCTTGAACATCATTGTCCTTCTTGAGTCCAGGTATCTTTCCCTGGATGCCTTGGTTTGGACATCTTTATAGCTTTGCCTTAATTTGGACATTTTCATGGCCTTAGAATTGTAGACTTGCAACTTAATAAATTTTCCTTTTAAAAGTCATTCCATTTCTGGTATAACACATTCCGGCAACTTAGGAACCACAAGCAACCACCATCATCATCACCACTACCATCATCATCATCACCATCATGACATCATCATCACCATTATCATCACCACCATCATCATCACCATCATCACCATCATTACCATCATCTTCATCACCCAATTCACAACACTGTCAACACCATCAATACCATTAACACCATCATCACTACTCGCTTCATCATCACCACGGTTGCAGTCTCTATGTCCTTGCTGTTCCCCTCACCAGACACCACTATGACTTCAATCTCCACCACCACCACCACTGGATGACCAACATCACCAATGGCAACACCACAATCTCATCTTTCCATATTCAAAATTTAGATAGGAAGGTGACTCTGAACACCTTTATGTAACACCAATTTCCACATATCTGTGATTCTTCCTACCTTTCTTCTTGTTATTCACATTATCAAGAAAGTAAAGTTTATAATACAATTGAATGCTACTCCATTTTCATAAATTGTTCTAAGGGAATTATCCAAAATGTGAACAATAATTTTATAAACATATTTGCTAGCTATGTATTAATAATAATCCAAATGTTTAACATTATAAATGACATTAAAGAGTTTGATGTTATGAAATATCCATATAAAAGAATAAACACAACTATTAAAAATGGCATTTGCCAAAAGGTTTACATATTGGAAAATGCATATGATATAGAATAGTGTAATGAAAAACTTGACTAGTCTTTTTCCCAGTTCCTGGGAAACGAACCACTGCATCTTCATAATTTCCCATATTCGAAGCATTATTTACGGTGGGCTCAGGACCATGCTTGGTATAGCTCATATATTAAGGAAATGGTATGACCATCTAGCGAATTATTAAGCCAGCAGCGGGGTGGAGGGTAGTTGGCCAGGATTGCAGATGGTCTGGGATTCCGAGCATGCAGCTGGTGTCTGAAGGGCAATCTTACAGAAGAGTGTCCTTCACCTGTGGAGTCTGGCCTAACTCCAGGTAGTTAGAGTCAGACTTGAACTGAATCGCTGCAATATTTGCAGAAGTTGCTGAAGTTGATACATTTATAGTTGCAGCCAGAAATTGCAGAACTATGGAATTTTTAAACATAGTGTTAATTAAAATAAGCATCGTGTGTACATAATTGTTTCCGTTATGGGAATAGATGCAGAAAGATATACAGGTTGTAAGAAAAACTTACCAAATGCTAATAATAGTGGCTAGTAGTGGATGATATATTTATGGAAGCTTTCAATTTTTGTCTTTACACTTAACTGCATTTTCAAATTGATCTCTTATTAGAAAAACAAATCATTTTAGGAAAAAATAAGAGATCTGCTATCTTTCAAAGCACAATCAAAAAGTCACTGCTTCTGAGAATTTTTTTCTCTCTGGCTCTGTTTGGAATTAACTGCATTCCCTCCCTTAGCATACTACCTGTACCTCTATTATGGCATATTATATTCTAGAATTTACCTTGGGTATTTGTAGGCAGGCTGTATCCACTTTGGTGGATTCTGGCCTGCAGCATTCTGGAAACTCCAAAATGTATTTTCTTCCTTTGTTCCTGTCTGCCTGTCTTCCTTCCTGCTTCCTCTCTTCCCACTCTCCTTTCCTCCCACCCTTCCTACCACAAATATTGGCAAACAGTATTTTAGACATTGAGAATGTTATGGTGAACTAGACTCAAAGTCTTCCCCTTGTGAATCATATGGAATGCATAATATACAGTCTAATGAGGGGTACAGACAATAAACAGGTACAATACAAAAGAATGCCCTCACTGCCACCACTGTGCAGTTTTCTTCTGTCTGTGACCGCCTTAGTGGGTGGGCATTACACAGGCCCCAGCTGGAAAGGCTGCAGAGGCCTGGGCCCTGCCCTCAGCAGAAGAGCTTAGTTTTCATAGGTCCAAGTGGGCACCTGAGAGAACATCTGATCCTTTATCCCTCGGCAGCTCCCCTGTGAGCCAGTACCCTGGGCCTCTGCAGGCATGAACACCTGTTCTCCAGCAGCTGGGCCCGATTCCCACCTCAGCACCCAGACAGGCCACTTCTCAGCCTGAGAACAGCCTGAGGGTGAGGTGCTCCCCTAGATCACTGACACAAATTTGACAAACCAGACCTACCTCTGGGGCAACCTGTTGGCTACTTGGAAAACTAGGGGAGTTCTCTAGTCACTGGAGGAAAGGATAAAGCTTTGTCCTGTTACAAACTCACCCACTTCTCTGTCTTCCCTGCTAAAAGCAAATAATTTGATTGTCTGCCTTGCATAAGCAAAATGAAAACAGAGGACGCCAGCCCAGTTGAAACAACAGATTTCATCTATAAAACTTCAGAAGGCATCAAAAAGTTATTTGTGATTTTATTTTATAATATTTACATATATTCCACCTCACTCCCAAAGGGCTTGAGAAAGTTTGCTCAAAAAAAGTATATAGGAAAAAAAAAAAGAATTTATGGAAATTGGAGACAATTGGAGGGAAAAAAATATCATTAACTGGTGTTACAGATTGAGTTGTGTCCCCTGAATGATTCATTGAAGTCCTAATCCCAGGTCCTGTGAATATTTCCTTATTTGAAAACAGTATCTTTGAGGATGTTATTATATAAGACGAGGCCAAACTGAATTAGGGTGAACCCTACTCCATACGGCTGATGTGTTTATGGAAGAAAGGATATTTGGACACAGAGAGAGAAGTTAGACAAGGCAGAGGTTGAGTTAAGCCAGGGATTGCTGGGAAGCCACCACCAGAACTCAACATCCTTCAGAGGTAGCACAGTCCTGCCGATACCTTGGTTTGGTCTTCTAGAACTGTGAGACAATAAATGTCTACTGCTTTAAGCCACCAAGTAAGTGAGAGTTTGCTATGGAAGCCCTAGAAAGTTGCTACCCAAATGGGTTTTCCAAGAGGGAAACATTGTTAGTTAAAAGTGTCACTTAGTCTATAAAATAAAACAAACCATTTCCTCCAGAGAAGTCCAGTTCTTCCTGACAAGAGGGCAGAGAAAGTGCTTTAGAGGCTCTGGAAAGGGAACAATATCCTAAAAAGTCCATCTTCAGTAACTGCAGCCATGCTTTCATGGAGCAGTTTCAGCACAGACAAAATTCCTGGATGGGCTGATCTAATGCCAGAATAGAATCCAGAGCACCTGGGAGGAATTGCTAGATAGCCTTGGCTGGCTGCAGCTGGCTGCATGGGTCATTCTCCAACGCCTGGCCTTTGATGGGAATCAGGGGTGATGAATTTGAAGTATGCTTCCTAACAAATTCTGCAGACCTGTTTTGAGTTGCCAGGAGAAGAGGAGACTAGAATGCTTTAGTAAGACTTCAGGGAGTTCCATGTGATCTTGGAATTTAGCCTCAGAAAGGACCTTCTCTTTGAAGTTGGAGGAGTAGTGTTTCAGTGTCAAAAGCAAGCCTCAGTATTGTGTCTTGAGTGTGTTTCAAGTGTGTGTGTGTAAGTGTGTGCACTAATTGTCAGGTGGAGATTGTAGAGCTGGTGTAACCGGTTCAGGTCCCAGCTCAGCTACTTATCAGCTTTGGTAGATCACTTACTTCTTTCAGTTGAGTCTCCTCATTTGTAAAATTGGGATGATAATAGAACCTCCCCTGTTGGACTGTTGTAGATTTAAATGATTTTATACGTGGAGAGCTCTTAGAACCAAGCCTGGCACATGCCATTAGTTCTTGTGCTATATCCATTATCTGTGTATGTGTTTAGGACGTAAGAACAAATGCAGTGCTATTGGACAGATGTCTGTAGACATTATTCGCATCATAGCAGAGGGGGGTCAACAGCATGAATCTTCAGAAAAGGACTACTTTTATGATTGGAAAATTATCACACTAAGCTTATTGCTTATGAAGGTTGAAAGCTGAATCTCAAAGGATGAATTTCAGACAGTAAGAAGATGAAACTTTCTGCAATTTTCTGCATAATATATTTCTTTCCTTCCTTCTTCTTTTTTGTTTCTTTCATTCTTCTTCCTCTCCTTACTCCCCTCCCTTTTTTCCTTCCTTTCTTATTAGAACATATAAGAATATATGTATTATGTCATCTAATGCTTTATTTCCCCTGAGAGTGTGGAAATGGTTAAGGATAGGTACTCCCTGGACTACATAGGAGAAGAACATCAAAAAAAGAGATGAGTCTCTGATATGAACAGGAGATGAACGTAACTCCCCCCATGGGGGTGGACAGGGACTGAGCTAGTGAGCCCAGAGGGAGTGGCCCCTGCTGGGAATGGCTGGTGTATTCTATGGATGTGGTGTCTTATAGCCAATTTGGAGTGGTCCCTCTCTGGGTTGTAATTCTCTTGGGGCATCCCCAAGGTTTCTATAAAGGTGGTTAACTAGTAGTGGTCGGCCTTTAATTAATACTTTCTTGGAAACAGATGAAGGACAGAGGCTATTCTACAGATGAGCAGATGGGAAACAGAGGAAATATCCTGGGGAGGAAGTGAACAAATGGCTAGATGAGAAAGATGGCAAGGCACTACCTAAGATGGAGCAGTGCTGGAGTGGGATGCAGAAAGTCCTGGGAGAGGGTTCTCACTTTCTGCTGAAAGTTAATTTAGTATCTCAACCCTGGGGATCTTGGGGACACTAGGAGTAAAGTTAGGGAGCACATGAACAATTCCTGGAACACAGTGTCTTTAACCTCTCCTGACTGAAATGATGCATGCTGAATTGAAAGAAATAAAGCAGGCCACTGTATGCCTAAACAAACATATCCATTCACTCATCTTTCCCTTTCAAATGAGCCTGAAGTTACCCAGAAAAAAGTTTTTTGAATGTTGGAAAGAAAATCTCCCATCAGCTGCTCAACTACTGGAATATACTCACATGGACATTCGTTGAATGCCTAGTGGGTGCAGAATGCTGGAAAGACAAAGTGCTAAATGAATGGTACTGCCAGGTGGTAAAGAGGCTCAGGGAAGGCAGAAGTAATTTTGAATCATACATTATCTTACATAAACTTTAGAAATGATACGCCTTGAATTCAGAGAGGTAAATTGACTATCTCAGTGCTTCACTTCAGACAAAAGAAAGATCTGAAACTCCTTCCAATGATTCATGGGTCTCCTGAAACCAAGAGAGAGCTTTGTGAAGGGGAGAGGTGAATGGGCAGGACCTGTCCTTCCACTTGGTGTCTAGAATAACGCTGGCCATTGTTTGCATGTTTACCCATTTGCTCCTCAAAACGTACTGGAAACTAAGCAGCCAACTGAGGCTCAGAAAGCACAAGTGTCTGATGACTCCATCTATAAATGGTGAAACTGGGGTTTGACCCCAGTTAGTTTTCAGCACATGCCAATGCGTTTCATCACAACTTGGATAATTTCCTCCCAGCACCCATGCCCTTTCTCCCTAGTATCAAAGCACTCAGTTGACAGATTAATAATGAGAATATTACTCAGTGAGTTGAGAATCAAGGCAAGGATAATGGATCATGTTGAGCAAAATTGTTTTCTTACCCACCAAGGGCTCTTCTCCAGGTACTAGAATTCTCTTAAATCCTGAATCCAGGACTGTGCCAAATAAATATTTTCTTTCCAATTCTCTCTCTCTCCTTATCTTTTCCTTTGCCTTTCCTTTTCTTTTTATTCCGATTCCTTTTCTTTTCCTTTCCCATTGCATTTCTTTTCTTCTGTTCTCTTCTCTTTTTCTTTTTTTTAAGCTCCAGGCAGTCCTGGCCTTTCCTAGTAACTTGGTATTTTCTCAGACAGGCTGCAGCACAGACTATTTGGAATCAGTTTGTGTGATTTCACTCATCCCAGGGACTTCTCTTTGCGCCCTCATTTAGAGCACTCACTATGGGCTAGAAATGGTGCTAAGATCCAGTCACAGGCTGGAATCTTAGGAACCAGAAGGGGCCATGGAGTTTGGGTGCAAGATGGTTACTAGGGATCAACACCTGTGAAGGGAAGGGGTTGAGGAGAAGGCTGAGCTCTCTGCAAACTTGTTGAGTCTGAGAGCTAGAGGCTGTCTACTCATCTCTTCCTTGACGAGAGACCTCAGCAGCCTATGTCCGTGCCTACCACAGACCTTGACATACATTATTTTATTCAATTTCCACTCCCAAATCTTGGAGGTAGAGAATGATGTCCCTATTTTACAGATGAAAGAATTGAATCCTAGGGTGTCATGACTTGCCTATGGCCATAGGCACATTAGGTGACAAAGCCTGTTTTTGAGCCTAGATTATGTCCAAAGCATTCACCCACTCAGATGTCCTGAAATGTCTCAGTTTCACATTTACTAGATTGTTACCCATTTTAAACCTGCTGTCTCATTTACCATGTGTTATGTATACTTCATTTCATCTTCTTCTCAAAAGGTCATCTTGTTTCCAATAAGAACAGCTCTCCATCAGAGAGAAGCTTTCCTTTTGCATTTTTGTAGGGGGAGTCACCGTTCACAGGGGTGGGAGAGAAAACACCTCCAGAAAGAAATCTCCCAAATGGCTCAGCTCTCTCCTTAGGTAAACCAAGATCTGCCTCATTACACATAATCTCTAAGGATCAGGAAGAGTTTTTTCTTTTCTTCTCCCAAAGGAGAAAATGCCTGTACCCCTGCGTCTGAGTCCCCTGTTGGACTGACGAAGACCCAAGTTTCCCCCTCTTGAGGACAGTCAAGCAGCTCTGTCCTCAGGACTTTTCTGGAGATAAGGGAATTAGATCTGGGGGGACTCAGTGACGCTCCAGGGTGGGGGAATGAGGCCCAGTGTGTTTTTGTTAAATCCAGGCTAATTGCTGCACCAATCTTCAGGGTCATACTCAGGGATACCTTTGTGTTATGTTGGGGAGCTGAAAAAAATCCTCAATATTGCCCCCGTGTACTAAAATTGTATATTTATTCGCGATGCTGGCTCTTCCAAGCACCTGTCTCGAACAGCCTTATCACCGCGTGAGCCTGTATGGGAACCAACACGTCCAGCTGTCATAGCACACAGCCTGCGGCATCTTAGTATGAAAATAAGACAGTCGGCACCTGATTGGGGGAGAATTTTTAATCTCGACAATTTGTGTCTAATTTGGGGGGTGACCAGCCTGTCAGCTCCAGCAACCCATTCCTTCTTTGAGGTCGATGCAGGAGGCAGCTGCCACAGCCTTGGCACTTCTTTTTTTATTATTATTATTTTTCAGAAGGAAAGGGGGAGGGAGAAGTTAGGGAGGGAGGGGGAAAGAAAAAGCCATGCTGCTATTTTCATCACATTTTCGAATCCTGTTTTAGTACAAGAATTTAATTATACATATTTTCATCATTTCTTATATTCTGACATATTAATTAAGGATGCTCTAATTCAGTTTCCATTGCACTGTTGGCTCACCCTGTAAAAACATTTTACTGTTTTTGTACAAATAGAAAATGAAAAAGGAAAGGTAGCAATGCACTTGGTTGTCAATATCTGCATGCCCCCTCCCTCTGCCCCCTCCACCTTGTCGCCAAAAGGGCGGGCTTGTTATGTTATACATAACAAGAGGGAGTCTATAAAAGCTCCCACTCTGCACAGGTTGGTCTTATGACACCACAAATCTGCCTTGCTATTGTGGCTGTCAGTCCATCCAGGGAGATAGAGTAGGAAGGTAAAACAAAAGGGAAGGCTCCTACAGAAACCATTGAGACTGGGCCAATGGGATAGACCAGGACACACAGAATGCTTTTTACTTTCCTGCAGCTGGCCCAACCCCTTTCATATCCTTTGTCCCTAAAGCCAAAGACCAAACAAACATACAAAACATGGAGGGTCAGCATTACTCTTCCACTACACACATTTACAAGAGGCTCAGTAACATGCTCAACTAATGCCATGTATGCAACTTTAACTCTGATCTAGACTGAACCACTGGGAGCTGAAGAATGAGCAGGGTCTACCTAGGCCAAATGGGTGGGGCCTGGGAGCACAATGGAGGTAATTCAGACAGAGGCAGAGGAAGCACAGCGGTTTGAAATGAGAAGAACCGAGGCACATTCAATGGCCCAAATGAAAGCCAAGATGACAGGCAGGGAAGAGGAAGGACAAAAGTAGACTGAGATGAGGCTGGAGAAGAAAAAATACCCTACAGCCCACAGGGCCTCAATTAAATATGTTGGTCTTATTTGATCTTTGATAAGGCAGTCAAGCCAACTCACCTGGGACATAGCAGTCTCTTCAATAAATGGTGCCTAGAGAACTGGATATCCATATGCAAAAGAATGAAAGAAGACCCATCTCTCACACCCTATACAAAAGTTAACTCAAAATGGATCAAAGATCTAAACATTAGGTCTAAGACCATAAAACAGAGGAAAATGTTGGGAGATATCTTATGGATCTTACAACTGGAGGCGGCTTTATGGACCTTAAACCTAAAGCAAGAGCACTGAAGAAGGAAATAAATAAATGGGAACTCCTCAAAATTAAACACTTTTGTGCATCAAAGAACTTCATCAAGAAAGTAGAAAGACAGCCTTCACAATGGGAGACAATATTTGGAAATGATATATCAGATAAAGGTCTAGTATCCAGAATTTATAAAGAGATTGTTCATCTCAACAACAAAAAGACAGCCAACCCAATTACAAAATGGGAAAAAGACTTGAACAGACACCTCTCAGAAGAGGAAATACGGATGGCCAAGAGGCACATGAAGAGATGCTCAATGTCCCTGGCCATTAGAGAAATGCAAATCAAAACCACAATGAGATATCATCTCACACCCACCAGAATGGCCATTATCAACAAAACAGAAAATGACAAGTGCTGGAGAGGATGCGGAGAAAGAGGCACACTTATCCACTGTTGGTGGGAATGTCAAAGGGTGCAACCACTGTGGAAGGCAGTTTGGCGGTTCCTCAAAAAGCTGAATATAGAACTGCCATACGACCCAGCAATACCATTGCTAGGTATCTACTCAAAGGACTTAAGGGCAAAGACACAAACGGACATTTGCACACCAATGTTTATAGCAGCATTATTTACAATTGCAAAGAGATGGAAACAGCCAAAATCTCCATCAACAGAAGAGTGGCTAAACAAACTGTGGTATATACATACGATGGAATATTATGCAGCTTTAAGACAAGATAAACTTATGAACCATGTAATAACATGGATGGACCTAGAGAATATTATGCTGAGTGAATCCAGCCAAAAACTAAAGGACAAATACTGTATGGTCCCACTGATGTGAACGGACATTCGAGAATAAACTTGAAATATGTCATTGGTAACAGAGTTCAGCAGGAGTTAGAAATAGGGTAAGACAATGGGTAATTGAAGCTGAAGGGATACAGACTGTGCAACAGGACTAGATACAAAAACTCAAAAATGGACAGCACAATAATACCTAATTGTAAAGTAATCATGTTAAAACACTGAATGAAGCTGCATCTGAGCTATAGGTTTTTGTTTTGTTTTGTGTTGTTTTGTTTTGATTTTACTATTATTACTTTTATTTTTTTCTCTATATTAACATTCTATATCTTTTTCGGTTATGTTGCTAGTTCTTCTAAACCAATGCAAATGTACTAAGAAATGATGATCATGCATCTATGTGATGATGTTAAGAATTAATGATTGCATGTGTAGAATGGTATGATCTCTAAATGTTGGGTTAATTTCTTTTTTTCCGTTAATTAAAAAAAAAAAAAAAAGAGAAGGGATAATTGGAGATGAAGGGATACAGACTGTACAACGGGACTGGATATAAAAACTGAGAAATGGACAGCACAATACTACCCAATTGTAATGCATTATGTTAAAACACTGAATGAAGCTGCATGTGAGGTATAGGTTTTTTGTTTTTGTTTTTTTTGTTTTTTTTCTTTCTATTATTGTTTTAATTCTTATTCTGTTGTCTTTTTATTTCTTTTTCTAAATCGATGCAAATGTACTAAGAAATGATGAATATGCAACTATGTGATGTTATTAAGAATTACTGATTGTACATGTAGATTGGAATGATTTCTAATTGCTTTGTTAATTCTTTTTTTAATTAATAAAAAAAAAAATATGTTGGTCTTTCCCAAAGAACAATGGAGAGTCAGTGGGATGTAAAAGATGATGTAGCTAAATAGGTGCCTCAAAAAAATTATCTGGGTGCAGTTTGAAATCTTGTCTTTCCTGGTTGCTCCAGAATAGACCTGATTTTAAACTGTCAGTCCCAACAATTTATTTATGCATCTTTGTGCTTATTTACATATATTTATATTTTTCAGATCTTGTGTTCTTCATTTTTACCTTGGAAATATGGCCATAGTATACACATCAGGAAACCCCAGAGAAGAAATTTGTAATCCAGAAATTCGCTGTCCACTATACACTGACTTCAAATGACCTCTGTTTTAGTTTACCAGAGCTGCAATGACAAATACCCCAAAATGGATTGGCTCAAATAACAATAATTTGTTGCCTCATGATTTTGAAGGCTAGAACTCTAAAATCAAGGCAAAACTGTACTCTATCCCTGTAGTCTTTCGCATTCAGGTGCTATCTTGCCACATTCCTTGGGGTTCTTTGACTTGCATCTCTGCGTCCTGTCACAAGGCTATCGCTCTCTGTCCTTACGTTTGAACTTCCAGTTTCTGCTAACTTCTGGCTTCTTCCTGTAGCTTCCTCTGACTTTTGGTATCGTCTTATAAAGCCTCTAGTAATACAGATTAAGGTCTACCTTTACTCATTTTGGCAATACATAAATAGGATTTTAGAAGATCCTGTTCACAAATGAGTTCCCACCTGTGGTGGTTTTAAGCTGTTATGAACCCCCCAAAATGCCATGTTCTTTTAATTCATTCCTGTGGCTGCAGACCTACTGTGGGTAGAACTTTTGATTAGATTATTTCAATTGAGATATGTCACAGTCATTCAAGTTGGATCTTAATCCTTTAATGGAGTCTTTTATGAGGATAAAAAAAATCTTAGAGAGCACAGAGAGAAACACCCAGAGAGAGAGCTTACAAAGAGAAGCAAAGCCCTGGAGATGCCAAGAGGGGACCACAAAAGCTCAGAGAAGAAGCTACAGGAAACAGGACCCGAAAGTAATGACAGCCAGGAGAGACGGACTAGCAAACACTGGCCATGTGCTTTGCTATCTGACAAAGGAACCCTGGATGCCAGTGGCCTGTTTTCAGAGAAGGTATCATCCACCTTAATTGGTACATAGCTATGGCCTTAGAACTGTAAATTTGTAAACTTAATAAATTCCCATTGTAACAGCCAGCCCATTTCTGTATATTGCATTTTGATAGATTAGCAACCCAAAACACCTTAACTGATAATACATTTTCCCAAGGGTCCATTTTACAAATGTATTCACATCCAGAGGAGTGTGAATTTAAATTAAGAACATGTCCTTTGTTGGGGTACATCTCAACCTCCTAGTTTTATCTCGCGTATTTTCCTAGCACATATTTCCAGGCAAAACCACACAACTTTTCTCCTTTTTTTTCTTTCCTTCCTTTCTTTCCTCCTTCCTTCCTTCCTTTTTTCCTTCCTTCCTTCCTCTATCCCTTCCTCCCTCTCTCTCCTCTCTTTTTCTCTTTCTTTCTTAATACTTACTTTTCTTTGCCAAGATGATGACGAAATGCAGCCAACTTAGGACCTTTCTTTTATTATGAGAAATTTCAAGCTCTAAGTGAGAGTGTGAGAAGACGAGCCTACAGCAGTGCTTCGCAAATATGTTGAGATCACATAGTCACTCTGCATACAGTCTCAGCAGGCTTGTAAACCTTTTTGGAGCCACCCGTGGTCCTTGTAGCTGAGTTTCAAAGCACCTGCCTTGAGAACCTTGCTATGTCTGGGTGTCTATGACTCTACAGCAAGAGCATTCTCCTGAAACAAGCCAGCTTTTTTGTCTCCCCTTCTTAATCCCTGGGTAACCCAAGGATCTTAATGTCACTTGGTGGAAGTGATCCACTCCATTTCTTCTTTTTTGTCTTTCCAATGCCAGATTGCCATGAGACTACATATGAAAAAGGATAGGAAAACCCTTGTAAAATCTCACATATATAAAGGATACATGCGCAATCAATCTTGCCCACATATTGTCACTCTAGTTCCCCTGGTCTGATCACCTTACCCAAAGTCAGAACTCCCAAAAGCCCCATTTTGCCCCTCTCCTCTCAGAGATTTTCTTATCTGAACAGCTTGTTGACCAGGGTCACAGGCCCCTTGGATTGTTCTCTGTGTACCATTTGATGCATAGAAAGCAGACCTCTCCAGCTAGAGGGACCTGGCAAAATCATGATCAACTGTGCAATGCAGGAATTTCCATAGAGGGATCATATCTCCAAATATGGAAGTTGTCCTGCCCTGCCACTTAAAGAGCCGACTGCCTTTCTGCTATCTAGCCAATTTGTTAGGGTTTATGGAATGCCTGTATGAATATCTGGAATTTCAGAGAAAATAAGTGTCAATTCCTACCCCCTCCAGTGAGGGTATGAGGTGGTGTCAGGGAAGCCCTTGCGGGAAGGTGGGGGTCATGTTACTGAGAGAGAAGGGGAGTATGTTAAGGGTAAGGAATAGTTTCAGATTACTTGTAGTGAGGATGGCAAGTTAAGAGGCACTTTGGAACATAGAGGGGGTATTCGTGCAGGTGAGGTGGAATAGCCATAACTAGGGGTCACTTATCTGCTGGACACAGTCCTTTCAGGGAATCCTTCCAATGTCCACTGATTCCCATCATTCAAATAGGTCTGCTGAGTCAACGTGGCCTCTGAACTTGCAGCTATTGCATTTCCTTCTTGTTTGAAAGTGATGCCTTATCCCATAGAAATATCATATTCATTTTTATACTCCTGTTGTACCAGATCGATATAGTGCCTTAAACTAGTTGATCTGCTTTTGGGAGCAGCACTGATAGGAGGGAATTGCAACACTGTTTACCACCTGTGCCTTAAACCAAACTCCATGGATTTTCTTGGTCTCTCTTGCTAGATCTGGTCCTGGAATCTTACCCCTGACACCATCCTTCATATCCAGACATCCTCCCACCTCTCCTTGGGTATAATGTGCAGATGACTCTTGGGATCTCCTATCTCCAGCCTCTTTTCTGACTCCCAGCCAGAGGCAACCCAGCTTCTGGGACCTTCTACATGGGCCAGATTTCAAGTCTGGTTTGCACTGATCTTATCAACCCATATTCTGTACTTTGCAAACCACCCCATTCCATTCCTTTTAATATTTCATTGTCCTCTCTGGGAGGGGTCACCAAGGCACTAGCCTGCCTGCAAAAACTGGACCCAGGAAGAGGCATAGATTGTGTAGTTCTTACTAGTGAGAGTTAGCAGCTGAATTCAAAAGCAACAGAGAAGAGCCTGGGTGCTGAGTATTTCTTTCTGAATACTTCTGTTTTCTTGAGCATTCCTGCTTTGTCCGACATGGTCTTAACTGCATTGCCAAACTGATTGGTCCAGGGAACTGAACCTATCCTACAGACCGCCATCCATGGGCTGGCCAGCTGTGAGGGAACCCTGTGAGATCACTATAGATTGAATGCTCCTGCCCAGGTAGAGGCTGACTGAATGAACTAGAGCTTTTGTTGGGAGGATTTGACAGGGATTCCCAGAGAAAGGAGCCCAGTGGTTGAGGCAGGATTGCAGATAAGTGACAGCAAGTGACAGAGGTAGTAAGATGGTGGCTTCAAGTATTAGGAGCAGAAATATCTTCCATGTACAGTCACTGAAATAACGAGGTGGCCGGAGCTGAATGTTGTCACCAAAATGCCCCCAAATCTTCAGGCCCCCACATGTGGATTATTGCTTCCTCTTTTTTCAAAACCCCATGTGCTCTAAGAAGAGACTCTTATTTACTGAATCAACCTGAGTGTGTTTGTGTGTCTTGACACACAAAAGAAGGAATCTGGAATCCTCTAGTCAGGAGCCAGAGAACCAGAAATTAAGGTATTGTCCAAAGAGGAAGGAAAGAGATTAAAGGCAAAACAGAGCCAAGAGACAAGACAGGCAGGAGGTAGAAGGTACAAACTCCAATTTGTCCTGGATCTAGTTGGAATTTTCTCCCCATCCTTAAGGATATCTGACATGTTGGTGTGTCTGATTGGTCTAGAGGTTTTGGATCCAGACTCAAGCTAAAAATCTCCAGATGCCCTGAATTTGGAGAGAATAATTTGTTGGTTACCTTTGGTCCAACCACAAAAGTGAGAATCAGCTGATACTCCCTCCTCTTGCCTCATCATTTGCTGCATTGGCAAAGCAGTTATGAATTATTCCCTCCCCAAGAAATCTGCAGTCAACACGACTCTCTTAGACTTCCCTAATATACTTTGATTCCAAGCTGAAATGGGGTTTAAGCTGCTGATAGCATGCCTCGAACCACTCTGGGAAAGCAATGCTGTGTGCTGATGCCGGAACGCTGGTAAAAGAAGGATTAAGAAAGTCTCGGCTGAGTTCTAGCGTGGCAGCTCAGTGTTACCATTAAGAGGGACGGATTAATATCAAGTTTCAGGGATCTGGTGGCTTGCTGATACTGCTTAATTATCCAGATAAGTGATCGGCATCCAAGCATGAGTGGCAGCATAAATCTCAGGACCATCATCCTTTTTTTTTTTCCACTTTCTCTCTTTTTTTCTTTTTGGAAAGAAAGCACTTATTCATTTAAGTATCAGTGAGACACATTTTTAAAGTGCTCATTAAACTTTAAGCACATCTATCAGGCTTGGCCGTCTTTTTTTTTGGCTAGGGCAAGGGGTAGTCGTCTCACAAAAGAGAAGGGATGTTGTTTTCAGTGGCTGGATGTGACAAATGGGCTAAAAGATATGAACTTCCTTGCACTTCTTCCACATCCTCTCATGGCCATCTCCTGCACTGTTTATTCCAGATTCTGGCTTTGCATTCAGAAGGCCCCTGTCTCAGACCCTTACTCTCACTGCAACATTGGGCTGACCCCCTCTCCCCTGGCTCACATCACAGACTGGACGCATCTGCTCTTCTGGCCCATTTAAGGCTGGGGAGGTGTCCAGGGCAGATTCCTGGGCAGGGGGCTCCACCCCTTTGCCTCTCAGCCTTCTGTCTTGACTGGTAATTTTATGCTGTGAAGACTCCCTTTTTCCTTCTCTCTCTCGCTCTCTCTCTCTTCCTGCCCTGTTCCACTTGTGTTTATTGTATTACTTATCATCCTGATTAGTGGTCTCTGGTTTAGGGGGCACCCATCTGAGGCTGGGATTAAGGCTCACAGGCAGGTCAATGGAACTGCCCCTGCCACTCATTCTCTTGCCGACAAACACCATTTCGGTCTCCTTCTTTGGCCCATCTGCTACTTACTCGGCTGGGACTGGTCTCTTATTTAGGTATGAACAGTCTTTTGGGCACCAAGCTGGTCACTAGGGTGGGTGCTCCCTGGGCCCTCTGGGGAAGCCCATGCTCCTTAGCACTGGATGCCAGCTCCACACATCTGGCATTCCAGCAGCACCAAACAGCTTCAAGCACACAAGTCACATGGGTCTCGCCTTGGGGCCTTGGCTCAAGGCGGGACCCCTGCTTAGAAATGGTCCCTCCTCCTGGAGAGGTCAGCTCTTACTCACGTGTCAGGTGCAGCTTATGTCTCAACCTTCACTGTGTGTCTGGCACACCTGGGGTTACGTGTTGAACTGTGTCCTCCAAAAAGATTAGTGGGGTCCTAGTCCCCAGTGCCTCAGAATGTGACAATATTTGGAAATAGGGTCTTTACTGGTGGAATGATAGAAGTTAAAATGAGGTCAGACTGGAGTAGGTCGGGTGCCTAATCTAACTGGTGTCCTTATAAGAAAAGGACATCTGGACCCAGGAGGGGAGGATGCCGTGTGAAGATACAGGAGAGAAATGAGCTTGTACAGATAGAGGCTGGACTGAGGCAGCTGCAAGCCAAGGAATGCCTCGGGTCACCTGAAGCCAGGGACCACAGAGGGAGCACGGCTCTGCAGATGCCTGGATCTTGGACTTCTAGCCTCCAGAACTATGAGACAATAGAGATCTGTTGTTTTAAGCCCCCCAGTTTATGGTACTTTGTTACAACAGTTCCAGGAAACAAACACACCTGGAGCCCAGCCTACTCCCAGAGATTCTGATTCCTGTTCAGGTAGGCTCTGGGCTGCTGGATGCTTCCTGGGTGATGCAGATGGAGTTAGGGGACGCCTCTTCTAAATGATCTGATGCAGCTCTTCCCATGGGCCACTGGCAGAGGACCATTCCACACTGGGAATAATCTGAGCAAATGTCCTCACTACACCACGCCTCCCTTGTCGCAGGTCTCAGCCCCAATGCTCTTCCCTTCCTCGCTGAGGCAGCCCGTGCCCCCAGGGCCCTTGGTGACACTGAGCCCTCCTCAGGGTATAGTGCTCCCACCCACCTTCACTCTTCATATTCCTACTCTTCGGATCTTAGTTCATCATCCCCTGGTTGGGTTTGTGCCTCTTTAGAGACCCTGTTTCTGTGACAGCTATAATTATAGAACTCTCCGTGAGCCGACTGCAGTTGACTGTTGTCTGACTTCCTCTGTGTATTAGTCAGGGTTCTCCAGAGAAACAGAACTGACAGGCCACACACACACACACATACACATACACACTAAGGGATTGACTGTAGGGTTTGGCTCACACGACTGCAGGGATGGACAAGTCTAAATTCCATAGGGCAGACCTCAGGTTGGAAACCCAATGAAGGTGACATTGAATTCCCCAGGAGAAGTGGGCTGGCTGAAGTAGAGAAAGAAATTGTTTCTAACTGTTGAAATCCTCAGCTCTTGCTTTAAGGCCTCCTACTGATTGGACGAGGAGTCTCCTCTCATTGTTGAAGGCAATCTCCCTTGTTGACTGTAGATACAATGAATTGACTAATGACTTAAATCCAGAACTCCATGTATGGAAAACCCTCATACCTTACATGAGGGCATCCCATGCACAGATGTCCCCATAGTAACAATTCAGCCCATGTGTGCTTGACCACAAAACTAGAGATGGTGACTTAACCAAACTGACACATGAAATCAACCATAATATTCTGCAAGCTCAGTAGGGCAGGGGTCATGGCTGCTCCATTCACCACCATACCCAAGCATCTTATCCTGAGCCCAGCATAGAGTATACTTTCAAAGGTTAATGAGTGATGACAAGGAGGTCCAGTGTTAGTAATTGTGAAGGGATCCTAGTTCAGCCAAATCTTGGACAGCTTTGCACATCCTTCCTCATTTAATTCATGCAAGCCCCTGATGGGCAGACATTGATATCTCCATTGATTGGCAAGGAAATGGAGGCCTGCAGAATGTAGCCACTTTGTCAGGACCACAGTTGATCAAACAGGGGTATGAATGAGTACTGGGGAAGAGGGACCTCAGGTGGGCCATGATTTTTTCCAGCTATCAGGAGGTCAGCTCTGAGTAAGGGTATAGGAAATCCTCACTCAGTGTAGCCTTAGGGGAAAGGTTACAACCATAGAGAATTAGAGGCCCCAGGGTCAGGAATAATTAACTCTAATCCTGGTGCTGCGCTGCCAACTTCAGGCAAGTCACTGAAACTCTACCAGGTTTCCATTGTCATATCTAGAAGTAGGTGTAATAAGGCCTGTTCTTCTGATTGCATAGAGGCTTGTGGTTAATAACCCATTTAGATTGTGATCTCTTTGAAGGTAAGGACTCTTTTTGTTGTTGTTTTGTTAGACTGGATTATGTACCCCAATAGATACATGTTCTTAATCTGCGTCCCTGTTGGTGTGAACCCAATGTGAATTGATATTTTTAGTTAAGGTGTGGTGAGCTTAATCCATATTCCTGAACACCCTGTAAAGAAAAACTGGAAGTCACAGAAGCCAGAAAGGAGAGGGCATTGATGCATGACAAGAGGCAGAAATATAGCCCAAGAAACCCCAACAATTGCCAGCAGCCAGCACCAGAATTCCATTTTTCAGAGAGAAGCCAACCCTTGACAATACCTTCATTTTGGACTTCTAACATCAAAACTGTGAAGCAATAAATTCCTGCTGTTCAAACCAAATCATTGTGTGGTATTTGTTGTAGTGGCCAGTCCTACTATGTGTCAGGCCCTGTTCTAGATGCTCACTGCTAAGAATCAACGACTAGGAAAAATAGAGGCTGTCACCTAAAGGGTGAAGTTGACCTCTGTAGGAGAGCTTCCCTAGGCCAGGGTGTGAAGGATGGACAAGAGTAATCCAGGGGCAGACAGGAAGGAATAGCTTTCTAGGCAAAGGGAACAGCATATACGGAGGCCCTTGGTGGTATGGAACATGCCAAGTGGAGGGCCTAAGGCAGTGGTCTCAATGGGGGGGTGAGGTTGACCCCAAGGGACACTTGGCCAAGTCTTGAGACATTTATGATTGCCATAACTGGGGCAGGACATTTCTCTTGTCATCTAGTGCATGGAGGCCAGGACACTGCTAAATATCTGACAATATATTGAACAGCACACTAAAAGAAAGAATTACCTATCCCAACATGTCAATGATGCCAAGCTTGAGAAAGCCTGACTACAGGTTGGTTGAGGAAAGCAAGTGAGGGGTGTTGCAGTGGGCTTTGAAGTTGGAGAGCAGGTAGGAGACTGGCAATGTCAAGCTGGGCCTGCTGGAGTGCTGGGAAGATTTGCAGGGACAAGCTTGAGGACTGGGCACCATGATGTGATCTGAGCCGGGGGTGGGTGAACCAAGAGTGAGGCAGAGGTCACTGGTCCTAGTGAGAGACAGGGCCAGTTTCCTGGGCATAACATCTATCCCGTCACACAGGGCTCTGACCCATGAAAGGCCACTTGCTTGGTTTAATGCTCTGCTGATGCCATCTTGAAATTCTTAATAATTTTTAAACGAGGGGTCTCCACATATTCATTTTACTCAAGACCCCACACATTATGTAACTGATCTTGATGTGAGATGATGGATGTTTTGTCCAGGACTTGAGATGCAAGGATAAAAATTTAAGATGGGAATTAATATGACCTGGTGGTAGATTGTACTTGGGGCTATGGGAAACAAAAGTGTATTATTATCTTTAGTTTGCCAGAAAGGAAACTTGTTTGGAGAGTCAAAGAGAAATTAAATCTCCTTCCATCAGTGTCAAAGATAGGGCTTAGGTTAAGATTGTGTGTTTGAATGTGCTTTGTGAATGGGGTGTCAAACGAGGGCACTGAGAGTATAAGGAGGCATTATCAACAAGGTGAACCAGGTCAATGGGGATAAACCAGGACCATCCTGGCAAACCAAAGAGTATGGCTGTCCTACTTAAAATTAGAAAATGGTACAATGTGTACATCATTATGATTTTATTACATAATGATACTGATATAATAATAATCAACATAATTACTTTACAGCTAACTAATCATTTTCTACTTTGACATGACTTGCTTTTCTTGACCTTACATTTTTATTTATTTTTATTGTTCTTTGTCTATCAAAAGAATGATTTCTGAAAGCAGCTCACAGGCCCAGATGGCTTGGAAAATCTCAAAGTCACACGAATCTTTCCCATTTTTCTCTATTAAGCTAAGCAACTGACCCAGAATATCTGTGTGGGGGGGAAGGGGGCTTTTCAGGTACATGGATTATAAAGCCCCCATCAGAGACCTCACACCATTTTTGGTTGTTCCAGGCCCCACTGACTCACAGATAAGGCATTTGAGGTTGCTTGGCTCACCGGTCCACATTTGCAAGTGTGTGAATGGGTTTACAGAACTTCCTGAAACTGCCTATATATATGCCAAATAGCCAGCTTTGGTAAAAGAAGAGTTAATTAAAGATTTGCCTTTTGAAGAGCTTGTGCTCAAAACCCAATTTGTATTTCTTTCAGAGGTCCACACTTACAGTAACCATTATGGGACGCCCCATAGCTAAGTTGAGGGATCTCCTGAGAGAGACAGGTGAAAAAGAAATTAGAATCACAGACAGTTTTTCATAGAGTTTAGGGGTGGTGAGAAAGGGGATAGTGAATTTGTGCTGCTTTGAAAGGATTATGTGCCCCAGTAAAGCAGTGTTTTAATACTGATCCCATCATGTGGAGGCAGCTGTTTCTTTTAATACCTATTTAGCACTTTGGGTTGGAAACTTCATTAGATTATCTCCATGGAGATGTGGCTCATCCAATTGTGGGGATTTATTAGAGGGAGATGTGACTCAACCAACTCCATGTGGGTCTTGATTAGTTTACTGGACTCCTTTAAAAGAGGGAATATTTTGACAAGAGTCCCTTTTTGAGAGCCACAAGAGATCCATGAGAAACACAAGAGCCCACACAGCCAGAGACCTTTGGAGATAAAGAAGGAAAATGTCCCTGAGGAGCTTCATGAAATAAGAAGCCTGGAGAGGAAGCTAGCAGATGTTGCCATGTTCGCCATGTGTCTTTCCAATTGAGAGAGAAACTCCAAACTTCATCAGCCTTTCCTGAGTGAAGGTTACCTCTTGTTGGAGCCTTAATTTGGATATTTTTATAGACTTGCTTTAATTGGGACAATTTCATGGCCTTAGAACTATACACTTGAAATTTAATACCCCCCCCTTATAAAAGTCATTCTTTTTCTTGTATATTGCATTCTCACAGCTAACAAACTAGATCCTTGGGGGTGGTAAGATCAGACTCTTACTCCCAAATCTTTTCCTTTTTATAAAATGCATTCAGCAAAGGACGGCAAACAATATTACGAACACCACCATCTCCAGTCATTGTTCTTGTATCTGGTTGAATCATGATATTCTGTTCCACCACCACTCTCCCATTCTCTATGTTCTGTAAAAAATTCATCATTATAAATATAGTTAAGGCCTCCTGTGACTCCTTTTCCAATCATTTCTTCCCCTTCTCCCCATAAAGTTAACCAACTACCATATTGCATTTATTACTTATTCTTCCCATATAAATTGTATATTTCTTATTCTTATCTATGATCATAACATATACTAGTTTGTTTAATGTTAAACTTTATATAAATTAGATCATATGAGACATAACATCCAGGAAACTTCCAACTCCCTCCCATTGTCTTCCAGCACCATCTTTTTGCAGAGTTGTCTTGTTTCATGCTTCTCCACTTCATTCACTTTAACTGCTGTATGGCATTTGAGGGTATGGATATAGCATAATATTTAATATATTCTCCTGTGGATAGATATTTGGATTGTTTCTATTCTTTTTGCTATTACAATGAAAATTGTTGTACATGATTCTCCTATATGCAAAGATTTTCTCTCGGGATGTACCTCGAAGAGGAATTGCTGGATCACAGAGTATGAATGTCTTCAGTTTAACTAGATTTCATCAATTCTTCTTGAAAATATTTGAACCAATTTATACTCCTCCTAGTTGTATCTAAGATGTCTAACATATGCACATCCTTGTCAATTCATATTATTATCACTTTCTTTTAAAATGTGCCATTTTTATGGATATAGAATAAAATTTTGTCTCCCTGATTTATAGTGACATTGTGCGTCCTTTGAAATGTTTATTGCCTGTCCAGATTTTTTTTTTTTGATGAATTGCCTATTCTTGTTCTTCAGCATTTTTTTCCTACATGGTTGCCTATATTTTTCTTAATATCTTATAAGTATTCTTTATATATCCTGAATACTAATCTCTTGTTGGTCATATTCATTGCAAACATTGTCTTCCCAAACTGTGATTTCCTCTTTCAAATCTCTATAGTATCACTAATAAATTTAGTAAAATCCATCTATAATTTTCCATTATGGTTTGATATTTTTGCATCTTGTAGTAAGAAAGAATTCTTGCCTAACCTAAGGCTGTAATGATATTCTCTTTCATTTTCTACTGACGTTTTACTTTTACACTTCGGTCTTTAACTCCCTTAAAGGACATTTTTGTGAGTGATGTGAAGTAGAACTCTAATTCTCTGTTATTCTGAAGGCAAAACAGAAGCTCCTACTAACAAACATCAACTAATCCATCAATCACGGCAAGGATTAGCAAATTATTCACCACCCTCACTTCTGGGCATCAAGCTGAGCCCTTTTCCTCAGTCACCCATGAAGTCTGATGGCACCATGTGACAGGCCTCCAGCCAGTGCGTAGCCTATGAGTGGCCTGATGCATACCTTTCCAAGCCTGGCCCAATAAAAAACTCTTGCAAGTGGTACCCTTTGCTTCTCCCTCTACCAGCTTGAGTTGGCTAATCAAGGTGGATATGAATATCATATGTTGAAGATGTTGGAATCACAAGCTTCAGTGAATATGCATTCTTGGATTATAGCTTTTAGGAGAGACACTTGCCAATCATGGCTTCTCATGAGGTAGAAATTAAAATTTTGTGCTATTTATCTGGAACTCTGGATGGCATTTTCTAAAACAATGCACTTGTTAATCTGTGTTGCCACCTCTAAAAACCAAGCTTCACATATGCATGGGTTAGGTTCTAGGTTTTCTATTCTATCCTATTGGTCTTTCTTTTCTCTCTGTACTAGTATAAATAACAGTAACTAACATAACTAGCATCTCATTGTTAGCATAATTTTATAGCATTCATATCTGGAAGGGTAAATCGAACACTCTGATGTTTAAAATTCTTTTACTTTTCCATGTCCCTTTACTCTGTCATACAAATTTAGGAAGGAGTTGTCACATTCCCTAAAATAAATATTGGAGGTTTTGATCAGAATAACATTGAATTTTTAGATTAAGTTGGGTAGACTTGAAATCTCTACATGATTGCATCATTCCAAAATGAACACAAATATGTATGGATGTACACACACACCTTGAGTTTGGCATATACATGTGTGTATTATGGCATATAATGCCATAATTAAAGTTAATAATAATTAGTAATGTTTCTCATATTACTCATGCAAAATTTTAGTTAGATTGTGTATTGTAAGCAGTATATATACATATACTTTTTTTTGGTAAGGGGAGTATTTTTAAACCATCTTCTAATCATGAGTCTTTGTAGAAACATGATTGATTGGATAAATTGGACATGTATCCAGTAAACCTGATGAAACCTTCTATAAGTTTTGTTAATAATGACAGTGTGATTTCGTCTCTAACAATGGTTATGCTTTTATTCACTTGTCTTGCTCCTCTTCTATTTCATCCTATGCAGTTTGGGGCTAAGTGGTGATATGGGAGTCACTTGTCTTCACTTAGCTGTTAATGGAATACTAATGTTTCACTAATAAGTATGCAGTCAGTTTTTGAAAGTTGACAAATTCACTTTCTCTTCCTAGTTTGCTAAGATATTTTTGTAAAAAATCGTAAATAGGTTTTGAATTTTTTCAGGAACTCTCCATCTACTGATTGCACAATTTCACTTTATTCTACTAATATGGTAAAATGTGTTTATTTGTCTTCTAATTTTGAATTATCCTTTCTAGAATAATACCAAATTGACCCTTTTTTATATATTGCTTAATTCAGTTTGTAGAATTTATGTCATTTTATCTCATTTATATTTATAAGTGATATTGTCTATACTATTCCTTTCTTATAGTGTCTTTCTATAGTTTTAGTGTCAAGGTTATTCAGTTTCATCAAATAAATTAAGCATATATTATTCTCTCATTTTTTATTTTCTCTTGATCAAGTAGGACAAAGCAAATAATAAATCCTCCCTGACTAATTTTTTGAATTTGAAGTAAAATCCATACAAGCCTTTTTTTTCTTAATAGTAATCATTAGCTAATGACTAAACTTATTATTTGGGTTTTGTTATTGTTCATAAAGCTTATTATGTATATTGATACTCTGGGAAATTTTCCCATGTTTATGGTTTTCAAATGTATTGGAATAAAGTTGTTCATAGGTTCCTCTTATATTTTCGATCTCTATGTATAGTTATGTTCTTTTGTATTTCTAATTATTTTTTAATTTTAGCTTCTTTCTCTTTGTTTGATCTAGAGCACCAGATATTGGACCATATTATTAGTCTAGCTTTTTATTTTGTTCACTTTCTATTCTTAGAATTTATTACTTTATTTCTGCTTGTATTTTTATTGTTTCTTTCTTCCTTCTTTTAAAAGTTTTGTTTCTTTTTCTTTAAATAAATTCTTTATTTGTATCCTTAATTGATTGTCTGTTTTTTCCTAATAAAAGCATTAAGACTATTACTTTCCATTTAAATATTGCTTTAGCTGCATCTCACAAGTTTTGATTATGATATGCTCATGATAATTCAAGTTTTTATTAGGATTTATCCTTTAATGTACTATTCAGGATCTCGTCTGGAAAAAAGAACCATGTTATAACTTTCAAAAGGGGACTCACAAGTAATTAATTACACAAATATGAAATTAAGAGCAAATGCAAACACTAATGCAACTAACTGTAGAGTAGCTGCCATTCCTAGGACTGGGAATGAAGAAAAGAAAGAGCTGGTTTCTGTGGAGTGGGTGCTGCCCACTACTGCTAGGTCCTAGAGTTGACACCAGGGGCTGGTTCTGGGATTGCTGAAGGAAGCCAAAGCCTGGGAGAAGCTGCCACTGATGGGGTGAAGTTGAAAAAATCAAGAAGACAGAAAGGAAGTTTCATCATCTCTCCTTCCATCTTCCATCCTCCCTCTAGGGTTGCTTATCTTACAGGAAGCCAAAAGACTGGAGAGTTTGAGACACGGGGTTTGGAAAGTCTCAGCCCCAGTATCACAGAATATACAGGGCAGGTTTCAAGCTGAAAGTAAAAAAAAAAAAGAACCAAAAACTTGTCTTAAAATTACTTTTGTAATTGATTTCTAACTCTAATGCATTTTCGGTTGGACTTGTTGCACTGAAAAATCACAATTTGCAGGTGTAAGTAGATAGTGTACAGCACCAGCCAAGTGCTATTCAGAAATAAAGAATGCAAGCGTCACATGCAATTTAAAATTTTCTAGTAGCCACACTTAAGTAAAATGGCACCTGTGAAATTAATTTTAATAATGTATTTTACTTACCTTGATACATGCAAAATATCAGCTTTTCAATATGGAATCAATACAAAATGATTCATCAGATATTCTACATTCCTTTTTGAACCTAGTCTTCAAAGCCAGTGCATATATTTGCACTTGTCACACATTTCAATTTGGAGGCTAAATTGATCTTTATTTATACTTCATGAAATTTACAGTTGAAAAGTTAGTTCACAAGTCCAAGTATTTCAAATTAACTAAACCTAATGAGTTTTCTAATTTAAATTTAAATTAATTGCAAACAACAAATTTAAAAAATCATTTCCTCAGTCTCATTAGCTGCATTTCAAGGCCTCAATAGCCACCTGTGGAGACTGGCTACCATATTGATAGGCACAGATTTACCAGATTCTAGGAAAGACTCCGCAGCTGAGGCAACTGAGAGAGCAAGATTGATTTTTCCTGGCTTCAGAGACTGCAGGCCAGCAAAATTCCCTAAATGGGACACTGCAAAGACATTCTTAAAGCATTTTCAATTTCTTTCTGCACTTTTAATCTATGATTACAGATTTGAGGGTAACATTGTCTTCTTTATTTTTAATCATCATCCATCTACCCATCCATTCTATCCATATACATTATCTTCCTGTAGCTACTCACAGAACACTACTGTATAATAGACACAGTGCTAGGCTCCAGGGACCAAAATGAATAAAGCACAGTCTCTACAATCTGGTACTTGTTGCTATCTGCACAAACAAGTGCTTGCAATATAGCAGAGGTGTTAAGTACAGCAGAATAGATTGTGAGAACAGGCACAGGAGATGATTAATTCTGCTGTAAGTGCAAGGGATATTTCTGGGAGATGGAATAGCAAGTTGAACCCAGGTATAAAGGAACTGGCTCTATTGTATGAAGTAAAAGCAATGTGGGTAGAGTTGTGGTGTATGGAGGAAAGCGAATATGAGACAGGAAGTATGAGCTGGAGCCTGAGTTCTGGTGGCCTCGGGAAAGCATGAGAGTTCCTTCTTTGGGGTGGTGCAGACCTGAACAATATCAGATATGTGTTTAGAAAAGATCATTCTTCAGGGTAGCAATAGAAAGCAGGAACAGTAAATAGCTGAACACTCATGTCAGCTACCCAATTCTATTGGTATGAGATGCCCTCTATTATGTGCTTTTCTCTGGTCATTTTTTTAATATTTCAATGAATGGTTGATTCTCAATATATATTGAGAATCTATATTCTCAATGGGATGCAGCTATCTTGGAATAAGTTCTCACTTTGAATGACCTTTGAAAAACTAGTTTCTTTAAATTTACTATTGGGAGCCAGTCCTCAGTGATGAATGGGTGGGCAGTAAATTACTAAAGGATTGGAAGGCATTGACTTAATCTAGAAAACAATGGGTGCCATCTCTTTTTTGATACCATCATAAAAATTCGATTTTTGACAAGTTCTAGCATTTTTACATGACCAGCAAATTTGCTAAGCAAATTCCAGATAACATTTCAGAAAACATATTTTGAGTACTCACAATGTGTCAGTTACTGGAAATAGAAGTATGAATAGTCAAGTACAACCCTGAGTTTGTCCTGAAGGGAGAATGTAGACATTTAAAACAAATAACCCTTTATCATCATAAGTACCATAAACAGCCATGTACATAAGTGATTTTTCTTAGTAGAACCGAGTTCTTTGGACACATTTTCATAATAAAGTATTTCTCATAAGGAAAAAATATCAATTGAAGTACATAAATATTTAGCAAAGCAATTAAATCTGTGTTTACATGAGTATAAATTCATCATTATCAATACTTTCTTGTAAAACAGTACTGAGGGTGTAATTGTTTGGCAAAGTCCACAGGACTCCTGCCCAGGGAGAAAGTGGAAGCTTGTACCAGGAAAGCATGTGGTCCAGAATTAGACTGTCTCATGGAAAACCTTGATTTTGAAATGCTGAGTTACTCTGGTTAAGATGCTTCATCTCTCTATGCATGGGTAAATTCTTTAAAATGGGAAAGATAATAATGGAGGCCATGACATAGAGCTGTTGTGGAGTTGAATGTGCTATTTGTGGCACAGATGCCATTGAACCTCACTGTATCACTCTGTCCCAATCCCAGAGTTTCAGACTCCTCTCTACTGGCTTCCTGGCCTCTGTGCCTGACCATGTTTACTGACCCCAGGACTGGCGTCAGGAAGTTGGGAACTAATGCACCCAAGTTACCCTATACCATGAGGGGCAGGATCGAGAAAAATACCCTAGTTTTGTGCTGCCCATAGATAACTCCAAGGTGGGCTCCAACGGAGACTCTACGTAGGGCCTTGGTAGCTTTGCGTCCCAGTGCTCACTGACACGCTTTTCATTGGCTTTCTTCCCTTCCTGGCCTATGTTCCCATTCCCAAATGTTGTTTCCTGCATCATCTCCAAAATAGATCCTTGTACACACCTGTCTCCAAGTCTGCTTAGATAGAAATCAAACTGTGATGGCTAACTTTACGAAGCTTTGTGTGCTACCTGGTACAGGCTGCAAGCCCAGTGAAAGTAGTTGCCACTGGAGCTTCTCGCTGCCCCTGTGCTGGACTCTGTAACCGTGACATATGCCTTCTGAGCTAGAATAGGTGAGACCCTTCCAAGAGTTTAACTGGAAATCTTCTTAATGACTAAATGTGGAGAGATTTTGGGAGAGAATATGTATGCAGTTAATTTTGTTGCACGAGATAAAAGACAAAATTAGCTATACTGTTTTGTATTTCCCAAGGTCCACAGAAAGAATTCATGGTATTAAGTCAGCATTTCATTTTGAATTTACTCCATCCCAAGTGAAGAAGCACAATTAGACAGAGAGACCTTTCTGTCAAAAAGGGTCAGGGATGACTTCAAGTGCAATAGTGCCTCAACTCAATTCCTATCAATAAAAGTGGGAGTAACTCATTTTAACCATATTTCAAGAGAAAGAAGGAGAAGAGGAACGAATGAAGGAAGGAAATAGAAAAAAGTATGAATTTAAATCATGGAGTCTGCACATGTTTACTTTCAATGAACATTTATGCTAAATGCAAAATTCTCTTCTATAGCTAAGTTTTTTTTATAAATATAGCTATTTTCATAAAAATATCAAATTATTGGGTGCTTCGGGCCTTCATGACTTCAACAAGTATTGTGGGTATTTGAAGAGGCCAAGCCTGCAACAGTGATGACCCCCCACCCCCTGTAGGACCGCTATCCTTGTCAGGGAAAAGAGTGAGGTGAGTTCAGGTCACAAGCACCCTTCCTGGACACTTGGGCCCATTCCGTGTTTAATACTGTGCAGAATCCCTATGATGAACGCTCTGTAATATTAGGATTCTCTAAGATGTATGTAAACTCTGGTTTGAAATCTCACTAGAGGCATAAGCTAAGTTATGGTCAACTTTGTATTACAGCACTGTGCCTAGAACTTAGGAAGGGATACATACAGATGAGGTCAGAACATAAAATTTCATGACAAATCAAATCAGATCTAATATGGAAAACAACAGCTATTTCTAACTGATAATTCAATAAGTGTGACTTAACTGCCTCTGTCTATAAATTGCCAACGAAGAGGTAAAGCAATGCTTAAGTGAACTCAAATATTCTTACCCAATGCTGCCAGATGGTACACCTTAAGTAGTAGCTTTGGGTATCTCATTGGCATAAACCCTTCAATGGCTGCCCCCACATTAAATAGAAATTCTTCAACATGGTTTCCAAGGGTCCTCACAATAAGATCCCAGATTACTTTTAGACATTCATTGCCTTTAGCCACCTGTGCTGTATGCTCTGACCAGATGAATCTCTCACTGTTTATGGAACGTAAAATTATGGTTTTCTGGCTGCAAGTAACAAAAACTCCTTCTTGCCCAAGCAAAATAAGGGAATTTATTGGAGAGGGTACAAGCATATCTCATGGATCAGTGGAATCCTGCCCAGTAAAGCTACCAGACTTCACTGGGCATGGATCAGGAAGCCAACCTTAGCTAAGACTTAAGGACCTTCCATCTAGCACTTTGCCATTTTGTGACTCAGGTCCTAACTTCCAGTTTCTGTGATTGTCAGGTCATGGAATGGTAACTCAACACAGAGGATCTAACTGGTCTAGTTGTTGACAGTGACCCATTTTTTGATCCAATCAACTATGACCATGGATGAGAAGTAATGAAGTTCAAATAAGTCTCCTGAGATCCTTCCACTATGGATCTGGAGCAGGTTGAAGAAAAGTTAAATGGTTGAACGACCCCCCAAAGCATTTTCTTAGATTCTCTTCTTATGTCATAGTACACCTTCCCCAGCACACCGTTCACTCATCACCACCTCATCCTGCAAAATCATGTCTATCCTTTATGGCTGACAGCAAATGAAGACTTTCCAGATTCTCTAAACCCAATGTCATACCTCCCTTCTTTGAATCCTCAAAATACAAGCCAAATTTGAATTTTTTTCCTCATATAACTTATCTATTCACACTATAAAATTCACCCTTTAAAAGTTCAAAATATAGTGGATTTTAACATATTCACAAATGTATGTAATCATCAACACCATCTAATCCTACAATGTTTTAATCAGCCCAAAAAGGCACCTTATAGCCATTGGCAGTCACTCTAATCCTTTCAGCCCTAGGCAAACACTAATCTACTTTATGTCTCTACAGCTTCACTGACTCTGGACATCTTATTTAAATTTAATCATATAATATACGGTCACTTGTGCCTGGCTTTTTTCACTAGTGTAATGTTTTCAAGGTTCATTCCTTTTTTTGGGCCAAATAATATTCCATGATATAGATAGACCACACTTTGTCCCTTCATCCGTTGATGGATATTAGGATTGTTTTCACTTATTAGATATTATGTTCACATATTAGATATGAATAATGCTGCTGTGAACATTTGTGTACAATTTTTTGGTTGTCTGGGTGTATATTTAATTTCTCTTGTGTATATTCTTAAAAGTGGAATTACTGGATCTGTGGTAACTCTATGTTAAACTCTTTTGAGGAACTGCAAAACTGTATCTGAAAGTGTCTATGCTGTTTTACTTTCCCAACAGTAATGTACAAGGGCTTCAATTTCTCCTCATACTTGCCAACATTTGTTATTTTCCAATTTCCTTTTTTTTATTATACCCATCCTAATGGGTATGAAGTGGTATCTCACCGTGGTTTTCATTTGCATTTCCCTGATGGCTAATGAGATTGAGCATCTTTCCATGTGCCTTAGTTGTTTTTATAAGGAAATGTCTTAATTCTCCACTTCCTGAACTGACGCTAACTCCTGTTACTTGCAGCTCAGTCTTTATTCCCTTTGGACTGTCTGCAGCTCTGAGTACAATGCAGTTTTTTGATAACTATTTGTTGAATTTTGTAGAACTAGGGTAAACTTTATCATCTGATGTTTCTATAAGAAATCAGTTTCATTTTATGTCATTATTGACCACAAAAGTGTCCTTGAATTTTAAAGCCAAGTTATTTCAATAGTCTTCTACCAGTTGAACTGCACTGATGCGATCACATAGTTGCAATATCGATACTTATATTTTACTTACCAACTACTGGATGCCTTACAAACTTTATCACTAATCTTCAGAGGAATCTTTGTGATAGACATTATTATCCTCAATTTATATAAGAGGGAAACTGAGGCTTAGAGCAGCGATGATCACAAACATTGCATTAGCTCCACCACATTTCCCAGTTGCTTTGTATTTAGGGTGAGTTGATGGTGAGTGGATATGACTTGTGCCACATGCAGGCACAAGCATCGAAGAAAAGTCACACAACCCTCCAGATGCCACTGCTCCTATGGCAGGAACCAAGAAAATTATATTATACATGGCACAGCTATAAGATGGCAGAGCCCTTGTGAGCCTGATTCCTGAGTGATGCTGTGGGACACATCCCTATTATCAGGAAGCATGACAAAATAAGAAACCATCTTGTATGAGGTCACTGGGACCTTGGACTTAATTCTTAGTGGTCAGTGAATTTAATAGCACATAGAATTAATTGATTTACCTAAGCCAAAACTATGATATAGAAGAACCTAGAGTCAAACCCTGCAGTCTTTGCCTCCAAAATCCTCTCCCCTTTCACTCTGAAATCTTCAAGAATTCCCATGGTATGGCGCAATTTACAATATAGTTGCATATCCATTTCCTTCAGTAGATGTTCAAGGTTGAGTTGATCTAAATCTGATTTGGTGTAGCCTCAGGAAACTCTCACCCACCTTCACTGCCAATCTTTCCATAGTCAATCTCAGGATTTAAGCATTCTGGTAGATTTTAAAACTGGTAAACAAATCATACATTTCTGAAGGATAAACTAACTCCACCATGCTCCCATTCAGGATTAGAAAGTCAAAGTGAAATTCTAATCCTCCCCTGCCTTCCATAATCCCTCATCTCTGGCTTGAAAAATTAAGATTTGCTCTCGTCAGAAAGTTGGTGCTGTGTCTTTAAGGACTTTTAACTAGAACACTAAGTCATTTCTTTGCCACCTCTCACATCTATATTGCCATTTATATTTATTTTCACATCCAAAAGAAAGAAATATCTAGGATAATGGGGTGCTCCAGAAAGAAGTTATTTGAAGAAACTCAACCTTTCATTTTCCTTGACTATATTGTATTTCATATACAATATAGCCTCTTAGCCATAATGTATTCTTGGGAACATTTATTTTGGGGATCAATTTTTTTTCTCTAATGAAGAAATCTATGAATACATTTTAATTTTTTTTTGACTTTCAGTTTGTAAAAGGGCCTCTTGTTGTATCATCTCTTAAAGGATTCCCAAAGCTTGCACAACATCATTTGTTCTTGATACTAATGTGCAAGAGAAATATACTAGCTGATATGAAATTAAATTGATCCAAATTGGGTGAACTGAGGTTACCAGAAGCATGAATGCAGCAAACCTCAAAGTTCCAAACTTAAATCACCAAATCAATTCTTCAGTTTGAAGTAAAACTTAGAGGGACCCTTGAGATACATAGCCCTTAACAGGTAGGGCATTAGATTCTACATTTCTTTGATTTGAATATCAAGATTCCAAAAAATGACAATCTGGATGAGGATCCACTTTCTATGCTAAGGATAAAAAATAAAACAAATAAAAATGTTTCATCAGTTGTCCTCTGAGCTTCGACAGGGTAAATTCATCTTCATATTTATCTTCGTTGCTTTAAATGCCTAATTTGAGTGTTCAGCCTCTGAAATCAATTTCAGATGTCTCTGGGGAGCTGGAACAAATAGCTTGCCTGCACTGTATTAAGTTTGAATTGGGGAAGGAGAAAAGACTTCGTCTTTCACACACCATCAGTAAGATGAGAATGACAGCTAAGAGAGAAAGAGAAAGAAACCTGACATGTTTTCAGGAACATTAGCATCGTTTAACTATTAATATTATTTAGCATTCATTATTCACAGAATGGGACAACCTGACTTTGACCTCACTTTTGAAAAAATGTATTGATTGGTATGAGGATAGCATTGCAATCATCTTGAGGCAGGGGCAGGCTGGAATCACCTCCTGAAACTGGGAGGTTTGTTTCCCAGCATCCCCTCCATTGAGCCTTATTCTATTTGCAGAAGGATTAGCACATGTAGGCTCCCAGGAACCAGGAAATTTCAGGAGAGCCTATCTAAACAGGATCCTTCCTTTCCTTTCCCAGAACTTGGTTGAATTAGTGAAAAACAAGTCCTACTGCTCCTGGAAAGGATGGCAGAGATGCTTGCCCTAGTCCTGGGATTTATTAGCTCTCTTGGAATAAATGTGTTTACCCACCATTGTCAGCAAGGATAATTTGCACAAATATGATGCAGAGTTAGCTATTAAGGAACCCAACCAATCCAGGGCAAAAATGGAAAATACCGCTCTCCATACCAGGAACATGTAGCCAGAGGGAAAATTTCTAAAATGCTTCACTGGCAGAGAGACTTTGACCCAAAAGAAAAAAAAAGGAATAATTCTACTGTTATAATAAGACTGCTTCATGGAAAGCAGTGGAAAAAGTATGTGAGTAGGGTTTAGGAAGATCAGGTTTGAAAACTTCCCCTTTTGTTTCAGTGCCTGCAGCCATTTTAAGAGGTCGGGGTAGCTTCCATTTCTCAGGTAGTATGAACATTTGGGAAAATTTGAGTTTAAATTCTTTTTTTCCCCCAAGACTTAGTAATAACACAAATGGGAGTAATTTGTTGTGGTAGGCTGGAAAATGACCCCCTAAAAGATGTGCACATCCTAGTACATGGAGTTTATGAGTGTTACCTTATAAGGCAAATAAAAGAGTCTTTGCAGAGTAATTAAGTTGAGGGTCCTTTATAGTAGATGGGGAGATTGTCTTGGATTATCTGGGTGGTCCTGAAATACAGTCACATGAATCCTCATAAAAGGGAAAATTGACACACAGAAGGTGACATGAACAGAAAGAAGAGGGAGATTTGAAGAGGTGGGCCTTGAAGATTGGAGTAATTTTGTCTTGACAAGGAACCAACAGAAGCTGAAAAGGTAAGGAATGGATTCTCGACTAAAGCCCAGAGCACACCCTGCCAATACCTTGATTTCAGCCCAGTGACACTGATTTCAAACCCTTGGCCGTCAGAGCCAAGAAAAATGTACCTCTGTTGTTTTAAGTGATTCAGTTTGTGGCAAGTTTTTACAGTAGACATAGGAAAAGAATATATTTGTATATTCATATGTTTTAATATTTTAATGACCCTTTCTGAGTGAAATCCTTCCCAATTAATCAGCACTCATAGGAAAATCTTGCTATCAGCAGATCTAGGCTCTTATTTATTTCCCTTTGCAAAAGCTGTGCCACCTGGGAAAAATCATTTTGCTGCTCTGATTTTCTATCTTTGAACCTACCTATTGGATACAATCATCCCTATTCTGCCTCACTCAAAATGACTTTATGAAAGGAAGGCTGGAGTCAACGGGGGTTTTCCTAAAGGAAGTTATAAGTCATATGCAGATCCAACTGGGCTAGCCAGAGAGTGGAGTATGCTCTTTGTAACCAAACTGCACTCTCCTCATTATTCACCTCCATAACACATAAACTTTGTGATTCTTACTTGGTTAATTATGTAGTATCTGCCCTACTCCCACCCCCCGTTAGTAAACAAGTGACTTGAGGACAATCAATCATTAGTTCCATTCACCAATATAGTTCCAGCATCTAGAATGTGGTAAGTGCTCAATGAACAATCATTGAATAATTGAATGAATGGACAATTCATCTTCAATTTCCATCAGAACCAAAACTATCCATACTTTTTCCTTTTTCCAGTTCTCTAAATCTTTCTAAAAAATTGATGACTCCTATTCAGTGGCAATCTTTGTGCTGGGCACTGTGGTTACAGGAATGAGTGTCTTCCCTTAAGATTTCATAATTTAGTGAGAAAGAAGGATAAGACTATACCAACAGAAACAAAAATAAATATATAATAAGAACTTGAGAAGGGAAAGCGAGTTAGGGAAGACTTCCTGAAAGAGGTAACGGCAGAATAGACTATTGGAGATTGAAAAAGAGTTTGGCAAAGAAGAGAGAGAGAGTATATCAGGTAGAGGAATACACAAAGGGAGAGAAATTCAGGAGCAGTTCAAGTCAGGGAAAATGCAAGAAGTCAAGCCAAGTGTGGCTGGCATGGAAACAGCAATGTGGAGAACTAATGAGAGCTGCCAAGGCTGGATCACAAGGTAGGAAGATGTCCTTGGCAGGGCTGGACAGTACAGATTCAGAGCTTGGGCTCTGGTTGAAACAGCTCTGGGTGGTATGTCAGATTTCCCATTTCCCAGTCATACTAATGAAACATTGTTGGGCATACAACAGTCCCAGGTGATGTCTCTCATGCCAACAAAATTACCAAAACACTCTACTTCCACTACCTAGACTGTCCCAGTTAAGTTAAATTTTATGGCTTCCTATTCTCAGGTATGTGCCCAAGTTCATTACCATCTGTGACCTCAGTTTCTTTATTGGTGAAGTCAGCTTCATCATCATTGTCATCCTCAGCAGCACTACCACTATCACAATACCCACTCTATAGTGTGGCTATAGGGATTAATGAGATAACTTACATAGAACACCTTAGTTGCAGCATGTAATACATGAACAATAAATGGTAGTATGAATGAATCTTTTTTCTTAATATCCAGGTGATGTGGAGCCAGTTAACTTTTTGAATATAAGAGGTACACGACTAAATTGCACCTAACTAGTTCTTGGCCATCATGAACTGCTGTTTGCTTATTTGTCTAGCCAGAGACATTATTGTCCAATTAACTTCCTCTTTCTTTCATCCATCCATCCACACACTCATGCATTCAGAAAGAATGTTTCTGTTTCTGTTTTCATTAACTAACTTTTAGTAGTTAGGTTCACGTGTCAACTTGGCCAGGTGATGGTACCCAACTGTTCTGTTGCTGTGGACTTAAATCATCAGCATGTAAATTTCATCTACGGCTAATTACGTCTTTGATCAACTAAGAGGAGTGCCTCCCACAGCGAATAAGTCTTAAAAGGAGAAGCCAAAAGAGAGATAGTCAGCTTAACACAGCTTCAAGGAACTCAGCACAGCCTCATGCAAGCAGCTCAGAGCTCAGAGCTCAGAGACAACTCAGATCCAGATGTTTGGAGATGCAGAAGGGAAATGCCCCAAGGAAAGCTGTTTGAATCCTGAAGACAGGAGCCCAGCAAACATCACAGTGTGCCTTTCAATATGACAGAGGAACTCAAATGATGTTTATCTGCCTTTCCTCTGAAGAACTGTAAATTTGTAACTAAATAAATGCCCTTTGTAAAAGCCAGTCCATTTCTGGTGTATTGCATTCTGGCAGCATTAGCAAAGTAAAATGTAGCTGAGGTTGAAAAAGTCACTTACTCACCTCACCTTACTTTCTTCTTCTGTAACAAAACTATACTTCTTACTCCTCAGGGTCATTGAAAAGATTAAGTGAATTAGTACAAAAAATGCACTTAACAGAGGGTCTGTACCTGTTTGCTATTACTATTAACTTTTTAGAATAGCAACCCACATTTGTTATTGGTCAGCCACGTAAACTTGGATAAGTTCTAAACTCTGTAAGTCCCGACTGACTTACCTCTAGGTGGATTTGAGAATTACATATAAAAGCCCATATAAAAGTTCATGGCAGAGGGCCTAACACAGAATAGGCACAGAATAAATGTGCCTCTGCTTTTCCTCAATAGGTTTTTCATCAGATATTAGACTGCATATTTTCTTTATACTACTCCTCCCCTAATTTTTCAGGTTTAATTTTAGTAATAATTTTCTTCTTATTATTATTTCTAACGTGGTAGGAGACCCTGGAAATCATGTAGTCCACTTCCTATTTAAATGTAGTGACATGAAAAACAGAGGGGTGCATTACTGGCTCCTAGGTAAACAGACAGATGTAGGGCTGGGTATAGAACCCAAATTCCCCCCAACCACAGCCTATAAGTTGCATTTTAACTTACAATTTTACCTAAATGGGGTCAGACAGTATCCCTCCCCAAGTAACATGAACTGGATAGGATGGATATAAAATGTGACCATTAGTGAGTATCCATTTCTCAATGTGGTGGCCAAGTGTGTTACAAAACCCCAGCTGAATCTTCTGATCAGTTTCAAAAAGGCCAGGCTGAGAGAGGAGCCAAAGGACCCTCACTATCCTGAGAAATACCCAACTCTATGTGAACAAATTCTTTTTTTGGCTCCAGGACCTCACTGCCTTCTAACACTGTGAATCACCTCCTTCCCGAATTTCTAGCTTACTTGGTGAATACAAACAGAACAATTGCCCAAGCAACATGGAAACATTGATGTCCTCCAACATTGTTGACAAAAGCCCTCGGATTGACCTAGTTACATGTGCCTTCTCTCCTCTGCTCTCCAATAGGACTCTGGCTGTATCTGCAGCCTCTACAGAAAACTTGGATTTAAATAGTGCTTCCCTAGGGATAAATTATTAACACTAATCCATGTCTTGGAACAAAGCAGCCCAAGGATGGGATAATGTTGCTCTGATACCTCCCTGCACTAGCTCTGCCTTTCAGCCCTGGGTTTCAGCACGACATCCACTTATAAATCCATGCAACTCACTGGGCAAGGGTCACAGTATTAAGATGCTAATTGTAGGAGTTTGCCAATTATGCTATTTTTCCAGATCCTCAATTAATTATTGAGAGATTTAATATCATTTTGGTCATGTCATTTGCCCCATTCAGAGTCTGTGATGGCTCAGGGCTAACATCCCCAGCACCTCCAAATGCCTTAAAGGCTCAGCATCAATGAGCACTTCATTGTCCCAGATCTTCCTCATTCTTTATCTGAGACCTCTTTGTCCCCATTTCTCCTGGAAGTCAAGCCTGAGGCAGCAAGTAGTGAGAATTACAACATGCCCTAGGGAGTCTTCATTCTAGTTCTCCTGTTCCCAAAGCCTTTATGAGGGCCTGTTCAACCCAAACACATACTGGAGTATGTAAACTCCATTTTCGGGGTCAATTTCTTGCCCTGCTGGTGGGACAAAATCATGGCCTGTCTGAATAGCTATGCAGCAATACTCCTCAGTTACTTAAAGTCTATGCACACCCTTTGTCCAAGCAATTCCAATTTAGGAACTGAAGTAGAAGGAATCCTTAGGGAACTGCACAAAGGCGTGTGCATGGAGTGTTCAAAAAGCATTCCATATTAAATCAAAGTCTGGAAACTGCTTGAAGAGTTATCACCAAAGAAATAGCCCAATGAACACTTCTGCAATGGAGTATTGTCTGCCCATATAGGGTACCACCAGGTTTTGACAAAAGATATCCATAATATATCAAACTTAAATTCAGGTAATAATAATTGGGTCTAGATTGACTCTACTGTTGTAAAACAAATGAACAAAAAACTTAAAATGCATCTGCTAACCTTGTTTATTCTCTAGTTTAGATATTGGGCTTAAAGTATTTGGGATCAATTTTTCTGAGTATGAGCTACTTTGTTTTTCCATAAGTTGTTTCTGTATTTTTAAAAATAACAACTTTATTCCATCTCCCTACCCCATATTAGTGACAGAAACTTCCAATATGAAAAATTTAGAATGGCCATAGCCCAAACACCTCTAAAAAAAGGGATGAAAAGATCAAAGGTGATGGTGGAGTTATACAGTGAAAATAGGATTTAACAAATGAAAATGAATGCTGAATCATTAAATTGGTATCTCTTTTAGTCTCCAATATCCTACAGCAGCTAGAAGTAAAAATGTAAAACTGTGGAATTGTAACCCATGTCAAATTCTGAAATATGTTCTGCAACTAATTGTGGTGCTGTGCTTTGAAATTTATTGCTTTTTTTGTATATATGTTATTTTTCACACAAAAAAAGAAGAAAGTCAATTGAGATGACAAAAATATATATATTTAAACCTTCTAGCCTCCTATATTCTGGAGCAGCTAGAAAGAAAAAAATCTGAGAGGATCGTATGGTAACCCATGACAAACTCTGGAATCTGTCCTGTAACTACTTGTTGAAGAGTGCTTTGAAAATTATTGCTTTTTTTTTTCAAAAATGATTGCTTATTTATTTCTTTGCTTATACTATACAACAAAAAATTAAAAAAACAAAGAAAACAAACAAAAAATAATAACGTTACTGAAATCTAAGTCATATACCACAACATCCTCTTTTTAAAAGTATACAGTTCATTTTTTTTTTTAGTTTAATCACAAAGTTGTTCAACCATCATTGCTATCTAATTTCAGAACATTTCATTGCTCCGAAAAGGAATGTTGAGTCCATTAGCAGCCATTCCCCATTCTACCTTATCCCCAGCTCCTGGAATCCACTAATATACCTTCTGCTTCTATGGATTTGCCTATTCTGTGTATTTTGTATAAATGGAATCATGCAATATGTGGTCTTTGATGTCTGATTTTTTTCACTGGGTATAACATTTTCAAGGGTCATTCATACTGTAGCTTGTATCAGTACTTCATCCTTCTTGTTTATGGTCAAGCAATATTCCACTGAATGGATATACCACATTTTGTTTATCTACACATCAGTTGATGTGCATTTGGGTTGTTTTCAGTTTTGGATATTATGAATAATGGTTCTAGAACATCATGTACAATTTTTGAGTGGGTATATTTATTCATTTTGAGACGGTTATATATATATAGAAGAGAATTAATGGGTCAAGTGGCAGCTCTATGTTGAATATTTTGAGGAACAGTGTGAGAAAAGTGGCTGTATCATTTTATAGTTCCACCAGCATCCTTGCCAACACTTGTAATTGTGTATCTTTTTAATTATAGTCATCCTAGCAGATATGAAGTGTTATCATATTTTGATTTTGATTTGCATCTCCCTAATAACTAATTATGGTGACTATTTTTCATGTACGTTTTTGGCCATTTGTTTTCCTTCTTTGAAGAAATGTTTATTTAAATCCTTTGCTCATTTTTAATGGGTGTCCTTTAATTGTTCATTTGTAAGAGTTCTTTATGTGTTCCATACACTCTACTGTTTTTCAGATGTATTATTTTTGCAAACACTTTCTCCCATTCTATAGGTTGCTTTTTTCATTTTCTTGATAATGTCCTCTGAAGCACAAAAGCTTTTCAGTTTAAGTCTAATTTATCTATCTTTTTCTTTTGTTCATTTGCTTTTGTGTCATTTCTAAGACTCCATTGCCAAATCCCAGATCATGAAGATTTCCTCCTATGTGTTCTTCTGAGTTTCACAACTTTAGTTCTTATATTTAGGCTTTTGATCCATTTCGACTTAATTTTATGAGATGAGGTCCAACTTTATCTTTTGCGTGTGAACACCCAGTTATCTCAGCACGATTTGTTGACTATTCTTTCCCCATTGAGTTGTCTTGATACATGAAATGCTGTATAATTTATTGGAATCACCATATGTTCACCTGTCTTCAGTACTCTTCTCTATCACCATCCCTATTTCTCTGACCATAGTTTTCTACTCTCTGCTTTCTACGCCATAACTTCTGTCACCTGTCTTAGCCTTCCCTGACTGCCAATCTTGGATACACTTCCTCACCATGCCCTCAATCAAAGCCTGTGGACAGGATGCCTCTCACTAAGCCCCAGTTACCAGCTCAGAAGAGTGTACAAAGGACTGGACATTCAGAAGCCAGAGCCTCATTGTTTGTAGGGGAAAATGACCTATCTAGCCCAAACTCTCATTTGTTGCTTCCAGCTTCTCTGTGAGAGATGATCCTCCCACCTTTACCTGAAAATCTCCACTAATGTGAAACTCATCACCTATAAATGCAGAGAGAGACACGTCTTCAGACATTTCCATTAGTTCTTATTTTGAGCAGCAATCAATTCCTTTGCAACTTAATCCACTGGCCCTTGGTCACCTCATCAAAGCCATACTGGGCCAGTTGCTCTTCATTTCCAGGGATACCACTTCAAGTGTTTGAGGACAGTGACTTTAGGTATCTGAATTTCCTCTGGGCTCCACCTCCCCCAACACTGCCTGCCATTCCCTCAACACACAGTTTCTTGGGCCCTCACTGGCCTTGATCTTTTTCTCTACCCAAGTTGCATAGTCAGCTTACATCTACCCTGTGCAACCTAAGAACATGCATTCCATTCTGTTCAGCTCCAGGGAGAACAAAGGAATCACCTTCTGCTTCTGAGACACCATCTCTAGCAAATTCAGCCAGACGGTCAATCATTCACATTGTCTCTTAAGTGCCCTCTAACTGTGGCTCCTCCACCATCATCCTCATCTAAACAGAATGGTTTAGTGTGTGTGTGCAGGGCTCCTGTAAAGGGTGTTAACACAGACCGAGCCCAAAGCATGTCCACTTGCCATGCCTGATGTCCATGGGTAGGGAGCTCTGTGTATGTTTGCAAATGTGGACTGTATTTTTTTCAATAGTATAGGCACCACATGAGGTAGCATCAGCTCTGCACCCATATCGCATACACAGTACTGCTTCCTCACAGGCCTCCCTGCCTCTCTTCCATTACCTGTGTTCTCCATGGAGCAACCAGAGACTGTTTCAAAGGAAGGCATCCACCCCATTTCCACTCCACCCCACTTTCACCCTCCAGGAGTTTCCCAGCACCTTTCCAGTACTTGCAAGTTTTTCCCAGAGGCCTGAAAGACCCTGCATTAGCTGGCCAGCTCATTTCCTCAGACATCTTGTGAAACTCTGCTGCCTCCCACCCAACTCCTGTGGACTTTGGTTCCTGGAATGTTCCAGGTTCTTTATCAACCTGTCATCATCATCCATGATGGGCATGTCCGGAAGAGGCAGACAAGCCTCCTCTACTCCAGGAGGTCATAGAGTACTAAGGAAAGGGACCTCATCATTAGTGCATGGTGTCCAGCAGCTGCTGTGGGAGCCAGACCATGAAACCCTCTGTCTGCCCCAGGAGGTGACCCCTTCACAGTTAGCTTGTGTCAGCCATGCATGTCACACTGAAGCCGATGTTGACCGAAACCCCCTAAGACATTTTCAGACATCTGTGCAGAAAAGGAAGGGCTCAGAGGTAATGGAACCTGTCTTTCTACATCAGAAGGACTGTCATGTATACCAGGGAGCTAATCTGCCTTCCTGGCTCCAGGAAGCAGAAACCATGGATTTGGGCTCCACACAAGTTGCAGACTTGGATAACTGCGCAGCAATGAGAGAAATTCCACAAGAGTATGGGGCTTGGGTGGCCTCAGTAGTGCTCAGGAAAAGGCCAGGCAGCCACTGATCCAGGCTGTGGGCTTGGAGATTCTTATATTCTGAGCCCAGTGGAGAAGGTGATGCCCAGAGCTCCCCCCACCATCTTGAACTTCTATCCCTTAATGCTATTGATGGCTTACAGAGCTCTAAGGCCTTGTCTAATGCTGCCTTTACACATAGTAGCTAAGTGGAAGCTAAACCTTCTACATGGGTTGAATCCAAGAACCCAATGTGTCCAACATGTTTAGGAAAACAAAATTCACCTTTTATAAAGTCATTATTGGTACAGAACTACCACGGAGAAATCAGCATGATCCATATTTCTGTTCTCAAGGGAGCAAAATATCTTATTATGCTTTTAAAAGTCGTAATGATATTTGTTGGGTTCACCTAATCATATATATATATGATATAAAATTTAGAAAATACAGGAAAGCAATGAGTCTGAAATAAAATGGTCCATTATCCTATCACCTTGATATAAGGTCTATAAAGTTTTTGATGTGTTTTATTGTACTCTTATTTCCTATAATCATATATGCATACTTTAATTTTAATCCTGCTTTTTTTCTCGTGAAAAACACCATGGATATGTTCCATGTCATTAAATAGCCTTCTAAAATGTGATTTTTAATGGTTACTTAGTATTCCATTTTATGGCTGCTCCATAAATTAGTTAACCACTCCAGAACTGGTGAGTATTAAATGTGTTTCCAGAATTTTAGTAGCAAAAGTAATGTAATGGAGTTGTTTTTCATATAAACCTTTACCTACATAAGATTATTTCTTTAAGGACAATTTCTACATTTAACAATTGCTAAGTTAAAGTGAAGGCCAATTTATAAGGTGCTTGACATGTATTACCAAATTTTCCTCTGGAAAAAATCTTATTACTTATCCTGCCAGCAGCATTTGAGAAGGCTTCCTTAAGGAACGCTTGGAAACCTCTTTTGGTGACCTCATTGAGAACTACACTTTGGTCAAGTAAGGCAACCTTTGCACAGGGGGACACCTCAAACAGAAATTCTACCATGAAGCATGAACCCCCAATCACACCCCACCAGCTACGGCAACCCCTAATATACTATACATGTCTATGATTTTGCTTATTCTAGGTTTTGCATATAAGTGACATCATGCAATATTTGTTCTTTTGTGTCTGGTGGGTTTCACTCAGCATAATGTTTTCAAGGTCTATCCATGTTGTCACATGTACTCCTTTTTACAGTTGAATAACAGTCCATTATGTGGCTATACCACATTTTGTTTACCTATTCATCTAGTACTGGACACTTGGGTTATTTCCATTGTTTTAGCTATTGGAAATAATGCTACTATAAAGATAAGTGTATCCAGGTATGGTTTTTAACATGTAAGCACATAGAGAAATTACTCCCTTCATCAAATGGCCTGATTATAAATGATAAGCCAATCAAAGAGGCAGAATTAACTGGTGATGACAGATTCAAAGTTGAACGACCTGAGTTAGTGACATGGCCCCACCACTGCCAGGCATGACCTTGACCCAGTACTTACCTACTGTTTTCTCATCTATGAAATGGAGCCATAATAAAAATAGAACCTGGACAGTTGTCAGGAGCTGTATAGTAAACACAATGTTAGTGTGTTTTTAAAAATATAAAATCTCCTATGCAGCACACCCTGAGTTCATGTCCCTTATATTGTACATTTTATTCTCTCCAGCATTCCTCTGAAAATTCAGTATTTTATTTCCATTCCTAAATGAAGAACTTCAGAAAGTTTAAGTAAATTGACCAAGATTGCAAAGATAATAAATGGAAGAATTGGGATCAACCTTGGGTCTTTCTTACTCCAGAGTAAACCTTCCTTTATTTTTTCAGAATAGATGAAAAGAATTCTAAAGCCACACCTCTAGTTATCAGGTCTCATGAGAAATCCTTTCAGAGGCAGTATCTCAGTCCAGCATAGACATTTTGTTTGCTTGTTTGCTTTTTAATTTATTTAGATACAATATGGATTCAGTAAAATTCACCCTTTTAAAGTGTACTGTCCTGAGAATTTTGGAAAATCTATACATTCATGAACCACTACCACAATCAGGATTAAGAATATTTTTATCAGCCAAAGAGTTTCTGAGCGCCCCTTTGTGGTCAATTCCCTCTCTTCACTCCCAGGTCCAAGCACTCAAAAAATCTAATTTCATTCTCTAAAGTTTAGGTTTTTCTAGAATATCATATAAATGAAGGCATGCAGTATGTAGACTTTGGAGTCAGGTTTCTTTCTCTTAGCAGAATGCACATGAGATTAATCCACACTGTTGCGGGTATCAGGCATCCGTTCTTTTTAAATGACCTCCAGCCTTTGAAGGTGATGCTCTCTCCCCTTTGCAGCTGATGAGATCAAAGTTCAAAGGCGTTGAATACATTTCTGAAGGTCCTGTGACTACAGTCAAGCCTCGGTCTTCTCACATCACATCCTTCACTTCAACACACTATGGCCACAGGCACTGATGGGACTTGGTAACTTGTTCTGCCCTTGAAGAGACTCATGTCTCTGTCTCTTCACTTGATTTCTAGCTCCTAAAGGGCAGGTTCTCGGTCCAGTTCATCACCTCATTCCAAATTTCAAGCTGGGCACTGAGCCCAATATGTACATCCAGGAAGCATTTGTAGAACTAAATTGCACTGAAAGACAAGGAGACATGTCAGAAAAACAAACAACAAACCCTGTGTAATTAGACAGCCTTGTAATCAATATATCAAAGCACGTTGAGTTTTCATTTTGAAGCAGGAAAATAGTAATAAACATGGAGACAAGGAAATGAATCAGTGACCCACATCACCCCCATAATACATCATCCAAAGTGTTTGCAGACCTCCACACCTCAGAAAAGCAGTGTCCACTCTTGAAGAGTCACAGAAGGCTCAAAGAGGAGTTTCCCCAAAAGGGAAGGACTTGGAACCCAATTATGTCCACAGTGGCCTCTAAGGCTAAGAATAGCAGCTGCCGCCTACTGAGGGTGCCAGACTTAGCTCAGAGTGCGATAAATGCCCCAAGTCTCTTGCGACCCCCTTGCCAGGTTAGTATCATTATTCTCAAATAGAATAAAAATTAAAAGCCTGAGGTTCAGAGCAGTTAGATCTTATGAACCAAAGCCATGGAGCTAGTACAATACCAAGCTGAAATTTAAACCAGTGGCTGTCTGATGTCCCTCTACTAAGCTGATATTTTATATCCCTTCCTGTTATTGGCAAAGGGATGTCAGAAGGATTCCTTTAAAATTACTTCTCTTCATTTGAGTCAACCAAAAAGTATCATTTCAGACCCTTTGCACATTTTTTTTTCATCTATTATGCTTGTCCACATCAAATGTCAAATCCTTGAGTAGATAACATAGGATAAGAAAAGCAAAGTAAGAGAAGACAAAACAAAGTCCGCTTTCAAAAGTTTGGAGGCTACAAATGACTAGATAATGGCTTAAAAGTGAGTCCAGAGGAGCCCCTAGAAAACAGGTCATTAAAGATAGACGTGGACGTGGACTTGGTGGCAGGTAGATGCCATCCTCAGAGAGTCTACCATGGACTGGACACTTTCTGGTGGATTACCAGATTTCCTTCATAGGAATGTACTGAAGTTTGCTTATTAGTCCCTTTTCAGATGAGGAGGCAAACTTTAAGAGCATAAGTATTTTACATTTCCAAGTGTATTAGTAAGGAAACTCCAGAGACATAGAACCTGGAAAGAAAGAGAGAAAGAGAGAGAGAAGCTTCATGAGGAATTGGCTCATACAACCACCCCCTGGAACTGTCAAATTTGAATTCCATAGGACAGGCTGCAGGCTAGAAACTGCAATAGGGTGATTCTGAAGTCTGGCAAGTTCATATTCCCTAGGATATGGATAGCTGAAGTAGAAATAGAAATTCTTCTTTCTGACTTCTGAAATCCTCAGTTCTGGCTTTAAGACCTCCAACTGATTGAATGAGGAGGGCAATCTCCTATTTTGATTGTAGATGCAATCAGCCATGGAGAAATCAATTGATTACAGATAAAAATCCATCTACAAAATACCCTCACAGTAGCAATCAGGGCAGTGCTTGCTTGACCAAACAACTGGACAGTAAAACTGAGCCAGCTTGAAACATGAAATTAATCTTCACACCATGGTTGCATAGCATCCAATTGACAGATCCCAAAGAGCCACACAGGTAGTAATTGCCTCTACATAGGTTGATCCTACAAAGGAATTTAATTTAGATTGGTTCACATGGTGTTTATTGAGGCCTGCCATGTACAAGGAACCATGCTGGGGGCTAAAGTGAAGGGGATATAGGGATAAATTCCAATAAAAAGTGGTTCCTATCTTTGGAAAATTCATATTCCACCAAAAGAAAGGGGATATGTTGCCAAGAGCGATACAGTTTGAAGAATCATGAAAAAATGCCATGGGGGCACAGAAGGTAGAGACATACATTCTGTCTACAGGACCCCAAGAACCACCAGGAAAACCCAGTTTTGGCAGTCCCTTGAGCTTTTGAGGGGCAGTTTTTGACAAATAGGTGGGGGTACCTGAGAAAGTCTGAGTTTTAGGAAAGAACAACAGCCCAGGAAAATGTTTGGAGATAGAGGGGCAGGGGCAGGAGCTTAGGTGGATGAGACACTCCACTGTTGACCTCAAACAACCCCCCAGGCTGCCATATAAAATCTGTCTGCGGACCACGAAGAACTGTTGGAGGAGGGGGTGGAGTGGGGAACAGGTTGGGGTCCAGAATAGAAGCCAGAAGAGAAAAATACTAGATTAGAGACACAGGAAGTCATAGAACAAAGAAGAGGGTTGAAGCCATACAAAGATAAAACAGCTGACAGAAGACAAAGCTCCAGAAAGAGTGTTTCTGGGTCTTTCTTTGCTGCGCAGTAGGATTGGCAGGTGGCCATCAAAGGGAAACGTGGCTGGGTACGGCTCTGGTGTCAGGCAGCCTGGGGGTGCAGGCTTTGTTCAGTGACTGAGCAGTCAGTGTGCTGATATTCAGAATGCACTATGCTAAGCAGAAGGTAGTCTATATTTAGATTTTTCTTTTAATCTTGAAAAAGAAGAAAACAGTAGCAAAGAACTTTCTTGTCAAATCCTAATTCAAGTTGAACTTCTAAAGACACCAAAGCTTTCGCAAGCGTTCAAATGGGAAATCAGAGGTGGGGGGGGGATAGATAGTTTTCTCCCATTTGTGTTTTCGCTTGCCATGGGAGTAACAGGGTATCAACCAAGTCCTGTGCAACACTTTTATTTTTAAAGCATTGTTTAATATACGGGCTCACATTTGATCCTCTGGACATCCCGATGAGTTAGACACAGACTGCAGATCATTTCCTTTCACATATGGTGTCAGAAAGGGTCTGAGCCTTACAGAGTTCAAGAACATCCCCAAGGCTGATCATCTGGTAAGTAACATATACAGGGATGGAACCCAGGATGGATGATTCTTGTCCCAGGGAAGGGGAGGTGCTGGGGGCTCTGTTGGAACAAGCTACAGGCTTCGAAAACCAACTGGATTATGTCCTGTCTCCATCATTTAGAAGACATGAAAACTTGAGCAAGTCATCTATCCTCCCTGAGCCTCTGGGCCCTTAGAGGCCACACAAGGATTATTTTGAAGATCAGGTGAGACAACACACATACCTAGCATGGTTCCTGGCATGCAATTGGTGGTAGCTATTCTCATAGATAGATGAGAGAAAATGGATGACAGAATGGGTAGCTCTGAATAGAAAGTTCTTATCTCTGGGGACGAGGAGTCTTGGCTGGGATTCTCATTCTGCCACAGCCTGGTTCTCAATACTTAACATCCTAGGAGGCCATGAAAACTGTGCTAGCAATAGACATTAGGACTGATGGGCCTGAGGTCCCTGCTCAGATAAAAACAATATTTGCCCTCTTAGATTCAAAACAAGTAGAGAAATAGGACAAGGAATAAAACAGATCAAGAGCAACCTATGTCTTTTATTATTATCAAGGCTAAGTTGGAAGATGGAGCTCAGAGTAGGAGTCCTATCAGCATGCTAAGTGAACCTACTTTGGTCAACAGTCAGAGGCTTTTCTGTGCTGCGGCTTAACTATCTATGACGGTGGATTGTTTCTGGGAACATGGACAAGTTTCCTTTCTGCATGAAGCTCGTTCCCACATTTACACATCAGGAAAAGGGTGGAGACAGGACCCGGATGCTAATATTCATCTACTGGGAAGGAAAATCAGGCTATGGAAGAAGCATTGCCCCTAACTTGCCCCAGATGATATTACCTTTTTATCATGTTAGGCTTGAAAATTGAGTGCATGGTGTCACTCTCCCGCCTGGGCTATGTGCTCAGCCTGCTTATATCCCTGAGCCCCCTGCCTGATAGTAGTGACATGCCACTTCCAGAAGTCAATGTTCAAGAGGCCTCAACAGCTCCCTTTGTCAGGGTTTTGCCGAGAATGTAAAAGTTGAAGATTAAATCCCTTTGTAAGTTGGACTCCAAAGAAATTGAAGAGTGAAACTGTGGTGTTCATGGTCCTTATGGACTTTTGGGAAAAGTCCAGAGTTCAAAACTGTTAGATAAAAAGAGCTCTCTTCCCCCATTTCTTATGCTTCACAGTCTCCCCACCCAGAGGAGTCCTCAATCCCTGCCTGGACTGGGGCACCTTAAGCATCTATGGCTGAGTCTGAACTGATCTTCCATTGAAAAGCATGTGGGTTTTTCAGGGCTTCAGACAATGTCTTAGTTTAATGCCAATTCTCTGAGGAGGTTCTCACTTTTGAAAGAGTTTAAACAATTAACAGGGCAAATAAGACCCATAAGACTATAAATGTTTCCCAAACCACCAACCTCTGAAACAGTCCAATTTCCAATCCTAAAGTATTATTCCTAGTAATCCCAGGAAAAATGAATTTCCCCAAACCCCATCCTTAATTTTGCCAAAGACCATAATAGCAACCCTGTGAAGGAGGGGGGATGTAGAAAACCTTGCCACTTTTAGCCCCATCATGTTGCCAGTCCACTTATGTCAGTTGTCTGGAACCCATAACATAGGAAATAAAACTCAAATGGGAAAAATCTTCCATGGATAAGTTAATTTGAGCACCTACCACATTGGAGGGGAAAATCTGCCCGGAAATCCTGTCTCCTATCTCAGAAAGGGAAAGCTGCTTTTCCTTCCTTCTAGATCATTCAGATCTCCTCACTCCCACTTCCCTCCCAGCTCTGTGTTTCTGCCATGCAGTGCCAATCCCTGTACAGAGTCGGCAGAGTGGGATTGTGTCTACCTCTCATGTAAATAGGCATTGGCGGTCCTGGGACATCATGCCTGTTGGTTGTGTCTCAGGCTATGGGCTTGCTGAGTCCAGGAGACCCTTATTCACTGGTCACCACATTTATTTTAGTTGGAGAATACTGTTCAGTACATCCCTGCCCTGCAGCCTCATTATCCGGTGCTTGTCTGGGTCTAAAGAAGACTAAATTTCTGACTGTGCCAACATTTCTCAGGTTTTCAGGGTTCCTGTCCATGTAAACATCTCTTCCCCCACCTCCTTCTCCCCAAGGGTGAGCTGAACTACTTTTCGTTTATTCCTTTCAGGGAAGTCCAGCTCATTGTGTGGTAATACAGGGCTGCTTCCTCAACTGGGCACTTACTGCTTATGCACCTTTAGGGCATGCTTTTCCCAGCTACCCTGCAGATGGAAGGCAGCCCGCATTCCTTCCCTAAACTGCTCCAAAAGGCTCTTTCTCCTCCAGTCCAGTCTCTGCCAGCTTATGAAAACCCTGCCTGCCTTTACATCTGCAGATAGCCTTTACCCTTGCTGAGGCTATTGTTTCCTGCATGCATGTAGTTCAAGGTCAAGTTGCATCCTAACCTGTCCTGGGACTGCACAGTCAATGCCCATACCTTCACTGAAGCCAGCAGTTGGCTGATATTTGCTTGCCAAGCCCCATGTGGACAACATCTGTTAAGGTCACCTATAACGGCCATGTGACCTACCCAAGGCCCCAGCATGCCTGATTTCTTTTTGCTTACAGCCATTCACATGGCTTCTCTGCAGCTTGATTCTTATAGAAAGTCAATCCTCTGTGGACCAAGTTGCTGTAACCTGTAGTTACCCACCAGGGTCAAATTGCCATGTATCCTAGCACCTACAGACTCTTGTCTGGGCCCCAGCAGTTAAAAACCAAGTGCACAGCTATTAAGGCCCACTTGGCTTCATCTGAGCTTCTGTACACTGCCAAGGTCAAGTGTCGCACTCGTAGCACTCCAGGCTCACATACCTGCCCCAACAAAACTGCAAACAATTCATGTCTATTTTGTGTTCCTAAATATTTCAGTGTTCCAGACAAATGTACTAAATTGTTAAGGTTTTAATACCACGCTTCTTTTCTACCTAAGATCTGAACAAATTGACAAATAAGAAAGAAATGGATGAAGGCCAAAATTTGCTTTCATTTTTGACAACTGCAAAATTGGAGAGATTGGAATTTACGTGACAGCCAAATGGGATGGCTAAGCAATCTCCAGCACCGAGCATAGTTATCCACCAGACACGGATGGAGTTAGAGGGGGGTCAGATGGGCTTCTCCAGAAGGGCAGCAGTGGCAGGGCAAAGGAGGTGTGGGTGGAAACAGAAAGCCATCCCTGAGGAGCAGAGGAAATCTGAGCCAAGCACACTCCATGTTTCCAGAAGTTACTCCACCCCAGAGAAGTGGATTAAGTAGAAGGGCTAGTGAAGCCTCATTTTTTTGGAAGGTGCATCATAGAAACAGAACCAACAGTAGATTTCTAAAACTTATTTTAAGAAATTGGTTCGCACAGTTATGAGGGTTGGCAAGTCTGAATTCCATAAGGCAAACTATCAGGCTGGAAACTGAAAGGGTAGCAGAGGGTATACACTTGAGGCATAATTTGTTCTATTTTTCGAAGCCCTCAGTTTTTTGCTCTTAAGGCCTCCACGTGATTAGACAAGGCCCATCCCATTAGTGAGGGTGACTTTCTTTACTTAAGGTCAACTGATTGTAGATACTAATCATATCTACAATATGCCGCCACAGCAACACTTAGGCCAGTGTGTGGCCAAACAACTGGCTATCATAACCCAGCCAAAGTGACACATAAAATCAGCCATCATTGAAGGATATATCGAGTGAAAAAGAAGTCTTGAACTTCACCTTTGGAACAGATGAGTGAACAGAAATTCTAGTGTCAGGCAGGTGGTCTCTAAAGGTGACCTCCAGGATTGGGTATTCACTGTGGAAGAACGGCTGGTGTTCCTTGAATGCAATCTCAGAAATCAGGGGTTACATTCTGATCAGGAATATGGTGCTGCTGATAAACCTCCAAATCTGCAAGCAGATACTTAGATCCATTCTAAATATCCATTGCTTTCCAGGTACAGTTGCAAAATGATCAAAATCTGATATGCAAATATTGTAACATTCTCTTGTTGAGTGTTTATTTGATGCCAGGCCTGGAGTTAGACATCGGGAAGAGAGAGAGAATTAATACATGAGAAATAGGAAACACCAACAGTATCCTTCTGGGTCTCCGTCGTTATAAGGAATAAATGAGTTAATTGCAAAAAACCATTTAGGATGGTGCCAGGCACAGAAATTGAAGGAATCTGCTCCCAAAGTAGGAAAGAAGAGATGGATGAAACCAAGGTCAGAGCTTCAGATTTTGGAACGTTCCACCAGGTGAAGCTAAGGATCTTGATCTTTGCCCTGAAGGTCATAAGGAGTGGCTCAGTTAGAAAGCTTCCTCCGTCTGCAGTTTCTAGGACTGGTCAGTAGGAAGGAAATGAATTTAGGGAGCAAGGTAAGAAATCATGATGAGGCCCTTCCTTAACAATATACAAACGAGGAAACCTCAGATTCAAAATAAATGAAGGAAATAGAAGTTAAATTCCCTGGACTCTCATTTAGGAAGGGATGGGTGGTGGTCCCTGTGACAAGAGAAAGTATATAGTAAATAAAACTTCTCCCTACAATGGCCTATGGTCATACTATGAAATCTAGTTTGGGAAGCACCCTCCAAAAACAGGCTTCCTGAGCCACAGTCAGGTTGATAGATTCTAATAAAGAAAGTTTACTGGGCTCCCCTGTCTTCCTATCCTCTTATTAAAGATAGTGGGTTGCAATGGATTTCCATTTCAGAGTTTATTGATTCTTAGTTTTGTGTAAGACTACCTTCCCCTAAACAGTTGGTATTCCCTCAAAAGTCTCTTTTGCATGGTAGCTCTGCCATGCATTAGTATGGGGGAAGGAGGTGGGGGTTTAATGCTGACTGGCAATAGCATTTATTTTTCTTAGCTAATAGCCAAGCATCTCTAATTCAAACCAACTGAACTAATTGAACAAAAAAGAATTTCACAGTACTGACTACTAGACTGTATTTAAAAGCAATTGTTCTCAATCAATAAATGCTGCTGGATTGTTTGATTTCATTAAAAATGTATTTGTTACCAAGCAGCTGGTACCCAAATAGTTGCTTTGGGTAGAGATTGCTGCTGCCCTATTGGATCACATATAAGATTTTATTTGCACATTTCCAGTCACAAATGACTCTGGAGCAAATGTTCATAGAATTGGGATGGTCCTACAACCCTATCACTGTCATTTAACCCTAAACTGAGAGAACACAGATGTTTCCTGGGCCTGCTCTCCCTGCATTCCAGAAGACAGTTCATCTTGTGAGGGCTTCACAAAGGCAAGAATATTAAAAATAATTCCTAAATATAACACATTGAGGTCACTTGAGAGGAATGCACTGTTTCTTTCAGATTCTCATCTGTCCATTTGCCTAATTCCGCAAACACTTTCGGAGGACCAGCTGTCCAAGAGGGCAGTAGCAATAAAACATAATAACCATAGTGGACATGTTTTGATTGCTAGATGCAGACACCACCCTAGATGTATGGCATTAATTATCTTGCTGTATCTTTACAACAAATCATGGAAAATGTACTCTTATCAGCCTTTTTTTTACAGATGAGTAAGACACAGAGGTTTGTTTCCCTTTGTTTTCATTTGCTAAAGCTACTGGAATGCAATATACCAAAAATGGATTGGGTTTTACAAAGGGGATTCATTAGGTTACAAATTTACAGTGCTAAGGCCATAAAAGTGTGAAAATTAAGGCATCAGAAGATGATGGACTCTGAAGAAAGGCCGCTGGCATCTGGAACACCTCTGTCAGCTGGGAAGGCACGTGGCTGGCATCTGCTAGTCCTTGCTCTCAATTCGTTGCTTTCAGTTTCTGAGTCCAGGGTCCTCTCTTAGCTTCTCTGGGATAAACTCTGGATTTCTTCTCTATTAGCTTAGCATCTTCTGAGGTATTTTCTATGTCCAATATCTATGCTTTCTTCAAAATGGCTCCCACTTAAAGGATTTCAGTAAGCAGATTAAGACCCACCTTGAATGGATGGAGATACATCTCCAGGGATACAACCTAATCAAAATGTTCCACCTAACCATAGATCTGTTCCCATAAGATTGGATTAAAAGAACACAGGCTTTCCTGGGGTACATTGCAGATTCAAACCAGCTCGCCCTTCTTTCCATCATACAATTTAGGTTGATGTTTATTTTGCGTGCTTAACTGTATGTCTATCTGTCTCACCTACTAGCCTGAAGCTCTGTGAAAGCTTGGAAGGTGCCTACCTTATTAACTCAGTGGATCCACTGCCTATGAAGTTTTTGGTGGCAAAGCAGTGAGAGGCAGTGGTTAAAATGCCCCTCAAGTACCCAGACTACTTGAATTCAAGCTCTAGACACATCTCACCCAGCATAACTAGAGAAGTAACTTGAAATAAGCTGATTAAATTTTTGTGTCTTAATTTCTTCTTTTGAAAACCAGAGAAAGTAATAAGATAATCCATAAGGTCATGTCAGGAAGCAAATGATTCAGTACTCGCAAAAGGCTGAGAACAGTGTTTGGAAACATAGTAAATGCTCAGTGAATATTAGCCAGCATCCCTAATGTATCAAGTGCCCCATAAATACTTGTTGGATGAATAAAGTAATTAAAGTTGAATGAATGAAGAACTCAAAGCTTATGATAAGGAATCATAATGGATTCACCCAGTTCATGGAGGTTAGGAGTTGCTTCCAAAGAGCTGACCCAACTTTCAACCATGTCCGAGAGGGTAGGCAGAATTTTGCAACATGAGGTGGAGGATGTTTACTGTTGGTGTAGGGAACAGAATACACAAAATCTGAGAGCACATGACACACAAGGACATAAATAGGGGCTTGTTGGGGGAGGAGCAAGTGACCAGAGTTTAAGGTGTTTCAAGGACCAAATTCAGGGTCTGTAAAGTCCATCAATAACTTGGGATATGATGTTGAGGGTAAGGCAGAGAATTTGAGGCTGCATTTCATTCTTCTCAAGCAAAGACAGGTATAATTCATCCTACTCCCAGCCTACAGGAAGAACATTTGGCTTTCTTCTCCAAAAAGCCCAGCCCCTCAAGAGTCTTCTCCATGAAGAGGTTGATAGCCACAGCACAGATACCTGCAGACTGTGTATATGCCTGACTCTCTCACTGGTCTGTGAGCTCCTGATGAGCTCAGGCATCCTTAATTTTCTTCCTTAAGTGTCCTCCGGAAATGCACAAAAAGCAACAATTGAATTGAATCACTGATTCCTTTATCAGCTGTGACCTCCGTTGCCAAAAATGTCCGAAATTTTCTGATAGAGATACATTAACTCCAAGGGAATTATTCAGAGCCCTGGTGTGCCTGTAAGGAACTGACTTTTTAGTCTAATAGACCTGAGTTCAAATGCAAATTGATTGAACTTGAGCAACTCTCCATTCCTTTGAGCTTCAGTTTCCTAGTCATGAAATGACTGTATGTGTCATTGTGAGAACTACATGGGAATTTAGAAGATGGTGCCAGGCAAATTGAAAGCTGTTAAATAATATGTAATCAAAATAATAAAGAGAACAATAAGGCAATTTTTTATTTTTAAAAAGAGTTTTACCCTGTTTCCTAAAAGGTAAAATTTGCTAGTGGGGCAGGGGATTGGAGGAGATGTTGGGGCACAGTAATGCTAATGATGATATTTAATATGCAATAACTCAATTATGAATCAGACACACTTCTATGTTTTTTGCTGCCATTGTTTGATTTAAACCTAAGGAACAACCCTATCAGTTATGTTGTTTTATCATCTTCATTTAACAGGTGAAGAAACTGAAACACAGAGATGATGTGAAACCCTTCTTCCTGTATCTCAAAACCCTGTCATAGAAAGGGAAGAAGAATCAGATGATTTTACATAAGCACAGTAAGTTTCACTGAGAGCCACTGACCAGTCTACCAGGAAGTCAGCACAATGTAAAAAAAAAAAAAAAAACAACTTTCTAGAATGCAGATCTGGTATTAGGTGGAACAGACTGCCCTAGGAGTGAGTGAATGGTGACTGAGTTCCCAAGCCCAGGAGGTATGCTGCATCAAAGGAGCACTTTGATGATAAATACACAGGTGAGATAAGGTGTCTACTAAAATCCCTTCTTTCTGAGCTCTAGCCTCCTCTGAACTGATTTCCACCACAGTCCCATGGGGCTGTGTCTGCTCAGAAAATTTCCGTTTGTCTAACTCCAACAAGTGCTGGGTGATCTAGATACTCTCTGGCACAGGGAAGGCACTCTCTAAGTATTCCTGGGATGGATAGATGGATGGATGGATGGATGGATGGATGGATGGATGGATGAATGGATGGATACCTTGGGACACATAACAAGCCTAGAAACTTTATATCATTAGCTCCATTTTACTACTAAGGTGTGTGGTTCATCCAAGATCATCCTTGAGATAACGAATAAGAGGATGGACCCCAGAGCCAGAGGACACCCTGCTCCCTGCCCCATGACTGGGACAGTGAAAAGTGACAGAGCTTTCCTGTGTCTTGGTTTTCTCATCCATTAAGGAAGAATTAATAATTCTACCAACGTCTTAGGGTTGTTATAAGTATTAAATGTAATCCATGTAGCCACACTCATATTAAACACTTACATGTTTACTATCAATTATTTACATGAAAGATGGTAATAAAAGCTAGGATATGGGGGTTACTGATATTTCTTGAGTTTTTACCATGGAGAGGCACTGATCTGGTCACTTTCTATGTGTGATTATGTCTAATCTAAAAATAGTGACATAAATTAGACATTATTAATACCACTTATAAAATAAAAACCAGAAAGATAATTAAGTTGCCAAAGACATAGAGTGTGCAATTATTTGAATCCATCTGCCAGTATTCAAAGGCTTTCAGTAGTCTTCTTCTATATAAACCAAGATATTCCTATTCCTAGCCCAGTAAAAAATCAACCACTCTGGGTTAACTTGTTTTCCCAACAATTAAATATTTAACTCTTTAAGCAGGGGAGTGTTCTTATTTTTAACCATTTTAAAATGTAAATTTCTTGAAAGTGATAGGTTCTCTAAGAGCAATGACATCTCACTAGCAATGAGTGCACCCAGTGCCTGGTTCTTGTTTTCTAATACCATTCTCTGATAAAAGAAACCCTGACTCCATGGAGAAATGGCAGATTCTAAGTCTGGAGGAATATTCTCAAGGAATATATGAGATGATCCTTGAACATCTTGTAGTGGCAGGAAATGAAGAAGTGCTCAGTAAACCAAAGGGTGTGGGTATGTTACAGGTGCATAGGAACCAAATGAAAGAGCTCCCAATGGCCAAAGATGGAGCAATTTAAGCAACAATAAAAAGTGGTGTTGTATTATAACCCAATGTATAAAATAAGTTTCCATGAGTTCACACTGATATAAGTAAATTATCAAATAAATAAACAAATGGGGGAGAAGTCTCCCATGCAGAAAAATTCCAAATAATTAATGCGAATACTTCACTCTCACAGAGGTGGAGCATAACTCCCCATTCCTTAGGTGTGGGCTGTGCATAATGCTTCCCTTCCAAAGGAGCAGAGTATGGAAAAGGGAGAACAGTAAATTTATGGAAAGCAAACCTGACAGGCACCACCTCAGTCAGGTGGTGGTCAGCATGTTGATAGTGTATGCACTTGATAGTATATGTGATGGAAGGGCACTTTACTTTTCTGATTTGCCTCACAAAGCCCATAACCTCAGTCTAATCATGAAAACACACACACACACACACACACACACACACACACATTTTCTAATTGAGGGACGTTCTACAAAGTACCTGACCAGCCCTCCTCAAAACTGTTCAAGTCATCAAAAACAAGGACAGCCTAGAGACTATAGCAGACTAGAGGAGCCTAAGGAGACATGATGATTAAATGTAATGTGGGATCCTGGAATAGGAAAAAGTCATTAGGTGAAAATTAAGGAAGAAAGTATGACTTTAGTTAATAGCAATGTATTGATACTGATTCCTTAGTTGTGACACAGGTACCACAATAATGTTAAGTTAATAATAGGGGAAATGCAGTAGGTTCTATGGGAACTTTCTGAACTATTTCTGAAACTTTTTTGGTAAATCTAAAACTATTCTAAAATAAAAATGTACATGAAAATAATAGTAAGTGTTCCCTTTCCTTTTATTTACATATTTTTCCATCTTTCTGGCTTAAGTTCATTTTTGTGGAAAACCCGCATTAAACTGAACTAAAATGTAATAAGGTCTGTTTTGGCCCCCATAGTGGGCAGGGCTGTTTGCCTCTAAAATAAATTACTCCCGTCCAATGACTATATTATATTGTTGTCATTATTGTTCTTTAATAAGGATTGTTTGAGAGCTTTTTGACTAGTCCACATTGTCTATGCTTTACTGCACTATGCTGTCTGCTTACAATAGCCCCTAATGTATTTCAGTGTTGCATTTTTAGAATATTAAGAGACTGAAAACTGAGCTTATGAGAACTTGGTTGAAAAGAAAGTGAATGGGCTTGGAGGATGGACTTCAGTTGTCTTTGTAATGATTCTATGGTCTGTTTGCAATATTTTATAGATTTTCTCCCTAATTAGCTGCTATGTTCTGGATAGGAAATTGAGAAAAAAATTGCATTCCAGATAAGGACTTGCCTAGGGATTACATCTCATGATCACCCTCTAAAAGTCAAAAGTGTTGACATAGCAGAGCTTCTCCCAACATCCTCTGACCTGAGAGCAATGAATGGAAACCTGAAGAGTCCCTGGAAGCCATCAAGTGTGCATTCTTAAAGGGCAATCTTTCCAAAGTACATGAATACAGTTTTCCCTCCTCTACTTGGCACCATGGATAAATTGGGTTTATCCCAACACTAACACTGAAGTTAAACCAAACCCCCAGAGAGCACTGAAAACATTAACTTTAGAGAATGGATTTTGTCTTCAGTCTTCTGCTTTCTGGACCAGGACTAGGATGAAAAGAAGTGAATGTTTTCTCCTTGTGAAGTGTCAACTGCTTCCATATTTGCAGCTGCAGAAGAGTTTCTGACTTGTCAACTATTTGACAAAATTTAAAGCCGAAGGGGACTGGAAAAACTTGGAGGTAAAATCCATAGATATGGATGAATCTCATATGTCTCCTCTCTCTCCCCGCTTCCCCTTTTTCTTCTGCTCATCCTTCATATCCACAGTTTTCCTTTCCAGTTTATCTTTCTTCTGCACCTTTGAAGGCAACTTCATTTTGAGGAAAGAATATATATAACATAAGCTATGGCGTAACTCTCTCTAATATTTGAATCCTGGCTCCCCTAGTTGCTCTTTACTAACTGGTTAAGTTATTTGAGCTCCTTGACTCTCATCTGTCTGCTCAAAAGGCAATGGCAAAACCTGACAGACTAAGCCCTTATTAGGAGTCTGCCAGACAACATGCATAGAGAGCCCGGGTGGGTAGTAAATGCTCAGTTGGTATTAATTGCTAATTCTCTTCTCTCTTTGGATCATCATGTTTCACAAACTTGCCACCTTGGATTCTATATTCTCAATCACCCTTCCAGGCTGGGCTGTGACTTGTCTCATCCTCTTTCTCCCTTATGGATAAAATGCAGGTCTATCCATAATTTGAGGGTAATAAAAACACAAGCAAAAAAATATCCCATGTCTATCACCTTGTTGGATTCTCAACTTAGTGAGTATGGAAATTCAGTTTATTTTGCATTCCTATTTAACCTTGATGATGGTCCTGCATTTTTCAGGGGAAGGAATTAGAGAAGTGAAGTGACTTGAAGTTAAAGACAGAATTAGGATTCAAACCTCGATCAGTCTGTGCCCCCCAGTCCATGCTCTTTCTATCTCATTGCACACCTCCCCTTGGAAGTGCTCAAATTGTCTATGGTACCTCTTTCATTTACTCATTGCATAAGTGCCTTCTCCACACCCGATGGCGCTGGACCACACAAAAATGAGCAAGGCATAAGCCCTCTGTCAATTAGTACCAGTCCAGCAGAGACACTCACCAGGAGCAAGCACAGTGCAGTATGATGCATATCACGACAGAGAGGAGCACCAGGTGCAAAGCCCCAGATGGGCTCAGGCCTACTCCCTTCCCCTCCAGCCTGGGGGTCCTAGCAACTTTCTACTTTTGCTAGTTCCTGCTCTGCCTTACTAGCCCGATTGAGTCTCAGAGGTTTCCATCACCTGCATAACCACTTCCCTGCATTAAAACCCTTCTGTTTTAAATACTCAAAGTGATTTCTGCTTTCCTGTTTGACTCCAACTGAAACAGTAATGATTCATAAATATAACTTGCTTGCTCTGTGCTATGTAATTAGCCGGGGACTGGAGACATTCAGTTCTTAAGTAATAGGATGGAAAATTCAAGGGCTTTGGTTAGAATTTGATCAGGCCCATTGCTTTGTGGTTTCAATAGGAAAACAAAAGGGTAATATCCTTATTATCTAAAGAAGTTATACAAATCAAGAACAATTCCAGCACACCACTGCAGCCAAATGTACACTGAGAATGATTGCCTTCCTTTGAGTATTTATTATGCTCCAGGCAACTCAGTGCTTTGTATTCATTCAGTCCTCATAACAACCCTACCCATTTTACAGAAGAAAAAACTGAGGCACTAAGAGGTAAAGTGGCCCAAGAGATGGGCTTAGAAAGGTAATTTGAATTTTCATCTTTGCTGAATTTAAACAAATAAACGTATTATTCCAATTGACAACAATGAACATGTACTTCTTTTAAGATTAAGAAATGACATAATAATAAAAAGTTATATATGGGGGTACAAGAGTAGTTTGGTGATAAAATTCTTGCCTGCCATATGGAAAATCCTAGTTTGATTACTGGCTTGTGCATGTCCTCCTCCCACCAAAAAAAACTGAACAAATGGTGCTGCAATACTGGAATACTCAGATGGAAAAAGAATGAAATGTGACGCTCATCATGGAAAAACAAACTAACAAACAAAAAACTGTCCAGAAGTCTATTTGTAGAGTATATTGCTTAGGCCAGAGGTTGACAAACTATTTCTCTAAAGAACAAAAGAGTAAACATTTTCGTCTTTGTGGGCCATACTGTCTCGGCCACAATTACTTAACTCTGCCTTCGTAATGTGAGAGCAGCCAGAGACTGCAGAAATAAAGGGGCCTTGCTGCATTCCAGTAAAGATTTACTTAGATGAATGACAGATAGGCTGGATTTGGTCCATGATCCTTAGTTTGCCAGCCTTTGGCCTAGACTGTAGCAAGCACTCAATAAATGGGCATTATTGCTATTATTTAAAATAGTTTAAGATCTCATCCTGCGCCCCCTGCCTTTGACCATGCCCACCTTCTGATAATTCAAGGTGTTCTTGGTTGCTACCTGCCCTTCATGCATCAGTAACGCTCAGCACTTGTCTCTGCGGACCAGAGATGACCACTGTCCGGACATTGAGCACCGCTGGAAACAATATTATCCCAAAAGGTTTTGGTCCCAACACCACATTGCAGTGTCACTTTGGAAAATATCAGCATCCTTAATAGACCCTGATGGACACAGCATGGGACTTGTCATGGTGTGTGACATGCTGTAAGGAAATTATGAATATGTGATTAAGGGAGAGAACTGCAGGAAAAGGCACATTGGTTTTGGGGAGAGATGTCCGCCTACTTGTTTTTTAAATTAGGAATGCCCACACATAGTCACACACTCCACACAGTAAGTAGTTAAAAATCACTGCTTCTTAATCCAAAAAGACATGATACAAAATTTCACCAAAGTTCAGAATTTCAACCCGAAATGACAAAAAGAGGAAGGAATTAATGCTTGTTAAGCACATAGTAAATATCAGATTCTACCTATACCACCTTTATCAGTTAGAGCTCTCCAGAGCAACAGAATATATATATATATATATATATATATAGTGGTAATTAGGTTCAGATGTCAACTTGGCCAAGTGAAGGCACCTAGTTCTGTTGCTGTGGACATGAGCCAATGGTACGTGAACCTCATCTGTTGCTGATTACATCTGCAGTCAGCTAGGAGGCATGCCTGCTGCAATGAATGATGTTTGATTTAATTGGCTGGTGCTTAAATGAGAGAGCGCAATGTAGCACAGCCCAAGCAGCTCAGCATGCCTCATCTCAGCCCTCGCAGCTCAGCCCAGGCCTTTGGAGATGCAGAAAGAAATCACCCCAGGGAAAGTTGTTGGAACCCAGAGGCCTGGAGAGAAGGCCAGCAGAGACCATCCTGTGCCTTCCCACATAAGAAAGAACCTCAGTGGAAAATTAGCTGCCTTTTCTCTGAAGAACTAATGAAATAAATCCCCTTTTATTAAAAGCCAATCCATCTCTGGTGTGTTGCATTCCAGCACCTAGCAAACTAAAAGTCTATATGTATCTGTGTGTATGTACATGTTATGTATGTATATATATATATATATATATATATATATATATATATATAAACATACATATAGGAAAGATTTATTATAAGCAATTGGCTCATACAATTAGAGGAAAATTAAAATCCCAATAAAGGTGATGTTGATGTCTTGAGTCCAAATTCCTTAGGGAAAGCTGGGAGGCTAGAAATTCTGGCGAGAGTTGATGTTGAAGAAATCTTGAGCCAGAAATTCTTCTGACCTCTGGAACCCTCTGACCACTTCTGATCTCTGGACTGTAACAGCTCTTGCTGTGAAGACTTCCAACTGACTGGATAAAGTGCACCCACATTATGGTCAATTGATTATAGATGCTGACCCCATCTACCAAATATCTCCACAGGGTATTCTAAGCCCGGTCTGACCAAACAACTGGACACCATAACCTCACCAATTAATGCTCACACTCCTTGTTACTTTTACTCTTTCACCCATTTTCAGTTTTGTCCTTCCTTGAGGACAATTGTGTCATTTTTAATCATGTCTTTAAAATGGGTGGATCCTTGGCCCTAACAAGTTTACTCCCAAGATGATATCCAAAGGGAATAATTAGATAAACTCTGTATCAAAACAATATTTATTCTGGATAATGTTTTGAAGCATCTAGAATCCGTATTTCATATGATCTGTAACATCCATATAAGGGAGTAGCTTATAGCTATTCAATATCATGGTGCTATTGAGTGAACAAAGAAAACGCTCACAAAAACAGGTTATGTTATGCTTTATAATTCCAGTTTTAAATGAAAAAAGTTGTGCCTCTGTCAAGAGCTGGAGCTACACCAAAATACAATAGCAATTATTTCTGGTGGAATTCAAAACATATTTTGTTTCTTAGTTTACATTTCTATATATGTTGCCCAAGTTTCCCCCATGATTATAGTCTTATTTTGAATGTTAGAAATGAGACAATATATATTGTTTAAAGCAAACCAAAATGGAAAAAATATAAACAAACTGGAAACAATGTTTGTAACCTAAAGACAAGATATTAATATCTTTAATCTAGAATGAGAGCTTATATATTAAAAGAAAGTAATGCCAATATATAATCAAGCAAAGAAAGTAAACAGAAAATGCACTCCCACTGAAAAATCTGCAGCAAAAGAAATATTCTTATAACCAACATGTGAAACATTTTATCTTCACTAATAATCAAAAAGGCAAATTGCATAAAAAAATAAACCTATTTCAGCTACTAAATTGTCAACTTGTTAATAACATTAGATAGGGTTGCTGAAGATGGATGATTCAGTGGCTTGCCCTGAGCTGTTGAGCCCCTCAGTTCATTAATCTTTTTTATAGAAAACAATAGGTAATTGTCATGAGATTATTAGTCCAGTGCCCTTTGAACTAATAATTCTACTTCTCAGAACGTTTCCTTTGGAAATAGAGCCCTTTAAGATGTTTGAAGGATGGCTTTTTAGATATGGGAACAATCTAGATGTCTAACAAAAGGGAAATGGGGAAAATTGTGATATAAAGATAGACACAGGACAGAAGATTATCTAGTCATGAAAATAATGTTTTCAATAATTATTTAATAATATGGAAACAAGCTTTACTTATCAAGTAAAAATGGCATGACATCAAACTGTGTCTCTAATATGTTCCAATGCAGTAAAGTATCTGTGCATAAAGGTATTGGAGAAGGCATGTGCTGAGGACAGTGCTGGCGGTTGATATCAACAACATCTTTGTTTCTGTATTTTCTAGATGGGCAATAATACCCTCAAAAACCAAAATACAGAACATATCAGTGTTAAAAAGAGATAAATAGGCAAAAATGGAAGAAAGGAAGGAAGGAGGGAGGGAAGGAAAAGGAGGAAGGAAGGAGGGAAGGAAAGAAAGAAGGAAGGAGGGAAGGAAGGAAAGAAAAAATAAGCCTCTGTTTCTACCTAGCTTTTACCTAAGAACATTCTTCAGGAATTTATTTTAAAAACCCATTCAAGATATTTAATTACCTATGGTACCTGCCCTAAGACTCATTTTTCAGCTCTTTTGCTCTTGGAGTACCAATTGACTCAGTGATGTGTAGCATGACAAACAAGGTAAAAACTTGAAAATTCCTAAAGAAGGACTTTAAAGATCCACTTTCTGTTAATATTTCTTAGTTATTTTCTGTAGTTGTAAAAATGAAAAATGACTATCACTTAATATCCTTGCCTTTGGGGTCAGATGGACCTGGTTTTGACTATTGTCTCAGCTGTGGGATCTTCGACAAGTTCTTTCACCATCTGACCCCAAAACCTCAGAAGTCCCCATTTCTTGCTTAGTGGTTTGTAATTTGGGCAATTGCTCCTCACCCTGCTCCCATCCAGAGACACTTGGAAACACCTGGTTTTATTTTTGATTGTCTCAACTGGGGAGTGCTTATAGCATCTACTGGGAAGACCAGAGATGCTGTGCATCCCACGATGCACAGTACGGCCCTGCAGCAAAAATATGTCAGTTCCAAAATGCCCATAGAGCCAAGGGTAGAAAGCATATTATAGCTGGAAATGGTGAGGATTAACTGAGCTACTGTTCTTCAGTGGATTTAGACTAGAGTCCAACACTTGGTTAGGGCTTGAGAGAGTCAATGATGTCCAAGCCCCTTTCTGTCCCTGCTCAGGGCAGCTGACCCATCCGTCAGGAAGGATATTGCTCCAGGCCAAGCTTGACGAGAGAGGGGACCAGCCAGCACCAAGTGAGTTAATTTCTGCAGTCCCCAGAGAGCAGTCAAGGCTCTCTCAGAACCCAGCCCAGGCAGAACCAGCCCTTCTCTGGTGTCAGGTTTTATCTGCCACAATCATCTTGGGCTCAACTGAAATAAGGGGAGCCTCCCCCAGTCTGATGACTAACTGTGAGGGGCAGGAGCTCCACCCCAGCTGCCACCGCCCTGCAGGCACCGTGAGAACCTTGTTTCCTTGGAGGAGGTGGCCATGGGCTGAGAAGGCAGTTGCCCTTATCACTTCCTCTCATCTCCTACCCAGGTTGTTCACCTCCAAAGTAGGCCAGACTGCTTCAGGTCCCATCAGAACAGAGACCCAGAAACCAGGGAGGCAAGAAAAAGCCACTTTGTTGGTGTGAGAAAGCTGGGAGCCAGACAACCCTGGGGCTGTCACCAGTCCCCAAACAAATGACCTCCTGGCATGGCCAACAAGTGTTCCAAGGTTACAGAGGATGGCTACTAAATCGAATCAAGAAAGGGTTTTTTAGATGTCAAAGGACCACATTAGGCATGATGTTTTGTCTAGCTGCTGCTACAGCTCAAATCATTGGCCATTCCTATACTGGGCTTTATGAGGGGAGAGAAATGAGCAAATGTTCTGAAACCATTCTGATCCCTGATCAATCCTGCTTCATCTGTGAGGTCTCCCATGAAATGGGAATGGCAGTGATATCTACCCCCCTCTGGATTTTCAGGAGAAATCTAAGAGGCAAAGAAGGATGAATTAGTACCCTTTCATCCTCTGCTGCTTCCCCAAGGAGTCTCTTTCTAACAGCAGCCCCATGGCAGTCTCTAGCCCAGCACTAAAAAACAAGGCAGAATTAAGAACAAGGTCACCAAGAGATGGCTTTAAAGTCTCCCCCAAACCCACCTGAAGCATGATTGATGGCCAAACTCAGACCTAACCCCCAGTACTTCTGCCTAGCAAGCCCTGGGTGATGCCTCCAGGCAAGATCCTCTGGGAGCCTTCCATGTCCTTCCTGGAGGTTTCTCTCTGCACTAGCCAGTGATGCTGGGAGCACACATTGTTGGACTTTCTCCCCTTCATCTAGGGGTTTAACCAGGCCTCTGTCTTGCTAATTCAACCCAAGTTCCTCTATGTATCTCCAGTCCATAGGGCCATGCCTGGTTTCATAGTTCAATTAACATCTCTTTGACAAAATAGTATTAACCTATGAAATCCCTTGGAAATACTTACTGCTCAGCCCAGTCATCTGCCCTCCAAAGAAGGCCTGAATTACCAAACTCCATTCTGACTTTGGGAAAAGGAGGTAATCAGCATCGCTATGCATACACTCCACCCTTGGAAACATTCAGTGTGCTCACGAGGAGTGAGGGCTAGACGAAAAGACTGATGGGCTGTTCTGCAAACACAGGTGGTAAATCGGTAACTCACAAAAGGCTACACTACCATGAACAGGTGAGGCTGGCTGTGGCTTCCCAGCTATGCATTGTTCCTCCTTAGACCAGACTGCACCAATAGGAAATTGGGCAGCTAAACTGATTACCCATCACTGCCTCATCTCTGCACTACTAGGATTTGGAGGTGTAGATAATTAGAGAATGTTTATTGTGAATATGAACAATCCAATTTGCACAGCAATGGAGCCGCCCACATATTTAGATGTGTAATCTTTTCCTTTCTCTTTTTCCATGAGAAACATGATGGAGTAGTGGAGTTAGGTTTCTGGGGTCAACTCTATGACTTATCAGACTTGTGATTTTGAGGAAACCCTGAAAAAGTGGATCCTCTGCTCACATCCTAGCACCAATCTTGGCTGATTATAGGCAACCAATGATGATAGTTCCCACTAGTGATTTCTTCCATGAGCCCCAGATAAAAATATTAACAAATAAGGATGTTAAGATATACTACATATACACATATAGATGCGAATTTATCCCTATATGCATTCCTGCCTAAATGTATTTTTCAAATGTTGATGGTGAAGGTAGTACATACAGTGGTCATACAGAGACTGGTCTGCCTTCAAACACCCTGGGTTCAAACCTCAGCTCCACCATATTAACCATGTGACCCCATGTCACATAGCCATATATAAAAAATGCAGGCAATGGCATTACCTACTGCCTAGGTGATATCCATGATGGGCAATGGCATGGGCTCCTGAGTCAGATTACCCACGTGCAAATCTCATCTTCACAAACTGTGATCCTGGCAAAAGACTGAAACTCTCTGGGCCTCAGTTTCCAAATCTGAGACATGAGTATAAAATTCCTTAGGGGTGTTTTGAAAATTCAATGAGCTAATACAGACCTAGCACTTAGAGCAGTTCCTGGCATGTTTGTGTGTGTGTGTACACACATACTCTAAGTGTTAACTGTGGGGATTAGGTAAGATTAGATGGGATTCAGTAGGATAATACTGATAAAGCACTTAGAACAGCAATACCACAGGCACAGTAGAAAAGTGTTATCCCATGTCTTTATTGTGGTGTGCTTTTATTGTTGTTTTCGTGTTTTATAGACATGTTGAGGCTCCAATTGATAATTCATGAAAATGTGGTTTGCAAATGACAAAGGTGGTTCAAATGGCTAACACTGTCTTCATAAAATCAGGAGACAAGTAGATAACAAGAAACTTAATGGCATTTTTTTCTTAGAAGACTTGAGCACTGAGTCTGCCACATGAGCCAGATTTAAATGGGGAGAGATCTTTTCAAAATTTTCCAGTAATACCCCATGGCTCTAAAGATAAATTTAAAACAAAATTTTAAAATGACCTACAAGGTCCTGTGTGGACCATCCCCTGGCCAATTCTCATACCTTGGCCCCTGGAACTTTCTCTCTCATACCTGGCTCCAATCTTTTTTTTTTTAAATTTCAGTACCCTTAATAAAAGATCCCTCTTGCTATAGGGTCTTTGTGCATGGAATGAATGAAAGAATGAAATATGTGTTTGAAGCACTTTTTCTTCTCCATTATTTTCTCTTATTAATTTGATACATTTCCCCTTGAAAGCATACCTATTGCAAGTAAAGTGGGAGTATAAGGTTTGTATGCACGTGGGCTTCTGCCTTAGTTTGCCAGACCTTCTATAACAAAGTACCACAAAGTAGTTGGCTTAAATAGCAGAATTTTATTGTCTCCAAGTTCAGGAGGCTAGAAGTCCAGCATCAAGGAGGTGTCAGCAGGGCATGCTCCCACTGAAGTTTGTAGAGTACTGGAGGTGGACACCAATCCATGATTTTCTTTGGCTTGTGGCAGCCTCAATCTCTCAATCTCTCTTTCCCTACCTCTCTCTGTCTATGTCCAGATTTCCTTTTCTTCTAAGTACCCCAGTTATATTGGTTTAGGGCACACCCTATTCTAGTTTGCCCTCATCTTAACTAATAACATCCTCAATGATCCTGTTTCTAAACAGGGTCACATTCATGGAGCTAGGACTTGAACAATTATTTTTGAGACACATAACTCAATCCGTGCCAGCTTCCAAGGTTTCAAACATCCCCAAAGTCAAAAGAAAAGCTGAAGTGCCAAGGCATTCAGGGATCAATCTCAGCGTCAAACTTTCCGCTTTGAATGCATGATTGTTGCCAACCGAATTTGGCAGAAGTTATCCATTGAGAGAATTGTATTACATCATCAAGTATGCAGACACATGCATGCTGTCTTTCCAAGGCATCTTCATTACATTGTTGAGTATTTGGTCTGACACCATCCTCGGCAAGCTACATATACATTACCTCATTTAGCTCTCCTAATAACATGATGGCTATTTCTAGCCCTGTTTTGCAAATTGGGTAACTGAGGCCCAGAATGGGTAAGAAGCCTAGATCAAATTTACAAAGCCAATAACGAAAAGTTGGAGTTCAAAATCAAATCTCTGACTTGACTTGACAAGTACTTATGAACATTTAACATGTGCCACAGCCTACGGGAGACCATGGGGCCTGATAGGACTTGCTGTCTAATGGAAGAGACAAATGAATAAACAAGGGATTATAACAAGCATGGTACAGTATAAAGGAGGGACAAATGATCCAGCCTGAAAAGTCATTCTAAGCATTCTGTACTACATGCATCAGTTGGTTTTGCTATGTAATAAACCAACCCAGAACTCGCTGGCCTCTAACAACTTAGTTCACAGTCCTTTTAGTTGGTAGTTTTGACTGTCTTAGTTGAGGAGTTTTGGTCTAGGCTGCAATTGCATACTCATGGGTCAGCTGGTGCATTGGCTGCACTGGTTGGCATTGGTTGGGGTGATTGAGTCCTCTCTTTGCATTTGATCTTTTCTCCCCAGGAAGTAGGTGCAAATTTGTTCACATGCTGGTCACAGAGCTCCAAGGAGGCAAGTGTCAATACATAGGCATGTTTTAGGTCTTACAGTAGGTCTTTGCTTATATCATATACACTATCATTTCATTCACCAAGATCAGACACACGGCCCAGCCAGAGTCAATGTGACAAGGCATCACAGGGCATGGACGCCAGGAGGCTTCACCAAATCAGGGCTGCATTCATTGCTATGATCTGACACGCTAGGTGATATCTAGGCTGTGATAAGAGAGATGAGAAGGAGAGGGCAGGATAGAAGGCAGAGAGGACAAGGAGGCATAAAAGGAACTGAAAAAGCTTTAGCTTTGCATTCTTCTTACTCTCCCCAGCCCCATGTCCCATTTTCTCTCTACAGTCGTATGTTAGCCATTGGGCTCCCAGAAGCAAAGAGATGATTCACTCTGGCCAGGGCCAAGCCAAGCACGGTTTGGGTGTCCCTTCACAAACCCAACAGTTGCCAGTTACGGAGGCTGCAGAAAGCACCCGCCCTCCCCAGGAGACCAGAATCTCTCCGGTGTCATGCCGAACTCCACAGTGGTTTAAGCCCGAGGCCAAATGACACTCAGTACAACAGCTATGGGTTAGGGTTTCCAGATGTTAAAAATAAAAAATAAATTAGATTAAAAGTAGAGGTGGGTGGGGGTGGTCCTTGGGGACAGAGGTGTTGGGAGAAAAGGAGTCTGAGGTTTTCTCTTTAAGTTGGCAAATGTGAAATTAAAATGTTTCTTTTGAGTCAGAAGGACCATGTCATTCCATCTCTGCCCCTCAAGCCTGGTTGTGATTATTAGCTGTAGTTTAGCATTCGTCAAAAGCTGGGTTCGGCAGCTGGGGACAATGACCCCTTTATTCTGCAAGGAAAAGCTGAGTCTGGTGGCTGAATGAGTCCCCTGGCTGATGGGCCCAGGTCAACACCACATCAAAAAGTGTTTTTTTCTCAAAGGCCATGACCCCGTGGCTCCCATTCTGAGTGGGGTCCTGTGTTATAGAAAAATGAGGGAGCTATCACAGGAGCCTGGAGTGAGATCTGGGGTCATGGGCTGCAGCTCACAGTGCAGACATGGCAGCCATTTGTGGAGTGAAGCTCTTTAGGACTTGGACTGACTGGGCAAGGAGGTGACAACTCAGAAGAAAGGGTATCCTCAGGAATGCAAAGAGTGTCAAGGGCCCAGGTCTAGGACGAGCCTCGCCCTGGGACTATGGCTTGCTGTGTGGTCTCAGACTTCTTGCTGTACCTCTCTGAGCTTTTCAGGAAAGAATGTTCAGTAACCAGCCACTCAGAGAGGGACAACAGGAGCTACCATCGTGGGTTAGAACAGCATCAGGAATAGTCCCACCCAATTATCACCTTCACAGTTCTAAAAGCTCTCAAGTCCTTCAAATACCATTCAGAGCAGGAATTCTTATGTCCATTTTAACAGATGGGGGCACTGAGACTTGGGGAAGTCTAGCAGCTTGCTGAGTTACAGTTTTCAGCTGGTGCATTGGGCACTGAGTTGGATTTTTTCATGTCAATCTCCTGCTCTGATAGAGTCGAAGAGGACACAGATAAGGAGGCAGATGGATCTGAGAGGCCATATGAGGTGAGGCAACTTCTAGAACTCTAACTAGGGAAGAGAATGCCTTGCATTGTTAAGAGGATTAGATTAGAGACCTGGTGCTTAAAGGACCTGATACGAGGCAGGCAGCCAGCTGGCAGCTGTCATTGAGCCTGTGGCTGGTCTGCCTCTCTGTTGTGTCCCCACTTGGACTACCTGAGGCTGGCTCAGCCCCTGAGGGAGGCCCCTTGCTTCCCTGACACCCTGGACCTCCAACGTGAGCAGAGACTGATGGTGATGGAGAACACATCCCAGGGCAGCAGGGCCTCAGCCACCCTTCATCCTTCTTCCAGAAGTCTAGTATCAGTTTCGTCCTGTGGCTGATGTAACGAATTACCCCACACTTAGTGGCTTAAGGCAGCACATATTTATTCTCATACAGTCATGGAGGTCAGAAGCCTGAATCAAGGCATCAGCAAACTGGTGCCCTTCTGGAAGCTCCATGGAAGAGTCCATTCCTTGCCTTTTCCAGCTTCTAGGGGCTGCTTGCCTTCCTTGGTTCATGGAGGCTTATCCCAACTTCAAAGTGCATCACTCCAACTTCTACATCTGTCCTCATGTATCCTTCCTTCTTTGATCTTCTTGCTTCCCTCTTATAACATTGCTTCTCCTTATATTTAGGCCACACTCAAATAGTACAGGATCTTCTCCCATCTCAAGATCCTTAGTTTAATCACATCTGCACAGTTCCTTTTCCAATGTAAGGTGACACAGTCTCAGGTTACGGGATTAGAACATGAACATCTTTGGGGGACCAACACTCAGCCTGCCTCCCCCAACACACTCAGAGGCCCACACAGCCTCCTTCTATCACCCTGAGCAGGTGTGAAATGGCCTCTGCCTGCTCTTGTTGCAGTGCAGTGATACTGGCCATGAGATATATGAGGAGCCAGGATGGTCTGGCCTTCAGAGTCACCATCACAGATGGGTGGGGTAGACCTAAGCACAGGGTGAGATAGCAGTGGTAGCAGCTGGCCTCGGTCTAAAGGAGGCACAAGCCTGTGCCCCAAGGACAAGGCCAGCCAAGCCAAGCCAAAATGTTGTGGGAGAGGAATATTTGCAACTGGGGCTCATGAGAAAGGCAGCAACCAAGAGAGCTCTCTGTTTATTCTGGAATTAAGTAAGAAAGAGGGCGAGACCCATACCTCTTACCTGCTCCACTCTCACCTCCCTGGCACCTGGCAAAGGCCACCGTATTTAGCAAATTTGCATATAGAATTTGAATATCAGATAAACGACAGATAATTTTTTAGGACATACTTAACACTAAAATTTGTTGTTACCTGAAGTCAAATTTAACTGGGCATTCTGTGGCAACCCTAAGCAAGCATCCTGCCTGACACAAAAATCACTGGTGAAGGAAGTAACAAAAAGAAGTATCATCTTTTAATTTTTGAAACAACTTCTTGTAGTAATGACTACTAGCCCTAGTTTACAGATCCAGCAATTTAATCTTAGAGACCTGCTGTTCAAGGACATCCGAGACCTGTCTGACTCCTTTCTGTGGGACCCCAGGGATTTCAGGAAGACTTTCAGTACCTGGAAGAATCCCTGTACTGACACTGGTGGCAGACACCTTAGTGGCATCCTGAGCACACCTGAGACTTTCAACCTGTGAGAACCTCCGATTCACCCTGAGGCTTTCTGCTCCCCGGAAAGCAGGAGAACCCTCGGGGCTGGAGTGTCTGCTCCCACCTTCCGGGAGCCCTCCAACACAAGACAGCTGGGGCTCCAGATGAAGAGGGACTTTGGTGGGACCCCAGACCCAAGCTCAACCACCTGATAGTGTGGGCATTGGGAACTGACTCTAAGAAGAAGCCTAGGCTGCCCCTGAGCATTCCCCAAGACTTGCAGACTCTTTGTAGTCACAGTTACATCATGATGAAGGCATGGTCCAGTTTCAATGCTCAGCAGAGGTTCTGGCTGCCCCAGCCTTGGCTGGGAGCAGTCAGGGAAAGCACGAGGTAGACCCACTCACAGAAGAGCTCTGAAATCAGACAGAGATGGCTTCACTTCAGGGAACTGGGGTTTACTCATTGGGTGACCTTGGGTAAGTGATTTCATTTCTCTGAGATTCAGGTTTTGCGTTTGTGTACTGGGGATGATATCTCTTGAGTCAATCTAAGGATCTGCCAAAATAATAACTGTAAATCATCAAGTACTAATTCAGTCCTTAGCAGTTGTCAGCAAACCAACTCCCCCTTTAAATTTCAACAAAGAACTGTTTAGTAAAAATGAGGGAGGGGAGGGGGAAGAATATAAAAGGAAAGAGAAAGGAGGGGAAGGGAAGAAAAAGAAAGAAAAGGGAAGGGAAAGGAGGGGAAGGGAAGGGAAGGGAAGGGAAGGGAAGGGAAGGGAAGGGAAGGGAAGGGAAGGGAAAGGAAGGGAATGGATGGGAAGGGAACCAAATGAGAGAAAACCAAAAATCTAACTAGTATTAGGTTTCCAAGGTGCTTGCATTTGTGGCAGTGGCTTTATTCCCCAACTCCTGCTGCAGATCTCTGGGCTTCTCCTGATTGTTCTCAGGCAGAAACAGGGTAGAGACCCAGTCTGGCTCCAGAGACAGCCACTCTGATCCTCCTCTGCTTCCCTTGGTCTCCAGTAAGAAGGAAATCTCAGTACTCAACTTCCCAAGGTCAGAGTAATTGAAATTCTCTGTCTGTATCCCAATTTTCCAGCTGAGGACTCTTACAGTTGTCAAGACATAAAGACCCAAAATGGGCACTTTTCAAGATGACCATGAGTGTATAATTAGTTGATTAGAATTGTCAAGATGTTACTTTCGGTTAGTTAGAAGATGCATCAAAATCATTCTTTTGTTTAAGAATAGATTGTGTGTGTGCATGTATGTGTGTTCTAAAAAGTGGTAACAGGAATCTGTGAGCAGGGATGGACTGCTGGGGTTAGTGAGAAAAAATGACAACTTTGCCACAAAGAAACACCATCAATGCTGATGACTCTGGCAGTGCAGTGGTCCTCAGCCTACACTGAAAAGTTAATCAAAGCTGCCCACTGCACTCTGAGATGTCCTTGGCCTGCCCCAGAACCTTCTGAAGCTCACATCTCTAGCAGGAAGAAATCCATCACAGCTACTTCTATCCTGAATTTGGATGGATGGGAGTGGATCCCTCCCATTCACTTGTTAAATGAGGACACTGGGTGTTTGATTGAGTCTCAGCTTCCACATCCATGAAATGGAAATGATACTGACTGGTACATGGATTTGTTCTGAAAATTAATAGCATCCAACCTACGAGAAAGGGCTGCCAGAGTGAGGGCATATGCTAGAAGCTCAAGTGTAAAGCACATGCTCAAACATGCATGGTCCCTTCCTGGCCTCTTACTATACCTGATTTATGAATGATGTTGCAAGAGCAGAAGCTAAGTCTACCATTGGGATGCTTCTACACAGAGCTCAGAAAATTCAGCACCATTCTCATTGCTACTGCACATGATGAAAAAGGGGATTGCAAAGAGCAGAAATGTTTGGTGGCCAACCAGACCTGGCTTTGAATTTCAATTCTGCCTCACTAGACATAAGACTCTGGGCACATCTCTCATCTCTAAAATGAGGTTAATAATATAATATTTTGAAGCAGGTATGAAGGTTAGATGCAAAAAAACTGCATGTGTGAAACACTTAGCACAATGCTTGGCCCATAATAGAAAATCAATAAGGAGACACTCATTCTGCAGGGTAATTTTTTCCAGGATTAGCTGATGTGCCTCCCTACATATGACACACATACATACACACGCACACATACACACGTGTGTGTACATCTCATCATCAGCATGAGAGACACCTCACTCCCTGTCAGGGTACAGGAGACACCGACTGCCTGGCCTGGGTGGTTGGGAGGGGCATGGCTGTGACTCAGTGAGCTGGTGAGTCTGGAGAAGCCTCTTGGCAGCTCCAGAAGAGTGAACCAGGTGGGACACAGACATATTAATGATGGCACAGCAAGCAAGTAAGGACTGCAGGGCAGATGCTGCCCTCCCACGCCACAGAGCCCTCACCTATGGAACTGAGACACAACCCAGAAAGGAGAGGTAAGGGGAAGCCACTGGGATTACCCTGAATAGGTAAGGTTTTGAGTTTATCTCTGGGAAGGAAAAAGCTCCAGATGATAATAAACTTCAGTGTGGTAAGTGAAAAATATCCCCCTTCTGACAAGTGTCCATGTCCTAATCCTGGAACCTGTGTATTTATTACTTTATGTGGAAAAGAACTTGGCAAATGTGATCAAATTAAGGATGTTGAGATGGCAAGAGTATCCTCAATTTTCCAGGTAGGTCCAATGTAATCACAAGGCTCTTTATAAAAGGGAGGCAAGAAAGTCAAAATTAGTAGAAGGCAATGTGTGACCCCAATCGAGGCTGGTGGCCTCCAGAAGCTGGTAGAGGCAAGGAACATATTCTTCCCTCAAGTCTAAAGAAGGAACTGGCTCTTATAACTCATTTTTAGCCTTAAAAGTTTTATTTCAGACTTCTAACTTCCAAACTAAAAGAGAATAAATCCACATTGTTGTAAGCCAATGAATTTATGGCACTCTGTTAAAGCAGCAATAGGAAATTAATATACTGAGTTATAGAAAACTAAAGAAGCCTATCTCCTCACTACAGAGCTCCTTGATGTTGTCTTAGTGAGTGACATATTCTTGGTTACCTGTGAATATCTGAATATCTTTTTAGAACCAGGATGATGGTCCTCATTCAGCTTGAGCCTTGGTCAGGGATGGAAGTGTCTGGCCTATATAGACCAAAGTGACATGGGGAAGGGTTGAATTCAACAAATCCTTACCATCTCTCTAAAGAAGCAAAGTGGGTCTGAGCCCTGCCATCATCCACGTAGACTGCACAGCATCTCAGGGACTCAGAGAAGGGAATCCAGTCACCCCACACAACCTGTGCCTAGTCTCTGCTCAGGATGGGGACTCACAGGTTGAAGGAATGGCTATAACATTTCATGACTCTCAGCCCAACTAGGTGCTATAGAACTATATCTGCTAATGAATAACTCCTGGCAGGTCTATGGTGGGCCTCCATTTGGACTTTGAACCTCCCTACAGCCCATTTCCATTGATGTTATTCTAAGAAGAAAAATGAGTCTCATGGAGATGAAAAAGACTTACCTAATGACACACAAGAGAAAAGTGTGAACTTTGTGCAGAGATCCTCTGACAATTCCACTCTTGCCTTGCAAGTAGCTTGAGTCCTGTCTTGTGAGGCAGACTTCCTGGCTTAGAATCCCTGAACATCCTCGGGGCAAGCTGCTCCAGGGTCTAATCCTGTTTTGTCCTCTTTAAATCAGAAGAAGGTTGAATCAGTGTAAAATTAATTAGTCCATGTTACAGCCAAACATGGTACTTGTGCATGGTAAGTGCCCAATAGATGCTAGCTTTTACTTGGAAGGTGTTTAGTTAGGGATTGATATAAAACCTAATGCATTCCAAAAATTGATTTAAGGAAACTTTAAAATTTGCTACCCAATTTTAGTTGTTTTTAAGACTCTATAAGAACTTATATTGGTTCCCCTTTTCCCATTATCTTTCAATAATAAATATTCTAATATCTTTCAATAATAAAATCAAACCCTCCACATGATTATTTTCAATCTCAATAAATTGTGTCCCTACTACAGCTCACTTGCCCTCTATTTAGCAATCGTGCTCTTCTGTATTGCATTAGGGCTTAGGTTCATTCCTCCCATTTGGTGGCAAGTTCCTGATCCTGTTTCACTTTATGTATTTATTCAGGCATCCTTTCATTCACAGCCCTGCAAAGAAAACAGAAACTGCATTCGTTGTTTCAAATATAAGGTATTTAATATGAGGAATTGGAAAACTGAAAGAGCAAACAAGAAACTGATATAGTCCAGAAATAATAATCAGATGATGTCCACAGCAAGTAGTTATCATCAGAGATTTGGACAACAGAAAGGAAGTGGTAGGGATGAAAACCAGAGCCAAGAATATTCAAAGAAATGCCCCAAGATGGTACTTAGACCCCTGAAAAGGGGGAAGTGGCTGGCCACTGCATCTTCTTAAATTACGAAAAGACTAGTTCTAGAAGAGGCAAAGAAGGTAGAGACTGTGCCAACTGCTGTTGTCTAAACAACTCTGGCGAGGAACGAGGAATACACACATACACGCATGCACATAAGGTCAAGTAGGTTCTCACTCCTCCCATGTTCCTATCTCTTTCCTTTGCTTTCCATTGGCACAACTCAACAGGAAGCTGGGGATGCAGTGCCCGGGGAGATGTAGGTCAGGACTCCAGCCCCAGAGTCAATGAACAGAGTGGAGAAGGGCTTACTATAGGCTGAAAGCCAATAGGTAACCACCATCATAACCGCTCAGTGTATTTCCGCTAGGGTCTGAGTTCTCTCCTCGATGTCATGTTCATCACCACAACCCTATTTTTCAGCTTTTTCATTGACTTCTCTTTTTAAAAAACTGAGTCATCTTCCTTCTAATATGGAAAAATTTAGTATACACAAAGGGTAGTGTGAAAGAAATCATCAGCTTTGACATTACAACAGCTTCTGGTTCCATCTCTGATACTTAGTAGTTATGTGACTTACTCAAGATTCCCTATCATATATAAATGGACCAGCTTATTCCCCACAGCACAGGTTTTCAATAACGACTAATGAGAAAATCTACTGGGCTTAAAAATGGCAACATTTTACATATTTTTGACTAATCAGACTAGAAAACCAAGACCCCAAAGGGATTTTAAATGGCATTAAAATTCAATTGGGAATGACTGATATGGCTGGAAAGATTTGGTGGGTGAAGGCTAAATATGCTTCAGGCATTTGCTGACACTGTGTGTGGGCCATGGACAATCAGGGAGCACAGGGCAGGCTGATAAAACATTGTTCTCGTCTCAGAACAATCGTCAGCAGTGCACTTTCTTCACTGAGCAGAAAAAGCCAAAAGGAAAATAATGGAAAATTTTTCCAACTTGGCAGTGCTAGATCTGCCTTACTGACCACAAAGAGCCAAGAACTCTGCAGCAGAATCATCTACTTGGAGGTTTTTTCCAAATCCAGAAATCACAGGTTTGCAATTGGAGCATCTGCCTTCTGAGAAGACCCCATATGCCGAGTTACCCAGATTTGACAATTACACCCATTCACAAAGAGAGGCCAGTGCTGTCTTTAGTTCTCAAGATTGCTCAAGATAAAATATCATTCAACAGCAAGAGATCATTCTTTTAGAATGGAAGAGAACAGAAAGAGACGACTCAGATATTTTTATACTTTACACAGTAATCGAAATCGATCACAAATGTGTCACTTCATGCCACTGTTTCTGAAGCAAGGGAAAAGAAAAGCAGAGAAACTGAAAGGAAATAAACCACGTATGGAACTGTGCCCATCACCATGCAGGTTATTTCCTTTAGTTCTTGCAACAACCCTGTGGGTTTCTGTGCTGTTATCCCCATTTTCCAAAAGGGAAAGCAGAAGCCTAAAGAAATGAAATGCTTTCCCCAAGTCAGCACCATATGATTTTTCAGAACCTGGATTCAAGCCGAGAATTGCAAAACAGACACATTCTGTTCTAATCTTGCCCTGCATGTAACGTGTGGCCTTGTCCTACCCCTAAACTCCTGGACACTCAGTTTTCTCCATTGCAAAGTGATAGCCTCTAAGGAGTAACTAGGTCAACAAGGCTTTGAGTCTATGCCGATTATTGAAAATATAGGTGATCAAGAGAAATGCAGAGAAGCTCATGACATGGCTGCTGCTGGTGTAACCAATGCACAAAGCTCTGCAAGCGAAAACAAGTTTCATATTCTTTTCCTTTCCCAAGTTGCAGAAACCCTTGCATATGGTTGTTTTTATTTTAATGTGCATGAATAAAAGATATCCCTTGAACTGATGTAGTCTGCAGGCTTTTGAGATCAAACAGTTTTCTACTCCAGGTGAAATGTGGGAATGACAGATAATGTTGTCAATATGCTATATTTTTGTTAGGTTGAACAAACATGGCCACAGCAATCATTTTCATCATATATATTTATATGTGTGTGTGTGTGTGTGTGTGTGTATGGGGATATATTTAAAGAATAAGATTTAAGAGAAAAAATCAATAAATGCAGAATTTTCCATAAAACCTTCAGTGAGAAATATCCCTCCTTCTTCCTCATGTATATTAAAGTGAGCAGAATTTGCTGACTTGCATAATGCAATACAAAGTGATTACTGGGAGGGATCTGAGGTGATTAAATAACCCACAGCATTTGGAGGTACCTGGAGATAAATATCCTCATTCTAAAGCTCATGCAGAGTGAGTAGCACGCAATGAAGGCATTCTCTGGGTTTTGGAGTTTCTGTCTCATTTTTTCGGTGCTATAGAGACACAGCACAGATTTGTGGCTTATGAACAATGGATTATAATTTGTGCATGGATAACATATGAAATACAAAATGTTTTTATATCTAACAATGTCACATTAGTGGGGCTGAGTGCAAACTCTGGCATCAGACAGATGCTGTATTTCTGACAGATGCTGTATTTCAGACACATGCTGTATTTCTGACAGATGCTATACTCCAGGCAGATGCTGTATTTGAATTTAGTTTTGGCCTTGGAAAAATAACCCAACCCTTCTAAGTCTAAATATTGTCATCCATGGAATGGGAATAAGTATTGCCAACAGAATACCTGCTCTTTAAATTATAGCCATTATTAATAAATTAGTATCACAATAATAACTGTGTGCCTTTCGTTGAGTACCCCAAATTGGGGAATCTACTAAATTCAGTCATTATTTTAATCTTCACAACAATGCCATGCTGGTAGTTTTTCCAAATTTACAGATGTTGAAATTGAAATTCAGAAAGTACAACTCTTGAATTGCATCGAATTTAAGATGCAATCCACTGTGAGATGCATCATTATATACCACGAAAAGAGAAAGATATGCTGACAATTCTAAGTGTAAGATGTCATCAATTTGTAGGATGCAACTTCAGATGCTAGAATTTTTTTAAAGACATGCCTTAGAATCAACAAAGTATGGTAAATTACCCAACATCACACAGAAATTAATTGATAGGATCAGTATACAAAAACAGAACTAAAAGAAAAAAAAGTTGGTGGCTGTTTCCTCCACTAGTACATCCATTATCTGATACAGAGTCAAAGTTCCATAAATAAATGCTGAATAATAAAATATGTTCATATATATCATATATATGACATATAAAGCTATATTATCACACATAGTGGATATATATATATATATATATGCTTTTCATATCTTCCAGTCAATTCCCAGTTTGGAAATAATTAATTTTTCAAACATTTTTGACAAAAATGAGATTCTGGAATTCACTTGGGAATGAGATACAGAGATAAAAGCAAAGTGAGTTTTTTTGTGAAATATGCAGACCTCAGCATCCTGAAACTGAGTGAGTTAGACTGATGTCACCCCCATAAAGGGACCTCATTTGCTGGCTGGTTGTGAGTCAGTAACTCTGAATTAAAAAAAAAAGAACAGGAATAACTTCAGGGTAAATAAAAATATCCATTTGTAATGGCCAAGCTCTTCTGAGGTATATGAAATATAAGAACTTATTTGCTGTGTTAGAACAAAACTAAGGAAGAAGTTGAAAAGTGTTAGAAATAAAAATGACCAGTTTAACTACCGGGAGAGAGACAAATGAGATGGGCCAGACAGTTTGCGTTCCAGTTTGATGGCATTGTTAAAACAATTGCATCTTGAAAGGGCCCTGACCTTAGATACACTCAGCTCACACGCACCAGGCAGGAACACCATGGGCACTTACTTAGTCCCTAGCTATTGACCCTGGGTTTATGTTAGGCTTAGGAGCCCACATTCGCCAACCCCTGCACATTGGAGGGCACTTTGAGATTTACCAGACACTCTCAAAATTCTCCCAGGAACTTCCGTGAAGGGAACAGTATCTGTTCCTCCTTTTATGAATGTGGAAATGGAGGCTTGGAGAGAAAGGGTGCAGAAATGCTGGAGTAGCCACTAAGTTTTTTTAGTTAAATTCCAAGACGATCAAGATAAGAAAAATAGGCATTTTGGACCTTTCAAAATTATATATAACACACACACAAAGGAGCACAAAGGTAGGCAGGAGAGTAGAACTGAGGCTCTACAGTCTGCAAATCACATTTATGTGCATGGTTTTGTGTTCTCCTTCCTGCCACCCTCAGGGGTTGGTCAAGCAGGGATTCACCTGCTCCACCCACACATATGCAAACACACACATATTTTACACATATGGAAACTGAGGTCCAGAGGTGCTACCAACTTCTTAGAAAACGTCAAGACTCGGAAACCTCATCTCTCACTCCTCTTCCAGGCCTCTTTCTTACCATACCACACCATCAGGCATTCTTAGGTATGACAGCATTTTACCTCAGCCTGGATAATCCTCAAATTCAGCTTTGTTTCATAGGGATGAGAATAAGGATTCAGGAGATTTGACCAGCTATATTTCACTTTAGTTCCACTTGAGCTTAAAGAGAAACTTTGGGGATAACAGGAAAAATACTGTCTCAAGTGGCATTTAACTGGAGCCCATGAACTGAGAACTCTGTACAGGAGGAAGGGGAGAAGGAGAACTCACACGTATGGGAAAGCCAGCACAAGACCCTCTAGAAATGTCCCATCCCACAGCCTCTGCTTTAGAGATGAAGTGACGCAGACACAGGTAGGTTAAATACTTGACCAAAACCACCTGGCCAAGGAGGGCTGAGCTTCTTCTTTGAATGGTAGCCCTTGCCTCTGACTTCTTGACCATGGTGGCTCTGACCACCCCTTATTTCATGTTAGGTTTGCAGAAAGTAGCTGTCCCTGGGTTGTACCATGAGCATCTGGACGGGAGAGGAGGTAAGGGCTGGGAGACATGATGTTCAAGTTCCTGGGCCTTGTCATCTCCCCCAGCAGGGCTTCACAGGGAAGAATTTGATGCATGGTACCCCAGGCAATCTGGGTGGAGGTCCCAGCTCCCCTGAGAACACCACTTCAAATGTTTCAGCCTCTCCAGACTTGGCTAAATCCCGGACAGGGAAGGTGATGCTTCCTAGGGTGCTTAGCTGTAGAGCTGGGCCAGATCAGCCTCCTGGCTCCAGACCACTGGGATGGACACTTCAGGTTGGGTGGCCCCATCAGTAGAGCATTTCATTTTAAGACTAAAATAGCCCTGTGAACATGGTTATTTCTCCTTCTTTTTTTCCCCTGTGTTAAAAGTGATATTCGACAAATAAAATATGGAATATAAATAACAAATAGAAAGAAACCTGATATCACAACCCAATCAAATATAATTTTACTCACTTAGTGCATTTGTCCATCTTCTCCCTCATGCAGAGTGATTTGTTTACAATCGGTGAATTTTTTAATAAGTTTATTTATTTAAGCTGCAAGATTATAGTGTGAAATAATTATATGGACTTTTTCCTGATTTTAAAAGTAATGCATGCTTGATGTAGAAAGTTGTGAAAATAAAGGAAAATATAAAAAAGAAAACCCTAAAACCATTGCCATTTCTACCACAGATTGATATTCTGATACTCATCGCCCCCATTTTTATTTTTAAATATATATAAATTTTCAGGTAATACACAGCCCACTGAGGGCATGGGTTTTGAAGGCAAACCTGAATCCCAGCTCTATAACTCAGGGACTGGAGGCAATGGGGAAGCCTCCATTCCCTTACCCATCAAATGGCAATACTAATATCTTTACTTCCCAGATCTGGGATGGAATTAATTGAGAATAATTCATGCAAGACTTATGTTCAATGAGTGCTATTATTAGTGCTATTCTTGTTTCTGTAATGTTATATGTTATATGACTGAGATCAAACTCTATAAATATATTATATGCACAATTTCCCATTTATTATTACATTAAGAGCATTTCCCTATGTTACTAAAATCCTTTGTAATAAAAAAAATCTATAATAAAATGGTTCCTAACTTTTCACTACCTTATGTAAAGGTGTGGTGGATCTGTTCTTGCAATCCCCCTTCCAACATGCAAGAGGGTTTCTACATACATGTTTGGAAGGTTTGGGAACTTAAAGATAGCTCTAGATTAGAGATATGCTTTCCCAAAGTATAATAACATTTACACTCTCATAGCCATCCATGAGAGGCTTTTTGTCTGCAATGGTTTCCCCTTACCCACCTAAACTCTCCCCTCTTAACCTGGAATTCTCATTTGCTTTGAATCCAGAAACTGGTCTCTCTGGGGCTTCTGGAGTGGCTGATTTTACCCAGTGATGTCCAATCTCTTTGTTCAGCTTAACTGGCTGCATTAATCAAAATAATAAGTCTGGTTTCATAGACAGTCATTGTCTGAAATTGTTCCCCGTCCCCACCACCACTTTCTTTCATTCATAATGATCAATGGGTTGGACAAGGAGAATTAATGTAAAAATCAAAATTGCCTAAAAACATAATCTTCCAGGACAAACACATCTTGTAAAAGCACCCCTTAGACCTGGGAAAACACTAGGTGCTTCCATGTTCCCTTGCTTTTTATTTTAAATCCTCAAAGAGCCCCTTGACAATGACAAAAGAAGATAGAGCTACTGCTATATATCCCTCATGTCATCTTCTCTCTTGTGCATGTAGAAGAGTGCATCTTCCAGCGTGCCTTGTGATGAGCTCAGCAGGACCATGGTACTGAGCTCTTGCTGGCTGAAAAGTGAGTAAAAGGATGGCTCTTCCTGTCCAGAAAGATCCCGAGAAGGCACATGGACGCCAGTCTGTCTTTTAATACCCGGGGTTATTGAGATCAGCAAATAGAGTGAACTTGCCTTACTGGTGCTGAGGCACTGGCCTCATTTGAATGCAAATTTAACACTCAAAAAAGTGATGTAAATAAAACACCACAACCTTGTACAGATTAACAAGTGTTTTACTTCCCAATACTTTGTTAGAGGGTCACATTCTGGTGGTCACAAATGCAATGTACTTGTAGGACTACTTTCCACCCTTAACACAAGGGCCTTAACAAAAGCAGGACATGTGTCATCTACAGTTTGGGTCTAGAAGCTGCCCCAAGAGTGGCCCCACCCTGCCCTGCACACGTGTGAGGTGTGGCCACAGGCTATCCACCTGTGTTTCATGCCTGTCCAAGCCGTGTTTCTTGGAAAAAGAGCAGGAGGGGGAGCCTCTGTGAAGGGGCTCACTGCGGGTACCAAGGCCTCATTCCCAGGGCCGAAGTCTCAGCAGCTGTGCAGGGTCTGGGAGCGTCTCTAAGACGACAGCAGCGTGACCCCCTCTGCCCAGCTGGGAGCGGCTATGGGAAGCTGCAGTGGCCATGGCAAATCCCCCCTCATCTCGGGTTGCTCCAGCTCAGTCAGAGGTCTCCTCTCCGCACTTGGTAGGAAGTCAGCCCTAGCTGGGGAGAGGTAGGTACTCTAAGAGGGCAGAGATAGATCCCTTGTTCTCAAGGGGTTGGAAGAGTAGTTGAAGGGTCAATTTTTGAATGCACGGGAAAGACAATTCCTAATGACAGAACAGTATGGATGATGGATTGGTTAGACTTGATCTGTCAGGGCCAGAATGACCAGAAAACACCCACTGACACAGACTATACACAAGCCTAAAGAACCAGAAACAACTTACAAATCCACCATGTGGAGGCTGGCTAAATAAAGATGGTTGGTGCACAGTATGTTCTGTGAGATCGTAGGGTCCACCTGGGGTTCCTAATTCAGTTCCCCTCGTGAATACAGAGTTCCAGTGGTCCCAGGATGTGTAGGAGTTTAGTGAGAACCAAAGCAAGTAGAGAGTAAGCACGTAAGGAGGAAGGTGAAGGGAGACTGACAAGACCAAGAAACTATGCTTTCTGTTTGAACCAGAACCTACTTCAAATACAGCAGGGCAGCTATGGTGTTGCAAGAAACATCAACATCTAAGGAACCCATGGCATCCTTTCGTCCTAGTGTTACATCCCTGTACACTGAAAGTGCTTACACTGAAAATGATGACAGAGAAGGAAAGGGAAAAATAGGGTATCCCATTGTTTCTTTTCTTCTTAGTCCTTCCTCACTGATCAGCAAGCCAAAGATAGTGTTGATAGAATGTGCACATTTCAAGGAGTGAAACAAAAACATGAGGAATTTGTTTTGGGTGGTGTTTCCACTGTTCTGGTAAGAACAAATTATATATGCCTGTAGGAACTACAAAATATAAACTGCATTATTTTGGTGACTCTGCACAAGTGTTGAATGTTCTTATACTTACATCTAAAACTGCTCTACATGATATGTAGATGGACAGTAAAATTCATGCTGATAATTTAAATTTTAATTGTTCTTTACTTAGAATGACATTTAAAATAAAAATAAAAATACCATGAAAGTCAATCAGAGTATGCTGCAGAGAAGGAAAAGAACTATATTATAGCCTTAAAGGCAAGTTTCCTGTCTTTTAATAAGGGGCCTCACAGTTTCATCCTGCACTGGGATCTGCAAGTTATGTAACTGGCCCTACTTTGGGATTGACAATGTTAGCTGTACACATTTAGGAGCTTCACAAATAAGAAAGAAACTTATACTTTTTAGCTCCTGACTGCCCCCACAGGGAATCAATTCTCCAGTGGGGCACCAATCTTCCACAGTTTATATGGTCAGCCTGTCACAATATAGGGTAGAAACTGGCCTATTTCTGGGATTATTGAAATCCTCATTCCTATCAGTAAGTGGGGATTAGAATTGTGATATCATGAATTACAACTAGGATTACCATGCGCAGTTGTTCAGGGTTTGCACTGCACAACTCCAGGCATACCATGTATATTTTTACCCCTAGAATTTTGTACCAACACAGCCATACATGATAGTCCTGGTGGCCAGTTTACACGAGTGGACCCCTGGGTGCTGACCTACCCATCAAATCCCTTCCCTTCTTCATGCCATTTTATCTTAAGTCAAGAGATTGGATCTCAGTTTCCTGAATGATGCCATGGTTCCATGCTACGGTTCTTTTGCCATGGACCTGCTTGGCTGTTAATGTGACCTACATGAGAACTAGGTTTCTATTATGAATGAATTAATTAGAAGTAGGCTCTGCTTTCATCCAGTCATTCTCAATATTCAAATTGTCACCTTCTTACCAGCTGGATCACTTAGAACGTGGATCCCAACATCACCAAGACCTCAATCCCTCTGCTCTGTAGATAGATCCAATCCCTAGGCCTCTCAACTGTCACTCCGGAGGCTTCCACCTCTAGAATCTTTAGGGTCCAGCCCCACACCCTGAACATAGGCCACTCTCCTCTTGCTTTCCATCTCTCCCTCCCTCACAGTCCACCCAGCCTCAGCTGTGGAACCAACCTGACCCTCGCACATGAATGGAGTCCCTGTACCATGAGCTAGAGTTTAGGTCTCAGAACAATCACTAAGGGAAAAAATAATCCCCCTCTGGCCCACAAAAAACCTTGGTTCCCATCTTCACATTCTACCCTTGTGGGGTTCTGATACGTTGGCTCTCTGAACTAACTGGTATTCCCCCTTCCCACACTTCCAGATTTCATGTTATATGGTCTTTCTTCCAGTTATGCAGACCTCAGACTCCTCTGTGAGAGTGAGACAGACTTGGCTGTGCATCAGACTTGCCTGAGGACTTGTTAAAACTGCAGATGTCAGGACTTCACCCAGCATGGTCTACTGGGCGTGTCCCTTGCTGGACAGTGCCAGGTGATCATCAGAGACATCGACTCTGGCCAGAGAAGGCCTGAGTTTGAGTCCATCTTTGTTCTGCCATTCATGACTTGTGTGACCTGAGGAAATGTATTTATCCTTCCTCAGACTCAGTTTCTTCACCTAGAAAATGGGGATGAGAATGATAGTCCAGACATTGCAAGCTGGGCAGAAACATTAAATGAGATAATAAATGTAAACAAGTAGAATACTACCTGGTCATGAGGATCACTCAAGGAAATCTTAATTACACTGTTGTGATTGTTAGTCCAAAAGATTACAGGCATAATCTTTGGCCTGATTCCTACTATGTTCTCCACTACCATAACCAGGCAACTTCTTGCTCATGATTTAAAAACAAACCGAAATGCCTGATCTTTTCCTGAGTCCTATCCAATGTTCCTCTGTATTTTGCCCTCTGAGAATTCAGTATGCAGCACATTTTATCCTAATTACTGGTTACTTGTCTGGCTCTTGCTTAGACCCAAAACCTAAAATTTACTCATCCTTAAATTCTCAAGCTTAGTATGATACGTTCAGTAGATGCTCAATAAAGGGTGGTTCTGTCACTAAGTATTTATCTCATTGCTTAGAGTCTGATTTCAAACACATAGAGAATTCTGATTTAGCTTCTTTTGTTGGGGGCATAATTCTAACCCTCTTTTATCACCGTTCCCATTTGTTCCCATGCCCTCTGGTTTTTATGGTAAATGAAAAGTAAGTGCAAAATGTGGCACGGAATAAAAGTCAAGCCCAAATTTGAGCCCCATGGTTGAACTTCAAACAAGGATTTAAAACATGCAAAATAAGAACCAGCTCTGCCCGGACAGGGTAAACGGAGCAAGAAACTTGGTGACTCTTTCAGATGTTCTGGAAACACACTTTGATTTCATATATTTTGAATTAAATTGATTGAAATTCAAAGTTAAAGCCAACATACCACATTTCCTTTGGTCAGAAGTGAAGTGTGAAAATAGTGTTTTGAATTCCCGGTTGGATGCAGAGCTCTGGGTTTGAAGTGTGACAGACTGTGGAGGTTTTGGGTTACTGGAAATTTCAACATTCCATTGGCCCACTCTTCCATTGGAATTGGAGACATTGAAAACAAGGAATTATAGAGTACTGGAGAATGAGAAGAGCGCTGGTGAGCATTCCTCTCGGCCCTGGGAATTGTCACAGATGTGTAGTCATTCTCTCTGTGGCAGCCACAGAGCATGGGTAAAGTTGCTTAGAGAACAGACAGTGGAGTCTCTGTGACTATTCTCCCGTAGAAGTTCCAGGCCGTGGAGACAGGGAATTAGGCCCTTCCCACTGCTGACAGGAATGCAGAGTAAGGAAAATCTATGTGTGTATATAACAAAATGGATTTAAACTTGAGTGTGATAAACAGAATGGATGTTCCTTAGAACAAGGGAATTTGTCTGCCTTTTAAGAGAAAGACTTTGGAGTTTATCATGTTACAAATTTTCTGACTTTCGATGTTTTAAGTATATGGCAGTCATTTACTGAGTATCTGTTTTGTGCTCAGCGCTACACATGTAGCCTAAGTTCATACTGAGGCAAAGAGCCAAATCCCTCCTTTTACCAAGAAAACATAAAAATACAGGATCAAATAGAATAGGCAAAATGCAAAAATGCATAGGCTGATTTAAGGGAGATCCCAGCTTTTAGAAATAAAGGGGCAGATCAAAGCCAGACATAGCTGGAGTTGAGGTCTTGGTGGCCAGCAGGTCTTAGCGGTTAGAATTTTAATGCTTACATGGAGCAAGAGGTAGGGCATGAGTCTTTTAGAAGCATTCAAAAGATCCTTTAAAATAAGTGTATGTGAAATAATTAAAGAGATAAAAGCAGGATTAAAGCCATAGGGAAAGAAAGGGAGCTCATGACAAAACAATTGTAAGATTAAAAATATAATAACCATATGGGGCTTTTGGAAATTAAAATTATTAAAAGTTTTGAAACTAAAAACCATCAGTCCCTTGGTACCATAATGGGAACATGGATATATGAGGTCAGTTTGAAATATTGGTGAGTCTTACTGATTAAAGAAAAGGGTCAGTTTGAAATGTTGGTGAAAGACATTAATTAAAAAAAAAGGGTCAGTTAGACAGTCATAAAAAGAAAAGGTTATTGAAACACTCAACAGGACATTTATTCACTAAAAAGTAATCTCATATGGGTTGAATTTTTAAGATCGAATTATTATAATTTTGATCTTTGGCCAAAATGTTGTATCTTATATTACTAAGTGCCAGATTAGCCTTCATTTGGCTGTTTCTTTACTACAGATATGTGGAACTGTAACCAAATATATTGTCCTCTAAAAAGTGACTTTCTCTTAGAAGGCAGTTCTATAAATGAAATCCATGTATATATGTCTGCTCATTTTATTACAGAAAATTGGCGATTGTAGTATTTAAAGTTTGAGTTAATATCATACAAACAAGCACTATGCTTTTCAAATTATTTGAAAATCACTTTTTTTTGCATCTATTTTGAAGGTGGCTTGAGATTTTTGTTTAAAGTAAAATCACTAAATTTGTGCAATAGAAGCATGGAAATTATCTGAAACTTGTATGCTTATTATGATTATGCTTTTTATCCATGATGGAGATAGCTTGAATTATAAAACTAAATATTAAAGTACAAAGAAGTATATGCTGCCTACTTATAAGAGAAACTTTGTTCTTTATAGCTATCATTACATTATAATGCCACTGATTCATTACATACAATGTCACTGATTTTATTCATTAAATAAAACAATGTTTTAATTAATTGTGTGGAGTAGAATACCAGAATTTAGTGTTCCTTTTCATCTAGGGTATTTTTTTTCTAATGTGCTTAATCCTATTGGGACACTTCAGTATGAAAACTACAACATTAATATCCAAGAGAAAAGCCATAACACAACAATATGTATGATCATGATCAGTGAAGTACATTTTTAAGGTAATAAACAATCAGGCCTTTCAAAGAAAACAAAACCAAACAAAGAAAACAATGGTTAATTGTGGCCTCTAGTAATAATCAAATAGCTTACTCACACTAATTCTCCCACAGATATTAATTATAAAACAAAATCAAACAATCGATGGCCATGGAGAGTACCACAAAGCAAGGAGATACTTAAAAGATAGGAACTGAACTGGGTGAGATGTGTGTGCCTGTGGCTTTTTGCCTAAGAGCACTTTCCAGTCTGGGTGTTGGGGAAAGACTCTGGTTTGTTGGTTGGTTTCATATGTGAGAGGAAAGACTTTAAGACTTCCACAGGGCTTAAAAAACTCACGGTGAGTATTCTGAAAATTAGGGAGTTGTGGAGGATATGAATCTTCCAACCTGCTTGTAAAGCCCAAATCCCTAACTGACCACAGAACTATGTAGTTGGGAGAGGCTCTAGGATATCTGGCTAAATCCAAAGTGACTGAAATGAGAAAGAACTGAGGGAGTATTTAGGATGCTGCTCACCACAGTGGAAATGAAACTGGGAGATCTAGTCTGCCCAAGTCAACTCTTTGCTAGAAAAGAAATCAACACTCTTCAGAGGAACCTAACTGAATCCAGTGTCTGTACAATGCATCACCTACAAGGTATAGAATACAATAAAAAACACTAAATACACAAAGAAACATACTAAATATGATCATGGTCAAATGGAAAAACAGACACTGTGAACTCTCTCTGAAATAAGCTAAATTGTTGAATTAACTAACGAGTATTTTAAACATTGATATATTATCAGTGTTTATTAGTCTATATATTAGGTTTTTATTTTATTTTCTGAACAGTTGCATGTATAAGGAGGATTGACTTTTACTCTTTCTTAGCAATCTTCTAAAGTGAAAGACATCATAAAAATAATGAAATAAAACTAATTTTATCATGCATAATCATGTGGGTCCACTGGACTCATGTATAATAAGTTTAGGATATATAATAGGATTTTAATGATGTTATTTTTCCTCTAAATATTATGTTTTTTAATTATCCAGAGGCCTATCTCATTTTTCTTATCAATTATTCCTAATTATACCAGAAAATTACAAAATAATAAGAAAACAGAAAAATGATCCACTAGACTACAGGATGATGTAAAAGTGAAATGAGTCATTACTACAGCATTATTCTTTAGATTTTCTGTTGCTTTGACCAGTATATTATCATCTTTAAAGAATATAACTTTTTTTCATTCCATTCTTAAGCTTTCCTGAACATAGCTGAGAATTTAAAAAAAAAAATCATTTTCCACCCATAATGGTAAGGGAAGAAAATTGACAAAAGGAGGCATTTCACAATTATTAGCTATATCAGAATATGAAGGCCAACAGATGGATAGTGGCATCCTAGGCTCTGGTAACGATAGTTAAATTATCATTTAAACAGACTCTGAGACTATGAGACTCCAGATAACAAATTCTAAATGGATTTCCTCAAAATCAAAAGTCAATGCCTCAAACAATATTTTAGGGCAGACAAAGAGAAAAGTTGGTATTCGCATACAATTAAGCATTAATCATTCAACTGAAAAAGCTTCATTATGCAAAATTAGTGGCAAAATAATGGATCATGCCATTTTGCTAAAATGACATGTGACATTATTCTTTCATCTTTTATGATGCTTGAGGATCAAAATTTATTTGATATCTTCATATGTGGACAAATACTAATGGTAGGTATTTAGACAAAAATGAATGCAAGGAAATAGATGAAGCATAAATAAATAAATTCATTGTTGTGGTCATTTTTATCAGTGTTTATAAATATAAAAATGAAATCAATCTTGAGCAAAACAGGACAACTCCTCTTCAAAAAACTGTTATTCATTAATATTTTTCAAAAGTATTGCTCTTTGCCATTTATGTGGAAACAGAAGAATTAGAAATAATAGCAAGCTAGAATCAATTAGAAATTAATTTGAATTCTGGTAAAAGTGTAAATATTCCAAATTCATACATGAATTTGAATTGAGCAGTTTTTTGCCTATGAAGGAACTCTCCATTAAAATAAAACAAACAAAAATGGAAAATGTGGAATAAAATTTTGGATTTACCATGTTAAAATTCTTAAAATTTCTACTGAAGATATTTTAACTATCTCTTTTTAGCAACTTCTGCATATAATTCATAAAATTATTTATAACATTTAAAAGAATAAAAAAATAATCATTGTACCCAGATGGTGGTAATTGTATGAGATATACTGAGGGTTAAAACAGCTAGTGAAAATATTTTTGAAGACTTAAAGGAAAATATAGACACTATAAATGAATAGATGGTGTGCTGGTTTGAAAAGATGTATGTCCCCTAGAAAAGCCATGTTTTAATCCTAATCCCATTTTGTAAAGGCAGAATAATTCCTATTCAATACTGTATGCTTGAAACTGTAAACAGATCATCTCCCTGGAGATGTGATGTAATCAAGAGTGGTTGTTAAGCTGGATTAGATGTTGACATGTCTCCACCCATTCGGATGGGTCTTGATTAGTTTCTGGAGTCCTATAAAAGAGGAAACATATTGGAGAATGACAGATTCAGAGAGAGCAGAGCAGAATGACATAGCCACGAGAAGTAGAGTCCACCAGCCAGTGACCTTTGGAGATGAAGAACGAAAATGCCTCCCAGGGGGCTTCATGAAGCAAGAAACCAGGAGAAGAAGCTAGCAGATGATGCTGTGTTCACCATGTGCCCTTCCAGATGAGAGAAATACTCTGACTGTGTTCACCATGTGCTCTTGCACTTGAGAGAGAAACCCTGAACTTAATCGCCTTCTTGAACCAAGGTATCTTTCCTTGGATGCCTTTTATTGGACATTTCTGTAGACTTGCTTTAATTGGGACATTTTCTCAGCCTTAGAACTGTAAACTAGCAACTTATTAAATTCCCCTTTTTAAAAGCCACTCTGTTTCTGGTATACTGCATTCCAGCACCTAGCAAACTAGAATAGATGGAGAGGTCAGCAGAGACATTGTAATTATGGTAAAGAAGCTAGCAGAAACTCTGCAGTCTAAAGTACAAATTGTGAAATGAAAAATTATGGGATTAAGTAAATAGTCTATGCAAATATCAATGAATATGAATATGGATCAGTAGAATATATGCAATTTGAGAATAAAAAATCAATCACTGAATAAAAAGTAAGAGAGCCTAAATGACCAGTGGAACAATATCAAATGATCTATACATATATTCACAATATGTGATATATATATATATATATATATATATGTATATATGAATCTGCAGTCCTATAAGGAGAAATATTGAAGAATATGAAATAAAAGGTACTTAAGCAAATAAATGCCAGAATATTCCCAAATTTGTGAAAGACCTCAAGCCAAAAATCCCAGTCGTTAAGCAAATGCCAAGAAGGATAAACACTAAGGAAACCATATCTATGCATATCATGGTCCAACAGATAAAAAAGAAAATTGGGAAAACTAATAAGCTATCAAGGAAAAATGACAAATTATATCTATGAAACAACAATACAAATTACAACTGACTTCTCCTTAGAAACAGCAGAAGGAAGTATAATGATGTAGAAAACAGAGCTCAAATGAAAGTAATAAAGACAAAAGTCCTTTTATTAAAAAATATTAGTGAAATCAATAAATCCTTAGCAAAAATGATAACAAAAAAGAGGGAAGAAAAAAAATTACCAGTACCAAGAATGTGAGGGTATCATAGACATCATATAGACTTTAAAAAGATAATAAGAAAATATTCTGGACAATTTAGATAGAATGAATAAATTCTTAGAAAAATAAAGTTTACCAAAACCTGACCCAAATAAAAATTGAATATCTGAATATGTATTATTTACCATGTATTGAATGGTAGTATATGTAATTAGCAGTAAAGGGGAAAATAAATAATAATAACCTTCTCAAAAGAACCTTCCAAGTCCAGAAGGTTTCACTATTGGATTTTACCAAACACTTAAAGACAAAATCATATTCAGATTATAGAAACATTTTTTGGCAAACAAAGAGCAAAGAACATTTCTCAACTTGTTTTATGAAGCCAAAAAACTGTGATACTAAAATTTGACAAAAATGTTAAAGGAAAAAACATATTGACAAATATTCCTTATTAGCATAAATTTAAAAACCAGCAGATTTAATCCAGTCATATAAAATAATTATTACAATGACCAAGTGAAGTTTTCCCCAATAGTGCAATGTTTATCCATAGATGTGGAAAATGCATCTGACAAAATGTACCATTTTTACATGGCAAAAAAATCTCAGAAAAATAGGAATAGAAGGGAATTTCTCTGATCTGACAAATGTATTTTACAAAAACTATGACCGACATCATAACTTGTGCTGGTTTGAAACTGTCAAGTACTCCAGAAAAGCCGTGTTCCTTTGATCCTAATCCAATCTTGTGGGGGCAGTCCTGTTATAGAGTGAGATCTTCTGATTAGTTTGTTTTCACGGAGATGTGACCCACCAAATTGTGGCTGTGGCATTTTGATTAGATTATTTCCATGGTGTTTTGGACCCTCCCATTCAAAGTAGGTCTTAATTAACTAACTGAAGTCCTTACAAAGAGAGAAAGAGTTCAAGCCAATGCAGACAGGAGATGCCTAAACAGATGTTTGGAGATGCAGAAGGATAGACCTCCAGGAGAAGGACCCACAGGAGCTGAGAGTGCCATTTTGAAATGAACCCAGGAGGGCCAGCAGACTTCACCATGTGCCTTCCCATGTGACAGAGGAAACGGATGCTGCATTCCCTCCAAGAAGGTATCCTCTTTCTGGTGTCTTAATTTGGACATTTTCAAGGCCTTAGAATTGCAACTTGTAACTTATAAATCCCCTTTATAAAAGCCAACCCATTTCTGGTATATTGTATTGCAGCCGCTTTAACAAAACAAAACAATACTAATTTGGTGAAACACTTAATAATTTCCTCCTAACACTGGAAACAAGGCAAGGATGGTCCTAGGCAAGTAAATAAGGCAAGAAAAATAAACAAAAACATAAAGATTAGAAAGAAAAAAGTAACATTGTCTCTTCTCAGACAACATGACTGTCGAATTAGAAAATGTTCAGAGATCTACCAAAAAATAAACAGATGCATACACATTTAGAATTAATAGTCTCAGGATACAAGGTTCATATATAAGAATCAATTTTATTTATTTATACTGGAAAATAAAATCTAAAATTTTCATTCAAAATAGCATAACTTACTAATAAATTCAGCAAAATATGTTAAAAAAAAACCTCTACACAAATGACTATGGTAGGTACTGAGAAAATTTAAGACCTAAATAAATGAAGAGATACAGCATGTCCATGTATCAAAGTCTTAATATTATTAAGACATCAATTCTACTCAACTTGATCCATATATTAAAGCATCTAAATCACAATTTTTGTCAGGTATTTTAAAAAATAAAAATTTAAAAGGATATTATATGGACATTCTAGGATTGTTAGAGTAATCTTGATAATTAGAAAAAATCTGAAGACATTGCAATATCAGACTCCAAGTCTTATTATATGGCTACATTTACCAAGGCAGTGTGGCAATGACATTAGATACACACATAGATTAATGAAACAGAAGAGGGAATAGAGAAAGACATCCACAATTACATGGTTATTCTATTTTCAACAAATATGTCAAAGAATTGAATAAAAGAAGCAAGGTCTTTTCAACAAACTGGATATTCTTATGGTTATAGGCATGAATCTCAGCCCTTTATACGATATACAAAATTTAATTTCAATTTAATATAAAATTTAAAACTACAAAGCTTTTTGTTTCTAAGTCTTTAAGAAAAAAACAGAGAATACCTTCATGATCTGGGGGCAGATAGTTTTCTTGGACTAGACACGTAAATTAATAGCCATAAAAGAAAAAATGATAAATTAGATTTCATCAAAATTAATAAAATCTTATCATATCAAGGCTCATTTGAGAAAATGAATAAGAAAGTCTCAAACTAAGAAGAAATATTTGCAAAACACATGCCTGACAGTGGACTATTATCAAGAATGTATAAATAATTCTCACAACTCAACAACAAAAAGAAAACAACCTAATAAGAAAGTGAACAAAAGACAGGTATACTTTGCAAAGGAAGTTATGCAAATGGCCAATAAGCATCTGAAAAATTCTCAGCATCATCAGCCTTCAGGGAAATGCAATTAAAACTACAGTGAGATACCACTTCACACCCACTAGAAATGCTAAAATTATAATATCTGTTAAAATCAAATATTGTTGAGAATGTGGAGCACACCTTTTTTTAATATTAATGGGAAAGTAAAATAATATAGTGTCTTTGGAAAACAATTTATATTTTTTACAGTTTATTTTTTAAGTTAATTATAAACCACTCTTTTACCCCACAATTCTAATCCTAGGTATTTGCTCAATAGAAATAAAAAATATATTCCCTCAACCAGATTTGTACAAAATGTCCAGAGCAACTTATTCATAACAGCTGAAAACCGGAAACAACCCAAATGTCAATCAACAAGAAAATGTATAAGAAACCAAAGATACAATAAAATAGTATTCAGCAATAAAATTGAATTAACCACTGATACACACAACATAAATGAATCTCACTCCATGCTGAGTGAAAGACGTTGTACACAAACAAGAGCACACTGAGTGATTTCATTTATATGAAATTCTAAGACAGGCAAAACCAATCTATGGTGAAAAATCACAACAGTGGTTGCCTCCAGTTGGGAGCAGAGAAGGGGGAATTTACCAGAAAGGAGCTTTCTGGGAAGATAGAAATGTTCTATATCTTAAAAAGTAAGGTTGTTTTCAGGGGTTTATTCAAAGCACTGGAAAGTCTAAACAACCCAAACTGTTCACTGAGGATTTGTTCATTTCAAAGTTTGTAAGTTGTACCTTAAAATTTTAAATAAATATTGAACTTTAGTTAGTACGTTTGCTTTTTACAGTGGGATGGGTTAGCAATCCTGAAATTACTTTCTGTATATTCTAGATTAGAGTAAATGTGTAAATACAATGAGGGTAATAGAATCCAGATTTCTCGCTGTTGTGAATGGATCTACAAACACAGAAAGGGGGAAACTAGATTCTAACCTGTGCTGTTTGGTGGGAATTAGAGGATTAATTCAAAGATATAAAAATAGCTAAAAATAGAGAAAAAAGAAATACAGATATTTATTTATAATTATATACATCATATGTGTATATGTAATTATATATAAGATATATATTTATATAAGTATCCATAAAACAAAAGCCATAAATATATGAGTGAAAAAGAGGATTAAACATATCTTCTAGTATGAAATCTTGAGAATGGGTAAACTGTGAGAAAAACCTGAAGTTATTTCCTAGAAAGTATCACAGCATGAAAAAGAGAGGGTAGTTATAAATGAAATATTTAACTTATGGGCTATAGAATTAGAAGGTCCAACATGTAGTTATACAATTTCCAGGGAAAGAGAATAGAAAGAATTATCGAAAAGGTAATAGATGAAAACAACCTTAATGAATGAAAGATGTGATTCCTCAGTTTGAGAGAGAACACTGAATTTTGAATAGGATGAATAATAAATCCATACCCAGACACTTGCAAGAAAAAAATATGGATTCCATATGAGGAATGTCAATGACATCATCAACAGACTGAAAGAGATGGAGAAGGGAAAGGGGTAGGAGAAGAGGGAGAGGAAGAAGTGGAAAGAGGTCTTCAAAATTTTGAGGACAGAAATCAGTCTAACCCAGAACTCTATACTCTGTCAAACTATTATTCAATACTGATAGATTAATAATGATAATTTCAATAAAATAAAAGTTTTCTATTCATGGACCACTCAGGAAAGAATTGAGAAAAGATTAACGAATGTATAAAGGCTGACAGTAAAGCTTCTGAGATTTAAAAGACACCATAAGAAAAATTAAAAGATTGGCTAAGATTAAGAAAATGTATTTGCCAAGCATACAACCAATAAAGATTTATGAATTCTATCAAATCACTGAGAGGAATAATGTTATGGAAAAATTGGCATAAATTGAAAGATAATTCATAAAACAGGATGGAAATCTCAATGGCTATTAAACATGGGTAAGCTACTTCTCACTAGTAATCAGAGAAATGCAAATTAAAGCAACATGATACCATTAAAACAATATGATGCTGTCATGGTGCGGTTCATGTATCAACTTGGCCAGGTGGTGGTGCCTGTTTGTCTGGTTGGGCAAGTGCTGGCCTCTCTGTTGCTATGAGGACATTTCATAGAAGTAAATCAGGGTCACATCAGCCACATCCACAGCTGATTGCATTTGTAATCAGCCAAGGGGAGTGTTTTCTGCAGTGAGTGATGTTTAATCTAATCACTGGAAGGCTTTTAAGGAGGATTCAGAAGAGACAGTCTCTTCATTCCTGCTTCAGCCTCTCCTGCGGAGTTCATCCAGACCTTTCACCGAAGTCATCAGCTTCACAGCCTGCCCTACAGATTTTGGACTCCATGTTCCCACAGTTATATGAGACACTTTTATAAATTTTATATCTACGGATATTTCCTGCTGATTCTGTTTCTCTAGAGAACCCTAGCTAATACAGATACTATTTCACTACATCAAGAATCTGCATTTAAAAAAATCTGACAATACTAAGTTTAGCGAGGGCATGGAGAAAACAAATCTCATAGACTGATGGCAGAAATATAAAGTGCTGAGTCACTCTGAAGGACAATTTGGCAAAATCAAATAACTTGAAAAGCCATTCACTCATTGATTTGCAATTCCACTTTTTGGTATATTTATGCCCTAAGGAAATGTTGACAGAAATGTACCAGGAAACGTTTTGTGAGACGGTTCATGTATTGTTCATAAAAAAAAAAAACAAAAAAAAGAAGAATACTTAAATCTCCTTTAAGAGATTTGAAGCAGCTAGAAGGAAAAATCTGAGAAGATCGTATGGTAGCCCATGACAAAACTCTGACAAACTTTAAAGGAAGAAAGGATAAATAAATGATAAATGTAAGTAGCAGATAAGATGAATAAATTATCATATATCAACATGGACAATTCTCAAAAATTAATATAAGCAAAAAATCAAGTAGCAAATATATACACACACACACACACACACACACACATAAATACCAAGTATATAAATCTTTAAAATAACACAATGCAATATTACATCTTTTAGGGCAACTTTTACAAATAGCAAGGAGAAAATCTAGAGAAGAATGGCCGGATCTGGGAGCAACTATCTCTGGGAGTGAAGAAGAGGAATGGAATTATACTGGGAGTAGGATGGATAAGGGAGAGATCTATTAGCAAAATTTGAAATGGTTTCTTTCCCTAAAGAAAAGAAAATATGTGAAGAAAATAAAATAAAGCATTCACATGCATCAGGTCTGGGTTATGGAAATATTTGTTATATTGTTTTCTGTACTTGTTATGTTTGATATATTTTGTGAAGGCAGATCTTTTTAGAAAGCTTTTTAAAAAGTAGCATGAAGCCAGTTAAATAACACAGTTCTGTAAACTGCGGTAGATCAATACCTGAGTACTAAAAGCATAAAATATGAGAAGAATACAGACCAATTTCAAAATCCACCTCTGGAGATGGACAAAGCGAAATGGGAATCAGGGAGGGGCACAAATGGGTCTTCATTTCTCTCTAGACTGGTTAAATTTAAAAAGAAAATATCAAAATGAAAAATAGAAAAGTATTTCATTTGTAAATTCTAGGTATTGCATAAATAATTTTGCAAAACAGTTTGCTTGACATTTCTCTAACTGACTCAGGAAAACATAACTGCATAATCTACGTTCTCAGAATTTTAGCACAAGGTTTTCTTACATTGATCCTTCGTTCCTGGTCACTTGAATTCATTGTCTTTCCCAAATTTTGCTCTGTGTGTGTGTGTGTGTGTGTGTGTGTGTGATTATATGTCTGTGGAAAGAGAAGAGAGGGTATTTGATATCTCCCCAGGGACATAACAATATGTACCTGCATAGAGACACACATTGTAGTGAATTTTCATGAAAAGTAATTGAGAGTTTATATGTACACTTAACTGTTTAAAAGAGCTCACTATGAGTTTAGTTTAAATTTTAAAAAATATTGTCTGGCCCTCAGTTTCCATAACTCTAAAATGCTGATATTGATTGTATGATGTAATGAAGTAGCCCAGCTCAAGAACTGAGGGTCTGTCCCCTTCCGGCGTGAAAAAGTTAGAATGGCCATGGCCCAAACACCCCTAAAGAGAGGGATAGAAAGATCAAAGATGATGGTGGAGTTATACAGAGAAGATAGGGTTTAACAAATAAGTATGATTGCTGAGTCATTAAACTGACATCTCTTTTTGTCTCCAGTATCTTAGAGCAGCTAGAAGTAAAAACCTAAAATTGAAGAATTGTAACCCATGTCAAACTCTGAAATATGTTCTACAACTAATTGCAGTGCTATGCTTTGAAATTTATTGTTTTTTGTATGTATGCTATTTTTCACAAAAAAAGAAAGAAAAAGTTGATTTTGGTCATAAAACAAAAAAATTTAAGCCTTCTAGCCTCCTATATTCTAAAGCAGCTAGAAGGAAAAATC